>NC_134869.1:43983880-45425130 GCF_049852395.1 Peromyscus maniculatus bairdii
CTACCTACCAACCAACCAACCAACCAACCTACCTACCAACCAACCAACTAACCAACCTACCAAACAACCTACCAACCAACCTACCAACTTACCAGCCTACCTACCAACCTACCAACCTACCAACCAACCTACCAACCTACCAACCAACCAACCAACCAACCAACCAACCAACCAACCAACCAACCAACCAACCACAGTTTCTCAGGACTGTCCATTCCTCACCAAACCGAAGTATAAAAACATGAGTTTCTTTGGGTTCTCATTTTTGAGGGCTCTCGTGTTACATAAAGAAGTGAATACATGTGCATGCTTTTCTCTTGTTATTTGTCTTTTGTAACAAGAATGTCAGTGTTGAGGAATATGATTTTAAGGTGTGTTACTTTTGTTTATGTTGCATTTGTTTAACTCTGTGAAGCTGTGTTACTGTGCCTGTCTAAAACACCTGATGGTCTAATAAAGAACTGAATGGACAATAGTGAGGCAGGAGAAAGGACAGGCAGGGCTGGCAGGCAGAGAGGATATGTAGAAGGAGAAATCTGGGAGGAGTGAGAGGAGAGATGGAGGAGTGAGAAGCAGCAGCCAGAGAAGGAGGAGGATGCAGGGGCCAGCCACCCAGCTACACAGCCAGCCATGGAGCAAGAAACAAAAAAAGGTATTTAGGAATAGAAAGATAAAAGCCCTGAGGCCAAAGATAGATGGGATAATTTATGAAAATCTGGCTAGAAACAAGCCAAGCTGAGGCCAGGCATTTATAATTAAGAATAAACCTACATGTATGATTTATTTGGGAACTAGGTGGTAGACCCTCCCCCCCCAAAAAAGCAGAAACAACCAACAACACTTCAACCATTAACCTAGTGATATGAAAGAGAAGAAACTTCTCTTCCCTTATAGAAGGTAAGACCCTATTGTCCAAGACACCATATACTTTGGACACAGGACTTGGAGGAATTGATCTGTAAACTTTCTCTTTGAGGACTAGCTCTCATAGTGTCCAAAGGTGCTATGCAAATTACCAATGGAGAAAGCAATCGATAGACCTACCCAGTTGTAAAGGGCCTGGACCACAAAAATATACCTCAGTGGCACTTATATGTCAGGAGTAATCAGCAGCTGCCTAATTGGACTTAAGGTCCACTCAGTAGGAGGCAACTGTAAATATAGCTGGCTATATACGGCGGGCGAGGTCATTGACCCTAGAGTGGAAACTACCATTGCCACTTTCCTGGGCCAGTGTAATTTCCAACTCCATCCTAAATACTCATCTTCATATCCATAGGCAAGTGTTGCTCTCACCCCTCATCAAGAAGTGTCTTTTTGAAGTCGATGGAGACCATTAGAGAAATTCACAATTGTTCAAAACACAGAGACAACTAGCTGTGGGGCACATGATCCCAGTGGATACACCTATAGTACGCTCTCTACACCTGAGGCTCAGGGAACATTGTGGACAAGGGGGGAAGAAACACTGTAAAATAGAGAGACCCAGGACATCTGCTGCAAGACAGTGTCCTCTACCTACGACAGGAAAGCTGTACCTTTGAAATCTGAAAACAGGATCACCTAAACTAGACGTGCATGATGACCAGAACTGTTGACGTGCCAATGTGGATGGGGAAACTCTCACAGGATCCCACCCTTGGATGAACTACAGGTCATGTATGGCTTCAGTGAGACGGAAATCAATCTTCTCCAGGTATGATAGGTTGGTTATCCACTTTCAAGAGGTCAGCCTTAAACACATGCACACATGAGCAACACTAATTGTGTGTGTGTATACACACTGTGTGTGTATATATATATATGCATATACAGTATATATATGTGTATATTTACTAGGTTATATATATACACACACATATGCGTGTGTGTATGAGTGTGTATGTGTAAAACAACACTAAAGAAGATTCATGAATTTGAGAGGGAGAGAAGATACACAGGAGTTGGAGTGAAGGAGAAATAAAAATAGAAACAATGTGAAACACATATAGGAAATTCTCAAATTTTTTTGAAATAAAAAAAAGTGAAAGTTCACCCCTTCTTGCTTGAGGAAGTGAGCAGGCAGTGGGAGATAGGTTTCTTGGAACAGACCTATAAAGATAGGTACAGGTGTGTGTGTGTGTGTGTGTGTGTGTGTGTGTGCACATGTGTGCATGTGCGTGCGTGCGTGCGTGCGTGCGTGCGTGTGTGTGTGTGTGTGTGTGTGTGTGTGTGTGTGTGTTCTGTTGTTAATAGTCTTTGGACTCTGGAAGGGGACTAGATTGCCCATCTTCTCGGCCAACTCCTGTACCAGTGTATGTATGCGAAGGGGACCTCTAAGTGTCTGCATGCTGCTTCCTGTCCCTAAAATGATAGAGCATTTGAGAGCCAGTGAGCCAGCCGTGGGATGTGGCATGGCAAAAAGAAAAGTTGCATGGCAAAAAGAAAAGTTGCCTCCGGTGTCCAGGTAAATGAGGTGGCAGAGCTCAAGTGAGCAGCCAGGGAGACCCACCAGCCACCCATGGGCTCCCGATGGGGATGCCAGCACCATTTCAAAGGCTAGCTGCCCCTTAAGGGCCACCGGTTCAGGGATAGCACGGTTCACACACTTGGCAGAAGGTGACACTATATTGCATTAAGTGCATCCTTTCTTCAGGATGGAAGAGATGCACAGGGAGAGGAATGCGTGGAGGGATGTGGAGCATCCGTATCTTTTCTGGGTGCGCCACACGCCAGGCGTCTCCCACCCGTGCTCTTCTTCAGGTGGAGGCTTCTTGTGGAAGCTTGACACTTACCTCATTGGCTCTTGGTGATCATCTCAGCCCTCAGCTGCCTCCCTGCTCTTGAAGGGTGGAGGATGGGGCAGAGTCTCAACCTTGCATGACTGGTTTGTCTGACAATTAATTACCCTCTATTCTGCGGCTCTAAAGGAGCCCACCAAGAGCCACCTTACAGCAAAAGACAATCCTGTGGCCTAGGAAGTCACAAGGGACCTTGGGCCTCCATGCCAGATTCTTTTATCTCTCAGGAAACTACAGAAGTTACGAGAGCTAAGAAATATATATATATATATTTCTTATTGAATTGAAATGTCATACTTCTTTTTTATTGTGATTTTTACTTTTTTCTCTTGGCAACCTCTGGGTAACTCGAGCTGGTTGGAGTCTATTTTCTCTCATCTTCTTTCAATTGCATTGTTTCCACTTTAATAATCTCCTTGGTTTAGTCAATATTTCATTTTTATTAAAATTTTAAATTTGGGTCAGCAGGTAAAGGCACTTGGCACAAAGACTGATGACCAGATTTTGATCCTACATATGGGAAGGAGAGAACTGACTTCCACAGTTGTCCTCTGATCTGCACATGAGTACCATAGCATGTGTGCACACATCTGTGAACTCACACTCACATGCATGCCCACACACACATGCACACCTACACATCCACGAACTCCAAGTGTAATAAAAAGTTTTAGACTAACATTTGTAAATGACAAATCATTAGGTTCCAAAATCATTTCATGAAGTAAAAGTGCATTTGCTAAAACATTTGAAAAAATGCTGGTGTAAAAAATGTCCTTTTCCTAGATCCCATATTTGTGTTTACGAATTTCAGTTCTCTAAACTTCAGAGACGTCTACTGAGATCTATGAAGCATGACTTAGTGAGGAAGGATTAAAGAGAATCCAGGCTGGGTCCCCTGGACTGACCCTTAGTGTTGTTGTCATAGACAGTCTCTGGCTTTCAAGCTTGGGACACCTTTTCCATCCCCCTCCATTAAACAAAGAGAAGACTGTTGTTATTCTGAGATGATGCCTGTTTGCCTTCAAAGTCAGTAGAGATGCATCTCTAAATCTGTCTGAGTTTGTTATCATGTTTTGACCTTCCTACCTCTCTCTTTAAAATTAAAAATAAATTATTTTTTATTGTGTAAGATGTTTTGCCTGCTTGTAGGACTGTGCACCATGTATATGCCTTATACTGCGAAAGTCATCGGAGGGCATTGGCTCTCTTGGAAATGGAGTTGTGGATGGTTATGAGCTGACATGTGGGTGCTGGGAATTGAATTTAGGTCATCTGGAAGAGCAGTCAGTGAGCTTAACCACGGAGCCATCTCTCCAGGGCCCCATCTCTCTTATAAACATTGTTTTGGGCCTATTTGGATCATCAGGATAGCCTTCTCACCTCAAGATGCTTAATTATATCTGCAGAACTCCTTTTGCCGTATGAGGTAACACATTCCCAGATTCCAATGATCACAATACAGATGTCTTTGTAGGTGATCAAGCCCGCCATATAGGACTTTTGGGTGGTAGGTGGGAAGAAACATGTTGGGCACAAAGGGTATGAGGTCAAGAAGTCATAGCAGAAAAAGATAAATATCCAAAAGGGTCCAATCCATTTAGTATTTCAGGCTAAAAGCTGGGGATCCCAGGTGGTGAGCGCTTGTCTAGCATTCCTGAAAGCTCCGGGTTCATCCTGAGCCCTGATAAATGAGGTGGGGGGCGGGGCAGGAAGGCTGCTGTCTCATTCACCAGTCAGCTCCCATTTGTAAAAAACTTTCCAGAGTACATGGGGTAGCTGACTTCTTGGTCTACAAACAATTACATGTGTAGTGTCCGAGGCAAAGAGTTAATGGATTTGCTCAAAGTCATACAGCTTGTTAATAAGATTATAACATGAAATTAATAGGGCGCTAATCTGCGGCTTCGCTTGTAAGTCCACCCCGCCTGTGCCCACACCGCTTAGAGTATTATTTATGTACCTGTGGTGCAAATCAAGCCGTAATCCCAGACACTGAGGTATGGCAAGCTCTGGGCAACTCTCATCACGTACATGCATCCCAAGCATATATGGAACATGTTCCCTCTCAATTTTCCCTTCCTTTCCTTCTCCCCCTATAGACTCAGCTGGATATAGGCTTTTCCTTCTTACCTTGAGAACCGGCTGTAACTGGGGCATTGTTGGGTCATCATCAGAGCTTTCTCTTTCTTTGTATTACCTTTTCCCCATCACCCCATCCTCCTTTCTTTCTTTATTTCCAGATTCAGCACAGTGACCACAGTATTTGTTGAGCAAATTAATAAATGCCCCTATTTGCAGGAGAAATTAGTTTCACGGGAAAGAATGTGACCCGATGGAACAGATAGCCACGCACACAATTTTAGTACAATAAAACCCTCCAAGGTGTGGGAGAAACAGAGTCATCGGAGTCCAGTTTTCTCTATGTCACTCAGATCGCCTTCAGCTTTGTGTGAACTGTGGAAGGGAAATCTGCAGTTAGCATTCACAGACACCTGGGGGCATCGCTTTGTGGACCTTGGAGATCCTTGGCCCAATGCAGACTCATCTTACCTTAGCAGGTGTGCGGAGTGGTCTCTGCTGCTGTTTTAGAGACTTGGCAGGTTCAGCATCGTCAGCAGACTCTGCCGCCTCTCGGTCCAGAAGGCTTCAGGCCACTGCCCTGCTGGCTGAATGACCTTGAGGAGCACAGTGGACGTATGACACTAGAAACAGCTTTGACACTCTTTAACGAGACTCATATGTCTTAGCAGCAGTCACTGCCACATGGTCACTGACAGGGATGAGGTCCTGAGACACAAAACAGTCACAGAAAGAAGCTGGAGGGGGGTCTCAACAATGAATGAAGGAAAAATCGGATCCTACTGATCGCCCAAATGATGGTGTTTTACCTTCCAGTGCAGCTTGTCAAGACACAGGTAATGCACAAAAGAGATGTATATTATATGTATACAAGTTTATTGGCAAATAACTAGATGGCTTAGATGCCCACCATTACATATTAACATCAGTATGATAACATAAGTAATATATATTACAACTGTCTATACATGTTTGGATGAGTGTGTGTATATATACATATATATATATATACACACACATACACACACACACACACACACACACACACACACACACATATATATATATATATATAAACACACACACAGGTCAATTAAAGTGTCTATACTCATAGGGTGGCAAGTAAGGAGGGAGCTGGGAAATCAGGAAGTTTTGTTTTTTTGTTTACAAGGAGAGGCTTTGGGCAAAAATAGGGAAAACTCCCTAGGGTGCAAGGATGTGTCCCATTTATTCAAAGTCAAAGTAACATTCTTAATAGCTATAGCTGTTTCCCTGAGTTTGAAAAGAGGTGCATAGTTATTTTCATAGGAAAAGCAAAATTTTTAAAAAACTGATTTTTAAAATTATTTTGTGTGTGTGGGTGTTTTGCATGTACATCTGTCTGGGCAGCACATGCATGTAGGATGCATAGAGACCAGAAGAGGGCGTTTGACTCCCTGGAACTGGAGTTAGAGGTGGTTGTGAGCCACAACGTGTTGCTGAGAATCTAATCTGAGTCCTCTGGAAGAGCAGGTGGTGCTCTTAACCCCTGAGCCACCTCTGCAGCCTGAAGAAGCAAAATTTAATGGAATATTTATTACCAAGAGTTATGCAATATCAAGAATGCTAACTCCACAAAATGTAGTTTTTAATGCTTTGTTTTTGTTTCTTTTCTGAATTTCCAGGGTAAAAGTTTTGGTTTTTTGAGGTGTGTCTTGTAGGGAGGATATTTGTTTGGCAGAAAGAATATCCCATCACTGTGTTTTGAATGGCACGTGTGCATGCGTGTGTGTGTGTGTGTGTGTGTGTGTGTGTGTGTGTGTGTGTGTGTGTAAGTATATGTGTGCGTGTACTATTGTGACTATCCAACAGTTGGATCCCTATTGTGCTTTGAACATTTTCTGACTCTTTTACCTTCTGTCTCTGAATTTTTCTGTTTTTTCCTTCTGTTTTTAAGAGCTTATATGATGACATTGAGCCCAGGGCAACCTTTGCTCTAAGGTCTGAAACCCTAATTCTGCCTATAACATTTGTTTTTCCATATAATGCGTGTGTATACAGAAATAATGCTAGAGAGTAAGTTCACGGGGGCCAAAATCTTCTCTGCCACTGTTGTGCATCACTATTCCTGGGGAGATATCCACAAATGTCTACTCACTCAGATAGGGAACTAATGATCAAAGTCTGGATACTACCAAAGTCCAACATAGTGAACCAACAGTTTTATAGGGTTGTTTACAATCAGACTTAGCTTCATTTTCCTACATCCTAGGAAACTTTATCACTGTAGACAACAAGGACCACGAAGATGGGATAGTGTATTCGGGTTCTCTAGGGGAATAGAACTCATAGAATATATGCATGGATATATATATATATATACATATATACACATGTATGTATATATTCTATAAGTTATAGAACACACACACACACACACACACAAAAAAAAAAAAACCACACCTCTTTATTAGAATGGCTCCTAGACTACAATCCAGCTAATTCAACCATGGCTGTCTACCAAGAATTCTTGGGAAGGTTCAAGAATCCAGTAGTTGTTCAGTCCACGGGGCTGGCTGTCTCAGCTGGTCTTCATTGTATGCTGGAATCCTGAAGAAGTAGATTCCAATGCCAGTGAAGGAATGGACTTGCCACAGGAAGTGAGAGCAAGCAGGCAAAGGGCAAAAGGCTCCTTCTTCCTTGTCCTTTCTATAGGCTGCCAGCAGAAGGTGTGGCCCAGATTAAAGGTGGATCTTCCCACCTCTAAAGATCCAGATTAGAAGTATGTCTTCCCACTTCAAATGATTTAATTAAGAAAAAATAATCTCTTGCAGATGTATCCAGTTGCTTGGGTTTTAGTTAATTCCAGATGTGGTGAAGCTGACAATCAAGAGGACTGGTTAACCTTTCGGGTTGATATCAAAACCACGGATCTAGATTTTCTTCCACCGTCAGCTCATTTGTCTTGGCTGTGGTCCCTCATGGTTGCAATTTGCAGCCTTAATTTCACATCAGAGATGGGTTTACTAAAGGGAGAAGACATCATCGCCTATTCCTGTCTCTTTAAAAACAGAGAATATATTTCTCAGAAGCTGCCTGGTTTCCTTGTGAGACTCAACTTCATCCTTGCTTCCTAGTTCTCCTAGTTAACGTCAGCTGTCAACTTGGCACAGCCCTGAATTACCTGGAGGAGGGATTGCCTCTGTCAGAGTGACACAGGAGCATGTCTGTGGGGGAGTTTGCTCAATTGTTGATACATGTATTCCTAATATATAAATATAACCTGATCAGTGCCTATAATATTACTTGTATGTATATGTTTTCAGGGCTGACCATTTGGTCTTGGATAACTAGTCGGGGTGTTCTTCATGCAGACTGTTTCTCCTACGTTCAGCATTCCTTAGTTGCCTGTATATATATTTGTGTGTGTGTATGTGTGTGTGTGTGTGTGTGTGTGTGTGTGTGTGTGTGTGTATGTGTAGGATTGAGGTCTTAATAATTTCACTCTTCCGCATTAGCAAGTCTACTGATGCTGTCCTTGTTCAGATCTTGTTTAGGAAGTCATGTTGGTGAGACTTCCTGGGTATATGGTTTCTTTAACATTTCTACGAAATTCTGATACTCTGACTCTTAAAAATCTTTCTGCTCCACCCATTTTTGCAATGATCCCTGTGTGTTAGGTGCAAAAGTTGTGTTGTAGATGTATTGGTTGTGTTGTAGATGTATTGGTTGTGTTGTAGATGTATTGGTTGTGTTGTAGATGTATTGGTTGTGTTGTAGATGTATTGGTTGTGTTGTAGATGTATTGGTTGTGTTACAGATGTATTGGTTGTGTTGTAGATGTATTAGTCGTGTTGTAGATGTATTGGTTGGGACTGGGCTCCACAACTCTCTATTTTGATTGGCTGTGGTTTTCTGTAATGGTCTCCATCTGTGGCAAAGAGAAGTTTCCTTGACAGTGGTTAAGAACTACATTTATCTGTGGGTATTGGGATAAATGTTTGGAATATAGTTGGGGATTGTGCTGGTTTAATGGCAGTTGTAGGCTCTCCTCCGAGATCCATGGCTTCATGAGCCCTGGGTAATTGGCTAGGTTTCCAGTAATTTCCCTTTGTTGTGTGGACCTTAAGTTCAGTTAGAGAGCTGTTGGTTACTACCGAGGTATGAGTGCCATTGTTGCATCTTTAGGGTTACCATGCCAGGCAGGTCACTGTGGTTCATAGATAGGTGTCATAGCTGGGTAGGACTGGTGGGTGCTTCCCTCCTTTCAAAGCTTGCATGACGCTTTATGGTACCATGAAAGTTAGTTCTTAGGGAGACAGCTTTCAGGTCAAATCCAACTCAGATCCTCCTGGACCCTGTGTCCAAAGCATGTGGTACCTTCAGCAATAGAGACTTAACCTTCAGTATTTGGGAGACAACCAAGGAGAGCAGAAATATCTTAGAATGCCTTAGTAGTCTCTTGAGAAACCCTGACTAATAACTCAAGATAGCTTTATATGCCTGGTATTGGGGTTTTCATTAGTCTATGGCTCTTGTGGGGAGCATTGTAAACCTGGGTGAGAAATGTCATTTAAACTATATATGTCTATGTATTTGCAGACTTGTATGCATTATAGGTATTTTAAAAAGTAGATTATAATAGTATGATCCCTTATGACTTTTCCAGATCTCTTTACTGTTACTTTGCATTCCTCCTTCTTCTTCTGTATTTATCTCCCTCCTCCTCCTTAAACATAGACTCCATTTCCCCCTTCAGATCTCTTGTGTCCTGCCATTCCCCTCTCTGTTGTTCCCTACCCAGAATGGTCACTTTGGATTTTCCTGGTTTATGTACATAATTACTCCAGCCTGTATTCTCACATCTGCATAGAGATATGAGCCAGGGATGGCAGATGGGAGAAAATATGCAATGTCCATCTTTCTGGATCTGGATTTTCTCACTCAATATGATTTTTTTTAGTTCCACCCATTTACCTGCAAATTTCATTTTTCTTTACAGCTGAATAGTATGTCACAGTATATATGTACCACATTTTCATTATCCGTTCACTGGTTGAAAGATATTTAGGTTGTTTCCATTTCCTGGCTATTTGAATAGGGCATTAATGAATGTGGCTGAGTAAATATCTGTGGAGTAGGATGTTGAGTCCTTCGGGCATATGCCAAAGTGTGTAGAGCTGGGTCATGTGGTAGATTTACTTTGCGCTCTTTGAGGTCTCTCCACACCAATTTCCAGAGTGGCTGGACCAGTTTGCAATCCAACCAACAATGCATGAATTTTCACCGCATTTGTTGTCTGTTTTTATTTATTGATTTTGCCATTCTTGTGGGGGTCCACAGAGACTCCCTAGTAAAAGCCTTGTTCAAGGTCAGAGAATCTGAGCTTGCTTCACCCAGCAGGGCTGCGTAATGGGATGATTTGGCCAAAGGCATGGGTACCAGGTGTTTTGGAGGGTCTACACTTGGCTGTATGGTGTGCTTTGATCTTGAAATGGGGAGGTCTTTTGCCTCTCCCCTTGGTAGTGTATAAAAAGTCCATTAGAATAAACTTCAAGGCAACTGGGTATTGACCCAGGGCCCTCTGGAAGCTATCCTGTGTCTCTGTCTTTTCTTTGCCTATATTTCTATCTAATACTTCCTCATTTCTCTCTCCTCCCCCCAAGAACCCCATGATGAGTTGGAGCTGGACTACAACACATTCTGTCTGGAGGATGATGAAATCTCAAAATTGTTTTGTTTGCATTCCCCTAATTAAATATTAAATGGCTGAATTAAGTGTGCTCATGTTTGGGGTTTCAGTTTTGTTCCAGTGGACTACATGTCTGCTTTGGTGCCCATTTCACACTGTTTTTATCACTATGGCTTTGCAATTGAGCTCAAGACCTGGAACCGTAGTTCCTCCAGCATTGTTCTTTTTGCTTAGGATTATTTTGCCTTTTCAGGATCTTTTGTGTCTTCGTAAGAATTTTAGGATTTTTTTTTTCAATTTCTGTGAAGAATGTGAGAGTATTTTTATTGGGATTGCATTGAATTTGTGAATTGCTTTTGGTAGAATGATCATTTTTCACACTATTAATTCTACCAATCTATGAACATGGGATGGCTTTCTATTTTCTAGTATCATTCTCTATCTCCTTCTTCAGAGGTTTAAAGTTTTCATTGTAACAGCCTTTTACCTTCTGGGTTAGGTTATTTATTCACAGACATTTTGTTTTCTTTGAGGCTGTTATGAGTGGGAGTATGCCCAGAATCTTCTTCTCTGTGTGTTTGTTGGTAGTGTATAGAAAAGATAATTGATTTGTACAAGTGGATTCTGTAGCCCTCCACGTTACTGAAATTGTTTATTATTTATAGAAGCTTTCAGGTAGGATTTTTGGGATCTTTTGTCTATAACATCACATCATCTGCAAATAGGGAGAGTTTGATCTCTTTTCCTGTTTGTATGCCATATAATTTCCTTCTCTTGCCTTATTGTTCAGCTTGTACTTTGAGCTCAGAATTGAAAAGGAGTGGAGATAGTGGACATCCCTGTCTCATTCCTGATTTCAGTGAGAGTCAAGTTTTTCTCCATTGAGGATGCTGTTGGATGTGGGTTTAAATATAGCTTTTATTATGTTGAGATATATTTTCTACAGTCCTACTCTCCAGGATACCAGGGCACTTTTGACTTTTCATTTTGAGGTGAGTTGCCCAGGTTGGCCTTGATCTCACTCACGTGTGCATTTAACTTACAATGCTCCTGACTTAGCCTATCCATTACAGGCCTGTGTTACCAGGCCTGGATACAAATGGGTTTTTCTAAGCTCTGCCTCAAGTCATATCTGGTTGAGAAGAAAGTGAGTGGAGTTTTAGTGTGACGTAATTATCTGGGAGCTGGTAAAACACAGTGAATGGAAGTTAAGTAAGGCAGGCCACGGTGAACCAGACCGATAATGGGCAGAGAATGGAAATTACATAAGAAGGACCACAGTGCACCAGTACAGAAATGAATGGAAGTAGCCAGTCAGCATATTATGGCAAGAATAAATAAACTAGTACAGGAATTTTATAAGAATGTGTAACATGTAAAATATCCAGATTACTGAAGATTTGTAAGAAATACGTTGCTCTGAGAAACTGTGGAGAAAACTCTAAACAGATTAAAGAAAATCCTGCTGCCTTGGTCCCTTGCCTGCTGTTGGGGCTGCCTTGGTCCCTGCCTGCTTGGTCCCTTACCTGGAGCTTTTAAGAAACAGTCAGCCACACAAAAGCAACATCTGTTTGGCAGATTTCCTTTTGTCCTGGAGTCCAGCATCTCTTTCTGGCCCACTGATCATGTTTAATGTTCGAGTGGATTCCAGAGGAAGCACAGATGCGTTTATTTATCTCATTGGTTGCTTTGTTTTGGAAATATTTAAATGAAAGCGGTGGTCCCAGGGTTGATGTGATGGGTGGCCTTGTCCACTGGTGGGGAGCACTGAATGATGAGTACTGTTACAGCCACAAGATGTAGGTTTAGGATCAACTCTCTCGCACACATGGCCAGGGTATGGTCAAGACGTTAACACAATAGAGCCAGAGAGTCACTTTGCAGCCCAATACTTCCCACTGTAAAAAGTCCACTTTCTGTGTTTTTAAGAGCTGGTAAGGTTCTTTGGCTTTTCTTTTGAAGGTCATTTTCTGATTTAATCGGTTTTTAACTGTGTATGTGGCCAGGATAATGGATTTCAGTGAAAATCAAGATTACATTAAAACATAAAACAAAAATCATCTACATTTATTATCTGAGGATACCTTCTTATCCCCAGTGGTAGGACCCATCATGTTGCACATATATAATTGACTATACTTGGCAGTAAAAAAAAAAAAACTTTAAATGTTTATGTGTGTGGGTGTTTGCCTGTGTGTTTGTGCACCATGTGTGTGCAGTGCCCTGGGAGGCCAGAAGAGGGCATCAGAGCCCCTGGAACTGGAGGTACACATGGTTGTGAGCTGCTGTGTGGATGCTGGGAATTGAACCTTGGTCCTCTGCAAGAACAGCCAGAGCTCTTCACTTCTGAGCCATCTGTGTAGCCTACAGATAGTTTTGATTTAAAAAAAAAAAGAAAGAAAAGCATTGTTATACAATTCAACTGAATGTACTAGATTCCAGTTAAACTCAATTTCACGAAGCTCTTTAGCAAATGGGAAGTTCCTCTGAGACATCTTGCTAAGGGCTGAAGCTGAAAAATGAGCAAGATAGTAAAGGATTTTGTTTTCAAAGTTTACATTCCAGGCAGGGGAAGGGGGTGGTGGCAGGGGTGGCAGTTCAACCAGTGCTCTGATAGGTGAAAAACAGTGTGTGTGGTGATATATTGTGTACCCTAATAAAATTGGCCTGAAGATCAGAGGACAGAACAAGCCACTAGATTAAACATAGGGAGCAGGCACTGGTGGCACACACCTTTAGACCTAGCACTTGGGAGGCAGAGATCCATCTGGATCTCTGTGAGTTCAAAGCCACCCTGGACTACATGAGATTAACTCACTCTAGGAGAGAAAACAGAGTCAGGCAGTGGTGGCACACACCTTTAATCCCAGTACTGGGAAGCACACACGCCTTTAATCCCAGGAAGTGATGGCTGGGTGGAGAAAGGTACATAAGGTGTGAGGAGACAGGAACTAAAGGCTTTTTCGGCTGGAGCCTTTCAGGTGAGGACTCAGAATTTCAGTCAGAGGATTTGTGAAGTTGGTGATGTGAGACATGGCAGTGACTTGTTCCTTTGCCTCTCTGATCTTTCAGCGTTTACCCCAATATCTGGCTCTTTTTTTTATTATTAAAAGACTGTTTAGAATTCATGTTACAAATATGAATTTGGAACAAGGGGACATCATATTCTCTAGAACAACCGAAAAGTCTCTCTGGAGAAGGAATGTCAGCTGAGTGGATCCTGAAGGCTAAGCACGACACAGATGAGTCAGTTAAGGCAAAGGGGCCTGGGCAAGAGGAATGAATGGCTTTCGGAGATAGTGAGGAAGGGCTGGGAGAAATGTGGAGCAGATTCCAGTTGTGATGGGCTGTTGGTTCCCTTTGGTTCCCTTTTGGTTCCCTTTCCCTCTTTTTGTTTTTTTATTTTTTTATCTTTTTTTTTTTTTGAGACAGGGTTTCTCTGTGTTGTTTTGGTGTCTGTCCTGGATCTCACTCTGTAGACCAGGCTGGCCTCGAACTCACAGAGATCCGCCTGGCTCTGCCACCCGAGTGCTGAGATTAAAGGTGTGCACCACCACTGTCTGGTAAGGGTTGTTGATCTCTTGTACTTATAGCAGATCCATGTAAGATCTCCACAAGATGGAGCATATTGACACCCTGCCATGGAAGGGTAGGATTCCACTTCTCCCTGAGGATTTGTAGGCATAGAACCATTTATAGGTGAGGGAGAGACCTTTTGTTCAGTGATGCAGCCAGTGGTCAGGTGCTCATGCTTCTGTGAACAAGCTTTCACCCAAGCTCCTTGTATTAGTCAGGATTCTCTAAAGTAGCAGAACTCCAGAATGAATCTCTCTCTATATATATCTATCTCTGTCTCTGATATCCATCCATCTATCTATCTATCTATCTATCTATCTATCTATCTATCTATCTATCTATCTATCTATCTATCATCTATCTATGGGATTTATTAGGTTCACTTACAGTTATGAAGTATCAATGGACCATGTACATTATTAACTCTAGAGAGTCATGGTGCTGTACAATAGATCTGAAGAACAGAAGGGCCTTCAACAAGATCCAAAGTGTATTAGTGTAGTCAGGTTTCTCTAGAGCAGTGATTCTCAATCTTCCTAATGCTGTGACTTTTTAACGTAGTTCCTCATGCTATGGTGACCCCCAACCATAAAATTATTTTCATTGCTACTCCATAACTGTAATCTTGATACTGTTATGAGTCATAATATAAATATCTGTGTTTTCCAATGGTCTTAGGCAACCTTGTAAAAGGGTCATTTGACCTCAAAAGGGTCATGACCCACAGGTTGAGAACTACTGCTCTAGAGGAACAGAATTTGTGTACTGAATTTATCTATGAGTCATCCATGTACCTATCATCTATCCATATCTATCTATAGAAAGGGGACTTATTAGAATGACTTACAGGCTGTGGTTCAGCTAGTCCAACAATGGCTGTCTAACAAATGAAAGTCTGAGAATCCAGTAGTTGTTCAGTCCAAGATGCTGGCTGTCTCAGCGGGTCTTTGGTAGAAGTGGGAATCCTGGAGAAGTAGGCTCTAAGACCAGTGATGGAATGGACTTGCTCTCTCTTTGCCTGTTTGTGCTCTCTCTTCTAGCAAGTTTTCTTCTTCCATATTCTTTATGTAGGCTGCCAGCAGAAGGTATGGCCCAGATTGAAGGTGGATCTCCCCACCTCCAAAAATCCAGATTGGGAGTGGATCTTTTCATTTCAAATGATTTAATTAAGTAGAAAATTCCTCACAGGTGTGCCTAGCCATTTGGATTTTGGCTAATTCCAGATGTAGTTGACAACCAAGAACAGCCATCACACTATATATCATAAATGAAAAGATAGATTCAACCACATTAGAATGAGTTCTGCTTTAGAAGATCCTGGACACTTTATGAAAACAAGACACAGTCTTCAGGTCTACTTGACTTACAACCATTTATTTCTTTCTAGGTTCATAGAACATTCTTGAAATTAATAAGAAAAAGGCAAAAACAGGACACAGCTTATCTAATGCTGCTTAAAGTATCTGCCGCAGAGTCTCGTAGATGGATGCCGGAGGGGACCACTAGGCTGTTTGAAGCAAATCTCCACCATCCCTCCTGGACAGCTAGTGTCCTTCTCAGAAACACCCTTTGGATTGCCGGTAGACCTTATGGAGGGTCAATGGTTAGCGTTGACCCTCAAAATTCTCTGGTCTTAGCTTTGCAAATGTTGTAACTACACGTGTGTGCCAGCATGTCTAGCAGGAAAACTCTCTATGAAAGATGTAGACTCCAGGAAGTTTTGCTGCAGTTTCCCATCCAAGGGGAAAGCACACTTAAGCTATTGAGATTTCTAAAATGAAAATTTAGTCAGCACTTCCCTCAAAACACTTTCTGTTCTGCTGAGGAGAACCACAGGGAGCTGTAATTTGTGCAAGTAATAAACACTTAAGAACGAGAGCCGCGATCAAAGCCTTACCTCCACCATAGCTCAGGCTAATGGAGCAGGGAGTTTTCCTGGTCATTCTTCACTCCTGCGTCTGGAACCACCCAGGCTGACGAGCAAAATCGATCTGCTCTTTAGCTTTGCTGAGCACTGTTTAATATCCCAACTGAAGAACCGTGGATCACACTTGAAGAGGAGGGTCCAATTAAACCGATGTCTAATTCTCAACTTCCTTCTCCTTTTCTTCCCCCCAGTGACTGGCCCTTCCCTGTGGCCGCCTCTTTTTCTCATTCTTGTGTCTGACTGCAGTAGTCCAGGGACTGCACCTTTCATATAAAGCACTCCAAGATTTAAAAGATTCTATTAATACACTTCAAGACACTATTTAATATGTATATATGAACAAATTGGGCATGTTGATAATTATTCAGGGCTTTTGACTTTTAAAAAATATGATTTCGGACTGGTTTTAGGGTCACAGAAAAATTAAGAGGAGTGAGCAGGTATTTCTTATGTCCCCACTGTCCCTGAACAAGCAGTCTCTCCCATTATCAATGTCTCCCCCAGAATAGCACATTTGTTACTGCTGGTTAACCTAGACAGACCGGTGCCATTATCCGCCAAGCCCTTAGTTAATATGAGGATTCACTATGGGTGGTGTACATGCTGTGGGTCTGGGCAAATGTATAATGCCACATGTCTACAATTGTAGTACCATACACATATTTTAATCTGTTCATTACTTTTAAAAATTAATAATTCGGAAGATGGCGGAGACAAGCAGACGCAGGTAGGCCTGTGGCAGCGGCCCACGGAGGTGGATGGGCCCGGCGGCAACAGTCGACAGGGACATTTAGACCCGGTGGCAGCTGGCGGAGACATTCAGGCCCAGCGGTGGCCCACAGAGGTGGACAGGCCCTGTGGCGGAGATAAGTATACAGAGGTCAACAGCCCGGCGCCGGCGGCCAACAGAGACATTCAGGCCCGGCGGCGGCAGCGGCCCACAGAAATAGACGGGCCGCGCGGTGGAGACGGGCGGACGCAGGTCGGCGACCCGCGGAGGTAGACAGCCCGGTGGCAGTGGCCGACAGGGACATACAGGCCCAGCGGTGACTGGCGGAGACATACAGGCCCGGTGGCGGCCCGCAGAGGTGGATGGGCCCAGCAGCAGTGACAAGCAGAGGTGGGTAGGCTCGCGGCGGCAGCCGGCAGAGATATACAGGCCCGTTGGTGGCCCACAGAGGTGGACGGAGCCAGCGGCAGCTGACAGGGACATACAGGCCCAGCGGTGGAGACGGGCAGAGGCAGGTGGGCCTGTGGCGGCAGGCCACAGGGGTGGACAGGTCTGGGGACAGAGAGGGGCGGACGCAGCTTGGAACGGGGACGCCCCTAGCCCCAACACCTGGGGAAGAGGCTATCTCCGTGGGTCAGAACCAGGGCGAGTCTGGACACTCCGTCTGGGGACAACCTAGGGCCCAACTGCTGATCCTGTGAAACCCAACAACTTGGAGGTGTTGGTGAGACTACCCTGCTCAGCTGAAACCCATCTGGGAGAGGATTCAGATGCCTATAGTTTGAAGTCTAAAGAAACAAGATCAGATGAGGAGTTGACAAATGAACAAAACGTGACCTGGGAACACAGAAGAAGGCGCTACCCAGCCACTAAACCAGATCACCAGAATCATAAGTATATACTTCACCGACTGAAATCAGCTGTCCCTGAAGAAATAGCCCAATAGCACCAATTTAACCAAGAACCCCTACTAAACCAAGACTAAAAATTAGAACAAGAGAGGCACTCTCAGACACAGACACCACCTGCACCGCACAGAGGAAAAGATGAGTAGACGCCAGTGCAAAAATACAGGCAACAACATAAAGACCTATATTGCAACATCAGAACCTAGTGATTCTACACCTGCAAGACCTAAACATACCATGACAGAAGAAACAGAAGAAATCAACCCTAAAAATGACTTTAAGAAGATGATAGAGGCCCTTAAAGAAGAAATAAAACATTCCCTCAATGAGGAAATAAAAACTTTCCTTAAAGAGGAAATGAAAAACTGCCTTAAAGAGGAAATAAAAACTTTCCTTAAAGAGGAAATGAAAAACTCTCTTAAAGAGGAAATAAAAACTTCCCTTAAAGAGGAAATGAAAAACTCTCTTAAAGAGGAAATAAAAAACTCCCTTAAAGAAATGGAAGAAAAAACGAACAAAAAATGGGAAGAAATCAAATCAAGCCTAGAAAAAGCAATTAAACAGATGAAAGAAACATTCCAAGATCTGAAAAATGAATTTGAGACAATAAAGAAAACACATGCTGAGGGAATGCTGGAAATAGAAATCCTGACTAAACGAACAGGAACTACAGAAACAAGCATAACCAACCGATTGCAAGAGATGGAACAGAGAATCTCTGACACTGAAGACATGATAGAGAAAATAGATTCGTCAGTCAAAGAAAATACTAAAGACAAAAAAGTCGTAACACAAAACGTCCAGGAAATTTGGGACACCATGAAAAGACCAAACCTAAGAATAATAGGGATAGAAGAAGGAGAAGAATACCAACTCAAAGGCACAGAAAATATATTCAACACAATCATAGAAGAAAACTTTCCTAACCTAAAGAAAGAAATACCTATGAAGATACAAGAAGCTTATAGAACACCGAATAGGCTGGATCCAAAAAAAACGTCCCCTCGCCACATAATAATCAAAACACTAAACACACAGAACAAAGAAAAAATATTAAGAGCCACAAAGGAAAAAGACCAAGTAACATATAAAGGTAAACCCATCAGAATAACACTAGACTACTCAATAGAGACTATGAAAGCTAGAAGATCATGGACAAATCTCATGCAGACACTAAGAGACCACGGATGCCAACCCAGACTATTATACCCAGCAAAACTCTTAATCACCATAGGTGGAGTAAACAAAATATTCCAGGATAAAACCAAATTTAATCAATACCTGTCTACAAACCCAGCCCTACAGAAAGCACTAGAAGGGAAAATTCAACCCAAAGAAGCTCAACACACCCATGAAAAATCAAGCAATAGATAATCCCACACCAACATACACCACAGAAGGACAACACAACACAACCACAAAAAATAACAGGAATTAACAATCACTGGTCATTAATATCCATCAATATCAATAGTCTCAACTCACCTATACCTGAAGATCTATGAGCAGGCTTCAGATTTTGACAGTTGATGAAAGATACGACAAGCATTAATGTGTGGGTGAAAAGCTTGGTGAAATTCTGAGTGAAGTTTTAGTTAAAGTTGGTTGAACTTGGGATTGACTGGGAGGCCAAAGATTTAAAAAGCAGAAGATTCTCTCAAGACACAAGTTGTGTGATAATAGTGTGTTTTGTGTGTGTGAATGACAATTTGTAAATGTTGAATTCTAGGCTTCAACAATCATTGTCAGTGCAGATCAAGCTGATGTTGAGAAAGATGCATCACAAGCACAGGCTGGAGGCTGGGGGCTAGATGGTTTTGAGGAAGAGGTCTTGGTGGACTCTTTCATGGAGCAAAGGGAAGCAATGCCTTCTGGGAAATGAGCTAAGTTTTAATCTAGTCTTTAAGATTAGAAGTCGAAAACAAAAATATTAAGGAAAGGAAAACCTAATTGATCTTTGAAGTATTGTTATATGGAATTGAGTGGGACTTTTGAGGCTTTTCTTCCAGAGAACAGGGACTTGGTTGTCAGGCCTATGTTAGGCCTAAACCTTGGTGCCATGTAGTTGTACTTAAATTATTTCAATGGAAAGTGTCTTAGTGATTGGAACTTCTAGTGCAGTTTGGAGTTCTTCCATTTGAAAAATGTGATATTTGCATGGGATTGTTTGAATTTTGTTTTCTAGTCCCTCTCCATCACCACCCTCATAGTCTGAAGGTAGATTTTTCTTTCGATAAAGGAACAAAAAAAGTGAACATCTTGTTTGTAAATGAGTATCTAGTAGCTAGTTGTAAACTTGAAATGGTAGAATTCTTTAAAGCCTAATTCTAGGTAGCCTTAAGAAAATGTATCTTAATTATTTTTGAACCTGTATTCACCTTGTTTTTTTTCAAATATCTTAAGTTATATTTTCTTTTTCAGAGCTGCTTCTTATTTGGGGCTATTTTTTTAATTGAGGCGTAATTCATAAAAGGGCATATTGTTTTGATGAGACTCTCTACAACTGTGGCTGGATGTCTTTCTTTAGTCTTCCAAGAAGGACCATTTTACTTTTTCAGAGTTACTTGTTAAAGTCATGAGATCAACAACTTGGACTACTATGCATGTAAGTGCTAATGCAAATTAAAGCCCAAGTTGACCTCCAGCAGCAGTTCATTCTATGTTGACAGTGAGAGAACACTTTGCCTGTTAGGATACTGTTACTCGTGGACTGAAATGCTGAAGAAACCCCTCCCCCTATTTTGTTTTTTGCAAAAATCAAGGTATATTCTAGGGTTTCCTGGTTGACCTCAACAGATAAACTGAGATGATAGTTTTAGTTCAGAATTGATCTGAATGTAGATTTACAGTCTACGTGTACAGCTGGCTAAGTGAGATCGCTTTCACAGTTCTGCATGTATCCCATCGGCTCCCCATTAGTCACTGAACTCTTAAAACTGGTATTATAACATTACCACAATGTTTTGCGCCAATTTTATAAACTTTACAGTGCAATATGTGTTCCTTTTCTGAGGCAAACCAAAGGTATATTTCTCAAGGTTCTGCTTCTATCAGCAGTGTTGATGGAGGATTTTTTATACATTTGTAATAGATAGAAATAAACCAGAAAAAAAAAAGAAGAAAAAAAAAAGTGGTGGAGGAAAAGGTGAACACTGCAAGAATACTCAAAAGGGCTGAGAGTTGCAAACGCCAAGAATGGCTTTGCATAGTAAATGGAATAGAACAGTTCTGAACTATAGCTTACTTTTCCTGGTTTGGTCTGACAGAATGATTGAATGCTTTTGTACAAAAATCAGAGCCTTAAAAACAAGGATTTGGTGAGATTGTAAAATGGTGTGCCACTTTGGCAAAACAGTTTGGTGGTTGGTCAAAATGCAAAACATTGTTACTCTGTTACTCAACAATTCTACCCTTAGGAATATATCCTCAAACTACTGAAAATGTGCACCTATGAAACATGTACATGAAGGTTTACAGCAGTGTGTTGCTAATAGTAAAAAAGTTAAAACAACTCAAATAGCTATCAAATACTGGAGAGAAATAAAATGTGGCTTATTCATACAATAGAATATTATTAAGACATAAAAATGAATGAGAAACTGACAGATTAAATGACTTTGGTGAACCTTCATAATTTCATTTGTAGATCTTTCCATTTCTAATTTATAAATACATTTGGGGTTATAAATTATAAATGTACTGCCTCCTGTCAACATTGTATACTTCGATTTGATGATTTCTGTGTCAAACATTATATGGAAATGTCTCCAAGTATTTTCTGTATTAACTGTGAATGAATAGAACAAAATAAATTGCCTGTGATGGAAAAAAAATTAATAATTCAGTTGAGCATGGGGGCTCATGTTGGTAATAACAACATATGGGAGGCTGAGGCAGGAGGGTTTCAAATACCAGGAGAGTATGATAGACCATATTTCAAAATAACCCTTCAACCCTTGGGCCAATAATTCTTTAATATAAAATATAATTATCTGTAACTTATATATTGTAATATAGACTGATCAAATTACCATTTTAGGAAGATTACTTAGCCTTGAAAGATGCCTAGCTAGATGTTGATGTAAAGAATGTTACTGTGGGGAAGTGAGCAATAACCAGGTCATATCTAAGGCAGGTGTTGTGGGGGGAACATGAATTATCATGAATTAAACTCATGAATTCTTAAAGACTCAGACAACATAGATGAGCAGATTCATGAAGAGAAAGGAGAGCGAAATTCTTGTAAACCCCACACTCGATGTCTCCTGCGCTCCCTCACCATTCCCTGTGCATGCACTGACCTCCGTGGGCAGCCATACAAACCTGTAGTTCTTATTTTGTAATTTAGTGAGACTATTTCACACGTTGCTTTGAAATTTGCTATTCTTAATGGATAGACTGTTGACTCCCCACCCCCATTGTCACGTGTAAATCTTCCTTATTCCATTTGAGTCTGTCTGTTATTAGCTAACATATATATGTAGAGAGCACTCACATCTGTGTTTTTCCAGAAATCTTTGGTGTTTGCAGGTGGAGTATAGACAGATATTCCTTATCTCCGCAAAGGCCACCCCTCACAGCATGTCATGCTTCTCTCTGCAATGTATTTGTTTCTCCACATCTCAAGAGCTACAAAGACTAGGCAACATGGTCTAGTGCTGAGATGAAGCCATATATACACAGCCAAAAAAAAAAGGACAACTAAATTAAAAAACCATCAACAATTTCCAGAATTTAAAATCCTGAATCATGACATGACACTAGTGGAATTCAGGTGTTTCTGGTACATGGACTGCTCTCACCCAATGTGAGGTTGAACTGTTGACCTTGTGTACAACCTACTTCACAAATGAGTCTGTCAGATATGCTAAGCCTATAGGCTGAAGATGATACCCCAACACTGCGGAGAAAACTCAGATGACTGTCCAGGCAGCTGGCTGTTTCTGTCAACTCACAAATTTTTTGGAAGTTGCTTGCATGCACTTCCTGTTTTTATTTTTGTTAGCTAATATTATTTCCTTCTTGGGTCTCTGAGGGAGTTGAAGATTAGTTATAGTTGAAGGTTAGTTAGTTATAGTTAAAGATTAATTAGGATAAAAAGTAAATTAGATACATTTTGGACTTACCAAAATAGGATAGATAATAAGATTATTTTCTCTAAATTTGTCAAATACAAATGGACTAGACATTGTTTAGGTATTTATTACTTATATGTATTATATATAGTTATTGTACTTTTGTATATAGTTTTTCTTTTGTTAGTTATAACCTTTTTCTTTTTATTAAAATAAAACAGGGGAAATATGGTGGTATTTTATTTGTATTGAAATGTGATTTTAATTGTATGTTAATAAATAAAATTCCCTGGGGGTCAGAGCTATTAGAGCCATAGCAAGAGCATGGCGGTAGTGGCGCACACCTTTAATCCCAGCACTTGGTAGACAGAGCTAGGTAGATCTCTGTGTGTTCAAGGATACAGCCAGCACTGGAGACACATGCCTTTATTCTCAATACATAGAAGACCTGGAAGTCTCTACAGACAGGCAGTGACAAGGCAGTCATGTGTTTGGGTTTACAACCAATGAGAAGACAGAACAAAAAGACTATATAAAGACAAACAGACAGGAAGTAGGTCTCTTTCGGAGAGGTCTCTTGGCTGAAGAGGCTAGCTGCAGGGTAAGGCTCTTAGCTCTGATCTCTTGGCTTTCTTCTTGCATTGGTTCTGTGTTTCTTATTTAATAAGATGGTTGGTTACATCTACAGTCTAGTCTATGAAATGCATTGGGAAGTTGGCAGAGAGGATTCTGGGAAATTACATCATTGATGAAAAAGTGAATTTGTCATCAGGAAAAAAAAATCTAACTTCCTGCTTTTGAATATAATTTTAAAGTTTTATTGAAGTTCTTCAGACACCTTTAGTTTTCTGCTCTTGCAATGACGCACTTTTTCTGAAACGTTTTTAAACATCTTCAGCGTTTGCAAAGCAGAACTTTCGTTGTTTCTCTTCCCCATCTCCTCCCTTGTGCCTCCGGTGCCCAGCAGCCTCCTCTTCCCTTTCATTGTCACGTGACCCGTGCCCTTCTGCTCATCTTTTTCAACACCTGCTGTCCCTCACTGTCTCTTATCTGGTTTGGATATAATTTTGATTTCATGATGAGACCACAGGATGGAAAGTCTGTTTCCAGTTTCCCACTGTTACAAAGAATACAAAATGAATGCTTGAGACAAAACTTGACAAATGTGTATTTTTATCCGATTCCCAGAAATGGAATTGTTGGGTGAAAAATATTTACATTTTCAATGGATCATATCAAATTGTCTTGTGTAAGGCTTTGTCAGTTCATTTTTTCTATCCTTAGTGATCCTGATTTCCAGTGAGTGAAACACAAGTTATTTTCATCCACACTGCTATGCTTAGTGAGGAGGAATGCTTTGTGTATCTATGTGTTATTTATATTACTGTATGAGTGTCATCATTATATTCTCTGATCATTTTCTACTGTGTTGTTTCCTTCTTAGCATTTGATGGGGGTTTCTTTTTATTTTCTTAATTATTATACAATAAATATTTTTCTGTTGTACGTCATTTCTTCTTTTATTTATTTATTTAAATTATTTTCTTTTCAATTACATGTATATGTGTGTGTGTCTATGTGTGGGTATGTGGACCAGTGTACGGAGTCCCAGAAGAGAGGGCTGGATCCCTGGAGCTGTAGTTTTAGGAGGTGAAGGGCCTTGGGTGCTGGGAACCAAACCTGGGTCCTCTGCAAGAGCAGTAATTTCTCTTGGTTGCAGGACCATCTCTCCTTCTCTTCATTTCCTTAAGAAATAATGTTTTCATTGGCCGTTACAAAGATACAAAAGAAAATAAGTGAAATGTATTCAAATTCCGAAGAATGACAATACAACAAATTCCTAGGAATTCGAGATCTGGATAAGGAGTTTGTGACCTTCAAAGTCCACCCCCTCTCTCCACACTCAGAGCAGTCACAGCCCTGAAATTCATGTGTATTACTCTTCATGAATGCTTTTAAGTCCACAAATAATATAACATTGCCTGGCTTTCAACTTTATGTAATAATATAGTAAGCCGCCTTTTCTTCTTACTCAGGTGTGCCCTCTGCCTATCTCAATGGTGGCAATTCAATCAATAATAGTAGTGCAATAATCAAATGAACATTGTTATAATGCTTATTAAGTATTTCCATCTCTTCAGCTATTCATCGTTTTATGGTCTGGGAATTCATGTTCTTTCCCCATCATTTTGAAAGATATCACAGATTGTTTTAGTTGCTACCCTGCTGTGCTGAAGAACCAGAAGTAATTCCTGGTCTCTGTTTGATGTCCTTTATTGACCTTTACTTTGTCCCCACTGCCCTGGCCCCTCCCATCCTCTAAGGGTCACCGGTCCCTTTATTCTACAAAAGTCACCTCACTGGTTCCCACAAAGACATGAGAACACGTGGAGTCTGTCCTTGCGTCTGGCTTATTTCCCTGAGCATGTTGACTTCCGGTTCTACTCAAGTTGATGCAAATGATGGGATTTTCTTTTTAAAAAGTGGTTGAAGTGCATTCCCTTACGTAAATATAGCGTTCCCTTACTCCCATGCTCCCCTACCAAGACAGGGTTTCTTGTATCTCAGGCTGGCCTCATAGGTTACTAAGTTACAGCCTTTGCCACCACACCACATTACAGTTTATGCCATGCTGCGGATCAAGCCCGAGGCTTTGTGCATGCTAGGCATGCACCCCACCAACTCGCCAGTACAGCAACTTTTCTTTATCCATGGATTGAATCTGGATTGATTCATGTTTTGGCTTCTGTAAATAATGCAGCCAAGTATCTTTTTGCATTTTATCTCCTTTAGCTGTGTACCCCAAGGTGTAATTGCTGGGCCAAAGGCTGTTCTAGTTCCAGTTTTTGAGGAATTTTTATATTTTTTCCCATAAATGGCTCTACCAACTTGCCTTCCTACCAACAAACAACATATGGGAATTCTCTTTTCTTCTAATCCTCACCACTATTTGTGAACTTTTCCCATTTTTTTGAATGTTAGCCATTCTCTAGTAATCAGTGACACATCCCCCCCACACTTATTGCCCATTTTTATTCATTTTTTTTTTTTTGGGGGGGAGAAGTATCTACATCATTCTTTAGTCTGTTTATAAAATTGAATTGCTTGTTTTTCTGATTTTTTATTTTCTTTCTCTCCCCCTCAAATTTTCTTATATATCCCGAATACCAAGCTTGTGAGATGAATAGCTTGTAAATATTTTCTTCTGCTCTGCACGTTGTCTCTTAATTCTATTATTTCTTTTCTTTGTTTAGATAGAAAAGTAAAAAATCAAACTTGTTTACTGTTGCTTTTTACCATTTGGTAGGTAGGCTTCGATCTTCAGAACACCCTGGATTCAGGAGAAAAACTTTTACATGAAATTTTGCACAATAGAAACTTCTCAGCAGTCAAAATTTGGACTGTAAAAAAAAAATACATGCAAACCATACTTTTCTGAAAACTCTTCACTTTGAACAGAGCACTGAACTACACCAATGCAGAATGAAAACAACATTTCAACCCCACCCAAAGCAGTCATCATAAAAGTTGTAAAAGTCACCTAGCTTCACTAGGCACTGTCCACTTTTTAAACAGGAGACAATAGAAAACATTGCCCACAAACACTATCTCGGCTCTATGGCAGGTTTCAGAAAGTCTCAATTTCATGTTTTAATAGTGCCGAGGGTGAGTATGATCGCAATCTGGACTGTGACCTGTATCCTCCATGTCCATAAGGAGGTGACTGCCTTCTATAAATCTGATCCCTGCCTTGAGCTCTCCACCCACCTCCTCCTCCAGCACCTTCTCTGTATGATCTGCTGTAATAATCCTGATCATCATAACCCTGGTCATATCCTGTCATAATAATCTCAGTGGTGTGAGCTGCCATAAGTGGCTCTCCCCATGTAAATTCCTGGTGTTGGGGTATGGGGCCTTTGTTATAGAGAAACTGACCCCAGGTTGATGCCCATCAAGCTCCATTCCATTGGCACGTTCTTTAGCTTCCTTGGCATCATCTACATTTTCAAAATATACAAAGGCAAATCCTCTTGAACATCTAGACTGCTGGTCATACACAACAGACACATCGGCAATGGAGCCATATTTAGAGAATACTTCTCTTTTTTTTTTTTAAAAAAAGATTTATTTACTTATATACAGTGTTCTGCCTGCATGTATGCCTGCAGGCCAGAAGAGGGCACCCGATCTCATTACAGATGGTTGTGAGCCACCATGTGGTGGTTGGGAATTGAACTCAGGTCCTCTGGAAGAGCAGTCAGTGCTCTTAACCTCTGAGCCATCTCTCCAGCCCGAGAATACTTCTCTTAGGTCTCTTTCTATGGTGTACAAGCTCAATCCGAATGCTCCAAGACAACAGTTGGGGTCAGGATTTGCCCGGTTCCCAACACCCTTGAGTAGACATGGGAGAATGGCTGTGGCTGTGCCGTCTGCGGTAATCTTGGCTATAAGGCCTGCTTTGGGATGTCTATGGGAGCGGGATGGAGATCTTGACTTTGTATAATGCCTTCCAGAACTTCCAGATCTAGACCTGGATTCCGAGCTGGACCTTGACTTTGATCTAAACGCCTTGAATCTTCCTTGGAGCGAGACCTTGCAGGGGTATGCCGTGCAGATGTCCGCCATCCATGAGCACTCCCACTTCCGGAAGCAGAACGGGATTCCGTTCTGCTCGCCGCTGTTGCTCATGGCTCTGGATTGCTGTCAGCGCTCCTGGCCTTTATGGAAGCTGTCAAGCTCCTGCCTTCTTACAGAGGCCCCGCCGCAGCCTCTTAAGACTACAAACTTTTGAGAGTGGCCCAAGACCAATGCGCTCCACACTACCTCTGCACCAGTCTCCTATGATTTCTTTTTCAATACAGAAGCTCCTTAGTTACATGCAATCTTAATGTGTGTGTGTTTTGATTTTTGTTTCCCCTATCTATGGGGTTCTACTAAAGATTCATTGCCTAAGCCAATATCTCAAGATGTTTCCCCACGTTTTCTTGTAGTGATCTCACATTTCCAGGCTTACTCTTTAGATCTTAGATCTATTGGAGGTAATACTTGCGTGTGATGAGAGGGAGGGACCTAGATGTATTCTTCTGCGTGGGTAATCTAATGTTGTCAGTACTATTTATTGGAGACACTGTCTTTATTCTTAGCGCCTTTGTTGAAATCAGCTGGCTGTATGGATGCGGCTTGGTCTATGGGTTCTCTCTCCTGCTCCATTGGTCTGTGTCTCCCTTCTGATGCCAGTGCTATGCTGCTTTAGTTCTTACAGCTTTATGGTATTGTGCACGTTCTTGGATGACTTCTCATGAACTGTATTCCTAAGATTCACCCACTCTGTTGCACGTAGCGGTAGTTCACAGTGGCAAACACGCTTATTATATGAAATAGTGCATAATTTACTCTAGTCCCTCTGTTGATAGACATTTGGGTTGGACCCAGCTCCTGACACCTCTGGTCCCCCATACCTCAAACATGTGATGGGGCTTTGAACATAGTACTCTGTGCAGGGTTTTACTCGGAGTGGATAGGTTCCAGGATATGTACATCCTGGGCCTGAGCCAATGATGCCAAAGGAAGTTTAAAAAACAAAGGCTTTCCATTTCAGCCCACATCTCTACCCACACTGGGTTATGTGATTTAAATGTACTTTCAAATCTGACATCGTTGTTCTTTATATGAGTGGCGATGGACTTTGCGGCTTATTGGTTCCTTACGCCTTGCCTTTGGGCCCTCTTCACAGTATCTCGGTGAACGGAAAAACTTCCCAGCCCAGGGCACAGACACAACCTTCCAGACTGTTACACGAGCACTTTGATTTTATCCTTTTTGTTGTTGGTTGTTTTCTGGAGACAGGGTCTCACTGTGTAGCTTTAGCTCTGTGTAATGGAACTCACTGTGTAGCCCAGGCTGGCCTCTGCCTCAGAGATCCGCCTGCCTCTGCCTCCTGAGTGCTGGGATTAAAGGCTTGTGACCGTGTGTGCTAATGGCTTTGTCGTGTCTTTTACATCGAAGCGCTTTCTCTGTCTCTCTGTCTCTGTCTTTCTCTCTCTCTGTCCAGGTCAGAGTACAGCCCTGTGAAGTCAGTTCTCTAGTTTGTTAATCCCTGTAGAGAACTGTATACGTAACGTCATGTGTTCAATGTACTTAAAGGAACAGGATCAATTCTCTCTCTCCCTCTCCTGCTCTTCCCCGCTTTCTTCCTCTTTCTGGATTGTAACTTGGAAGACGGATGATCTGGAACCAGTTTCCACCAGTCTTCTTTTGGTTGATTCATTCACAAGTACCTGAGTGATTCCCAGGTATGTTCATTCATGTTTATTCTGTTTGATAAGTACCCATTATTCTCTAGACAGTCCCTGGTTGGTGAGGGTGTGTTCCATAGAACTAAGAAAAGCAGTGTAGTGGTAAGAATGTAAACTGTAACGTGAGTCGTTTCACAGTTTGTGGTGGCGCAAGTGTGGACCGAGCTGTGCCCAGCCCTGAGCTGCCTGTGAAGGCCACGTTTTCCTGTAATTACGACTTGCGATTGGAGAGGAAAATACTGCTCTTAAATAAATTCCCCTATTTTACTTCTCTTTGGAACAGACAAGCTCTAAATCTCCCTTTAGCCCTCGTTAGCTCTCAGCTCCCAGCCTGATTTCCATATCTGTAGATGCCCCATGCCCCCAAACAAAGGAACATTGCCTTGGGTCCTCACAGTGGGAATGTTGCTGGTGCTTGGTGGTGAAATTGTCCAAGATCCTGTAAGCGTTTGCCAGGATGAGGGATGAGACGCAGGCGCTGCTGGCTGGTCCACGTTTCCATGCTAGAAAAAATACCACCGGTATAAAGTAACTGGGAAACAGGGCTGTTTCATTTTCTCTACTTTTTAAATCCTGTTTTCCTACTTTCAAGGATACGTGTTGTAAGCATAAGGCAACACAGGACTGCCTGTGAGAGTCTGAGGGAATGTACCCGAGTAAGTTTCATGGCTTGGTCAGAAAAGGTTACTTCTAGCTGACACTGATGCAGATGGTTTATGCCTCTGCTTCCTGTCGTGGAGCCCTTCTGAGTCTGTTGTTGATCTAACCTCAAAAAACGTAAAGGCTGTAATGTCTTGTGGTGGTTTGAATGAGAACGGCCCCCATAGGCACATACATTTGAATACTTGGTTCACAGTTGGTGGAACTGTTTGGGAAGGATTAGGAGGGGTGAGTTTGTTGGAGGAGGTGTGTCCCTGGGGGTGGGCTTTGGGGTTTCGGGAGCCCACTCTATCCCCATCTAGTTCTCACTCTGCCTCGTGGTTGTTGTCTCAAGATGTCGCACGATGCTCTCAGTTCCTGCTCCTGTGCCATGCCTGCCTGCCTGCCGTGATGGTCATGGACTCACCCTCTGAAACTGTAAGACCTGAATAAACTCTTTCTTCTATAGGTTGCCTTGGTCATGGTGTCTTCTCACAGCAATTGGAAAGACATGTGCCTGTTCTTCTGTTCCCATTGTTATGGATGAGTAAGCTGAAGTACATTTAAGTAATTTGTCCAGGATCACAACAGCAGAGGAGGGCAAGAGCCACCCAAATGTGGACCAGCTCCAGATTTCCTGCTTAAGTAACTTCTAATGCTTCCCTGCCTCTTTCTTGAGTCAGGTCTCTCTACAGAGCACTGGATGTCCTGGAACTCACTCTGTAGACCAGGCTGGCCTTGAACTCACAGAGATCCACCTGCCTCTGCCTCCCAAGTGCTGGGATTATAGGCATGCACCTCTATGTCCAGATTTTGAGTTAGCCTTTTAATTGTAGTGGTGCCTGCTCTCAAGGTTTACTCCATTAGTTCACTTAGAAAATTGTTCTTCATCAATCATAAAAATGCCACCCAAGAAAATACCCAATTTATTAAAATTTATGATTAGTAGAGTCAAAATTTATGAATTGTTAGGATAGGATTGTTTTTAATTGATAGTGGTTTATATTCCAAAATAGTGATATGTATATATGCATATATATAACTATATGTATATATCTGTAAAGCAACTTTATAAAAAGGCTCACATACACAGACGTCCTCGGTGACAAATTGATAGCTCACAGTGATGCCTAGCCCTCTTAGGTAGTGTGGGCTGTTTCCTTATAGTCTTCGAACATTCACACTGATATTTAAAACACTGTACCCTCATTAACCTCTTCCATTAGGCGGTGGGGCATAATTACGCTTCTGTTCTCCCTGGGGCTTCAGGGAGATGATGGCTTCAGCACAAAGCTGGCCTTCACTGTATTCGTAAGTAGCCTGACCGCTGTGCACATCAGGGTAACTTTCACGCTATGCAGAGGTAATACAATGGAAATCACAGTTTAGAAATCCAATTTATCTTGCTGTGAACGGAATTGCCTCCAATACAGATGACAATTAGTTTTGTTCCGTAACACCGTTACAGAAATGTGACATTGAAAAACTACTTGCAAACTATTAAACATCCACCCGCCGTGAGTTCATGCCACAGAAGGGGAAAAAAATAAACCCGTTAATTCCATTTATGTGGAAAAACATAAAAGTGTTTTTACAAGGAGTGTCGGAAGGTCAGGAGGTGTCGAAGGGAAGGCGCTGCAAACTTTCAGTTGCTCATGCATTCTATTAAAGCTGCAAAATTCTGCTGATCCTCGTTTTTCAAAAGCACTAGGGTTGCAGCTCAGGCACAATGGAGATTAATGCAGAGCGAAGCCAGCCTTTAATGTCTCCTCTCACTGTGTCAGGGCCTGCTGCTGTGCTCCTGGCTGCCGCTGGCCCTCCTCTTTGGCTTCTGAGCTTCCTCCTTCTTTCTGACATCCCTGGTCACGTTCATACATCACACACCTACTTGGATAGCAAAGCCTCCAAAGGACCTTCATATAAGGTCTGCTGTAAAACATGGGTACCCCAACACCATCTGACGCGTAAGTAACAGTACCCACTTTTCTGCAGGCAATCACACATTATAAGAAAAGATCTGCGGTCTAATAAAGACTGGACTGTGAGCTGGAGAGATGGCTCAAGAGCTTGGAGCTCTTCCTACCCTCCAGAGGACCGGGATTCAGTTTCCTCGAACTCAGGCGGGGCAGCTCATAGCAGCCTGTAACTCCAGTTCCAGGGGGATCTGATGCCCTCTTCTGGTTTCCAAGGGCCTGAGCCCTCATAGCACACTCTGTTCCCCCACACTCATATGTGCAGACTCTCTCCTCCCCCCCCCACACATTAAAAGCAAAATTTTCCTTAATCAGCTTTTTCCCTATTCAAATCTTTGACTGGCTGAGACCTATTCATGTTAGGGAGGGCAATTCTGCTTTACTTAGTGTCGGAGCCACTGTTCTATTGCTGTGTGAAGGGACACCATGAGTGTGTCAACTTAAAAAGGAAAGCATTTGGGTGGAATTGGTGCATGCCTTTAATCTCAGCACGCTGGAGGCAGAGGCAGGCAGATCTCTGAGTTCCAAGGCCAGCCTGGTCTACAGAGGGAGTTAGTTCTAGGACAGCCAAGGCTACATAGAAACCCTGTCTTAGAAAACCAAAGGAAAAGAAAAAAAAAAAAGAAAGAAAGAAAGCACTTAACTGGAGGTTTGCTTACACTTTCAGATGGTGAGTCCACGATCATCATGACAGGGAGCATGGCAGCAGGCAGGCATGGTGCTGGAGCAGGAGCTGAGAGTGTATATCTGATCCACAAGTAGGAGGCAGAGAGAGACAGAGAGACACAGAGGGAGAGTGAGACACACACACACACACACACACACACACACACACACACACACACACACAGATATAGAGAGACAGACACACAGAGAGAGACGGACACAGATTGAGACAGACAGACAGACAGACAGACAGACAGATAGACACAGAGAGGTGAGGGGAGACAGGGAGAGAGACAGGGAGAGAAACAGAGAGCCCGAACCTGGCCTGGGCTTTTGGAACGTCAAAGCCAAGTCCGTAACACCCCTCCTCACAAGGCCACTCCTCCTAATCTGTCCCAAAATAGTTCCCCCAACGAGGGACCAAATGCTCAAATGAGCCGTGGGGGCCAGTCTCATCCAGTCCTCCACACTTAGGCTACCAGTCCAGCTAATCTCATCCAGACAGATACCCTCTAAATAATGTTTTATTAAATGCCTGCCCACCCCCACACCCGATCAAGTTGGCACACGAATGAACTGCTTCAAGTTCTCAGAACAAGCCACGCTCTCGCTTCTTCGGTTTCTTTGTATGTGGCGTTTCCTGCGGCGTTTCTGCTTTGCTTGGTCTCCTGAGTGGCTTTTAGGAATCCACTCACAGCCACTACTTCTAGACTGGGTGAGGTCCCTCTCTTGTGACGCCCGCCTGCCTCTGCATCATAGCATACTTCTTCAGGTACCATGGTTTGCTATTGACTTGTCTTGAGCATGTAGATGCCGGTTCACACAGCATCAGGGGTGGCCTTAGTGCTTGCATACCCACTAGAACCAATAGTTATTGGTTATACGACTGAATGAACAGACTTAATGGAGAAGGCGGAAGCTGATATGAGTCTTAGGGGAGGGAGTATTTCAGAAGAAATCTAAGACTTGACTGAAGAAATCCAATAGCAGGAAATGACAAAAATGTTTATTTTGCAATTAAGACATTTTAAACAGTCATTTTGAAAGCCAGTAGTCACTTTCTAATACCGCAAAAAATTGTAGTTATCCTGACACAGTCCAAAGACACAAGGGGCCTCTCCTTTCATCAGATTGGAAGAATTCTTTGTAACTTTTTAATTTTTATAAAACATTTTATTTACATTTATTTATATTTTGTGTGTGGTTTTGGGGGCTAGGTGGCAACTTTTAGGAACACAGGAGAAAGAGCCCCCCCTTTCCTCTGGAGTCTGAGTGAAGCCTCTTGCCGGATGAGACTCAGGAATTCCAAATTTGCTGCAGCGGTTGATGACATGGAGATAACACTCCTCTGTCCTTCGACTTGACTGCCAACTTGATACAACCAGGGATGAAGGAAGGCCAGCTGGGAAATTGCCTAGATCAGATTGGCTGTGGACATGCCCATGGAGGCGTGGTCTTGATTGCTGACTGAGGGAGGAGGCGTCCTTAGGCAAGTGGGTGGGCTGATAAGAAAGCTGACTGAGCATGAGCAGGAGAGTGGGCCAGCCAGCCAGCAGCACCTACCTCTGCGGCTTCTGCAGAGCCTCACTGAAACTCCTCAGCAGCCCCTTAAAGATGAGGACTTCAGAAACCACCAGCATCTCCTACATGGCCATTGTAAGGACAATGAAACGTGACCCTCCTTGGAGAAATCATGCCATGCTCTCAGTGCCTCACCCTCTTCCCCAGTGCTTCTCTTCCTCTTAACTTCCTACTTATGAAAAATGTCTTTTAATAAATCCCACCTCTGCTTCACATTTGGCTCATCCGGAAATTCTTTTCCATAGAAAAACTAAGGATCCGGTTTTAGAAGATGAAGGGAGCTCCCCAGGCTGCAGGTGGCGCTGCAGAACTGTGCCTCCACCCTTGTGATGTAGAACCCCTTGCATTTCTGATTTGTCCGTCTCTAAAGGATGACACTGAACCGATTCTTCCTCTCTGTTTCCTGTAAACTGAGAGCAACTGAGCACTAGGGTCTTGATTAAGTTCAAGTTCAACGCTTCCTACAGACGCTGCATGGCGGAGAGTTGGTGCTCCACACGACACCATGGCAGGAAGCATTTTCTGCTGTCGGGATGCTAAGAGCAACATCTCATCTTCCTGCTGTCCAGCTGCATTTTCTTCCGATGTCGAGCAAATCATCAGAGGAGCGTTGCTCTGGTACCCCGCTAATATCCACTCATTGTCTTTTCGCTTCATGGTTTCAGCATCTCTCGGTGCCTAAGCTATTGTCCCACTGCAGGTCCCCAGATGGTGATTTCCCAATGCTGGCTCCTGCTCCATTTGTTAGTTGGAATCCTGTCATTTTCTTTCCCTCAGATAGGGCTATTTGGTGTTCTGAATTATTATTATTACTGCTATTTTTTTGAAGGAAGGTAAGCTGAATTCTAAATTCAGTCTCTTCAAAGTTTTCCCTTTTGCTGTGAGAAGCTTTCTCAGTGGATATTGTGTATTGTAACCGACAACAATCATTGCTTTCATGCTTACGTTGCTGCATGGCTGCGTCCCTGGCCAGCGAGAGGCCGTTAGCTGTTTTCTGTGACCTTTGGAAGAGTCTCATTAAACTTTGATAATGCTTTCCAGAGCAACGAAATGCTCCAAGCCCTTCTTGTGAATTTCCCGTCCCAGATGTGAAATCAGCTTTATCTGCAAGGACTTCTGGTTCCTTTCAGTGGGCACACCATATTTGAATCCAACTCTGGTCAGTAGAGGTGCCCGTCATGTACCTGGCTGTTAACGTTTCCAAGCCTTCTGGTTTCTGGAACTTCTAATTCAAAATGAATAAGGTTTTTTACTCTTCTTAAAAGATTACGCACACGCATTTCTTCCCTCAGTGAAAAATCTTGATTTCTAATAATACCATACCTTTATATCATTAAATTTTTTTTATTATATTTGGTTTATTTATTCTGCATGCACGTGTGTGTGGAGGTCAGAAGACAACTTTTGGTAGTTGGTTCTCTCCTTCAACTGTGTGGGCTCTGGGGACTGAATTCAGATCACCAGGCTTGGCTGCCAGTAACTCATTCAATGAACCATCTCTCTCTGGACAGCATTTTTATTCACTATGTATAGTTAGAAACACACATTTTGTCCTGGCTAGTTTTATGTCAACTTGACACAAGGTAGAATTATCTGAAAGGAGGGAACCACAGTTGAGGAAATGCCTTCATGAGATCCAGCTGTAAGGCACTTTCTCAATTAGTGATCAATGGGAGAGGGCCCAGCCATTGTGGGCAGGGCCATCCCTGGGCTGGTAGTCCTGGGTTCTATAAGAAAGCAGGCTGAGCAAGCCATGAGGAGCAAGCCAGTAAGCAACTCTTCTCCATGGGCCTCCGAATCAGCTCCTGCCTTCCGATTCCTGCCCTGCTTGGGTTCCTGTCCTGACTTCCTTCAGTGATGAACAGTGATGTGGAAGTCTGAGCCAAATAGACCCTTTCCTCCCCAACTTGCTTTTTGGTCATGGTATTCCATTGTAGCAATAGAAACCCTAGCTAAGACACATGCCAATGGTACTCATAACTAATCTACAAAATAAAATTTGCTGATGTTTTCTCCTTTAGATTAAAGCTTATTAAGTAAGTGTGGTCCAAACATTGTGTTTTAAAGCTAGTCCACTTGATTCTTTTCTCTGTCTTATAAATGATCTTCCATAAAGACTTATACCACTCCTAATGAGTGCTCATTATACTTGAAAAGATAGGGGCTTTGCTCAGGTAGCTCTGACTCCTGTAGGGGAGGGGCACTAGGAATTGGAGTTATATTCTAGATTAATTAGGGCAACAACAACAGTGAACCCATAGGAGATTTTATATATATTTGGTTTTTCGAGACAGGGTTTCTCTGTGTAGCTTTGCGCCTTTCCTGGAACTCGCTTTGTAGACCAGGTTGGCCTCGAACTCACAGAGATCTGCCTGGCTCTGCCTCCCGGGTGCTGGGATTAAAGGCGTGCACCACCACCGCCCGGCAGGATATTTTATTATGTAAATATCTGGTCACAGTGACTTTGTGGAAGGCACTTGTGAAGTAAGAAGAGGAATTCTGTGTTCTTTATCACTCTCACCTCATTCTCTAGAGACAGACTCTAGACCTGGGTTTTGTTTTCCTGTCCTGTGTCTAACTGGGCCCCTGTAAACATGTGGTGGCTGACAATTTTTTAAAGATGATTGCTTGGGGCCATTTATGGACCGTGCGGATTTCTTTACCCTCTTGGATTTTAGCTTGGTGTTTTGCCTTAAGTGGGTACTAAAGAGAGAGTTAGGCATGAACCAATGAAGGGTGTGTCCCTTCCTCAGTGTTGAGAGCTGAGTCAAGAAGATGCTGAGTGGTTCTGCCCTCTCAGCGGAGATTATTATTATGATTTTTGAGTACCTTTGAGAAAGGAGGGGACAAGAGAAAAATCAGACTTAGGGAAAGGAGATGAAGGAAGGAGAGAAAGATTATAGTAGAGACACCACACTGGACAATGTAACAACATCAGCAGTTCTCAGGGAGTGAATTACATTGCACCATTTAGAAGGAACTAGAAGATCTGTGTCACGAGCACCATTGTGTGTGTGTGTGTGTGTGTGTGTGTGTGTGTGTGTCTGTCTGTGAAAGACGGTAGTCTATTCTTGGGGATAAATTCAATAATCTACAGAACACAGCATTTGCTGGGGATGTGGCTCTGAGCTAGAGTGTTTGCCCGGCATGCTCAAGGTCCTGGATTTAATCACAGCACCCAAACCAAACCAAACAAACATCTGCTAAGCAGGCTGTGCACTTTGGGTGGAGGTGGGACCTTGTCTCTTCTTGTTTACTGTAGGGAAAGAATTAGGGTATCAGTGTTGTAAGCATCTCTCATCCTATTTCCCTATGGCCCCAGATTGGGGCCCCGTATCTAATAGGTGCTCAATAAATGTGTGCTGAGTGAATTCACTCAGTTACTTTTCAATCTTTTCAAACCTATTTTACTTATCTAACCATATACTAATAGGAACTTAGTATAATTTATATGTGCAGGGAAATACAAATTCCATCCATGCTGAAGCATACATATATGTTCTTTGTAGGAACAAGAAAATCTATCTACTAATAATATAATAACTGTTCAGTATTGAGGTCATCCAAATCCTTTTTGTAGAGGAGGAACCTGATTAGCTGTGTGTCAGACATGTGCAAGCCACACATCTGGTTAGGGACAAGTCTGCGGCCCAGGTTTTCTAATCCCTCTTTCTGGGTGTGTACTCCCTCTTCCACACTCAAATTTGAGCCCAACCAAGGACAAGGATGGCAGGGCCTGACGCTGTGCTTGCAGAAGCTCACACAGCTGCTTTTAGATCCTGGTATGAAATCAGTTCCTGAGATGAGGATGGAGCCCCAGTCACACATTTCAGAAAACAAATGAGGCAATCCAGTAGACCCAAACAAGACCCCTTTACACAGAGAATTGGATACATAACAGTCTTCTCAAGAGACCAGAGAGATGCCACGCGATCAGAGACCTTTTGGTGGCGATGAAATAATACTATTGGGCCATCTGGGAGAGTCTTCAGGCCCTGGAAAGGGCGGATACAACAACTGATTCTGTGCTCAATTTTTGTCTTCAGTATTTGGGATGAACACTCACAATCTTAGTTATTTCCATCTGAGCTAAGGGCCGAGGACAAAGCTAATGATGTCACCAGAGTAGGCACACAGAGAGTATTTGCTATCCTGGAGATCAGTCAATGGAAAATGTCGCCAGCCTATCAGTCCTAGGGTGATGAGCTCCCTGGGAGCTGAGAATTGTGCCAGCTGCCCACCAAGGGTGACAGTTTAAAAACAATGGACTGAAAAATGTCGTAAATCTGAAAAACAATGAAGTGCCTGGTGTCAAGTTCAGTGATGGATGGCATCGGTGCCTAGAAAGCCAAATGGGAGTGAGGAAATTCCTACTATTTTAGCATTCCAAATGTTTCTCGCAATGATTCATTAAAAGCCATATAGATATAAAAGCATCTCTCTGTATAGATGCACACATACATAATTCATACTGTTCTCTGGGTTTAAAATGCTTAGGAGCCGAAACTTGCTTGGGAATGTTCAGTCAAGCGAAATCGTTCCTTTTGCAATATGCAGTTAGTCTTGGTCGCTCAGGCCGACGTCCGAAGTCTTTCCCCTTTCTCCCCATGTAATTAAAGGTGAAGGGCAAGCAGGGTTGGGGACACAGTTGAACTTATTCTGGTGTTCTCCCTCAGGAGAGCCACATATGGCTGTATGGGCTCTACACCGTACAGCATGGAGACAGTGTGAATGCTGTCTCCACTCCCTGCAAAGTGGTACAGTGTGGCTGTCAGGCCCGTGTTGTGGCCATGTGGGAGTCTGGGGTTTGGAAGTGTCCAGGTGAGTTATTGCCTCTTGATAGCTTCAAACTTCACGGCTTAAAGTGTGACAGCACTTGGCTGGCCATGGTGATGCTTACCATTTTCCTGTAATCCCAGCATTTTGGAAGGTAGGGGTTAGGAGGACCAGGAGTTCACATCATCCTTGGCTAAATATTGAATTTGAGGCTAGCCTGGGCTATGTGAGATTGAATCACAAAACAAAACAAACACCAGCTACTTACTATGTCTCATAAGTTAAAGGACCACCTAGGTCATTCTGTCCCTTGCTTTCCAGTAGTCTCTTTCAGTACTCTCCCCTTCCACATCCCCCCCCAACCTCATCTCTCATGTTCTCATCTCCACTCACCCACAGTCCACTCATGAAATCTCTTCTATTTCCCCTTCCCAGGGAGATCTGGGTGTCCCCTCCAACTTCCCGAACCCTCCTTGTTACCTACTCTCTCTGGGTCTGTGGATTGTAGTATAGTTATCCTTTACAGCTAATATCCACTTATGAGTGAGTACATACCATGTTTGTCTTTTTCAGTCTGGGTTACCTCACTCAGGATGATTTTTTTTCTGGTTCCATCCATTTGCCTTAAAATTTCATGAGGTCATTGTTTTTAACAGCAGAGTACATTGTGTATATGTACCAGATTTTCTTTATCCATTTCTCAGTTGAAGTACATCTAGGTTGTTTCCAGGTTCTGTGTATTGCAAATAATGCTGCTCTGAACATAGTGAGCAAGTGTCCTTGTGGTATGATTGAGTGTCCTTTGGGTATATGCCCAAGAGTGGTATAGCTGGGTCTTGAGGAAGATTGATTCTCAATTTTCGGAGAAATTGCCATATTGATTTCCAAAGTGGCTGTACAAGTTTGCACTCCCACCAGCAATGGAGGAGTGTTCCCCTTGCTCCACATCCTCTCCAGTATGAGCTGTCACTTGTGTTTTTGATCTTAGCCATTCTGACAGGTGTAAGATGGAATCTCGGAGTTTTGATTTGCATTTCTCTGATGGCTAAGGATGTTGAAAATTACTTTATTTCTCAGCCATTTGAGAGTTCTCTGTTGAGAATTCTGTTTAGATCTGTACCCCATTTTTTACTTATTTTTTTTTTCATTTTACATACCAACCACAGTTCCTCCTCCTGTCCCTCCTCCCACTCCCCCCACCTCCCCATCCCCTAACCCCCCAATTCCCTCCCAAAGGGTAAGGCCTCCCATGGGGAGTCAACAAAGCCTGGTACATTCAGTTGAGGCAGGACCAAGCCCCTTCCCCCCTGCATTAAGGCTGAGCAAGGCATCCCACCACAGGGAATGGGCTCCAAAAAGCCAGCTCATGTGTCAGGGATAGATCCTGATCCCACTGCTAGGGGCGCCTCAAACAGACCAAACCACTCAATTCTCCCCCACATGCAGAGGGCCTAGTTCGGTCCCATGTGGGCTCCACAGCTGTTGGTGTAGAGTTCGTTAGTTCCCATGAGCTTGACTCAGTAGTCTCTGTAGATTCCCCCATCATGATCTTGATCCCCCTTGCTCATAGAATCCCTCCTCCCTCTCTTCAACTAGACTCCCAGAGCTCGGCGTGGCGCTTGGCTGTGGATCTCTGCATCTGCTTCCATCAGTCACTGGATGAAGGCTCTATGATGACAGTTAGGATATTCACTGATCTGATTACAGGGAAGGCCAGTTCAGGCACCCTCTCCACTATTGCTAGGAGTCTTCACTGGGATTGTCTTCGTGGATTCCTGGGAATTTCCCTAGCACCAGGTTTCTCCCTAATCCCTCTATCAAATAATGGCTCCCTCTATCAAAATATCTCTTTCATTGTTCTCCCACTCCATCCCTTCCCCAGCATGACCATCCCATTCCTTCATGTTCTCATCCCTCATCCCTTCTCCTCTACTACCCTCCTTCCTCCCACCCCCAGTTTACCCAGGAGATCTCATCTATTTCTCCTTCCCAGGGTGATCCATGCATCCCTCTTAGGGTCCTCCTTGTTACCTAGCTTCTCTGGAGCTGTGGGCTGTAGTCTGTGTACCTTATTTTTAAGTTGGATTATTTGGTTAATTTCTTGAGTGCTTTATATATTTTGGAAATCAGCCCTCTGTCAGACGTGGGGTTGGTGAAGACCTTTTCCCATTCTGTGGGCTGCCGTTTTGTCCTGTTGATGGTGTCCTTTGCCTTACAGCAGGTTTTCAGTTCCATGCAGTCCCATTTATTAAATGTTGATATTAGAGACTGTACTATTGGTGTTCTGTTCAGGAAATTGTCTCCTGTGCCAATGTGTTCAAGGCTATTTTCCACTTTCTCTTCTATCAGGTTCAGTGTATCTGGATTTATGTTGAAGTCTTTTATCAACTTGGGCTTGAGATTTGTGCAGGGTGATAGGTAGGGATCTATTAGCATTCTTCTCCATGCTGACATCCAGTTATGCCAGCACCATTTGTTGAAGATGTTTTTTTTCCCCATTGTATAATTTTGACTTCTTTGTGGAAAATCATAGGTGTGTGGGTTTATGTCTGGGTCTTTGATTCAATTCCATTGATCCACTTGTCTGTTTTTATGCTAGCACCATGCATGCAGTTTTTACTACTACTGCTCTGTAGCACAACTTGAAATCAGGGATGGTGGTATCTCTAGAAGTTCTTTTATTGTATAGGATTGTTTTGGCTATCCTGGGTTTTTTGTTTTTCCATATGAAGTTAAGTATTGTTCTTTCAAAGTCTGTGAAGAATTGTGTTGGGATTTTGATGGGGATTGCATTGAATCTGTAGATTGCTTTTGGTAAGATTGCCATTTTTACTATGTTAATCCTACCTATCCATGAGCATGGGAGATATTTCCATCTTCTCATATCTTCTCCAATTTCTTCCTTCAAAAACTTGAACTTCTTGTCATACAGGTCTTTCCCTTGCTTGGTTAGAGTTACCGTAAGATATTTTAATTTGAGGCTATTGTGAAGGGTGTTGATTCTCTGATTTCTTTCTCAGTCTGTTTTATCATTTGTATATGGGGGCTACTGATTTTTCTTTTTTTTTTGAGTTAATCATGTATCCAGTCACTTTGCTAAGGGTGTTTATCAGCTGTAGGAGTTCCCTAGTACAGCAAGCTGATTGCCAACATCAAATTAAATGGAGAGAAATTCAAAGCAATTCCATTGAAAACCAGGAACAAGACAAGGTTGTTTATTCTCTTTGTACCTATTCAATATAACACTTGAGGTTCTAGCTACAGCAATAAGACAACTGCTGGAAATCAAGAGGACAAAATCAGAAAAGAAGAAATCAAAATATCATTATTTGCAGATGATATGATAGTATACATAAGCAACCCCCAAAATTCTAACAGGATTTTTTTATACCAATAATGCACCACTTGGTGGCATCTGAGGTCTCTGAAGATCATGTCAAAGCTGCCTTCATTTTTGACTCATGTTCCTTCTTCACACCTCTGAATTCTCACTCCACTTTTCTGTGTTTTCCTGTCACTGTGTGGGAGACCCGCTCCCATTTTACCCCAGGGTACTCTTAAGGAGGGAGAAGTGAGAAATATTTAGATAGAAGGACAGAAGGGAGAGAGACAGATAGAAACACAGGATAGCCTCGGGAGGGCCTGGATCCTTATCCACTGGCCCCTTCCATCTCTTCTAAAGGGCTTTTTAAGGGAATGCCAAGGGGGTGGAGCAAAGACCTCCCCCTTGCACAGCCAAGTGCAGACCCTTCCCATCACCTGGTAGCCACGCACGTGGTCAAGCCATCCTCGAATGCAGCTCTGCTGGGTAAAGCAAGCTCAGATCTCACTGGGAACCTTTGTGGGCCTCCACATCACTGCAGCCAGAATTCTCTCCATCTCTTTTTATTCACCTGTGAGCATTGCCCAATATCCAGTCTGGGGGCTCTTCCCTCATCTCTTCAGTGGAAAGGTAGCCATGGAATCGATGGTTTAAATTGAGACACTATTGTCTAAGCAGGAGAAAATACCAAGACCACAGAAGCAAACCAAGACTGCACCCCTCCCCCCACCAAATCTCCCTCAGCCCCGTACTTCCAATCCCTTGTAGGTTTTATTCATATGCTTTGGGTGTCCTGAGTCCTAAACCAGGAGATTCTTCATCGTTCCCCTTTCTTTGCTAGTGAATTTTTTTTTATTTTTTATTTTTTTGGTGAATTCTGTGTTTTTGATGAATTTGCCACTTTGCTATGACAGACTTGAAAACCCTGGGCCATTTGTGAATTATCCTGGCTCACCTCACCTGTGTATTGGTTACGGGCCTATTGAAGTCAGCGTTAATAGTCTTCTCTCTCATTGTTTCTTTTCATTCATTTTCCTTGCTGATATTTTAGTTTTTTTTGCCTTAGTTACTTCAAGCTGGGGCTGTTCTCATCTCTTGATTCCAATCAACCTTTACAATTGTAGTTTCTTCTTCTCTCAGAGCTCTCTCAGCGCCTGCCCTGCGTGGGACGATTTATCTCCTAAGAATTTGATTATGATGTCTCCAATTGTGAATGTCTTTGACTCTGTTCTGCTTGTAGTTCACTAACCTTTTAAACTAGATAGATAGATGCTTTATTTTCATCAAATCCTTGGAAGTGTGGGGCTCCTATTTCTTTGAATATCCTTCCTTCAGCCTTGTCTTCTGAGGATTCTATTCTATGTGTTAGCCGTTTGGTGAGCTTCATTGTGCTCTGAGATGTCATCTATGTTTCGATTTCTCGTCTTCAACTAGACAACTCCAGTTGACCTCTCTTCAAGGTCATGGCTTCTTTATTCTTCCATCTTGAGTCTACTGCAAGTCTTTTGCCTCAACACAGAAAATTTCATTTTGTTCTTTTTAGTATGTGTTTGTTTTGTTTTATTTGTCTTTGAGGTAGGGTCTCACTATGTAGCTCTGGCTGTCCTGGAACTCTCCGTGTAGACCAGACTGGCCTTGAACTCACAGAGATCCGCCTGCTTCTACCTTCCAAGTGCTGGGATTAAAGACCGATTTTGTTCTTGTTATAGTTTGCTTATTATGTTCTCTACTTGGTGAAACATTTTTTTGTTTAGTTCTTTAGATCCAGGTTCCCTTAGTTCTTTCAATGCCTTTATAAGAGTTAATTTAAAGCCTTTGGAAGTCCCACCTTTGATCTTCCTCAGGGATCATTTGTCTTGCTTGCTCTTGGCCCCTTCCTGCCTGCCTATGTGCACATCTCATCACATCAAAAGGTGGACATTTAAATGAACTCAGTTTGGCCGTTCTGAAGATCCAGTCCCTGCTCCCGTCTCATTTGTTGCTGCCGTTTGTCTAGTGACATTCCAGAGTGAGATCTGTCATGGGGACCCTTCCTTTGCTCTGCCATTGACGTCTCTATTCAGGTAGTGTCGGGGACAGCGCATTTGGACAGCCATGGACTCATGTTCAGTTGGCATAGGGAAGCTCATTTGGGTAGCCATGCACTCATGTTCAGTTGGTATAGAGACAGCACATTTGGACAGCCATGCACTCATGTTCAGTTGGTATAGAGACAGCACTTTTGGACAGCCATGCACTCATATTCAGGTGGTGTAGAGGACAGCACTTTTGGACAGCCATGCACTCACAGCTCAGCCGCTGTTGAGGGGTTGAGGGTGCCTATGTGTGTTGGGAGATGTCTTCAGAGCTCTGGGAGAGTTTACAACACTCCATTAGCCTTTACTTCCTATTTTCCCTGAGACTTATGGTCACAGGCAGGTGAGAAATATACAGAGCTCTGCACACGGCTTCTTAACACACCCAGGAATAGTTCCGAACCTTTTTTTTTTTTAAAGTACCCCATGGACTTCCCCAGCATTCCATTTTAAGCTGTCGGTCAGCTTCTCATTTGTCACAACCGTTATTGCCACCTCTGGCAGCTGTAATGTTAAACAATTCCCACAGATTGTTTTCAGCCAATGCTCTGGGGGAGAAGAGGTTGAAGGAGTTCTGAGTGAGGCTGAGTAAAGACGAGCCTTGCAGCTTTCGGGGGTTTTCAGGCCGTTTGCAAATAGGCCAAAGAGTGAGATGGGCCTTCAGACACCCCTCAACATACTCTGTCCCCTCTGGTGGTTACAAAGAGCCTGACTTTCACGGCCAGTGTCGTGGCAAGGGGTAGCGGGATGGGCGCAAGACAGGATGAAACGTCACAAAGCTCTTCCGGAGTGCTGACTTAAAAAAATCGTGCTCCTTAGATTATTGCCAGACTTTGTCTAATTTTCAGAGGACATAAAAGTTGATTTTTGACCCCCCAAATAAAACAAAAGCAACCTAGCATTCTCATTGCTTTTAGTAGTCTGAGTAGATTTTGGAGGTCCTGACTCACCCTGGGATGCAGAACCTCTGTGTAGACTGCTTGGATGTTCAGTTTCTACCTAACGGAATCTTGTTCATTAACGATGTCTTTCCCAACGCTTCTTTGGTTATAGTAGCTTCTCTCTGCAAAACTTTATGTGTCACTTATGGCAGTGTTATTAAAAAAAAAATCTACAGAGCTCTGTGTGCAGATCTTAGGCTCTAAGATATTTAGTGGCTCATGGGACCAGACTTTAATTCTGCCTCCAATCTAAGTGACACTCAAAGTATTACGACACACCAATTTATGCTGCACATGTAGTTCACATAAGTCATATCACCTCTCACCCCCTAATCACCCACCTCATTGCAGCAGAATAACCCCCCACCCCCACCCCATAATAAAAACTCATTGCACCAGAATAAACCCCCTCTGAATCCCCCAAGGTTTCACTATTACAGTCAGCCTTCTGCAGGTTTACAGGATGAAGTGTGTGTGTGTGTGTGTGTGTGTGTGTGTAAACATTGTTTGCATATTCAAATAAACTCTCAGTTCCAAACTTCTGGAATTTGCTAATTCATTAGTAAGGTGAAACTTGCCTGAGACAGCCTTCTCAATTAAGAAGGTAGTTGATTTTGTAGAGATTTGGTCCTAGAAAAGAAGATCATCTCAGCAGTTTTACAAATAATTTTCTCGAAAAGGGCTAACTTATAAAACTCCAGAAAAAGGCCTAAATGAAGACACTTCCATCTCAGATGCCCCGAGAGAGGGGAGGAAACGTGGTGTTACTTTCGTATTTACTGGAGACAGTGGCCTTAGGGGAATGAAATTCCCTCAGCCTTGCCACCCTTTACCTCTGTAGCCTCAGAGCTGATGCCACAGACTTCCTCTGCTCGGTGGCCACCTGCCTGCTGTCTGCAGGACAGGCGTGGGCTGCCAGGTCTGGTGAATCTGGCACACGCAGAGAACCTGATGTGATCCCTGATCTCAGACGGTCGCTGTGGTCCTGCCGGAGTGTGAGGTGGCTTCCTGCTTGGTGAGATAACATTTTCCTTGCCCAGAGAAACTGTCGGATGTGAAAGGAGTCCTGTGGGAGAGGATCACATGGCAGGATGTGGGCTGTGTGGGCACCAGTTCAGTTCACTGCTGAAAGGAATTAGATGGGTGAATTGTGAGCTCAGCAAATCTTCAGAAGAGTCCGGCTAATCGGCCCTGATGAAGAGTTTATTAGAATCGGTGAGGGAATAGGTTCTCTGCTGCTGCGCTGTGCTGGTAGATACTCATTTGGGCTTATTTAAGAAGACCGTGGTGAAAAATCCTGTTTCTAATGTCACTCATGCTCATTAGATGTCATGGACCTTGACCTTGACATTCAGGAAATGGAGGACAATGTCATATGGAGTTTGGCAATAACAAATAGCTCTGTTTTAAAACAGAAAGCTCTGTTTCAGTATAACATATAATTAATAAGTTATAGTCTCTTAAACCATAGCCTGAAGCCTCATAATAAATATATACATCAAGAAAAACACCACCACAATGAAGGTGATGAATGTATTCTCCTTCTTTTAGGCACTGGGGTCAAACCCAAGGCCTTGGGCTTACAGGCAAGTCCTCGCCTACCGATCTAAGTCCCTAATCCCACCACCCTTGTCTCCTTCTCCCTCCTCCTGCCCACCACCTCCCCCTCCTCCACTGCCACCCTCCCCCCTCTCTGATTCTCTCTCTCCCTGTCTCTGTGTCTGTCTGTCTGTCTGTCTCTCTCTTTTTTGTTTTTTGATTCTGCATGTGAGGGAAAACATGTGACATTTGCTCACACCTGGTGCTGGCTGGCTTTTGTCAACGTCATACAAAGCAGAGTCACCTGGGAAGAGAGAGCCTCAGTTGAAGAATTGCCAACATCAGATTGGCCTGTGGGCCAATCTGTGTGGTTAAAAAAATATTTTATTGAAAATTTTATTTCATATATAGGATTCTGATCATGATTTCCCTCCCCCAACTCCTGCCAGACTCTGCCTACCTCCCCATCCATCTAGGTCCACACCCTTTTTTCTCTCCCTCTTTAAAAAACAACAGGTGCCAGGCGGTGGTGGTGCACGCCTTTAATCTCAGCACTCGGGAGGCAGAGCCAGGCGGATCTCTGTGAGTTCGAGGCCAGCCTGGGCTACAGAGTGAGTTCCAGGAAAGGTGCAAAGCTACACAGAGAAACCCTGTCTCAAAAAAAAAAAAAACAAAAACAACAGGCAAACAAAGGTACAAAAACCAAAACCCCAGAATTAAAAAAAACAGAAAAGAAATCACAACACACACACACACACACACACACACACACACACACACACACACCTCATAAAAACAGAAAATTGGAAACCATAATATACAAACAAGAGACCAGTAAGACAGAAAATGCCCAAACAAAACAATATGAGACAAAAAACAAAAACCAAACCAAACCCACAAACATGCTATTGAGTTGTTTTGTGTTGGCCGTCTACTGTTGGGCATGGGGCCCACTCTGAAGTGTGGTTAATGTGCCCAGTGAGACTCCATTGAAGAAAACTAATTTTCCCTTTGTAAGCAGGTGTCAGTTGGAGACAGGGTTAGGAGCTGGACCATGTGTCCACTTTCCCCTCTCAGCTCTGAGAACCTGTCTGGTTTGACCATGCATGGGCCCTGTGTGTGCTTCCTTGGTCTCATATGTGTATCAGGTCTGTTGTGTCTGGAAGACACCATTTCTTTAGTGTTATCCATCCCCTCTGGCTCTTATAATCTCTTTGCCTCCTTTCCCTAAGCACTGAGGGGAGGGGTTTGATGAAGATGTCCTGTTGAGGCTGAGTGTTCTAAGGTCTCTCACTCTCTGCATACTGTCCAGCTGTGGGTCTCTGTGTCGGCTCCCATCTGTTGCAAGAAGAAGCTTCTCTGATGGTGGCTGAGTGAAGCATTGATTTATGGTACTGCAGAATGCTATTAGGAGTCATTTCATTGCTATGTTCCCTTAGCAGAACAATACTATTTCGTGTTCCTCTAGGGCTCTGGTTCTTGGTCACCTGAGCAGTGTCAAGCATGGATTCCGTGTCATGGAGGGGGCCTTAAATCCTGACAGAGAGTGGTTGGTTGCTTTTCACAGTAACTTTTTGATTGATGACTGATATGGGAAAACTCAGCTCACTGGAGGTGGTGCCAGCTCTGTGAAGGTGGTTCTTGGTTGTATAAAAAAGCAAATTGAGGAAGCCGTGGGGAGCAAGCCGGTAAGCAGTGTTCCTCCGTGGGCTCTGCTTCCGTTCCTGCCTTCAGGTTCCTGTTTTGAGTTCCTGTCTTATATTCCTTTGACAATGGACTGTAAACTGTAATCCAAATAAACCCTTTCCTCCCCAAGTTACTTTTGGTCATGGTGCTTCGTCACAGCAACAGAGAAACAAACTAGAACGCTTTCTATTGCTCTCTTGCTCACCTCTCCCTTTAGACCCCTTTTCTCTGCACAAAGCTCCCCTTCTACTGTCATGTCCCAATGCACATTTAAATCTTCATTATTAACTTTCAGCTCAGGAGAATCATCATTGTGTCTCCTCATGATAACTTATATTCCATCCTCCTTAACTAAGACTAACAGGTCAGCAGAGCATAAGACTATAGTAACAGGAAACAAAAATGTGGCTAGAAGGTGTATGACTTTTTTTTTTATTGCTGAGATAAAACACCATGACCAAGACTTGTAGAAGAAAGCTTTTAATTGGGCGCATTGTTTCAGAAGGTGAGAGTCCATGATGACAGAGCAAAGTCTGTCATCAGACTTTAGTGGCAGAAGAGCTGAGAGCTCACACCTTGATTTTTCAAGCAGGAGTCAGAGAACACACTGGGAATGGCGCAAGTCTTTTGAAAACTCAAGCCCACGCCTAGTGACCCACTTCCAACAGGACCACTCCTCTGAATCCTTCCCAAACAGTTCTACCAACTGGGGACCAAGTGTTTAAACATATGAGTCTGAGTTGGCTGGTTTCATTCAAATCACCACAGAAGGTCAGCAGGTCTAATAAATGGATGTTGTTTTTTTTTTTTCCATTTCCACTCTGATGTCTTGACTCATGATTTTTAGTTATTGGAGAAACAGCATCATATTAGATGCTAATTCAGAGCATGCACAGCATTCTGAGGAGATTTCCCGAGCTCTCTCTACCACCATCTATCTGGCACTGACCATTCTACGGTGCTATCAAATTAGCTCCCTCAGGGTGATGGGAATATGATAAGGGCAGAGAATTTCATGAGAATGGGTCTACGCTGTACTTCTTTTGTTCCGAGTGAGTTCCTTGATCACAGGTAATGTTGTATGGAATTTCACGATTCTGGATAGGGATTTTTATACGACCTTGCAGGTAGTTTTAGAACAAGTATTGGGTTGGGGAGAGCAAATCCACATTTAGAAGTGACTGTTCCAGTTATGAAAAAACTCTGTTCCTTCATAATGCACACAGCTTCGTAATTTCATACTGTTAAAATAAGACTTTAGGCGGAGTGATTTAAAAACAACCAGATTTTTCTTTCTGACAGTTCTAGAGGCTATGAAGCCCAGGATGAAAGTGCTGGTAGATTTGGTGTCTAACACACGAGCTTGCTCTTCATAAATGGCCACTTCTATGCGTACTCACATAATGGGAGATAAAATTGGACCCAATGTCTCATTTATAAAGGCACTAACCATCTCCTAAAGGTCCTCATTTAAAAAAACATAATATTTTATTTATTCTTTGATAATTTCATTTATGTATAGAATTTATTTTGATTGTATCCATCCCCATCACATACTTCCTGGTGCTCCTCTTCTCCTCAAACTGTACATTTTGTATTTTTCCTTTCTCAGCTTGCAACTTTTCATTATAGATCTGCACAAGAGTGGCCACTAATGACCACAGGACACAGCCAGTACTATGCTGTCTGAAAATCTCCTTTGCCAATGCCATTAATCTAAAACTTCAATTCAGCCTTGGGCAGATTTTTTTTTTTTTTTTTGGACAAGAGCAAAAAGTAGCCACATTCTTCACCAAAATATCACAAAAATTGTCTCTAGGCCGCTTATTAATATTCTTCTCCTCTGAAATCTCTTGAGCTGGGCTGTATTAATCTACACTGCTCTCAGCACCACTGTGTCCCCACATTCTTACTAGTGCGGTCCATTAAGCCCCACTTAACACATTCAACTGCTTTTCTAGTCCATGCTATTGTGTTTACAGATAATTTTTTTTTTAAACAGAGGTTTAGTGTTTTATTGTATTAATACACTTCAGCTTGTCTACCTGTTGATAGACATTTGTTTGTAGATCTTGGCTACTGTGGTCAAGAACATTCTTCCACATATCCTCTAGTGGATACATTCACCCATTTCTCTTGAATGTGTACTTAGAATCAACTTGTATAGGGAAGGTTTTTGTTTAGATATACTATATGCTACACTGGCCTTGGTTTTAGGTCAGAAGCAGTTTGGGAATTCTCATTTACCGAGAAAACAATAATTTTGAAAGAATCTTGGGAGCAGAGGATTAGAAACTGGGACCTAAAGAAGAGGTGTACAGAATGATTTTTGTTTAGAATTAAGTACACTGGACTGGTTAAAAAAAAAAAAGGTAGCAGTGATGAGATCCAGGCTGGATGGGTTCGGGGGTCACACTTGAGGAGGAATGTGGACTTGGTCCTTGAAAGCATGGGACACAGACGGAGTCTGAGGTGATGTTGTAGTGTATGGGTGTGCTGGGTAGTTTGTGTCAACTTGACGCAAGCTAGGCTTATCTAAAAGGAAGGATCCGTAATTGAGAAAATGCCTCTACAAGATACTACAGCTATAGGACATTTTCTTAATTAGTGATTGACAAGGGAGGGCACAGCTCATTGTGGGTGGTGCCACCTCTGGGATGGTGGTCCTGAGTTCTGTAAGAAAGCAGACTGAGCAAGCCATGGGGAGCAAGCCAGTAAGCAGCACCCCTCCATGGCCTCTGCATCAGCTCCTACCTACAGGTCGCTACCCTACTTGAGTTCCTGTCTTGACTTCCCTTGATGATGAACAGTGACGTGGAAGCGTAAGCCAAATAAACACTTTCTTTCCCACGTTGTTTTTGTCGTGGTGTTGCGTCATAGCAATCATAACCTCTAACTAAGACCGTGGGAGTTCCTGCTTAGACTGAAGGGCATGGCCTGATAAGTGGGGTGCATACCAACTGTTCTCAGTTTCCTGAGAGGAGAGGAGTGGGGAACAGAGTTCAAGCCAGAAAGTGGAGTCATGTCTCAGGGTTCTGAGCAAGGAGCGGACTCCACCTAACAAGGCCTGTTATTGTTGCTGCTTCACCTCAACTTCCTGTAGCTCCTCAGCAGCACAGGGTCTGTCCATCAGCAGTTTTTTTTAATGATGATAATAATGATGATCCCGATATTTTGTGTCATGAGATTAATAGTGTCTCCCGGATGACCTTGAGGTTCTCATTCCCAGAAATAGCATCTTTGCACATTATGACGAGGTCATTGGTGTAGGCTCTAATCCAAGACGACTCTGCCTTTATAACGTGGGAGAATGTGGACACAATAACAGTGTACCCAGAGAGGAAAGACAGAGACATAGACCTGAAGACACAAGAACATTATAGGCAAAGACAAGCGATGCCTGAGATTGCAGATTAGGGGCGAGGGTGGGAACAGAGCCTTTCCCACAGCTTTCAGAAGAACCAAACCCATCATCCGGAGTTTAGACTCATCGTATCAAGAACCAAGAGACAAGCTCCTGTTGCTTAACCCAGAACCTGCAGTACTATTGCAATAGCTCCAGGGAACTTCTCCAGTTAGCCGCAGCTGAGGTTTGCTGGCTTGGATGTGTTAGTCGCCCAACCGGACTCAGAACCTCCCATTGACTTAACAGAGATTTCTGGCTTGCTCCAGATGGTTGATCGATGTGCTCTGAACCGGCTCCAGGTGTACTGGGGAAGAAAGCATTCCTTTCTTGTCTCTCTTTCCTTTTGACCCTCCACGTAGTGACGATACAGGTAACTTGCTACAGAAGTTGGTTTTATTACAAATAACCCCCTCTGTTTATTATGTGCACATCAGACAAAATTTTATTTAGGTCTCATGAAGCTGAAAGGGTGGAATAAGTGAGGACCCTCACCCCGCTGTTCAGCCTGCAGCTTAGCTCAGTCACACCAGTTCTAGGGAAGCACAAGGTTGTGGTGATATTTTGTTTGTGATCTAACAAATAAAGCTTGCCTGAAGATCAGAGTGTGGAGGAGCTAAGCCACTAGTTAGCCATAGAGGCCAGGCACTGGTGGTACACACCTTAGCACTCAGGGGAAGGGGGGGGCAGAGGCAGACGGCTCTCTGTGAGTTCAAGGCCACCCTGGGCTATATGAGATTGATCCAGTCTAAAAGAGAAACAGAGCTAGGCGGTGAGGGCTCACACCTTTAATCCCAGCCCTAGGGAGGTGGAGATAGGAAGTGACATGGCTGGGTGGGGAGAGGAATATAAGGCAGGAGGAGACAGGAGCTCATTACTTTTCAGGCTGAGGATTTGGGAGAGGTAAGAAGTCTCTCTGGTGGCTGGCTGCTCTGCTTCTCTGATCTTTCAGTTTTCACTCTGTTATCTGACTCTGGGTTTTTATTTTTAATACTAATTAGGATTCGTGCTACACAAGGTTGGGATGTTTGTATACTGGAGACATGGGGCTTAAACATGCTATTAATTTTTGATATGGATTCCAGCTGGGTATCCCAGGCTGGCCTTCAATGCCTGGGATCAAATTATCTTTCTTTTCAGCTTTCCAAGTAGCTGGCACTCACCATACCTAGCTGAGACCTTATTTTGAATGTAAAACAGAAGAATATATATATATATATATAATAGGTTATAATATTTAATATTTATATATTATAAATATTAGTTATATTTATTATAAATATATCATACAATGTAAAATAGTATAATTATATAACATAATTATAATATACAGCATAGTTATAAATATTATAAATATCTAAATATAATATTTATATATGTTATAGGCTTGGTGTTGTGGGTCAATAAATGACAGGTGAGAAGTAGACAAAATTAGAAGGGTTAGTCTGAGGGGTCAAGGCAGTCATTTAAAGTTAAGAAACGTATTAGTTTTTTCAAAACATGTCTCCCTCGTCAATTGTATCAGGTAAGTAGGCTTCTAACTGGTCTGTGTTAAACTCGGTGAGAAAGTTGTTATAAAATGCGCTATCCTTTTTTCCTCCTTTTATTTTTTGAGATAATAATATACTTGCATCATTTCCCCTTTCCCTTTCTCTCCAAACTCTCACACACGCCCTTCTTTGCTCTCTTTCAAATCCGTGACCTCTTTTCTCATCCATTGTTGCTCCATGCGTATATGCATGTGTGCACACACACCCTGCTCACTTTGTATCACGTTCCTTGTGTGTGCGTTCTCAGGGCTGACCCTTTGGGATCGGATAGCAAATTGGTGTGTTTTTCCCTGAAGAAGACAGTATCCCCCACTCTCAGTATTGCTTAGTGGGCTGATGTTCTTTGCGCACTGTTGAGGCCTCGTGGGTGTCCCCCTGTCCACTTTGGCGTGACTGTTACTGCCCTTGTTCAGCTCATGTTTGGGCAGTCATGTGGGGGAGACGTCACGGTGTCGCTTCTGACATTCCCACTAGACACAGTCTCACAGCAAACTCCCTGAGCTTCTAGATTTTTAAAGTCTCTCCACCTCCTCTTCACAATGTTCCCCAAGCCTTGGGTGCAGGAGGGTTTTGTAGATGTATCCATCGGGCTCTACAACTCTGTTTTTGTTTTTTAAATAATTTGATTTAATATTACATATCAGCCACAGATTCCCCTGTCCTTCCACCTCCCACTCCCCCCCCCCTGCCCTCTGCCCAGCCCACCCCCCATTCCCACCTCCTCCAGAGCAAGGACTCCCCTGGGGATTTAGCTCAACCTGGTAGATTCAGATGCAGAGATCCACAGCCAGGCCCCAGGTGGAGCTCCGGGAGTCCAATTTGCGGCAAGAAAGAGGAGGGATTGTATGAGCGAGAATTGTCGAGACCAAGATTGGAAAAAGCGCAGGGACGAATAACCAACTCTGTGTTAATTGATTGTGGTTTTCTGTACTGGTCTCCATCTATGCCAAAGAGAAGTTTCCTTAACGATGGTGAGGGCTACACTTATATCTGAAGATGAACCATCTTTAAGCGCTCCCAAGGACTGAAACCCTTAAGAAGTGGCTGCGTATTTCTCTCTCTTCTACAAATGTCATTACCACCAAGAGAAGGAGTTTCCCAGGAGGCCACCTGTTCTCAGCCGGTGCCGATCACGGCAACGCGGACTTCAGCGTCCTTCTCTGCATGACGAACTGTTTTGGGAAATACTGTTAGGTAAATTTTGCTGACACTAGACAGAAGCATTTTTATTCTAAAGTGATTCCTGAGAAACATTTGTTTCTTTCTTGTGTCTCAGAAGGCTACTAAGTGCTTTATGAGAGCAAGTGTTTTGTTGCCGAATGTTTGTTCATCTCAATGTTAACTGAGTCTGTGCACCCCGAGTTCCTTTGAGCTCGTTAGCTGATGTTCATGTGGTTCTCAGAGAGGCCAGCTGGTCTGAGGCTTCCCCCAAAACTTCATCAACTCTAGGGTCCTTTCCCCTACCCATCTCTTTGAGGCTGCTGCTCTGCAGAATGCAGAGTGAAAATATAGACTTCAGATGGTTTTTGGAACATTCCACCAAAACTGTCTTAAATCAGAAAGTATAAAACTTTCTTATTTTTTTCCATTTCCTCCTGTTGCCTCCAAACTTGTTTCTCTTGTTCTTCTTCAAGTCTTTGTCAAAAAGAACTTCTGAACGAAACGTTCCAAAGGTACCGACATACTGCGGCACTTTACGAGAAGATATTTGTTTGGTCTGGGTCTTAATTTATTCACCTGTGAGGTGAGAAGATTGGATGATGGTTGCTAATATCTCACAGCTCTTTAATTCCACGATTTTTTTTTAAAGAGCATAATTTAGGATCCCAAGGTGGTAACTGCCTAGTTTGGGGTAAAAGGATATTGTAAATGATGTAACCAACAAACAGTTCAAAATGGTGCTTAGCGTGCATCAGATTGTGTGGTGCAAATTAGAGGGCCTGTGTAAGTGTAGAGAGGGAAACCAATGAGGCGGGAGCACTTTGGGCCTCTATTATTTTTCTTGCTACATTAGGCACTCAACAGAGCCCCCGAAACAATGACTTAATGAGAATGTATTTGGCTATAGAGACAAAATGCATTCACCACATGGAAGGGCTTTGCTCTATGTCTCCTTAAGCACTCTTAATAACATCACAGAGGTTAGCTTCAGCGTGAGCAGAAGGGAAGACCTCCATCAACGTAAGCATCTATCCCTTACTTAAATAACTATTAATCTATGAGAGCTCCTTGTGGAACTTGCAGACTAGACTGGAGTGTGGATAGAACTCTTGACTGTTGGAGTAGGCTTGGCTGGTCAGGTTGTTTATACTTTTTTTTCCCCCATGAAGAGCTAGGTAGTAAATCTTTAGTGTCTGTGGGCTGTTATTAGGTCACGGCTGCAACTATTCAACTGTACTGTTGTGACACAAAGCAGCTTTAGACAACATGTAGATGCGTGAATGTGGCTGCATGCCAAGAAAACTTGATACACCAAAGCAGAGGCAGGCTGGATTTGACCTGTGGGCTCTAGATGGAAACAAGCACACACTGATATTCATCCCTCAACAGGGAACAGAGCCCTCGACAGAACCCTGTCGTGCTGGGTTGGGTATGATCTCAGATGTCCATTGTCATGGCTTGAGCGTCCTGAGCTAGTCCACACAGCGAGTGAGGGGCAGTGAGGCCAGTCACCGGCTTTGACAGCATTCCAACAGCACGTGGGAGATAATGAACAGATTGACCAAGATTTGAAAAGGAAAGTGATTGATATTTCCATCGTATCTATTTATGCTTTGGTCTAATATATAGATTAGTAGATGCAATAATTAGTTCTCTGTTTAGGCAAGCCGAAGTGACAAGTAGACTATAAAATTTGCTAGTTCACTGTCAAAAGGCATAGATAAAAATTGGGAGTTGAGACATTTTAAATGTGGGTCTCCTTTGCCTCCTTTGGGGAATTATCCTTTCCCTTCCCTGGTTACTTCTAGTATCCATGTGCCTCACACCTGCTTTTACTACATGCTTGTTTTTATCCTTAAAGCTTTTCAAGGATACAGTTCCATTTTATTCGTCTTACATGAGCTATAATGCCTAACTTGTGCCGCATGTAGCATGTGAACGGAACTCAATAGTCATTGACGTCAGAGTCGGTCACTCAATCAACAGATATGTGGTTGTCACTCCTTTCATCTGCCTAGCTCTGTGTTGGGCACAGGGGGATGGTTAGAGTAAAAAGACACAGCCTTTGCTCCCATTGAGTTTGTACACTGAGGCGGACTGATTCCATGACTGGCCATTCAGTTTGGCAATTTTCATTTCTAAAGTTTGGCAAATAGGAGAAAGAAAAGCTACAGCTGCAGGGGGCACTTAGAATGGAGAAACCCAAGAAACCTTTCCTAAGGATGTGATGTTTGTGGTGAGACCAGAAAACCACAAAGTCAAAAACCAAAGAAATATGTGAGTCTGGGGAGAGATCGTGAGAAGAAGCCTTGGGACCAGAAAGCTTGAGGCGTTATTGGGCTGGCTCCCAGAAGTGGCATTTGTGATCGTCCCAAATACAACAAGAGGCCGCTGCAGGACTTGAGGTTCACTCAGGCTGCTTGGGGTGGATTGTGGGGGAACAGAGGTGATTTTGAGAAGATCCGTTTAGAGTCCCTTGCTGGAGGGTGTTGGATCTGAGAGGCACTTGAGATGAAGAGAAGGAAATGGAGCTGAGAAGCTTGAAGATGATATGGTGAGAACTATGAAGACTAAAAGAATGGAAGGGTCTCTGTTTAGCTTTAAATGTCAACATGATGCAATCTAGAATGTGGGAAGGATTCTCAAAGAGGGATTGTTTAGACTCAACTTGCCAGGGGGGATGCCTGTGGGGGATTATCTAGACTGATGGGAAGACTCACCCATTCACTGGAGTTCTCAATGTTTGGGTTGGCTTGACGTACAGTGGCACAAACCAGGACCCTTTGATGCCCTTCAAATGGAAGGAGAGCCCAACCTTCTAGAGCTATGAAGAGTTTTTCTTTACGGTTTTCACATTCTTTACATTTTCCTTACATGATCTTGTATGATTTAGCCTCGGCTGACTTCTAATGCCACCTGACTTTGAATGAGTCTGGCTTCCTGCTACTTCCCCTCACAGATGAGCTCACTTCTGCTTCAGGATTCTTTGAAATGAAGCTGCCTTTCTGGCATGTGCCTCCTTTTCCCTCCCCTTCATTTTTTATTCTATTACCCTGTTTTCTCCAGTGGTTTCCAGTAGCTGAGATGGGGGCGTGAATGTCCTCACAGTCTGCCTTGTCCGGTGCCCATCAGCAGTTTTTGTGTCTGGTAGTTGGAGGTGCCCATTATGCACCAATCCTTTTTCGTATTTTGCTTGTGTGTGTTCAGATGTACATGTGCATGTGGGCACATGTGCTGTGGGATGGTCTGTATGTCAAATGTGTTGCTCTGATTGGTCAATAAATAAAACACTGATTGGCCAGTGGCCAGGCAGGAAGTATAGGCGGGACAAACAGAGAGGAGAATTGAGAGAACAGGAAGGCGGAGGGAGACACTGCCAGCTACTGCCATGACAAGCAGCATGTGAAGATGCTGGTAATTCATGATCCACATGGCAAGGTATAGATTTATAGAAATGGATTAATTTAAGATGTAAGAACTAGATAGCTAGAAGCCTGAGCCATTAAGCCAAACAGTTTAAATAATATAAGCATCTGTGTGTTTATTTTATAAGTGGGCTGTCGGACTGCTGGGGCTTGGCAGGACCCGGAGAGAAAACTCTCCAGCTACACACATGTATGTGTGCATGTGTGTGGAGGCTAGAGGACAATCTCAGATGTCATTCCTCAAGTGCTGGCCTCCTTTTATTTGAGACAGGGTCTCTCACTACTATGAGACTTGCCAAGTAGTCTACCCTTGCTGGCCAGCAAGCTCAAGGGTGCTGCCTGTCGCCCAGCCTGTCCAGGGTTGGAACGGCAAACACACACCACCACACTTAGCTTTTAAAACGGTGGGTTCTGGGGATCAATCTCTGATGTTCATGTTTGCAAGGCTTGAAGGGCTGTCTCCACAGCCTCCATATGCTTCTGTTTCAGTCAATAAGTAATAATCAGCACAGGAAGAATGCTGGATTCCAGTGTCAGACACCAGAGAAATGTTGGCAGTCTGGAGAAAACTTGGGTTCAGGGGACAAGTTCTGAGTGAGTCACTGCGGCCAATTGGTTCTGAAAAGTGCTCTACAGATGGTTCTATTTATCAATATTTAGCAAATTGTAGTCATGGCCAGAGGCTGCCAAAGCCTTTAACTCCATTAGGAAGTTCATAAAAACACCCCAATTTTATCATGGCAGTCAAGAGGAAAATGGATTGATTTCCTAAAGATCCAATTTAAAGTGAGTATTGGTGGAGGAAAACCTGTGAGTGAATTCTGCACTCAAAATGGGACAACCCAAGAAGGCTCCAGAACATGAGTTCATTTGAGTAAGAGTTCTGGCCACACTGCCAAGGATTGTCTGTACTTTGAAGAGGTGTAGCAATTCATGAAAATAGTTCTGCCACCTCTGTGTCCCCTGAATGATTACTGTCTAGTCCTGAAGTCCCTGAAAGTCCTGTGGAGCTAACCTCAAATGTAAATGTGACTGTTGCCCACAGATCAAAAAGAACACAGATTTTTTAAAATGGGAGATGGGATGAAGTGCACCCTCACTACTCAGCATATGAAGCTGTTGATATTGCATATTGAAATTTACTTTTGGGCCAGACAAATAGAAGTGGGTGTCTGCACAGGTGGCTGATCATAGAGAAGCCTGTGCCACACAGTTGTGCTGAAACCTGGGTAAATAAACCGGGCTTAGGGATCTGATCCACTGGTTGCTTCTACGATGAGGTAAATAAAATTGGGAAATTTTGAAATGTTGAATAAGTCTGAACCCTTCCTGGCTTTACACCTAAATAATTATAGAATGCTGAGGGAGATAGAGTTCCTAACATTATGAAAGAAATGAAAAGATCAATAGCAATAGGGTAAGAATAGTAGTTATTGAAGGATTTCTGTTTGTGAGGCACTTCTCCAATTGAGATATGAACTATCTCATTGCATTTTAACAACACCGACTATTACCACGGTTATTTTTCAGATGAGGAAATAGAGACAGGTTTTGAACCCTGATACCACAGTGTAGTCTTTAACCACACAGTTTCATGGATTATTACAACATAAGATGGTGGGGAAGAACTACCACAGAAGAACAGTGGAAGCGTTCTTAACCCACCTCTACCAAGTTGACCTATACTATATCAACCAACATTCTGTTTCCTTCTGAAGAACACTTGTAGATGTTTCTGGAACCTTGAGCACTACAACTTGCTGCTGTATAACATGCTTGGATGTTGCTGCTGCCAGCAGGTAGGTTGGGTACAGAAAGGATATAAAGCTCCTTTTTAAGAAGTAAAACGTAAACACACAAAAGTGCGAGTCTCCTTTAAGAAGAAAATCATTTTTAATTAAAGGGAAAACTAACAAGCAATCTATTGGATCTCAAATTAGTTGCAGTGTGCTATTAAATTGGATTTATGATCTAGTAAACCAAATGAAGGGCTCGGAAAGCTGACTAATCAATTGAGATGAAAGTTTTCTAAAAAAAAAAAAGATTAAAATTTGTTTATGCTTTTTGATCTCTATCATGAAGGAGAGTTTTCTTTGCTGGGCTGTTTCCTTTTGCGCAACATCAAGAGAGAAGGGCCGCCTCGCTGTCAAACTGTCTTCTTAGAAACCTAAACTTCGAAAGCCCAGGTTTAATCACTGCACAGCATCATAAAACATGGGAGGGTTAGTGATCGTCGCAGGCTGTAAATCTTACCAGCTTTGATGAATTCAGGTATAACCCATCCTAGCTCGAACTCTGAAGTTGCAAAGAAGTGAACTAAGGAAATTAAGTTGGCAGTAATCTAATTTTTTAAAAAGATCTACTTGCTTATTTGTGTGTGTGTGTGTGTGTGTGTGTGTGTGTGTGTGTGTGTGTATGTGTCTGTGTGAATGTATGTACTAGTGTGTGTCTGAGTATGTGGAGGTCAGAAGAAAGCATCTGATGTCCTCTACCACTCTATTCCCTTGAGGCAATGTCTCTCCTGGAACCTGAGGCCTGTATTTCTTAGCTAGGCTGGAAGCCAGCAGACTCCAGCAATCCATTGTCTCTGCTCCCCCTGGAGCCTGGGTTACATGCATGTGGGGGTGGGATCTGGATGAGTTATATGCATGAGGGGTGGGGATCCCGATGGGTTACAGGCGTGTGTGTGTGTGTGTGTGTGTGTGTGTGTGTGTGTGTGTGTGTGAGATCCGGATGGGTTACAGGTATATTGTGTGTGGGATCCGGATGGGTTACAGCCATGTGTGGGTGGGATCCAGGATTCAGACTCCAATCCTCATGATTATGAAGCAAGTGCTCTTAATCCTTGATCTCTTTTACCAGCCACTTAATCTGATTGTTGTAACCCAAATCAGTGATAGCCAGGGCTGTATGATTCTGTTCTCTTGTTATGATAGTCAACATTAAATTCCAGTGGCACAGGCAACCTTTTGCGTTTCTTACCCTCTACCATGCAGAGAGTCTGGGTGAGAGTTCCTCAGTACCATGACCAGTGGTTTTCTTATGGCTGTCAGGGAGTGGGCATCTGAAGCAAGACAGGCTGTCTTGTCCCAGTTAACGAAGTCCTGAACATGCTGGCTCGAAGCTTGCTTCACTCTTTTAGCCGGTGGAATTTGTCGGCTAAGTCTGGGGGGGTGATCCATACTCTCTCATCCACAAAGATGAGCAATGAGATGTTGCTATGGTTGATAGGTCCTCAAGGCTAAGACTGTACTAAAGACGTCCTTGATTAGAGAGTACACGATGAACCTGGTGTAGGGTCTTGACCTACCTTAGCTAGAGGACAAAACTGGTGAAAACTGATGAGTGTGCCATGGAAAATAAAATCCTCCATGTTTGAGAAGAGAAGTTGATGTACAAGACTTAGCTCTGTGAGCAGAGGCATTGGCTTTTTTTTTTCTTCCTTAAGTAAGGTTCCCAGGTAGAGAGGGAGCCACACAGTGGCAGCAGAAGTAGCAAAGGGGACAAAATAGTGAGTCCTCAGTATTCTCATGGCTTAGAAGGCAGAACCAGACATGTGTGATGTTATGAGGGCAACTTGCCATTTTCCAGGTAATGATCTCTGTCAGGTTAGAGCTCTAAAAGAATTTAACAAGACAAAGTAATCAATGCTTTGGATGAAAACTCTGTAAAATTGACTGGACATAAAAGTAGCTCATAGGGTTGTGAAGGCAATACAGACTTCATCTTAGGGAAGGGCCACCATCTTAGACAACCCGCTATACTCAGTTCTAGGAAGGACCTCAGGATTGTGCCATGGCAACTTGAACAGATACAGGGCAGCATGCTCCTGAAGACATCCTGTCTGTGGTTTATGGCCCTTGAAGATATCCAGATAATCCTGCTCAGCAAGTTGTGGTTCCCTACCAGAAGTCCAACCCAATAGTTTCAAATGTGGCATCACATCAATAGTTTAAAAAACTTACCTTGCCCCACATTCCTTCTACCCAATCCCAAGATGCCAAAGCATGTAATTCCCGGCTTGTGGCTTTTCCCTATAAAAATTCTCTACTCCTGGGCTCTCGGTCACAGTGGCATTTCCCTCCATCTACTTGGTGGTGGGCCCAGGTTCGAAACCGACAATAAAAGGACCGTTATGTGCTTGTATCAGAAACCAGCTCCTTGGCGGTCCCTAGGGGTTTTGAGAAATGGGTGCAACAAGGGTAAGAGCTCTAGAGGTCAGGTGAGGGGCCTGAGTTCACAGCGCCTGTGAGTGACAGTGCCGGGGTCTCAGCTGCTTCTCTACATCAGAATTACACAGACTTGTGGCCACAGTTTCCCTTCAGGACATGTTTTGTTCACATTCAGGATTTCAGTTTTGTTTATCAACAGTGCTGCAAAGTTCAAGGAGAACCCTGTGGAATCACAATGGGCTTGGTATTTAGAATTTACCCTTTGTGATCAGGATGGGGTACTTAGGGTCTCCATCTTGAGTGATCAGGAGTGGAGGGTATGTACCATTAGGTGGTGACATCCTCACCAGACCGATTTCCTATAGTGATGGAAGTCTTTGCTGACCATGTTATTATTCATGGTAACAATGTGAGTTAATTATTTATAACATTTTTCTCCCAAGTGGATATAATGGAACAAGAATCTTTATACAAGGGCTAGACAAATGTTGTCCTTCTACCTTTTATAATGGAAGGCACTTTCGCCAGTTAAAGATAATTGCTATCATTAAATATTGATAAAGCATAGCTTTTTTTTTCATTTCTAGAAGGAAAAAAAAAGGAGAAAACAACTCTGAGAAATACAATCACTGTATCACGTCCTGGACTTTTCATCCAATGGGACCTGGGCTTCAAGGAGGAAGAAAACTATTTGTAAGGAAGATGCCTGCTTATTTATTCACTTGTTTATTTTTTTAATAACGGACCTCCCAGGTAATGTTACCTGAGCTGTGAGAGAAAGGAGGCATTTTTCCAAGCCAGAAGTGGAGAATGAACAGAACGTAACTGCAAATGTTCTCTGACCTTGGGCATCCTGCCCAGAAAAGAATACAGAGGGAAGTTAGCTGCCGAGGCCAGGAGACGGCTAATTAGAAGAAAGCTGTGAAGGTCTTTGACATCACTGTATAGAAGGGAATCTCAGACCAGAATAAGTATGAAATAATAGCGGCTCTATGGGTAGATGGAAGCAAATGGATCCTGAGTGGAAGTCAGCCTTGACTCAGGCAGTCTAAAGAACAGGCAAGGCAGATCACAGGATTCTTTCCCCCTTGTCCAGGGCTGGCCCCGAGGAAGATGCACCCTGTGTCCTCTTCTTTCCCGAGGTTAACTTGAATGGTTTTGATTTTGATGAATAGAAAATGAATTCATTCACTTACCCCCTCTTTGCAGAAAAGGATTTGAAGAGGTTACTGGGACATCAAGGGTGTGCTTAAAGGAGGGAAAACAGCTTCAGAATGGGCAATGTTAGGACTCAAGTGGGAATGGGGAGAGAATTTGCCTGGTTACATTGGTGATGGTGTGGGTATGGGAAACTGTAGAAAACAAGATTTCTTTCTCTCTCTTTCTCTTTCTCTCTCTGCACATCTGTATGTCTGAGTGTAGGGGTAGTTAGCTTCGATCTGTCTCTCTTTTTCTTTTCTTTAATGGCTTTTCAAGACAGGGTTTCTTTGTATATCCCTGGCTGTCCTGGAACTTGCTCTGTAGATCAGGCTGGCCTTGAACTCAGAGATCCACCTGCCTCTCCCTCCTGATGCTGGGATTAAAGGTGTGCACCACCACCACCACCACCAACACCTGGCTATGGTTGCCATCTCTCCCCTCTAGGTAAGTCTGCAGTCCCTGTCTACAGCCCCACAGGTTTGAAGACAATGTGACATTCAAAGGGAATCTCTCGTCCTCCTCCACTGGATGCTGGGGGCCCCCAGTGTGGTCACGAATGCCATGGGGGTGGAAGCTGCTTCTCTGCCACGTTGGACTGTGTGGCTGTGCTTCTTCCGTGTTGGCTCAGCCCAGCCGGAGGCTCGGCTCTCTCTTCACCGGCTTTTTAAGGGCAGGATGGGGATTTTTTGGGGACACTCTTTTCCCACTCTCAGTGTGTTTTCCCGGACATATCCTGTCAAGATGAGGCCCAGCAGAAGAAAGAAAATGCTTATTGTATGATTGTTAAGGAAAAAAAAAAAAAGCATTTGATGTGAATCACGTATTTTAGAAAACGGAGGGGAGAAAAGGCGAACAGCATGGTGGACAGAGTCATGGTGTCTCCGCGTGTCTTACACCGATCGATGTGCTGAAGAAATGAAATTAAAAAGTCATTAATTATTGTTTAGCTGGGAGCCTTGCTTCGGCTCCCCTCCTCCCTCTCCAGACCCACCCCCCCTCAGAAAGCCCGCCAAGAGGCGGCTCCTCCCCTGAAGCTGCTCGGAGACCCTGCCTACAGGGTACTTAAGGCCCTCTCCTTGGGAGCCCCCAAGATCACCCGGGAATGCTTTGCTTATTAAACCCGGACTTCTAACCTGGCTTGATTCGGCTTATTACATCAGTGGAGAAACCCACAACAGGGGATTCAAAATACTTATCCATTATTTTGTATGTGTGTGTGTGTGTGTGTGTGTGTGTGTATGTGTGTGTGTGTGTGTGTGTGTGTGTGTGTGTGTGCGTGCCACAGAACAAGCGTGGAGGGCAGAGGAGAACTTGTGGAGTTGATCCTCCAACCTCTCTCTAGGTTCTGGGTATTGGACCGTGGCTGTCAGGTTCACATAGCAAATACTTTCTCCTTGTCAGTTCCCCCCAATAGATTTTTTTTTTTATTTCTCAAAATTGATGTGGTCTTTCTTACCGACCACACTGCCGGATGGGGAGCAAGATATAGAAACTAGTTTTAAACTAATTTTAAACTTGTTAATTCATGCTTCCCTGGATATGTCCGGATTTAAATGGTTTATCAGGTAATACATTCCTTGGGTTGAATGTTCAGTTTTCTAGGTTTCCACTCCCCTGTCCCTGTCTCCTAAAGTATCACCAGCATAGACTGGGTGTGGAGCGTGTGTGATCTCATGTCAGCAGGCTCGAGGTGGAGATTTAGGTCCTCACTGATGCTCCCGGTACAGTGGCTGTTCCATTCCCTCAGCTGATGTTGGAGATGGTTTTACCTGACGCCCAACACTGAGTTCATGTTGCTGCACTGGGCTGCGAGACCCTTGAATACTGTGTTTACCACACATCTCATTGCCGTCCCCTGAAGGCTCTCCTACTTAAACCCATCCTGTCTCCGATCCCCTTCTCCAGGGCCCAGGAGCCACCATTTCTCCTTCCTTGTCCAGGTCTGTTGGAGGGCTCTGCATTTAAGGTTGAAGTTCACTGTGTCCAAATAGCTCTCTGAACTCAGCATAATATGGAGGACTCTCTTTGCAGCAGGATTCCCTCCATACCCTATTTGGATAGTGTCTCTAGGCCTGCATGCCTGACCTTATATGGCAGCTGTCCCTGAGCCTGGATGCCTGGCTTATCTTCAGTGTGACCTTTGACACAGATCCCTGCAAGTGCTCCCCCCATATGATAATGAAGTATTGTGCTCCAGCTGTATGGTAGGCCCACGCTGCCCAATGCAAATTAGGTGATGCCCTAGCCGCTGTCTCTAGCCTTTATATTCCCATGACTCTGGAATACAGCTGAGCTGTAACACTGAGGCAACCTCCTGGAAGGGTATTGCTGTCCTACTCACAGGCAGTACAAATCCCTGCACACTGCCTCTGCTCCCTTTGTCATCTTGGACTGGTGGCCCATGGGCCACGAGGAAAAGGCAGGCCCCACACTGGTCTTGGGAGGTCAGGAGCCCTGTCTGGATGTGACACTTTCCTTCTATATTACCTAGGAGGAGGCTCCACTATGGCTCCCCTGAAACCCAGCAGGGTCCCCGGGTGGTGAGCAGGCATCATGCAATCCCATAGCCCCACCATGTCTCTGCTCCCACATCTGGATGTTTCTGTCACACCTTCCTAGGGTTCCACTTCTGAGAGGAAAAGTGAGTGTAGCTAGTGTTTTCCGGCCTTGCCCACAGTCAGGACAAATCTTTGTCACCCGCCAGTCCCACAGTCGCTCAGACCCAACCAAGTAAACACAGAGACTTATATTGCATATAAACTGTATGGCCGTGGCAGGCTTCTTGCTAACTGTTCTTATAGCTTAAATTAATCCATTTCCATAAGTCTGTACCTTGCCACGTGGCTGGTGGCTTACCGGCGTCTTTACATGCTGCTGGTCATGGCGGCGGCTGTAGTGTCTCTCCGCCTCAGCCTTCTGCTTCCCAGAATTCTCCTCTCTCCTTTGTCCCACCTACTTCCTGCCTGGCCACTGGCCAACCAGTGTTTTATTTATTGACCAATGAGAGCAATTTGACATACAGACCATCCCACAGCAAGTGAGTCACCTGAATTTAACCTCTCTTCCTTCCCCACGTCGGAGTGATTTGAAGGAAGACTTTCCATTCCCCCTTCTTGTCTGGTAGGGATTTCTTCACCACCAGTCTTCTTCCTCCCCTCCATACCCTCATGATGGGACGGTTCCCCGGGAGCCCTGATCACAGGAGTGATAGTTTCACAAACCTTGGTCCAATTATAAACCAGGTCTGGTGGTGCACAGCGGTAGTCAGAGCACTCGGGAGGTGGGAGGGGGAGGATGAGGATGATTTTGAGTTCAGTGCTAGCCTGAGCTGCCTAGGGAGATCCCGACTCCCCCCTCCCCGCCCCCCATGACAATATCCCAAAGCAACAGTCACCAATAACCAGAGCAAAGTTGCCAGGGGACCCCCTGTCAGCCCCTTTGGTCCTTCACATTGCTAGAGAAACTCTCTTGGAACAGTTATGGAGGAGTGTGATGTTGGTCGAGTGCTGCTGTTTAAGGCTTATGATTTAAACGTGAAGACCACGAATATCAACACCAGAAACCTTTGCCCCTGCCAGTGAGGCACCCGCGGTGTTTGTGTTAGAAGTTGCTATCAGCCCTCATTGTCTTTAGAAAGACTTGAAAGGCTGAAATGACGAGGGAAAAACAAATCGCCATTTGTCTGGGAATGTTCACGTTTGACTTCGGCACACTCACAGGAAGCCACTGCGAGCTTGTGGCGTGCGCTCTGTGGGTGCCGATTCCAACCTGCTCCCAAGCGCACAGAATGGAAGCCCCTGTCTTTTGTGCACAGAAACAACACCAGGATGATGAAGTGTGGTTGAGAGGGATGGGAAAGAAGGGGGCACTCCCTAGGCTTTACCTGTCCTGTGATCAGCAGCTGTTGGACACACCCCTGGATTGGGGCCTGCATTTCATTGAGAAGGATTCTTGGGTTTTTATGGGTTTGAGCCCCATGGGTTTTGTGTGCTGAATCCTAGCCATAATAAAATTTCATTTTACGGGGAAAGTACAGTGAAAGCTCACGGAATGGAGCATGTGCTTTATTTTAAGAGCGTGGTAAAGAGCAAGGACTCCATTCTGATTAAATACGAATGGAAATATCTCCAGGCAGCTAGCCTCGTCTCCAGGGAAGCACCTGAGAACTTAACCTTGATGTTAAGTGTGGGAGGTAACAGGAAAATGTGAAATGGGCCTCTAGCTTTGAGATTCATGGAAGCTATTTTATTTTGGGTGCTAGAACATGCTTCCATGGAAAGAAAACCTCATAACACTAAGTATGTATTGGCATAAATCATGTAAATCTGAAAATCGGATCATAGAAGACTGAGATCGGAGGGTGTACGAGATGGCTATTTGTATAACTAAGGAGCACACATAGGACACATTGAAGATGCAGGTATGGATTTCAGTGAATACCACCCACAATTGGCATCTGCACGGCCCTGGACTGTTTTCTAAGCATTTCATATACCTCATTTTTCTCAGTGTTTTTTATTCATTTATTCTTGGATACAGATTTCAGGGGACTGTCCCAGTGTTGTGTAATTATCAAACCATGGACTGGCCACCACCATTGTGCACTGTGTACCTGTATTAGCACAGTGCCTGACACACAGTGACACATGCATTCTTTAAAGCGACTCACCACCACCACCACCACCACCACCACCACCACCACCACCACCACCACCACCACCACCACCACCACAGCAACAACACACTGACTATTCCATCTGGTTCTTGAGAATCAAAAACCTGCCATGTCTCATGACATAATGGCCATTAGTCTCGTTCAGAGAGAATACAAGAGCAAGTGAGTGAGTGATAATTATTTGTTCAACATACAAATCATAGAATTTGAAGGAATTTTATGGGTATTATGGATTCTCCTTCAACTTAGGCAGGTTCTTGACTGGCAAGGTGGTTTTGTTTTCTTTCTTCCAAGATCTAATGTAGCCCAGGCTGGCTTCAGAGTTACTATGTATCCCCGATCCTTCTGTTTTTACCTTCCAAGTGTTGGGATCACAGGTGTGCACCATTGTACCTGACTCACTGGTAATCTTCAGACATTTCCAATAATAGAGATTTCATTGCCTTACCTATGACATTGGCTTCTATATGGGAACAGAAGAGATAGAATACATTTATATCAAAAGGGGATTTATTAAATTAGCTTACACGATATAATCTGGGTAGCCCAATGATACAGAGAGGCTGAAAAACCCGGTGGTTACTCAATCGACAAGGATGGATGTCTCTGTAATCCTAATCGAGTGTTTGAAGTGTGGAGGAGTTTAGGAGCGCCACAGCTCACAGTGCAAGCCAGGAGCTAAGTCCTCACACCAGGGAAGAAACAGAACAGCAGCAGTCATGAGTGTGTGAACTTACCAGCTGCAGACTGAAAGCAAAAGGCTTCCCTCCGGGGTCTCCTCCATCAGGGCTGCGGCCAGAAGGAGCTGCTCACATGCAGGGTGGATCTCCCCATTTCAAACCATCTGATCGTGAAAATCCCTGGCAAGAGCGCTCAGCACCTTGCCTTTTAGTTAATTCTGGATGTGGTCCAGTTGACAGCCAAGACTAGCCACCACAGCCATGCATAGGCAATGAATCCAAAGTTGACCATTATACACACTCCTTTTATTGGTAGAATTATGGCAGATTGCTTGGCCACAATTATGAATCATATATTCTCCTGTTTCAGGACATTTCTGCTCATAAATTATGCCTATGAGGATTTTTGTTTGTTTGTTTGCTGCTTGCTAAGGCAATGGTTTCAGTATGTCAGGCTAGCCACAGACACAGACAGATTAGAATATATTGTTTTTTTTAAAAAAATGTGTGCATGACAGATTTCCAGTCCTTATTTATTTTTAAATATTGATTTTTATTTTATGGGTATGGGTGTCTGTGCACTATGTGTGTGCCTGGTGCCCACAGAGACCAGAAGAGGATGTTGGATTCCCTGGAACTCAAGTTACAGATGGTTGTGAATTGCTGCGTGGGTGCTGGGAACTGAACCCAGGTCCTCTGGAAGAGTCCCCAGTGCTCTTAACCACTGGACCATCTCTCCAGTCCCAAAGATTTATTTTTATTTGTGTGTGTGTGTGTGTGTGTGTGTGTGTGTGTGTGTGTGTGTGTAGGTAGGTATGTATGTCAAGTATGTGTGGATACTTGAGGTGGCCAGGAAAGGGTGCTAGATCCCCTGCAGCTATTAAAATGAGATCGTGAGCCACCTGATGTGGCTCCTCTGGAAGGGCAGCAGGGGATCTTAACCACCAAGGCACCTCTCCAGCCTCAGAACGTGTGGTTTTAAATCAAGGTTTTCTCTTTCACTGCTCGTCCTGTGAGTCTCTTACGTCACTAACTGTATTGCTTTCACCTGTCCATTGAACCTTATGAGTGAGATTTTTACCACAGGCTTTTTAATTTCCACTATTGAGCTTTTGCATGAGAATGATAGAGATTTTCAGAAAATTTATTTGATTTAATAATTAGAAAGCTTATTAATTATTCAATTAATAAGTCATTAATAATTTAACTAATTATTAAAGTAATTGCGTGTGTGCGCGCACACACAGATGTGTGAATATATCTGAGCACATGTATGGGCTGCTGCCTGTGGAGCGCAGAAGAGTGTATCAGATCCTTTGGAGCTGGAATTACAGGCATTTGTAAGCTAGTCTGGGTTCTGGGAGCCAATCTCAGGTCCTCCTGATGGAGCGGCAAGTTCCCTTAACCACTGAGCCATCTCTCCAGCCCTGACAGAGATATCTTAAACATTAAAACTATTGTGGAAATGATGTTTCTGTTGGAAACTTCGGTGAGGGCGGTGGAGTAAGACTGGAGTTTTTAGAGCCTGACATTCCGCCCATGGAGTCAATCTCTACAGCTCTCCTTCACTCTGAGCATGTACGTGAGAACTCTGATATAAAAAGCATGAGAAAGGAACTTAGGAGGACAGCTACCTGATGGAAGTGAAAGGCTACATCTTCCAGAACAATGATGGCTCACACCTTCTGCAGCCGCACAAGTGGAACCCTCAGCTTTGGATACAGACTTCTTAAAATAATGGCTTTTGAAGAAGGTGCTTCCCTAGAGAGCGGGCTCAGGTTTCTCTGTGGTCAATGCTATCACCACAGCCCTCATGGAGGATGGTAAATCTTAAACGTTTTTGAGAAATAGAAATCCAATACTTAATATTTTATTAATAAGCACTTTTAAAAGATCATTGCAGCCTCAGGGTTTATTACAAAATGAAACCATTACTGAATAATAAAACATCACATTATAATGTAGCTTTCAGGCTACATTCTGTGATATAATATGGAGACACCTTTTGGACTCTGTTTTGACATGTAATACGACTTCCCACATCTTGCCTCTCATGGGTTAAGAGGAGTGCAGGGTGTGTGCACACAGGACTGGCGTGGGTGCAGTTAAGCAGCTCACCTGCTCATTCAGCTGGCTCTTTACCAAGTTGCCAACAGAGGAAGGAATACTGATCATGTCTCCCACAGCCTGGCAAGTCGTTACGCAGTATTTATCTTATTGGGGGGGGGCAAATGTAAACCCCGGCATGTTTTTCTTGGAAGTAAGTTATTTACCCCAATTGCTGCCACAGAAGGTCAGGAACAGAAATGGAGTGTTTATCCTCGTTCGGTTTTAAACCAGGCGTTAAAGTTAGATAGCTCATTGTGTGTGTGTCCTACATGAAGCTAGATGGGGATCCTGGCAGAAGCTGCAAGCACAAAGTGGCAGTTTATCAAACCCATCTTGACTTAAAAAAAATCTGCCGGGTATCATTTGTGATGCTGTCCATAACCTCAGGGTGGGACCATGCCCTGGAGTGTGGTTGACTAACTAGGGACCACACCCTTAAAGAAAGCTGACATTCCCTCCTTCAGAGCCATCCACTGTCCACAGTTTCTTGGGGAGGGGTCGGGGCTCATGAGCCCTTCCTCTCTCCATGTTAAAATGTTGCCCGGCTTGACTTTCTGCAGGTCTTATGCGAGCAACCACAGCTGCTGGAGAGGTTCATGGGTGCTGCAGTTCTGTCGTGGGCAGAGGACACTATTTTCCCCCATAACATCTGACTTTTTACAATCTTCCCACCCCAATAAAAACACATTCAGATGAGTGAAAAAAATGGCACTGAGTGAGCAGGATTAATCCGGTCCTCTCGCAGGACAACAAGAGCCATGTTTACTGGGTCATGGAGAGGCCACCTCTTGTCTTTACTCCATGCTCGAAGCTACCCTCTGCTTCAGGCGGAGCTCTTCTTTAAGCTGAGCACTCTTAGCTCTTACCCTGCTCACAGAGTGAGGGGATCCCCGTATTGTCCCTTTCTGGGTGCAGTGAAGGGTTCTCCAGAGTCTCTGGCTGGGTTTTAGGAGTGAGGAACTGTTGAACCGGCTGTTTATGCCCATGGGCCTCTGCGCTTGCACATGAATGGTGCAAGTGGGATTTGTAGGAAAGGGACCAAGGGACAGAAGAGGCAGCAACTTCATGCTCTTGATTCTACCTGGAGTGCAGACGGGAGTCTACCTGCTCATTCTCCCCGTGCCCTGTACCTGTCTTCTCCACCTGCTGCTGTGGCCTTCTGGGAGCTCTGTGTTCCTGGTCCTGTTCCATGTTATCTTAAAGTCACTAGAGAGTTATCTCGTGTCTCTTCTTTCATCCCTTCAGAGTTGTCTACCCTGCGTCTACTTTTCGAACCTATGGCATATATGTGCTTAGCATTTCCTCTAGTTGTTATAAAACTTACATATTTACATGATGTATTACCACAAAACTGCACCTTCTAACGGTTCAGAAGGGATATACCTATCACTGTGGGCACAGAGTTGGAATTGCTCTTTAGCTTTTATCCATAGTGATTTCTGCCAACTGTGTTGTTTGGTCTTGTAGAGCTGCAAGTTCTATATGATCAGCTGGGAAGGACACATTGCCTCGTCTGCTGCGGAGATGACTCCACGCCTATTTCCCCTTCCTCTCTGTCTTCACTACATTTGCCCACATCGATCCAATCGGGGGGGGGGGGTGAATCAACTGGTGGGACATTCCTGTGGGCAGCACAAACCAGACTCGAAGTGGCGGGGACAGAGGACGTGAAGAAGTTAGGAGGGGGTGGTAAGAATTAGGGGAGAAGTCGGGGATGAATATGATCAAAATACACTGGACCGGATCTGCAGTGCTTCATGAATTCATAAACATATAATATTAAAAAAAGATTGGTGGGCGAGGTGAAGATGAGTGCCATACTGGGCAGCTGTCTGTGACGTCATACACGAGGACGAGGTGGTATTGTTCGTTCTGGACCGCTCTTCACCTGTAAATGGAGTGCAGAGTTTAGATTTGTCAACAGACCTATATAGAGTGTCCTTGCTGGTCAGGCCCCAGTCCCCTTTCTTTTATAGAAGAGAAATCAGAAATCGACCCTGCCCATCATGGTGTCTTCTTATTTGTGGATACTTAGCACAGTAGAGGCTGGATGCTGAGGAGAAAGAGCAGGGATATTGGGAGAGCATTGGCCTTGGAGGAAGAAGGGTTTGTGATTTGGTATCGGCTCTGCCGTCTGTGTGATTTTGAGGGTGTCAGATTCCCTTGAAGCATCAGTATCTTTGTCTGTAGATTATAGAAAGCTAAGGTCTTTCCTGCCTCTAAAGGTTGCCTTTGGCCTCCTATTTCCTCAGGTTGTCCTTTGTGCTTCAACCCATGTGAAATGCATAATTATGTAACAACGCTGGAGTAAATTCTGATGATGAACCTAGATGACAATTAAGTGACCTATTCAAGGTCATAGGACTAAGAGGTGGAAGTTTGAGACCCCGAGTCCAAAGCACGCCCAGGAGACGGAAGATGAGTGCCTGTGAATGTCTCTCTGTGCATACACGCGTTCACACACAGATTGAGCATTTTCTGAATCTACAATGCTAATGGTGGAGACTAATAATAAAGAGCCGAGGAATGTTGGTTTGAATCATAAAAGCAGATATTAGATATAGATTTTAGATAACTTTATTGACTGCTGATGTCAATTAAAGTTTTTGTGCAAATTGAAAAAAAAAGGGAGCATTTTCTCATTGAGGAACCAGGGGAGCATGCTGCCCGGCTCTTAATGCATAGATCTCAAAGTGCTTACCAATCACTCTGGCTCCATGAAATGCCTTTGTTCAACGTTGCTTACAATCATACTTCCCTGATTGCCTGCTTGAGTTAAAATATTTTTCCTCCACTCTTGTAAAAAAAAAAAAGAAGCTAAAAATAATAAGCAATATTATAATAGGCAATTCATAATCAGAGAATTGATTTAAGATCTATCATGACAGGCCAGCAAAAGGGAAATTTTAATGAAGGCTTTCAAGCAACACTCTGCCTCTCGGATCCTCGGGAGCCCGACAGGTTGTCATTTTTAAAAGGCCTTGTATGTTGAGCTGTCACTGTGCAATGCTGTCTTGTCTTCCCTGGGAGGTGACGGCTCAGAGCTGGTACCTGCGGTTCCCCATCTCCCGAGGAAAACCTTGAGAGCAGAACTTCTCGAAGTGGATGGTTCTTTCAAAACAGGAATACTCAAAATTCCTCTATACTAGGGGATAATTTACATAGACTAAAATTCATAGATCTTAACTCCAGAGACTCTGACAAACATATTCACCTATGCTATCATTATTCACATTCAGATGCTGAACAATTTTATTGCCCTTAAATGTTTAGTCAAATCCCCCAACATATGACAACCACTTTAGTTAGGATTTTCTTCTTGCCTCTTTTCCAGCGTCCCTTAAATGAAATAATACGGTATTTACATTTTGATGTGCTTTCCCGTGGTCAGCATTCTGTTTTGAGATTTATCCATGCCGTTGCATGTCTTTTCCTTTTAGTTACTCGGTAATACACATTTTCTGTTATGTAAATGTGCCACAGTTTGTCCATTCACCAATCTGTTGGCGGACATTTGGATGGCTTCCAGGTTTTGACTGTTATGAATAGAACCTCTATGAATATTCATGTACAAATGTTTTTGCAGACATATGTGTCCAGCTCGCTTGGCTTGGGTGCAAACCAAGAAGTGGAATGGCCATACCACAGTGTATGCATGCCCTAAGCATCCTGATCACAAAAATCGCAACACAAGATCGTCCAAGAAATTTGGACAATCACTAATGTTTCACTGATTACATACAAAATCTTGAGCCAGGGTGGTCTTGATATCCAGGATCCGATTTAGTTTTGGGGAGTTTGGCTATGAATCACTCATTTCCTGGAGGACATTCATTTAGCTAGATAGTTGGTTCCTTGCAGACTGTCTCGTTGTTAATGAATTTATCAAAACTCTGCGGAGAGTGCTAGATATCTATGTCCAAGGGGCTGGTGGCAAAAGAGATATGGTTTTATAGGACAGAGCGGCCAAATGACAAGACAGACATGTGAGCAGCCCCAGCCTCAATGAGAACAGATGCACTTGTATGCCTGAGAATCAGCAGATGGAGTTTATAGCCACCTGGGAGTGTAATGCAAGGTCTCCTAGAGGAGATGATGCAATCAGAAGCTTGGGGACATGGAGGGGTTCAACAGGTAGGGCTTTGGGTGAAACCATCCATCTTTCTTCTCCTGTCTAAGACATGTATGTGAGTACCGAGGCTCAGGCAGAAGGGGTGCCGCTTAAAGTGGGGAACGTGAGAGTATTAGTATGAGCAGAGGTGAGTGATTAGGTTAGGCATGAGAAGACACAGCAAACTGATTTTCACAGTAACATCTCGACTTTGGGTGAGAGTTTCGGGGCCTCTGTAGCCTGGGGAGGCCCTTTAGCAAATGCCACTGTTCTTCACTGAGAGGCGGCCTGGGTTCTGAGGGTCACGAGATCCCCTGTATTGTGTTGCGAGAGAGGTTAGTAGCAGAATTTCCAGCCCCTGGTTTTATAGTTGAAGAAATTGAGGGATTTGCTCAGTGTGATCTACAGAGGTGGGGCTGGTGTGTATGTCCCTGGACCGGCAGTGGCCTGGCCACTTGGAGTCTGGTGACTCTGGAGGATGGGAGGAGGTAGGGGCTGGATTTTATTAACACTTGGAAGGTGGAAGAATACATCTGGATAGAGGTTCAGTGAGCAGCAGCAACAGACTGCTACCATCTTTCATTTTCACGGATTGCACTGAATGCAGGCGAGGCTTAGCTTTTGGGGACTGAACCCCTCTTTTTTTTTGGTCTGGTTTGGGTCTTTTATTTTTCAAATAACAAACTGATTCCTGGAGCCCCACACTAATGCGGTTACAGATGCTGTGGTGGGGCTTCTGGAACCCCGGTTTCCCTGGTCGTGGGTGTGGCTTGGGAATCTTCCCCGAGCTCACATTCTGTGGAAAGACTCTTCATAGTTTAGAGTTGTAATCCAGACAGTCCGAGTGAGATAGAGACACAGAGGAGTCTGTATATTTGTAAGCCTGAGCCTTCAAAATGCATCTGACGCAGGCCCGGTTTGCTTTCTTTAAATCCTCTCTCGTTTCTCCCTTGATTTTCTATCAGTCCAATGGGATATATGCTTGAACAGGGTTTTAACAAAACAAAAAACAACACAACCCCCCCCCCCCAAACAGCAACAACAATATAGTAGATCAAAATATGAGGGAGCAGTTTTCCTTCCAGCCAGGTCCAGGTGGATCGTCAGAGAAGCAGGGTCCTTCTCTCCTTCGGATTTGACCACACGGGACCATTTACTATGACTTGGATCTTAAACGGCCCTCAAGTTCCACATGTTGAAGGACTGGTTCTCAATGCAACAGTGTTTAGAGGGATGTGGGATTTTGGGAGGTTGCTGCATTGTGAAGACTCTGGCCTCATGAATAGACTAATGCGCTCTTGGGTTGGTGCTTGTATGATCTTGGGGGAGAGACTATTATACAAGCAAGACTTTGTTTTCCTGGTCCCCATAATATGAACAGCTCTTCTCAGCCATGTGTTCCCAACACGATTTCCGGCTTTACTACTGGTCCAAGATGATGGAGCCAAGTGACCAAAAGCCTTGAAATTATGAGCCAGGATAAAAATGTCTTTGTCTTTAGTTCCTCATCTCCGGTGTTTTGGGTTGCAGTGGCGGATAACAGACCGACATCTTGTGGTCCAAGATGGCAGCTTTGTTGTGTTCAAGGTTTGCAGGAGCACCAGACAGAGAAGAACGAAGGATGAAACCACGTGCTCTCTCTGAAGGACTGGGAATGACCATCCATGACATGCCCACCATGCCACGTGCCATTCGCCAATGCACAACGTTTCACTGGAATGGGTCTGGCTAATGTCTTTACTCCAGGTATCAAAGCATGCAGCTAGAAATTCAGGGACTTTGCAGCCATCTCTGCTACCTGCCTGATTTTGTTTTCTTTCTCAGTGACTCGGTCAGATGGACATTGTCGGGTCCTTACTCAGTAGGTGCCTTAGTAAATGTTTGCCACCATGCACACTATAAAACAGCTGTTACTTTCTTTGGATTTTTTTTCAGGCCTCTTTTTGGTTCCTAGGGTCCCAGCTTCAACTACTGCTGGCCCTTTATTCATACCGCAGGATGATTTCAACCATATGACAAGACCATTTCTCTCCCAGAGAGAAGATTCTACTTAAATATTTGAATTGCTCTGATCTGCATTGCTATTCAAAGTGAATTTAGCCAATGGTGTATGAAGGGCAACGGATATGCCCAGTTCTTAATAATTAGATGGGCCTCTCATTTCGATCTTGTTAGTCAATTCAGTGTGGTACAATTAAATCAGGAGAGGGGACATCCAGTTCAGTGGCCTCTCTTCCTTTCCCTTCTGTACTGGGAGACTGACAGTTTCTTTTTCTTTTTTTCCTGTGTGACAAACCTGGCGTACAGTGGATTAGCAGACTTATATGAGTTTCATTTCTAAGGAGCCAAGGGTTATGTGTTGTCGAATATTATTTTAAGGCATGTTACTTTTGTTTATGCTCTGGAACATTTGTTTAATGATGCAAAGATGTGTTTGATTAAATAAAATTCACCTGCGGTCAGGAGGCTGAGTCAGCAACTGGCTGACAGGAAGTGGTAGGGAGGAGCCAGGCAGGAAAGGGTTGATAAGGAGGGGTGAGGAGAAGCATGGGGGCTTCTGGGAGGATTTGAGCAAGGAAAGGAGGTGAGCTACTTGCTATTCAGCCTCTGAAGAGTAGAATTCCACCTTAGCCTTTCAATCTTGAGTTCTTTAGAGGGAGAGAGGTTTAGTTAAGTTCCCTTCGTAGCTTTGTAAGAGTTGGAGCCTGAGGGAACAGAATCCCCCTCCAGCTATGGTCCTTTTGGCCTAATCGCTGCTGGTAGCACAGAGTTGCAGTTGCTGGTTCAGTCGGCCCAGGCTTAAAAGGCAGCAACAATTAAATAAAAAGGCAACAGTTATGTGGTTGTAGGAACAGTGAAATGGAAGGTGGTTGATGTGGTTTGTCAAATTATTGGATTAATTGATGATTAACTCATGCAGATCTGGCCCTAGAGGCAGCACACAGCAGTTGAGCACTATGTGAACGACATGTCTTCATTTTGCTGTTGTAAAAAAATCAACTTTCCCCATACCCGACAAAGCACTACAGACAGCAAATTAAATACCAATTTCCATCAATTCAAACATGTTGCTTTCCACTTACCCACCTTCCTGTAGCCATTTAGATATGATCTGACTGACAGGTCTTAGAGCCTCCAAGTATTTAAAGGAACGTTCTACACAGTTAACACAATTTTCTCACCACCAGTTTCTTTCTAAAGAAGATACAAGTTCAGGGTGTTTTAAACAGAGGAGAACAGAGCTCTGCAAATAGGAACTATTTATTGAATCCAGGTTTATTTGTTTTTTTCCTCTACCTTTATAAATAGTTTGCAAAGAACTGTGCAGGGAAACTATTTCCAAAAGCCTCAGCCACTGCCTTACACAAGGAGAGGTGGGAGGTATCGGGGCTCATACTCTATGAGAGATGCTGCTGCCTGAGATCCAGGAGATGCTGATGCTGCCTGAGACCCAGGAGATGCTGCCCACCTGTCAGCATTTGGTACTCAGCCCTTCTACATACATGCCTGTTATTCCCTCTCAGGCAAAGTACTTAATTTGTTTGGTCTCAAATTACTATCTGTGAATTAATATTATATATTAATATATATTTACATATCTATCTATCTATCTATCTATCTATCTATCTATCTATCTATCATCTATCTATCTAATCAGTAGTAATACCTAACTCCGGGGATTAAGGCTTTGGGCATTAAAAATAAACATGAATTACATTCCTCTAGTCCCACAAGGCCTTGCTATATTGTTTTAGTACTCTTCTCTGAGGCTCATTTTTTTTCATCTTTTACTTGACATAAACATAAATGAGAGGCATACAACTCCTCTGCCTCTTGCCGCCCTCAGATGACCTGAAAGCTCTTCGGTCCTCTCCAGGAAGCCTGCTGCGGTTGCTGGTTGCGGCATTGACCTTTGGGGATGGACGCATCCTGTGAGAGGCAGTCTCATTGGAATCATCTCCACCACGGGCTATAGAGCTCAGGGCTTAGATCTTGGCTCAGCCACTCGTAAACTGTGTGTGACCTTGAGTAGATTACTTACCCTTCTGAGGCATAGTTTAGTTACCGAAGAAGGATCATGGGGCAATTAAAGAGGGAAAGAATGGAAAATGTGTACTGCAAAGGTCCAGTATAAGCTCTTAGTAGAAGGTAGTTTTTATTTTATTTTATTATTATTGTAGCTAAGTCTTGGAGGGAGAGCGTCTAAAAACGTAGAGTGTAAAGGGGGTTGCCTTAATCTGCCTCTTTGTTGCTGTGTTGACATGGTGACCAAAAGCAACGTGGGAAGGAAAGGGCTTACATTCACCTTACCGCATGCAGTCTGTCCTGAAGGGAAGTCAGGGCAGGGACCTGGAGTCAGGAGCTGAAGCAGAACCAATGAGGAAGGATGTTATTGGTTCACTCTCCATGGTTTGCTCAGCCTGTCTTCAGCACCACCTGCCTAGGATTGGCATCACCCACAGTGGGCCGGGCCCTTCCCCATCCATCATGAATCAAAAAAATACCCCACGGACTTGCCCATGGGCCACTCTGGAGGAGGCCGTTCTGCAGTTGTGTGCCCTCTTCCAGCTTGTGTCCAGTTAGCAAGGAGTAACCAGCACTGGGTTAGATCATTTACCACCCCCACCCCCATTATATGTTTTCCTCTGGGTGTAAAGTTAAAGCGAATTCATTGCTGAAATAATGTCTCAAAAGCTGCTAACATTTCTCATTTTCATGTTTTAACTAGTTCAGTTCAATGATTGAGAGCACACACGAAACCCTCTGACAGATTAGATCAAAAGGCATCTGAGGTGCAGGGACCTGAGCATCCTAGCTGACAGCGTGAAATCTCCCTCGTTTGAGAGATCTCACTGTAGGGCGGGATCTAGACAAAGAGGAGGGTAGAACTATGCCCTTCTAAGTCACCAGTTGGATATAATTATTTTACTTTTAAAACAGTTTTTCTGCAGTTTTATTCATAGACAAGGTATACATTAAACTGTATACAAATTTAAACTAGCAATGACTGCTGTTGGTAATTTATCCTTAGTTTTGTACAGTAAGCCCGTAACTCCAGAGAGGTAGGCACATCATTCCACGCATAGAACTGCTCTGCAGCTGTATTGAGTATGATACTTTGCATAATGAACCACATCAACCAGTATTTATTGCACTTTGTATGCAGAGCAGCGTGATAAACTCAGAAAGAAATTTAAAGTCATGCTTTAAAAACCTGCCTTAAATAAATGAGTGGCTTTTTATTTTAACCCAGTTCAAATAATTACCCAACCATGGAAGTAAATCTCTCCGATAGAACAGAATGTGAAAAGTGATGGGGAAGAGTTGAGTTCCTTCAGCCTGGGGAAAGTGTTGGTCCTCTCCTTGGTCCTTTGCTTCCCTGGCTACCCAGCATGCCCTGGGGCTCTACTACTCCTGCCCCTGAATGAACACAGCCTTTTGGAGGAGATGTCCTGTCCTTTTCACTGCTCGCTGTGAGTCACTGGTCATTTCGGGGCAGATGTTAAGGGCAAAATAAGGATGTTCATAAATGTTAATGCATGATAAGAATTTCTTAAAAAATTTCCAGTCTTCTGTATTAATTTTTGCTTTAAATTGTTTAGTTTCATAAAATACATGAAAATTATAGAAGCAAAACCGATTTTAAAAATTGTGGAAAGTTAGCATATTATAATAGTATATTATAAACAAAAATGTAAACAATTACATCACATACAGAATTACATCACTAACTTGCAAATACCATTAATATCATGGCATAAATTTTGTTGTGAGGACTTTTAGTGACATGTGACCTGGGAACTGAAATCTGGGTTGGTACCTGCTGTTTTCATTTTCTTTAAGATTTGTTTTCATTTTTTTTGTGTACGGATGTTTTTCTTGCCTATCTCCGTACCCCACATGCATGCAGTGCCCACAGAGGCCAGAAGAGGGTGTTGGGTCTCCTGGAACTGGAGTTGCAGATGGTTGTGAACTGCCATGTGAGTCCTGGGAATTTAATGAAGCCTCCCCCGCCCCTCCTGAAGAACAGTCAGTGCTCTTACCCAATGAGCTGTCTCTCTAGCTCCACCCCCCTCCGCTGCTTTAAATAAGTGTTGAGACTATGTACCGGGAAGGCCTTCCATTCCAGCCTTTCCCACATCTGGATTCCCTGTGTGCACGCTGCTTTCCACATCTCACTGTTCCCACTCCAAAGTCTTCATCGTAAAGTTAACTTGCTTCCCGTAAATAGAGTAACAACAAATTAATAACAACGCAACCATTTATTATTAGTCAACTGTATATGTTAGGGTTCTAGTACCCTGCAACTACTCTATGATGTAATTGTTATCTGTCCCCCCCTTTCAGAGATTAAAGGACGGACAAGTGTGTGGGAGTGGTCAGCATATCTACAGTCATCCATGGGAGTGGAGTGGGGAAACCGAATCCCACCTGATAGATCTGCTCTGGTCCAGGAGATCAGCTCACTGTTTTTTTTTTTTTTTTTTTTTTTTTTTTATCAGGATCTGTCTATGGCCATGTTGCAAGGTCCAGGTAAGACCCATCTTCATTCATTTTCCGATTACTCCTTCACTCAACGTTTGTTGACACTGTACTTCTCTGCCTGCGCTGACTGCTCCTCCACGGTGTTTTTCTCTCCCAGCTAGATGGCAAACCATTTATTGCCAAGTTGTTCCTTCAGGGGACAGGTGAAAATATGGGGCGATCTTTGTTATTTTTATGATATATGACTATAAAGTATATTGTAATGAGGTACCACTGGCATGCAGTGCCTGGAGGCCCGGAATGTTAATTAAATCTTGCAGCATGCGTAAGATTGTCCTTTTCTGTGGAAATGTGTCTTACCCTAGATGATAATATTGTCTTCCTCTAGAAACACTGGGGCAAAGGGATCTAGAGTGGTGGTTTTTTCTTTCTGTAAACTTGGCGCTGTGGTGAAGTCTTTGTCCTACTCATAAAAAGTGTTGGTTGGCTGTGATGGCGATCTTTCTCTCTCTTCTTAAAGTTTTTATTTCTGTGTTAAAGGTAGATCTTTTAGAGATAAACAAAGAAAATACACCTAACTAAAAGCACTACTGTCATGAAACAAAGAAATATCTGAGACAGAAGTTAAGCAACTACTCCATTTTTTTGGGGGGGGGGTTTGGAGGGGTTATTATTTCCAACAGCCCTTTCTCTAGCAAGGTATTTTTTATGTGTTAAGTTCTGAAAAATCAGTAATCCATCCTCCAAAACAAGAAGAAAACCTGACCAAAAGAAAGCAAAGAAACTGTCATGTTAACAGAGTTTTCCTAAAAGCTACCAAGGATATTTCTATCAGAAGTATCTCCTCGGAGGGGGAGGCCAATGGTTGTGACATGTTGTCTGTATTGTGGATAGTGAGGTTCTGGTCTGTTATGCAGGTAATTGTCATCCCAGGGCCCTCTGTGTTCCTGATTGATTGGTTGTCACTTCGCCTTACCTGCCTCTATCCCTACCTCTAAATGTTGTCTCAAAAATACTCCTCTCTGTTTTCTGGTCTCCACCAGCTGTATATATCCTCATCTGTATCTGTTGTTGGTTTTCTCGGTGACAGCCACTGGGGGGCGGTATGGGCTCTCACATCAGCTTTATTTTGCATTTCTCTGATGGCTAAGGATGCCGAACACTTATTCAAAAACCTGTTGGCCATTTGCCTTTCCTCCTTTGAGAACTTTCTATTCACATCATTAGCCCATTTATTAGGATTGGATGGTTGGTTGTTTTGGTTTAATCTTTGCAGTTCTTTCAGCTTCTAGATGCTAACCCCCTCTCAGATGTATACTGACAAAGGCTCTCTCCTATTCTTTTCACACTGCCGATAGTCTCCTCTGTTCTTCAGAAGCTTTCCAATCAATTAACACTTATCTATTAATTCTTGGAATTGTTTTCTGTGCTACTGGCGTTCCTTTCGGAACATCTTTGCCTGTGCCTTTATCTTCAAGTGTTTTGCCCGTGTTTTCTTTGGCAGCTTTAGAGTTCAAGTTGTTCAGTAAGATCCGTGGTACCCTTTGAATAGATTTTTGTGCAGGGTGAAGGATGCAGATCCCGTCTCATTCTTCGGCATGTGAGGATGCAGTTTTCCCACCACCATGTGTTGAAGAGGATGTCTCCCCCTCTCCCAGCGCATGCTTTTGGCTCCTTTGTCAAAGATGGGCTGTAGTAATGTGGATTTATTCCTGGGCCCTCTATCCTACCCCACCGTCTGTGTTAATGCTAGCACTATGCTGTTTGTTCCTGGGGCTCTGAAGTATAGTTTGAGACCAGGTATGATGATGCCTCTTGCATTGTTCTTTCTGCTTAGGATTGATTTGTGTATCTGGAGTCTTTTGTATTTCCAGAATGAATTTAGGATTTTTTTTCCAGTGAAAAATGTCACCAGACTTTGGCTAGGCTTGCACTGAATCTGTAGATTGCTTTCACTAGTATGAAGATTCTCATGGTATCCATTATGCTAGTCATGAGCATTTGGAGGCCTTAGATGAAAGAAAATTATGCTTCCTGAAACAAAAAGAAAGTTCCCTTCATGACAACTTGTCTCAGCTAGTGGGGAACTGAGTTCTACTCCAAGAACCCACTAGAGATGGAAGAAGAGAATTGATTCCACAAAGTTGTCCTTTGACCTCTACATTTGTGCTGAGGCAAAACACCCACATATCATGTAAACACACACACACACACACACACACACACACACACACACACACACACACACAAAATTATTTAAAAAAAAACAGAAAAAAAAGAATTCTCTTTTTCATCCACATATGAACCCTGTAGTTGCAGGAATACAAAAACTTTGATTCATAAAACGTTTTCCCCAAATATTTTTCTAAAATTCCTAAGGAAGTTAGTGGATTTCATGGCTTTTACTGGTTAGTGGTTAATGGACTATAAACCTGAACCACCACAACTCCAAGATTCATGCAATTTAAACAGATTAACAAGTTGAGAAGGATAAACTTCATTCTTACCTATAGTGTAAACAGTCTTTTTAATCTGGCCCAGTCTCTCTTCTCATCCTTGGGGAATCCTCCATTAGTAGTTTTGATGGGTGGCAGGATTTGCATTTCAAAACTCATGGATGCCAGGACATGAGCACATGGTTTAGGCTTGGACAACCAGATCTTGTGGCTCAGGACCCTGGCCCACAAGCAAGTAACTGAAAGGTAAGGACAGCTACAACTTATTACTGACAACAGGAGTAAAGTCTCAAGTCAGTGGTGGCTGTGTTCTTTAGAGAGTGCTCATCCTTGAAATGATTATTTCTCCTAATAACAGCTTCTCCATTTGTCCCAGGAACCCGCGGTAAAGTCCCAACAACCGCAGTATTTGGAACCCCTCACTTTTCCGTGGGAAATGTTTAGAGCTACCAAATTGTTCTTACGTAACTATCACCAGCACTGGTAATGCACCTTTGCCAAATGATAAAAATTACTCTGCCACACTAAGCAGCATTTAGCATTCTCACAAACTTGCTGTGAAGAACGTGTTCCAAAGACGATGCTGGATAGCATTTAAAAACAGTCAGGTGCATGAGGAACTGAGTTTTGTCAACAGTCCTTGAAGTGAGGGAGCGTAGTTATAACCATAGCCAATCATTTCTGTCCAAAGGTCTTAAAAAGGTCATGGGAGTCATTTCCTTGAGCAGGCATTTCCTTGAGGGCTAAACTCCATGTCTGCTTATTGGAGTGAAATGTCTAAATATGCTTGTCTAAAAAAGAAAAAGGAAAAGAAGAAGAAAAACAAACCAACTCCCAGGAGGCTAAGCCAAGGCTGGAACACATCAATGCTGTGTGAGGCTATTTCGAGAAGAGACTTTAGTCAGCCTTAACTCACATCTAGATCTTTTGTCCATCCTGAACTCTCTACTTCGCCCCTTATTCTCAGAGAATCTAAAATCAGGCTGTAGCAGGAGTTGCACCCGTGGGAATCCTCTGGCAGTGGAGGTGATGTGCCTTTCCCGCCCGGAAGAAATAGAGGAAGCCCCATGAAGCCGTCTGTTGTCCTCCGGAGCCCCACAAAGTTAGCGTTTGCCCATTGAGTTTAAAATGACTGGATGAGAACAGGCCTTGGAGTAAGTCGTCCTGTATGCAGAAGGGAAAGGCGCTCTGCGTTGACACTTCTGCTCAAAAATTACGATCGGTGCCCTAGGCTATCAAACATCAGTGCGCAGAATTATTCACAAAGGGTTTACGGTTCAAGTGGTAAATCCAGGCATTTGCAAAATGTTGACCCAAGTGAGTCAGCACAGAAGGCTTGATCTTTCAGTTTGATGAAAATGTAATTTTATGGATGTCAAGTTGGAGTTCAAAAGTGACATGTCGTGTCACACAGATAAATAGTTTTGCCAAAAGCAATGCCATAATTCATAAGCACTTGTCAGGCCAATAGTAACTATCAGGCTGATTAAGGGAAATGCCGACTAATAAATGCAGTCTCGACTCCATATCATGCACTCGTCTTTTCTGAATCCCAAAGACGTCCCTACGCAAGCACTGAAATTAGTACCGCGAGCGAATGCCCAATGTAAACATGTATGTGATTCTGTTGCCCTTGTGAAGATTAATTTTAGAAAACATTCAGCAATAAATTGAGTATTTGATACCCCCTCCTTAGGTCCCTACCTAAGACCTAAGACCAACCAAATAACAACACTGGAAATAAGAGTGTGAGTAAATGTAGCAGCAGCAGCAGCCACAGCAAAATAAATCAAATGGTGTTGTTATTCATGAAACACATTAGTGTTGAGGAAGAAAGAGACTAGGAAATCTTTTTTAAGCCTTCTGGTCCAGACTGCCTTGTCTACAGATCTTTCACGGTCACACACCTATGTGCAGGTATGTGTGCCTGTGTGCCACGTGTATTCTGAGGACTGAGCTTTACGTCACCCTTGACTACTCTCTACTCTCTTGAGGCAGGGTCTCTTAGGGAACCCAGAACTGGCTGATTCTTGTCTCGTCTGTCTAGCTAGCCCACATGTCCCAGGATTCCTCCTCCCTGCCTCCCGAATGCTGGGATTGCAGGCAGTTGAGCACGTGTATTGTACGTGCTGTGTCCGGCTTGTACATGAGTTCCAGGGATTAGAACTCCAGTCCTCAGGCTTGCGGAGCTCTCTACCTACCGGGCCATCTCGCGAATCCTAGAGTTTATATTATTTTGTCATATATATCTTCGGACAATTTCCTTTAACTTACCTTTTTTTTCTTTTATTTCTTTTTTTTTTTCAACAGTTCTGTCTTTTGAGTCTTATACCAAGGATAAAACTGCCCCACACGCTGGGCGGTGGTGACACACACCTTTAATCTCAGCACTTGAGAGGTAGAGGCAGGTGGATCTCTGTGAGTTTGAGGCCAGCCTGGTCTACAGAGTGAGTTTCAGGACAGCCAGGGCTATACAGAGAAACCCTGTCTCAACAACAACAAAACAAAAACCAACCAACCAAACAACAACAACAACAACAACAACAAAGACCTGCTTCACACACCAGAAGTATCGTTCTATTCTGACCTCTGAACTTGGTGCTTTGGTAACTTTTATGCTCCTAAGTCAGAAACTTTGGTTTCAGCTCTAAGAATTCCCTTTATCAATTCTGTCTTGGTGTGGTCACTTCAAGGTTGAAATTGGTTGAAGACTTCTTAACTTCCTGAGCCAAGGGTTGAATATTTTCCAATGTCTGGATAATTTTTAGTTGCTGTTTCTTTAAATATACTTTCTGGCACATCTCTTCCTTCTTCTTGAATTTCTTTTCTTCTTTCTTTTCTTTTTTTTTTGGTTTTTCCGAGACAGGGTTTCTCTGTGTAGCTTTGCGCCTTTCCTGGAACTCACTCTGTAGCCCAGGCTGGCCTCAAACTCACAGAGATCCGCCTGGCTCTGCCTCCCGAGTGCTGGGATTAAAGGTGTGCGCCACCACTGCCTGACTTCTTTCTTTTCTTGTTATTGAGACTGCATATGAATCCTCAGACTACTCTCAAACTTGGGATCCCCCTGCCTCTGCTGTCCGAGAAGAGTTTGGCTTCTTGTTGGTTGAGGTTTTCTATCTTGTTTTCCATGTCAGTCCTTCATCTCTAAGATTTGCCTTTTTAAAATGATTTCAATTTCTCTGTCAAACTCATGCATTGCTTTAAAATTTTCACTTCCCTTTTTTTTCCATCTCCTTGTACGGTCAACTATCTTTTCTGAAAATACCTCTTGCCTTGAGCTTCTGCCTGACTTTGAAGCCCAGTCTGCTACCGTTCTGTGTACTCAGCCTGTGGAACTCTAACCTGCTTTTAAGAAAACAGTGGGGCAGGTCTCACTATGCCTTGGACTTCCTATGCAGTCAGTTTCTATAACCCAAGCTAAATGCATAGTTTAATCTTAAATTACATACTCTTCCATGCCCCTGGCCCAGAATAATGCGTGTGTATGTGGTGTCATAATTGTTAGTTATTATGCAGCGCTGTTTACCCTTCGAGAAAAGTCATGAGGCACAACAAAACCCACTATAAGAGTTTGTTAGGAGAAGGGAGGGGCAGAAAAGGATGTGCTTAGGCCTACTGAAAGACTTGTGCAGGAAGAGGGGGGAGGGTACCTGGGATCCACCTTATATGGACTCCCCCATGCATGCACATATGGGCTTACGTAGCTACGCCACGCATGCGCATAGATTATGTGACCACGCAGCGCATGGATTACATAGGACACAAGGCCCCTGGAAGTGACTAAACATCTCCCTAGCATGTGCCTGGCCATGGGGGCGTGGCTAGAAATCCTATCAGTCATGATTTACAGAAAATGGCCAACAGGTTGGAAACATAAGGTTTGTTAAGGTGAAACAAATATCCCATACATGTTGGAAGCAATGTGTGGATATAGGTTATAACATTTGTGTGTTAACATCTGAGTGGTAGTCTGGGTCAGTAAATAACCTCTGCCCTTATAAAACTCTTAAAGGTTTCTGTAGAAAAGTCTCCCTCATGCCTTTTCCATACCGTGTTTTCTGTGATGTCCAAGGCAGAGCAGAGCTCTTGTTAGGGGCAGACCGACAGACAAGGGATAGATGCACATGCAAATTCAAATTTGGGCTCACTCTTGATTTAAAGACTCGACGAGAAAGTCTCTTTTTCATTCACCGTTTAGCACATTCTGAAGACCATGTGGCTGAGTCTGGCTTGTTTCTAGTTCTGGGCAGAGGGAGGTGGTGGTAGTGGTGGTGGTGGAGGTGGTGGAGGTGGAGGCAGCGGCGGAGGCTGCAGCGGAACACCTCTTGCTTGTTGACCTTGCGATGGTGAAAAGACTGGACCTGCCTATTCTGTGACCTCACAAACATCATGCCCAACTCTTATCACCTGGGGTTTGGGGGGGACGGGCTTCTCTACTACACACTTCGAGAACTGGATCGGGGATTTCACTTTCAGGATGCACAGTACCAAGCACAGTGATGATCACTTACTAAGTGGTAAATGATCAATTGGAGCTTCCCAGAGAGGCGGCTTAGGAAGGTGAGCAGAAAGGCATCGAGGAAAAGCAGGGTTCTGATAAGCTGCCCCCACTGCACTCAATTCTAAACGTAACTTGTTCAGAAATCTTCCCGGGACATCAGCCCGACTGCTCATGAATTCCGCAGCAGCCGTCCCGTTATTTGCCGATCTCGCAGCTCTTAGAGGCACTCTTCGTATCAAATGAGTTTGTCCTTGTAGACACACTGCTTTGCATTTTCAATATCACGTTATTAACAGTTTCTGCCATCTTAGGCAAACTCTTAAGACTTCATAACAAAGATTGTGCCTCTTTAGCTTGAAGTCTCCGTTCTCTCTTCCTTCCTCCAGCCTTTTCATGCCCTGTCTACCACTCCGCCCTGCTCACAGGAGGCACTCAGCAGGCCCTTAAAGAAGAGGTGACATTCAAGGAACAACTATGTTGAAAAATCTGTTTTATTGTTTTTTTTTTTTTTGCTTTTTTTTTCATGTTTGTTTAACAAGAAATAAAATATTCATATATTTAAGACATTAGTATGGCCATTATCATGAATTTATAAGAAAAGCTAATCTTTGAATTTCTGTGGGGGAAAAAAAAGTCACGCCATACACATTTAAGCTCATTAGGATTGGCTGTTCCTGTCAATCATGAGGCAGAGTGAAATGTATATATTTTTTTATGGCAAGAACTTTTGGTCACAAATCATTTTTGTCTTCTTAAGACGTCATGACAAGTGGCTAGTAGGAAGGATAGGTTTTGAAAAATGAATTTTTTGTTGTTTCCTTCGGGGGTTAATCTGTCACATGTCTTGAAAGGATACAGGACAGTTTAACTCCTGAGTTCTAGGACTGGAGACGATGTACAGCAGCCAGTGTGGAGAGGAGAAAGCTATTGTGATATCATCAGGGGGCCAGCCTGTGGATTTAGGCAATCGGGTTGATAGTATTTCCTCGACACTCTGCAAATGCATACGCCCTGCCTCAATGGTACATTTGGTGCTAATCGGAGCCTGTTTTACAAGTGACAGTTGATGTACTTGTGGAATAATAATCCTACACTGGGGAGATGCTCCCCATGCACAAAAAGGGCAACTCATTAGCAGGCAGAGTTCATACCCCCACTCCCCGTCTGCTAGGTAGATTGCCAGCCTCCGCTGTGTGCCCCAAATACAACTCTTAGTCTGTTCTACTCCGTGATTTCTGCCTGCGGAGGCCAGAAGAGGGCGCCAGATACCTTGGAGATGGGCAACCTGATGCGGGTGCTTGGAACCAAACCAGAAAACCTTTACTTGCTCGTAACTGCTGAGCCATCTCTCCAGCCCCTACAAAACACATTTGTGTCGTTAAAATAGATGACACAGCATTTCTAGGTTACTAGACTATTTCTCTTACTTTTTTTTTTTTTTTTTTTTTTTGCTAATGGATTCAACCTCGGCTGCTGCCAAGACTACACTGGGTGAATTGACTCCAGGTGATCTCGTGAGGGCTGTGAGGCTCTGTGAGGCGCTATGAGGCTCTGTGCTTGGAACAGATGCAGCAGCGTCTCCTGGCTTTCCTTTGTCTTTGTTGTGGCTACGGACCTACCCAGTGGGTTTTGCGGTTCGAGTGTTTTATGTTGCCTACAACCAGGATGTTGCTTTCTGGTAAACACATGTGAAATACTGATGCTGATCTTACCTTATTTTCTACTTCCCTGCAGTCTGATGAGGGAGAACCCGCATTTGTCTTTGTACGTCAAATATATATATTCTGCTACTTGCAAAGTTCCACATTTGGAGTATGTGCAACAAAGCACTTAGTAATTTAAGGTACATGTAGATAGCAGAAGAAATAGAGTGGAAATAGCTCAATTTGTCACGCTCTGTTTGGGTGATTGTTTTAAAAAGTGTTTTATTCTATCTGTTCCGGAATAATTTTTCCTGACATGTCCTTTTCTTTGTGTGTTTTGGTAAGGTGTTATTTTTCACAAAAGATAGAATCACTCCCATTTCATCTCGGTCTTATATTTTTACATTATTTATTCCCTCTTATCGACTGGAGCTCAGATTCAGGGCTGCCTCAGGCGGAACCATGGAGGGAGACCTTTTCTTGGAGGCCACGAAGCCACTGTGCCTCTCCCTGTAGCTCTTTCCATTCTTGCCTCCTGATGAAATCTACCACATGTCCGCAGGAGCTTACTGATAACCCGAGCAGCCAAAGGGTAGTCAAGGAGCAGATGGCCCCAAGAGGGACTAAGATGGCATGCCACGTGACTCAGATTTAAGGCACCTGTTTCCCTTATTAGGTTAGCACTTAGGAAACACAGGTGATCAGTTGCTGAGTATTGAACAATGATAAATTGTTGTATTACATTATTCCTTACCACCTGGATATTTTTAATGGTCCTTTTTGCCTCCGGCTCTGTGTGGCCCTGGTTGGGAAAGGGAGGGGTGATACCTTATTCCTCTGGAATTGGTGACAAGGCAGTGGATCCTGATGAGCCAAGGGAACTGGATGAGAAAACCACGCACAACAGGTAACCAGCAGCAAGCAGAGGCGACACTTAATGATGGCAAAGGTCCTTGTTTGCTACATTTAGTTTCCATCCTAAAAAAGTATTCAATTGCACTTGGTACCACGTAGGAAGCAAGTTCAAAGAGCAGTTTTTCTTCTTAAATTATTTGGGGATTTTGAACCCATAAGCACACTTGTAAAAACATCTGTTGAAAATTGGCATGCTGGGGATGCCATTTGGTGGTACAGCGCTTGCCTAGCAAGCATAAGGCCCTGGATTCCACCCCCAATGGTCTAGAAAGAAGAAAAGATTTTGCAAAGAAATTAAATAATGAACACCAAAGGGATGAATATTCTTATTTCACAGACTGTGGATAAAGTGGGCCAACACCACTACCACCTTTACGTCTATCTATACATTAAATTCTCGTTAGAATTTTTTTTCTAGAGTTTAGTTCTAGGACTATTTGTTAACTTTAACTGGTATGATATATATATATATATATATATGTATATATATATATATATAATTATGTCTGTCTTTTAAGAATTTTATTATTCTCTAAAAATGTGTGTTTTGGCATGCATCTCTGATGTTGGACATCATTCTCTCTTCCTGGAAAACTTTCCCTCCTCAGTAATGCCTCTTAAGATCCAGTTAGTTTCGCTGGGAAAGATTCTTCAGCTTAATTCTCCTCCCTTCCTCCGTAGACTGATTTGGGTCCCTTCTTCTGGGCCCCGAATGACCCTGTGTACCACCTTCTTTGCCCCTGCCATAGTCTATGGCACTCACCGTCTCGCTTGTCCTTTGCTTTAGAAGGTGACCAGAAGATTGACTTGATGCTCTAGGGAAGTGGTTCTCAACCTGTGGGTCATGACCCCCCCCATTTGGGGGATGGTGGTCACAAGATATGTCGCCTACCAATAACACAGATATTTACATTACGATTCATAGCAGTAGCAAAATTACAGTTATGAAGTAGCAACGAAAATAATTTTATGGTTGAGGGGTCACCATACCATGTAGAGAGATGTGTTAAAGGGTCACAGCATTAGGAAGGTTGAGAATCACTGATTTAGGGGCTGGCCGTAAGCATCTTGCTAAGGGGTGATCCCCATAAGAGTAAGTAAAATACAGAGCTGCGAGTTGTTCCTGTAATTTCTGTAGTTACGTATCTGGATGGGGTGAGAAAATACTCAACAAAAGCAGCTTCAGAAAGAGGTCATTTTGGCTCACACTTGGAGGAGACCCGGTCTGTCTTAGCAGGGAAGACACCATGCCCAGTGAGGGGAGCTGAGGTGGCAGATCACGTCTCAGATGGCGTCACAGATCACGTCACAGGTCGCGTCTCAGATGGCGTCACAGATTATGCCATAGGTCACGTCACAAGTACTTCATGTGTGGGCAGCAGTGTGCTCAGCTTGCTCTCTCTTTTTTAGTCAGCCTGGGGCCCCAGCTGGTGCATGAGTACTGCCTGAGTTTCAGGTGGGTCTGCTACAATGACTAACCTACTCATCACAGTTGGTAGCTGGATATAAAAATAGACCTTCACCTTCTGGGAAACTGTTGGGGGGGGGCGGCTGTGAAATTTCTCGAGTAGTGTCAGTCAAAGGAGGAGAGAAGAGAGGAAGGGAGAGAGAGAGAGAGAGAGAGAGAGAGAGAGAGAGAGAGAGAGAGAGAGAGAGAGAGGGAGAGAGAGAGACTGAGTGTTTTGTATGGTTTGGAGAATGAACTGTGGAAGTTATAGTTTTCATTTGAATGAGTACGCTCATTAAGAACACAGTGTGATGGCTAAAGAAACTCCATTTTATGCCAGGCATCCATCTTGGTACCCATTTGTTGTTTATTCTGACCGCAGTCCCTGCAAGATAAGTTCCCAGCAACCCTGACTCAGGGACCTCCACGAAAAAATGGACACCCGTGAATCTCTACTTGTTAAGATAGGACTAACTGTTTTTGGCTTCTATAACCTGCTTATCTCCAGTTTGGCTCAGAGATTGTCATTCTGGTAGTAGTTAATCAACAAATCTTTTAATTATAACTGGATTGAGTCTATGGTCTTTTCCCAGGGGTCACAAACTCCATAACACATAGCAGGTATAAAGTAAAGAATAGTCATACATAGATAGTGAAACTTTATTAAATTGGGCATGTAAGACATCTAGCAGGAATTGACTTGGTGGGGGAGCCCTTTAAGGCAGGAGCTGGAGTTCCCAATCCAGAGAGTCCCTGGTAGAGTGGTGTATCCCCTCAGGGGGGCTTCTAAATAAAAGAATAGTTAGCAACAGATATAGACAATGTCATTAAATTAGGAACTCAACAATATTCAGCAGAAACCAACTGGGGAAGTTGAGGCAGTCAATTGAAGCTCTCAGTTGGGCTTTTCCACCGTGCATTTGCTTCCCATGGTTGAACTTCCTGTCTCTCGTCGCCCCCCCCCCCAGATGTGTTTCTATCATGGGATGAACAATAGCAACATCCACTGGAAATAGTTTACATTTTAGTTGCTCTCAAAAGTATGGTATTTTTATTCTTAGGCTATTTTACCATTCTCTTCCCTCCCCGTTATTATTGGGGAGCAGCCCATCTCCAGACCCAGGGCCTCAGGAGGACATTATGAGTCAAATACACTTGTGTATAAAATGAATAGGGGCAGCCCCAGTTCCTGAGACAGCTTTTCAGTGAGTTCAAACAGCACTTGATGATTTTCCAATACATTAAAAAGAGGGGAGGAAGGGAGAGGAGAGGAGGGGAGGGAAGGGGAGGGGAGGGGAGGGGAGGAGAGAGAGAGAGAGAGAGAGAGAGAGAGAGGGGTCATAGAGTTGAGGTTAATATGTCCTACAGAATGAGTGTGCTATAAAAGGAAACAGAAAAGGAACAACATGTAACATTTCTTTTTTTCTGACTGAAAACTTAATCATTCTTTTCCAGGTCAGGTTTGTAGAGGATATAGTCCGGAACAAACACATAGAGGTCTAGCCCCCCAGAAGCTCTCAAACATGGAAAAACTGATTAGTTTAGATCACAACCTGTGGAATTTGGTAGTTTCTTCTACTCTAATCCGTTGAGGGGCCAGGAAAAGAATAAAGATAGAAAGGCCTGGCTATGAGTGTGTGTGTGTGTGTGTGTGTGTGTGTGTGTGTGTGTGTGTGTGTGTGTGAATTCTTACTCAGGTGGAGGAAGGTAGAAGAGCCAGAAAATGTTCAAAGCACAAAAGGGGTCTAAGTGTTGTATAGTCACAATAGTACACACACACATACACACACACACACACACCATTCAAAACACAGTGATGGGATATTCTTCTTTCTCCTAAACAAATATCTTCTCGGCAAGACACACCTCAAAACTAAAACTATTAACTTTTACCCTGAAAATTTCAAAAAGAAACAAAAACAAAGCAATAAAAACTACATTTCGGGGAGTTAACATTCTTTAAAAAGAAAAGTAATATAAAAAGAGTAAGCCACTTAACATGGGAAACACACAGGGAGTCTGGATCTTATATAGTATTGTGTTGATTTTGAATTTTTTTTTAATGTTGGTGAACAAATAACAGCTGCTGACAGACATAAGATTGTGAACAGAACTTCAGAACTGAACCAACCTAGATACTTTAGGGCTATCTTAACTTTAAAAAAGAAAACAAAAGATACATTTGTCAAATAGAAATAAAAAATGGTTTGGAGTTTTGTTCCCACAGGAGATGAGAGGTTGTAGATTCCTTTAGGAATAATGTGGATCAGGTTTGATCAGGGAAGACCTTCTGAATCTTGACAGGTGATATCTATCAACAATGGTTACCACTGGTCTTCCCAAGATTTGGTAATTATCTCAGTTTTTCTCAGGGACCCTTAAAGATGCTTTGCTCACAGACACAGGAAGCAGTCTAGAGAAAATGACATCCACATTCCCAATAAATGGTGTGGATAGCAATTGGTTATTTGGTGGGTTATGGGTGTTTGTTATCATTTAGGGGAATATAGTATATTGATACAAACTTAAAGTTATTTTTGAAATACTGTATATATGTTTCTACTCTTGCTTAAGGTATTGTACCTATGCAGTTCATTTAGAAGTGTAAGGTAAAATTCTAGTTCTTGAAAGCTATTAGTATAAATTATTTAGGATAATCAAGAAACATAGTAGTTAGTCATCTATGACAATTAAATTTGTAGATGTGTTAGGTGTGTTTTCAAGATCATATATAGACATATGTCAGATATATAAATGGTCTTCAAACACTTCAAAGACCTATAGAATATGGCATTTAAAATGTTTTATTAACTTAGGGCTTTTCATGACAATGAGACACATCTGCTCCTGGCAACACCAATTTACTTCATAAAAGGATTATAGACATCAAAGAAACTCCATAGAAGTTTCTTTCTTTCATTGTGGCAATGTTAGCCATTTGGTTAAGAAACTGCTTTCACCTTGACTGCTTGACAGTATGCTGTATAAACTGGACATGCAGGACCCACAGGAAAGTGACTGCTGAACTTTGCCAAAATAAGGTGGGACAGTCCTTTAGGGTTCCTGCTTCCTTCAGTGTTCCTGCTTCATGGTAGACTCTGCTAGACATTCTGCAGGACACAGAGGAAAGCTACTGATGAACTTTACCAATACAAGGCAGGACAGTCTTCAAATTTCCTGCTTCACTGAAAAGTCTGCCAATATTCTGTGCCTGTAGGCTGAAGATGGATGCCCCAACATTGCAGAGAAACTTTGGGTGACTGTCCAGATAGCAAGATGTCTCTGTTGTAGGTAATATTAATTCCTTCTGGTGTCTTTGATGGAGTTAAAGACTAAATAACTAGAGTTACAGTTTTCCTTAGTTTATGATAGAAAGTAAATTAAGTATATAACTTTAGAATCACCAAGATAGATAGATAATGGAATATTTTCTCTGAATTTGATAAATACAAATGGACTGAATATTGTAAATGTAATTCTTACTTGCTAACTGTTTTTGTTGTATATAGTTTTACATGTTTAAGTTAAAACCTTTCATTTCTATTTAGACAAAAGGGGAGAAATGTTATAGAATATTATTTTAAGATGTGGTACATTTGTTTATGCTGTGGAATATTTGCTTAATGATGCAAAGATGTGTTGTATTCTTTTATGTTGCATTTGTTTAACTTTGTGAAGCTGTGTTACTTTGCCTGCCTAAAATACCTGATTGGTCTAATATAGAGCTGAACAGCCAATAGCAAGGCAGGAGAAAGGATAGGAGGGCCTGACCGGCAGAGAGAATAAACAGAAGGAGAAAAAGAGGGATCGGGAAGCAAGAGAGATCTAGGAACAAGAGAACAAGGAGAAGAGGACATTAGGGGCCAGCCAGCCACCCAGCCAACCATGGAGTAAGAGTGAAAATATGATTACAGAAGTAAGAAAAGGAGGAAGCCCAGAGGGTAAAGGTAGATGGGATAATTTAAGTTAAGAAAAGCTGGCTAGAAATAAGCCAAGCTAAGGCTGGGCATTTATAAGTAAGAATAAGCCTCTCCGTATTTATTTGGGAGCTGAATGGCAGACCCTCCAAAGAGTAAAGAGTAAAGATCACATAAAGTAAGAACAGCCACCAACAGGGAAGGGTATCAGTGGCAGAAGAAGCACCCACAGGACAGGCCATAGATAGAGGCACAGCACTGAGAATATGTCCAGGACACATGCTGGAGAGAATAGTGATTTGCTCTGGTCGGGTTCTAGTAGGAAAGGGGTCAGAAGAAGGCCCCAAATACCAGGCTGTTGGTGGGCAACATGGAACCTTGATTATTTTTGGGTAGGGGAGGGCTGAATTGGAACTTGTTTTTGGTAAGAACCTGATGTCAGCTTGAGAATGCATTAGTATATGTTACTTTTCTCACCCTGTCTTCCCTACTTCTCTTAACTCCATGACTATGGCACATAGTGCTGACTGGGTTAGGCACGTTTCTGTTGCCTGTGATAAAACAGTGTGACTGAGGGCAGTACAGAGGTTTACCTTTGCCCTACAGTTTCAGAGAGTCAGGATCCATGAGGGGAGCAAGTGGCAGGCATGGCGGCCGGGGCACGAAGCTGAAGGTTCACATCTTGAACCTCAAGAGCGAAGCAGAGAGATCAAACAGGAAGTCAGCAAGGCTTTTTACTCTCAACCTTCCAGAAAGGCTGCACCAGCTGAACCTCCCTTAACTGCCCCCAACGGAGGACTAAATGTTAAAACGCCAAGATTATGATGCACATTTCTAAATCAAACCACCGCACCAATGAGAAGTATCTGCACCTCTCATTCTCTCTATATATATCTTATCCATGTAGCCAGGAGAGGATTCATTATAAGGTATCATTTCTCATGAAAATGGGGCCTGAGAAATACCAAGACTTAGAGTCTACAGCGCAGAGATCCAGCAAGGCAGATTGGTGTAGTTAGAAGGCCTGAGAGCTACAGAGATGACACTGTGAATTGTAGTCTGAGTCTTCGGGCCTGAGAACCAGGAGTGCTGAAGGCAGTGAGCCAGAGTGTAACATGAATCTCAAAAAGTCTTATTAATAAAAACAAACCTGGAGCCAGATATTGGAGTGAATGCTGAAAGGTCAGAGAAACAGAACAGGCCACAGCCACCTCTCATCATCAGTTCCTCAGTTGATCCTGTTTCCTCAGACTGGAATCTTCTGTGTCCTTATCCAAAGGGATCTCAGCTGAACTTCTGCTCAAAAGCCTAAAGGCTTAACCAGACTCTAGTCCTGGTCCTCACCTTTATATACCTTTCTGCTTCTTGCCATCACTTCCTGGGATTAAAGGCATGTCCTGGATGTTCCCAGTGTGGCTTTGAACTCACAGAGATCCAGCCAGATCTGTGCCTTCAGAATGCTAGGATTAAAGGTGTGTGTGCCACCATTTTCTGGCCTCTATATCTAATGGCTGTTCTGTTCTCTGACCCCAGATAAGTTTATTAGGGTGCACAATATATTGGGGAACACAATATCACCACAGTCAGAGTCTCACTTGAGAGCAAATTCAGCCTTTTTCTCTCCATCTCTTTCAAGCCCTCAGTGAATTAGATGAGGCCTGTGGGGTGATTTGAAAGAAAAAGGCCCCCCAAAGGGAGTGGCACTATTGGGAGGTGTGGCCTTGTTGGAGAAAGAGTGTCACTGTGGAGGCGGGCTTTGATGTCTCATATATGCCCAAGCCCCGCCCAGTATCTCAGACCACTTCCTGTTGCCTGAGAGTCAAGATGTAAGAACTCTGAGCTCCAGCACCATGTCTGCCTGCATGCTGCCCTGTCCCATCATAATGATAATGGACTGAACTTCTGAACTGTAAACCAGCCCCAATTAAATGTTTTCCTTTGTAAGAGTTGCCATGGTTGTGGTATCTCTTCACAGCAATAGACACCCTAGCTAAGACAGCCTGCCACACTGAGGTGGGCCATTGACTTAACACAAATTCCAGTGTTAACCTGTTCCAGAAGCATAGACGCAAGAGATCATGTGTAACCAGAAATATGTGTATTCCATGGCCTAGTCAAGTTGGTCAAGACTAGCTGTGTGGGAAGTTACCAACAGTTGCTGTCATGGCGCTCCTTGGTGTAATACCATGAACTGATCCCCAAGAACAGTTGCCTCTGGTACTGCTGGACACTGACCATCAAGTAAATTTAGGGTCATAGCAAGAGTCCTAACACTGGGGTTCGATGGCTTGTGTTCCTGGCCTGGCTCACCACGATGGCCTCATGTCAATGTCTTTACCTCCTCAACACACCGTTTTCTCGTTCTTCCCGTGGGTGTAACCCCACCAGCTCTATCTTAAAGAGCTGTAGTGGGATCAAATGAGATGTACACACATGAATCAATGTTCCCCCTGTGAAACATCCCACATACTTCCCTTGGCTCCGGCATCTGTACCATGGAGGGGATTGCTACTGAACGCACATACTATTTCCTACCTAAAGAGTATTTTAAAAATATCTACCAAACCACCAGGAAAGCTTTAAGGAAAAAAAAGAAAGAAATGTAAATCAAAACTAGGTTGCAGCTTAGCTCGGGAGCTGGAGCTAGACGTTGGTGATGAAGCCATGGCCACGATTTCTCCTGCATTCAATTTGCTAAAACCAATTTCCCGTTCTTAACCCAAGCAGACAGCCATGTCCCCGAGGGGTTCATTAGCTCATTGTTCCGAGGCAATGTCCTTCCTGCTACTTGTTGGCAGCAGATGGGGAGGGCCCCGCCTCACCTTTGTTGTTAATGCTTATAATCTTATTAAAAGCTAAAGAAATACACGTTCAGCTAACTTCTTGTATTACTAAAAACTGATTTACCGGCACCACATCAAATATTTACCTTGCCCTAAGCTACCAGTAATTACAAGTTGATATTGTTCAGGCTCAAACAAACACGGGGTAATGAATTTCTGCTAATTATTAGGCACTGATGAAAAATGTGATTTGCCCACTCCCAGAGCCATCTTGGGCAACTCGTCTCCCCGGCATCGGGGACGACTTCAATTGATACGGATACATTCAAGCGCTGCCAGAAAGCACTTTGCCGGTGTCAACCAGAAGTAATTACCAGTGTGATTAAAATGGCTTAAAATGAAGATTTTTGGTTCGCAATAGTTATTTCTATGCAAATAGGCCACATTTTTCAGCCGATGTGGGTGTCTTAATTAAAAACAGGCTAAAGTTTTAGAATACCAAGAGATTAAAAAAACCCACCAAACCTCACACTATTAAAAATGATTCTGGTGTCAGCTGCAAATGAAAACCATCCCTCTCTTGCTGCGTAGCTTCCTGGGCTTTTAAAAAAGTTGCCTTGCAGATCGTTAATGAAGCATGCATTTCCCGTGGATTGCAGGTGTTTTGTGTGTGTCCTGTTTAACTGTGGGGAATGGAGTCAGTTTGTTTCCTTCCTAGGAAGGGGTAGGGGATGATGGCTTCTTCTCCTTCCATGGTTGTCAAGGCACCCCCCCGAAATGACTGATATTTTCACCCCTAACTTGGAAGGAGGGAGAAAGCAGTTCTCTTTGTCTGTCTGAAAGATACTTTAAACTATGAGTTTGTGTATGGGTCTGTAGGTTTGTGCATGTGAGTGCTGTGCCTAGTGAGGCCAGAAGAGGGAGCTGCAGTTGGAGTTACTGGTAGTTGTGAGTCACTGATACTGGGAACTAATTCCGGACCTCTGCAAAAACAGCATGAGCCTTTAACTCTGAGTCTCTTTGAGTTGACTCGGGCCCTCTTTCTCTGTAGTAGGTATTTCTTCTTTCTTAATGCTCTGGGTTAACCATACATGGGTTTTCCCAAAGCTACACTAGCTTACAGAGTATCAACTCCTCAAGCCCAACCTGGGAAGTTAATTTCCTGAAGGATGCAGGGAGCCCATGTTTTCTCCCTATCACCTTCTCCTCCTTTTGCAAATCTGTTCTATGTGGATCCTTACGGTGGTTATTCCAGCTCATCATCACCCATGCTGTCTAAGGTTAACAGGCAGAGTCTTTATCATATCCAGGTGTCTTCAGTGACTTCATCCAAGGGAGGAACAGGGACAGATTCTAGCCATTGTCTCAAGGTGAGTAGGGAAAAGCCTATACTGGAGACAAGTTCAAAGGGAAATATTTCTTCCCTCAGTTTGTGTTGCTGGATAGTTTTTATATTAGCTGGACACAAGCTAATGTCACTTGAGACATTGATTTGAACCTCACTTGAGAAAATTCCTCCGTAAGATTTGGCTGTAGGGCATTTTCTTAATTAGTGATTGATGAGGGAGGGCTCAGCCCATTGTGAGTGGTGCCATCCCTGGGTTGGTGGTCCTGGGTTCTACAAGAAAGCAGGCTGAGCAAGCCATGAGGAGCAAGTCACTAAGAAGTACCCTCCATGGCCTCTACATCAGCTCCTACCTTCAGGTTCTTGCTCAGTTTGAGTTCCTGCCTTGACTTTCCTCACTGGACTGTGACCTGGGATATGTAAGCCAAACAAGCCCTTTCCTCCCCAGATTGCCCTGGTCATGGTGTTTCGTCACAGCCATAGAAACCTTAACTAGGACAGTTTGCTTCTCTTCCTCTTCTGTCCATGATCCCTGGGCAAACTCAGTGATCTCCATGGCTTCAGCTACCCTGTATATATGACACTGTCTCCAGCCCAGAATGCCCTTGTAAGCCCCCCCCCCCCCCAGATTCATATTATGATATTGCCAAACATTTCCCATCCCCAAACTCATCTCCCTCCCCTGGGACAATCATTAGATTGTTAGCGATCATAATCTTGACTACTACTAAGCCGGTTGCCAGAGCTGGACACTGGGACTCACCAACCATCATTCCCGATACTCTGAGCTCTGTTTCCATTTCTAGCTCTCCCTCTCAGTACTTGCCTCTCCTTCCCAACTGGTGCTCACTTACACCTGTGTTTCTGTGTGTCTTGTTGGACTAAGTCTCCATCCTTTGCCCCCACACTTTCCCCTCTGGTGCCCCCATTACTTCTTTTGGTCTCTTGCCTAAGTTTTTCTCCCCCACAGTTATTCATTGTCTACAGTTAAAGTTCAAGCCTCTAGTCATGCTGTGGTGAACATCAAAATTGTGCCTCCTCTCCCCCAAGAGTCATTCACACCTCCATTGTCAGCTGCAGGGTTACAGATTCTGTCTGGATTTAGAGTTGGAGCCAAACTTGCATTTGGAATAGAAGGAGAAACTACTAATGCAGATTTTATCTTCATTTAAACATTTTAAGTTTGGTCGATCGCAGCTTCATTTGTATTAATTTTGTCTGGAAACGTTACACCTAGGTTGCTTTTGTTACAGGATCTTTTGACATTCCTTTAAATTTCTATACCTGGAGTGACAAGGGCCTCCTCACTAGCTTTATCCTACTCTGGGTCTCAGTTGTGATTCTGGGGTTGATTCTGAAAAGTTCCATGTAGAGTCTGGGAATGAAGGCGCCCAGCCCAGCGGAAGGCTGCAGAAGACCTGAGCCTTAAGCCTTGATGGTTTTGTTTGAATGTTGAACCTGAATGTTCCTGAAGTCTACACCTGGATCTTCCAGTTTTAGGAAAGGGTGTTTTCTCTCTGTTCCTGAAATCAGTCTTCAGGCGAGCTCCTGAGTGGTAAGTGGGGTGTATGAGGTGCCCCATGACCTGGCTCCTCCTTTCGCTTCTCTGGGGCTATCCCTTGCTGTACATCTCATTTCTCAACCACGCTGCAGAACATACCAGTCCATGAGCATTCGGGGCTATGTACCTATTTGAGGGGCTCTGTCTTCCGAGAACGTTTCACGCCTTCTGAATGCTTCAAGAATGTTGGTCTATCTAGTTAAAACGTACTCAGGCTATAACATATAATTTAAACATCACCTCCACACTTTTTTTTTGTCTGTGTATGTGTGTTTATGTTTGCATGAGTGTGTGTGTGTGTGTGTGTGTGTGTGTGTGTGTGTGTGTGTGTGTGTATGTACATGTATGTGTGGAGGCCAGGGATCAACATTAGGTGTCTTTCTTAATCTCTTATCTTTTGACACAGGGTCTGTCATTGAGCCTGGAGCTCATAGATTTGACTAGATCAGCGGGACAGTGAGCCACAGAGATTCTCCTGCTTCCTCTTCCATTGTGCTGGGGTTACAGGAGTTTGCTACTATGGTGAACTGTTTGTGTGGATGCTTGGGATCCAAATCGGGTCCTTACGTTTATTCAGCCAGTACTTTACCAACTGAGCAAAGTACCCCTAGCCCATTTCTTTCAGGGTTTTAGAAAATAATTCAAATATATGAAATACAATGGATCCAGTTGGAATCCTGCTAAATTCCCTCTCCACCCATCGCCCTTACAGGAGCAGATATTTTCTTCCAGAACGCCATCTTACAAAACATAAAGCATTTAATTGTAGAGATAAAACTCTCAGAGCACCATGATGGTGCCAAATTCTGGAAGCCCCTTCAGAGAGACCGTGGATGTCTCTGCTCTTAATATATACCAGCGTGATAATGGAGATGTCATAAAATAAATATGGTATTTAATAACATAGATGGTGAATGCTTACAGTTCTGTATTTTAGCCAGTCCTAGAAGCCCCATAACTATGAAAAGAAAAAGTGAACAAAGGAGAAGGGGTTAGCTGGCCCTAGACATCTGTCTGAGATTTAGGCACCAGCCTCCAAAGAACGTTTTGGTGCATGAATTCACAATTAAACACACACAGATTGTAAACGCTGTGGAACAGCCCCCCCCCCCCCCCCCCCCCGCACTCCTGTTTTACATCGCATGCTTCACAGCCTCGGAACAACTGGGCCCCAGCTGCTGCAAGGGGAAAGAGTCATTTTTTCACGGCATCCGAGACCCACACGGCATTCCAGACCCTCCACCTTCTCTCCTAGAGGTCTGCATTTTGCACTGGGACATCCTAGATTACGGGAGTGTGGTGAAGACATCACAAGAGAAAGACCAGGTGGGCACTTAGGGGTCTTTTCAGAGACCCCGGGATTGAGTTTCAGCGGCAGAGCCCTTGTTCGGACGAGGTCAGGTGCATTCTGGGTGGAGGAGCTGCACGCGGGAGCTCCTGTTCGTTACTGCACCCCGCCCCCCATGCCTTCACGGCCTCTGGTTCCCAGCTGTGACTCTGCTGGGGTCCTGGGCTTTCCCCAGCCATCCCTCAAGGTCCCCTATGTGAGGGGAGCCAGGCTCTACCGGGACTTCATGACACTGGAGTTGGCTTCTGGAAAAAGGAAGTGGGAAGAGGGATGGAGAGTTCAGCTTTGGGGTGACTTTGAAGTGGATACCTTCCCGGATTCCTGACTGCCTCCCTGATCTTGCCATTAAAGGGTTCTCTTTGCTCCACCTGCTCAGGCTGTCCCCTTCTGTATAATGCTTCTCACCCCAGGGCTCCATGAATCCTGTCTTCAAACATACCTATGCTCCGAAACTACCCTCCCATTCTTCCTAGGAAGCCACATCTGTTAGTGCTGGAGAAGACATAACGGGTCATGTTGTCAACCCACTAAAGTTTCACACCTAAGAAACCATTTATGTTTTTGATTTCCTTATGAGGTTAACAATAATGTAGCCATGAATTACAAATTCATCAGAAGGTTTTTTTTTTTTTTTAAATCAGATTAATGTCCCATTGATCAAAAAATTTCCCACATCTATTAAGATGGTTATGAGATATTTCTTTAATTCACGAATGTTACAAATTATATTTATGCATCTTCTAAAATGAAATGGCTCTTGCATACAGGGAAGGCTCTAACTTTATAAAATATTAGAAGATGATGTGAGGATCTTGCTCGTTATATTGTGCACAATGTAGCTGTTGAGAAGCTGGGTACCAGCCTTTCTTGTTCTGTTTTGTAAGATGAGGACTTTTCTCTGCTTTGGACATGCTGAATGTTTTTTAGAAGTGAGATTGTTCTGTCATCCCTGGCATTGAAGAACAGACTGGTCCTACTCTGGGCCACTCTGGGTATGGCTGTAGCTGTCAAGCTGTTCCTACCTCCAAGTGATCCCATTTTACGAGGCAAACATTTTGACTGAGATTACTGAGTCAAGTAAGTGCCAAGAGAAAATGACTCTCCATCTTGTGTATAGATGTGAACGACCACTGTCTGCCAGTGCAGCAGGAGGCACACACTGATAATAACTTGCGTGTGCCAATAAATAATTATATCTATGATTATATAAATGCTCTGAGAAACACCAGGGCTATAAGCTTATCAGTCACACCAGATGTGACTCCCCTTACCTGGAGCACCCTAAGACTGAGACATGGCGGACAAACTCATCCATCACCTTGTCACTCACTATGAATCCGGCCTGGGAAGATGTCCATAGTGGAGGACCTCTGCCTCCGTCACCATGTCTCTGGCCCTTGACAGGAATCCCGCTTCATCATGCCATGGGCACTCCAAACAGTTCTTCACCCACTCTTCATAAAACTTCGGAGACTCGGGACTCACCAGTCTGTCAGCGCTCTGCCGTCAGCTTGGTTGGACCTCTCTGAACTCTGCATCCCTTTAACACGTTCTGAGCCGTCTGACTGCTCCTTTATTTCACTGTCGTATATTTTATATCTCCTACTTCTCGATGGTGTGCCATTTCCTCACAGGTATAGCAACTTTTTAAATGAGAGCGTCATCCTTACAGCCTTTGGCGGGAACTCTCCCTCCAAGACTCTCACGGTCAGAGACCAGATGTGGGCAGCTGTGGAGGGGCAGTGGCCTGGGACTACTCATTTTTAACCTAGTGTCCTCAGCTCCTCCACGTAGAGTTTCTGTCTGGCTCTGACTTCACTGTGAGGACACCAGCCTGAAGGGACTTTGTCCTATGCAGAGGTAATGATGGTGGGGGAAAGCAGAGGCCTTCAAATCCAACCTCATTTGCCCTTTCACGGCTCTGCCAAAGCTACTCTACCTCTCAAGCACTGGTTAAAGGCAGTGGTACTCCCCTCTGCCAGGTCTATAGAGGTTTTCCATGTGTTACTCTCAAAATATTCGTTCTTAGAGGACAGGACCCGCAGACGGGCTAGCACGTTGGCTCGCTGACTAATTTTTGCACAGCTTTGATGTCTAACTCCAAATGGGGCTTCCCAGAGTTGAAAAGGGCCCTAGGCTGACCTTCAAAAGCTACTTCTATAATAAAAATGAAAAAAAAATGACTAAGAAGATTTCACTACTATTGTGTGTATATGTGTGTGTATACCTGCTTGTGTGTGTGCAGGTGTGTAGGCCAGATAAAGACAGTTTTTCAGTCACAATATCAGTTAAGTTTTATTGCTGTGATAAAACATAATGAGGAACGAGTTTCTTTCCTGGCTTATGGTTCCAGAGGAAGAGTCCATATGGGCAGAGAAGGCACCAGGTAGCCAGAACAGGAAGCCAAGAGACTGCATCTTCTGAGAGGATCAGGCAAAAATTATGACAGCCTGCCCAAATAACTCAGTTAAGAATTAGGCCTCGATTCTTGCCTCTTGAAATTGAGCGGGCTGTTTCTGAGGAAGCCACAAATGAACAATCAATCTCCAACACCCAGACAACAAGGACAAGGAGGCCTGGAACATGTGGTCCAGGCCTCAGCCATAAAGAGCTCCAGGTGATAACCAAATAAAGACAAAGCCTAGGACTTGTCCAGGCTTGCCCCCAAATGGGAAAACTGTAGCCCTGACCAGCCCTTAATGAGATCTAGCCACTTAGAACTTACTAACACGATTGCACTTGCTTAAGCCAATCATATCTATAGTGACCTAACTGCTGTAGGACCTACTGATGGACATGCTTAAATGGATCCCACACGTCCCTCTCAGAGTTTTCGCCATCTTGCCTTTGTGTGGGATGTCAGGCCCCAGCATGCTGGAATAATAAACGCTCTTGTTGATTGCATACTTGGATGGTGGTCTTTTGTGGGACTTCTCCAGGACCCTTAACATTTTAACTGTCAGCACAAAGTAGAGAAAATGAACTGGAATTGGAGCAAGGCTGCCAGCTCTCAAAGCCACCTCCCCCTTGCTGTGATAGACTTCCTCCAGCAAGGCTTCACCTCTTAAAGGCTTCACAACCTTCCCAAACAGCGCCACCTACTGGGGAACCAAGAGTTCAAACTCATGAGCCTATGGGGGACATTTCTCATCCAAACTGCCACGGTTGCTGTCCACTTCGTTTGCTCTCTCACTGGCTCGGGGCTCACCAAGTAGGCTAGGCTAACCGGCCAGTGAGCCCCAGGGATCTGTCTTTGCTTCCCCGGCACCAGGGTTATGAGTATGGTGGTGCCATCACACCTGGCTCTATTATGGGTTCTAGACATTGAACTCGGGTCCTCACACTCATGCAGGGAGATCGCTTGACTTGCCAAGTTGTCACCTCAGCCATAGACCTTAAACGTTTTCTTTTGGATGTAACAAACACGGAGATTCCAGTTTACAGTTAAGCTGGAGACCAAATAGCCAGTCTACGGGGGAGCCTGTTCTCTATCTGAGGTCTCTTCTTTTCCTTATCCATGACAGCCCTGTACCAGTCTGGTGAGAGGCTGGTATTCAGCCACACAATCAAGTCATCTGGATCTTCTTCTTTTTTTTTTAAATTTTTTTTTATTTATTTTTTTTATTTTTCGAGACAGGGTTTCTCTGTGTAGTTTTGCGCCTTTCCTGGGACTCACTTGGTAGCCCAGGCTGGCCTCGAACTCACAGAGATCCGCCTGCCTCTGCCTCCCGAGCGCTGGGATTAAAGGCATGCGCTGCCACCGCCCGGCCCTGGATCTTCTTCTTTATTGAGCTTTATTTGGTAGCACTTTAAAGAGAAACAGAGGCTCTCTATTTGTTACAGCTTCTTGGGGGGGGGGCTCCAAATGTTACAAGAAAAGGATGTAAATGAAGGCAGTTAGTTTGGACCTAAATTTGCAACCCCCCCCATCCACATTTTTCTTTATCCATTGTCAATTCCCTTAACCAAGGCCTTTCCTTGGTCTTTCTCTTTCATCTAGAAGTTATTTCTGCCTGAGGCCCAGCCATTGACTATTGGTTCTTGAAGCTTCTGGCAGAGTCCTTAGTCAGCATTGATTTAGTGTGGCAGGTCACTGCATTTCCCAGGAGGCTAGCGACCTCATGCTAGCTCCCATCCAAATGACCTAACTCATAGACCTTTCCTGGATTTTCAGTGAATGTTTTGGCCTCTAAACAAGTTCAGTTATCCAAAGACGGAAAGTTTAAAAAACAAGCAAACTGCCAAGTATGGTGGCGCACACCTTTCATCCCAGCACTTGGGAGGCAGAGGCTGGTGGATCTCTGGGTTCAAGGCCAGTCTGGGCTACAAAATGAGTCCCAGGACAGCCAGAGTGGTTCCATAGAGAAACCTTGTCTCAGAATGAACAAACAAAAACAAAACAAAACCCAACCAAACAAACCAAAACATCAACACTGGTAAGTTTTAAAATGGCAATTGTACATTCTAGATCTGCATGGCCAGTTCGTGATTTCTGTGCCTTACGTTCTATACCAGTGACAGATCTGAGGCTTAGGGAAGCTGTGACAAGTCCCAGATGTATGTGCTAGAGAGTGATGTCTGGAGCGGTCAGATTCTTTTTTTAATCAAGGTTTTCTATGAGTAAAGGTCAAAACACTTAATGTGGAAGGTACATCTAATTCTCCAGAAGATGAGAAAAATGCAAACCACTTTATAATCTCAAAGCTGCTGACCATGGACACTATACCTTGTTTGTTTGCTAATAAAAGAAAAAGAAAAAAAAGGCTTGGGGAATTTAGGGGGGGGGGAAAGATGTGTTCCTTAGTCTCTTAACATATCTAAATATTTCAAACATGAAATTTTAATAGGCAAATAACTTTTACATACTTTGTTTTCTATTTATGTACTTAAACAATGTTTTTATGCCTGTCCTAAATGTTTATCTTTATCCACAAATTTAAATTTCTCTCTTTAAAAATTTACCAACCTGGATATCCATGGTTCCAGAACTTTCTTTCTTTATCACTACTCCTTTATTTTAGCATTTTTAATTTAGGAAAACACTCTGATAAAAGCAGTTTAAACTGCCTTTGGACCATGCACTGGTGTTTCTGCTTGGCCACGTGGGTCTCTTTAAGGGCCCACGTGTGGAATGGTGGGAAAGGCTTTGTGTGTGTAAAGATGTCACAGGTCCAGATGCATGAGTTACAGAGAGCCACAGGAGGAGGGGCTTCGTGGCGGGATTCTCCAGTCAACACACTAATGACATTTGGGGCCAGACAGCTGTTTGGGGAAGGGGCTGTCCTGTGTTTGGGCACACCGTGGGGTGTTTAGTTGACAGTATCCCTGGCTCCACTCAGAGATCAACAGACGCTCCAGTTAGAGCAACCAACAACATCTGCCCACTGTCCTCGTGGGTGTGGGCGTGTACATGCATTTCCTGCGCGTGTGCTGAGGGAAGTGGTGCAAGGTTTTTGAAAGCGTGGGAAAAGCATCCTAAGGTCTCTTTTCCATGTTTCACCGCGTCTCTTTTCCAGTGACTTAACTTTCATGAGTATCAGGTTTTTTTTTTTTTTTTTTTTTTTTTTTTTTTATGCGAAAATGAAAGTTCAATCATAGCAAAACAGCACAGGTTTCTCTGAGAACTAAAGCAGGTGAAATTTCATATAATATGGCTGTCAGTCATTGTGAATGTTTCTCCAGTTCTGAATTATCACTACACGGCAGTGTGACAATTGTGTTATTAAGTGTGTGGTAAAAACCTCTGCAGACATGTTGCAGCTTCATTATTCGGATGGCTGTGTTCTCAGGACTTCAAATCACGTGAGGAGATAAAGTGAAGAAGACTCCATTGTGAGAGGGACACCTTGTGAGCGGTCAGAAGGTAGACGTGACCTCAGACTCCATCCAGGAGACCGTCAAGCAGTTTTAAATCCAGGTGTGTGCCAACATGTGTAGATAGCAGGGAAGGGCGTCCTTGAAGACAAGGAGCGTGGTGGGGTACTGGTTTGGGGATAGGTCTTCCTGCTCTGAAAACCCAGAAACTCATTCTTAACGAAGACAACCATTCTACAAACTTTCCCACAGCTGATTTTCCAGTCAACATATTTGGGAGGAATTATTATAAATATTTTATCAGTGTATGGAGCAAAATCTAGGAAATTTGAAACGTTCTTAGAATCGCAGGCCTGTGACAGGCTGAAGAGGCATTTGTGACTTAAGTAGTCTTTTGTCACTGTGCCCTGCAACCTACCCCTCTAATCCTTATTAGGGGCCATCAGACCCCAAGTGGCTACTTGGGCAAATAGAAATGCACATGAGACTGATTTGAATATAAGAAGGTAAGCTTACTAATCTGCAGTGAGAAAGAACTTCACAGGAATAGACCTTTGTTCCTTATCAGATCGTAAAGTTACTCAAAATCAAAAGGGATTTTAGTTCATCTCAGGAGAAAAGCCTTAAGCATTTCTCCAGAGGATCCTGCCTCAAGAGGCAGTTAACCTAATAGTACCACATGAGCTTTGTTTAGGGGACTTGACCAGTTTTTTTTTTTTTTTTTTTTTTTTTTTTTTTTTTTTTTTTTTTTTACCATGGGGAGGCTCTCTAGCTGTTAGGAAAAGGGATTTTGAATGCTTAAAAAATGCATTTCAGATTTCAGATCTCAGGGAGATACATTTATTTTCCAATCCTTGGGAGAAAGTTTCTGTAGTTTTACAGGAGCAATGAGATGGATGAGTAAAGCCTCTATCTATCTATCTATCTATCTATCTATCTATCTATCTATCTATCTATCTATCTATCTATCTATCTACCTACCTACCTACCTACCTACCTATCTATCTATCTATCTATCTATCTATCTATCTATCTATCTATCTATCTATCTATCTATCTATCTATCTATCTTTCTATCTTTCTATCTTTCTATCTTTCTATCTTTCTATCATCTACCTACCTACCTACCTACCTACCTACCTACCTACCTACCTACCTATCTATCTCAATTAAAAAGTGTTTGTAGGTCCAGTTAGATGTCTTGGAGGACAAAGGTACCTGATGCAAAGTCTCTGGAATCCACAATGTTGGAAGGAGAGAACTGACTTCCCCAGGTTGTCCTCTGACTCCCACAATGCATGCCATGGAAGTGTGGGTGGACACTGAAATAAAAAAAGTATAAATGTGAACAATGCTTATATACTACAAAATAAGTTACATAAATGTTTATTCAACTTTGACCAACTAGTCAACAGTGATAGTTTGAGCAAATTTTACGCTAACTGCTGTCTTTTATTTAGAAAAAAAAAAAATTGTGAGAAAAATTATCATCTAGCCCAGGCTAGCTTCACACTCATTGCATAGCCAAGGCTGACCTTGAATTTCTGATCTGCCTGCCTCTGCCTCCTGGGTGCTGGGATTCTATATAGGCACGTGACACCACACTGGTTTCTGTGGTGCTGGAGACCAAACCTAGGGCTTCATGCATGCTCGGCAAGCACTCTGCCAATTAACCTAGTCCCCCAGCTCCCATGTCTATTTTTTAAAGTAAAAAATTCCAGACATCTATTGAGCTTTTATAGTGAGAATAATTTAGCCAGTATGCTCTGGAATAAGCCTGTTAAATATTTATAGCTGGTGTTTTTTTTTTTTTTTTTTTCTATTCTGACTGGTTGGTGACCACATTATACTGGTAAAATTTTAATAGTTCTGGCTTCTGCCAGGTTCTGGGTGCTATACTCAATGCTTTCATGAAAGTAGTCAGCCGCCTCTCAAGATGTTAAATTATATTTTATACTACAGTCCTGATGGCTAAAAACTGGCACATTTGAAAGTTTATTTTCTACTCAGAATCTATTGTATTTTAAATATTAGAAGTCATGTAAGAGGGTTGTTCTTCTACAGCAACTTGGTTGTGCTAAGATGTCCACATAGTTAGCCAGACTCGATTACTATTTCTGAGAGGGTGTCTCCGGAAGAGGTAGCATCCAGATTAGTACACAGAGTAATGCAGATGCCCCTGCCTAGTGTAGGTAGATGTCAGTGATATTGCTGGAGGACCTAATAGAACAAGAAATCAGGGGAAGAGTCTGTTGTGAATTATCTTTCTGTGTGAGCTGAGATACCTGTATTCTTTTGCGCTTGGAACCTACTATTCCTGCTTAACGGGCTTTTAGGTTCAGATGGGAGTGTATGTTACCAACTACCCAGTTGTCAGGCTTCAGACTTGGGACAGTTGGTGTTGTGAGACTTGCTGGCTGACCTACGTAACTTTGTGAATGGATTTCTATATTCAAATCTCCTCTTGTAGATATCTCTATTGCTCTGTAGAGCCCTGAGTAGCACAGTGATATTCATGAATGCATGTATGTATGTGCATGCACGTATGTAAGATATTTATGGGCATATAAAATTCATGATAGATTTAAATAAACCCTAAAGATGAGAGACCCTCCAGAGAGATCCATCTCATCCCTCTGACCACAGCAAGAGAAAGTTTGATATTTTTTTATTTTATGTGGTGACCTACCTCGGTTCAGAATACTTGAGGGGTTGACATCCCCCTAGGAGGCCCATTAAGAATCATTTCTTGACATCTAACTATATTTTATTCAAAGTGAATTCAAAATATGTTGTAGAATTTACATCTTGAGCTCTGCGCGCTGGGAACAAGATTGACATCTGGTTGCACAAGAATTTCCCCCATCAATTTACAATGCAGAAACTGTCATCTAACTTAAATACAGTATTCAGAACAAGAAATCAGCCCGTAAGGATGGTGAGGATGGGCGCACTGTGTATTGGAATTGTTTGACAGCCTTCCAATTTTCTCTGGAGACAAAACAACCTTTCTTACCAGCAAGGAAAGTTCCAGTGGGGACGGTAATAGCCACAGCTATATTTCAAATTAGAGTCGATAGAGATATTTTTCTCAAACCGAACGTAAGGGTATACATTTGCTGATTTGGGTGGACCTCCTTCCCATATTATTTGAATGACTTGATTAGCTTTTCAAAACATGAAAGACAGGTGCAGTCTGGGAAATTGAAATAAGAAACCACAGTGTGAAGGGAACAATACTATTTAAAGTTCCAGAGCTGTCAGTCAGAGGAGAGCACTTCTTCCTCAGCACAGTTTTCTGGGCTGAAGAAGGGATGGTTAGACGAAATGATTCTGGGTGTTCTTATCAACTTTTAATTATTTCATATAAAGATTTATAATGAGGATGTGTGAACACTCTAGAAAAAGGGTTACACCATGTAACACAAATGGCAATATTTGCTTCAGGGAAAACAGTAATAGTTTGAGGTACATCATTCCAGTTTTATTTCTGTGAACTCGGGAGTGCAGGCGCATGCTCATTAGTGTTTGTATTTATGCACGCTTGCTTATTTGTCTGAAGTGACGTTATTCTATAAAATGTGTTTGTTATGGCCTCATTTAAATTCAATGTTCTAAAATCACTGAGTGTCAAGTCACAAAGGACAGGGATCCTGGAGAGAGAGGGGAACCACACCAAGTGAACGTTGGTTGCCATGGCTTCCTGCCTTTGGTGCTCGGTCAGAACCTTAGCTCACGTGTGATGTTGCAGATGTTCATGGAAATATGGCCATGTGCTAGTAGAGAGTGAAGGGGAAATGTTACTCTGCCGAATGGACAAGGCCTTTCTCTGCTTGGCAGGGAGAGCAGAAACATGAAAGGTGTGCCCGAGGCCTTCATAGAGTGCATCTTTTCATGATCAACCTTAAAGAAAAAGGACTGCAAAGAATATTTGCAAAAGCTAGTCAAGGCACAAGAAGACTCATGCGGGAACACTTTCATACCTCTGCTTCAGGAACCGATAGGACAGGGAAATGAGAAAGAAGCGAGATAGAAAGGGTGTGAACGACCCAGTAACGCATTTTCATCTAGCTGGTATTTGCAACGAACAGGTTAAGGGTAACATTCTTCTCAAGTGCTCATGAGGTTTCTATGTCACCGTGGCCAGCGAGGATGGTACCAGGCATTGTCACAGGCAGTGTTTATTGAGTACTGACTGTGCCTCAGGCATTGGGTCGTGGCGGTGTGGTCTATGAGTTAGTGTAAATACAGTTAGTAAAGAGACTAACTTCTAGAGGCCTCATAGCACCACGGTTTAAAACATTTAGAGAAAATGTTCCATTTTTTTGTTCTCTTTTTGCAGCAATTGTATGAAAATCTGGCATCGAATGTCTTCCACGTTCTTAAGCAAATGGTCCTTTCCCCATTGGCTACTTTATATTTTACTCCATGCTCTTCTGTGTTCAGCTTCCTTATGTCTCTGTGGACAGGAGTGATTTTTATCTCATCTGTTTTGGCTCTTGTACTTCTTAGCTAATAATCACCAGAGTAGAAGAGACCTACTGTGAGCACACTTGTTTTTTATCTTGTCTCTGGTGAAATGCCTGTGGTTCACCTCTAAACACTTCAAGGGTCCTATCTGGGCCAGCTGCTTTTCTTGGTGCCATGGATTTAGCATCGTACATGCATTGAGCATGCCCAAATCCATGCCTTCATAGGTACATATGGACAGTATCTACTCAGCGATCACTGTAGACAGCTGGATGTCTGTCCGGCGCATCAGCCCTAGCATCCCAATGAAATGCTCGGTACCCACTTCTGGCCCTATGCCTCAAATCTTTTCTCTTCTGCTCCACTCCGTCTTCACTAGAGGAAACCAACCAGCGCACATCCAGATTCTCTGCCCAAAGACCCAGGGGCCATTTTTGTCTCTCTTGTCACATCCCACGTAGATTTATTGCTCAGAGAGCAAATGCTGGGCCTGGCTGATCGAAGAGGAAAGTTGCATGTCGTTCAGAAATCTGGAGGCTGCATTTAGAAAGAAAGAAAATGAAGAACGCAGAGAGTTTCATGCTGCAAGAAGGGAGTCCATTCCTTATATCGTGAAGATCATTTGTGTCCACTATTTACCGCATGGCCATCCAAACACTGAATATCAATCAAGCACCCTGAGGTGAGCCGGTGTGTTCCCAGGCACTTCCCACCAGGGTGGCTGCCTCCCCATGGGCCCTGAGTCAATGGAACAAGCAAACACAAACTGAGACCCCAGAAACCACAAGCCGAAATCTGATTTCCCTCTTTTAATTGACATTCTCGGGTATTTTGTCCCAGCCATGGAAAGCCGCCGCCGCCGCCGCTGGGCTAGATCTTGAACGTAGAAGTCATGGATTTGCTCCATCCTGCAGGCCTCTCTCTTCTGCTCTAGTTTGTGCTGCTGGTCAGCTGTGGGTCTGGAACCGCCTTTCCTAGTTTTGTGGGAAAATTCTTTACGTCCTTCCCATGTTAGGATTCTTACTTTCCAAACTCCGTCACCATTTTTCATTTTGGCGGTGTATATTTTAATATCCTCTTAAATTTAGTGCATGAAAGACTTTCTTTCTTTTTTCTTTTCTTTTTTTTTTGTTTTTTGAGACAGGGTTTCTCTGTGTAGCTTTGCGCCTTTTCTGGAACTTGCTTTGTAGACCAGGCTGGCCTTGAACTCACAAAGATCCGCTTGCCTCTGCCTCCCAAGTGCTGGGATTAAAGGCGTGTGCCACCACCACCCGGCATGAAAGACTTTCTATCTATCTATCTATCTATCTATCTATCTATCTATCTATCTATCTATCTATCTATCTATCTATCTATCATCTATCTATCTATCTATCTATCTATCTATCTATCTATCTATCTATCTATCTATCTATCTATCTATCATCTATCTATCTATCTACCTACACCTATCTATCTATCTATCTATCTATCTATCTATCTATCTATCTATCTATCTATCTATCTATCTATCTATCCTAAAGAAGTAGGATCTAATGCCAGTGGAGGAATGGACTTGCCAGCAAGAGTAAGGACAAGCGGGCAAAGAGCAAACACATCCTTCTTCCGTGTCTTTTGTTTAGGCTGCCACCTGTATAGACAGCTAGATACTTAGGATAAATAAGTGAGAGAAAGATAGGTGATAATAGACAGACAGACAGACAGATAGGCAGGTCATTTATGGGCAAACTTCTCTGATGCTTCTTTAAATTAGCTTCCATGTATATATGTTCCAAGTTTCTGAAGTATTTTCTTGTTCTCTGATACTTCTTTCTACAGTATTTTTTCTACTAGTAGAAAAAATATTTTCTATTATTTAGCTGAAACTATGCATTATATATACTTTAAAACAATTTTTCTTTTTCCTGAATTGTTTCTTAATCAATCCTCTCCCCCCAATATTTTATTTTTCTGTGTTACTATAATAGAATTTCTTTAACTTTGGACTATTTGTGTCTGAGATATCTCATCCTCACCTTAATGCTGTGTTGGTCATTATTGTGTGTTAGTCCTCCAACAGTACCTGGCATGAAGGGTTAAAAATATTTGTTTCATAGGCGTAGAAACCTTATGATTGAAAAATGTTTAATAACATTCCCATACTATATAACTGACCCAGTTAGCACATAGGATTTTGTGTCTTCAGGTCTATTCACAGGGGCATCCAGTCATCATTGCGATTAGGTTTGGAACATTTTCGTCATCCCCAAAAGAAATTCTGCTCCCATTAGGCACTCACCTACCCACCTACCTCCCCCAGCCTAGGACAACTATTCGATTGGACTATTCTGGGTATTTCATACACATGAAATTAGATCATATTTAAAACTTGCTTCTTTTATTTAACATGACATTTTTGCCTTGTTTTGTTTTTTTTTCTTTTTGAGACAGGATCTCACTATATAGCTCTGGCTATCTCAGAATTCACTTTGTAGCCCAGGCTGGCCTCGAGGTCACAGAGATCCACCTGCTTCTGCCTCCTGAGTGCTGGGGTTAAACGTGTGTGCCATCATACCTGGATTGTTTAACAAAACACTTTCAAAGTTCGTGTAAGTTGTGGCATGAATTAGTACTTCATTCCTTTGTACGTGTGTGCGCGCGCGCGCGTGCAAGTACATGTACAGAGGCCAGAGGTCAAGCCTAGGTGTTGTTCCTCAGGTGATATCTGCCTTGTTTTTTTTTGTTTTGTTTTTGTTTTTTTTTTTTTTTTTTTTGAGATGAAATAAGTCTTTTCCCGGCTTGGAACCTCTCAGGAGGCTAGACCAGTGTTAGGACTGCAAGCGTGTGCCCCTACACCTGGCTTTTCACATGGGTCTGGAGACCGAACTCAGGTTCTCAGAAGTACTTACCGACTGGGATATCTCCTCCGCCCCGCAGGTCACTCTTTTTATAATGGCCTTATAATGTTCCATCGCACAACTATCTTACATTCCATTTATCCTTTTACTATTAAGTGATGGAAATTTGGCTCATTTCCACTTTTTGGCTGTGATGTTGCTGAATATGTTTTTGTACAGATATGATTTGATTCCCCTTGGGGATTTACCCAGTGGAATAATTGCTGGGCCACCTAGTTGCTTTATGCTCAAAATTTCTTGGAACCGTGACTTTTTCCCAAAGCAGTCTGACCATTTCGTGTCTCTACCAATCACACGTGAGGGTTCACGTTTCTCCGTAATCTCTTTTTCCATGCTTGTTACTGTTTGTCTTTTGGGCTGTAGCCATGCTTGCAGATGTAGAGTGGTTTCTCATTGTGGAAATGTGTCTCTTGGTGTGCATTTGCACGTGTGTGTGTGTGTGCGCGCACACATACACAACCAGAGGTTGACTTTAGTTATCTTCGTGTATTGCTCTTTGTCTCACTGAATCTGGAGCTTGCTAAATTGGCTTTCCAGCAAGCCGTGGGGGATCTGTCTGCCTCTGTCCTCTTCCCCGCTGTGGTAGGAATTCCAGATGTGTGTCACCTTGCTGTGAGTGTGGGGATTCACACTCAAGCTCTCATGCCTGTGCAGCAAACATTTTACCCACTGAAGCCTCTCTCCAGCCTGGCTTGTGTGTTAATCTACATATGCATTGCTAGTCCTTGCTGCCTGCTGTGACCTGGAAGACTGGAGAAGATGGCTCCTTTAGAGATGGCAAACACAAAGCATCTGGTGGCAGCTGCTTTGTGTGTGTGTGTGTGTGTGTGTGTGTGGTGTGTAGTGTGTGTGTGTGTGTGTGTGTGTCTGAACATATATGGGTCTGTATGCCAGGGTGGAGGCCAGAGGTCAACCCAGCTAATCTTCTGAGGCAGGGTCTCTCACTGGGACTCCGGGCTGGCTGATGCAGTGAGGTGAGCTGACCGCAGCCATCCTCCTGTCTCTGCCTCCTCATCACCACGACTGCGATCGCACGCCACCACACCTGGATTTTTACTTGGGTACCAAGGATCGAATTCTGGGCCTCGGGTTTGTGTGGCACAGGCTTCATCACCGGAGGCATCGCCTCAGCCCCGCCCGTGGAGGCTTGGTGAGCTTTCAGCCTGGTGGCACTCAGCTCCTCCTGACGGAGTGAGTACTGACTAAACTTGCTTTTCATTAGGAAACCAACATTTTTATAACTCTGGTTCCCTTTGTAACTATTATGGAAATTGTAACTCTGAAAACTGCTAATTATAAAAATTGCGAAGCTGTGGCATTTTACCACATCTCCTGTGATATCTTCTGGCATCGCAATTTCATCGTGACTCCGATGGGTCTCCGGGAGTTCACTTGGCTCCAACCCGTCGATTCTTAGCGTCTATGTGGAAAATACACTTCAAGTGCAACTCACTGGTTTACAAGATATTGAACACAATTTACCCGTAAACACAGAGCATCATATGGTGTCAGGAGGAAGCCAGTCTGTCTGGCCTGTGGTCTGTTAGCACCAACAGGAAGGATAATCTGTGAATGACATTTTACTCAGCGAATTTCAGCCTGAAGTCTCTGTGGTGCAGCAAAAAGAGGGTTGGTGAGGAGAGACGTGATGTTGAGTCCCATCATCCTTTCCGGAAAGTGCAAGGGCTGCATGAGAGGATTTCAAAGACCTCTTCCAGCTTTAACAGGCTGTACGATATAAGGACCAAGGTCCCTATATTAAGTTTTGATTTTTCGTTCCAAGTTAAGATCTTTTGTTTTAATAATTGATTTTTTTTCTACTCCTCAAACAGATTTATAAAAACAGTATGGAAGGTAAAACTTGACTCTGGCTGGGTCTCCGGCACAGCCCAGCAAAGCATGGGTGAGCTGTTTGAGGCTTTCCTCTCATCTGATCATCGGCCATAGTTGCCCCGCTCAGCTTTCTCCTTTATGTCTCTGGGTGGGCTGCTGGCCAACAGAGTGAAGCCCATGTGAATAATTTTCCCTGGTTGCTTTTCTATGGTATAATACAATAAGCAGTCCTTTCCTGTGGATGGAATCGTGGGTGTATTTGCTTCATCTGGGAATGGAAGGCGAGGGATGCTAATAAAGTGGACCCCTTATTTGTACTCACAGGCTGGAGTCCTGGGGAAGAGCAGGGCGGCCGTTCTTCTGATGCAGTGGTGTTTTCTGGTTCCCGTTGGAAACTTTCCCTTGACTATGTGACCTCTGTTGCAGGAGCTCCTGGGATGTTTTTAGCCACCTGCCCCTGTCCTCCTATGCCAGGCTAAGAGGATTAGCATTAAGGTGGTTTTCTGGTCTGCAGCTGTGTGTTCTGAAGCTACTAATTGTACTTTACTTCACCCCCGAGGGAGTGCCTGGTCTTTTGGCTTGGCAAATGACAGTGAATTTGTCAGAATGTCTGGATGCTCATGTAAACAAGACTAAAGCTCTGTCTCTACACTGATAAGAGTCCCCGAAGAAGGTGGCATTCAGCAGAACATGAGACTCTTGGGAGAAATGCCTGCTGGTGACCATTTGTATGTTGGTGTTTTAAGCGAGGGTAATTCTGTGCTTGGGACAGAGGCAGTGTGTTTGAATTTCCACAATTCTTAAGGCATTAAAACATTCTAAAGTGATTTAGCTCTGGGCATTTTTAAAAGAAGCTAAGACACAGTAGGGTTCTTAGTAGAGGCACTGGAGGCCCCCATTGTCACAGTGGGAGGGACCTGGGAGACTGAAGGGGACAGAAGCCTGCAAGGGTCAATTAAAGGACAACACGGCACCGGACTGGGTATCTGGAATGAGGAAAGATGATGAACACCGGATGTCCAGGAAAGTACCAGCAAGTAGCTCATATACAAAAATAATGATGTAATCCACAATTATGCAACTAGGAATCATGTGACAAAATGCCACCTTTGTGTGAGTCTATACAACTATACCTCTAAAACTAGACGAGGCATTTGTGTGTGTGTGTGTTCTAGTGTGCGCCCGCCTGCGTGCTGGTGTGAACAAACTGTGTCACATCTACCTACAGTGCCTCACACAGTCCTCAACCTCTGTGCTTCCCGCGACTCTCCTTTGGTTTGGCATTTGGACTTCTCATCAGTGTGGCCCATCCATAGCTGGGCCTATTCACATTCATGACTCCAGGACCCACGGTCTCTGTTCTAAACAGAATTATTGTTCCCATCAAGGTGAATGTTCTCGTCCTGGGAGCCTCTGTCCCATATCAATGACCCCTGTGACTGCTTATCTCTGGAACCAGCAGCATGTCTGCTCTTGACAGTGTTCTTCAGCCTCTCTCTCTCTATCCATGGGTTTCAGTCCCATGACATCTCTCTCTCTCTCTCTCTCTCTCTCTCTCTCTCTCTCTCTCTCTCTCTCTCTCTCTCTCTCTCTCTCTGTGTGTGTGTGGGGGAGATAAATAATGTAAAACCATGTCTTTAGTTTGATATAGGAAATGCACTGACCTTATCACACGTAAAAAGGGTACCAGAGAATGGTACATAAATGTGGCCATTTCTTTTTGAAAAAACAAAACAAAACAAAAAAAAAAACCGGCACCTAAGTTAGGTTGCCATAGATACACAATAAAAGGCGGAACATGGAGCCTTAGAACAGGAAGGGTCTTGTGTGAGGCACAGAAGTACTCGAGGCCAGAGAGGCTATGAAAGGAGTGTAGAATTCCTCATCTTGTCCCTAGAGAGGGGAGCCCATTTGCCTCGCCACCAGCCGTCACCAAGAACATGAAACAATGCCTGAATCTCCCTCAGTCCCTAGGTCCTTGTTTGAGAAACAGCAGAGGAGCCTGTGAGAGGAGCGGGAAGGCGGACGGACGCCCTGTGTGCGTCGCTGTTCTGAGAGCACATGAAGGAACTGGGGGGAGAAAGCACTCGACAGCATTGCTTTGCCTTGCGGCCCTAGCGTGGGCAGAGCACAGAGGATCTGTGACCTGTGTCCTTCTCTGTGTGGGCTCAGCAGTCAGTCAAGTACCTCAGAAACCAAGTTGTTCCAAACAGCTAAACCCGACTGCTCCTCCCAGGAAGGATTAATGCTGCTCTATCAGGACTATGGCTAGTTCTAGAGATACTATTATTGTTGTTGTTGTTGTTATTTAAATTAAACCTGTCCCTAGAATTTCTCTGGCTTCTGCAGAGTGCTTATTCTTGGATGGACATCTACCATGGCGATACTTAGTGTTATGAGGTCTCCACCGAGCTGGGCAGACAGATGCCAACGCCATGTTCTCAAACATCCACTTGTTCTTTATAAAGCACCCAGCCCTGTGTATTTTGTTGCAGTCACAGAAGATAGACTGACATGGGAGAATTTGTGGCTCCCGTTCTCTGAATGCAGTAGAAGGTTGGGTACTTGGTCTTTATTTCCATTTCAAGTTCTGGCTGATAATAGAATCCTCCAGAGGGTCCCCTGGGCTAAGTTCTTTGTCTAGTACGATTTCATTTATTCCTCCCAACGTCTCCACACAGTAGGTGCTCTGAGTCTCCCCTCTTGAAGGTAAGAACGTGGACAAGGACAGTTGGGACTTGCTGAGGGATCATACTGCCCGTGGCTGTATATTCTAACTGGCATCTGTCGGACTTGAAACCATGTTAAATCACTACTGTGCATGCTGCCTGTGAGGACATCGGGTCCCCAGGAAGCCTGTAGTAATTTCCTTCCCTTCCAGTTAGCCCTTACCTTCTGCAGGGGAGTGTGCGGCGGGACACAGAATGGCTGGGTGAGCAGATGTCTCCCCATCTTCAGAATCCACCGGTCACCCCCATTAGCAGGTCCCCGGCCACCAGCACTTCTTTTATTGCTCTCTAATTTCTTTATTGCTCTGTTGCTCTGGGTGTTGAACGGAACTTCAAATTTGGGGCAAAAGCTAACAAGAGGAGAGAGAATGGGAGGGTTGGTCAGTGGAGACAAGAACATAATCACATTTGGGAGGGTGGTGCACATCTTTAATCCCAGCCCTCAGGAGGCAGAGGCAAGAGGATCTCTGTGAGTTCAAGTCCAGCCTGGTCTACAAAGGGAGTTCCAGGACAGCCAGGGATTCACCAAGAAACCTTGTCTTTTATCAATGGCTTTGTTATTGCCTGGACTCTCAGGGTTTTTTATTTTTTTGGACAAGGTGTTTGGGAGAGGTATCATGATCCCTCCTGGAGCGTCTGGGTGTGTTTATTTTTTCCTTCTGTCTTAACAGTCTTGTTGCTAGGAAGGCCACATGGTGTAGTGAAATGACTGTGGTCTTTAGTATCAGACGAAATGTCAGCTCCAATTCAGTCAGGTCAGAATGTCCTTTGGGCCTTTGTAAGGTGGAGAGGGATGAAGTCATTGCATGTGGCTATGTGACGGCATAATTTTAAAAACTGACCAACAAACTCTAGCCAGTCCTGTTACATGTGAATTTCTTTCTTCCTAATTGGAACTAATATCTCATTTCAACGTGAGAAATTAGAGCTGGAGAGATGGCTCAGTGGTTAAGAGCACTGGCTGCTCTTCCCAAGGACCTGGGTTCAATTCCCAGCACCCACATGATGGCTCACAACTGTTGTAACTCCAGCTCTAGGGGATCTGATACCCTCTTCTGGTTTCTGTGGGCCAGGCACAAATGTGATATGTAGATTTGCATGTAGACAGAGCACCCATACACATAAACCAAAACATTAATGTATGTGAGAAATTCACCTGGTACAACCTAAGGCAGAACCATTAAAAATGATCCTGCTGTTTTAAAATGGTATCTAACTTTTCTTATTGATAAACATATAAATGTTTAATGTGAAGTGTTTTTAAACGTAAAAATATAGAAAAATCCTATCTTCACTTAGCCTAAAGATCTGTCATTGCACGAAGGGAAAACTGGAGTTGGCTGGCTGAGCTAAGTGATAGCAGCATGATTGGGGACACTGTGCAAGGCGGACACACATTCTCAGTCAGGAGGAAGCACCTCGCTTTAATTCAGGAAAGACTGATTGCCTATTGTTTATTCCAGGCTTAAATTACTTTTGCTTAGAACTGTACAATAGGAAGATTGTGGAAAACCATTCACGGGGGAACAGGGCAGGCATGTGATCTCTGCTAGTGTGCACTGAGAGCTAGCTCTCCTTTGGGTTACCCATGGGGCTGAGAAGGGGCATGCCTTATGCTTTCTGGGTCATGGCAGGACTTAGATAAAGTGAGACATGTCTGCAGTTTTCATGTGCTAACGCAGGTGTGGATACGCACCCCTAACACACACACTGTGACTGATTGATAGATGCTAGTCTCAATATTGTTTTTTTTTTTTTTTTTCTTGTAGAGGAAACAGAATCAATGAAGGTAGAAAGATTAGAACTCAGGGCTGGAGAGATGGCCCAGTTAAGAGCAGTTGGTGCTCTTGTACAGGGCCTGGGTTTAGTTTCTCGTGGCAGCTCACAGTCACCTATAACCCCAGATCCAGGAGATCTGACGCCCTCTTCTGACCTCCGTGGACACCAGGCACACACGTGGTGCACATACTTACATGTAGGCAAAACACTCATGAATTGTAACTAAAAATAACTAATCTTTTAAAAAAGAAAGACGAGACGCCAGGCAGTGGTGGCGCACGCCTTTAATCCCGTCACTCGGGAGGCAGAGCCAGGCGGATCTCTGTGAGTTCAAGGCCAGCCTGGGCTACAGAGTGAGATCCAGGACAGGCACCAAAACTACACAGAGAAACCCTGTCTCCAAAAAAACAAAAACAAAAACAAAAAACCAAAACAAACAAACAAACAAAACCCAAAAAAAACCCCACATGGGCATTGGGAAATATATTTAGAGAAGAATATGCCATGGTTTTGTAAATAAAAAGTGTTTTGAGGTCGATTTAGAGGCAGAAGTTTCCAGGTTTACCAACTGCACATCCCCAGGCTCTGGATGTAATATACCCTGAGGCTCCTGGTCCAGATGCTGGGAGAAAAGTCATCATAAGTCAATCCCATGTCTGCCTTGTTTGCTTCCTCCCCTCGATAGACACCTCGTGCTCTGCACTGGCTGTGGGGCCTCGTGACCGGCTTGTCCCCATGGCCGGCTTGTCCCCGAGGCCGGCTTGTCCCAGTGGCCGCCTTGTCCCCATGGCCGGCTTGTCCCCGTGGCCAGCTTATCCCAGCAGCTGGCTTGTCCTCGTGGCCGGCTTGTCCCCGCGGCTGGCTTGTCACACCAACATTGGCCATATTAGCGACGCAGTGTCTTGGGAGTTTGGTTATGGAAAAGCTATCTCAAAGAGCTACTGGTGTGTGGCAGGCCACTCAGGGAGGCAGCTTTCTGTCCCTCAGCCTGCATTATCTTGGGGCCATTTCAGGGAAATGCTTGGCTTCCTCCTGGGAGGAGGAAGTCATGGTCACAGTGGGTGACACATTTTTCTTCCAGTTGCAGGAGAGTGACTGCTCATTCCTTAAGTGAAGCCGATCATCTGCCTGGGTCTGGGCTGTCCTTCTGTGGCTTCAGCATGCGGCGTGCAATCCCGGCTGGCAGCAGTGGGGGGGGGGGGGACAGCCTGGAACGGCACCTGTCACCTTAAATATCCGATAGTAATGGATAGCCAGAGTGCATCTTGAGTTGGAGACTATTTGATATTTGAGAGATTTTTAGAATGTGAGTGTTTCCCAGCTCTTTGTCTTGGCGGAGGACTGAGGTGATGAATGCTAAGTGATGTCTAAGGTGATAAGATGGGCACAATTGAGTGAGTGTGGTTTCCCTGACAGGGGACTTTTAAAAGGATTTGAAAAGCATGATCTGTTTCTCCAGCAGACACCTCGGCTCTTTGTCTTTCACTCTGTCTGACAAACAAGAGTGCCCCCTCCAAAGTGCTCTCTGGGGATGGCTCCTGCTGTGCACAGCAATGGCCAGGGCTTCTGTTTAAGATTCTGTTTCCTTTTTAAATGAAGCAGCCTTTGGAGCTATTTCTCTGTGAAAACTGAAAAATTGTGTTTGGAAGACATTTCCTTCTTAAAAAAAAAAAATGCCTTTCCCTTCCCCTGAAAGTAAAATTTGTTATTTTGAAAAGAAATGATTTTCAAGCTCCACAAAAGAAATTGTGATGTCTGTAGATCCTTTGACACCCTTCCTGGAGGTTAGAATCTCTAGTTTGCCTGGAAATTCTGTTGATGAGTTTAAGGATCTTGGTGGCAAGCTTTGGAGGCACCAACTAGGTTAATGGTGTGTGTGTGTGTGTGTATGTGTGTACCTGTGGGGTGTATGTGTATGTCCTGTATGGGCATGTGTGTGTGCAAGTGTGCCTATGTGCACACATGGAAGTCAGAGGAGGATGTCAGGTGTCCTTTCCTGCCACCTTCTACTTTATTCCCTTGAGACAGGGTCTCTCGCTGAACTTAGAGCTAGGCTGGCAGTCCAAAGCCACAGCAATCCCCCTGTCTCTACTCTTCTCAGCACCGGGGTTGCAGGCATGTGTGTAGCCATGCCTGACTTTCTACATGAGTGCTGAAAGAGGGCCATTGATCATTTTCGGGCTAACAGTAATACCTGTCAGCTTGAGTACTTTTCCCAGTTATAACCTGTCTATTGTCTTTCAGGTAGGGAGAAGACTATAAGATCCTATTTTAGTTTGTTGCTTCCGAGTGGGGCAAATGAGATCCCGAGGGCTCACTGTTCATTGTTTTTCCTGATTATTATTATTTATTCCACTCTGTGCATACCCTGCAAAGAGAAAAAAAAAAACAAAAACATTTTTTATGATGTTTTCCCAAGAAAGCTATAACATATCGCTGGGAAATTTTATATATTCATTAATTCACCAAAAACTTATTGAGGATTTCTACTTTGCTAGGGATTGTATTAGTGCTGGGCCAAGGAAGGAGTTGGACCAAAAATTGATACATAAAATCAGGTATAGGTTGTAAAGCAAACAATACAAACCGGCATCTTTTATGAGCTAGTAGGGGAGGTGCGACCCCCACACCCTCAGAACATCACACCGACATGGAAATGAGTCCCACTATTTGCTCACTCCATCACATTTTGATTGAGAGTTATCCAGAAGAGGCGGTCATCTGTGACATTTACGATTGCGCGTCAACTCGACAGAGTCTAGAATCGCCTAGGCAACAACTCTGACATTCTGTGCAAGGGTTTCTAGGTGAGGCCAATAGAGGTGGGAAGACCTACCGACCTTCCCAGAGGCCGGGGACCAGGACAGAGCGAGAGGAGAAAGCAAACCGAGCGCCAATATTCGTCTCTCTCTGCTTCCTGACTGCGGGATCAGCGTGACCCGCCATCTTGCTCCCCTGGCTACGCCTTCCCTGCCGTATTGGACCGTACCCACAAACTGTGAGCCCCAAACCGGTTTTTCTGTCCTTAGATGCTTTTGTCACACATTTTTGCCACAGTCACAAGACAATTAGCACCACAGCCTTCTGATTCACCCTTGTCAGTTGAATATGAAGACGAAGCCACAGGTCTGCATTCACATAAAGTGAACAAAGTGAAGTTTCTGACGCTGAGTCAGAGACATTTCTGCCTCCCCAGAAGCATCCTTTCCTAATTCCACTCCACACATGCTCATATTCAAGATTTATAACCTGCCGTAACTTGCCAGCATTTCTCAAGGACCTTGGCAACCCCAAAATTTAAGTTAGAAGTTGGGGGGCTGTCTGAGTGAGTTAACACAGAGCAACCACAGTTAGCCAAGTCTCATTTCAAATATCTTGCGACTCCCCATTTCCCTTCTTCTTCTTCCTTCTTCTTCCTTCTTCTTCTTCTTCTTCTTCTTCTTCTTCTTCTTCTTCTTCTTCTTCTTCTTCTTCTTCTTCTTCTTCTTCTTCTTCTTCTTCTTTTCTCCTCCTCCTCCTCCTCCTCCTCCTCTTCTCCTCCTCCTCCTCCTCCTCCTCCTCTTCCTCCTCCTCCTCCTCCTTCTTTTCTTCTCTTCTCCTCTCCTCCTTTTCTCCTCCTCTCCTTTTTTTTTTTTTTTTTTTACAGTCTTATATCTGTGTCTTGATAAGAAGATTGAAGATGCCAGTTTTAGGGCCTGCCAGCCTGGCTGCTGAAACCAATTATTTTTCAGTGCACAGATAATATAAATGGGGAAGCAGGTGTGGCGAGGAGAGCGCCAGGCACTTCTGTAAGCGTTGATATGAAGGGGAAGGAGGTGTGTCCAGAGGGAGAGGCGTTTCCATAAACACTGGTGTTCTTGATCAGCTTCAAGTTTGTGCCTTTAATTAAAAAAAAAATCAGTCAAAAATTATTTCTGGTCTTTTTCATTGAGTGGTTATTGCTGGATTCTCCGTCTTCAACTTCTTCCCAGTATAGCCATCACAGTTGGATGCTGGACTAACGTGTGTGAAATAGATTTCTGGGGACCAAAATACCTCGATATCCAGGAAAATATAGTTGCTCGATATGCATGTTTTCCCAAATCCAACACAAGACCTGTGTATTTAAAATATGTATAAGGTAACTTTAAGAACACACCACAGAAGTAGAAAGGGGGAAATCGATACATTTATTAATGTAATGTTATGTGGGATTTCTATTCCCAGATAAAAATGACTGCCGCTCTGATGACTTCTTTTGCCAAAATAAGTAACTAGCTTTGTTTAAGAAGCAGTTCTCAAAAAAAAACAAAAACAAAAACAAAACAAAACAAAACAAAAACAAAAAACAAACAAACAAACAAACAAAAAAAAAGAAGCAGTTCTCTCCTTTAGCATGTATGCTCTCAAGCCTTTGGAACTACAAAAAAGACAGCGTGGGAACTAAAATCATTAATGTCATCAATTAAATTCCAATTCTTGTGTGCTGAAGTGATTCCACACACCCCTTTTGTCTTTTTAAAGAGGACCTTAACTCTCTAATGCAGATCTTACTGGAACACGTGGAATTAACACAAGGTTGCAGTTTGAGACTTTTCTGTTACAAGACCTACTTTTCTTCCATGGTCCCGAAAAAGTGGCTAGTCTAATGAAAGCAAAGGGGCATTCAGATAATATCATCAGATCGTTGGTTACGGAGGCTATGATGGGTAGTTTTAATTGTTAACTTGACACAATCTAGAGTTGTGTCTAATTGGCCCATGGGCATGCCTGATTGCCTTAACTGATATGAGAAGATGCACCCCAAAGTGGGGCCGTAGCTTCTGGTAGTGCCCAGAGACAATGACATGGAAGGAAAAAGTTTTATTTTTTGGTGGTGGTGTTTGTTTGTTTGTTTTTCTTCTTGCACCCCAGCTTTCACCCTTTCTTCAGGACTCCAGTGTGTACCGAAGACCAGCAGCACCCCAGGAATCCACAGGCCTTTGCTGTCACATCGGAAGTGCTGAGATACCCAGTCTGATGGACTGAGCAGCTGCTGGGTTCTCAGCCTCTCCAGTGTGAGAGAAGCCACGCTGGGCATCTCCAACGGTCTCAAAAGCCAACTTAATAAACTCTTTTACATACATAAATTACAGCCATTCTGTCAGTTCTGTTCTTGTAGAGAACCTTGAGTAACACAGAGGCCCTTCTGTTTTCTATCTTAGCTCAAGTTGTCTTCACAGGCCAGAGTGTACAGTCTCTGCCCAGCTTAAGCCCATGTCCAGTTTTCCCATTCTCACACTCTGGTGGTTTGGATGGGAATGGCCCCCATAGACTCATATGTTTGAATGCTTGGCTCATAGGGAGTTGGTACTATTGGGAGGTGTGGCCTTGTTGGAGTAGGTGTGGCCTTGGTGGAGGAAGTGTGTCACTGTGGGGGCGGGCTTTGAGGTCTCATATGCTCAAGCCCTGCCCAGTGTGGTACACAGTCTTCTGCTGCTGCCTGTAGGTCAAGATGTAGGGCTCTCAGCTCCTTCTTTAGCACCATGTCTGCCTGCACGCCGCCATGTCCCGCCATGGTGATAATGGACTGAACCTCTGAAACTGTAAGCCACCCCAATAAAATGTTTTCTTTATAAGAGTTACCATGGTCATGCTGTCTCTTCACAACAACAGAAGAACCCTAAGACCACCACATTTTCCTGTTCTCTTTTTACCAAGTGCTTCCTGGATTAGTAGAACAAAGAAGGAAAGAACAGGAGTATTAACCCATGGTCTTTCTCACTCTTGGTGTTTCTGGCATGCAGAAACCCAGCAGGGGACATCTGAAATCAGTTATCACTAGAGAAAGGTTTACAGTATATTTTTGAGACTGATTTCTGTCTAGACAGCCAACTAAACATGCGTATCTGACACTGCATACTTTGATATTTTGGAGAAATAAATACTGAAAGCAATCACATTTCGCTTGAGTCAACCCCGTCTTGTTCATGTCAATCAGGCTCCTAGGGATGCAAGCACAGTCCAGGGATGGCCAAGATCTGTCTTGGGCCTCAGTCGGGCCATCTGGATGACCTTGGGGAGTTTGCTATGAGCTCTTACAACAGCGCTGAATTCCAAGGGTGAGTTTGCGCCTGACTGTGTTGGAGTACACAACTGCTTCCATGACGTGCAAGCAGGTGACGCTCCATGTTCAGGACAAGCTAGCTAGTGATCCCGAAATGGCTGGTGCGTCCTGCCAACTATTGCATGCAAACAAATCCATGATATGCTTAGAAGCATATTAAGCATGCGATGTTTAAAATGATGTTAAACTCTGTCTCGTGAGAGTCAAACAGTGGCAGAAACATTTGTAATCTATTCGTGTCTCAGCTTCTTGAAGTGGAGTTTCTTGATGGGATTATTTGAATCTGTCTGCTATTACAGAAAACATGCAAGTGCTACAGGAGTCTACAAAAATGTTTCAAAACTTAAATCCCTTTGCTGTCCTTCAAATAAAACTAAAGACACTTACCCTGGAAATTGAAATTATTTAATATTGAAGTTAAATGCTATTAGAATATAATGCTAGAGTAACTAGTCTAGTGTAGCTCAATCCACAGAGTTGTGGGTAATTACGTGGCTCTTTTGAAGATGGTTGATATATTATGGAGATGGTACCTGCAAAGTCAGAGATTTTAGATCATTTAAAGGCCTTAAAAGTGTGTGTGTGTGTGTGTGTGTGTGTGTGTGTGTGTGTGTGTGGTATGCAGGGGGTTGGAGGTATGGGATATGGGACAAGGAGCAGAGGAGATTTTGTGTGTGTGGAAACTTCTTGAAAAATCTGTAGCCCAAGTTAAAGTTCCTGTGTTCAATGTGATCATTTCTGGGATGCTATTAAGTGGTTTTCCAATTGTGCTTCTAAAGATGCAATTGTTTCCTTCTGCACATAAACTACAACTTAACTCAGAAATGACACATGGCATCAAGTAGAAGTTGTGACAGACAGTTCAAACAAATCTCAGGATTGACAGTCATCCTTCCCTGAAGAATGAATTAAGAAATCTATTCTTAATGGCCCTCATGAACATATGTGTGCTCCTGGGGAGAGAACTGAGCATGTAGAAATGGAAATCCACAAAGTGAACAAGGAGTTGCCATGTTAAATTATTCTTTGCTTTACGATGTGACGTTTCTTTCTTATTTTGGGCAGGCTCTTGCCATGTAGGCCAGGCTGGCCTTCACACTCAGGGTCTTTGGTCCTTTTGCCTCAGCCTTCACTAGTCTGAGCTGCATGTGCCTCTAGTCCCAGCTGAGAGGCTGAAAATGAAGTCTTCTGAAGGAGTGCACATGTTCAGAGCATCTCTTTAAGAGGTGGCTGCTAATTTGGGGGGGTTATTAGAGAGCCATAGAGCTGAAACAAAATATGTCTAAAACCCAACCCTTTAGCTTCCAAATGAAGACCACTGTCACCCACCCCACATCCCCCATCACCCCACTCACCCTTCAGCTCGTCTCATTTCCAGGCTCTTGAACAATCAGCTGCCTGATCCAGAAGTCTGTTTTCCTTGACTCCCAGGTCATCTTGTCTTGCATAATTACCTGCTAATTCTATTTCCAGTGCCGCTGCCTCCTCTTGTCTTACACTGTCGAATGAGAATATTCTGCTGTTTTGCCCATGGGGGGAGTTTTTACAGTGACTGAGAACAGTCTAAGACTCACTCAGCTACTCATCTTCCTAGACTTCGTCTCTGAAGCTTTCTTGTAATGGAGGTTATTCAGATTGGGAACCAAGGTGGAGACATTAGCGAGAGCAACAGTAGGATTTGGAAAGAGCAAACAGGCTAGCATTTCCCAAGGCCCAGCTGTGAGTGTAGCTTTTCAGGAGATGCTTATGGACGCGAGTTATTATTTCCACCCGATTTCGAGACATAAATAATATCCATTTTACCAGTGAGAAGGAAACGGAGACCCTCCATGTGCCCCTCTTGAACACACTTTACCTGGGCCCCTAAACTCAGCTGAGGCAAAACTTCTTCCACAGGTAAAAAAAGATGGATAAAAGAAAACATTCAAATGCAATCATCTCAGCCAAAGGTTTAAGACAGGAAGAGGAAAACCAGAGGGTAATAGAATTAGGGGGTGAATGTTAGTGATGAGAAGACAAGACCTTGGAGATGGGGGAGACAGACGTCTGACTTGGGCAACTGACTGAACACAGGGGCTGATGGCTGTATAATCAGCAGATGGTGGAGCTGGACTTGGGACCTAACTGAGTTAGTCTCATTATACTATCTCCCCCCCCCTTCATTTCCTGGCAAGGAAATTGATGTTTAAAATTGAAGTCTTTTTCCTTTCAGCTGTACCCTCTGAAGGCTTTCCCACTAGCATGTCCCTTTAACCAGTTAATGTAGATGGCAAGAATTAATAGAACATACTCTTCTAATTAGTAAAAGTTCCCTTAACAAAGAGCGCTATTTCAGCACAAGGCATTTGAAAGTGACCGCTTGCTTTAATTTATAAATGTTTCCGGTTTCCTCTACAAGGTATCTTGCATTTCAAAAGAGGGCCTTGAAGAGTCTGAAAGAGGTAGCAATTCCTTATACTTAGTGGATGGTCAATGGAAACTGTAAGTACAGGTGTTAACTCTACAAGGGCCCAGCTGAAGCGGGTAGACAGGGTGTGTCCTGTACAGCTGTGGTGCGGAACTGTTTTACAAAAACACTCAGACTTATGACCACTGATGACACCATCAGAGCTGAGAACTTACTGACAGCAGAATTCACACGGCATAGTTGTAGGCAAAAGTAGATCATATAAAAAATGATTTAGCTTACAATAAATGTGCAAAAATGGGCTGGTTTGATACCTACAATTAGCTTAGGAGCTTAGATTAAGCATGTGCCCACATAGAAGATTTTTGACCATTTATAGAAAGTTGAGTTAGGGGAAAATCCACCTCCCCTGTCAGTCAGTGATGTGGTGAGTCTGGAGGTCTGTATCATTTCTGTCATTAAGTCAACAGACAAAGGTGACTCAAGTCCAGAGGACATTGAATTCTGGTTCCCTTTCTGTTGGCAGACGGGGTTAAAATGAACTCTCCTGGGCCTCTTAGTGCTCACATCCCAACACACACCAAGATCCAAATTTGTTCCGACAGTTCTCTCTAGCTTAGAAAGAGAAAGATAATAACTCATTTCCTTCCATATTCATGAAGATGAATGTCATGACAGTGCTCAGTATTCACATTCGCTTTCTTTATGAATTGCAAGCCCAGAACTTGGGCTCTGCTGTCTTCACAGAAAAACAAATGACTTTCATGCATAATGAGGCTGGTATCTTGCTAATCTGTCTTGTATAAACAAAGCCTCTAAGGTATAGCAGTCATTTCTTAACTACACATTTGTTTGGATTTTCTGACGTTCAACTGTAGTTGTCTAAAAGAGGCTTATGCTTTCATAATTCCGGAAAGAGACATTGATTTGTTACTGTTGCTTTCCTGGAGAAGACTCCGTCTATTAGCCAAACCACAGTCGGAACAGAATCACCTTAAATGATATAAATAGGTATTGTGAAGGAGGCAAAGTTTTGACTGCCCATTAAAACATGCCTCTTCCTAGTTAATTTGGTTTATATGCTAATTAGGAGACGAGGTCAAAAACTCATTCTGTAACCTCAGGGAAGAGCTAAGAACTGCCACAGTGGCAGGTCATGCTGCAAAACCTGAGCACTGAGCACTAAACACTTCTCCCCCCCCCCCGCCCCCCCCCCAAAAATCTGGTCTCTCTGCTTGATCACTGCAGCTTTCCATCAGAGGGGAAAATGGTAAACCTCAACCCCAGGGAGCCCTGTTGACACTGGAGAAATTTTACTCATGAGCCACAAGACCTGATCCATAAGAAAGCAGATCAGGGAAACAGAGACAAAAACCCAGAGATTCACAGAGAAAACTCAAGTGCCTGGAGCACGGAGTCTCTTTCGCTTTTCCTCTCCCACGCCATCTCCTATGAACATTAGTAATAGTTTAGAGTTTACCAAAGACCTCTTGGCGTCACTTTGCCTGACTAGACACCATCCATGCTACTTACCAAGAGAATCTCCTCACCCTGATTGTTTTCTGTGATGCCACATGTGATACAGTTCCTTGGAATTGATCTCAAGAACATTTGTTGAGGACTTTACAGTGGGTCATCACAACCTGACCACACAGAGTCACTGTCTTAGTCAGACCCTAAGAAAAGACCAAAAAGCAAACAACAACAACAACAACAACAACAACAACAACAACAACAACCACCCTGCTGTGACTAAATACCTGAGAGAAATACTTAGGGAGGAAGGGTTTATTCTGGCTCATGATTGGAGAGATTCCAGTCCATTATCTGCGACTCCATTGGTTCTGGATCTGTGAGTAGACAGAACATTCTGGATGTGGAAAACATGTGGAGGGCATTGCTCACTTCATGGTGAAGGAGGAAACAGAACAAATCATTAACAGCAAGGGGACAGGGTAAGAGAGTCCCTGAGGACATACTCCCATCTCCATAGTCTCTTCAATCAGGCCCACTGTTCTACCAACTCCAATAGTCTGTTCAGAGTTTAAATGCACCAGTGGACTAAATATTGATTAGGTTAGAGCCTCCAGGCTCTAATCATCTCTCAAAATGGCCTCCCGACACTTAGAGTTGTGCCTTTCTGGGCTCCTATGCAATTCTTAATCAAGTTGACAGCCAATGCTAGTTTTCTAAATTGCTGAGTCTTTACAGTGGGCTCAGGAAAGAAGCATGATTATTGTTTCTATGTCCCAGTTAGAGAGCTTAGGTCACCATGTAAAATCTAAGTGCCAGGAATGGGTTACTGTGGGAGGCCAGCTCCCACCTTTTGAAGGGTTCTTATGAGAGAGGGATAAGAAAATATTAGATAGAAAGAGAGACCTAGCTGATGAGAAGAAAGACAGAAACACAGGATAGCTTCAGGAGGGTCTGGATCACTACCCAATGGCCTCTTCCATTTATTCAAAAGGGCTTTTTATAACATGCCAAGGGGCGGGGCAAAAGACCTCACTCTTGCAAGATCCAAGTATACTGCACAGTCAAGTGTAGACCCTTCTAAACACCTGGTAACCACGCCCGTGGTCAAATCATCTCTTTATGCAGCCCTGCTGGGTAAAACAAGCTCAGATTCTTGGACCCTGAGTAATTTCTCACTAGGAAACTTCTGTGGGTCTCCACGGGTGACATCCATTTTAAAGATGGAGGAACTAGAATCCATAGAGGTGAAGAATTATTATCAAACCCACACTAGCAGTGAAGGGATGGACCCTGGATTCCAACAAGGCTGACTTAAAATTCTTCCTTCTGCCACTTGGCTGGTGACATAGCTCTTGGCTTTGAGCTTAGATCATCTGACATGATGATGCAGATTCTTTTCTGTTTCGGTCACCTAACTTTTGGTTGAATTCTTTGACTTATAGATCCCTGGTGTATTTTGATACATTTCTAGATTATTCTCTTGCTTTGGTGACTTAGCTTTTCTCTGAAGTGAAACATAAAAGCAATAAATTTCACCCTTTTCCTTAGCTTATTATTCTTTGGCCCCAAGTGTGGGAGGGAGGAAGTTCAACAGGGATCTGGTCATTCTTATTGTCTGGGTTCGAGTGCTGGTAGAGCCTGCTTTCAGAGCTGAGACACGTGACTTAAGACAGGAGAGGATTGCTGTTTCTATCAACTCTCTGTCTGCTAAAGGTGCCATGAGGGCAGGGTGCTACTTCAGTTTCCCTACCGTGCCTCATGGCAAATTTGGATGGCTCGATGCAGTCATGCCGAGAGAACAAACTAGTCACTAAGTAGAGTCAGCAGAGGTAGAATTTGATTCCAAATCCCCAGTCAGCTATTACTTCCAGTGTATGGTTGGTCAAACCTCATCCAGGGATCTATCTTTCTTCGTACTTGTATCCTCGGAATTCAGTGTAGTTCAGTGTCTGGCATTGCGTTGACTAAGGAATGCTTGTTGACTGGATAAACAACTACATATAGGAAACAGACGATTTGGCACATATCATCAGGCTCCACTGAGAGTGTGCCCAGTATTGTGTGGTTTGGACACAAGCTTTTTTGCATGCAAATGCAGCCTAGCATCTTCTAACCTCACTTTTCAAGACTTTCCTTCCATTACTATGGACATCACTGTGATGAATAAGGGAGGTGCTTAAGATCTTTGCAAGCATTTTGACAAATTCAACTACAAAATTTTCAGCGAATACTGAAGATTTTTGACTTGACTTCAGGAAATAAAAATCTTGGTATAAAAACATGAGTGGATAATTGCAGTATATTATCTTGAGGGTCTTTATTCAAATATAAAATATTTTTATTCTCTTGGTTTCTAAGGTTGAGATTATTACATTCCATGTTAGTTTATCACCAGACATTTTCTAGTTAATTCATCTTGCATCATGAATTTGGAAGATGAAATGACATGCTTGCATATGAAGCTTACTCTTATAAATAACAATGAGTTTGGATAAACAAAGGCAATTGAAATGCCCCTATAATCTGTATACCTAAGTTTAATTTTTTTTTCTGCATCTCACTGAAGCTTTCTAGAGAGTGTTTGGCAAGCATAGTGGACTGACTCAAACCCTCACTTTCTAGTGCCTGTTCCCCTTCCCACAGCAGTCTTGGCCTTCAAAGCAATGGCCAAGAGCCTGGGAGTGCGAGCCATAGGGAAAGCAGAGATTAACTCACACATGTCCCAGTCAGCATTTAGAGTCTCTATCTTAGGCACAAATGGTACTGGGCATCAACTCTGTATTTGTTCTTGAAGCCGCAAGACTCATATTTCTTTTACTTTAAAAAATAATCCAATTGCTGGGCGGTGGTGGCGCACGTCTTTAATCCCAGCACTCGGGAGGCAGAGGCAGGCGGATCTCTGTGAGTTCGAGGCCAGCCTGGGCTACCAAGTGAGTCCCAGGAAAGGCGCAAAACTACACAGAGAAACCCTGTCTCGAAAAATCAAAAAAAAAAAAAATCCAATAAAGAATAAACTCTTACTATTTTTGGTCCCAAATACTCTTCCCTTTATCCAGAGAAATAAAACAACCAGGCCATAGATTTTATTTCTGTGTGACACCTGGGGTGAATATATCCATCATTTTTCTGACCCTTTTTACAAAAAACGAGAGAACTGGTTCTGATTCACTGCTTGCATGTGCGTTGGACACGAACTGCTGAGCCAGGGAAAATTATACCAAGTGACGAGCATCTGAGGTCGCATTGTTTTTGTGTGTATTGACATTTGCCTGCATGTATGCATGTGAAGCACATGTGTGCAGAGTCCTTGGAGAGTGCCCAGGAGAGAGGATCAGATCCCCGGGATTGGAGTTACAGAGAACTGTGAGCTCCCCTGAGGGTACTGGGTCCTCTGCAAGAGCAGAGAGAGCTCTTCACTGCTGAGCCATCTCCCAGCCCTACCTGTTCTTACGCTTTTTATGAAGGAGGATCTGCTTTTCTCTTGGCCTAAGACTGGAACCAGTTGGCTGAAGATGGGGAGAAGGATGGCAGACTCAAAGATCCAGACAGCCCAACCCGCTCTATATTAAAAAAGATTACAGAGGCATAACACAAATTGCTAAATGATCTCATTAATAAAAAACAAAAAAACTGGAGGCAGATATTGGGGTGAAAGCTGAAAGATCAGAGGGATAAAACAAACCGGCCACAAGTTCTTACTGCTAAGAAATCCTCAGCCCAAGAGAGAGAGAGCTACTTCCTGTATACTCACGCCTATATACCCTTCTGTGCCCTGCCATCTTACTTCCTCTCTCTGCCCAGCTACATCACTTCCTCTTCCTGCCCAGCTCTATCACTTCCTGTCTGTCTGTACAGACCTCCAGACCTCTATGGTTAACTAGTGCTGGGATTAAAGGCATGTGCCACCACACCTGGCTCTGTTCCCAGTGTGGCCTTAAACTCACTGAGATCCAGATGAATCTCTGCCTCCCAATATGCTAGGATTAAAGGTGTGTGTGCTATCACTGCCTGACCTCTATGTTTAATATAGTGGCCTTTCCTCAGATCCCCAGGCAAGCTTTATTTGTTAGAGCACAGATAAAATATCACCACACAGAGGAGTGTGTATGTGGGCAGGAGAGAAGATGGACGTGCAGAGGCAAGAAAGTAAGGAGACTGGGGTGGGGACCGGATGGAGAGAGAATAATAAATAGACCCTGAGAGGTACAGGCAGCCCAGTTCTCCATTGCTTTCAATATTAAACACAGAGGGGGGCAGCATTAATAAGGGTGGGGCTGTTCCCACAAGAATGAAATAGTCTTCATGACTATTTCTCATGCATGTCTTCTATGTAGTACAACTTTACATTCATTCTCAATTTCCCTGTCATGATATAAACAAAAGTGTTAGACACGCTTTTATAACACATAGTCTTATTGAGGATGGGATTTAAATTTTAAATGTCTGGAAGTGTCTCAGAAACTTCAAAAAATTATATATTTATAAAAATTATATGCATGTATGTGTGTGTGTGTGTGTGTGTGTGTGTGTGTGTGTGTGTGTGTGCCAACTTGGTGAAGCTTAGCTTTATTGAATGTGAAATGTCTCCCTATAGGAACATGTGTTTGGACATGGGGAGTTCCAGCAGATATCATTGTTTTTGGAGGTTGTGGGATCTTTAGGAGGAAGGGCCCAGATGGAGAGAGTGGGCCATTGGAGGTATGTAGGCATGAGGCTTGATGGTTATAGTCTGGTCCAGTGGCCATTAGACCTCTTTGCTTCCTGAATGCTGTTGGGTATAGCCAACCTTCACACACTCCCAGTGCTACGGATGTGAGCTGCTCCCACTCCATGCCTTCTCTACCATGACAGACTGTACCCTCTAAAAATCACAGAGATCTACTTGCCTCTTCCTCCTAAGTGCTGGGAATAAAGTTGTGCTCCACCACACCTGGCTATGACTCTTGAATTCTTAAGGTCTGAAAAAGACTTTAAAATATAAATTTAATAAACACATGGGCTCTGGATAAATTAGTATACTTTGGGACTTCAGTATTTTACTTTTTATTTCAAACATTTTCTCTCTGTTTAATTTTGTCTTGTCTTTTCTTTTGACCAGAGGAAACTAGCCAAACAATTTGACTACATTTGTACTAGTTTCCCTCATGTGTCAATGTAGTGGGTAGTCATTCCAGCTTTGACCTGGAAGTTCCAATCCCCATTGAGGCTTCGGTAATGGTCACGCCTACAAGGCAGGGCTGAGAGAGGACGCTGAAGACCCGAGTTCCAGATGCAGGGGCTCTCTTGGTTCCTGGACCCTGGACGCTGGAGGTAGATTGAGCAGAGTTCTCCAGAGAACACCGCCGGACTGCAATACACCTTTCCCAGGCCCTGCAACCTACCTATCCCTTCACTTGTAAGTTACACCATTAAATAAATCTCTCTTTTAACTATGTGGAGTGGCCTTAATAATTCTACCAATATGTCAATACATGAAGAGATTAGCCATGGATAGAGAAAGGGCTGATCTCTGAGAGTTACAAACAGCTCCTTCCCAGACTGGGTGAAAGCTCAGAGGTAAGGGCAGGTCCAGGAAAATATCCACCACACACTCTTATCTGTGGGGGGCAGTCAATGTTCTCTCAGCTCTTTGCTTGATCTGAGAGGTGTCAAGGATATGGAGAATGGAATCAGGTGAAGTGGAAAGTAATGCATGAATGGAGGAATGGAAGAACTATAAATAGGAAAAACACCTCTTCCTTCCTATTTCCCCGTCTTCTCTCTTCCTCTTCCCTTCATTCCCCTTTATGGATCTTTCTTTTCTTCCCACAATTTGTCTTTTCTTGTACATGCATCTGTTACAGTGATAAGATCATGAGAAACTCTTCATTGATAGGGTGTCAGGGACTGGGAAGGCCCAGGAGTGGTTAGGGTGTGGGTTGGGGGGGGGCGGTGGACATGTGAGGAAGTTAATAGCTTGGTTTTGCTCTGATAGGAGGTTTCACTAACGCTATCCAGTTTCCTTTATTTCTGTTCTTTCCTCTTTCATGGAAGATGATCTTAATAGTTAACCCTTGTGCCACTGTGACCAAATACCAGGTGGAAACAAATTATGGGAGGTAAGTTTTTCTTTTCCACTACTTCAGAAGGCTTCATCATGGAGGAGCTCGTGGTGGTAGGAATGTGTTGAGGAGGATTCTTGTATTATGGAGTAGGTCATTAGGAAGAGAAAATGGTCAGAGCCAGAGCCAAGCTATAACCTTCTAAGACCTGCTCCTAATGATTCTTTTGGTTAGGTCCTGCCTATTTCCTGAGTATTTCAGTTTCCCAGAATGATGCCACTACTTGGGGAATAAGCATTCAGAACACAAACCATTGAGGGACATTGAAGATTCAAGCAAGAACACTGTTGTCATGAATACATCTTTCCTCATTGGAAAGATGGGTTGGACCACAGTGGAACTCAGACTAAAAGTGGGTGGTGTTGTCTGTCTTACAGACCTATGCCAAAGGGCAAGAGAAACCCAAGGCACAAAGTTGTCTTGATCTTGGATGAGACTCATCCATCTTTCAGATAAGAGGGAGGGGTCCTGTCCATGGTGCTGAAGAAAGTGTCTCTCTTTATGGTCAGACCAGTAGATGGGCTTGGAGTTGGGGCTCAGGATCCAGAATCTTGGTTGCGTGACTAATGGAAAGGTTTGTTAGTTTTACTTGATGGACTGATTGAACAGGACAGTCCCTGAAAGGTGTCTTAGTTTACTTAGTCCCAATTTTACAGCATCTGCCCTATAAAAGCACAGTAAATAGAGGAACGAGAGGTGTAGAGATGACCGAGACTTCTTTTGTACATCTATTTAGTTTAGCTAGTAGTAAAGAATGATTTTGGGTTGCATTACGCTAGAGATATTAAAGGGATTGTTAAAATATTCTTCCTTGGATGTGGCAGAGGTTTGTAACACTTTTAAATTACAGTCAAGAATGCAAACAGACATGTTGTACCAGGTAACATTGTATGAAATACACGGTACAAAATGTTCTAGGATTAATCTGCGTTTACCTCTGAGGATGCTGAATGATGGATCAATTTTATCATGCACCTCAAAATTATGGCTAATCATAAAAAGGTCCCACACTCCGTTGCCTTACGAGGGAAATTTTATTTTAGCTCTAAGGCATTTCTAGGCTTTGTGCGTGATTGGTGGAAGGTATAGTGTTTTGTACCACAGAAGACTTCTGGCTAGAATTATGGCTCCCATCAACAAGAACACAAGGGGAATAATTTTGTTTCAACGGTTACATCCTAAGGGTAAATGGGTCAGTGATTAAACTGAAAACACAAAGCCTGGAGTAACCCTGGATAAGTATATTCCTTGTGGATGACCACACTTGTTTTCCTCAGGACTTGTGTTTCTCAGACATTCGCTGCTGAATTAAGATATCCTGATCACAGTAAGGTGATTGACTGTGCCACTGGGGTTTTTTCACTATAAAAGTACCCTCTGCAAAGGAGGCTTTATATTGATATACCTTTCTAAATTGAAATATTATACAGAGGGCAAAAGGATTAGATAGATGTATCAAGTAATTTGATGGCAAGGGAAAAAAATCCCATAGATCAGCAGCGATGAGCCTCCATAGCAAAAATGCATGTATGATAATGACGAAAACAATGCTCTGCGAAGCTGTCAGCATATATTTGAGTTGGAATAGCTCTTCACACTGAAAATAATGCAAGCGTTATGAATGCTTGCTGAAAGTAATTGTTCTGACCTGGTAATCCTGACCATTTGGCAAAAATGATGGTTTATGCTTTGGCTCATAAAAAGGAGAATCTACTCCAGGGAGTTGGAGAGGTCTTCAGAGTTAATAGGACTTTCTCTGATGCCTGTTCATTTCTAATACCCCTGGAAGTTCTTTTAGCTCCGGCCTCTCTGGCACTCTGGATTTTTATGCCAGATTCATGCTGACCTAAACTGATGCGTCTTGCACCCTTTCTTGCATCTGGTTGAGAAGCAATGCCACAACCCGACAGATGTGGGCTGGCAGATGTGGGTAGGCTTTACAGGTGCCACTGTACACTGTACGTCATGTGTGTGCTGTAGAACACTGTTCCCAGCAAGTGACATGGTTGTGACCGTATTGAAATTGGAGCAGACGTGATAATCAATACACAAGGTCACGTGGTAGTAACCTTCAGCTGTGTCCTCTCCCTGAGGTTTTCAGTAGCTCGCCAGCTTTGTTAGGGTCCCCTGGAAAAACCGATTCCGTAGTAAACACGACACTTGCAGGGTAGGTAGACAGCCCGCTGCTGTAGGAGTGTTGATGTCACGTGAGCATGACAGCAGGCGGCTGGCAGGATTCCCTCTCCTTTGGGTTGTGCTTTTCTTGGGACTTTCAGTGAGTGATATGAGACCCCCTCACGTAGAGGGCAGTCAGGTCAGTGCGCCAATTTTAATGCCGACTGTATCTAATGATGAGACTCAAGCGACAACTCCGTGCGTTGGAGCTAACCCCAGGCTCTGGCAGCCTAGATAATCTGACACACAGCATCAGTCACTCGGCCACTGGAAGGTGACATTTAGAGTGGAGAGGTAGGAGTGAGGGGACCGGGCAGAGTGCCCCATGGTGAGGGGCGCAAGAGTGTGTATTATCTCACTCCTGCTTCACTGCTGCAGTTGGAGGTCGTTTCCCGTCAACCGGTCAGAGACCTAACAGCCCACCCGTCACTTGCTGGTGCTTGTGTTGTTCAGATGATGGCAAATGCTGTTCTTTTCCGTCCTTCACTGTTTTCACAGAAGGCAAAGTCTCTCTACACACAGAAGGGAGAGATGGCTTACCTCCTGTTGCTTGTTGAGTGAAGGAATGTGTGACTGCTCCTTTTGTTCCCTTGTTGCATTTAGACATCTGCAGATCTCTGATCTTGTTCCTGACTTTCCCCTCAGGGATCGATCACCTCTGCTTCTCTGTTGCCTTCTGTTGTGTGATAACACAACGACCAGCAGAAACTTGGGGATGAAAGGGTTTATTTCAGCTTACAGCTTAGTCACCACGAAGGGGAGTCAACTCAGGAACTCAAGTCAGGAGCTGAAGCTGAGGGCCATGAGGAATGCTGCTCTCTGGCTTGCTTGGTCTGTATTCTTATACAACCTCGGACCACCTGCTAAGGGGTGGTGCATCCCATAGTGGACTGGGCCCTCCTACACCACCCTTAATCAAGAAAATGCACTGGCAGCCTAAAGGCCAGTCTGATGGAGGCAATTCCTCAACTAATACTCTTCTTCCCAGATGACTCAAGTTTGTGTCAAGTTGACCAAAAAAAAAAAAAAAAAAAAAATCTATCTAGCACATTCTATGCATGACTCCCAAGACCTTGTTCTTCAGAACTTATTTCTCTTTCAAGCTCCAGACCTAACATGAATTGCATTTTCTACTGTTTACTCTGTATGTCCTAAACGATTCTTTCAAACTCAACATGTCTGACACGAAATTAGTTTTCTTCCTTAAGTCAGAAGACCCTTCTCCTTTGTTGTGTATCTGACAGTTCACGATCCTACCTTCGCTTTTATTAATTCAACCTAGACCTTTTTAAAATCATCATCTCTGCTTCCTGTACCCAGTGAGCCAAGAAATCACATTCCTTTGACCTCCTTAAGATCTCTCATTCAATCCGTCTTTGTAGTCCCCTGAATGCTGCCCTACTTCAGAATCGGATCTCTAAGTTGTGATTTGAAGTACCTCTTAAAATCCCCATGCCCATGCCATTCTTCAGCCGAAGTGCCATCAGATGTGTAGGCGAGTGTCTCCTGAGTCTCTGTGTGTTCCCACAGAGCCCGGCCTCCCAGGGTGAGGCGTACCTCACGTTTGAGGGCTGACATTTTAGAATATTCTGTAGATGGAGGTGCTTTGCACCTGATTCAGTTATGACCTAATTGGGCTTGGTGAGAGCTATTTAATATTCTGGAAGGAATTCCTCCAGGTCCCTTCTTTCCCATAATGAATTTTTTAAGGGCAACATTCAAAATCAAGGTCAGCTCGCAAAGGCATCATTTGCCTTATGGTACCGGATGGAGCTTCTATGCCAATCTTATTCAGAGTTAAGAAGTTTTTGTTTCATGTAAAAACTAAGCTGTAATAGATATCATTAAAAATTGCACTACATATAATACAAAGAATCCTAGTGACATTCACTCCCACGGCAGAACCCACTAGACACCATGGATGTCTGCTGTGGTGTTCCTGAGGCACTTGGTAGAACAGGAGGCATTTCTAGCTCACCAGAGAGCTGTCCTTAGCCCTGTGATGTGCGATCCCTTGTCTGCTTTTCTCATTTTTTAAGGCTATGATACACTACATGCAGTATATTTTAGCCTGTGCCAAACACCAAGTCTTCAAAGGGATTGGCATTGCAGACTTGTGTGTTTTTGCTTGGTTGTGTGTAGAGCTTTGCCTTCCCCATTTGATTGACAGTTTCAGAACCTGCAGTTTCTCAAGGTTTAAGATTTCTTTTAAAAATTGTTATTGTGTGTGTATATTTGTGTGTGTGTGTGTGTTATGTGTTGGTGTGGTGTGTGACATGACATGTGTGTGGAGGTCAGAGGAGCATTTTATGGAGTCAATTATCCCCTTAAACCTTTACATTGCTTCTGAGGCTTGAATGGAGTTTCCCAGGTTTGGGGCAGAAAATGTCTTTACCTGCTAAACCATCTCACCAGCCCCAGGTAAGACTTCTGTTCTCATGATACATCCAAAGCTAGGATAGTATTCTCTCTCTCCCTCTCTCTAATACACATGAAGGCAGTAGTATTTCCACTGGATTTTAAACCCTTCTCTAAACATTCTAGTAAGAGTAACACCGAACAGTCTCTTCCCTTTGGTACTCTCTAGTGAAGATACGTGGAAAAAAGATGAGGTAGATGAGGATGAAAAAATAAAGGTGAGCATCTATAATAGCCACATAAATTAATCTTTTTTCCCCCCTGAATCTTTACTACTAACAGAATCAGATTGTTTTCTATAGGTTGAATTTCGGCAACCATGAGTTTACATCTTGTTCTGTTGATAATCCGCTGAGAATGCTAATCTCTCTGAGGATACTAATTAGAATAATAATTAACACTTACAACCACGCTCTCCCACTCCTCTGGGCATGCTTCTCTTTTGTACACCCCCTCTCCTCAGATGTCTCTGCAGCTTTGATCTTGATGCTCGGGACTCTGGGTTGATCCTGCAGGTAACAGACTGCGCCTCCTGTGTGGCTGCATAGCTCTTTCTACTTTTCATTCCTTCTCAGCGAGAAGCTTTTAGGTTTGTATATAAATCTTAATGTCTGTTGGCTTTCTAATTAGTCAGCTTATGCTTTTATCTTTTAATCCTTTCCTTGGGTTGATTTTGTGCTTCCAACCTGGCTTTGGTATTTACTGTTTATTCCAACTCCCAGGGAAGAATGATGATTTTGAATTTTTTTTTTTCTGGTACATCCATTTTTCTCAAAGTCCAGATTGAAAAATATTAACACCACCGAAAATAACAACAAACAGTAGAATGTAGACTTTCCAAGTATATTAATGATAAGAGAGTCCCTCAAAGTGTGGTGGAGGAAACAGGAGAGGCAGATTGGGGCTGTGTCCAGCTCTGAAAGTGCTTGGTTGGGCTCCTCACTCTGCCTGGATGGATTATTTTGGTCCTGGATCTGTTTGTTTCTTTGAGGTTGAGGGGTGTGGCTTAGCCATGGACCAGTTTGTACACAGAGTGGGATGGGTATAGACAATCTCTTTGGTTCCTTGTGGGACACCAGAAGTTCCCACAGCAGTGCCCAGCAGTAGGGAATTCAGTCTCCCTTTGCCAAACTAGTTCATGTTTTCTAAGACAAAAAACAAAGTAAAATAAAAACCAAACCCACTCTCCATTTCCTCTAAACGAATTGTCTCCAGAATACCTGTTTGGCTTAGTAAAACTTCATTTGGGTACAAGAGAAATAGGGGATGTTTTTCCTCTGTCTATACTGACTTCGTTTCAAAGCCAATTTTATTAGTTTAAGCCTTAGATGCTAGGGTGAAAGCATTAGACATGGGGACCGTGTAGAGAATGTCCACCTGGTAGAACACAATCAAAGTAGGGGTTCAGCTGTCAAGCATGGTTAAACTTTCTCCCCAAATGACCCTCACTCCCCAAGCAGAACAGTGACTGTGCTATATGTACCCTTTGTCAGTGGAACACAATGCAGCCAGCACAGGATCTGTGGGCATTTTGCGGTCTATTCAGCCCTTCAGTTTTTGCAAACAATGTTTCACGGGGGCTCCTTGGGTCATTCCTTGTCTCCCTGGGGTCAACTGAAGAGGAAGGAAAACTACAAGTTCTTTAACATAAATGTTAATTTTCATTTGGTCCTTCGAATCAATAAAAACAAGAATGGGTTAATTGGTGGAGAGCTTAAAGAGATGGGGTGCAGCGGGAGGAAGGGAGGCTGACATGGGGCGCCTCCTGGATGCCGAGTGCTGTTCTACGGTGTCATCAATGTTTGTACGACATCTCGGTCACTACAACAGGCAGAAAGAAGGCAGGCTGGTGGTATTCATGCCACCGTTCTTCACTCTGTTGCCGTGTGACTGTGCGGTACTCTTCCACGAGACTCTCTTGCGAGGTGTGAATGAATGCAAACACATAGGATGCAAGCAAGGATTGGAAAAGAGAAGATTGCCTTTAAAAATAAGCATTTTATTAGTGTGTGTGTGTGTACATGTGCGTATGCATGCATGTGGGTCCTGGAAGTTGTGAGCTACCCAATGTGGTTGCTGAGAACTGAACTCTAGCCCCGTGGAAGGAGTAGTATGCCATCTCACTAGCTCCAGAATGTTCTCTTTTAACATATTTGTCATATCAAAAGGATGATCTCTGTAACTGGAATGATCTAGCTGGAGGATGGAGACTCATGAATCAGGACAAAATTCCCTGCGTTGTGCAAGCTGAGGCCATCTTAGTTCAGGCAACAGAAAAACTAACCTCAGCAGAGACAAGTCACATGCCTGAGCAGCTATGCTTCAGGCGCAAGTGGATATATTGAAGCTTGACTGCTCTTGGCCCCAACTAGCTGACCCCCATGTGTTTAGCTGACTTAGGAGCTAAATCCACGTTAGCTGTCTACCACTGAAGGTTCGTGGCCATTTGCTATGCAACAGTGGTGGTTCAACACTGCAAAGTTTATGTTATGAATCCTCTTTTGCAGATGGAGAAGTCAAGGCTTTGAAAGATTCATTAATACACCTTAGGCCAGATAAGTAAATGGCCATGCCGAGATTTGACCAAGGCTTTCTGATGTCCTTGATTTACATCCTATGTCAATTACAGCCAGTAAAATCAACAACAATTTTATTAGTTTATTTATATGACAGAGACTTGCTGTGTAATCTTGGCTGGTCTGGAACTCATGATTTTCCTATCTTAATCTCCTAAGTGCTAAAATTAAAGGTGTTCACCACCATGCCTGAGTTTTATTTTCTCTCTGTGTGTATGTGTGTCATGATGGCTATTCTTGGTTGTCAACTTCACTATGTCTGGAATGAACTATGATATAGAAATGGAGGGCACACTTGTGACCCGGATCTTGAAGCAGGAAGACAACATGCCTTGGATCTAGATCTTGAGGTGGGAAGGCACACCTTCAATCTGGGCCACACCTTCTATTGGAAACCTATATTAGGACAATGGAAGAAGGAAGGGGTGTTCTTCACCTGCTTGCCTTCACCTCCATCAGCACATTTATTCCTCCACTGGCATTGAAGCCTACTTCTTCGGGATTCCAATATATACAGAAGACCAGCTGAGACATCCAGCCTCGTGGGACTGAGCAGCTACTAGATTCTTGGACTTTGCATCCATAACTAGCCATTGTTGGACTGCAGCCTGTAAGTCATTCCAATAAATTCAATAAATCATTCCAATAGATAAACGAATATATATTCATTCATTCATATAATAATTCATTCATTCTGTAAGTTCTGTGGCTCTGTTCCTGACTAAAACATGTGTGCACACATATGTAAGCATGCATGTGTCCATGCCCATGTGTACTCATGCTGCTCAAATGCAGGGCCTTGTGCTGTGTAAACATCACTATGGAGCTGCGTCTTCAACCCAAGATAATCTGTAAAACAATAGGCGTGGTTTTCCCTGCCTCTAACGCTGAGCCTTTAAAAATACAGCCAGATAAAAACAGGAAAATAGAAGTAGCTGTTCTTAGAGGAGAGCAAAGCTATTAAAAACTTGGTGTGTTTCTTCCATTTACTAAATTTGTGTCTCCTTTCACTTATTTTAAGCTGAAATTGCACCTGACTCAAGAATTCACTCCCTTCCACTTCCGTGGTAGAAGCCATGAAAACGGCATGGAAAACATAAAAAGAACTCTTACCTTACTTGGGCGGAGAAAATAAGATATTATGTGGTTTTTCTCTGCAGCTGTAAATGAGCAGATTAAGCATAAGTAGGACAGTGAGCCTAACTCCATTTCCCCGACACAGAAATAGTGCGTTTGACCATTTTTTTTATGTTTTAGTACGTTTTTGTCAACAATCTTTTATTATATATAAAAACCCTATCTCTATTGCTTATAGAAGTTTTAAAATCATTTCACAGCTGAGTGAAACCCTAAACAGAGCTATCTTAGTGTAATGAAGCAGAAAGCGATCGTATCTTAACAAGACTGGTATATGGTGACAAACAGCTCATAAAAACTCCATCTGCTACAAAAATGCCTCTATTTAACTTGCCTTAGCATCTAAATAGTGCACTTCCTATTGCTCTTCAGAAACAACAGAGGGAAATAAAAAGCCTTCCCCCACATCAAATTGTCCTCTGATAAGAAAAGCACTCTGTTGCTAATGCGCTGATGAAGTCCCTCCCAGGACCACCGGGGTCTGGCGGGCCTTTTCAGGGCACGTGGAGTTTGGACTACCCCCTTCTCCCTTCCGAGAGGGTCACATCATAATGCAACAGCATTTCTGATGTAGCATCAAAGAATGGTTTTGTGTTCTGTTATGTGTAGCTTTAGAGTTTGTTTAGTAGAAACAAAAGTCCAGAGTTAGACTCCTTGGCTCTGTGAACAGTTGGTGAACATGTTCTGGATTAGCAGGGCCGTTGCTGATATCTTCCATTTTTTATTTTATATGATTCTGTGCATGTGTATCTCTTTTCTTTGCACGGCTTCTTCAAAGTGTTTTTATTTCTCACTAATTTAATATATTTATCTTGGCCAAATAACCTTTTGTTTTGAAACAGTTAAGTTCAAATGACTTGATAAAATTATGAACTGAAATTTTCAATATATTTTGTCTAAAGCCAGACCATTCACTTTTTGTGGATTGTTTTTGTGTGTCTGTGTATATAGTGCGCTTGTGTGTGCGTGCGTGCGTGCGTGCGTGCGTGCGTGCGTGTGTGTGTGTGTGTGTGTGTGTGTGTGTGTGTGAGTCAGAGGTCAATGCTGGGTAGGCTTCCCCAGCATTTTTTGTGAGATGGAGTTGCACATTGAACCTGGAACTGGCTGAGGCTAGCGGGGTGCTGGGCACCAGAGATTCACTGTTCTCATCTCTGTAGGACCAGGATTACAGATCCACACTGCCATTCCCGGCTGTTATGTGGATGCTGAGGATCCACACTCAGGTTCTCATATTTGTACGGCCAACACCTTACCTTCTGAGCCATCTCCCCAGCTCCTGGATCATTATATTTTACAGAAAATAAATGGACCAGAACATTCAACAACTCTTCAAAATGCCACATATTTATAGGTAATCTGGTATCACTTTTAAAGCACACACATAATCTTTCATGAAAAACCAAAACCAAAACCAAAAACTTCTTCCAATAGGGTATAGAAATCCATTATTCCCTGGCTTATTTTGTTTTTAGGATGTGGGAAATTTTCTTGCTATGAGACAATAAAAGCTAATACTTAGATACATGTAACCTTCAAGTAAAATAGTACGGAGTTTTCCTGTCTCTTGACGAGGCCCTTAAAGGACCTGCTGTGATTCAGTCCCCATTTCATATACCACCTCCGCACCAGGCAGGACTTTATCGTCAAGCATCTGGCATGTGTGCTTACCATCATGATTCCAATGGTCATTGAGTAGTTGCCATGCCCCTGACTCTTGTGTGATGTCATGATCCTTAGAGGAGCTCCGTGAGGCGGCACTTCGACACCTCCGGAACACAGATGGGGTGTGTGCGCCAACGAGAGGTTGGCATTGCGCAGAAGTGGGCCAGGTTCCATTCTAGAGCTTTTTATTAAAGTTGCCACATCAGTATGCGGGGGATGCACACAATAGAGAGGGTGCTGAACTCTGAGTCTGTGCTTGGGTTTATTCTGCCAATAGCTGCTGTAACTCTGGGCATGGGACACTGACAGAATGGTGGGACCTAAGTAAGACTGGTCAAACTCGTGGGTCTGCGATCTGAATGCACATTATCATGTGAAAGCCTGTATCCAGGAGGGTTGGAAATCAGCAACCTGTGCTATGTCCATCAACTAAAGCGCTCTGATTCTTTGCTTGCTTGAAATATTTAAATGTGACTCTAATGTTTGGATATCCAAGTAGTTCACCATTTTTCTGTTGATGGGCATTTAGGTTGTTTCTGATATTTGGCCACTCTGAATAAAGATGCTAAGAACATTGTTGTAGACGTTTTTTGTGGTCATGGGCATGCATTTTCCTTAGGATTATAAACAGGTATGATGTTTATGGAGTCAACAAGACCTGAGTTGACTACTGTGTGTCCTGCAGGGTTTGAAGTTTAGCATTAAAAATGTAAATGAACTTGACTCATATCTGCCCTCATGAAGTTTATCCAATGGTAGAGACAGCCCATTAACAAGCATGGAGAGGGAATAGGCAGCGAACAATGATGAAGACGAGTGGATGATGGCAATGAGGTACTGAGGGGCCTTCTGAGGGGATATGGAACTGGGACCCCCCCGCCCCCCGCAAAGGGATGGGGGTGCTAGTGCCATGAATGAAGTGTAGGTAAAGGAGGTGGCACAGTGCAATGTAATCGTGTACAAGCAATCTTCACTAGTGATCTGTAAAAAGTCCACCAGGGCAAGGTCATTAGATGCCACCTAGCTCATGCCTTTTCCCCGTGTGCGGGGATAACCTGAGGACACATTCTCAGTCAACAGTGGGCCTAGAGAGAAAAACCGCCTCTGACTTTCTTTCATGGTGCCAGTGCAGCCATCACTGTGGCCTGGTTTGGGTCACTTGCTGTAGTGGGTAGCTGTTCCAGCTTTGACCTGGAAGTACCACCCCCATTGAGGCTTCTGATAACTGTCACGCCTACAAGGTGGGGCCGAGACAGGAGGCCTTAAGACCCGAGATCTGGATGTCTTGGCTCTCTTGGTTCCTGGATCCTGGATGCCGGAGGTAGACCGAGCAGAGTTCTCTAGAGAACACCGCTGGACTGCGCTACACCTTTCCCGGACCCTGTAACCTATCCCTTCATTTGTAAGTTGCCCCACAAAATAAACCTCCCTTTTAACTATGTGGAGTGGCCTTAATACTACAACCAATAACTTGCTAGGTGCCAGGGGCAGCAGTAGCCACACCACTTCACTTTTACTCTTGCAAGACCATGTGGTAAAAGCATTGCCCTATTTTTTTAGTTACAGGAGAACGAAGCCTTGAATAGGCTTCTTGCTTCGTCCATAGCTGTGGAAAATGATCGAGCTTGAATTTGATTTCAGTTCTGTTGAACCTCAGGGTCTGGGCCTTTAACTATAGAACTACATGATCATGTGACCACATTTTCTAATCTTTAGAAGTTGTTTTATACATTTTTGTATACGACTAAGCAAAAAAAAATGCATCTAGAAATGGTTATGATAATAAAATTTTAAATCAAGTGATAGAATTTTGAATCAACTTAACAACTGAGATGGAGAAGGGAATATAAAATGCAGACTCATTAAAACGACTTTTTAAAGGACAGCTTTCAGCTACTAAATAGTCCAAAGAAGCTAAGCTATAAAATATGAGCATATTGATTCTCACTGTGTTGTACATTATTGATGCCAAGTCTTCTTGTGTTATCCTTGTTACAATACTTAGCTGATAACTTGTAAAAATAAATGTTATGTACACTGGAAAAGAGATGAAATGGTTTGGCGGCCACAGCCTGAACGTAGGTAGGAAGCTGGGTAGAGGTGACAGGACTCATTAAAAATAATGAGAAGGGCCAGAAGACAGTTCCCCAAGGGCTGTCACGTACCAGCATGCGAATGTGCCTTGTTTTCTCTAGATAAGTAAGAAAGGAGGCTGGATCTTGGCCAACTGCTCAGATGTCTATTAAATATTGTTTCTTCTTTGGCAAGAGCCTTTAGTTGATCTTGTGGACTTCAGCTACTTAGGTGTGATCTTGGAGAAAAGAACTGACAGGTTGGACTCTCCTTGGACTCCACGCCAGTTCTCTCAAGCAGAAGGTATCTCAGGCCGGGGATGTTGAAAACTAGACACATGTAAATACCTGCAATCCCTGTGGGTGCTCATGCAGCAAGAACACAGGCTGCTTCACGCTGGGTTTGTGGGGACGTGTGTGATGTGTCTTGACAGATTTCTTCTCCCCCTTTTCATCCTCAGTTGCCCCCATTCTTTCCTCCTTCTCTTTTGGTATGCGAAGGCATATCACTTTAATGTCCTTTGTAATGAACACAAGTTCCTTCGATATTAAAACCATCCTTTTTAGGAAGCAAGTAAAATGGGAATTCTCTCCAAATTCCCCCCTCCCGTCTGCTGCCCCCTCCCATTCTCCTCTGACTCCCATCCGGTTGCCATCTGAGACGACGGCTTTGGAGATGCTCTGCCATTCTTTATGTTCATGGGCTTCTCTGATGGCGTAAAGATAAAGACAGGCACAGTTCAGGTTCTACAGCCCAGGCCTAATGTGTTAGAGGTGAAAGGAGCTGGGCAGCACATTGGCATCTCTTGCTGGTCCCCAGAGCTATGGTCTCATTATACCGCAATGCCCTCAGGCTGTGCTGCTGCCAAACTCACATAAGCGAGGCAGAAAAATATTAAAGTAGGCAAAATATGTTCATTTCGTGGGATCATGGATGTGCTTCTTTTTTTTTGTTTTCTTTTTCTTTTTGTTTTTGTTTTTCGAGACAGGGTTTCTCTGTGTAGCTTTGTGCCTTTCCTGGAACTCACTCTGTAGTCTAGGCTGGCCTCGAACTCACAGAGATCCTCCTGGCTCTGCCTCCCGAGTGCTGGGATTAAAGGCGTGGGCCACCACTAATACCACCACCACCACCACCACTGCCCGGCCGGATGTGGCTTCTTGAATTCACAAAGGAAAAGGGTAGCAGTGGTCTTGCCAGGCAACAGCAGGTGTTTCAGATGTGAGGATGGAGATGAACACAAGAACACACCGTGTTGATAGAAATCAGTGTCTGCCTTTGGCATTTCTCTTCCAGAGAGGAAGGAGTACGGAATGAGTAGACACATTCTGACCTTCATAAATAAGGTGTTCCGTGTGGGCTACATTATCATTCTCTCCAGTCTTAGGGACTTTGGGGCCTCTGGATGTGGCAGCACCCAGCACAAATTCATGTTTACGTAGGGTAAAGCAGATACAAATGGATCATGGTAAGACCATCAGAAAGATGTTTATAAAGACTTGTGTTGAGCACTATAATGAAGCAATGGCATTCAAAACAAAGCAAAACGAGACAAGACAAAAACCCGTCTTCCTGGGAATATTTAATAGCTGTAGACTCGAGTGAATTAAATACGCAGCTGGTAATAAGATCTTTTTATTACCTTTCCTTATCTCTTGGTGTTCCAGGTAAGGCTTTTTGTTAATTGTCCCTGTTACTAGCAAAGAAACACACTATAGTGTGGTGATATATTGTGTACCCCAACATATTGTGTACCCTAATAGTGCACCCTAATAAAGTTAGCTGGGGATCAGAGGGCAGAGCCAGCCACTAGATTAGACATAGAGGCCAGAGAGTGGTGGCACACACCTTTAATCCTATCACCGGAGATGCCGTTGTCTGAACTTTTTTGCCCATTTGGAAATCTATCTTATCTGCAATCTTAGGCAGAGTTCACTACAGGAACAGAAGTATTGGAAGAGCATCAGTGGCCACATGCCTGCTGGAGACATTGAGGACCTAGAGGATGCTCTCTTGAAGAAGCTGGGTGTGGTGGCAGCATTAACGTAATGCTGACAGTGTTGACGCTTCCTAGAGAGTTGCTGGTACTGAGCTTGTGTTGGAAGGCTGGGAAAGGACTCTGATATTAGCAGAGCCTGGTAGCAGGCATGTAAACGGTGTCTCAGAAAGATGTTGCCCCGACACAGGCCTACACAGCCTTTCTCTGGCTTTCTTTCTCATCTGGGCCACTGATGGAATGTGCCACACACATTGAGGGGCAGGTTGGTTGGAGGTGGGTTAAGACCAAAGGTCCTGTAGATGGAAGAAGGAGCGATGAGCTGTTCCCTATCAGAATCTTGCTTGGCAAGATCAACAGTTGACTGGCACCAGGGATGGAGGTGGGGGTGGGGGGTAAGGCCAGGGCCTGGGGCTTGGTAGTTCCCTGTAAAGTGGTGGTCAGACGTTCCAGATCTGTGATGTGAAATGCTTTGAGCCAGAAAGTACCTTGCAAAACCAGGAGAAGAGAGCTGCTCTGAGGCCATTGCTCTGTCTGGTGATCTTCACTGGCTTCTTTTCTGTTCCCCCATTTGAGGGGTACAAGGAACTGGGGTACTAATGGACTCACTAATTGGACCATCAACCCTTGCAGCCCTCCAGACCCCAGCTTTCTACCGTTTATTGTTCTCATCCCTATCATCCCCCTGGAGTCCCAGCATGAACCCCCCCCCCCAAAAAAAAAAAAAACCATTGGTCTTTTCCTTTCCTTTTTAGTCTATCCACCACACATCGATCCTGTCTAGAAATGTCCCAGACATACACTGATCCTGTCTGGAAATGCCCCAGACACACACTGATCCTGTCTGGAAATGTCCCAGACATACACTGATCCTGTCTGGAAATGCCCCAGACACACACCGATCCTGTCTGGAAATGCCCCAGATACACAGGCCCATTTCATCAGTCCTAGGGCACTCTTAATCCAATCAAAATGACAACTGAGGCTATTCTGTTTGAAGATTTTTCTGTCTAACTCTGAAAATAAGAGGAGTTTACATATCTCTTTTATCAAAAGGCGGGACAAAACAGAGGCCAGGCTGCTGAATAGAAGACCCCCTCCTGCAGACATGCAGCCACACTCCAGAACCCAACACACAAATATGAATCAGTGTCTCATCTCTATTACAGTATACAAGCAAGAGACGGAGACTTTCCTTAGTAGTATCTTCGTAAATGGGGTGTACATGCAAACGCAGTTACAGAGACTTTTAACACTGGGTAGATAAGACCAAGTCCCAGATACTAGGCTGTGAGTTTTGACATAGGCTGACAGAGGTTCAGCAAAATCTGAGAGGAGAAAAGAAGAAGAAGGAGAAGAAGAAGAGGAGGAGGAGGAAGAAGAGGAGGAGGAAGAAGAAGAGGAGGAAGAAGAAGAGGAGGAAGGAAGGAAGGAAGGAAGGAAGAAGGAAAGAAAGAGAAAGAAAGAGAGAGAGAGAGAGAGAGAGAAAGAAAGAAAGAAAGAAAGAAAGAAAGAAAGACACCAGATCATTTCATCATGTAGATATTTTGTATTAGAATTTTCATGGCTTCAAAAATAGACACTAAGTTATACTAGCATTCCTTTATATATTGCTCATAATCTAATGTGTTCAGTTTTGTGTGGATTAACTGTGTAGTAGCTGTTTAAGATACACATTCTGTATTGGTTTGGCTTTTCCCAAGTTGGCTTTCTGTTGTTTTCAGGTAATTCCTAGAGGATTGGGGAAGGGCTTGCCACACCTCTAAATGGATCCAGAGTCTGGCTACCATGACTTAACACGGGGGTGAAGTTACAAAGTGAACACGTCTATGGAGAGAACGAATGTGTCACAGAGAGAACAAGGTGAGCGGAGCGTCTGCGGACTTGTCTTTGGCTAGCTTGGTGACCTCTATAAGCTTTACCTTCATCAACTGAACAGTGGAGAAGATGTGATGACCCCTGTCTTGTGCAGCCATTGACAGATCAGTGATGGAAGTGGTTGATGCAGGATCTGCATGTAGCAAACGTTCTGTATGTTGTTATCCTTTAGGTTTCACTCAAGATGTGATTATAGTAACTCATGAGACATAATAATGAGAAAGTAGATTTTGAGTAAAAGCTTTGGCTGTCAAGCTTGGTGGAGTGCTTAGATTATTGATTCATTGATACCACATGCATAATAAAGCAAATGTAAATACCTCAACACAAAGTCATAGTAGGTACTTTGTCTACTAGGTACAATGTCTCACCTGTATGATTTATCTAGCACAAACTGTAAGGTAGTGTTTAGATGACTTTATGGAAGCATGGCATCTAGATTATAGGATAGCCTTGCCTCGATTGTACTGTCCTTGACTCTCTTCAGAAGACGTCTGTGGCATTCTGAACATTTCTAGACCTGGGCAACATTTAATATGTCATGTTAAATTAGGTTGAGAGAATTTGTAGAAGGTCTGGATACCCTCTGAGAAATGTTTGAAAGAAGTGGGGACTGAATGGAGCAGAGACGAAAAGGAAACTTGATTTTTATCTCAAGGGTTGCAGGGCTGATCACGCAAAACCTGCCTGTGTGCAGTGGTTGGAAACAGACGTAGATGTGGCTTGGGGTGAAGGGGATAACCACTGGAGACACCCTGAGTCCAGGGTGTCCTGCATTGGCTGATTCCTGTTCCTAGAAGATTTTCTTATCTATGCAGAGGGGACCAGTTTTTCTTTGAGTTGGAGTTCTCAAGAAGTTGCTAAGCAATTCCAGTCTTTTGACTCTAACACGCAATAGACTTTCTATTAAGACAAAGAAGCAGTCACGGGGCAGTTACATCTTACTCTTTCCCGTGGCTAATTTCTGTACAAGGGGACATGCTTCTGAATTTGCTTTTAGAACTTGGAGTCTCTTGATCAAGGAGACTCTAAAGAGCTGGGAGAAAATGGCCAGATAGCAGGAGACTCTAAGCATCAGGTGCCCAGAATAGAATCAAGGAACTGGAGGAAAATGGCTGTTCTTTCCTCACTGTGCCCTGGGGATAGCACTAGCCTTTCTCACTTGGACTTCAGAAGCCAAGAGTTCAGAGCATTTGTGATGCTAGGACTGAACATCTTCACCCTGACAGGGCTCTCAGAAGTCATGTAGCCCGTTCTCTAACGTTAACAACCACGAGGCATGTTCCAGTTAGAAAAATGGCGGAGCATTGGGGGCAGACATCTTGGCTCTGTCTTGCCTGGAGACGAGGAGGAGAGTGATTGAAGAGCAATAGGCCTTTTGGTAGTAGTTCTGGAGAGTTCCGACAAACTTCCATCCAGACACTTAGGCTCTTCAAGTGGATGTAGTAACAGTCCCCAGCATACAGGTTATCACCCATTACAGTCGTACATAACAAAGAACCTGGTGTAGATCCCACTGCACCACAACCCCCCAGTGAGGGCCCCTCACGATGAGCTTCAACGTTATATTTTCTTGCGATGTTCTGGGGAGACTGGTCAACAGCTTTCACATAATTTCAAGTACTTATCATTATTACTAAGAATTGATTAGTTACCTGGAGGGGAATTAATTCACAATCTGAAATCTTTTTAAATTTTGATCCATTTTTTAAGCCCATTTGGAGCTTTCTAAGTTACCAGCATCTTTTGTTTAAAACTATTTATTTTTATATGTGTATGGGTGTTTTGTCTGCATGTATGTCTGTGTACCATATGCATGCAGTGCCCATGGAAGCCAGAAAAGGGTGTTAGATCCCCTTGGACTAGTGTTACAGATGATTGTGAGCTGCTATGGAGATGCTGGGAATTGAACCTGGGTCCTTTGAAAGAGCAGACAGTGCTGCTGAGCCATCTCTCCAGCCTGCTACTGGCATCTTTATTAAATTATAGTTCTCTAAATGGTGAAATGATTAAGTAGCATTTATCTACAGCATGATTTATCTGGAATGAACTTCCATATTTGGAGTTAAGCTGCACAAAACAATAAAGAAAAAGCATAAATACAATTATAAATTACTACAACGACAATAAACAGATACCCTGATAATTAGTACCTTGAGAAGTTCATCTATTCTTGAACACTTACTTGACAAGTCAGAGAGGGGCGCTTTGGCTGGCCTTAATAAACATAAAAATGTTATATCAGGGACACTGGTCCTTATAAGACTAAGAGAAATGGAGTCCACTATATTCTAATTACATTTATGTTGAACGTTGGAAGTATCCTCCCAGTAATGTGAGTTAATTCTTATAAATGTTATATAGCAACTGTTGGCTGGCCCATACTCTCATGGTGTACTCTATGACATGTAGGAAATGTGTTTTAAAACTGTCTTAGCTAGGGTTTCTACTGCTGTGATGAAATACCATGACCAAAAGCAAGCTTTGGGGAGGAAAGAGTTTATTTGGTTTACATGTCCATATTGTTGTTCATCACTGAAGGAAGTCAGGGCAGGAACTCAAACAGAGCTGGAACCTGGAGGCAGGAGCTGATGCAGAGGCCATGGAGGGATGTTGCTTTCTGGTTTGCTCCTCATGGCTTGTTCAGTCTGCTTTCTTACAGAACCCAGGACCATCAGCCTAGGGACAGCACCACCCACCATGGACTGGGCCCTCCCCTATCAATCTCTAATTAAGAAAATGCCTTACAGACATATCTGATGGAGGCGTTTTCTCAGTCATTCTTTCAGATGACTCTAGCTTGTGTCATTGACATAAAAACAGCCAGGACAACAACTGAATAGAAAATGTAACAACAGTTAAAGATTGCATCATGTTTTATTTTTAAAACATTTGATGGGTGTAACACAATTTCTAACCTTTCACAAAAAAAGAATAAAATAATTATCATGCCTAATTGAAATCCTCTATGATCAAGCAATATGAGGAATTAAAGACAAAAACTGAGTCTATTATACAATTTCACACCCGGAATTACTTGGTGCAGGTCATTAATATTTATAACTAAACCGTTCTTTGATGTGCATTAATAACCTACCTTGGGATTTCACAAAGAATTATTCATACATATTCTGGAAAAGGGGAAGGAGCCACAATTAAATCACAGTAATTAGCATGGATGTTGGGTTGGGATTGGAAGGAATCACAAATTCTTGCTGAACAGGCTCACTTCTCCACGAGCCTCAGAAGGCCGAGATTCAGCAAACAGAAGGTGAGATGCCAGAGTAGTAACTTCTGCAAAAACAGACTCTCCAAAACCTGCGATCGCAATGAGCATGAACTTGGTATTGGTGGAACATCTATCTCCACTTGTTAGACTTTAAAGCTTTGTGTCTGCTCTAGAGCACAGCGTTAATTTCTCCAGTGAGTTCAAAGCACCAGGCCAGCCAGGTCCCACCACTGTTTCACTCCTTAACTGATTTTAAAAATGAAAAAATTAGAGAGCACATAATGTTTCATCTATTTAAGAAATAAAATAACTTGTTTTAATATTTAATCTTCACGATAGTTAGGGCTCCTTTAATCTGCAGGCAAAGCAGTTTTGTCAAGTCTAAATTTATTAATAATTTAATTTTTCTTCTAGACTTGAAAGCCTGCACTGTGTGCTGGGCCACGGGGCTTGTATTAGTTAACTTTTATGTTGCTTTAATAAAACACCACGTCCAAAAGCCACTTACAGAGAGAAGGGTTTATTTGGGTTTATGGTTCCAGAGGGATATGGGTATCATCATGTCAGGGAGAGCATGGCAGCAAGTGGCCAGCGTGGAGGTGGGAGCAGGAAACTGAGTGCTCACACCTCAACCGTCAACAGGAAGCAGAGAGAGTGAACAAGAAGTGGTGCATGGATTTTCATCTCAAAGCCTGCTCCCAGTGACATACTTCTTCCATCAAGGCTGTACCACCTAAACCTCCCCAAACAGCGCCACCTGCTGGGGGACTAAATGTTTAAATGCCCCAGACTATGAGGTCATTACTCACTCAAACCATCCCCCCTGAGTCAATGGAAGTGTATCATCAGCATTCATCCTGTAAATTAATGCTGGAGTTTTGACCTGTGGCATTAGTATTTTTTTTTAAGATTTTTTCTTTTTTTTTTTAAATTTATTCTTCTTTCCTACGTTACATCCTTTAGAATGATATCTACTTATTTATATTTTAGTTGTTGAGACCAAGTTTGGCTGTGTAATCCAGGCTGATCTTGAATTCTTGGTCCTCCAGAGTCCTGGGATAAAGATGTGGGTTAACACATCTGGCTTCTAGCTGTGTGGTCAGATGATAACCCAGTAGTTAAAGTGCTTCTGGATTTGGGGTTTCCTTCTCCTTTTCTCACTTTGGAGGATGAGGCTGGCACATACTGTAATCATGTGATCCTGATGCCTTAGCTTCTCCTTTCTTTCCATTCCTCACCCTGAAACAAAGTCCTCTGTGACCTTAGTGGCTATGAAAAACATCCATTTCCCTATTATTGCTTTAGTCTGAACCGTTATTACCTCACAGGCATTTTTATAAAATGTATACGACACATTGACGATATTCCCTCACACACTCCAGATCTCATCTTTTTCTCCATCCCCACTCCTGGTCCTCCCCTTTGTTCCCCTAGACAGTTTCATATCATCACATAATTTTAATGCAAGTGAGTCATCATAATTAGGTTCTGGAAAATCCATACTTCTTCAAGGTTCTGTCTTCTACCTCTGCCATACACTTGCCCATGCAGTCAGCCATTTCTACAGAGAAGTCCTCTATCAGGTGGGTTTTGGGTCATTGTCTGTGTATTGTGAATGTTTGCATCCTTCCAAAACTCAGGTAGAAACCAAATCCACATTCTTGTAGTGTTAAGAGGCGGGAGTGTTAGCAGATGTTTGAGCCATGAGGGTAGATCCCTCGTTAGTAGGACTTGTGTCCTTCTACAGATCTGAGGAGCCTGTCTGCTCCTTCCACCCTGTGAGGACACATCAAGAAGCTGCAACCTCTTTGAAGAGAGAGGCAGTCCTGAGCAGACACCAGATCTTCTAGGGATTTGATCTTGTGCTTTGCAGCCTTCAAAACTGTGAGAAACACATTTTTTTGTTGCTTACAATACAAATTGCCCAGGAGAATTGTTGTAATAGCCTGAATGAACCAAGACATTCCCCCCATGGAAACTCAGGACCAGAGCAGCCATTGCACACCCATCATGTGGCGAGGACTTTGCTATGTGTTGGAGACATCACTGTGATCCAGGCTAGCCACAGTCCTGCCTTGCGGAAGCTGGAGTCTGGTAAGGATGCAATCACCATGGAGAACATGAGCTGTAACTGAAGCAGGATGATGTGCTATGGAATCTAAATCAGAATTGGTCTTGGGGGGAGTCCGGGAGAGCTGCCGGGAAAAAGCAACATCAAGATTGGAGCGGTGAGCCGGGCAGCGGTGGCACACACCTTTAATCCCAGCACTCGGGAGGCAGAGGCAGGTGATCTCTGTGAGTTCCAGGCCAGTCTGGTCTCCAAAGAGAGTTCCAGGAAAGGCACAAAGCTACACAGAGAAACCCTGTCTTGAAAAACAAAATAAAACAAACAAACAAACAAAAAAAGATTGGATCAGTGAGACCTGTGTGAACACATAGAGATCTGGAGGTGGGGGGGAAGCACCCCAAGAGGAAAAGAACTGGGAGACGCTCACTGTGGCCTGACACAAAGTGTGAGTGGGGAGTTTGGGTAAGTCTGAGGCAGTATCGGTTGTGGGGTACCTCAGAGCCATGAATGTTTTTAAGAAGTAGAAAGCATCAGAGGGGTTTTAAGGTGGTGATGGCATAATTATCTTTGTCTTAAAACTTTCTGAGATAAGCTGGTTGGAGATGGAGTTTTGTGAATTTTCCATTTTCTTGAGTATCACTCGGGTATATATTCTCCTTAATTTCATTCAGCCATTTCTTTGTGTCTTCTTTAAACTCCTTGGATTCTTTGTTGAAGTTTGTGATTGTCCTTTCAAATTCTGGGTCCTGGGGTTCATCTAGGTAATTTTCACTGTAAAAATTTCTGGGGGATTGGTGAGTTTTAGAGATGGGATACTGCCTTTATCTTTCATTTTGTTTGTATTTCTGTGATGAGATTTGGACATGTGGACTTATTTCGTTTGCTCTGTGTCTGATATGGACAGAACAGGTTGGGGCAGAAGAGAAGATGTGCAGGCCGGTTGGACCTACAGGTTGGAAATGACCTGGGTCAATGGTTCTCAACCTGTGGGTCTTAACCCTTTGAAAGTCCAATGATCCTTTTAAAGGGGTCACCTAGGACCATTGGAAAGCACAGATATTTACATTGTGATCCATAACAGCAGCAAAATTACAGTTATAAAGTAGCAATGAAATAATTTTATGGTTGGGGGTCACCACAACATGAGGAGCTGTATTAAAGGGTCGCAGCATTAGGAAGGGTGAGAACCACTGACTTAGTTGGAAAAGGAGATTGGGCTAGTGTGTAAGATGTTCATCCTGGTACGAACCTGGGGTGTAGGGGTAGATCTGGCTTGGTGGAGAAGTTGGATGTGGTATGGGAGGGGTAGATGGGTTGTGGCATAGGCAGGTGGGTCCTGGCAGAATCCTAGAGGATTCCTGCATAGGCAGGGCTGGCCAGACTAGGCTTGGACCCTCAAACAGCCAGGTCTGGCAGGTTGGGAAGGGTATATGGAGGGGAGGTCCGGGCAGACTTACCAGGCTAGGCACTGCAGAAGGAAGGATATGCAGAACTTGTCTGGGTGGAGGGGTTGGAAGCTATGAATTTTCTGTTGAGTAATAGGCCAGATACCAGGGCAGAACAACTGAGTAAATATTATCCCCAGATAAATCATACAGCATCATCATTCGCTGTCATTGTGTGTGGTTAGCAGGTTCACGAAAGCAGAGCCATCATGCAGTCCTTCAAAGGAAACAGGAAAGGAGGAAGGAGGAAAAAAGAACTATATAGAGCAAAAGGAGACATATATGATCAAAAAATGAAGTGTGGCTCAGATCTCAGTTTCAACCGTTTCAGTACAAGGTCATAGTAGTCTGAACATGTATGTGACCACTACTTAATTATGTTCATAAAGGTTAGTCGTACTCACTAATTGAAATATCAAGGCAAGTTATCTCCAACTGAGAGCTCTCCTACAATGGCTCTGCATTTTGTAATCCGTACATCTGTCCCCAAGCCACTATTTTTCGGTGGTGGCATATAGAGATATGGGTGGCAGGGTGAGGGATTTGGCTACTAGTAGAGCCTGGTGGCGATGATGGCCACACCCAACATGGTATCAAGTTCCAGTGGGGTGCAAAGGGCAGAAATTAATTCTTGAGGAGTTAAAGTGGGAGTTAAAATTCCATTGTGGCTTTATAGTTACAGGGACTGTAGACAGGGTTCAGCCCTGCCTCGATTGGCCCCTCCTTGCTCTTTTTCTAGTCCTCCCATTTGGGATGAGAATGTGTGCTCTGTTTCACTACTGTTTGTTAGAAGTATCTAAGCTCAGTTTGAATTTTATCAGGACTCACAGCTAAGTGATTGCTTTCAGTCTCAGAGAAGTCTTTGAACTTGGACTTTGGAGACATTCTAGCCCTGCTAAGACTCTTAGGGATGGACTAAATGCATTTTTTTTTTTTAAATTGTGACATTGATATGAGATTTCCAGGGTCAGGGCCGAATATACTGAGGTGGGTCTGGAATATGCCTCTATGGTTTCTGAATTAACGGCTTGGATGTGAGTAGATGAGTTTTTGGAAAATGATTGAATCGCAAGGAATCTAAACTCATCCATTGATGGATTAATTTGGTGGCTTTATTGGGAAAGCAATGGGCACTAGGGAGGAAATGGAGAGGAGTTAAAGAAGGGGGTCAGTGGGACATGCTCTTGGAAGGTACATCGTATTCCTGGCCTTTTCTCTCTGCCTTTGCTTCCTGGCTGCCACGACGTGAGCAGCTCACCCCTCAGCCCCATGCATTTCTGCCATGATGTTTCTGCATTGCCGCAGACCTCAAGCAGCAGAGCCCAGAAACCACGAACTAAATTCCTAGGAACTACGAACCCAAATAGCCCAGTCCTCCTCTAAGTTGCTTAGGCAACCTTGGTCACAGGAATGAAAACTTGACCAACAATTGTACTTGGTTTTATTGTGTCTCGAAGACACCCCAAGTTTTGAAAATTGAAGGTTGGTGGCAATCCTGCATTGAACAGGTTTATAGGCATCATTTTTTTTCTAACAGCTAAGATGATTGTTTTTCAGAAATAAAGTATTCTTAAATTAAGATATATCTATTGGGCCATAGACCTAATTCTATTCAAGCTATCCTATAGTATAAATACAACTTTTGTGGATGCTGGAAATTTTATTTATTTATTTCAATGTCACTTTGCCTTAAAGTGTTGGAACACACTATTTTTGAGGCATGCCTGTGTTTGAAAGCCTGTTGTTACTCTTGCATGTTTAATGTTCCAGTCCTGCTTTGATGGATAGGATGATCCAAATTTCCCCGGCAAGGAAAAAAAGGTTCATAATGTGTCAGGCACCTGTTGCAATCACACAACTGTGAATGGTGGTATGTAGCTAGAGATGTGTGTGTGTTTGAGTGTGTGTGTGTGTGTGTGTGTGTGTGTGTGTGTGTGTGTGTGTGTGTGCATACATGTGAAGGCCAGACATGTCATCCTTCAATAGCTGTTCACCTTGGTTTTGGAGACAGGGTTTCTCAATGGGACCTGTGGCTCACTAATTTGGCCAGACTGGCTGGCACCAGGGATCTTCCTTTCTCCAACTCCCAAACCATGGGATTACAAGGTCATCCCACCATGCCTCGCTTTTTAAAAGTGTAGATGCTGTGGGGTCCAACTCAGGACCTCATACTTTCAGGCAAGCACTTAACCTTCTCAGCCATCTCTCTTTCTCCAGCCCTCAGGTCCTGTCCTCTTCACCTGCATCCTGGGGGAATTCAGTCTCTATTGTTTTATGTTGATCAGCACCGGTGAGCTCTACTCAGATCAACCACAGTTGTTGATGAAATGGTCTTGAAATAGAAACAGAGAGAAAATCATTTTGGGAAGCATTTTTTTTTTTTTGGTAGGAGGGAGGGTGAAACATTCTACTGAGGTGATCATCCAAATAAGAGCATTAAAAAAAAATCAATTTTAATGGAAAATTTCCAAACATGCATTTTGTCATTTTCTGCTTAATTTATTCTTTTGTCTGTGGCAACGCCATGCCCAGTAGATAGAAGGCTTTTAGTGACTATCTATTGCATTATCACCATGAACAACTGCTCTCACACAGGGAGGGCTTCCTGATGATGTTCGTCAGCTCCTGCCTCCGCCCGAATTCCTGGGGGCTTCTATGGCTTTATTTGCCGAGTTGTTCTGAATTCATCCTTGTCACGCTGTCATCCGCCATGTTTGAGCCTTTAGATTATTATTCCCTACCCCCTGATCATTTGCCATTTCTATTCTGTGGTCCAGGAAGTCAAATATTTCAGTTATTTGAACTCAAGAAATTAATTGATTTCTTCTACTTTTTTTTTTTTAATTATGATTGCTTTTCTCGTAGTGAAAGGGAGAATTTAAATTGTGTGCATGAGTGTTAGGATGGCTGGTGCAGAAACAGACGCTTGAATTGGATCTTGGCACGTAGACTCTCTGTGCTTGCTTAGTATTCTGGGCCTGGTTTCTCCTCAAGGCCGAGAGTTATGGGACCAGACTGTGAGATCAACTTAACCCTGTATTATCCCTGTATTAAGACTGTCGCCGTATTTTAATCAGAGACTTACATTCCTGGCAGACCCTGCCTCTGCGAGTCACCGGTTTTCAACTCTCTTGCTGTGTCTGATTGCTCATGTAATATTAAACTGTAGTTGAACCTTCGTTTCTAGAAATATGAATGAATTCCTCAAATGAGGATTTCAAGAACTGATGAACTATGGAAAGCTGTTTCTTTATAACTACTGAAAAGTGGAAATAATGAATAATTATGCTTTTAAAATAGATACAAACAATCAGTAGTTAATGTATTCACATATTTTATTTTATTTTATGATGTTCTCACGTGCGGTCTAATATACATCACAAGCACAGTGCTAAAATTGCCCTCTTAATTTTTTAAATTCTTTCTTTTATTTTTGAGATTATAATGTTTCCATCAACTTCTTTTCTTTCCTCCCTTCAAACCTTCCCATACACCTCTCCATGCTGTCTTTCAAATTCACAGCCTCTTTTTTTCCATGGATTATTGTTACATATATGTATATACATATATATTTCTAAATGTAACCTGCTCAGTCTTGTTTACTGTTACTTGTGTGTAGATAAGACACCAACAGTCCTATGCAGCTATGATGCCTATGAGCTACCACAAGAATCAACATGGAACAATAACCTTAAGGGTGCATTAGAGACACCCACTCTTTGGTGGTAACCAACAGCTTTCCAATTGGACTTAAGGCCTGCTCAACAAGGGGGAAGTCATGCCTGGTGCTGGACACTTAGCCAGCTACCCAGGGCTAGTGAAGTCATGGGTGTAACTAGAGTTTTTCTGTCTTGCCCACAGTCAGGACAAATCTTTGTCACCTGCCAGTCCCACAGCCGCTCAGACCCAACCAAGTAAACACAGAGAACTTATATTGCTTACAAACTATATGGCCGTGGCAGGCTTCTTGCTAACTGTTCTTATAGCTTAAATTAATCCATTTCCATAAATCTATACCTTGCCACATGGCTCGTGTATGGTGATATTTTATTGTATTAAAATGTTATTTGTATGTTAATAAATAAAGTTGCCCAGGGGTCAGAGCTATTAGCAAGCCATAAGAAAGCAGGGCAGTGGTGGCGTACGCTTGTAATGCCAGCACTTGGTAGGCAGAGCTAGGCAAGTCTCTGTGTGTTCAGGGATACAGCCAGTATTGGATACACATGCCTTTAATCTCAATACCAATCATAGAAAACCTGGAGGTCTATACAGACAGGCTGTGACGAGGCGGTCATGTGGATGGGTTTACAACCAATGAGAAGGCAGAACAGAAACACTATAAAAAGACAGACACACAGGAAGTAGCTCTGGTTCGGAGAGGTAGGACCACCGCAGGAGGAAGGGTAAGGTTTTAGCTCTTAGCTCTGACCTCTTGGCTTTCTTCTTTGCATTGGTTCTGTGTTTCTTATTTAATAAGACGGTTGGTTACATCTACACTTGTGGCTTACCGGCATCTTCACATGCTGCTTGTCATGATGGTAGCTGGCAGTGACTCCCTGACTCAGCCTTCCACTTCCCAGAATTCTCCTCTCTCCTTGTCCTGCCTATACTTCCTGCCTGGCCACTGGGCAATCAGTGTTTTATTTATACAGAATGATATCCACAGCTCATGGGTCTTGAAGGAGAATCTACAACCACCACTTTGCCAAGCCAGCATAATCCCTAACTACATTCTAAATGTTTGTCCTTGTACCCACACATAATTGCAGTCCTCACCCCTCATCAAGGAAGCATCTCTTTGCAACCGACAGAGATTATTACAGAAAACCACAACTAATCAAAATGCAGAGTTGTGGAGCCCAGTCCCAGTGCATACATCTACAAAACTCCATTGTTGTCCCTAAAGCCCGGGGAACATTCTGGAAAAGAGGGCAGAAAGACCGTAAGAGCCAGAGAATTCGGGAGTTGGCTGTGAGGCTGTGTCTCCTACTAACGTCAGAAGCTCCCCGCATCTAGTCTCACTAATGTGACTGTCTAAAGATGAGCTCATCAAAGACAACATCAGTAGACATGCTGGAGGGGATTGGGGAAAGACCGTGAGGCCTCAACCCCAAATGAAGAACTGCAGATAACTAAGGGATGCTGAGAATGGGGGAAATAATCTTCTTCAAAGAACAGAACAAGTGGTTATCTAATGCCCCCTTCATTTGACCCCTTTCCTCAATACATTCTCTCCAGATCTTATGTCCCAGTACCATCACCACTAGTTACTAGTTTCTCTACTCCAACCCAGAAACATCACTTTTATAAGAAACACACCAGCCAAGTTCTGTTGCTTCAGTCTCACAAAACAAAACAATTTCCCCACCAGTTCCCTCACCAATGCCATTTCCTTCCTGTCTTGGCCCAAGTAGCCCTCTCTCTCGACACTTGTCTTGCCCCCAGGAGACTGTTGCATGTGCCATGCCGGTGCCCATGCCGGTGCCCATGCCGGTGCCCAGGCCGGTGCCCAGGCCGGTGCTCATGCTGGTGCCCATGCCGGTGCCCATGCCTGTGCCCATGCCGGTGCCCAGGCCGGTGCCCAGGCCGGTGCTCATGCTGGTGCCCATGCCGGTGCCCATGCCTGTGCCCAGGCCTGTGACCATGCCGGTGCCCAGGCCGGTGCCCAGGCCTGTGCCCATGCCGGTGCCCAGGCCGGTGCCCAGGCCGGTGCCCATGCCGGTGCCCAGGCCGGTGCCCAGGCCGGTGCCCATGCCTGTGCCCAGGCCGGTGCCCAGGACTGTGCCCAGGCCGGTGCCCATGCCGGTGCCCATGCCGGTGACCAGGCTGGTGCCCACGCCTGTGCCCATGCCGGTGCCCATGCCGGTGCCCACGCCTGTGCCCATGCCGGTGCCCAGGCCGGTGCATGTGCTTTTAACCACTGCACGACATTGCCTCTTGTCTGCTCATTGGGCTTCAGGGAAATCCGAACCCCCTACCATGGCTACTGGTTGTGGCAGCATGGAGCTCATTGGGAGCCTCTGTGAGAAGTTTCAGAAAAGGCATTCAAGCGAAGGGCCTGAGGGCATGCCGCTGAGGGCACAGGAATGAGCTGCAGGGGGACACGGTGGCAGGTGAATCATTGTTTTCAAGAAATTCTGTAGAAGTGGAGAGGGAAAACGCAACAGGAGGGACTGTGAGGCTTAAGGGAATGTCCTGAGAGCCCCCAGCCAAACTGCTGTCCCAGCACCAGACTGTTGGCGATTCTGCCTCGGCTGGCTAGTTTTTATGTCCACTTGACAGAAGCTAGGGTCATCGGAGATGATGGGGAACCTCAACTGAGAAAATGCCTCCCCATAAGATTGGGCTGTCGGCAAGCCTGTAGGGCATTTTCTTCATTAGTGATTGACATGGCGGGCCCAGCCCGTTGTGGGTGGTGTTACCCCTGGGACAGTGGTCCTAGGATCTGTAAAAAAGCAGGCTGAGCAAGCCATGAGGAACAAGCTAGTAAGCAGCACCCCTCCATGGCCTCTGCATCAGCTCCCATGTCCAGTTTCCTACCCTGACTTTCCTGGATGATGGACTATGGTGTGGAAGTGCAAGCAGAATACACCCTTTCCTCCTTGAGTTGTTTTTAGTTATGGTGTTTCAGCACAGCAACAGAAACTCTAAGACGCTGCCCCAGTGGAAAGTGAAGCGGACTGGGAATTCAGGAGTCTGAGCTTTGCATTCCACGGGTGCTTCTCTGTGTGAATAGCCACAGGCTGGGGCTATTTGGCTGTGGAGTTCTCTTTCTTTGCCCAGGCAGTGTTCTTCCCATGCGGGTGTTATTTCGGGTTTTTGAGAAGAAGTAGAGGTGAGTGATCTCCCACGTGGAAGGAGGCAGAACAGGCATTCTGGGAAAAGAAGAGGTGAGTGAGCCCGGCATAGTCACACATACCTGAAATCCCGGAAGCTGGAGCATTGAGGCAGGAAGGCCAGAGGCCAGTCCAAGCCACAAAGCAATGAAACTGTCTCGAAACAAACTATCACTACTAACAATAGAACAACAAGAAAAGCAGCAGAAAAAGGAGGGAATGGTTTGATTCGTTTGATCTTAAACTCTGTATTATTTACTTTTCTGCCCTTGTGATAGACACATTCTGGCCAAAAGCAACTCAGGGAAGAAAAGATTCTATTTGGCTTCCAGGCTACAGTCCGTCGTTGAGGGACGGCAAGGCAGGAACTTGGAGGTGGGAACTGAAGCAGAGACCAAGGAGGAACAGTGCTTCCTGGCTCATTTTCTCTGGCTTGCCTACATCAGGCCCATCTGCCCAGTAAACAGCACCCTACACAGTGGACTGAGTCCTCCCCCCCATCAATCACTCATCAAGAAAATGCCCACAATGTCCCCACAGGCCAGTCTTCTGGAGGCAATTCCTCAACTGAAGCTGCTTCTCCCTAGGTTTGCATCAAGTTGACAAAAAGCCGCCATGATACCTAGAAATAGATGTACATTGCTCACAGCCCAGCTCCCCTCAACGACACTTACTACCCCCAGTTTCTAAAAGCCGGTCGGGGGCTGCTTACTGTTAGTGCTTCGGGTAGCAGATCTTTGCAAGGCTAGGGTGTTGGCTGTGGACTTGCTGGATGGCAGCATCAGCTCGCCAGCCCTCTGTGAGAAGCTTTGGTCCATCATCGCACAGGGTCCCGCAGGGTGGAGTGTCACCAGGTTTCACCTACAGAAGTGACTCAAGACCGAACAAGAGAACAGAAGCCCAGGGCAGAGGCGGTGGGGCTGGTTACAGAGTGACAGACCAGCCCTTCTGTCAGCTGTAGTCCACATCGGTTAAAGTATGGACGGCTACGGAGACTGAACACTGGGAGATGGAGGCCTGTCAAGGTCCGTCTGCAGGTTGGCTGACAGAGAACGCAAGGAGAGTCCTTGCTCTGTCTGCGAGGAGTGTGGGGGGAGAGGAGGAAGCTGATTAGAGACGTCTTCATTTTCACAGTGAGGTGAGAGACAAAAATCACCTCCTGAGGGTGAGAAGGTTCAACAGGGAGCATCGGGAGGGAGCTGAGGCCTGTCAATCAAGGGATGTGCTGCTCTGTAAGGCTGGAGAACTGATGTGGCACCATGGGAAACAAAACAAAACAGAACAGAACAAAATGGGGGACCTTTGGCTTGGTGCTCTGGCCTTTGTTTTTGCCTCCAGCCTTACCAACAGACGATGTTCGTAGCTTTGTCACAGAGAGCTCAGCGAATACATTTTGCCGTTTTAAAGCTAGCGTTACTTATGGGCATATTTCCAAACCTTCAGAGTCGGCTTCTGATAACTTGCTTACAGACACTTTCACGGTGGAAAGTTTGCCCAAGAAAGTGAAAGTCCTATTCAGCAAGAAATAATTTTTCTTTTTGAAAGCATATTTGAAATGGCTGAGATTAAGATTCAGGGCCTTTCTTCTAGATAATGGATTTGGCCATTCTATTGCCCGTAAACAATTTACTTATCCCATAAAACACAGTTCAAAGAAGATCTAGTCCAAATACCCCGTTGCCATCCATTCATTGTTTGGTAGGAACGGCCATCTGAGCGCATTATTCTGTATGTTACTGCTAGACATGCAATTTTTCCCCCCAAAGCCCCATATAAATTTTAAAAAGTGAGTTCTTCCAATTTTTTTATGTTTTCTAAAATACAGGAACATTTTATTTATTTAGTAATATTGAAGAAGGAAGGCTAGCATACAAATGTATGTTCTAAGAACTTATATTGATGTGTTTTGAGTTGTTTCTCTATGGTTTTTTAGCAATCGCATCAGAAGATGAATTGATTAGGTGACTAGAGTTTAATTTTTCAATAGTGTAACTTTTTGGAATACACTTTTTGTTTGCTTGTTTTTTAAGACGGGGATTTTCTGTGTAGCCTTGGCTGTCCGGGAACTCCCTCTGTAGACCAAGACTCACAGAGATCCACCTGCCTCTGACTCCTGAGTGCTGGGATTAAAGGTGTGCGCCACCTCCTCCTGGCTGGAATACATTTTATAACCTTTCATCATAATCAAACAATTGTGTTTTGAGTATATACTATTTCCATGAACTCCCTTGTTGGGGGGGGGCGTGTTCTAGTTTGTTTCCTGTCTCTGTGGTAAACACCAGGACCAAAAGCAACTTGGGGAAGAAAGGCTTTACCTGGCTTACAGTTTAGAGTCCATCATCAAGGTGAGCCAAGGTAGCTCAAGGCAGGACCTGGAGGGAACAGAATCCGGGATCATGGAGCCATGTTCCTCACTGGTTGGATTCCTCTGGCTTGCTCGCTTTGTTTCTTTCATAGTCCAGACCCATCTGCCCCGGGATGACTCTGCCCACAGTAGACCGGACCCTCCTACATCAATCAGTTAATTCAGGAAATGTCCTACAGATGTGCCCACACTCAAGTAATTCTCCATTTGTGACGCCTTCTTCCCAGATGTGTTAAGTTGACAGCCAAGACTGACAGCCATCACTGTGGGTAAAAAGACAGCTGAGCTGGGTCTCTGCCACCAAGAGGTGTGTGATCTTACGGAAGAGGCAGTTGTGAAAAGCAGTAGCTTTAATGTACGTCACAAGATTTAAAAATTATTCTTACGGGTTACCGGCTTTATTTTCTTTAGCATTTGTGTTTCATACTACACTAGCAACACAAAGCTGATACATACCAGCTCAAACAAACAGAATCTATCCTGAACGAGAGAGAAAGTCTTGAGACAGGACTGGTATCAGACACCTCTGGATTCAGGATCAAAGCGCTTTATCAGGTGGGTTCTCTTCATCCCTCAGCTCTGCACCTGTGCAGAGCTCATCCAAACCTAACATCCTTCAGCTCAGGTCCGGAAGGTACAAAGGAAAGCCATACTGCTACAAGTCCCCCGTGCAGGGGTGGGGGAGGGGGTCCTGTTTCGTGATTAGCTTTGATGGGGGTAGAGTCCTGTTGAATAACATGGGCCTTTTTAGTGGGCTCCGCCCCTGCAGAAACCATATGGCCAGAGACGGAGGCAAAGGCAGGATTCTGGAGAAAGGTCTGGAGACAATGGCCAGAGGGATATGGGTTGACTGAGTGCTGAGAGCAGAGACAAGGGAATGTCTCTCGGTGACCAGCGGCGGTGAGGAGGCAGTTCCGCACATGCTCTCCTAACCCAGCAGCTTCCGTGTGGTCAAACATTCCCCCTTCTCCATGAAGCCGCCGCAGCTTAGTGCTTTACATTCCCAAGCCTTTACCCACAGGCGATGGAATATTGAAAGCCTGGATAAAAGCCCTTGAAGAGTGCACTCAGTTATCCTATTTCTAAATAGCCCTGAGTTGGATGGTGCTTGAGGAAGCCAAGCATACAAGAGGTTGGTTTTTACCCAGTTAAATAAATAAAGTGGAAAAGGCCCGCAACAGGTTCCGAGGCTCTGGATGGATCTGCAGTCGATGCTTCCACCCCCTTTATCTCAGTGATTTTTCCTCCTTACCATCCATTTAAGAACAACTGCTCTTTTATCTTTTTGAGATTATAATCACATCATTTCCCCATTCACTTTCTTCCCCCACAAGCCCCCTCACACACCCTTCTTGCTGTCTTTCAAATCCATGGCCCCCTTTTTCATCAATGGTTGTTGCATACACATCTGTATACACATTTATATTCCCACAAACACAAGCAGAACCTGTCCGGTCTGTACAATGTTCCTTACATGTGTGTTTGCCCGGCTGTCCATTGGGTACTGGGTAACACGTTGGTGTGCTCTTCCCATTTTAATGGAAGTAGTCTTAGTTGAGAGGGACCCATTTCTAGGATTTTTTTTTTTTCCCTTAAGGGCCTCGATTGAACATAAGCCCTCTCTGGCGTTTGTAACAGAAAACGTGTAATGGGGGCTGCATGACAACTCCATTGGCTCTACACGGCTGGAGTTTGACTGAGCGTGTTATTGAACTTGAAGGGTTATATTTAGGCTTTTCTTTGTAAGCCACATTCTACATAAATGAGTTCCAATGACCCTCACCCTGTTTATCTGCTTGTCTTCACTGCCCTCTCCATTTCTTCCTATTAATATTGGCTTGAAATAACCTAATTTTCTTGGAATTACCCCCAAACAGTTTGCACAGTTTTTTTTTTATTTATTTTTGTACAAATTTGCACGATTAGTAAGATCTACTAGACCGCCAATGCAAATAGCGAACGCAGTGCTTGAAGGAAGCCGGGAAAAGCCACGTGTTAATCCGCTTATCACGACAGAAAACGAGCCTTAGTCCAGGGAAGGGCTGAGGAGATACCGGCAGTGGTAAGGTGAGGGAGGAATGAACTGTGGAATTAGCATTTACAATTCGCAGCATGAATCTGAATATTTGAAAAGAACTTATACATTGACCCTTCTGATGTTTAACAGGGAGACACATTCAATTTGCATTTCATTAACTACCAGAACTCAGAGAGGGCCACCAGTTTTACTCATCACTAAAAACAAAACCTTACCAAATCATCTTTGAAAATTTCATATATATCCTCCAGATTTATAGGATGACACAGGTTCGTATTTACATGAACTATAAGAATTGGTGATGGGAGGGGATCAATAAATGGTACTGCTGGTTTGGTGGTCCAAATTATTCCATTTTCCTCCATGGCAGAGAAATATACCTTAGTTTTGGCTCATGAACCTGATTTACAAGACTTTTTTTTTTTTAATTGAAGATACCTCCTAAAAAGCTGTGTTGCCTATGGCATGCATGAAGAATGTTAGTCAACATAATATTATGTTTTTCTTGTTCCTCGTACATTAAAAAAAAGAGAGATAATTTGGGATTGTGGAAATTGTTCCAAATAATTTGGTGATAATGGAGCTGGAGAGATGGCTCAGCCATTCAGAGCATTAGTTGATCTTGCAGAGGACCCAGGTTCAGTTCCCAGCACCCACATGGTGACTCACAACCATCCAGGACTCCAGTTGACCTCCAAAGACACCAGGCATTTGGCTCACACACATACATGTGAGTCACACACACACACACACACACACACACACCAAAATAAATAAATCTAAATAATTTGGTGATAAAACATTACTATTCTTATAAAGGCAATTTTTATTTCTGTGTTCACAGTTTGATGCCACGAACAAAGAGACATTAGGACAACCATTATAATTTTGTATTTAGTTAAGGTTAGCTATCAGAATCTAGATAAATTTAGATTTTAATGTTTCTGTTATAATAATAATAATAATAATAATTATTATTATTATTAATGCTTTCAAAAACTTCTTTTGCTAATTTTTTTTCATTGGAACTTACCCAGCCTGTGCATTTTTATTATGATTCTTTGTTCATTGACAGTTTGCTAATTGAGTTTGTTAATTGTAGTCTAATAAACAAACACATTGATGCTACACCACTGAAGACCAGGGATTACCCCTCCTTCACGTCACATGCCAGGTGGCACATGGACATTTTAAGAACACCCTTTAAGAGAAAAGTGGCCTGCTTTTGTTACGTAGTTAAAATGACATTTATAGCAGCAATTTTAATTCTTCGTACTCCAGTCTTTTTTTTTTTCAAAATTATTTTATGTGTGTATTTGCCTACATGTATGTCTGTGCACCACTCCAGTGCCTGGAGCCTTTGGAGGCCAGAAAATGTTATCAGGTCCCCTGGACTTGGAATAGCAGGACGTTGTGAACCACCATAGCAGTGCTGGTACTCAAACCCAGGTCCTCTGGAAGAGTAGCCAGAGCTCTTAACCACTGAGCTATCTTTTCAGTGGATGTTTCCAAAGTCTTGTTGAAATGTAGACTCCCAACACCACTGATTGGTGTGGAAGCTTTGGTTGTGCGGTGGGAATATGGTTAAGATGGTAAGTGTTATGTCCCGTACATTTCACCATAGTAAAATGGATTGAAGGCAGAAGGGCTGTCATTGAGAGTGATAGCTGGGCTTAGACAGAGACCTAATAAATTCTTTTTTTTTTTTTTTTTTTTTTTTTTTTTTTTTTTTTTTGGTTTTTCGAGACAGGGTTTCTCTGTATAGCTTTGCGCCTTTCCTGGAACTCACTTGGTAGCCCAGGCTGGCCTCGAACTCACAGAGATCCGCCTGCCTCTGCCTCCCGAGTGCTGGGATTAAAGGCGTGCACCACCACCGCCCGGCGAGACCTAATAAATTCTTACAAATTATAATGTCCACTGCTTGAGCTTTATAGATGATTCAAGGAAGTTGAAATGCCATGTTCAAGGTTGTATACCTCACTGGTATAAGGTAAATCAGCAAAGATCCTTAGATTTTTTTTTTAATCTCTGGTTTTGAAAGGGTTTTTAAATCTATGAATGGATACCTTTCTTCATTTTTAAACATGCCATTATATGTGAAATATTGCTTGTGTCTTATTTTATTTCTCTCTGAAAACACAACTAAATGCATTTTAGATGCACACACCTGCCAGATCTCCAACACTCTCCTGTGTATTTCCTACTCTTTTGTCAATTTGTGCTTCGTCCCAGTTAATTTTTTAAAAGTAATTTATTTATTTTTATTTTATGTGCATTGGTATTTTGCCTATGTGTATGTCTGTGTGAGGGTGTTGGGTCCCCTGGAACTGTAGTTATAGAAAGTTGTGAGCTGCCATGTGGGTGCTGGAAATTGAACCCAGGTCCTCTGGAAGAACAGCCAGTGCTCTTATCTGCTGAACCATCTCTCCAGCCCCGCAACCCAGTTGACTTCTTATGATTTATAGTCTCATTTATTAATTTTATTTGGTCAAGTCTATGAAATCTGTTTATACTCTCAGATGCTGTTTAAAAATTTGTTAATTTATTCTTTAGTTTCTAACTTTCTGCTAGAAATGAAATATTGCCTTTTACCTGTTTGAATGTAGTAAGCAGGGTTATTAAAAAAAAAACCCATGTCCAGCTGAGTATGATGCTATACACCTATCCAAGCACTGTGAGATTGAGGCAGCAGGCTCATAACTTTGAGTTAAATCTGGCCTATACTGTGAGTTCAAGGTCATTCTGCACCATACGAGACCCTGTATATACGCATATACATATACATCATATACATATGCATATACATGTACACCCATATATGTCTGCTCATAACTCAACAGGTACTCACACATTTTCATGCTGTCATGTAGTCTGCTGACTGGCCATTTCGCTAAGTGTACGATGTGTTGGGTGGACATCAGTTTATGCAATGATTGTTTTACATTTTACCGAGTAGGTTGAATTCAGCTCTCAGTCTTGTGAATAAAGTGTCAGTGAACTTGTCTGTGCTCAGAGTGTTTCGCTTTAAAGTTAAGATTATTAATTGAGGACAAACATCTGGAGGTTATACTGCTAAATTAAGGAGATGCATACTTTGAAGACTCCTAGAACTTTCATTAAATTACTTGCCTTGAGACAAGTTGGGTATGGTCACTCTGTGGGAACACAGTCCATGAATGAAGCCGTGTGAAGAGATTTCTGAGTGTTTGTGAGAAAACTCCAAGTAATGGAGACAAGAGTCTTGTAACCTCTGTTCCTCCATAACATAGGTTTGTTCTTGGAATATATTTTTGTGCCTCTTCAGGTGTAGTGAATAGAAGTGGGTTCGCTTTTGATTACCCATTATTATTTAGATGGGTTTCCCTATGTGACTGTACACAGCCTAAACTCATATGACCTTGCCTGACCTTCAGGATACTCTCAGAGTATCTGAAGGAAGTTGGCTACTGCGTGGGGCTTTAGTCCGCTTTGTTTTTAGGCTCCACTGTTCCGGGTTCACACTGCCATCTAGAACAGTAACATCACTCATGCGTATCCAGAGTTTCTTCTTCCACTGCTTCGCCATATCATATTCCACACACAACTGCTAACATTGTGTAAGGTAAATATTGCCTTGAGGGAAGCCTAATGTAATTAAGAGTGATGATGAAAACTAGTTAATTTTTAATCACTTTGTGAATGTGACTGAAATTGAATAGCTGTTCTTAGTAAGAAAGGAGTAGTTAAACCCTACACGAGTTTACTAATGACCCTCCTGATATTATTTCATAGAATACTTTTTATTCCTGTCTGGTATAATTGACTTTGGCTTTGATGAGGTTCAGAATGCCCGGGTTTATTTAAAATAATTATCATGTGGTGTCCCTTTATTTTTGCCTGACTAAACTGAGGAGGGGAATTAAACGGTGATAAGAGAAAGCATGGGACAAAACAATAGACAGACAACAATGCCTTAGTTAGGGTTTCATTGCTGTGAATAGATGCCATGACCGTGGCAGCTCTTATAAAGGAAAACATTTAACTGGGGCTGGCCTCCAGTTCAGAGGCTTAGTCCATTGTCATCATGATGGGAAGCGTGGAGACACGCAGGCAGACATGGTGCAGGAGAAGGAGCTGAGAGTTCTACATCTGGATCCTCAGTGAGCAGGAAGAGCGAGACACACTGGGCTGGGTTGACCTTCTGAGACCTCAAAGCTCACCCCCCAGTGACACACTTCCTCCAACAAGGCCACACCAGCTAACAGTGCCACTCGATGTGGGCCTATGGGGGGGGCATTTTCATTCAAACCACCATAGACAACAGCACAAACAAAGAGAACCAACAAACCCTAGAACAAGAGGGAGCCCAGCTTAGCCTCTCTAGCCACCTTTTTATAGAAACATTTCCCTCTCTATGGTCTCTAGTGGCCCGCTTTGTCCAACAGTGAAGAACTGAGCCATATCCTACTTATTCTTGTATGCTGCTGTGTAGCCGTGGGGCAAGTCCACGAATTAAATTCTGGCCGAGTTTTGCTAGAGGTGTGGGGACAACTTAAATATTTCAACAACAAAACACACAAATATCCCTATTTTCCCACAGTAATATGGTGAAATTAATGTATCTTTAATTTTCACTTTATGTGTATGGGCGCTTTGCCTGTATGTATGTCTGTGTTTATTGCCTGCAGAGGCCAGGATAGAGATTCCCTGGAAATGGAGTTATAATGGTTGTGAGTCACTATGTGGGTGCCAGGAATCTACCCCAAGTCCTATGGAAGAAAAGCCAGTGTTCTTAATTGCTAAGACATCTCTTCAGTCCCAAATTAAAGTGTCTTAGAGTTGTAAAACTACCTTAAGCTCTTGGAAAGAAAGGCTGTATTTAATAAAAGTAAAGATAAGTAAAACTATTTTTTAAATGCCTTATTGGAATATGCAGATTTAGACATAGTAATTGTCAAAGTGAAGATATTAAGTCATTGTGTGGAATTTAATGGCAGCATCTAAAAGTCATGACATTTTTTGTTTGATGTGCTGGGCCTAATTTATATGTAAATATAGGCTCTGTAGTATTACCTAGACATTTAAATGCTGTCTGAATGGCTTATTCAGGAAACTGATGTAGATCTCTCAACACTGTGCTAGAAAGGAGTTCTATAAAACATAACTTATTATGTATATTTTCCAAAATACAAAGACCACGTACAGTGATTTTGTTTGAAATAGGTTCTATCCATATTGGGGTATGTAACTATAATTAATTTTCAGTAAAATGACTTTTGTACCACTTCTGAAGTTTTGTAGAAGAATTGGTAGATAGAATAGGAACAATAACAAATTTCCATGGTGACCTTGAGGGAATTATGAAGGCTCCACCAATGCTAGGGCATAGAATATGTGACCCCAGTTATGACATATTGGCATGTTCAGTATTTTAAGCTGAAAGAGATTGAGAAGCCATGGTAGGAGAAAGTCTCCCCCACTTCTCTCTTGAATAGCATCACGTGACAGGTATTGAGCTCCGTTCCTAGGGATGTTAGTCACAGAGGCTGAGGAAAATATGAACGAAGGGCCTTGTCAGCTTCCCTTTAGAGAGAACACTAAAAAAGTGCCATACTCTTTGTGAAGACTTCTATTTAACTGCCAATTCTTCATCAACCTTGAAACACAGACAATGTAAGTAAAGACTTAAATGTAAGACTCGAAACTATGAAAATTCTAGAAGGGAAATTCTAGAAGGCCAGTTTCCTTGGTCTCTGCAATAGTTCTTTGGACATCACACCAAAAGCTCAGACTTCAAAAGTAAAAAGAAAAAGGAAAACAAACAAAAAGCCAAAGGTACATTGATCTGCAGCGCAGTCAACAGGATGTAAAGACAATAGCCAGAGAGCCATCAAAAGAGATATGCAAGCTCCGTATCCGATAAGAGGGTCATATTGAAACTTATGAAGAATTCTCATAATTTAATAGCAGAAAAGTAAGTAATGCAGCTAAAAATAGGTAATGACCTGAACAGACATTTCTCAAAGGAGACACAAAGAGGGCCGCCGTGTTTATGAAAAGAGGCTCAATGTCAGAAGTCACCAGGGATGTGCAAATCTTCCCTCATTACCTGTTCCAGGACCATTATTCTAAGAGCTGTAACTAACAGTGGTGAGAAAAGCTAACCCTAAGCCTGTAGATTGGGGCCAGACGTTATGGAAATAGCATGGTAGTTCTTAAAAGAGTTTAAAGATAGAATTACATGTGACACAGCAACCCCTCTTCTGAGCATGTGCTCAAAGGAGATGAAATCCAATCCACTTTCTTTTCTGAAGATATTGGCACCCCTAGGCTAATTGCATCATTCTTTACAATAACCACCATGGTGCAGCCTTTGTGCTCATCGACGGGTAGATGAATAGCGAAGTCATGGCACACACAGAAGAATGTTATTTGGCCCTGAGAAGGGAGATGCCACCACTTGTTACAACGCAAGTGGTGTAGAGGATATTATGCTATATCAAATGAGCCAAACACAGGATGAAAACTGTCCCATGATCTCACTTACGTGTGGAATTTTTATTAATTCAAATGCACAGGAATGGAGAATACTGTAGTGGCTGCCAGAGTTATGGGGAGAAGAAAGAATGAGGGGGTGGACAAAAGAGACAAGAGAATCAAGCTTAGGGATTTCATGTACAACATGAGCACCAATGTTAATAAAGTTTTATTATAATGGAAGAGCTTTTTGAAAATTATATTTTAGCTGTTTCTGTTACCCCTTTTCTAACTGTGTGAGATGGTAAGTGAGGATCTGCTTCGCTGTAGTAGCATTTTGCTATTTCTGTGCCTCTCATAACTTATAAACCTTATAACTTATACACAATTAAATAAATAAATACATCCATTTATTTTTGTGTGTATTGTGTGTGTTTTTGGACTTCTGAAGGCTCTCACATCATTAAAACTTGTTACTCTCCTCTCTCACTAATCTGTTATTATAAAGGTGTTCATTACGACTCTTATGACTAATGAGGAAAAATATTAGGTTCTTGTCTGACCCTCCATAGTGTGTGCGATTTAAAGTTTTAATTTCTGTGCTTCTTGGGTGGGGACAGCTGTCTGAAGACATCAGCTGAGTTCTGACTGGCTTGTGGCAGGCTAACCATCAAGCAGCACAGCTTCATTAGCCTTGAGCCCTTGAGCAGACTCTTGTAGACAGGGCCTAGTTGCACAAAGAGCATGTCGGCTTGCTGATGTTCAGAGGCTTTCATGGTCCTCATAGTCAGTCATCAGTCCACCCCTCCCCACAGCTACAGGGCCGCCTGCTTTGCATGGTGTAAAAAGCATGCCCACAGAAGGGGCTGTTTCCTAATTGATGTTCGTCTTTCTGTTCGGGCTATTTCCTCACAGGCTTTGAATATGAGCAGTTCAAGACAGCCTCTGCTTGGCTCCGCATGTCTGAAACCCTAATGATAAAAAAAAAAATGTAACTCTGTGATACCTTTGTGATTTTTAGAAACGGAGCACAGTCTCATCCCTCATCAGAGCAGCTTCTTTTGTCGGCAGATGGTAGTTAAAACAGAGACTTACTGTCTTAGTGAGGGTTTCTATTGCTGTGAAGAGACATCATGACCACAGCAACTCTTACAAAGGAAAACATTTAATTGAGGTGGCAGCTTGCAGTTTCAGAGGTTCAGTCCATTATCATCATGGCAGGGAGCATGGCAGCATGCAGGCAGACGTGGTTTTGGCTACATCTTGGTCAGAAGGCAACAGGAATGGTCTGTGACACTGGGTGGTATCTTGGGCGTAGGGACACACTTCCTCCAACAAGGCCACGCCTACTCCAAAAAAGCCACACATCCTAATAGTGCCACTCCCTATGAGCTTATGGGGGCCAATTACATTCAAACTACCACACTTGCATTTGGCCAAAGTGCAGACAATAGGTGATGGTAGAATGTTCAGCTCCAAATATGACATCTACATCACACTCTCTTTCCTCTAGGCTCGTGGAACATCTCAGAAGAGGGACAGAAAGAGTGTGTGAGCTGAGGAGGACTGGAGTGAGACAGAGTCTCCTGGACATGCCAGGACTGTGGCACCCATGAACTCCCAGCAGCTGTAATTGCCTGCACAGCATTTGCCCAGGATCAAGCCAGTCAGCATTCCAACATGGGTGGTAGAGGGGCTCACAAGGCTGCTGGGGGGGGGGGAATCAGTTTTCCTAAGACGTGTAACCCCTAGTAGGTTGTCCACATCCCAGTGGATGGCCCCACATCCATGTGCATCCGGCCCTCACTAATGGGGGTTACAAGTGGGCATGGGTGGGTAGGAGAGGAAGTTGGGAGGGAGTCATGTTGCAAGGAGGGTCGAGGATGACACAGCAGGGAGTGGATTTGATCAAAATACGTTATATACATGTAGGAAATTCTCAAAGAATAAGCGAGTATATAATTTAAAGCATCATAAGAGAAAAAATGAAATGGAACACACGACTGAGGAAATATCTTCATTTGGGGGCTGCATCCCATTAAAAGAAGCTACACACGTAAAGTTGAAATTGATATTTGTAGAGCCACGGGTCTCAAGGTGGCTTTACATATTAACAACAGCTACCTGGGGTCATAGCATCCTTCTGTCTTTCTTGTCGACCTTTACTTTTCAAATGTTTATGCTCCTGACATAAAGATTGCTTGGTTCTATTGGAGTCATTTGTTGGGTAAAGCTTGACGGTAACTTCTAAGGATTGATCTTTTGTCTGGAATCTTCTCCTTGAAGGCGGACACCCTGGGAATTTGGATCCAGACTTACTTGTTTGTAATATTGGAATGGCTGAGGAATAAACATGTCTAGGATTTTGACTACGAAATGTAGGGTCCATTTTTGTAGAACTTTCCAGTTCTCTGGTTTTTTTTTTTCCTTTTATTTTATTTTACAATACCATTCAGTTCTCTCTGGGTTTTTATACTATGTAATGTCCATGGTTTTGCATCTTCCACAAGGAATGAAACAACAATACAGAAAAGCAGTCATATAGAGTTGTTAAAAGTGAGATTAAAAATATAGAGTATACTTCAGAGAATGGGAACAGATTCATGAAAGCACATGGCTAGAGAGAGCCCTGAGTTCTTTTCTGTAGTTCTTTTTTAATAGGGGTAGGTGGAAGGAAGAACCAATCCCTTGAGATGGGAATGGAATGGATCCTTAATCTGACGGACACATGGGCTGGTATGTAACTTTGGACAGCCTGTCCTTGCACTGGTAGATTGCATAATTTTAAGCAAATGTTCACACCATCATGTATTTGCATGAGATAATAAGTATGTTCTATTTGCTTTCTGACAGTCACTTCAAGGACAGATTGGCCTTAACTATGTTCATGTTCAACACGGTCCAAGCTGGCTTCAAAGGAGTTTTATTTCTAAAAATTTTATTTATGTGTATGTGTGTGTGTGCCAACTTGTCTTTATATACCAGATGAGTGCAGGTGTCCAAAGAGGGCAGAAAGGGGCATCAGATGCCCTGGGACTGGAGTTAAAAGGTACTTTTGAGCCACCATGTGGGTACTGGGAACCTTGAGTCCCTCTGGAAAAGCAGTACGTGTTCTTAATGGCTGAGCCATCTCTCCAGCCCCTCTCCCTCCCCCCTCTTCCTCTAACTCCTCCTCCTCCTCTATGGTGGTATTCTAATTGTACTGAAATGTGATTTTGATTGTATGTTAATAAAGTTGCCCAGGGGTCAGAGCTATTAGAGCCATAGCAAGAGTGTGGCGGTGGTGGCACACGCCTTTAATCCCAGCACTTGGTAGAAGAGCTAGGTAGATCTCTGTGTGTTCAGGGATACAGCCAGCAATGGAGACATACGCCTTTAAGACCTAGGGGGCTGTTCATACAGACAGTGACGAGGCAGTCACATGTTTGGGTTTACAACCAATGAGAAGGCAGAACAGAAAGGCTATCTAAAGACAAACACACAGGAAGTAGGTCTCTTTTGGAGAGCTAGGAGCACCGCAGGAGGAAGGGTAAGATTTTAGCTCTGAGCTCTGACCCCTTGGCTTTCTCTTTTACATTGGTTCTGTGTTTCTTATTTAATAAGATGGTTGGTTATATCATCCTCCCATTTTTCTTCTTCTTTTGAGGCAGGGTCTCACTATGTAGCCTTGGCTAGCCTATATGTAGACAGGCCTGCCTTGAACTCCTAGGGATCTGCTTGCCTTGGCCTCCTGAGTGCTGGGGTTACAGGTATACCATCACAGCTGGCCCCCAATCTCTTCTTTTACCAGGATGTGTCTGACTACAAGTCACCCACAGGATGGGAGCTGCCGCGGTTGCTGGACTGTCTCTATGCTTGCCTACGTCACCCTATTTCCCAAGTGGCAAATCTTATTCTTTTTAGTAGAATCAGGATGTTTTTAGGAAACCAGAAGTTGGAAATTGTCAATGAAATTCTGGTGTCTCCTGAAGATTCACACAGATGTATAGTGCCTAAGAAGCAAACAAGTTGATTGGATTTTCCAATAATTTATCAGACAGACTATGGAGTTAGGGTGGTCTGTTGGAGATGAAAGCAAAGCAGTTATAGGGAAGGATCGTGCTTGACATGAGCCCAATTTCCAGAGGAGTGTTTAGGGAGCTGATACCTGCGGGAAAGGCTTGTGCGACTGGGCACAGGATGACTCTTCCTGTTTGGCCAGGGCCAAACTAGCCAGACTGGTTGTCAGATTTTGTTTTCACCTGCAATTATTTTGGAGGTAATGGTTAACACTTTTAGATGGCTTTTATGTAACGACTGGCAAATGGGGCTCTGTGGATGTGTTTGCCCACACATCCTTTGGTTCAAAAAGAAAAAAAATCTAACAAATTGAGTAATTTTCCTTGAAGGTTCCAAATTGGTGAAGACACATTTTTGATAAATATCTAACAGGAATTAGCATTATAAATCTTTAAAAAAAATTATCATTTAAAAAAATTTCATACATTTTGGTCCTATTTCCCCACAATTCCTTCCATATCCTCCCTACCTTTCTACTTACCCAATTTCATGTTCTCTTTTTTTCTGTCTTCTCAAAAAAACAAAACAAAACAATTCAACAAAAAATAAAAGATAAATGAAAGTCGCCGGGCAGTGGTGGCACATGCCTTTAATCCCAGCACTCGGGAGGCAGAGGCAGACAGATCCCTGTGAGTTTGAGGCCAGCCTGGTCTACAGAGTGAGTTCCAGGAAAGGTGCAAAGCTACACAGAGAAACCCTGTCTCAAAAAACAAAAACAAAAGCAATAAAAGAAAAAATGTAAGTCAAAACGGACAAAAGGAAGAAGGTGGAGGAGGAGGAGGGGAAGGGAAAGGGGAAGAGAAAATAAGAGGAAGAAGAGGCAGAGGAAGAAGAGAAGGAAGAAGAGGAGGAGAAGGAGGAAGAAGAAGAAGGAGAAGGAGAAGAAGAGAGGAGGAAGAGTGTAACTAGAGTTTTCCTGCCTTGCCCACAGTCAGGACAAATCTTTTTCACCCGCCAGTCCCACAGCCGGTAAAGACGCTGGTAAGCCACCAGCCACATGGCAAGGTATAGATTTATAGAAATGGGTTAATTTAAGATATAAGAACAGTTAGCAAGAAGCCTGTCACGGCCATACAGTTTATAAGTAATATAAGCGTCTGAGTGATTATTTTATACATGGATTGTGGGACTGCGGGGCTTGGTGGAACCTGGAGAGAAGCTCTCCAGCAACATCTTGGTTAAGGCTGGGACTTTGTGTCCACTCCTCCTCCTCGATGTGGAGATTTTGTCTGGTTGGAATCTGAGCAGGTCTTGTGCAAGAGGCACAAATCTTTCAACCTGACAAATACTTTCTTTTTACCTGATGGCTCCCTCAGCCTTCGTATCTGAAGATGAGCAAGGCTGATGACTATTGTTTAATATATTTATTTATTTATGGAGGATGTCGGACTGGAGTGGCTGGTTTGGCTTTGTGTGAGACTAGCAGAAGTTAGAAAAATTTAAAATCAATATCTCATTCCCTTTGTAGAGCAAACAAAAACAGCTTTGAAACAATACAAAAAATAAATATTTCCGTGCTCTTCCATTCCCTCACAAATACCCCAGCACACGAGTGTGAGGCGTCACTCATGACTGTGCAGCATGTATGAGGTTCGGGGCACAGGCCCAGCATCCCAGCGCTGTGGTGGGGCCAGTGCAAGGCGTGTTGAGTTGGTTTTCTAACTTGACACCCTCCCCCCCCCCAAACTGGCCTGGAATTCGCTCTGTAGTCCACGCAGGCCTCAAACTCATAATCCTTCTGCCTCAGTCTTTCAGGTGCTGAGATTGTAGGTACGAGCCTTCACGCTGGTATGACCCAATTCTCTTTGCTGCTCCCAAGAATATTTCATTTTCCTCTTCCCTCTGCATCTGAGTGGTACAGCGGGCTTCTCACAGCACACAAAAAGCAGTATGCAGACCTCCTTCTTTGTAAGATATATAGGTTAGAAAAATAAAGTCATTCATCCTTTGACCCCGGCTGTCTTCATTTAAAAAAGCAATTTCTTCTTTGTATCATTTATTCACCATGATAATGACATTGGTAAAAGGTTTTTCAGTTTGTCGTATGATTCATAACAGAAATCTGGAATCTTTCTATTGTCATTAGAAAAATCAGTGCCTATGTCTTGCCGGTGAGAGCGGAATCACTGTCCTGGATGTCACCACGCAGAGTTGTGCTCCGGAGCGAGCAAGTCATAAGGTGATGGCGCCCTGTTAGAGCATGGGGGGGCTAGACTGTTTCCAAAATCAAAGTAGCTTTCTGAGACTCTTACATGAGGGTGGTCTGTCCGGGTGTTTCCAGGGTAGACCTGGTGGTGCTCACGAGCATAATGTTGCTTGATGAACTGGAGTTAAATACTGACTCACAGTGCTGCTGGGCACCAGGGCAGGTTGGAGCCTTAAATATCGCTTCAGGGGGGAAAAAAAACCCCAACGTATCGGCACACACGCTGACAGTTCATTTCCAGGTGGGGCCTCACGCCTGCTCTGTGCGTGGTAACTTCAATCTTCCCACTGTGAAATTGTAGACAGCTTGTCTGTGGAGGCTCAGCCAGGCCTATTAATATTTATACATTCTATTCACACTCCAGTCAGAGCGTAGAAGGTGGAGGAGATCTTTCTGATTTGGAAGCTATTAAGATTCATGACCCCTTTAGCTATTTACTTCATGCGGCGTGAGAGGCGCCGCAATCAGCTTACACTTAAGGAGAAGGTACAAATCATTGCTGCTCAGATATTGTCCTGCACTGTGGCCACGCGTAGTCCGTCAAAAGTGTTAGGAATGTGAATGCATTCCTTTATCTCAAGACACGGATTATTAGGTGAGACGTTCTTCTCCCAGGATGGGATAGGATGGCTACACCAAAAATTGCTTCTTAAATCCAAATTAAGCCACGCGGATCGAAGCTTCATACGTTATTAAGAAGCAATATCTAATCAATTTTCCTTCTTGAGAGCAGACGCTGATTGAACAGATGATGAGAATGAGGTCTTGAAGGGGATGGGATAAAAGATGGTCAAATATCTAGGTGGGCATGTGGCCCATCTCCGAAGAAACCAATTCTCTTAACATATTAAGAGAATTGTACCTCTGGTTTACAAAGTATTGTGAAGTTGGAGATAGGCCTTCCATTTAATTAATTTGTGGAATTATTTGGTATGTTTTATTGGAATCTCTAAGCTAGCTAATCCTATTCTATTGAAATAGTCTTATTCAACCAAAAGAAAAAAATGAGAACATTAAAAGAAAGTGGCTGGGAGAGAAGAAAAGAGAATGGATATTTGCTCAGAACTTAATGCAGACTAAGTTTTTTTTACGGTGATTCATTACTTGGAATTTCACAACAATCTCTGAAGAAGGCACTAGATTTGCAGGCTGAAATCTTCAAGAGGCCAAGCATCTTACCCCAGACCACATATTTAGTAAATTGAGTACTTAACACTGAGTCTGTCATAATTCCAGAGTGTTTTAAAGATACTGTTGGATTTACGTTTCTCAAGGGATGCCCTGTAATAGCTTGTTCTGGTTACTTCCTGTTGCTGTGACAAAATGTTCTGACCCAAGGCAACAGCTTTTAGGTGACAGTCTATCACAGAGAGGAGCCACTAATCCCAAAGATGAGAGAAGGAAGACCCCTGACCCAAATCATCATGGCCAAATTAATTAAAGCAAGCTTTTTTTTTATTCAGGCACATGGTCCGTCTTCCACTAAGGCGGGGTTCTAGAAATCAGCATTGGATGTGAGGAAGACAAGGCTTTTATAGAGCTTAGGGATAGAGAATTTCCAAATGGGAGGAAATAGATGGGGTTATGGGAGCAGAACATAAAAAAAGGTGGGGTTGCAAAATGGTTATAAATAGCTTCCTGAAATGAAGTCACAATTGCCCTTCCTGGAATAGGCAGTACAGAACCATTTGTAGTGAAGATTACAGGTGGAGCACAGCCCGATCCATGAGAAACAGGTTTAATCACAGACAGGAATGAACCTAATTTGTCTCTTCTATAATAAGATGGCGTATAAGCCTAGGATGGAGGTAGACTGTTTCTTTAGAGCCAAGACAGGAATTCAAGGCAGGAACTTTGAAGCAAGTGACCAGGGAGGAACACTACACCCTGGCTTGCTTCTCCCTTATACAAAGCAGGGCCACCTGTCTGTGCGTGGTACCACCTACGGTGGACTCGCTCCTCCCCCATCAATCATTAGTCAAGAAACTTCCAATAGACTTGTGTACGGCCAACGTGATAGAGGCATTTCTCAACCCATGTTCCTTCTTTCCAAATGACCCTAGTTTGTGTCAAGTTGACAACAAACTAACCAACACATGGCCCCCAAAGGCTACATTCTGGGTAGATTTTCACCTGTATGGGCAAGTTTCTACTGTAAAATATGAGGCTGTGAATCCCCTGAATAACCCATTGGTTTGTTTTGATTGATCTTTTGTTTATTAAACTTCAGTTTACAGCAAAGGAAAATCCCAGAGAATCTCCTTCCTTTAAAAAAAAAATCACCATTGCTGTCTCTAACCTCATCCCCTCCGCCATCTTCCCTCCACGCACCCACCACCTATCAAATAAATTATTAAAATCACACTGACCAAGACACTTTTTATTTTCTCTCCTTGAGTTGTCACAGAAAGCATATCACATGGTTAGAGTCAAAGACCAAAGCGTTTTTGCAGCCATCCTTTTGTAAACCTTTGCCATCCAAATTATAGAGGACTTTAGCCCAACATTTGTCAGTTGAAAAGTATCGTTTTGCAAATCAATTGCTTAACTGATAGCGTTTTTGTTTTCTCTGAAGATGAGTCATATTAAAGCCTGACATTTCTTTAGATCACATGATGTTTTTGTTGCTGAAAACTGTGGGTATTCTAACATTCTGCCTTCCTGATGCTGTCTAAGGTGAGGGCTCAGGGTGGTGGGGAACAGTGCCGTGTAAGGGCTAAGCTGATTTCTCTTTAGAACTGGGGTGAGGGGGGAATCAATGCTTCCACAGTGAGTATCCGGGTGTTAGTCTCGGCCATCTCGGCTACCCGAAATAAGAGAGTACGGTGACTCATGTCTAAGTTTATTCAGTGTTTAGTTAATTTTACCACACACTGAAATGGGTGAAATAAACTTGAAGGAGAAACAGCTTAAAAAAAATAAAATAATTCCCTTTGTATAAAAAAAAAGTTAAATAAGATGAATGAAAAACATGAAAATTGTTTCATGCCCAAGTCAAAACCAACTTTGAAGTGCCGTTTCCTTCCTGTTGCTTTAGTTACCGCCTTTCTGCCCACCTGGTGTTCTGAAGGGTGGGCAGGGGATGAGAGCTGACAGGCAGGGTAACTGCTTAGAGCCTTGATGTCACTTTCCAGGCACGTTCTGGCTCTGCTTGACGCGGGGTGAGGTTTCTGCTCCAGAACGATTTCTCCGCTCTGAGAATTAACCTTAAAGACAAGGTGGTTCTGTTTCCTTCAGGGTCACAGCCCGCGAAGTCACTTGGAGATCATTGACTTTGTCAAGACAAACAACAGAAACAGCAAACAAACAAGCAAACAAAACCCCAAGCAGCACCAGCCAGTCACAGGGAGATCAGAAGGACCCAGGCTTTGTGTTTGACTTTGTGTAAATCCTGGCTGACTAGTCTTAAATCTCCATTCCTGGGGGTAAGGGGCTAAAGGAAGTGGATGTTAATTTCTGTTCTGTTTTGCAGCTATAAAATACCCCACAGTAGCTGAAGCAGCTCTTCCGTGCATCTTGTCACCGGGAAAAGTCTGCTGTGGGACTTTTGAAATGTCTTCAGTCATCCGTTTATCCACCTTAGTTATTCTCATTCAACAGAGCCATTTATACTTTGTCAAAAGTGTCCAAGGGCCCATGCATTCTAATAGTTAATTTCAAAATAAAGGGGAAACGACACAGGCTGGCTCCCTAATCATATCTCGAGTATGTTTGCAGGAGCTATTGGTATTGGTTTTTTAGAAGCACTAACATAAAGACAAATATCTAGCATGCTATGAATGAGATTATCAACCTTATTATAATAATGATAATTGTAGTTGCCCAGCTGTTATGTAACAAAACCATAATCCTACCCTGGATCTTTTGAGCCCAGAGCCTAATCTTATTTTTAAAGAGTTATTTTTATCTTATTTACATGTACGTATATGAGTCTGCATGTTTATGCCACTTGAGTGCAGGTACCTTTAGAGGCTGGAAGATGGTGTCGGATCACCTGGAGCTGGAGTTACAGGTGGTTATGAGTGGTCTGACATGGGTGCAGGAACTGGAACTTGGGTCCTCTGGAGCAGGAAGTTTGAGCTATCTCTCCGACACCCACCCCATCTTTTCACCACGCACCATCTCATACTGTTTCTGACTCTTCCTGAGGATCCACCCGTAGTTGAAGTTTTGCTGGTCCTTCCTGGCTCCCGTGGCCCGGCAGTCCCAAGTAAACACACAGAGCCTTATGTTAATTAAAACCGCATGGCCATGGCTCAAGCCTTTTGCTAGCCAGCTCTTATATCTTAAATTAGCCCATAACTATTAATCTATGTATCGTCACATGTTCCATGGCTTTACCTGCATCCTATTACATGTTGCTCCATGGGTGGCTTGCTGGCGCCTCTTCCAGCCTTCTTCCTGTCTCTCTCTTTGAATTTCCCGCTGGCCTCTAAGCTGCCTTGCCATAGGCCACAACTTTATTATCAACCAATCAGAGCAACACATATTCACAGTGTACAGAAAGACATTCCCCCATCACTCACCTGAGCTCTTCTGCAGGCTGGATGGTTGCCCCTCCTCACAGCCACTTCCCCTCATGGTGACTCTTCACTGGTGATGCAGCTCCCTCTCCAGTGAGGGTCTCATCCTCCAGGTCTCATGCCAGAGCCGTCACCTCTCACGGCGAGGTGAGTGCTCTACACATCCCTTTAAGCCATTGCTTTGTCTCCATTAACTAGGTGTATGGTTGACTCTACTTCCCTCACGTTTAGTGAATGGCTACCATCCTGGACTTGCTGGCCTATCGCTTTATGCTTCAACACACACAGCTTTGGAAGACAGAAACTTTGGAAATAAAATCCACAGCTTTAGTCCTTTTCAGATGTCTTGTAGAAAGACAAGTTAAAGAAATCCAACTTTGAAAATGGCTTTGGGGATCCTTTCTCAAGCACCGGGAAAACCAGTTGTGGTAAGACTAAAGTGGCTCTTGCTGCTCGGAAGACTAGAGTGTCCTGTGCAAATACTGGTAAAGCCAGGCTGATGGTGTTCCTGCTCTATCAGGATCAGAGCCATAGTGTTTTAATTGAATTTGTTTTTTAAGAAAACCCACATATCACTCTCAGTTTAGATACTCATGTTCTCTGGAGTATCCATAAACAACAACAACAACAACAACAACAACAACAACAACAACAAAAGCCAAGAATCTCCAGCACCCAGAATACGTCCATCTGTATTCTCCACAGCCAGTTAAATTGTTAGTGATTGCAGAGAGACTACTTGATGTCTAGGTCTGTTTTCTGCTGCTGTAACAGAATGCCCAATTCTGGATAACTATAAAAGACCGTGTACTCCTTATAGTTTAAAGGTTAGGGAGTCCACGAGTGCATCATAGGCCTTTGCTGAAGCCTTCCTGCAGCATCACGACATAGGCAGAGAGCATCAGGGCACTACAGGCTGAGTATTCAAGGACAGGAAGGCTTAGGTCTCTCTCCCTCTTTTTAAAGCCACGAATCCCATCATAGAGCCCCACCCTCTCCCAGGGACCTCATTCCCCATATCACCAATACGGAATTTGGGGTTTAAATTTCTAACGTATGATGTTTGGGGAGGTTATGGTCAAAGCAAGGCAACTGATTAGCTGATGTCACATCACTGGGGGAGGGCAGGTTTAAAGGTCCAGTTGTCCTGAATGAAGTGTGCTTTTTGTTCTACCAGTTGTCCTCTGGTTACAGACACTGGGGTCGTGCTTCCTGGTCCCTTTCCTTCAAGAGCTGGTCATATTTAATAAAGTTAAGTACCCAAGAGCTGTAGGTAAAGTAAGCCATAACATGTGGCATAAATAATGAAATCTATATAATAAAAATATTCCCTCTGGGAAAACTCAAGAAACCTTCTTTACATTTTCTGAACAACCCTATTCTAGGAAAATTTGCATCTAGAATTCTGAATTGTCTAAATCATGAATGTAAAAATTGGAAGAACCTGTGGCCTACTGGTATTTCAAAGCAGACAAACTTAGGAAATTCAGTGTTATGAGGACAGAGATTGAAGAGAGTTTTATAAAGTTCAAATATTATTCTTGTATTTGATCAGTCTGCCTCTATCCACAGACAGTTCTTTATTTTTTTCTCTTAGGCTTGATTCCCTTGTCTCAGCTCTAGATATCACTTTTTTTCCCCGGAATGGTTTCATTATTAGATTTCTTAAAGAAAAAAAAAACGTGTACCGAGGACTGTGATACCCTTCTTTCCTTTTTCCTCTGTGACAGAAGGATGGCTGGCTCTTCAGCTGTCCCTGGGCTCCCAGAACACAGTTCGTGTGTGTGTGTGTGTGTGTGTGTGTGTGTGTGTGTGTGTGTGTGTGTGTGTCTTTTCCAGACCTCCCTTTCAGCCTGGCATGATCCTGTGACTGAGCACTGGCCTGGGAAGGTGAGGAGCACTGAGAACTTCAGAACTCGTTCTTAAAGGGACCCTGTGCTGCTTTACTTCCGCCACTTTTTCATCCAGTGCCTTAAAAGTAGAATAAATGGCACTACTGAGGGGGACCCTGTCTCTGGGATCCCTGTCTCTGGGGACCCTGTGGCTGGGATCCCTGTCGCTGGGGACCCTGTGGCTGGGGACCCTGTGGCTGGGGACCCTGTCTCTGGGGGACCCTGTCTCTGGGGGACCCTGTCTCTGGGGACCCTGTCTCTGGGGGACCCTGTCTCTGGGACCCTGTGGCTGGGGACCCTGTCTCTGGGGGACCCTGTTGCTGGGAACCCTGTCTCTGGGGACCCTGTCTCTGGGGGACCCTGTCACTGGGATCCTTGTCTCTGGAGACCCTGTCTCTGGGGACCCTGTCTCTGGGGACCCTGTTTCTGGGGACCCTGTCTCTGGAATCCCTGTCGCTGTGGACCCTGTCGCTGGGGACCCTGTCTCTGGGGGATCCTGTCACTGGGATCCTTGTCTCTGGAGATCCTGTCTCTGGGGACCCTGTCTCTGGGGACCCTGTCTCTGGAATCCCTGTTGCTGTGGACCCTGTCGCTGGGGACCCTGTCTCTGGGATCCTTGTCTCTGGAGACCCTGTCTCTGGGGACCCTGTGGCTGGGGACCCTGTGGCTGGGGACCCTGTCTCTGGGATCCCTGTCTCTGGGATCCCTGTCTCTGGGGACCCTGTGGCTGGGATCCCTGTCTCTGGGATCCCTGTCTCTGAGATCCCTGTCGCTGGGGACCCTGTCGCTGGGGACCCTGCCTCTGGGATCCTTGTCTCTGGGGACCCTGTGGCTGGGGACCCTGTCTGGGATCCCTGTCTCTGGGATCCCTGTCGCTGGGGACCCTGCCGCTGGGGACCGAATCTAGGTTTGGTGGAGCTATAAGAAAGAAAGAATCCCATCTTAGAATGATCTCACAAAGCCGTGTTGCCCTCTTGACTTTCCATGGCTGTGACTGGAGAGCAATACCTTTCTCTGCTGTTTCAGACGCTGTCATTTTTGGCCTAGGAAGCATGTAGCTAAATCTGTATATTCCTTAAGACACAGAGACTTTTTGTTTGTTTGTTTGGATAACATTTCAAAGGGAATAGAACCAGAAAATTCTCTTATGCATATATGAAGTCGTCTGTGGCATTGAACTTGCAACAATGGTTTGACAGTTAATGGAGGGAAGCAAGGAGAAACTGTAGTACCCTATGAGTCCGGGTTTATTTTTACGACACATCAGCACGGAAACCACGAGGCCTTCAAGCCTTTTACAATCATTTAATTCGAAGCAGCTCTTTACTTTAAGCAATAAGCGTGACTGCAAGACTGTCTCATCCAGACAACAGCAATCAGCTACCCAATTTATCTCGCCTTTGAGAGGAGAAGGTTTGCTGATGGGGTCGGGGGAGGGCTCGTACTTTGGAGGCTTTTTAAGTGAGCATGTACCCTGTGGATAATGCGAAGACATTTCAAGCCAACTTAAACTCGTGATTTAAACACCTGTTCCTGTATTGTTAAAACCTGGGTTGTTCTAAAAGGTTCAGGAGAAGAGAGCTATGTGAGGAGTCCCGAGGTATAGGTCAGGGTGGCAGATTCCCACAGGGAGCTGTGGAGAACCAAAGTCCTGAGACAGATGCTCTGAAAGGGCAGAGAAACAAAAGCTAACCTACAGACCACGTGGTCCCAATTTTGGAGCTGCCGAGGGCGTTTTGCTATGTTTTCTAGGCTAGTGGAATACTGTTTGTGATGGTTGATATTGATTAGTAACTTGACAGGACCTAGGATCACCAAGGGGACAAATTCCTGGCCACATCTAAAAATGAGTTGAGCCAATGAGTTCATTTCTTTCTGCTTCCTGATTCATATGCTGAGATCAGCTGACCCAAGGTCCTGCTGCCCCTGCTATAGGTAAGGCCCTATTGGCGAAGACAACACCTCTACAGCTCATTGAAGACCAAATTGAGCCACTGCCTACCTGGAGCCTTCACCCCTACAGAGCAGTGCTCCTGTTACCGGAAGGTACTCTGCATGCTGCCAAAGGTAAATACCAGCCCAGTTACAAACTTTGCGTCTACAATGGTGACCTGCCTGCCAGATACACTGGTGTGATAGTGCCACAAAGCTTGTGGGAGCAACCAACCAAGCTGTTATTTGATTTAAGGCCCACTCCATGAGATGGGACCAATCCCTAACACGGCTTGGTTGTCCAAGAACCGGACATTAGATAGAACCTGACATTAGACAGGACATGGACCTAGGGGAAAACCAAATTCTGTTCTGCTAGAGGAATGTAGCAATAACATGACTCAAACAATAATTCTGCTATACTCATAGGCCATTGTGTGGCTTAGCCATCGCCAGAGAAGCTTCCTTCTATAGCTCATGGGAACAAACGCAGAGGCCCACAGCCACTGTGTAGAGAGTGAGAGACTCTTGGAACTCCCAACCCTACGTGAGACATCCCTTCCCTCAGGGCCCAGGGAACTCTGTGGAGGAGGAGGCTGAACGAGTGTAAGAGCCAGAGAGGGTGGAGGACACCAAGAGAACAAGGCCTAAACACAGCGTGATCTGTACACATTTGAAACCACAGAGCAGCCTGTACAGGGCCTATGAGGTTCTGCACCAGACGGGGTCCTAGAGCTGAGAGGAGGAGTGGACACATGTCCCCATCCCTCACACAGAAGCTATCTGAAATTGACAACCACTTGCAAATAAAAAAAAGTTTTCTCCAAGGGACTTTCACTGGGTGAAGAAACTACTCTTAGAATAGGTCTCATTCTTAGAAGTAGATGGCCAACACAAAACAAACCTAATGGCATCTTTGGAGGTATTTTTGTCTCATAATCTTGTATCGGGAATTTTTTAAATGTACAGCTTCTTTACATATAAATTATGGCTTCTGGTCTTGTGTTTTTATGGGATTTCTGTGTGCACGTGAGCACATGTGTGTCTCTGTGCCTGTGTTTCTCATATTTTTTCTGTTTTGTATAATTTTGACTTGTTTGTTCTTGTTTTAGCTTATTTTATCACTATCTCTTAGATACCAATATATATTATCCCTTAGATACCAAAATACCCAAATGCTATTTGTTTTCTAAGGAGGGACAGAAAGGGTATTGGTCCAGATGGGAGGGGGAAGAGGAGAGGACCTGGGAGGACCTGGGGGAGGGGAAACCATCGTCAGAATATATTGTATGAAAAAAACTGTTTTCAATAAAAGAAAAAAATATAAATAGTTTTGAAATATATTCCACTAGCCCAAACTAATATCCATGAGCAAATGTTAACGTGTGAAAGCCTTCTTCAAGAATGGCCGTTCTTGGTCTTTAAGCTGTGTGGAAAGGTCTGCTTTGAACCTGGTTTCCTTGTTGCTGTGCCTTGGAGAAAATGTACAGCAGGAAAGATATCAGTGATGCAAAAGGGTGCAATTCATCTTAACCTAGACAAGTAAGTCTGTAAAACTAAGAATAAGAACAATGTTCCAATATTTGATCATTGTAATAGGAAAGATTGTCTTTATAGTTTTTAAAGCTCTTGCTCGTATGAGTATAACTTTAATATTTTGGGGGACTTTTGCACATAAACTTATAAAATAGGGTTGTATGGAACCTCCCCCCCCCCGACAAGACAAATGAAATAATATAAGACATGCATATTTGAATAGGGTTACCCTGTTAGTTCTCTTTTCTTCCTCCTTTCTCCTTTTGTTACACATATATGTGTGTCTAGCGTGCTTGTTTGTGTAGACGCACATTCACATGTGTGTGTGTGTGTGTGTGTGTGTAGGTGCACGTGTGTGTGAACATGTGTGCATCCATGTGCCTGAAGCTGATGTCTTCCACAACTGCTGTCCACTTTGTCGAGGCGGGTCTGTATGTGCTGATCATAGGTGCTCACAGATTCGCGCTGGCCAGCTTACCTTGGGGTCCCCCAATCCTTGACTTCTGAGTGTTGGGCTAACAGTGGCTGCCACATCAGCCTGGTTTTTACATGGGTTCTGGGGATCTGAACTCTGGTCCTCAGGCTTGAGTGACAGGCTCCTTACTCACGGAGTCACATTCTTAGGACCCTCCCATCCTCCCCTCCCCTGTCTTTCTTTTTTTCCTGAACCCAGAGTACATTTTAGACATTCTGTCATTGAACCACATCTCCAGTCCCTGTTCACCTTCCGTTTAATTTAATATACATTTTGTATTATATAATTATATGTATGTATTAAATGCTTAATTCAAAACTCATACCATACACACCTATGAGGTCAGGACTCCCATGCAGCACACCACCTAAAGCAGGAAACTTTACTCTGAAGGGTTTGACTACTGAGTGAATGGAGGAAGGAAGGAGGCTGACTGTCCAACTTTCAAAACCCTGGCTCACTTTCCTTATTATTATATGTGGAGTCATGAAGATGTTTGAGATAATTATCTAGAAGCATATACTAAAGTTTCTCCTCCCATTCTTCCTAGTCTCAACAGGACATAAGCAAAAGTAGATTCAGCTCCCTAGTTTTTGAAAAGGAGAACATTACTTTGGGAATGGATGCCTTGTCTTTCTTTAGTGTGACATTGGCCTCAAGTCTTTCCCTGTGGAGACATCTCGGATAATTCTGGGTATTTAGTCATCTACATGATTGGTTCTCAACCGTGGGTCACAACCTCTTGCACTGAATGATCCTTTTACAGGGGTCTTAGAAGACCATTGATAATATCAGATATTTTCATTACTATTCATAGCAGGAGCAAAATTACAGTTATGAAGTAGCAACGAAATCATTTGATGGTTGGGGGCCAGCACATCATGAGGAACTGTATTAAAGGGTCACAGCGTTAGGAAGGTTGAGAACCACTGCCATAGAGATGCTCGTAATGCTGGGCCTGGTGAGGAGAGGTGACTAGTGTGAAGGAATATAGAGTTTACTGTGTGCGACTGGTCTTAAGCATTAATCATTTGAGCCTGCTCTAGAGGCTGCAGTACATGACCCCTTGTGCTATCTTGCTGTTAATCACCCTTGGCAAACGGTGCTCTATTTATGGCTTTAAGTTCCGATCTGAAAAGTTCTTGAACATTCCAGTCATGGTACGTCCCAGAGTAGAGATTGTCAAGCCTCTAGTTGCCAATATGCCAAATGCTCCTGAAAATATATATGCTTCTTATGCTGGGAACTTAAATGAAGAACAAATTCATTTTTCCCCCTGTAGTAGACTACAGTTGAATTTTACTAAGAGAATCTTGTCATGGTTCTCCTGATAAAGAGCTTTGCTTCCCGCCCCCATATCCAGCCCCAGCCCCTTGAGAATGTCCCAGAGGTATGCTAATGAGGTAGAAAGGCAAAAGGCACTCAATAGTACCAGCGAGTTATGGAGCTAATTGTTAGCAGTCTGCCTTAAATAAGATTCGGGGGTGGTACAGTAACTGCTCTTTCACCCTTCAAATCCTGTTTGCTCTTCTGAAAAAATTCTAAAACGACGACGAGACTACTATTTTTTTTCAAAAGTCTCAGCTGCATGTCTCAAACCACAGAGGGAAGCATACTAATTGGAACGGTTCTTTCTTCTTTTAAAATGATTTTATTTCAGGTGTTGCGTTAATAACTTTGCCACAGTAAGTCTCAAAGTAGCGAGTAACGTTGCGGTAGGATTTCTTGAACTCTATCCCAATTGAATGAGAAGGCTGGATGCAGTCCTTCAGAGTCCTGGGCAGTTATGAAGCCCCCTAAGTGCTGGGCATACCACACTCTGAGGCGAGCCCTGCAGCACCCCTCTGTTAGGGTCTGCCCCTTTTGAATGTGGGTAGAATCTATGGCTTTCTTCTCACCAATAGCATCTGTTAAAGGCGATGAAGAATCATTCCTGAGATTTTCTTTCGTTATGCAACACACAGTTATTTCCCCTTCCTCCTTTTCTCTCTCAGTTAAGCTGGTCTGGAACTCACTATATTGACCAGACTTTGTGGCGATTTTCATACCCCTGCCTCTGCAGTACTGGGATTACAGATGTGCACCATGCCCTGCTAACATACGGTCTTGACTAGAGACTCCCCTGCTGGTCTCCAAGGAGCATAAGCTTGGTTGTGAACTGGGGCTGAAGAAGGGGAACCTGTGGTTGGACTCTTAGTCTTGGGGGATCCTTACCTGTCAGCCGGTGAGAAATCAAGGCCTTTACTCATAGCAAGGTAGAGAAATGATTTCTGTCAGCACACTGAATGAGCTAAACTGAGTCTACATGTAAATTCTTCCCCAGGGGAGTCCTCAGATGGACACACAGCTTGGCTGGTGGCTTGGTTATAGCCTTGTTAGATCCTGAGTAGAGGACCCACTCAAGCTTTGTCCCAGCTCCTGAGCCATGGAAAATATGAAATAACTGCGTTTTAAAGAAAACTTAATTTTTAGGTGGACAAGTGTTTTTGCCTGCTTGTATATCTGTGCACCATGTGCCTGCCTGGTCCCCAAAGAGGGCAAGAGAAAGTCCCCTGGACACAGGAGTTATATACAGCTGTAGGCCACCATGTGGGTGCTGGGAATTGAACCCAGGTCCTCTGGAAGGACAACCAGTGCTCTTAACCACTGAGCCATCTCATCAGCTCCCTAAATGTGTGCTTTAAAATGCCAAGTTTATGGCACTTCGTTATTCAGCAAGAAAAACTAGCATAACCCATTGCTGGTCAAGAATTTGTTTTCTTATTAAAGACAAATTATTCGTGGATTGGGGGCTGCCTCAGGTGGTGAAATGCTTGCCTAGCGTGAGGACCTGAGTTCGATCCCCAGTTCTGCCACGAAGAGTAGGCTGTGCTGGTGTGGGCTTGTGGTCTTAGCTCTGGGAAGACATCGACCGATGGATCCCTGGGGTTTGCTGGGCGGCCAGCGTAGCTTAATCGGCAAGTCTGAGGTCCCAGTGAGGGACACGATCTCAAAAAATTGAGGTTGATCCCGGGCCCCTACACATACGCACACAAGCATACGTGTACCTCCCCATGCACATACAGAAATAAATAAACAATTAAAAGAAATAAAGTCATTCAGTGATTGTAACAATTACCGAAGAGAAGCTTGATAAGGAGGGCTTTGTTCCGAGAGCCGGTACCAGAAGCAGAGGACTCGCAGCCACGGAGTTCTGTAGTTGGGTCGGGAAACAGGGCTGTTCTGACGACAGCGTGGATGAAGTGGGAACTCACGGCCAGCGGACAGGGCAAGGGCTGATGCGTGGAAGATTACTACGAGGCACCAGCCGTAGTGTGAGAGGTTAAGACAACCTCGCAGGATATTTGCTGGAGAAACCGGCCCAGATATAGATGGCTGGCTGGTGGGGGCAGATCCCCTGCAGTTAGCAGTATTCTTGCCAATACTGCAGTTTATAAGAGCTGCACCAATAAGCCCGAGAGGATGTTCAGGATCCTGACTGAAGTTTGATCAAGTGACGAATGCTTGTCAATCCAAGGCACATTCATGCTGTGACGTTAGCCAAGTGTCTAGCTCTTCCATCACTCGACTTGAGAGGACGAACAGTCCCAAGAGACCGACTAAATATTTTACTCCTCAGATAAATATTTTGCATTCATGTAACCAGAATCCAAGACTACCCATTCGAATATCAAAGAGGTATTTCAGAGTAATTAAAATAATTATTTACAAGCAGAGTGTGTGACAGACACAGGGAGGCATGGAACCGGTGAGCAGAAAGGCTCGAGACCGGCAGCATTCTTGTGAGGAAGGACATCATTTGGTGATGGATAGTGATTGGAAATTCGAGATCAGAAACACTACAAGGAAAGGAAATTTAAGTACTGTCTCCTGGGCTGGGGAGATGGCTGAATGGGTAAGGGGGGCTGCCACTAAGCCTAGTGGCCTGAGTCAGATGCCTAGGAATCACACAGTAAAAAGAGAACTGACTCCTACAGCCTTACCTTTGACCTCCACCCATGTGCTGCCATGCACACACACACACACACACACACACACACACACAGAGAGAGAGAGAGAGAGAGAGAGAGAATAATAAAAGTAAAAACTATCCCTTGGTCTGGCAGCCATGTTTTTTTTTTTTTTTTTTTCACTAGCTCATCATGCCTGTCACCGCAAAGGTGTCCACAGTGTTTGGAGGCACAGGTAACATTCTTGAACAATGGGGTCTTGTTTGGACAATAGAAAGACCTGTTTAAGAATAAATGTGAGCAGATGTGGTATGACTGTCAGCCAGGTAAGTAAGGAACCACTAGCTGCTTGTTCTGCAGAGGAGGCCTTGAACCGGTGACCTGACCCCACTGAGTGGCCAGGATTGCTGATTTTTGGGGTGAGGTGTGAATAAGCCATGAAAGAATCTTCAAAAGGTACATTATAACACAATTTTAAGACAGCTAAAATACCAGCTGAAACATTTTAAGACTTTGGGAAAGATTCATCCTAATATAATTCATAATACTAATGGGAGTTTTATTATCCATTATGAAATTATTTGACACCATTACTGATCTAAAGGTAAGAAAAGGTTACTTCTGAAATATAATTAACCTGTTTTCACTTGGGAAGAATCGGCAGTTAAAAATAGAGTTATGAGCCTCATCTGTATCTTTGGGCAGATTCATCTCATGAATGAATAGAAATTTCATAGAACAATGGAGGCTGTCTCATTATTAATTTTGTAGGGAGCTGTTCAAATATGGAAGGTTCAAAGCTCCCTTTGAATATAGCATATATAATGGAACACAGAATTCATGTCTAATTTTAGCATTATTGTTTTGACTCAAGTTCGTGGAGGGCTAAGGTGGGCAACGGCAGGGCACAGGACAGACCCCCGACAGCCATGGCGTGTGATGACAGCCGGTGATGAGGAAACGCTGTATGGTTGTCCGTCCATCCTCGTCACGTCGAGCTTCTGATCCACCTGACACGTCTTTACTTTCTACCTTGAGGCTGTGAAGAGCGGCTGAGTTTACATTCCAAAGGCAGGCATCCAGATGAGGCCTGTCAGCGTCCGTCCGCCCCGCAACCCTCTCATCTGAGCTCCTCCAGCTGCTCCTACCCCCCTCCCCCCACTGCCCTTGATCTCAGCCCTTTCCAGCTGCAGCCTCCAGTCTTCTGGAGCATCTGGCCCTGGATGCAGGGTTCTGTCTAACCTCTTCTGTTTTTTTCCCTCTGGTGAGCGCCTGGGTCAAGGACTGACTCCTGAAGGGAGCCTACATCAGGTGTCGGGCTGATTCAAGCATCTTGTTTGTGCTTACAATTGGAATTTGGAAATCTGCCACCACGAACAACAAATGGACGGATGGCTGCTTCCCTTATTTGATCATAATGTCCACGAGAGCAGGATTATCCTCAGTTTTGTATCCTTAAGACTAGTGTGGCAGATGCTACCCTAAAAGGCTTTTTTGTACTAAGTACTTTTGCAGTTCTTAGTTTTTATTGTATCAATGATGGAAGGGAAGCACAGAGGCGTTAGTGATTTATTCATGACCGCGTAGCCAGTGCAGGCAGAGCTGTGATCCGAACCCTCAGGCAGTCTGGATCCAGAGCCTTTTCGCTTAAGCACCTTGTGGTGGATCTGCCATACATGGTGACGGGATGAACGACTCGGGTTTTCAAGGAAGGGAACAACGGGGCAGTGAGACATGACTGTGGGCCAGCTCACGGGCTCTTGTGCAAGCCTCGGTTGTCATAGAGATAGTTGGGTCCAACTGGAGGACTTTCTGGACAAGACCCTTCAGTATCTCTACCACGAAGGTAGATGATTTTAGTATTCTACAGTTCCTCAGGGGCCTATCTTTGAGGTCAGGAAATGCCCTGTATGTGAAAGGCAGGAATGGGGGGGGGGGGAAGCGAGGCAAGGAAGCTGTACTTTAAATTTTTTTCATTTACTTTTATCTATAGTAGCTTTTATTTTTTCAAATTATATTGTAATTACATAATTTACATCATTTCCCCTTCCCTTTTCTCCCTCTAGCCTCTACCCTTCACTTTCTAGCTCTTTTTAAAATTTATCTGTCTGTCTGTCTGCCTGCTTGCCTGTTTCTCTGTCTATCCCTAAATACATAAACACACTATGCTTAGTCTGTATAATGCTGCCTGTATGAATGTATAAGAATAGTTTTAAAGATACAGAATGTTTTATTTTTACTGATACACACACTTGGAAGCATTCCACAAGCAACATAAATTCATTAGACACCTCTGTGCTCAGTACTGTAGCAAATTCTGCGTGTGCTATCCCCCCAAAGCAGTGGAAGTGTCTACGTGTGCTTACAGAGCATCCCAGGCTGTGTATAAGTTAACTCACACTCACACAGAGAAAGCATGCTGTGATTGCGTGTGTGCTTCATATTTGGTTCCAGGCACCCCAGCCCTATGCACATCATTAGCCTTATGATAAAGATATAGCCACTGTAAACATTTCTGGCCATTAAGAATAGTAAAACTGTGATCCAAATGCTATAAAACGAGCATAAATGTACTATATAGTTGGCTGTAGCTGAAGTTCTCATGTTGTATCATGTACACATAACACTTAAAAATGTAATTCCATTCTATCGTAGCTTTGATTAAAAACCAATATGCCAGCTTTGATTAACATTAAACACTTAATTGCCAATAGTTTTTTCCTACGCCTTCTGGAGTTGTGAAGGGCTGTGCGGCAATTATTTTGAAGGCCCAGTTTCTCATAATCCCTGTTCAAAGAACTTCTGCTAATGCTGTCTCTTTTCAGTTTCTGAATTTTGCTGTAGCAAGCAGAGGCGTTGAAAATAGTTCCACTTCCTTAAGTTGACCTCATAATACCGTGATAGTTGCTGAAATGTTGATGATTTTTTTTGGTCATTCAGCTGCAGCTTATCCAAGCGCAAAGCATTCAGGAAGTTCGAGTTAACCCTCACGTTCTCCTTCTCAGCCTCTCCCCGCTGCAGGAGGGGGTTTACTTTAGTTCAGGCACAGTTAAAGCAAACTATGAGAGCGCCACCCTCCCCTTGGCATTCGGCTAACACCAACCAAATGCTGATGGGCGCCTCGGACCCCAGCTCTCCACTGAACATTGTTCTACTGTTGCGTTATGATTTCTGCCTGAAAATCCTTCAGCATACTGCACAAAACAAAATCAATTTCTTTCTTAAAAAATTTGTGTGTATATGATGTGTGCATATCTATATATCTATATATATATATATATCTCCTTGTGTGATGTGTATGTGCAAATGTGTGTATGTGTGAGAGAATGTGCATACAGATATGTCACAGTGTGTAATATATATATATATATATACATATAAATATCCTTGTGTGATGTGTGTGTGTGCAGATGTGTGTATGTCTGAGAGAGTATGCATACAGATATGTCATAGTGTGTGTATGGACATCAGAGGGTAACCTCAAGTTTTGTTTTGTTTTTTCGAGACAGGGTTTCTCTGTGTAGCCCTGGCTGTCCTGGAACTTGCTCCGTAGACCAGGTAGACCACTCGAAATCTGCCTGCCTCCTGAGCACTGGAATTAGAGGCATGCACCACCATTCTTGGCTTTAACTTCAAGTATCAATCCATGCCTTCCACCTTAAACCGAGACAAGGCCTTTATGTTTGTTACTGTGCATGCCAGGCTAGTTGGCATGCAAGAGTTTCTCCAGGTTCTTCTGCCCTCCCTCCCAGGCCACCACAGGAATGCTGGGATTACAGAGATTTGCTCCTGTGCCTGGCTTTAAGTGGGTTCAAGGGTTTGAACTCAGCTCATCATACTTGTGCAGCAAATGCTTTCCTTAGAGTCATTTCCTCAGCCTGAGATTCTTTCTTTTAATAGTTTCTTTTCTCTCTATCGGTTTACCTAGAGACATTCACCACATTTTGAGTGGATGAATAAATATAATAAAAATTCCGTCATTGGCTTTAAAAACCAACAGCAGTGACAACAAACAACAAAAGAACCCGGAGCTAAGTGGGACCTATATTATTTACAACTCAGTTCAGGCAACAGAAATTGATGGGGAATTTATCTGATAGGAATTTACTATAGGAGGTAAATATTTACAGAAGCATTAGACGGTATGGGTATGGAGGAGAGGGGCTTACATTTGCAATTCTTTTTTTTATTAAAAGTTACATGACTAAACTATGACTGAAGTTAGAAACTGCAGCTGCGGCCATCATCCCGAGCCTGTCACTTCCTTACAGCCTTGCAGCTGTTAGGCCCTTGTAGACACACAGAAGAACCCGTTTCTCCTCAATCACAACAGCAAACTCAGTGAATCCACTTCTTTTCCACCTTCCAGTCTCACAAAGTTGCATCTTCTCTGGTAGAACTGAACTTGTGCATAGCTGCAAGAGAGGCGGGAAGACACCACCTTCCCGCCTCTCTTGAGAGGCTGAGAATTGTTGATGAATGGTGTATGCATTCTCCAGAAGAGATCATCCTATGAAATTGCTCGAAGAGTCATGAGGCTGGGTCCTAATACTAATGAAAGAATAATATCATGTGATAAGGGTAAAAGGGAGATAAAAGCTAGAAAACTCAGACAATAGTAATTTTTGTTTTCAAGATACAGAGAGTAACCTGGTAAGCAATACAAAGCCTGTGGCAAAGCATTAAATGTAACAGATACTAAGAAAAGAAAGAGAGAGTCATGATGGTACTTGGACATCCGGAAAGGTTTTGGGAAGAAATTGAATGCTGATCTTGGCTGTTAAGCATGAATAAATTTACATGTTGGCCCAGGTAGAAGGCAAGAAGATGGAATTAGGGGTCAAGACAGGAAGACACCATGCAGGAAGACCTGCTTAAGATTTACGTGACTTGAACCTGCATTCATAGATGACTGGAGCTCATCCTTGTGAGGCACATTTCAGGTTCTAGCTGAAGAGATTTCATTGTCTGTTTTTATACATTATCAGTCATTTCCAAGATGATTGCAAATGGATTACAATCTGTTTTTATGTCAACCTTTTTGCATATTAGATTTGTTAATCTCTAATTACCCATCACTATATTACTAATTACTACACCATTTAACATATTATTATCTTTCATAGTTTAAGGGTCAGGAATGCAGGAGCAGCTGGGGTGGTTCTGGCTGTGAGTCTCTCATGAAGTCACAGTCAACCTGTTCACCAGGCAGGGATTTCTGATGGGTCAAAGGATCCATGTCCAATTTCATTCACGTGGATGCTGGCAGGGAGCCTCACCACCTCACTGTATGAGCCCCTTCTGGTAGATGTCATGACTTGGAAATTGGCCAGGCTGAGCAAATGACCCAGTGAGTAAGAGAAAGATAAAGCAACCAAGATGGAAGCAGTCTGGTTTATTCCCAAACCTCCTACAGGCTTTATTTAATTGTTACCTTTTCAGCAAGACTTCCCTTGGATATATCTATATAGATTCCATAATTGCATTTTGGAAAATATGGCATCATTCATGATTTATTGTATTAGTTACTCAGACCCACTCCAGCACATTGTGGGAAGGAGGCCCATTAGAAGTCACCTTGGAGACTGACCTCTACCTTACATAACCCCCAGTAGGTTAGTGTTACTATGTTAGGGAAGAGTTAAAACTCTTTTGAGAGTTGCAGATCAACAGACAATCTTTGGGACAAGTTCTGGCCCCATAACTCTATTGTTCCAGGAAGGTTAGAACAGTAATTGTAGTACTCGGTAAGACTTTAGTTCATTACCAGAGTCTCACTAAGATATGGTTATATGTTGTATAATCTCCAAATATCATTTCTTACATCCTTATTTATCAGATAATAGTATTTTGTAACTGAACAAAAATAGAAATTATAGCATGAAGGTAAATTCCCAAAGCTTGAAAATAAATTTGAGTGATAGCAATTGTCTTTGTTGTTCTGTAGGAACAAACACAGGCTTCCTCGGAATAAAGCCCTTTGCTTGGTAAGGACATTACACACACACACACACACACACACACACACACACACACACACGCACACACACATGCACACGCACACGCACACATATTTATATACATATATGAATTTATTAAGGATCAAGAATACAAGAATAACTGGTATACACACACACACACACACACACACACACACACACACACACACACACACACACATATATATAGCAGGAATCTTAAAGGTTCTTATTAATAAAATCAAACCTGAGGCCAGTTATTGGGGTGAATACTGGAAGATCAGAGAGACAGAACAAGCCATAGCTAACCTCACCTGGCCAGCTTCTCAGCTGGTCCTATTTTCTCAAACTGGAAGCTTCTGTGTCCTCATCCCAATGACTCTCAACTGAACTGCTGCTCAAAAGCCTGAAGCTTAACCAGCTAAAAGCTTCTAGTTTCTGGTCCTCATGCCTTATATATCTTTCTGCTTTCTACCGCCACTCTCTTGGATTAAAGGCTGGCTTTCTGGGATTAAAGGCGTGAGTCACCATGCTTGGCTGTATCCTTGAACGGATGGATTTCTGCCTCTGGAATGCTAGGATTAAAGGTATGTGCTACCACTGCCTATCCTCTATGTTCAATATTGTGGCTTTTCTGTTCTCTGACCCCAGATAAGTTTATTAGGATACACAATATTTTGGGGAACACAATACTAGCACATATATAAAATTCATGTAATATGTATGTGGAATTTTTACTTATCCAGGATTTGTAGTAATGTTTGAATTTGGTATATATTTTCTGAAGACTTAGAGTTTGTATTTACATAGTAAGGAGGTTTAGGTTTAAACATTAGATAAACTATGCCTGAAGGCCAAATCCAACCTGTCACCTATTTAATAATTGTTTTTATATTTATTTTTCTGTTAACTGTGAAGACTTTCGTGATAAAATGGCACAGTATTCTAGCTGTGACAGAGACCTAACGGCTCAAAAAGTTTACTGACCTCTGCTCCAGTTAGAAAGATACTCTTTCTTTTAGAAAGATTCTCTCTCTCTCTCTCTCTCTCTCTCTCTCTCTCTCTCTCTCTCTCTCTCTCTCTCTCTCTCTCTCTCTCTCAGGGTTTCTCTGTGTAGCTTTGTGCCTTTCCTGGAACTCACTTTGGAGACCAGGCTGGCCTCCAACTCACAGAGATCCACCTGCCTCTGCCTCCCGAGTGCTGGGATTAAAGGAGTGTGCCACCACCGCCTGGCGAGAAAGATACACTTTTCTCTGTATGTTGAGGTGTTTGGGGTGTGAGCTTGATTGGAGATGAGATTGGATGTCCCTGTTTATGTTATTGATTAACCAAGGATGGACATCTAGAAAGTGGTCCAAGTTGTTACCTTGGTATTTGAGGAGCGAGCAGACAGAAATTAGTTCTTTGGTCTTTGTAATGTAGAAGTCTCAGTTGCTTTGCTAAAAACGTAGATAGAGACTGATGAGTTTCTGGATCATCACTTTCCTAAAGGGAGGCAAACACGTGGGCTTGTGACCAAGGGGATACTCTAAAAATCTTACCATATCAGTATAACAGTCATGTACCATCAGATTTTAAAATGTAGTCGCAAGAATCCCAAAAGAGATTTTATGTAGAGGAAGCGTAGTCTCAAGGCAAATGAATAGCAATGTAACAAAGGAAGACTGGATGTTCTCAATAGCAGAGTGAGAGAATGCTCTCTACCGGGAGTAGAGAGTAATATTGGAGGAATTCTAGCAGATAATTCCTTACTTTGCTTATTTATTTATTTATTTATTTATTTATTTATTTATTTATTTATTTATTTTTCGAGACAGGGTTTCTCTGGAGTTTTGGTGCCTGTCCTGGATCTCACTCTGTAGCCCAGGCTGGCCTTGAACTCACAGAGATCCACCTGCCTCTGCCTCCCGAGTGCTGGGATTAAAGGCGTGCGCCGCCCGCCGCTGCCGCCAGTGGCTGCGGCCGGCTATTTATTATTTTTTTTAAAAGACTCTCCTTTAAGGTATTTCAGTGATCAATAGAGAAAAATATAAAGGCTCTGGGTCTAGAAACAGGAGGCTAGTGGTTCAGGTTTCAGTTTCAGCTTACATAGATGAGCTCTGGAATGATGCAAGGCCTCCACATTCCACAGGTGTTCATCTGCACAGAGGCACGAAGGACAGCCAAGGTCTGACCATGGAGAGTCATTACAGATCCAGGGTCAGCACGCAGAGAAGCTCTGTGTTACTCTCTGACGTTCACACCATAGCCTGGATCCCTCCCCTCAAGTATATATTTTGGACCCTCATGGCCAACATCTTCATTCGGGCATCCGAGGAACAGTTCAAGTCTACCAGTGTCCACCTTAGAGCCCTCATACCAAACTCACTTTGGTCTTAGTCTTTTAACCATCCTTCAGTTGTTTGAAGATTCTGGGTCCTTTCTTTTCTGGCCCCCATTCTATTATTTACCGATCTTATTTTTTTTTCTGCAAATAGACCCACAATAGATTATCCTGATCATTACTGTAGCTACTTCCCTGACCCAAACCACAGGCACTTCCTGACTGACCTCTTCTTTTGCTTACCATGCCCTAGACCTGGATTCAGTCTGTCTTCAACCCAGTGGCCAGAATTATTATTATTTTTTTAATAAGTCAGAGCACATCATTCTCCGATGGTTCTCCTAGACCAGTCAATACAAAAGACCCTACTATGATGAGCAAAGCTCAGCATGTTTTCTCTTTGTCCTCATCCTCTCCTGTTCTGCATCTCTGCTGCAGCCAGCATGGTTTATTTCCTACATTGTGCCAGTTGTGTTCCTGCCACATTGTCTTGGAACATGCTCGTACTTCTGCTATTGTCCCGGAGGGTTGTCTGATCTAATCCCTCACCTGCTATATGGGCTTTCCCCAAATGTCTCCTTTCCAGCAAGGCTTTCCTTAGGCATCACCCCAACTCCCCACCTCTCTCCATCATGTTATTTTATTTTGCTTTATGGTATTTACCATCCTACATTTTTAACTCACTCTCTTGATTTGTTTATTCTCTGCAAAATCCCAAGAACCAAGGACAGTTACTGGCTTTGAGTAGACAATATACATTTGCTGGGAGACTGCATGGATGATCATCAGACTCACCTACGTGGTTAGAAGGTTCGCAGGTCGGGCTTTGCCCTGGGTTTGAAGAGTTCTTTTTGAGACCAGAAACCTTTTTCCACCATGGAGATCTGTAGAAGTAACCATCTTATTAAATAAGAAACACAGAGCCAATGCAGAGATGAAAGCCCAAGAGGTCAGAGCTAAGAGCCTTACCCTTCACTGCTGCAGCGATCCTCTTCAGCAAGAGAACTACTTCCTGTGTGTTTGTCTGTTTTATAGACTTTCTGTTCTGCCTTCTCATTGGTTGTAAACCCAACCACAATGACCTCCTCATCACTGCCTGTCTGTACAGACCTCCAGGTCTTCTATGGTTGGTATTGAGATTAAAGGTGTGTGTCTCCATGCTGGCTGTATTCTTGAACTCACAGAGATCCGCCTAGTTCTGCCTCCCAAGAGCTGGGATTAAAGGCGTGCGCTGCTGCTGCTGCTGCTGCTGCTGCTGCTGCTGCTGCTGCCGCCGCCGCCGCCGCCGCCGCCGCCGCCGCCACCCCCCAGTTTCTGCTATGGCTTGCTATAGCTCTGACCCCCAGGCAACTTTATTTATTAACATACAAATAAAATCACATTTCAGTACAATTAAAATATCACCATAGAGATCCTTACCTTCATTTATATATGCTGTTAAGGAAGAATACGCTGCTGTTCTATGAAAGCAACCAACCCCTCTCTTAGGGAGAGACCTCTTCTGCTGGGTAGGGCTTCTCTGAGAGCATTGTCAGGATCATGTCCCTAAGAACCTTGCTAATGGGTAGAAGGAGATAGCAAATGCCTCTGGGATGGAGATGGCCTAACTCAGAATGTGGAAATTTTATGTCAGTAGATGGATACACCATGTGTGTTGGCTGTTTACGCCGTTCCTCACTCGCAGAAGGGACGGAACACACACTATTACCCACCCACTTCTTCTCTTCTGGAGCACTCAAAGGTTTTTTTTTTTTTTTCCCTTCTTCTGAGCTTCATGAGTTTCATCTCTCTTAATCAACATTTACTGACTGGTAATGGAAGTCACAACGCCAGCGGCTTCCTGATCTTATGGGTGGGTGTTGCTGTGCATACGGAGCCCAGCTCCATCAGCAAATCTGTAACTACAATTATATACAGTTGGGAATATCTTGGGAAGCCTAAGATACTTGAAAGTGTGGTAGGTGAGAAGCCGTGGGTTAGAATATGGGATACCTTCTTTCAGGACACAGCACTTAGAGGGGAGCCTTTGTCCAGCTACCCCCCTAGCTGTGGAATCCAGGGCACCACTCTCTCCTCTCATCTCTCAGTTTCCTTCTTGTTGAAATGAGCGGGCTGGATCGACTTTCTCTGCTGTCCGCTGGTGGTGTACAGCTCTGGCTGTCAGTAAGTGGTTAAAAGATTACGACTACTCACCTTTCTTATTCATCCTCATAATGTATTATCTTTCATTTGTATAATGCATTATTCATTTTTTTTTAACATCCACTGAACCCACTGCTGATCACATTATCTAAAAACCATGCAGCACCTGCACTGGTTGCTTTCCAGGCAGTGGCGTTCAGGAAACCCTGGCAGAGGAACTGAGGCCACAACACATAGGGCAGTTGTAAAGAGAGAGGATGAAGAAAGGCCGGAGGGAAAAGGCGATGTTTTACTTCCACAGATAATGAAAATCCGGTTGTTTACATGCTTCTTCACATTCCTCACCCTTAAAAGAAAGCTTTGTTGCTTAAACTGTAATTTCACAGTCGATTAATTTACTATGTATTGTGTGGGTTTTTTTTCTTTCTTTTGGAAGCTGTCCTTTTAGGTACCCACATCTCATAAACTGTATTTTCTACCTCTTTAGAATGATTTAAATGTAGCCTCCAGAGAAGAGGAACCCGGTTTATAGGGAAGAAAACTACATTCAAGCCAAAGGTGATGAAATAGGTCTCTAATCACAGAAGACTGAGGCGGGAAGATTCCAAGTTCAAGGCCAGTCTGGGACGCATAATGAGACCCTGTTTTAAAAGGACAAGAATTAGATACGGATGCATATTAAATATGGCTAGATTTTTTACTCTGGGCTACCAGAGCAAAGCATCTGGGTCTTATAAAGCCACCCTCCTTCACTGATTTAAAATCACCCTCCTTCATTGACCATTTTTTAGGTCAGCCTAATGCTGAAGCACTTCCAAAGAAATGGCACGAAAGAGTCATGTGATCTTCATGGATGTCCATAAACAGTGAACAAACGGAACTTGTATGAGCGCGCTGGTTTCTGAAACAGACCAAGGGATAGAGTGCTAGGATACATGTTAGGATGATCACAATTGACTTTTGTCGACATGAGTCAGAGCAGTGACCTCGGATGAATCAAATCAGCTGGTTTGTCTGCTAGCTGTGCTTGGAAAATGTTGGGGGTGACCATTGCTGTGTCTTCCAAGATTCTGACATACTTGATTTGAGTCTTTTTTATTTTTAAAAGTATTTATGCAACACACACCTGGTGTGGTGATGGTGGTGGTGGTGGTGGTGGTGGTGGTGGTGGTGGTGGTGGTGGTGGTGTGTGTGTGTGTGTACTTGTAGAGACCAGAAGAGGGCACCAAAATGGGGACTGTAGTTTACAGTGGCTGAGAGCTAGAAGAATATAGGAAGCTTCCTTAACCACTGAGCCATCTCTCCAGCCCTTAATTTGGGATTGAAACAACACAAAACAAATTCTAGTTGTTATCAGAGAAGAATCAAGGGGAGCCATGAAAACACACAATCTTTTTTCTCCTGCAAATACTTTAGAATTTACACGCAACACAGATTTAAAAGCTTGGTAAGTTGGCCTGGTGTTTTGACAGGGTTTTCTATCAGGGGTGAGAGGTGGGTAACACTAACCCATACTAATGGCTTCTCCAGTCACTTAGGGTGAAAAAAAGAACATTTTAGGGGTCATCATTCAGTGTTTTAGTTCATGTCTGGGTGAGGCTGTAAACTTCATAGGACAAGTTTGTCTTCTATGCTTTATGTCCTGTATACATCCACTCAGCCCTGTAAATTATAAGAATAAAAATAAGTCCTGATCCAACACACTCATCCATTTAATATTTAGCAGATTGTAGTGGTGCCTACAATATTTTACCCACAGGTATTTTATGATGTTTGGAGTTTTTAGTGTGGGTCTCTCAGAGACAGACTTTGGGTTGAAATGTTATGTTTTCAAGAGCATCAATTCTGAGTGCCCCTTCTGGGACCCATTCTTCCGCCATTGAGTGGTTCACAGCTGACTTACCCCAGGGGCCTCTTTAAGGCCGTTTACTGTTGCATTAGTCTGTTCCCTTTGGGTAGCATCCAGCACTTTCCACCGCGGTGTGTACTTTTCCAATTTTACACAATTTATGGGGAGCTCTTTTCAGGTAGGTCTTTCTGAAACTCTGCCTCCACAATGTCTCTCTCTTGCTTTTTAAAACTTTAAAAGTGTTTCTCAAGTTCGGTCTCAACCTCTCAGCTTGGAATTCAAGGTCTTCCGCCAGCAGAGAAACACATTCTAGTGCCTTCCACGTGCAGAGCCGGAGACAGACCAGCAAATTCACAAACAAAGGCTTCTTCTGGGGTCATGCATCCTCTATCACGGCTTTATCTGTTTCACTTATAGCAAGGCTTCTGAGAAAAATCCTCTGCAGTCTGAACCCAGGTTTTCATCTTCCTCTCACTCTTGACACCACCACAGCCTGACCCTCCTCATGCTGTGGGAACTCCTCTATCCACGGCCACCAGCCCAGTGTCACTCTGCTGGCTTCTGAACTTGACCCCTTACCAGTGTTCAGTGCCTTACCAGTATTCCTTCTGCCTCCAATCACTGTGCTCAACATTCTTTGGTACCTCTTCTGTTGGATCTTAAAATGTTGAAGTGTTTCCAAGCCGAGTCTATCCTCCCTTTCTCTTTCTTAAAACAACAACAACAACCTTAATTCATTTTATCCCATCTCATGGCTTTAGATATCCTCTCTACAAACAATCCACTAACTTTTATATCTCTAATAATTCTCCAGGACTCCAGATTCTTTAAACCAACTAAGTTCTTTCACCATCTTTGGGTATTATATCTTACTCAGCAGGCTGCCTTCTCAGCAGCCATTCCCACTATAACCTACAAAATATCAGGGTAATATTTGGGGTAGCCAAGAACTGTATTCAGGGCTAGGGTTCCTTTGCAGCTATAGGGAACAATGGTGAATGTCAACTGAAATCGTCTAGAATACCTTAACATGGACACACACCTTTCCTCATCCTGCTTCCGTCTGCTTCCTTCTAAAACCTGTACAGAAAGTTGGTGATGGCATACATGTACATGTGGGATCACTGTAAAGATGGCATACATGTACATGGGGGATGACCGTAAAGATGGAAACCATTTCCTTTTGGTGCTCGAGTGAGAAAGGGAGTCTCCTCAAGTAGCTCTTTCAACACTGAGCTGTTTAGTCTTCTTGTCACCCTTGTGTTTATCCCCTGGCAGACAGGTCCTTCCTACCACGTTTCTGCAGGTAGTTCCTATCCATGACAGAAACAGATGTGAGACGAGCAAACTAAAACACGTACGAATCAACCCACAAGACCAAGAACATCTGAGCAGGACCTCTCACTCTTCCTTCCCCGATAAGTCCGTTTGTTTCAAGTCTTCTCCTTTTTAGAAAGATGTCTTCCCAACTTGAAGCCAAAAGCCTCATTGACACCCTTCCTTCCTGCTTCTCCCTCCTCCCTCTTCCTGCTTCAGCATCAAGCAGCAGGCCCGTCCCTGGATTGCTGCCTCTTTCATCATCCAGCCCCCGCTCCCCTGATCCTCATCTCTACTTTATTTTCCCTCACGGACTCCTTCCAACTTGTCTTCCTGTTTCTGTCTTTGCTCCTTTCTCCACAACATGATGATCTTTAAAAAAATATGAAAGGCACCGCTTAGCCAGCTCACTGGAACTCTCGTGTGTGCTGAGAAGAGTTCAGTGGCTTTCTATTGTCACTGAAAGACTGACTTAGGCTGTCTCTGTGATCTCTTCCGATCTCACCCTCTCTGCCCTCCACATCTCCCGTGTGCCTCCTTCACTGGCTGCCTCCTGCCTCAGAACGAGAAGCTGCGCCCTCAGGACATACGCTCTCGCAGTTCTCTCTGATTGATGCCTGCAGGTTGACTCCTCCTGGTGATTCAGGTCCCAGCTCAGACAGCGTCTCCTCAGAGAAGCCTCCTTCAGCATCTTAATAGGAAGCAGGAGCTTCCTGGGCCTAATGTCCATCTGTCTGTTCACCTCTAAGGCAGATCAAGTCTTGCTCAAGGCTTCCCCTTTCCAGGAAGTCTTTTTTGATTACTCCATGCCCAATGCTCTTTGTGCTGTTTGAACCTCACAGGGCCTGTCTGTGCCTTCTTTTCCAGAACACACTGAACACAGCCTCATGTTGCTTTCAGGTCCTTTGGGTGTTCATGCTTAATTTTCCTTCACTGCGTATGAGTTTTTGATCTCGGCAGATTTTGAATATTTCCTCTAATAACCTCAGTGCTTGCTCACGGGAGAGCTTAAAAATATGCATTAGCTTTGGGATGCTCAGATTTCTGTAAATGATGCCTTCATAGGAATCATCTGCTTTTGTCTTTACCCCATATGCTATTATGGGTAGACTTTTTATCTCCTTGATTATGAAGAGACTCTCCTAATGTTTTAATTTTACTTTTGGTCTCTGTGGCTTGAAGCATGGTAGCTTGTGGTACCCTAGAGGATGATGCATGGTGTATAATAATTTTCTTTCAGTTGAATGCAGAATTGAAAGCAAAGCTAGTTATGATATTGACTGGAATTACCCTCGTTCACAAATATGAATACACTTTGGTAGATGAGGCAGAGCCTTGAATGTGACTTTGAACTCTGGCTTTTATAATTTTTGTTTCGAGGTAGGAGAAAGCTGAATTTGTTTCTATTCAAAACGATGCCTCGGAGTGTTTTCAGGAGGGCCTGAAGTTCTGGCTGATTTTTCCACAAGCGATTAGTGATTATGGATTTGTGAAGATCCACCCATGCCTCTTCCCTAGTATCCATGGCAACCAAAAATGACGTATCTTTGAAAGGCTTAATGGAGCAACTAAGGGAAGTCTCCTTGGTGTCCAGGCAGCCGGTCTATTTCCATGTCCACTTCCAGCCTCACCAGGACCCTGTTCTCATCAGGACGAATGCAGAAGTGAGGAAGTGCAAGAGACTACAAGATCCCCAATTTTGTTGTTGTTGTTGTTGAAAATTTGTAAGAGAGTAGCTTGGTTAAATTTAGTTAAGATTTAGCCAACCTAGAAGTGACCAGCTTTTCTTAAATTGTTCTTTTCTTTCTTTCTTTTTTCTTTGGATTGGCCAGCCCAGTAATCCCACAAAGGCAGCCTGCTCAATCCTACTTAGATCAATTTTTGCTTTGAATTCAGAAAAGTTCAGCTGAAATTTAAATTGAATCTGTAACAAGAAGGATGAATTTTTAATAATACGGAAGATCAAAACCTAGAGAAATTTAAATTTAAATTGGGGTTATCACAGAACACTCTCTGATGTAGTTACCATATTTTAAGGGGGATTATAAAATTCTCCATATGTTTACAAGGAGGCTGTAATGAGCAATAACCTCAAAACAGGCATTTAAGAGACATAAAGTAAATTCAATCCCCCTCCTTACTGGTAAATGTAGAGAAGGGCTCCACAGTAGCAATTTGAAAATGATGAAGGGGGTATGTCTGTGTTAACTACCTTAAGTCAATAGCAGTTGCTCTAAAAGACTGCCATGGCCGTATTTCTTATAGAGAAGATGTCTCCTTACTTTTTAGCTTTCCGGTGTGCATTTTAATTTTAACTGGTGCATGAGAAGATATTTGCTCTGTGTGCTCTGTTCGTTGATGCTGTATCTCTCTGACCCAGTGTGCTCTGCGTGCAGAGGCAGCATTCGGGACTTTCTCAGCGGAAAGTTCACTGGGGCTGAAAGACCTTTGCCAGACTTTGCTTTATGTCTTAGGTGTGGACACCAGCAGACAATGCATATGCATGGGCCGGTGGTGTTGGTTTTGCTTGAACAGATGGCAAAAATGATAAACTAAAAACATGTGTGCCGCATCACACACATTTCCCCCCTGAGTGATTTGGCAGACTGACAGTTGTGAGACATGGAACACAAAGGTGTTTAGGAGCCTTGGGAAAATTTTAACCCTTGAAAGCACAGGGACTGGGCTGGCGAGGTGTTTGCAGATTTAACAATTGAAAACCAAACAGGGAGTTTTTTCCCTTCTTGAAAACATGAATTTTTTGTTTTTGTTTTTTTAATTGCTCTGTGAGAAGTTGATGATTTACACCAACTTGGGGTGAGTACCCTTTGTTATAATAACCTAAGAGCATTCTCATGGGCTTCTTTGAGGAGTCTGTTGAATGATTGGTTTTGGTGCTTAGAAAATTCTGAGTACCGAAAAGCTTTTTTTTTTTTTTTTTTTTTTTTTCCTGTGGCAGGCTTGGGACAATTTGTGTCTTCTTGGGACTCCATAGAGAAACTTTTCGTCATTGACTAATAATCATTTGTTTCGACGTGCCTCTGTTTCTTTATCTGGTGGTTGATGGACCATGAACCTGATGGCTTCCTTTTTTTTCCTCTGGCATTTACGAATAGAGCTGTTACAAATAGCTGTGGGCAGGGTGTGTATTTTATGGACACAGGGTTTCAACTCTCAACTACTATGGGATGCAATGGGTGGATTGTATCAGTGCATGTTCAAGATGGTAGGAAAATGCCGAAGCATCTTGCAGAGGAGACACCAAAACATGTTTTACATTCTCACCAAGACGGAATGAGGGTTTTCCCGCTGCTTCACATCCTCACCAGCATTTAGTATTTGTCCTTGTTTTGATTTGGGCTATCACAGCAATGTCATGGCTGTTTTGATTTACAGCTCCCTAGCAGCATATAATATTTTTACATATTTTATTGTGTCTAACCTCTTGACAAGTTGTCTTTTGCTCCCTCTACCACACACTAGTCCAATGCTCTACCACTGAGTTATAGCCCTCGCCCTTTAGAAAAACCCGTTCTTGTCTCTTCATTGTTGGTTTTTAATAGCGCCGTGTATATCACAGACACAAGTCCTTTATCAGACCAGTGTTTCTCAAACATGTTCTTTCAGTGGGTACACTTTATTTGGCCTGTGGCTTGTCTTCATTTGAGAAACAACACCACTGGAAGTTTTGAGTTTGAAAAAAGAAATGAATTTTGATCCCGTGACAAACTTTTGGCACAGGAGAGGGGACAGCATAGTTGTGTTTGTCAAAGGGAACAGAGGGCGAGGCAGGGCTTCCAGGAGGGCAAGGCCATGGCCTATCGGTTTCCTTTAGAATGTGTGGGAAGGGCGTCAAGCAGCTTTGCGGTGGTAGATCGATCTTGAGGGGGAGACCTCTGAGTCTATGATGGTGTAGAAGCGGCTTTCCCGTCCTCCGTGGCTCTGGGCATTACACAGGTGGGTGATGTTCATGGAGGGAATATGGCAGCTGGCAGGGTTAGTTTATGTATGACATCATGGGCATGGGCTGGGTGCCACAGCACAACCGAGAGCCTTACCCAGCATACCCAGTTCTAGCTTACCTCCCCTCTCATGAAGCTTTGGGAATGGAAGGGGAGGGGCTACCTTCCACATCATGCTACAAAAGCTGCTTTGGTGGCCTCACACGTTCCAAATTGAAGAGGAAAACTGGCTGGCGTCTGAAAGTGTTCAAAGTCGTCAGTTGCAATTTTGTTTGCATTAGGGACTTTTCTGTTGCTGTGATAAAACATTATGACCAAGGCAACTTATAGAGGAAAGTGTGTGTGTGTGTGTGTGTGTGTGTGTGTGTGTGTGTGTGTGTGTGTTTAAATTAGGGATTATACTTCCAAAGGGTTAGAGTCCTGACGGCTGCAGGGGCCTGGACTGGCTTCTCAGAACTCACATCTGGAACCACAAACAGGAAGCAGAGAGAGAAAACTCAAAATGGCATCAGCCTTTTGACAACCTCAAAGCCTGCACCGAGTGATAGGCTCCCTCCAGCAAGGTCACACCTCCTCGTCCTCCCCAAGCTGACTAGGCGCCAAGTATTCAGATGCCGGAGACTTAGGGGGACATGTCATTCAACCGTCACGGTAGTGGCTGTCAACTTTTCTAATGCTGCAACCCTTTAATACAATTCTTCATGTGGTGCTGGCCTCCAACCACAAAATTGTTTTTGTTGTTACTTCATGACTTTAATTTTGCTATATGATGAATACATAAATATATGATATGTAGGGTATTTTGATATATGGCCCCGGTGAAAGGGTCATTTGACACCCAGAGGGGTTGTGACCCACAGGTTGAGAACTGCTGTGATCCAATGTTGAATTCAGAGCATACTTGCATTTTTGTGATGACCGAGACAGGAGCATGATAGGAGTTCACTAATGCATATTGACTGAATAAAGGGTTTGATTTCCTAAGCAGGTGAACAGTTTCAACATGATTTCAAGGGGAATGATTTCTTACGTTAGGAAGCACAGTCCGCACCAGACAGCTGGTGAGATGAAACGTTTTTAACGTGACTCAGATTTATCTCTCCCATCTGAAGCCGCTCGGCTTCCTCATCTGAAAATGGAGGTCTGTGTCATTTATTTAATGCAAATTCCCGGCGACACGACCTCCTGGCAGAGTGAGTCGGGCAAAGCTGATGTTCAGAGTAGACCTCCACCACCCTCTTTGTTTCTAATGTGATCTTTTCTAAGCCCTCTCCTGGACCCACCCTTGGTCATGAATAAGCTTTCTGTTATTCATTCTATCTCTGGTGGACCTGCCCCTTCCTCCTCGGTTGCACAGTGATGGCAATTTCTCACTGCTTTTCTGGAAGCTGCTCTCTCCTTTGGTCTTCCAAGAAGGTCCTAGGTGTTTGGTGCGATGCATTGCGTCGCTTTTGTGCACATACCTCTTACCTACTTTGGTCATGTCCGTCCGGTGTTTGTCTCCCTTGTCTGGCTCCGTCACAGTGTTCATTTAACACGAGTATTTTAAATACAGTTGGTGTCCACTTAGCGATTGGCACTGTAATTACGGAGAGGCTCTGGGAGATGTTGATCCAGCTGCCCAGGGATCTCCCTTGTCTTGCAATGCTTTGCTGATCCTATTCAGATCTCTTTTTACAAGATTTTCCTTTCTTTCAGAATATTTTATAAAAAAAAGACTCCTCTAGAGTTCCACAGTAAAGAGTTGAATAGATGGTACTACATCAGAAAGGACATGTATGAACATTTAATACCACAGGGAAATGACTGCTGCTGTCTATTGATGTGTGTACAAAATCCATACAGCATGATTAAAGTATGTAAACTATAACCAGAAAAATATCTATGAACTATCTAGGGGATAAGAAAGTCAGGCACAGGCATGAATATGAATTGTTTTTTTAAAGTTAACATTATTCCCCCCCTCCACCTTTTTTTGTGGAGAAAAATGTTTTTGTTTGCAAACGCTGAGTTAAAAAGATCAAGTCCAATTCCACTTATTTCCAGTAGGGGACACTGTGGCTCTTCAGTATTTTACAAGTTTTATTTATTTATTTTAGTTTTTTTTTTCCCCCTTAAATTTGGCATTCCCGTTAGAAGGGGGAAAAAGCATTCTGTCATGGTTATTATTTTTAGCAAAGTTAAGGGAAATATTCAAATGATAGCCTCCTTTTTTAAATACAAAGAACATTTTCCAGAGCAATTGTGCCTTTTCCAGCTTCTGCATCCCAGGCTGTAACTATCAGCAACATTTCTATCTTACACCGATGACCCAAATTTAATTTATTAGTGTGGAGCATTATCACTATTCCATTTATTCTGCCATTAAGAAAGAGTTGCACCCATGCCTTCCACAGTGTGATAATAACAGACCAACCCTCTTCACTTGCAGATCAGCGTTCTTTTTCCTCTCTCTCTCTCTCTGTCTCTCTCTCTCTCTCCCAGAAGGTGGCTTCCCAGCAGTACAGGAATACAGCTTCTGGGAAAGTTCGTTAATAATGAAGTATTAAAATTAATTAACGACACATGAGATATGCAGACATAAGGACCATTTCTAAGGTCAACATGGGAGATCCTATGAATTCTGACATTGCTGCATCTTTAAAAGAACCACCACCACCACCCCCTTGGTAAATTCAGCAGGGATATAGACTATGTTTTTGTTTGGAAAAAAAAAGATCAAATATTAAGAAAGTGGAAATACAGCCTCCGAGTATTAAGAAGATGCACGGTGAGTTTAACATCAAGTGCCCAAGCGATATGATAATCAAGGTCCTTATTGTCCCTCCCAGAGCTTTAATTTCATTTCACTAGGAACCAAGAAGCCTTAAATATTATATTGCTTTGAAAATCTCATCTTTTTCTCTCATCCTTTTTTTTTTTTTTTCACTACTTGTAGCCTTGAAAAATGGTGTCCCGGTCACCTCACAAGAATGTGTTTATATCTCACAGCCCCAGGGCGTATGGTTGCTGGCATATCCTTATTCCTAGAGCATTATGACTACATTCACAGACATTTCTCCCACTCCAACTGTCTCTCAATGAACTTCAAAAATCAATTCTCTGTTATTTGCCACAGACCTCACATTGAGAGCAGGCTTAGAGGGATGGGAGTGTGTGTGTGTGTGTGTGGGGGGGGGGGTGCAGATACTGCAACCTAGACCTCCGCTAGCCACACCTACTGTCTGCAAAATGCGTTGACAATCTGCATAGGTTTTGCCAAGGCCTGGGCTTTTCTCCCTCTGTGAGCCGCACCTTCCTGCCAAACCAATCTCTGTTCTTGCTCTGCGGGGTTGGGTGGTGCGTGGAGGTGGAGGGGGCACACTTTCACAAGTGAGTTTCTCTAAACTGAGATGAGTGATGGTTGTCTTGACACAATTAACGATGTGTAACTAAGACTCTTCTTCCTTTGGGAAAACTCCTTTTTCCCCCCCTTCTTCAAAGGATGCATTCACCATTCGCTCTGGAATTCCAAATCATCAGAAGTGACTTAAAAATATTGCCTTGGGACTGTCCCTTCTGGTTTATCTCTCATTACAGTCAGTGTTTCCACAGTTTCAATATTCAAAGGTGGCGACTTTTGGCAGGAGAGCAGTATGTCACGGTAGTTTTGGAACTGGTGAAAACTGGAAATCTAGCTCTTGTCCTACCACTGACGAGCATGTTGACTTGCATGATCCCAATTAAATCAATTTTGAGATTATTAAACTGGTAGTAATGAACTAATGCACATAGGATAAACACGCTGCACCCAGCGGATGATCGGCACTTAGCTTGTGGTTAGAACGATGAACGATAATGACACTGGTGTCTGATCATGTGATTGCCAGGCCGCTGCAGCAGGGGAGCATTTTGATTGAGAAGGGACCTGTCCCCTGAACAAAGCCATCTTGTGAAGACAGTATGCGGTGCACAGGGACATTCAGGGACTACAGGCAGCCTTCTAGGTGGTGGGTATGCTCTGGTCTGCAGGAAGGCGGCCATGTTGTCATGGCGCTCACCTTCTAGTCAGGGGAAAGAGGGGGAATTCATTTCTTTCCTTCAGAGAGAAGGAAGTACCACAGAGGAAGCATAGAGCAGCCCATGGCTGGCATGTGGTCAGGGAAAGTCTCCTTGAGGAAATGGCATTTAAGAAAGTCTGATGATGGATTGAAATTATACAGACTAGGGATGGTACAAGGATGTGGAGGAGAGGGCAAGGCCCCGAGACGAACGAGAGGAACAGGTTTGTGATGTTGAGGGAGCAGGCTGCTGGCAAGGCTTCGGCCGATAAGGCCTTGTCAATCTTAGTGAGTTGGTGAAGAGATTTACGAAAAAAAAAATAGAGGCTTTTTTTTGAAATGGTCAAGAAGAGAAGGAGAGGAAAGGAGCATTGTAGGTGCTGCCCCCCAGGCCCCCTGTGTTCTGAGGGGAGCTCAGTGCCTTCTGCTCCCGTGAGGGTCGCGTTGGTCACGTGCTTATGCTCTTCCAGTGTGGGGTAACCTTGTGATTCTCTTTCTCTTCTGCTCCCTTCCTCTCTCCTCCATCCCTCAGCTCCATCTCCTCCCTCCCCAAGTCTACCTTTCCTTCCTTCCCTTACCCAGCTCTCCTCTCTTGATAGTCCTCAGGTTCTACCGAGCCTACTTAGAATGTTCCCCAAAGTTACCCCTTCTCTGCCTTTTTCTCTAGGCTCCCATTGCCTCAGCTAGGTAGGGTCTGTAGACCCCCCCACCTGGATTTTCACTCCTGTTCCCGTCTTTCCACACATGGGTGTATGGTAGCGTGATACTCTGTTAACAAAGCTCAAGCCCATGTAGACCACCTCCTAGTGGCTTCCTTGACCAGATGAACAGATTCCAAAGCCTTTTTTCCCCTGGAAGTGTCTGTACTTCACTGGTCTTCCCAACCACAACTCTTCCTTCAGTTTAAGTGAACCACGTCTCATTTTTTAACCACGGGGTTTCCTTTGTTCTCCAACATTTGCCGACTTCGTTCTCTGTGATGGAAAACTCCATCCTTCAACCCCACCGGGTGTTCCAGGCGGTTTGTATTAGATATTTTCCGTCACCATTTCACAACACTCCTTTACACATACAGATTAAGGTAGGAAAGACTGGCATTGGCTCATGGGTCCTGTAGCTTGTCATGAGGGGTCAACTCAGTTCACAGCAGTGAGCATCCATGGCAGAGGCTGTTTACATCATGACAGTCGGGAGAATGCATGGAACGCAACAGAAACCCGGACCAGGTGTGACCTTCAGAAACTCAGGGTTAAGTCTCCACTGGCCTTTCATATCAGCTAAGCCCCACATCCTTAGACTCTACACCTCTCCACGTAGTACCACCAGCCTGGGTGTAAACATTCAAAACGGGGCCTTGTAAGGGAACATTTCAGACTCAAACCCTAATACACACCTTCATGAAGCTTTTCCTCACCCCTCAAACTGGAGAGGATTCCCAGCTCTGAACGCTGGAGGCACCTTGCCAGAACCTCTCCCATGGTGTTCATTTTTCAGTCCTCAGTGGGGCTCACAGTGACCTTCTAACCATAATCTTTCCAGATCTGGGCACTGACCTTCCTTTGAGGGCCTGGCCTCAGCCGGGTGTATGCCTTTGCAGCAGGGTAAGCCATACACACAGAGCAGGAGGAGGGATAAATAACAAATGTCAGGGAAAATATAACCAGGAGAGGGAGGGGGAAAGCAGAGGGTGCCTCCCATAGCCATCAGAGACAATTTCAGGCGGTGGGTGAAGCGGAGGTGATCCTTGGGGGAAAAAAAAAAAGCGTCGTTGGCCAACGAGGACCCAGTCAGAATCAGTAAGGAAACGAACCCAAGAGCTCCTGTATGCACTGGGTGAAACCCAGGCTGTTATTTTCTACTTTGGTCTTACTAACTTATTAATAGGGAGATTACTAGCGGGATTGAGTATATGTAAATAGTATATGTAAATAGCTAATATTGGCTAACTTTAATTAAAGGTTATGATTAGCTATTCTAATCCTCATAATGATTAGTGAAATGATGGGGCCCTCTCTCTCCACCTTGGTGTGACCGGAGACAATGCAGGCATTGGCCTTTGGGTTTTGCTTCCCTGTGAGAAGTGGTCAACAAACGCCGACAATTATTTCCTTGTTGATATTTATTAAAAAGCCAGCCAGTAATTAACATGCTAATCTTATTTAAGGGAGGCTAACAAGGGTTCTGCCCTAGTCGAACAATCATGGAGTAACTGTGGAGGGTCAACTGTACGTGTGTAAGTAGGAATAGAGGGGCTCCTGGTGAAATGTGAATTTCTGCTATATTAAGTGTTTTAGCGACAGCGTGCACAGGAAAATCCGGGAAATCTACATTTTTTCTGTATTGGTCAATCTCATCTTTTCTTAAGAAGCCGAAGAGCACGTGACTAGGAAAGTTACCCCTTTTGTGTTATTGAGAAACTTGGACTGTGAGAGGATTGGTTAAGTGTCAAGGGAGTCGCATTCTATTTGGAGAGGACAGATGCTCATTTCGAGGGTATCAAAGGCTATGGAAGACTTCCCAGGGCTGGGGCTCTCACTGCCTCAGCTGATCTTGGAGAAATAAGTTTTGTCACCTTATGAACAGGTGCTTTTTTAACTTCTAATTAGTCAACATAACATGAAAACCCAGTGGCTTTCAGCGCCGCATTTTGTCTGGGTTGCACCGGATCAAATATTTTGTTTATGCCTGGAGGAGAATGAAAAGGTAGACGACTTACTTTGTTCCAGAGAGAAGCAATTTGACACATCAAAGTTTCTTAAAGATATGGAAATGGACACAACCGCATTATGGAGTAGGAAGTAAGATTCATATACCTATTTAAAGTTTTAAAATAAAACCAATTCTTAAATTAAACTGGATTCCGTTTCACTTTGCACAGTTCTCCCAGGCCCCGAGGGGCTTGGATTATTTTTTTTTCCCCTCTCACGTGAATTATTTTAGAAATAATAGGTTTGGGTGTCAAGCTATTATTAACCCTTCACACCATAGCTTGTTGGAGTATCAGTTTCAGCAGGAGAGGAGGACATGCAGGCACAGAGTGGGATGGGATGGGGCCAGGTTGATATGCAGCATAAAGTGTATCTCCTCTGAGAGATGACAGATGCTGGAGAGCGGGCACCGTGTTGGAGTATGGAGAAAGAGACATCAGCAAGGCGAATCCCAGGACCCACGTTCTGTTTTGCCGTTTGGCCATGCACTCATCACAACGTGATTTTTATCCAGGCAGTCCCTCACACAGAATGACTGCAGCTCGTCTGAATCCTACCCTCCCCCTGCACCACAGTCTGCCCCTCCCACCGTGAGGCTGGCTGCTACGTGATTAGACACTCATCTAAGTCCTTAGTTGGGTAGATTTTTCTTTTAAAAATTATGTATTATTATTATTATTATTGTTTTGTGGTTGTTGTTGTTGTTGTTGTTGTTGGTGGTGGCTGTGTGTGTGTGTGTGTGTGTGTGTGTGTGTGTACGTACATATGTATGCACATGCACGGCGCACATTGTATACCACAGGTGGGCATGTGGCAGTCAGAAAGCAACTTTTAGGAGTCGGGTTTCTCCTTCCTCAATAGATTCTGGGCATCAAACTCAGGGACAGGCTTGTTTGGCAAAGTGCTTTTACCCATGGATCCATTTTTACCAGCTGGACGTATTTTCTATAAGCTCTTAGAGGTAGCTCTCCTTTCCACATGTGTCCAGCTAAGTGAACAAGGCCATCAGCTCCATGGATGTATGACCTGCCCAGAGTTCTGTATTTAGAAGGGCCTTTGATGCTGACGGTCCGCCATCTTGAAATCTTTGTCCAAGGTGCTCTGCACATGCATTTCATACCAGGGCCTGGAAATTAGGTGGTGGATCCGACCAATATGCTTGTAAATCCAACAGGGGGAGAGAATGGGGCCTGATTCCTAGGATTCTTGTTTCCTCTTTTTTTTTTTTTTTTTTTTTTTTTTTTGGTTTTTCGAGACAGGGTTTCTCTGCGTAGCTTTGCGCCTTTCCTGGAGCTCACTTGGTAGCTCAGGCTGGCCTCGAACTCACAGAGATCCACCTGGCTCTGCCTCCCGAGTGCTGGGATTAAAGGCGTGCACCACCACCGCCCGGCTGTTTCCTCTTTTTTTATTCTTGTTCTGGAGATACAATTGATGGAGCCCTGCCCTCAATCCCCTTTGCCACCCTTCCTGGACCAGAGATTTGTCCCCTTTCTAAGCTACTCCTGCTCTGTCTTTAGACTTCATTGTATTCCTTATCTTCATTCTGAATCTCCATGTTTTCTCTTTTAAAGCTGTTCTCTTTTGTTCTATGCTCCATGCAGCTGCCGACAGCCAGACATTATCTCTTCTGTACTTAGAGGCCATTATCGTAACCCCTCCGCATGCTTCCAGGCTAAGAGAGCCTCATTCTTTCATCCATCATCTTGAATGCCTTCTCTCCCCCCCTCCCCATTTTAATTGATGCTTTCTCAAAGAGCAGTTAGCCCATTCAGGTAGCATGGTTAAAATCAGGGCACAATTAACTTCACATCTAGCTACAGTCTTGCCAAGGAAAGGAACAGGCAGGAACTGGCACCCATAGAAGCAAGCCACTTTCTGAAATTAATCTAAAATTAGCTAAATTTTGTAATTACAAAGTAATTTGAAAATCAAGTCGTTAAACTAAAGCGTTGATCAGGAGCAGGAAGAGAGGGAAGGAGAGACTAGAAAAGATCCGTGGAAAACAACCTTCCCTGTGGATCGGCGGGAGTTTCTTCAAGGAAGCAGATGGCCGCCAGGAGAATTACCATGGCCCTTCACTTGGGTCAAGTCCGAGCACGTGTCCTCCCGAGGTGAGAAGACAGCCTTGCCAAGGGAAGGCAACAGCAGCAGCTCACGTGAGCTGGTTCCATCCACACAGCCACAAGGAGACATAAAGAGATCTGTGAGGTCTTACGTTCCAATCAGAGTGCTCAGAAACGGAATACAGACAGGAAACGGGATCCACAGAGGAGTGCCAAGAGGAGGGAGGACTTCGTTTACTGCAGCATCCAGTGCTGATCTGGTAATCCACTAGGAAGAGACAGTGGTTGAATTTCCACAAAACAGTGGCTTGAATATTTCAAGGTGGAGGCCTTGGGAAGACCTTTTCTTTTCTTCTCTCTTTTTCTTTTCCTTGAAAAAATATATTTGAATGCATCTTCCAAGGTTGATAGTCTGGTGTTGACTGGTGAGAAAGAGCAGCCTCACTCAGCATGGGCATCCAGTCTTTTCCAGATGTCCCCAGGAGGACCATGGTGTCAGTTTAGGGGACGATGTGCTTGTGGAGGTGGGGGGAGAGGTAGGGAGCCTATCGGCAGATCCTCATTTTTTTTTCTCACTTTTCTTACGTACAAAGAGCACTGAAAAATTAGTCTACCTGAGCATTGCCGCTAAAACCACAATTTAACAGATTGGGTCAATGCCTCGAAGAGTTGTAATATATTGCTTTTATGCATTTAAAATGGTTCATTAATAGGAAAACAAATCACTTTGTATTGGCAGGATGGGCATTTCCTCTGGCTCAATGCCCCATGGTGGGCGAGAGAGAAAGGGAACCTGACTGGTGTTTGCCCTCAGGAAGTCTGCAGACAAGCTGGAGGAGAAGGGGCACACTGTCTCTGGCCGACTCCTCCATGTTATGCAGTCTGTGTGACTGGCACTTTCCAGGGGTGTATACCACCAGCTCCGAAGTCGGCGTCCGTATTTGAACCCTACTTTATGGGGAAGGCCAAATGCCTCACTTCCATTTTCGGATCTGTTGACTGGGCTATGGCTCGCAGCTCTGAGGGCTGTTGTGTGGATCTGCCGATCGACTAGGCGCTAACGGCTGGCGAACACGCTCAGTGTGTTTGACGTCGGATGCATCATCCATGTTTCTCTGACTTCGAAAGCTCCCCTCTCCCACCCTCCTCCCCTCCTTTTCTCAATCTCCCTCAGCAATCTTAGACTCCTGCTCCTTGGAGCTGCCTTTGGGAAATAAGTATGTGGCTCTAGGCAAGGGCATTAAACTTGAGAGGATGGAATGAGCACCTGGGAGGAGAATGTTAGGAAAGTCTTCACAGAGGTGAGAGAAGACTTGAACTTGTGCTTAAAATATGGTAAGATCCAGTCAAGGTCAGAATGACAGAAGGGGGGGTGTTGTTTGGCATAAAGGGGTAGGCTGAGCAGTGTGGGATGTGAAGACGGGAAAAACAGGACTAAAAGATCACCGAGTTCCTGGACAGCACAGCTGGATTGTGGACTATGGGCACAAGGACAAACAGGACTAAAAGATCACCGAGTTCCTGGACAGCACAGCTGGATTGTGGACTATGGGCACAAGGACAAACAGGACTAAAAGATCACCGAGTTCCTGGACAGCACAGCTGGATTGTGGACTATGGGCACAAGGACAAACAGGACTAAAAGATCACCGAGTTCCTGGACAGCACAGCTGGATTGTGGACTATGGGCACAAGGACAAACAGGACTAAAAGATCACCGAGTTCCTGGACAGCACAGCTGGATTTTGGACTATGGGCACAAGGACAAACAGGACTAAAAGATCACCGAGTTCCTGGACAGCACAGCTGGATTGTGGACTATGGGCACAAGGACAAACAGGACTAAAAGATGACCGAGTTCCTGGACAGCACAGCTGGATTGTAGCCTATGGGAGTAGGGAAGCCGTTAGTGGGAGCTTTAGAAAGAATACTCTGCCTTTTTACATCTACAGTGCATGGTTATCAAAAGTTAAAAGTACCTGGAGGTAGGAAAACTAGGTGGAGAGTTAATGAATGGGATTCAAGGACCAGACTGGATTAGTGGAAGGTATAAACCAAGAGAGGCTACAAAGGAAGAAGCAAAACTAACTGGGATATGAGTGAAGGGGCAGTGAGGGGTCTGAGGTTCCACACTGGGGACGTTTGAAGAATCATGTCCTTTAACACTGCTTTATTTCAGCGATTTATTTAACAGTGCTTTCTCAGTGTTTCTATGTGTGGGTACTGGGACCACATTAAAAAAAAAGCGGGGCGGGGGGATGATTTCCTTCCTCAAAGAGTGCACAGATGTATCTATGTTTATGGTACTGTAATTGTGTGTGCTGGGTAGTGATGTAGGCAGACACACACACACACACACACACACACACACACACACACACACACACACGGATAGAGATGAATTAGGAAGGTCCGAGAGAGGATTAGCTTTTGAACAAGGACTTGCCCATAGTTAGGGATTGAACAGGGGATTGGAAAATATCACTTCGGCCACAAAGAGGTGAGAAAATAGATTGGTAGAATTGGGGAGGGCATCTGATTCTATTTCTGATTGGGGAAGTATCAGTGATGCGGAGATACCTTGATGGAAGGATCTGACTGGTGGGTGGAAAGAAAGAACTCAGTTATGGAGAGTCAGTGCTGGAGGTTAAGATCTGGGAGCCATGGGATTTGTGGGAATTTGTGAGGAAATGGACTTTTAAGGGAGATGACTAGCTTCACCCTTCTCAACAATGCCTGGGAGGAAGTCAAAGGAAGACCAGGGTGGGAGCTGAGGGGAGCGCATCTGTTCTGAGGTCACATCTGGGCTAAGAGGCAGGAAGGCCCAGGAGAAAGAGGAAGAAGCATAGAGTTCTCCAGGCCCCTGCTCTCCACCAGGTTTCTTGCAGGGCTCTGCATTGCTCTGGACTCCAGACACTTCCCTCAAGAGCTGGTCCTCGGGATGTGTAATCTCTGCTCCTCTATCCAGGGAAGAAATTTCTCAGACAGGATGAGAGGAGAGACGGCTGGGTTAAACCGAGTTAAGATGAGTGACCTAAATACTGACTCCAGGACTCTGTTTTCCAAACATTGTCACCAGGGAACTTCAGCCACAAGCCCCCCGAAATGGACAGATTTTATGTTGGGCACTAGAGGGTAGGGAGAATTCTGAAGGATGAAGTATCGTCCTTAGCATGGATTCCCTTTATGTGGGGAGATAGAAGACACAGCCCACCAATGCCTGTGAAGTATGCCGAGGAGACGCATGATCTGGCTGCCAAATTTAACAGCCCTTGCATTTCTGACTTCAAGTCCACCGTGAAACCAGTAGACGTTCCTTCCATTAGAAGCTGCACTTGGTGCATTTCATTTTAGACAAATATGCCTTGTTTTAAAATTACAGCCTTTTACTGACGCGTGCGTTTGAGTATTTTAAGCCGCTGCTCTGTCCCTTAGGAACCCTGGCTTTCCCATATGCATCACAGCGCGTGCTTCCCCGCATGCGCAGAGACCTTGCCTGTAAAAGGTTAAACTGAAGATGAAGCAGAGTATTTTTCCTTTTCTTTCCCTTGGCAAGGACACTGCAGAGCCTTCGTAAACAAAAGCCAAAATGCAGACAGCCCAGAAGTGGTTTCAGCTGAAAAAAAAAAAATGCTGTTTTCTTTTAAACATGGCGAATTGAAGAATACTTCAGAAAAATAAGAAGCAGGTGGCGGCTACAGCCCGCGGGGCAGAAAGGCTTGGCAGAAAGACAGACAGCAACTCCTTATTGGGTGCTTTGGGATGGCCACGAGGTTCCATGCATCACTTTAGCCCTTGGACATGGGGCAGCTCTGGGCCTCCGGGCCCCAGGAGGCCCATGCCTCCTGACTAACATGTGGAAGGATTTAGAGACAAGGGAGCAGCCTAGAAATCAAATGCAGAGAGAAATTATGTGGCTAACAGCTGGAATTCATGAGCTCCATATTAAATAAGGATTGATAGCAAGAAATGTGAAACGCCCCTTTCCCAAAGAAAGACAAATTAATGGCTGGAGGACTGAGTGCCTTCCTAAAGAGCCCTGGCTTCTCCTTAAGCAGAATACTTAATGTTTGCTTTTATAAGGTACAGCTATGGCTGTGTTTGGTATGACTTTAGAATTATTGAATTCAAGGATGAATTTGGTGAAACAAATTAATTAATCAGAGGAAACAAATTTACAGTTGGACCACATCCTCATCTGACTTTCAAGTCTCTCCTACTGAGGCATGTTAATATTGAACGGAGATTATTATTAATCAATATTTTTCACCTAACTTATCTCTTCATACCAAGATGCATTAGACAACCTTCTTTTGTTTAAGAGAACAGGGCTGCATGGATTACTTGCTCAGATCACACTGTGACAGTCAAAAATGTACACTTGGCCCCACACCAACACACATGACTGTGGACTCTGCCCTGGGGTTCCTAAACCTAGGTAAGTGTTCAAATTATCCCTGGAGCTTTTGAGATTTGCCAATTCCTCTAGACTACGTGAGGTATATGATTACCAGTTTGTCTGATCAGCCCAATTAGGAGGACTGTAGTCAGAAAAAAACAAAAAAACAAAACAAAACAAAACAAAAAACAAAAAAAAAACAAAAAACCAGACACCAATTCTCACCCACCAGAACAAATTCTTCTTTGCCTTGGAGAAAAGGCAAGCGAGTATTCTGAAGGCAAAGAGGGCCAAAGATGGGAAGCATTAGGGACCCCCCCAAGCATGCAGACTGCAGACATTGGAGATTGGGTGCCTCATTTTGACTTGTGACTGGAAGCACGTAGGGAAGCTGGGTCCCAGCAGTGTGAACTGGGCTGCCGTTCACCTGTGAAGGTGCTGGGAAGTACCAAGCAATTGCCAAGATGTGGAGAGCTGCGGGTGAGGGATCCCGTCGCAAACTGTCTGAGGACTGCATCCTTAGGCAACATCACTGAACAAACGCCATGGAATGCGCTCCCACAAACTGCATTGACTATGACGTCTCTCGATGACACCTGTGGTCTTATGGACCACCTCCGTCTATGTCATCTGTCCTTGACTAAAACATTAGGTGGCGTATGGCTGTGCCTCTGCCAGAGAATGGGTCCAAACCGAAACTGAGCAACGGCATAGGCTACCATCGAATACAGTGCACTTAATGTTTGCTTCCTGGATGAGTTAAGCAGAAAAGCGAACATGGAAAATCCCAGAGCAGCCAATGCTATTCCTCGTTCACACTCAGGATTCAGGGAGGTGGTTTCTAGGTTATAACATTTGGGAGAACGAGTAGTATTGAGTTCTGTGGTCTTAGTGACCTTGGGTTGGGTACTTCTCTGAGCTCCTGTTTCTTGGCATATGTGCAAAGAATCACACTGCTTTCATTATAGAGAATTTAGAAGCATTAAAAAAAATGTTTGTGAAATGATTAGTCCATTTCCTGTCAATAGGAAGCAGCCTGCAAGTTGCAGGGTAATTTCTGTCCCTTGCATGCAAGTGATTTTAAAATTTAATCAGTAAGGGACATAAAGGCCTTAATGATATCTTAAGTAAACCCAAGTTTTAAGCGCATGAACATTCACTTCACTGAAAAGCAAGGTGAGTGCATAATGCATGCCGTCCTGTCCTCGCCAATTCTGGCAGTGTCCTTTAGATGTGCTTGGGACCAGGAGTGGCTGGTGGCAAGGACAAGCATTTGAACATCAGAAACTCTCCACAGTGAGATGGCAGGAGAGTGAGCTCCAGAATTTGGAAATCTGGTGAATAAAAGTGCCCTCTGCACCTGGCAGCCTGGGACAAAGACATGAAAGCCACTTTTGAGATTGACTTGGAGTGGAGTCAGCAAGCCCGGACTATAACCTGATTAACTATATTAGCATATCTAAAGGAAGAACTTGTCATTTGGAACTGCAGTTGGCCAGCAGCAGCAGCAGCAGCAGCAGCAGCAGCAGCAGCAGCAGCAGCAGCAGCAGCACAGAACCCAGAAACTCAGAGTAAATGTTGGCCAATGTCCAAGAACTCTCCGGGTGCTGAGAAGCCTTTGCCAATGGGCTCTGAATGATCCTAACTTTGCAGGACCATCCACAACTGGTAGACAGATTTCACAGGCTGCCTTAGCTTAATGTAATTATACATGCTCAGCATATATTAATTGCGTGTGGAGTATAATTTCATGAAATATTATTATTATAATTTAACTCCCCATGTAAGTTTACTTCTAGAGAAAAGGTGCACTCAGACAGAGGCTGAGTACTAGAGTCTCCTCCTTGCCTATTTGGGGTCCCCAGGGTTTCCCTTGCACCCTCTCAGGGACCAGTGAGTGGTCAAGGAAAGGCAAGAGGTAGGCAATAGTTCTACCCTTTTCTATGCTGTTAAGAGTTGGATAAGGAAGAGGAACATTTCCGATACCTAGGAATTCTTGGGGACACATTGACAATGCTGTGCTACAGAAGCCATAAACAAGAAAGCCCATTAGTATACAGGTGAACACTTAATGCTTCCTGTGATGGACTAGCTCTGCTGACAGGCGCAAGGGGCCATGGGTAGGCAGATTCGTCGTGTATTTTTATTGTAGGTCTGAAAGGTATTTCCTAGAATGAGAAAGCCAAGATTAGGATTTTTCAGACAAGATATTTACAGGCAAATGACTGAAGGCGACAGAGCTAGAATTTGAACACAGGTCTGGCTGACTCTAAACCTCACATTTTTATTTCTTGTGTTGGGCCAGCATCAGACAGATAAAAAAAAAAAAATGACCTTGTGGTAGAGAATACAACCATTGTTAGTTATCCTAACCTGGTAGAGTATAGCTGAATAGCTGGTGCTCTCTGTGATTTTACAAGTTGGGCTCACTCAGAATATGGTGGTTTGTGTTACTGCAAGAAATTCTACCTGTATTCTTTGTTTATGGGGTGTGGCAGCTTGAATGAGAAAGGCCCCATAGGCTCATATGTTTGAATTTTTGGTCCCTAGTTGGTGGAACTGTTTGGGAAGGATTAGGAGGTGTGACCTGGTTGGAGGAGGTGTGTCACTGAGGGTAGGCTTTGAGGTTTCAAAAGACTCACACCAATTCCAGTCTCTCTGTGCTTCCTACTTGCAGATCAAGGTGTAAGTTCTCAACTGTTCCTCCTGAAATGTCCTTGCTCTGCCATGATGGGCTCTAATCCTCTGAACTGTAAGCCCAGATTAAGCACTTTCTTGTCTAAGGTATCTTGGTCATGGTGTCGTATCACAGAAAAGTCACTAAAGCATGTGGGGAGGTGTGGCTCATTCGAAAGCAGTTTTCATAGTATAATATATGGAGTTTCAGGAAGAAAGGGTGAATGAAGGGTCCTGTGATGTACCAGCTGCCCCTTTCTGAAAAGGCTGGCCAGGCTGTTCTGAGAAAGAACTGCTGGAGACATGGGATACTGCCTACTGATAGCCATCGTCGATCCCTTCCCATACTTCTTACAGAAACTGATATGCTTTATACTGAATATGGCCAAATGTTTACATATCAACACCCAAACTCAACCCTCTGTTGGTCTTACTGGAGTGGAATTCATGAGCAGAGTATTTATGACTGTTTAGGAGGGTAACATGATAATTTTCAAAGGACTTATTATATTTGTGTGTATATGTGTGTGATGGGCATGAATGTGTGTGCATGTGTTTGCATGTGTATCTGTGTGTGCTGGTGCACATTCATGTGTGTTCATGCATGTGTGAAGGCCTGAAGTTGACAGCAAGTGTCTTCCTTGACTGCCTTCCCCTTCGTTTATTGAACACAGGGCTCTCAGATTCCTGATAGTCTGCCTAGCAGCTTGCCCTGGGGAAGTCTACCTTGTTTCTGCCTCCCAATTACTGACATAGAAGAACTGTAACATAATTAAAAATTTCCATTTATAAAAGTATCTGTGGCTGTTTGAATAAGAGCGGCACTATTTGAGAAGGATTAGGAGGTGTGGCCTTGTGAGAGCCAGTGTGTCTCAGGGGGTGGGCTTTGAGGTTTCAAAAGCCAGTGGCATGCTCATCTCTCACTCTCTGCCTGCAGATTAGGAGGTAGCTCTCAGCTACCTATCCAGCATCATGCTTGCTTGCTACCAAGCTCCCTGCCATGATGATAATGTATTGACCCTCTGGAACTGTAAGCCAGCCCCAATTAAATGTTTTCTTTTATAAGAGTTGCTGTGGTCATGGTGTCTCTTAACAGGATGATAATGTACTGACCCTCTGAAACTGTAAGCCAGCCCCAACTAAATGTTTTCTTTCATAAGAGTTGCTGTGGTCATGGTGTCTTCTTCACAGCAACAGGGCAGTGACAAAGATAGTGTCATAAAGATTGATGATTTCAGTACATTTTAAACCTCTGTGACATATACTAGTTTAAATACTAATAACTAGTTTAAATCTAAAATTTAAATAAAAGGAAATTTGGAACCTAATTCTGATTTGACTATCATGTTGCCATAGGAAGTTCTATTACATTTTTAATTTTTTTCACTTTATTTATTTATTTTTGGATGTGTGTTCATGCTATAGCATGCACGTGAATGTCAGAGCCAACCTGTGGAAGTCAATTATTTCTGTCCACTGTGTGAGTTCCTGGAATTGAACTCAGGTCATCAGGCTTGCTGGCAGGTGCCTTTACCCACTGAGCCATATCACTGGTGCTATTGTAGAAAAACATTAAAATATAATTCTCGTGATTTCTTTTGCATAATTTGGAAAATAAGATGGTTAAAATAATTACTTATGATGTTCTTACAATTTCTTTCAGGCTCACTATTCTTTAATTTTTTTTTTAAATTTATGACTAACAGATTTATTTATTTCTTTGTTTTGCTTTTTTGTCAAACTTTTAAAATTTTGGTTTTTGAGAATTTCATATAGGAGTACTCTATTTGCATAATTCCCTTTGTCTCCTTCCAGCTCCTTCTGTGTCCAACTCTTTCTAATATTAATGGCCTCTTATTCCTTAATGATTATTGTTGCATATATGTATGTGCACATAAATTTATGAACACAATCTGCCGAGTTCATTTAGTGTTGCTCCTAAGTCTATTTATTTAGGGCTGATTGCTTGGCATTGGAAAACCTATCCGGGGACTTATCCCTGGAGAGGACTAATTAATTCTGCCTCTCTCAGCAACCAGTAATTGTACCTCCTCTACCGGGGGTGGGGTCTTGTGAGCTCCTGCCCCCCAGCCACACTGGCGTACCAACTGATGTCATTTTTTTCAGGTCTTGTTTAGGAGACCATATTGTTGATATTTCCCGGGACAGCTCCATGTCATGTATAGAAGACACTATTTTACGGCAGATGTCCTGGTCTGCCATCTTACAGCCCCCTCTTTTTCAATATCCCCCGAGCCTTCAGTCTGGTGGTTGCGTTGTAGATGTATCAACTGGGGCCGGGCACCCTACAATCGCTTGTCCACTGCCTTTTTATCAGTTCTGGATTTCCATAACGGTCTCCATCTGCTGCAAAAGGAAGCTTTGTTGATGAGGGGAGAGGGCTCCATTTACCTGTGGTGTAAAGATAAATTATTTAGAGTGCAGTTAGAAGGGACACTGGTTTAGGGAAGTGCAGTCATAGGTTTTCCTTTAAGATTCTTGGCCTTACCAGCCACAGGTAATGGACCAGGTTTACAGCATCAGTTATGAATTCTCCCCTACCATGTGGGCCTTAAGTTCATATCATTGGTGACCCCATGATATGAGTGCCGCTATTGCACATTTTGGATTGTCTTGCCCCTCTGGTCGTTGCTGTGGTTTGTAGGCATCATGGCTGGGTAGGACTATTGATTGCCTTCTTCCCTTGGCAGTTTACAGAGCTCCTTCTGGTACTAGGAGATCTTAGCGTCCTCAGAGAGGAGGCTTCCGGGTCAGTTCCAGCTTGATTCTTCCAAGTTCTGTGTCTGAAGTGTGTGGTGGTGTCTTTAGTGATAGGGTCTTACTGCCTGCTTCTAAGAGGCAACCAGGGACAATGGCAATAACCTATGTTGTTTTGAGGTACTTCTCTGGCCAATAACTTGAAAGGAGAGATTTTCCATGCCTGATACTGGGGTTTTTGCTAGAGTGCTTTTATGGGGAGCATTGTCATTCCAAGTGGTTTAACTTCATTATATATATGCATATGCACATATTTATATATATGTAATTTTAAGTAAACATAAAATAATAAGATTCCTTACGGCTTTTTCAAATAACCTTAGTGTTATTTCTTTCTCTCTTCCCTTCTTAAGGTAACTCTCACTCTCTGCCCCATTTCTCCCCTCTATAGAGTTCTCTAATTTTAAAATATGTGTGCCGTTTACTGTAGCTAGAGTTTTCCGGTCTTGCCCACAGTCAGGACAAATCTTTGTCACCCACCAGTCCCACAGTTGCTCAGACCCAACCAAGTAAACACAGAGACTTATATTGCTTACAAACTGTATGGCCATGGCAAGCTTCTTGCTAACTGCTCTTATATCTGAAATTAATCCATTTCCATAAATCTATACCTTGCCACGTGGCTGGTGGCTTACCGGCGTCTTCACATGCTGCTGGTCATGGCGGCAGCGGCTGGCAGTGTCTCTCCGCCTCAGCCTTCCGCTTCCCAGAATTCTCCTCTCTCCTTGTCCCACCTACTTCCTGCCTGGCCACTGGCCAACCAGTGTTTTATTTATTGACCAATCAGAGCAATTTGACATACAGACCGTCCCACAGCAGTTTACTGTTTACCCCAGGACTCACAACTGGGCCTGGAACACAGCAGATGCACGGAGTATATTTTCCAAGTGAAGGAACTGTAGTGTATCTGGCATAGCTTGAGTTTGCATCCAAGTCTTCATGATCTCAAAGTCCATTGTCTTTTATGTTTCACTGGTGGTTGAACTGAATATGACTGACTGAGATAAGACTTTCTGAGACACCAGGAAGCACACTTCCGGCTACTCTGACATCACTCTGCCTTTTCTGTCGTTGAGATGCCTTACCCAGTGAGATCCACACCGACGTCTGCTTGCCATCCCTAAGCACTGGTGGGTCCCTCTGAACAACGCAGAAGAGGTTGACTCGATGGTGAGCTTAGCGCGAGCTGGTAAACCACCAGTGCAAACAGGTACTGGTCACAGACAAAAATGGCTGTGGGATGGAGAAACGAAACAGGCGAGTGAAATGTCCCCTACGGTAACTGGTCGCAGAGCCTCTGGAGAGATCTACAGAGGACCCTGGAATGATGCACATCCTTCTCCATGAGTCCAAAGCAGAGAGACAGAGTGTGTAGGAGATCCACTTAGATCCTTGCGCTCTGAATTATGGTCAGACTTAAGTAAAGCCAGAATTCCTACTTCTCAATCAACCCTGAAACCACCAGACATTTCCTCTGTTAATGTTACATTTCAATATATTCATTTCAGGCAAACTTCTGACTTACCTCAGCCTTTTGCATATGTGTGTATTTGAGCGTTTTATGTTACCACTCTCTCTCTCTCTGGAGAGTCGTGTGTTCTCATACATCACTATTTTTGCATTTAGTGTGTTAAAAGAGACCTTGATTGTAAAAGGTGAAATTGAAAGGAAAGTGGAGGAACCCGCCAGGGCTTTGGCTCTGAGAACTTAGGAGCGCTGAGTCAGCCGGCTGAGCTGCCGGGCGGAACCTGCGGAGAGAGCCTGTTGCTCTGCCGCCCACATTCATTCCGGTGTCTCTGGTTCCACGTTGGTTTATGACCAATGACTAATGCTTCACCCACGAGTCATTAAACCCACTCTGTACTCTCTTGGTTCCCTAATCTTCTTGGAATTCATTCCTTGCGTCCAATGGTCCAATGCCCTAGCTTAGTATTTGGATGAGTGAGTGAACAGAAACGGCAATAAAAATATATATGTGGTATAACAGTTTAAAATGCAATCTCCTTTAGAGAGGGCTTTTGGGCAAATAAAATTCCTCCTAAACCATTTCAAATCTTTTGAAATATTTGAGGGGTTTCAGTTCCCTTTGCACCTTCATAAGAGGTCAACAAATATTCTAAGAATATCTGCTAGCTCGGCACACCCTTGCTTTGCTCCAGAATTCACTTCACAGCTCAGCTCTATGTCGTAGTGCTCCTGATTAACTACGTTAATGGGAGAAGGCAGAGGCCTGGGTAATCTAATATAGATGGCAACTTATGAATATGCGTGTGCTTGATGTGCTAGAAAACTACTTTAAAAGGGAGAGTAGAGCACCACTGATGAACACGGGGGTGGGGGGGTGGGGGGGGATGTTCAGCATCCAGGGGCTGAAGAGATGGCTCAGTGGTTAAGAGGGCTTTTGTTGCTCTCCTCCAGAGAACCAAAGTTCAGCTCCCAGCACCTGTCACTCTAGCTTTAGGAGATCAGGTCTACTCGCACACACATGTATACACACACACACACACACACACACACACACACACACACACACACAAACACATAATAAAATAAACCTTAAACAATATGTTCAACTTATTGGCTACTGCACATCCCCCCCCCCCCCCAAACTGATATTACTTAAGAGTTTCTGTTTTCACAGAAAGAGCTGTGGGAATGGCCTGATAGTTATGGTGAGGTTCTGGCAGGTTAACCAGAGGAAGCTGGCTTAGAGTAGGAGAGGAAGAGGGCATCAATGAGGCAGAGGAATGCCTTGCTGACAGACATGGGGTCGGATGGGAGAGGCTACAGATTTAACTGTTAGTGCTGACTGGTGTTTAGCTTTATCTATTCCAAAATGATTCAAAGGATAAGGCCTCAGCAGAAAAGTCAACCTTAAGCTCAAGTGACTGACTGTTCTACAAGGAGGCAGGCAGAACACAGGGATGGAAAATCCAAACAGTAGATGTTGAGGTGTTCCGGTCACCATCATCCCGTCACCCTCTTCTAGACAAACAGCATAGAGAAGCATCTGGCCCACATGGTGAGGGCTGAGGATGAGCAGCGTATAGTAGGATACTGTGTCAGGAGGCTAGGGAGTCAGATAAGAGGAGGCAAGCTGGCCATAAGTGCTGCGGGCCGCAGGAATATATCATAAGAACTCAGCTGGTTATGGCAAAGTCACTACCTGGAGGGATCAGGGAATTCCTCCAGAGGAAGCCAAATTCCAAGGAGCTTTTGGTGTTATTTGGCTTGTTATATATCAGCTGTCTTCTGATGAAAATCATTTGTGCCTTCATAGTTTTCCCAATTGACTTTTCCCTAAGAAGGGCTAACAGTGTGGACTGATCACTCTCTGGACATACACATTCCAGGTAATTGGAGAACAGCCTCAGGAAAGGCTTTCTCTGGAATCAGATATCTCCCTTAGCCACTTTCAAGGACTAACAATGATAACAGCCCACATGAAAGTCTCCTGACTTAAGGTAAATTCCACAAGGAGACACCACCTAGGTCAGGTGGATGTTAAATAACAGCTTCACACAATTTAGCTCAGACCCTCCTTTCTTATAGCCTTACTATTCTTACCACCCCTCTGTTTGACCCTAGAAGCCTGGCTTTGCACTGCTAAGGGAATACTGCTTGTAAGTGTATATATACCAGGACTTTCCAGGGTATATGGAGGACGGAGAAGAGAAAAGAGAATGGAAGAACTAGATGGGTAAGAACTTGAGAGGAACAAACTGAAATGGGGAAGAAGTAGATTGAAGGGCTAGAAGAGAGTACTAGAGGAACGAGATGGAAGATGAGAAGAGCCAGATGGGGAAGAACAAGATGAGAGAGAAGGAGATGGGAGAGGAGCTGATGAGGGAAAGAACTAGATGGATGAGAACCTAGAAGGGGGGGAACTAGATGAAGGAATTAAGATAGAACCTGGAGGGTACAACAGATAAATGTAAAGAGAAATTGGGCAAGAAAGGAGCTAAAAATGAGAACAGAGTATAAGCTTGTAGAGAGAGAACTGACAGAATAATAAAGCGTATGAACTAAGGAGTTTCGTGTACATAGATTTCATTTCTTTTCATCAAAGATTAATTATCAGCTGGTTGTAGATTTTTCCCAGACCCTGGGAGGGGACTATCAAGGGGCTGGACCCCCATACTCCTTGATACATAAGTAAAAACACCTGATGCTGATGTTGGGCATGCTGCGAACCCGAATATGGAGCCAGGAGAATCATAGACCCAAAATAACAAGGAGGTTGTACTATAGTTGCTTTAATGAGCTTCCCCATGATCTCAGTCATAGTTAAAGGACAGAAAAACAGCGACAGAAAAGTTATTATTTGTGTTAAAAAAATCTGTCTTCAAGTTGCAGGATGCTACTTAGCATAACCAATTACTACTGTCCAAGTTAAGGCCACAAGAGTTACAAGCTGTGGATTGATCTTTTTTTTTCCTGATTGCCCCAGAGATGACACGGATTGGAACCAGACACACATTACTTTGATCTCACCCTTTATCTTCACTGCAAGGTGTGGATGGGTAATAGAGGGGCCAGGTGGAGCATCTATAGTGGAGGAGTTATCCATGGGCAGGACATGAGAGGCTGATTGGGTATGCAAATTTTACATGTGTCTTTTCAGTGATTCCGAGAGGGGGTATCTTTTAGAAGGAATTTTGCAAAAGGACGCTGGCTGGGCTACTTGGTAATTTATGTTTTATACTTCCCAATACGTGGCACAGGAAAATTCAGCCTCTGATATTTATTGACATGTGAAATGAACAACACTGTGTCATTTGCAGGTCACATTGTACCATTTCCAAGTCTACTTAATGAAACCCAGTCTTCCAATACTTTCTTCCCACTTTCCAAGTAGAAAAATAAATAATTTGCTTTTCTTCTTTGTAAGTCCATTTCTGAAAGATCATTACTGGGGAGTGATGATCAGAAGAAGTGTTATGACTTTAGGACCATAGGGCTAAAACTAATTTGGAAAGAACCATTTCATGAGGATGCCAATGTTATCGTAAGTTCAACCTCCGTTTACTAATACCACCAGCCTTTGGAAGAAATTGGCTTGGGGCCTCAAAGGTAAATTGTACGAATAAGGAAGAAGCATATGAAGAAACAGAGTATGTCTTTTGTGATTGGACCCATCTGGAGGATCGTAATCCTGAGATCTCGAGGGCAGGCATAAGGGTGTGCAAGCCCACAGGTGGTATGCTTTGTGTAGGCTCACAAAGTCAGGCTACTTTGAAACCTCTGTCCTCAGCCATCTGCAGCTTCTGGGACGATCTGCAAGCAGAGCAGAGTTCACACATGGTGGGACCATCGATTTGCCCTCTACTCAAAGTTCCCTTTCTTTGTGATTTCTCACCAGCACGTGGCTGGTCACTAATCTCCTGCTGTCAAAGTCTGCTTTCACAAGTGTCCAAGCAAGTCAATTCTGAGTACTGATCATCGGGCAACTGCTAATTGCTATAGCTTGGGATTGGGAGGAGAAGTGAAATGAAAAAAAAAAAAAAAAGAGGTCTATTTATCTGTCCTGGCCGTGTCTTGTAAAAAGCTCACTTTTGTTTTTAATTACTAGCAATTCATTTTTAACATAGGAAGAAAAAAAACCTGTTGAACAGGGGAGGTTGTCTTTGGGTGGCATCAACATATGTGACTTCTTTCACACATTTCCTGTTTAGTTTTAATTTATCAGCCGCCTCTTGGCAAGGCAGGAGGCTTATCGTTCAAATAAGATTACTTTCATTGATACTAGGCAACTCATCTTCTTCTCTCTGGAGCACATTTTCATAGAACTAGAAGACATATTTCTCTCTGGTTTCATGCGTGGGGGGCAAAAGACCAGGACATGCACCAGTGGGTGGACACTTTCGTGACAAAAATCTTTCCCTTGTTGGTTAATCCTACTAACAGAAATGTGAAAATGCTTTCATGGCTAGAAAAGATGATTTTTTTTTTCTCTTGGCAATTTGCGGGCTTAGCCTTTATTGGATGTCCGCTGAGGCACGGGGGCACATTTCAGTTGCAATGCTTCGCTTCCGGGAGAATCAGAGAATCAGCGACTCAGCGACTCTGTGACTGCATCCTTCACATGGACTCAGAATTGCGATGGGGGAGGAGGGAGATTAGCCGGGGTCTCAGCAGAGGTCAATTTTGAATGCCTGAGAGCTGTGGATTTTAAACTGTGCTGTCCTCTGACACCCCGGAACAAAGACATTTTTAATTTGGTTCCATGATGAAACCTACAGCAGTGTCTACGGATTGAGAGTGATGTCCACAGTCGCCTCTAAAGTGTTGCTTACAACTGCTGCTGTGGGAAAATCTTTCTCTGTTTTTCCCTCTTCCCATCCCCCCATACACACACTTAGGACAACCATGTTTCCCTCTGTACTCTGACTGCCAGGTAGAGTTTAAGACAGGATTGTCCATGGTCATGGCCATCAGGTGCATGTGGTTACTAAGCACTTGAAACGTGTTTTTGTGAACTGAGATAACGCTGTGAAGTAGAAAGTACACACTAGATTTCAAAACTCAGGCTTTAACAAAATGGAACTAGCTTAGTCATTTTTAATATTGATTCAGTGTTGAAACATTGATATTTCGGACATACTGAGTTAAATGAGTTACACGTGTTTCCACTTTTTTCCTGTGGCTTCTAGAAGAATTACACACAAGGCTTCTAATAGGTTTCTTCTGTGCAGTGTGGGATTCAGACTATGTAGCATATCAAAAGAGCCCCACAGCCTAGCTCTCAGTTGCTGGAGCTCTCTTCAGTAGGTCCTGACCTTCAGGGACCCTGGGCCTAGTCCCCCTCGGAGCTATGACTAATGGCAACGCAGTCTTCTCCTTCATTCCACGTGGGCTTCTTTCCTAAGCTGTGGCTGCAGCTCCCGTCATAGTTAGAGATATGGTGGACTATTGTCCGACCATCATCACTGCTTCCTGGAGGAGAGGTAGGGCTTTTTGGCTGCTGTGAGCACTTTGTACCCCAGCACTGTGTGTGTGTGTGTGTGTGTGTGTGTGTGTGTGTGTGTGTGTGTGTGTAGAGGACACATCACAAAATGCACTTGTGGGTGTGTAGAGGACAGAGGTTAATGCCAGGCTCTTCTTTGAGAATAAGGATTCTTTGAGACAGGGTCTCTTGATGTAACAGGAGTTCATTGGAGACTGGCTAGCTAATGAACTCTAGCGATTCTCTGTTCCTACACCAGCACTGGGATTACAGATATGTGCTTCTGTGTCTAGTTTTCAGTTGGGCGCTAGGATCTGAACTTAGGTTTGTGTAGCAGGCCCATTAATGACTGAGCCATCTTCCTAGTCCCAATTTATTGTCTTAAAGAACCAAATGTTTTGATCATCTTTCTTTTCCTCCCTCCCTTCTCTCTTTCTCTCTTTCTCTCTTTCTCTCTTTCTCTCTTTCTCTCTTTCTCTCTTTCTCTCTTTCTCTCTCTCTCTCTCTTTCTCTCTCTCTCTCTCTTTCTCTCTCTCTCTCTTTCTCTCTCTCTCTCTTTCTCTCTCTCTCTCTCTCTCTCTCTCTCTCTCTCTCTCTCTCTCTCTTTCTTTCTTTCTTTCTTTCTTTCTTTCTTTCTTTCTTTCTTTCTCTCTTTCTTTCTTTCTAAAGGGGCCAGGTGACTGTGGCGCACGCCTTTAATCCCAGCACTTGGGAGGCAGAGCCTGGCAGATCTCTGTGAATTCAAGGCCAGCCTGGTCTACAGAGCGAGATCCAGGACAGGCACCAAAACTACACAGAGAAATCCTGTCTTGAAAAACAAAACAAAACAAAACAAACAGAAAGAAAGAAAGAAAGAAAGAAAGAAAGAAAGAAAGAAAGAAAGAAAGAAAGAAAGAAAGAAAGAAAAAGGGGATTTATTAGAATGACTTACAGACTGTGGTCCAGCTAATCCAACAATGGCTGGCTATGAAGGGAAAGTCCAGGGATCCAGAAGTTGCTCAGGCTTTGAGGCTGGATGTCTCAGCTGGTCTTTACTATATGCTGGAGTCCCAAAAGAAGGAGCTCTAATGCAAGTGAAGAAATGGACTTGCTAGCAAGGCGAGAGCAAGCAGGCCAAGAGCAAAAGCTCCTGTCTTCCATATTCTTATATAGGCTTCCAGCAGAAGGTGTGACCCAGATTAAAGGTGGGTCTTCCTACCTCAGGAACCTGCTTAAAGGCATGTGTCTTCCTACCTCAAAGGTCCTGCCTAGAAGGGGATTTACCCATTTCAAATCAAGCAAGAAAAAAAGAAATCCCTCACAGGTAAGCCCTCCATTTCTGGATTCCAGTTAATTCCAGATGTAGACAAGTTGACAACCAAGAATAACCACCACACCACCCCATGGCAGACTTGTAACAGTGGACTCATCTTTAATGGCCTATCAGTATTGTATACAAAATCCACATGTGAGTAAAAGTGTTGATGACACTTCTTCCCCAGAAGGCTCACATGGTACCTTCTGGCTCTTCTAGTCACCAAGGAGGAAGTTTCTGTTGACCATGTTTCTTAGAGATTTTTAGTGACTGAAGTTGTTCCTTAACAACTCTTTAAACGTATCAACAGGTTAATGCCTGGTGTTAATCCCATCACACAGTGGTCTACACACACCCTTTGCCGTTCTCTTGCTTGCCCTTGACTCTCAGTGCATGAATTCCTCCATACCACATGTTCTCCAGATGCTGAAGCTGGGGCACAGTCCTCCTTGGTTTAACCCTAACCCCTTCTCTAGGAGGCCATGTCTTACATTTCTGGAATGTGCCCACGTTCTGGGACAATCCCATCATGTCTATCAGTTTAAAGTGTGAAGTGAGCCTTATACAAGCTGATGTAGAAAATGGTGCTCTGGTCCCATTCTTCACCAACCGCAGTTGAAACGTGCCTCCTGGTCCTACGGAGAGAAGCTAGAGAACATCAGGCCTTCTAGTGGAGAAAAAGGCGCATGTGCAGCTGGAGGTAGACAGCAGGGCAGGCCCGTGGAGGGATACATACCTTAGCCAAGAGAGAATGAGAGCTACAGATGAGGTGTTGGGAGCTTTGATTCTGTGAACTCACTTTTGGGGACAGGGTCCTGTGGATTTCAGGTGCTCATGAGCTGGTCACCACATAAGTCTCTCCCATCTCTCTAGGAAGAGGAAAGGGTGAAGAGGATATCACAGATCTCCATATCGCCTGCTCTAGAGCAGTGGTTCTCACCTTCTTAATGCTGTGATGTCACCCTTGAATACAGTGCCTCGTGTTGTGGTGACTCCCAATTATGAAACTATTTTGTTGTTACTTCATAACTGTAGTTTTGCTGCTGTTATGAATCATTATGTAAATATCTGATATGCTGCCCCTGTGAAAGCGTCATTTAACCTTCAAAGGGACTTGAGACCCTGCCTGCTCAGACAGAAGAACCTGCACTGCAAAGTAACAGAAACTGGAGGGTACTCTCCTGTCTCCTCCCAGCAACACCCCTGAAAACCAGTGGAAAAGAGCACCCCAGGTGACCGAAGTAATGTGATTCGTGCTTCAGTTAAAAAAAAAAAAAAAGAACCAAAACCCAAAACTTTGTATCCACGACTTTTGACTTCAAACATGAAAATATGTAAATATATTTAACAATAAGATTGAAAATCTGGGCATGTTTGGGGTAGATTTCCATGCAACATCAGAACTAATCCAACAGAGGGTTTTGAAAATTTTCATTTCACTGCTATAAATTTACACAGACCTTGAGCAACAGATCCCTGAAGGAACGGTGTCAAGAGGAAGATAAGGCTGTTCATACCCAGCAAGCGTTGGGCCCACAGAATATTTATGGCAGACTCTGTTCAATGACAGAGCCACTGGGATAAATACAAAAAAAAAATCTTCAATATATAGGTCAGTTCTTATAAATGAGAAGTCTGATGTAGAGAGCGGGAAGTTAATATGTCTGAATGGTGATGATTTGTTCTCATGCTTTTACTCACCAAACACATATCTAGTGTTTGCAGGCAGCATGTCGGGCCCCGGGGAAAAAAAATGATGGTTTACATTTTGTCTGTTGGCTTATGTGAAGGATTTTACACGAGCTCGTGAAGTCATTGTGGTTCCCAGTCTTCTCTTTTGTGAAATACGTGGGTGCTGGGTGCATGCCTATAATCCCAGCCTTCTGGATCTGGAGGCAGGGGGACCAGGAGCCTCAGGCTAGCATGAGCTAGGGAAGACCTGATCTCAAGAATCAACGACAAAAGGAGGGTGAGGATTCGTATCATTTAAAAGATATGATATGCATGAAATAAAAGTTTTTAAGGTTTCAGAGGATGCTTGAAGGTTGATGCACTGTTTGAGTGCTCCTTTTGCTTAAGACACTGCCTTGAGTTACAAAGGGAGAGGTGTGTCTCTGCTCTCAGGCAAAGGAAACAGGTAGGTAAGCTGCTGAGACTCAGTGGTGGTGCCATGGGTGAGCTATGGTCCCTTACCCAGCTATTCCTACTTAAGGATTCCTAGCACAGAGCTTCCCATCAGGCTTGGGGTTGAGATGACCTCTCATCATTGTAGGGAAGGTTGGATTACATAGTCCTTAGGCTGGGGACATTGCTGTCTTCAATGGATTGGGTTCTAAGAGCCAGGATGGAGTAGAGAGTGGATAGGATATTCACTGTATATAAAGTAACAGTTGCACTGGACCATTTAAGCAGACAAAGAAAATTTTATTCAGGATTATTTCCACAAGAGGAAGATAAGGAACTTGGCTCTGCTGCAGCACATTGGAGGATTCTCAGCTATGGCCGCTCTGATGGAAAACTTAGGATGACCTTAGGAGGGAGACTGATGGATTGATTGCTGTGACTAGTCCATCTATGACAAGTTCCTGCACTTCCACAGAGCCTACATTATCAAATCTGCCAGTTTCATCATTAGGGACAGCTCTCAGGTCTTTGAGAAATGCATTTCTAGGTGTGGAGGCCCACAGAGCCTATCTAGTGAGACTTTACTCAGGGTCAGAGAATCTGAGCTTGCTTTACCCAGCAGGGCTGCATAATGGGATGATTTGACCATGGGCATGGTTACCAGGTGTTTGGAAGGATCTACACTTGGCTGTATGACATGCTTTGATCTTGCAAGGGGGAGGCCATCTGCCTCTCCCCTTGGCATATTATAAAAAGCCCTTTTGAGTAAACGTCTGGGCTGTTGGGTATTGACCCAGGCCCTCCTGAAACTATCCTCGTCTAGGTCTATCTTTCTACCCAATATTTTCTCATTCCTCTTTCCTCTACTTAAGAACCTGTTATTAGTTGGTTTTGTCTTTGGCTCTTTTGGTCTTTTGGGGGCCTACCACCCAGCTCAGCTCCCAAATAAATCACAGGCAGACGCGCGCGCGCGCACACACACACACACACAGGCTTATTCTTACTTATGAATGCCCAGCCTTAACTTGGCTTAGTTTCTATCCAGCTTTCCTTAACTTATCCCATCTACCTTTTGCCTCTGGGCTTTTCCCTTTTTCTTACATCTGTAAATTTTACTCTTACTCCATAGTTTGCTGTGTGGCTGTATGGCTGGCCCCTAGAGTCCTCCTTCTCTGGCTCTAGCTTTATATCCCCTCTCTCCAGTTTTCTCCTTCTATATATACTCTCTGCCTGTCAACCCCGCCTATTGCTCTCGCCTGCCTCATTATTGGCCATTCAGCTCTTTATTAGACCATCAGGTGTTTTAGACAGGCACAGTAACACAGCTTCACAGAGTTAAACAAAAGCAACATAAACAAAAGTAACACACTTTAAAATGATAATCCATTAAAAGAACCCTTTAAAAGGTGCGAGCAAATTAGAGCTGGACTCCCACAGACTCCCACACCTAGGCTCAAGACTGGCATCTCAGGGGGTAAGAGAGAGAATATGCAAATGTAAGTTGTTTTTTTTTTTGTTTTGTTTTTTTGGTTTTTCGAGACAGGGTTTCTCTGTGTAGCTTTGCGCCTTTCCTGGAACTCACTTGGTAGCCCAGGCTGGCCTCAAACTCACAAAGATCCGCCTGGCTCTGCCTCCCGAGGGCTGGGATTAAAGGCGTGCGCCACCACCGCCCAGCTGCAAATGTAAGGTTTTTAAGGTATGAATGCTCTAAGAAAAAGGACCAGGGTCTCAAAATCTGGAAGAAACCTGTCTGAAATTGAGTCAACTCATAGAGCGTAGATACACTTGGCCATGTTTCTGACATGGGATTTGTTCACTTTTACAGTGGTTTTGTTTACAATATGAATATCTTAAAAAACCTTTAGTGGTGGGGCAAGCTTCAAAGCCAAATAACTGAGAGATGCCCGCAGTTTTGGATCTGAGTCGATGAAGTTGCGTTTGACACAGGGCTGTGGAGGGCTAGGGATGCTGCAGACGCAGGTTAAGATCTACGGACTATGAAGTGGTACTGGGGGCATACCCGGGGTCAGGAGATAGCAAGTGTCAGGTTCTCAGGGCAATTGTCAGTCTTTCTCATTGTGCATGAAAAACTCTATCCCTGTGTGCCCGAGGACAGCCAAGGACCCCTGTATCTAATTATTCCCCACTGAAGATGGAGCAGTCCAGGGTCCTGCAGGACTTGAGTCTGTTTTCTTCCCCCTAAAGCTGACAAGTTCTACTTTTTCTTTTATTCTTTGTAAACTGGAAAATGAAAGGTCCCGTCTGGGCTCTGGGAGATGCATCCTGTGCCTTTGCATGCAAGGTGAGCCACACATAAATGTTTTCTTAATGTGCCTCAGTCACGTTCAGAGACACAGAGAAGGGAAGCGAGGAGGCCTGGCAGGCGACTGAGTCCATCTCCCTTCCTTTGCATTGATTGAAGCTGCCTTTCTGGAGCATGCCTTTTGGAATTTTGAGCAAACTAATTTTCTATGTCCCCAGGAGCTGATACTTGTCACAATTCCATTTCAGAGGAAATTTTCTAACATGGGAGACCTCACTGTCAAGATAGTTCCCTGCATCCATTCTATCTCATTTTTCCTTGGCTACCCAGGCCAGTCTGTGAGATCGGACTCCATCACAGGGTGGGGCAAAAAAGCAAAACCCAAAAGATAATTGGGTTATGCTAGGATTTTACTCTATGAGCTATATTTCAAGGGCCATGATTTAACACTTAATATGTTTCTAAATCCATGAAATAAGAAGTTAAGTTATATTCTTGACTGCATTTATTATTGTTTAATCTATTTAGTGTTCCCAAATTGGAATACCTTGAATAGTTTAATTGCTTTCATTTGTATGTTCTATTTCCGGTGTTGGAAAAAAACTCTCCAAATAATATAAAGCCCTTTTAATTTACTTCATGTAAAGATAAAAGATGCTTACTACCATGGGACTTGTTACAGCAAAAAGTTAATGATGAGAAAACATTTTAGGTTAATTTAATAGAAGACGAGGAATATATAATACCTTACGGGATGTCGTTTTTGCTGAAAGGCTGAATGACAGAGTGGAAGTACTCACATGTCAAAGCTGAAATGATGACTTAGACTTCTAGGCAGCAAGAAAGGGAGAGGGGAACTTTCTACAAGACCGAGGAGTGGGGGCTGCTTGCATCCAGTAGAGGAATCTGCTTTCTCTGCAGAGAGTTGTGTTCCTACCCAAAAGATACGACTGTGAAAGTCCATCCTCTGCTACTAGGGGTGTGTGTGTGTGTGTGTGTGTGTGTGTGTGTGTGTGTGTGTGTGTGTGTGTGTGAGAGAGAGAGAGAGAGAGAGAGAGAGAGAGAGAGAGACACTGACTGACTAGACAATGAACAAGTCAAATAGGAAGCTATAGCTAAGGAAGTAAGTGAGGTATAGTTGTGCACACCGAGCAGATCTATGAGAAGAAACTGGTATTTTTCTATTACTGGTAACATAGACTCCAAAACACCAGCAAATATTTCCAACTGGAAGAGCGTGGGCCAGAGAGAGAGAGAGAGAGAAAGGAGACTCACACTCTTGTCTCCAGTGTGAAGGGTTAGCAGGACAGTGAGCTGTGCCGTGTTGTTTCTCTGTGTGGATGCTTCAGCGGTCAACTCTGTCGAGTCTGTGTGTGCTGAGCAAGCTGGTGTTTGCCGTTCGCTTGCTTACGAGTCTTATTGCGCTTTCATTCACTCGTTCACTCAGACATCTACAATAGAGACTGTCGTGGGGGACAGTCATTCTCCACCAATTCCCTGCTCTTACATCAGCACAAGGTGTTTTCTTTTTCTTTTTTCCCTGCTCTTTATCTGGCAGGCCCCCACCACGTGAGTATTCTAGTGAAAAGCAAGTGAACACAGAAGCCAGCACGCCTTCCAGAATTTCCATGTAGCCGACATACACTACAACGTACGAAGGCAAACAGCAAGCGAGCAAAGACTTTTGATGATACGTTAATTACATTTAGAATGATTTTATCTACAGTCAGAAATAGGGCAACACCATTGTAGTTTGGAAAATGGCAACTGAAGCTTTAAAAGGTATTATGATACCTTTTAAAATTACCAGGCACTGCAACACAGAAGGCAAGCTTTCATTGTAAGGAATTAAATTCAACGTGTTACCATTCCTTAAGTCCAAAAAGATAATGAGAGGATTTGCAGCAAGCACAGACCTGGAAAGCGTTGGCCGGGGAGTAAGCGATGGTGTTCATTTTCTCCGGGGAAGGGGGAGGTTTGTGTGCACTGGGACAGATGTGAAAACACTAGTCGGCGAGTCGGTTGTTTCAGTCCCCCATCCAAACTAGTTCCACACAGGGGTGCTTAGTGTACCTAACTAGTGCAATCAATCCTGAGTTGATACTGAATATGGGTAGAAATCACATTCTTATACTCTGCTGAAACCAAAACAACGCCAACATTAAAAAAAATTAGGGGTCACAGATTATTTCCCTAGTAGATAATCTTCTACACTTCTACCATATTTTAATTTGGCTCTTTATGACTATTAAAATCTTTGAACTTACAGAACGATGTGAATTTAATGTGTGATATAAAGCAAATGTTTCCCACAGGTCAGAGGGTAGCTGAGGTTGGCTGTTTGCACAGGGTAGACCTGGAGGTGATGGGAGGCAGGATATTGTGTTAGCCTAGCCCGGCGGCGGTGGCTTCAAACTTTGCCTTAGTTTACAAAGAGGCTCTACTTTCGGGTACCTCTTCACAGACTGTCAACTGCTTTGGGATGTCGGTAGGTCTTGAGAAGGGCTGAGCAGTGAAACTCTCATGTGCATCATTACTGATGACGTCACCATTGGGGGTTCATCAGGAGGCTGACCTTCACTGTGGAAGAGTCCTGACCCTTCACTGCCATTTCATGAGTTCTTTGGAATCTCTCGATTACAATTCCTTTTTCTTTCTTTCTTTCTTTCTTTCTTTCTTTCTTTCTTTCTTTCTTTCTTTCTTTCTTTCTTTCTTTCTTTCTTTCTTTCTTTCTTTCCTTCCTTCTTTCTTTCCTTCTTTCTTTCTTTCTTTCTTTCTTTCTTTCTTTCTTTCTTTCTTTCTTTCTTTCTTTCTTTCTTTCTTTCTTTCTTTCTTTCTTTCTCTTTCTTTCTTTCTTTCTTTCTTTCTTTCTTCCTTCCTTCCTTCCTTCCTTCCTTCCTTCCTTTCTTTCTTTCTTTCTTTCTTTCTTTTTTTAAAGAAGCTCTTTGCTTAGGATTGCAATGGTTGTTTGACTATTTAGTTTTTTAAGAACCCCAAATAAGCTGACAAATGTTGATCTTTGACACCATGCCTGTCTAATTTTTATAGTTGGATATTATATGTGCCTCTTTAGTTTTTTAATTTTTGTTTTAGTTTTTGGAAATCTAATTTGTGTTTGGAGAAGTATAGATGATTGTCTGATTAGTGCCCCGAGTTCCCGGATGGGCTCGATCAGGCTTTGTTTTCTTGGAACTTCAGTTTGGAGAGATGCTCTTAGCTCTCACCTTGAGTCTTTGTAGCCATGTGTCTAATTTATTCTCAGTCAGCTACTCAATGCCTTTTGTCTTCCCTTCAATAGGTGTGTAGTTCCCCTGATGGGCAAAGACTGTGCATCTTCCCTTCAATGGGTGTGTAGTTCCCATGATGGGCAAAGACTGCGCATCTTCCCTTCAATGGGTGTGTAGGTCCCCTGATGGGCAAGGACTGTGCATCTTCCCTTCAATGGGTGTGTAGGTCCCCTGATGGGCAAGGACTGTGCATCTTCCCTTCAATGGGTGTGTAGGTCCCCTGATGGGCAAGGACTGTGCATCTTCCCTTCAATGGGTGTGTAGGTCCCCTGATGGGCAAGAACTGTGCACTGCTTACTTCCATATCATTCTCTCAGTGTCCAGCATACTAGCTGATAAATCGTTTGCCCAATAAATTAAGACAACTTGTTAGATTGTTCCTTTCCTAGCTTGCTTTCTACTTGTATAGACACTTGTTTCTTCCAGCCATCATATTCCTCTTCTTCCGGTAGCCCTGCTTCTGCTGGTGGCCTGTGCATGCCCAAAGAAGGTGCACTTGCTCTTCATTTCTGTCTGTCTTCCTTGGCTTGGGCTAGCGACACCTGTCAGGATCTGGGTATAGTGTTTGGGTAGGGAATGAAGGAGGGATCCATCTTCAACCAATTCCAGGGACTCTCATAATGCTTCTTTGGAAGGCTCTTTTTCCATGTCGGTCAGTTGTCAACAACGTGTGACCTGGGAATCTTGCATCCACACAGGTATAGCCTTAGGATGAGGTGGACCTTGGGGGGACAGCAGGGACACAGGCTTTAGGTGTCCAGGTGAACTTTTTTGGGCTCCTAGTCAACCCTGCTACTGGAATTTCCAGTAGCCGAAACCAACACATTGCTTTGTTGCTTGAACTGATTTGCATTTTTTTTCAACCAAAATTTGTATGATGGAGTCCCTATGTGTTCAGGGTGTTTGATTATATTGACATCTTGGCAGTCTGTTTTATTTTAAAATAAAATTAAACACTAGTGAGACTAGCTGATGCTTCAGAGATCACACAGTCCCATTTTATTTATATGGTGGGGTCATCATTAGCCATGTTAATTGGTAAGTCATCCTGTAGATCACCAAGTGCTGGCCTTTGCCCTCACTAATGGAAATGTTTTTCTAGACCTTTTTCCTTCTGTCTCCTGCAGTAGTTAGTGGTCTCCTCTTGCTGCTGCTGCACTTGGGAGTCCTTCAGTCATTCTTGTTGCCTCTTATCTTCTATCTACAGTGTGGCAGGAGAGGAAGAGAACCAGGAAGGCTGTCGGCTGCACCAGCCCTGCTCTGCACACAGCTGTACATCCAGGTCACCGGGTGTGACTCAACAACTATGGTTGCATGGGTGACAATCACAGCTGTTTGTATTGGTGTATTTCAGTCTTTCTGTGCTTGTAACTAAAACTGAAACCTCATTTAAAAAGTCAAATAAGCAACTGTGAGTGAGAGGACGAATTTGTAAATCATAGTCTGGTTAGTCATTTTATTTTATTTTTTTTACCAAATGGGTATTCTGAAAATCTTTCTGTTTGTTAAGAGGGTTTTGTTTGTTTGTTTTTAAATAATGTAGGTTCATTTATTATTATTTTTCCAATATATTTATTTTCCCAATAAATTTAACACATTTCCTAAAAATTTAATGGAAGGAAATAATCTTTATCTGGACAAGTTGTATTTTACGTTTACATTTACAGTTACTACCTCCTCTTCAATACTGCAGGCCAAGGCCCAGGGGCAGCAACTCTGAGTTGTGCTGAAGTTTTGACATTGCTTCTTGTGAGGTGTCCTTCCGGCTACCTTGTTCGGCTCACCTAGGGGACCCACGGAACCGTTGATACCTTCAGCCACCTTAAGAATGTGAGGTGATGGGCTTTCTCTGGTTGATGAAATGGCAGATGGTATCTCCCTGGGTAGAAACTTTAATTCCTGAGTTTGAGTATCTGTTTCACTCTTTTCTGTCCATCATGCAGGTAATGTGTGTGTGTGAGTGCATGTGTCTGTCTGTCCATCTGTGTCTGTGACTGTGTGTATGTGTCTGTGTCTGTGACTGTGTGTGTGTATGTCTGTGTGTCTGTGTCTGTGACTGTGTGTGTGTATGTCTGTGTGTCTGTCTGTGTCTGTGACTTGTGTATGTGTCTGTGTCTGTGACTGTATGTGTGTGTGTGTCTGTCTGTCTGTCTGTCTCTCTGTCTGTCTGTGACTGTGTGGGCGTGTGTGGGAGGGGAGTGTTTATCATATTAGGCCACTGAGATGTAGCCTGATTCCACTGAGTCTTCTGGCCTTCCCTAGTGACCCTGATTGTAGAAGCTTTGTGATTAACTTCTTCCCCTCATCTTTCTCCCTTACTTGGGATAATTTCCTCCTTTCTGTTTTACTTTCTGAGAACCCTTCTTTCTCTTGCTGTTCCAGCTTGACTCTGAGATGTCTGCTGCAGGCTTGTGTGTAGAATGCTTGGTCCCTCTGGTGGGTGATATTTTTGGAAGGTGGTAGCAACTTGGGGAGGTGAGGGTTCCAGAGGAAGGCACTAGATCGTAGGTGTACCTTTTATTTTGATTGTCTGTGTGGGCACCATTACTGTTCAGCACGTGTGGAGGTTCTCTCCGGCCACCATGTGGCCCTTGGGGTCGTCAGACCTATGTGCTGGAGCTTCTGCCTGCTGAGCCATTTTTTCCCACTTTGAGGGTGTCTTTGAAGTCACTCCCTAGTCCTGCTTCCTTCTTTGCTCCTTTCTATCCACCATGAAGCAAATGCCCTCCTGCTCCCACCGTCAGGATGTTTTCTCCAAGCACATGGGGCAAGCCATGACAGAATGAGCTCTTCGAAACGGTGAGCTAAAAGGGATAGTTTCTCCTGCAAGTTTTTCTCTTGGGTATTTTAGTCACAGCTACCCAAAAGTAACTAATGTAATTGCTTTACAAAGAGGGATTAATGAAAGACCACCCATGTAGAGGTTTGGCCTTAATGTTCAGTGAGCTCCGGGATGTGATGGATTTTAAAGTGTCTTCTCTATGGGTTTTCTTGTGTTTGGCTTTTGCTCATAAAAATAGAATGCAGAAAAGGCTTAATTAATTGAAGGTTTCAATATGTTCTGCCTTTCCCTAATGGCATATGCAAGCTGTGCATATAAATAGACATGTCTGGTAGTTTTGTGTGGTTTATGAAATGAGGCTCATTGGTTGATATTATGTGTTATAAAGGACAGCGGTGGCACATATTATATACACTATAGTGCCACCAAGCAGTAGCTTGTCATTCACATTATTTTATGATTTAAGACTTCTATCAACGTTGACAATGCCTCTGATTTAGGCTGACATTCAGTATCAGATAGAATTTGGATTGAGCAATGTTATCTGAGGCTCTGTGGAGATGTCTTATGGGACAATCATTTTATAAAACAGACCCTGAAAGGCAATTATATCATACTCAGAGTTAACTCGTCCTTGGATTAAAAAAACAACAACTTTATTTATTTATTTATTCATTCATTCATTATTTATTTATTTATTTATGTGTGTGCATTTACGTGTATGCATGTAAATGCATATGGTATGAGTGTGCTTCTGAGTATGGAGGTCTGAGATCAACTTAGGATGCCATTCCTTAGAAGACATCCATGTTGTTTATGGAGACAAGGTTGCTCATGGCCTGGAGCTCACCACCTCGGCTGGACTTGCTGGCCAATGAGCACCAGGGACTTGCTTGTCTCTGCCTCCTCAGCATTGGGATTACAGATATGGCCACCCCACATGGCTATTGGCGTGGCTATGGTGGACTGAACTTCGGTCTTCATATTGTATAGCTAACACCTTGTCAATGGAGCTATCTTCTTGGCCAAAACCAAAACCAAACCAAACAAAACCAAACAAAAACCTTTGAAGAGTTTTTTGTTCTCTGACCCCAGCATAAATTTCCTAAAAGCAGAATTCATTCATTTGTTAACCATTTGCTTAAAAAAATATACAAACTCATTTCCTGAGTCAGATGACTGACTATCCCTATGAAGTGGGGGAGGCACATGGATTAAACCAAAGGATAGACAATTCTCAAATCACTTATAGACAATACACTGATCAATTCAAAACTGCGGAAGGAGAAACATTTAACTAATTTTCATACAAGTAATTTAAAAACAGGCCCCTTTGCTCTGAATGTTACACAATGCTTATCAATTTAGCAGGGAGGATTCATTGCCGGTGTTTTATCTTGTTCAGCACGTGGAAGATCTTGCGTGTCTTTGGATGCTCTTACTCTGAACCCGTCTATAGAGTGGGGGAGGATTCACAGCTGCTGAATATTCCTGGGGTGTTAGGTTTGAGAGGCTAAATCCCTGCTGTGTCCTGACCGACCGCCTTGTGTTGAAAGCAAAACCGCTGGGGTGGAGCAGAGCTGGAGAGTGAGGGGCCATCCAGTCCAGGTTTTAGTTGAACCGGAACTTTATACCGTTTCTGACACGCAGATACAAATGCCGCCTTCTGGTTTCTTCACGCCTAGATCCAAACTGGTCAAACCGACTCTGTGGGTGGTTAATGGAACCGTTACTTAGTACGAACACCTTACGTTTTTAAGCCCACGAGGACGATTCCAGCAATTCTCAACCTGTGGGTCATGACCCCTCTCTGGGGGTTGCATATCTGATATCCTGCAATCAGATATTGGCATTACGGTTCATAACGGTAGATTCACAACAGCAGTAAAATTATAGTCATGAAGTAGCAATGAGAGTAACTTTGTGATTGGGGCCATCACAACGTGAGGAGCTGCTTTAAAGGGTCGCAGCGTCAGGGAGGTTGAGAACCAGTGGAAACCCACAGGGTTAGGAGCGCTGACCCAGCTCCTCTAGCACACTGGCACAAGTGAGCTGGATGGGAAGGTGTGAGGCCCTTGTGCACTTGAGAGGAACGTGCCTTGTGTTTTGGCTCGCAGAGAAAAACTCCAACGACACTATGTAGTATCAGATTTCCAAATAATCTCTCTCTCTCTCTCTATTATCTTGATGTGTTATTACTAGTGTCATCCTGACTTACAGCTATCATTATAATGGCTCCCAAGCATTATATTTTACATATGATATATAATAACAATCACTATTTTAATATTTCCTTATTGAGCTTGCATAGAGTGGACCTGCCCACTTCCTGCCAGTCAGGTCTATGTCACCGTGGCTATTGTCTCGGCTTCCAGACCTCACGTATTGCTGACACAGTTTTCAAGTAGCTCTGGTCCTGACGGGATTCATGTAGGCCCACATGGCATTTAATCTAACAGTGGGGAAATGTTATCATCGTATTACAGTTATTCTATTGACAAGCAAATTTCCTTGAAGTCAGTCACGGAAACGGAGAAATCACTCATTTTCTGAAATGCAAGATGGTTTTGAAGAAGGCGTATAGACTAATTGAAAGCGCTCTAGACACATGATCACAATTCTTACCGTGACAGAAAACCATCAACTGAATGCCTTTTTGCATGCATCCCTATGCTAATCTCCACACAGAGGGAACTGCTTAGAATACATGCTGTGCTTTCCAATTTTTTCAACTATGATTTCCTGCTGCAGGTACAAATATTAATAGACACCACAAAGGATACTATAGTTGCATAGAGCTCAAGGACTTAATTTGGGAGGAATGAGAAAGGAAGAGGCAGGAAACGGTAAGACGGAAGATCAGAACTCTTTTCAGACAGAATCGTGGCATGCAGCCATGTGGCTTCTGCCACTTGTTGGGAAACGCTCACCCCTTTCCTGGTTGATGCAGGAGGCTTAGCTATGTGATGTGGAGGAAAGGGGTGTTTCTGGGAGAGTGCACTCAGCACACATTTTATGACTTCTCTCCTGCTCTGATCAGCATTAAGCACTTATATGGCTATTCTACTACTAACTAGACCGCAGTTCATTCGAAGAGGTCAAGACATGTACCTTGGTGTCTTAGCGAGTCACATCTTCATAGTCTGATAGGAACTGAGGGGCCCTGGAGTTAAGAGGAAATGACTTCAAGGTTCTCATTGAGAAGAGACTGCTGTCATTGGCGTAGGTAGAAGAAAGAACAGAAGAAAATCAAAACAAGGTGCTTTGAATTTGCCTAATTGCCCAGGGTCAAGGCAGGGCCAGAGTGCTCTTGGAAGTTTCCTAGAAATCAATGAACTCACCCCTGTCCCCTGGTGGCTGGATGGAAGAGCTGCAGGAGGTCTGCAGTGTTAGGACTAGCCCAGCCTCAGGGAACACAGAAGCATCCCATGCTCCCGTGAGCAGGAGACTGAAGCCTTTGTCCTTCAGAAAAGACAAAGCGAGATTGGATTAAGTTCCACAGCGATTAAAATCAATTTGTATTAATATGCTCAGCGTACGCTGTGTAGCTTGGTTATTTTGTTTCTGTAAACTTGCCTACAAACGTTATACTCTCGTGACAGCAGAGATAATTAGTTTTCTATCAATATAGATTTATCATTAGATGATGAATTACAAGTGAATCATTACCAACAGAAGTGTCTTCTTGTTGATCCCGATGCCCGAAAATGGCTTCACTTCTTGTTATGATCGAAGAGATTCCAGACAGACATTTGATCCAGGGTTTAGTGGAGACCCACAGCCCAGGGTGGAGATGACCAGGCCAGGAGACACCAGCGCACACAGTGTGAAGTGGACCTTTTGTTTGCAGAATGGAGAAAACAGAGTGGAGGGTGCAGAACGTCCTGCCTCAGATGTGAGACTGGAGTGTGACTTTGAAACCCCTCAGAGATGGGGAAAGCCCTCACACCCCCCCCCCCCAGCTTCCTAACTTCAAGACAGTCTAGAAAGAATTTTTATAATGGTCTTGCTTCTTGCTCACTCTTCACATGGGACTCATGACGTTATTATTGTTTTTTAAATGTGGAATTCAAAAACAGGGATGAAAGAGGATATTTGTTTTTGGCTCATCCTCCTCAGGCACAGAGGATTATAGCATGGACCTGGGTGCAGTGTCTGTCCTGACATCTCTGTGGAACTGTCTTCTCCATCGTAGGGGGCTATGGGTGTCAGGAAGTTAACCTTACCACCACTTTAGAGATGTGCTCCCCAGGCTGGAAGTGCTCCCAGGGCAGAATGGATGGGAGGCAGGTCAGTTCCCTCACCCCAGCCCTACCTCCAGGCAGAGACTGGACATCCATCCCTCTCCCAGCCTAAATTCACATAACGCTCTGGTTGATGTCCAGGAAGGTTCCGTGTGGATATCCCAGACAATATGGTTCCAGAAACTTGGCAACTGCCCTTCAGCACTCTTGCTTCCCTGTCCGAGCACTGGGACGTGGTCTCCCCATTTCCCTTGTTGCTTGGCTCTGTCATTGTCCTCCTGTTTCCCAGCCAGCTCATCTATCATTCAGCTCCCTCTGCCTTTCCCCACAGGAGGACACGACCATGTCCTCAGTTCCTGTTCGTGTTGCGTAAATTCTACTCCCTGATTATGCCTTTGTTGTTACTGAAGTTCAGCTCCTTCTTGCTCCTACAAAGTGGGGCGAGAGTCTCAGCTTGTAGTCAAGATGGCTAAGAAGTAGTTACTTCCGCTGGCTCTTCAACTCCGATATGGCACGTGCTTCATCTACTTAGGGCTGAATCCATGGTATAGCGAATTGATCTTCCTATGGAGGCTATATTCACACTTTGACTTTGCTCCCTCACGCAACATAATAATCTGACCTTACTAAGAGAAAGCATATTTCTTCCCTTGTGACATCATTTTCATTAGAAAGACCCCTGTGGGATTTAGAACAAAAAAATGACCCTTTGAGATCCATCCATGATGAGAGTGCACCATGCTCCAACAGCTTCCCCCAGACATCCAAGATTCTCCTTTATTATAAGGGCTGGGGATCACTTCCATCTTGTGGGATGGGTTTTTTATTCCATCTCACTGCCTATGAAAAATCCACAGGCCTCTCTTTCCTGCATGCTCATATATATCCCAGCAGAGCATCCAGGGCATGTTTTTAGATTAGTTCCCCCTTCGCTAACAAAGGGAAATTATGACTGAAACAGTGACAGAGATTATTGAGACCAAAGGAAGAAATAGGCTTGAATTTCTTTAATTTCTCATTTCTTAGTGCCTGGGTATAGGGGAGCTGAGCATGGTGAGGTGGGGTACTAGATTAAAGTTATAAACTGGGCAATTAACTTTTTACAATAAGGCCGGTACTATGAATATATATTCCTGGAAAATGTGAGGAAGAAGAGACCAAGAAGAGTGTGAGCATGCTGCACGCTTCCGGCCGGCTCTTTAATAACCAAGGCCAGTGTTGCTGCCTCCTTCCACCTCTGTGTCTCTCGCTCATGCATGTTTCATTTCAAAGCTGACACCTTGTCTAGATCTGCTCCACGGGAGACAAGGAGCAAGAGCATGTACACGCACATTCCCACATACACACATTCCCAGACACACACACACACACACACACACACACACACACACACACTCCCAGACACACACACACACACACACACACACACATTCCTAGACAGACACACACACACACACACACATTCCCAGACACACACACACACACACACACACACACACACACACACACACACACACATTCCGTACCACCCCCACTATAATAAGGCTGTGTGTCGGTGAAATACATCTCTCTCTCTGTTTCCAAACTGTCATCTCTTTCCCTCTGAATGCTCATTTTATACATTTCATCTAGTTTATATAATCCAAAGGGAAATAAGTGATATAGAAACAAATGCCAGAACGACTGTGCTCTGAATTCACCCACGTCGGCAGAGTTATTTCTGATGACACAGGCAGTAGACGTCCAGCCGTGGGGACTAAGTTGACTCTAATTTCTGTGTGATGAATGAATCTGAAGCTGAGCTATGAAGTCAATTTGGTTAAGATCCACTGCCCTAGTTAAATTTCCAAAGAGGAAAACTTAAGCATGCAGGTCACTCATGGGGCTTTATATTAGTGGGTAGGAGTTTATTTTTTCTTGTTTCTATAGGAGGAAGATTATCAGTTACTCCTGGTGTATATTTATGAAACCAGTGTGCTGGTTACTGGCTGTGGGTTCTTTTCAAAAAGAAAAGAAAAAAAAAAAAACCAACTGCAGAGGAGGCTTGCGATGAAAACTGAAACCTTTTGAAAAGAGGTATTGGGTAAAAATAAAGGAGGATTCCTTCCTAAGCCTGTGTGACCAAAGATAACACACCTCATTCCAATAATAGGATTTCCTTTGTTGTTCTTCTGTAGGGGCAACACGAACAGTCTGCAAGGGCTGAGCTTGAGATATATTTAGCACTTCAAGCAAGTTGATATCATGCGTGTTGTGAAAGTAGTTAAATATGGGATCCTGTGAGAAAAAAAAAAAATGACCGTTAGAAGATTTTCATTTAGTACCTGTCCACTGTTCACAGAGTGGGAAATTTACACAGGGCCTCATGATTTCTGAGCACACAGGCTGTTCGAAGGAGGGAAGAAGAACAGGCCAGACTCAGATAAAATCATTATAAGGAAGACATGGCAGTTGCTGTGGTTGAGACAGGGTCGGCATTTGTGGGGCTTCAGAGGAAGTGTTCAGAAAGCAGGGCATTTGGAGGAGAGGTGTAGGGTTTGAATACTGGCCATGCTTCTTGAGAGTTCTGGGTCTGTTTTCCTCTTTGTAAAATGGATATTGCAATGCCTCTGTTTATGAGTTGGCATAAAATAGTCCTTGGCACCTGATAGTTGTTCAACGATCAGAAATGATCATCACCATCATCGTCACAGTCATCGATATTATAGAAGGGGTGGCAATTAAGCAGACTTTGGTGCAGAGTTGGGGTTTGTACTTCAGCATGTGAATGCTAGGTTTTTTCCTGATAGAGAGATGGAGTTAGTAAAAGTAGTTGGAGCAGAAATGTGGAGAGAACATATGGACTCTGAAAGCTCAACTGGAAGCTTTGGGTTCAGGATAAGGCTTGTTTAGTTTTGGTTTTGATCTGATGTTGTTTTGTCATCAATTTGACTACTTAACATCAAACCAGTGTACCATCATTTAGTGGTCCGCATCCAACTGATACCACATCCAACTGATACCACATCCAACTGATACTTCTCCTTAATTTTCACAAAGCCTATGCCATTCATTAATGACTCTATTATCCTTTTGTTTGAAATATCTTTTTCTTTCCAAATTAGTTTTATTCCACTGGGCCATTCATAAACTACCAAGCCTTCTATAATACTTCATAATCTTAGGGAAATTAATAACATGTGTATTCAATTCTTACAGGGCTGTAGCTGTCCTTCTCTGTCTCCACATTTATTCAGTACCATCAACATGCCAGATCCATTGCTAGGCATCAGGGAATCCCGGTGGTCAAGTCCCTAGGCATCAGGGAATGCCAGTGGTCAAGTCCCTAGGCATCAGGGAATGCCAGTGGTCAAGTCCCTAGGCATCAGGGAATCCCAGTGGTCAAGTCCCTAGGCATCGGAGAATGCCAGTGGTCAAGTCCCTAGGCATCGGAGAATGCCAGTGGTCGAGTCCCTAGGCATCAGGGAATCCCAGTGGCCTTCCAGTCTGATAAGGGTGAAAACCAAGAGAACAGGTAGGTGTCACCAGTGTGATGTGGCGGGTTGGTGGCGGCCGCAGCGGCGGAGTGGGGGTGGTTGTCTGAGTATTCTGGGGTTATGTGGGAGGTGCATGAGGATCAACCAAGAGGGGCTTCTTACAGGGAGTTTTGATCACCTTCAGTGGTGAATAGGAGTCAAGGGGACCCAAGGAGGTGAACCACAGCCACGAAGGGAGCTAGAGGAGGGTGAGGGCGCAATGAGAGATGCTGCTCCTCTAATACAGCGGGGATAAAAGAAACCTGAGTAATTTTACTCCTTAGACTCTTGCAGAAACATAACCCAAGTGAATTCATAGCTTGCATAAAGCCAGCCCTAGAAGGAGTAATGAATAAATGAACACAGTATTCATTTTTAAACATTACTTAAATGTTTAAAAACATTATTGGGTGGCCCATTATCTACTAAACATAATTCTTATGAAAAAGGAGAATTAAAATTACCTTTCAGATTTGGATTTTGATATCCTAGGGCTATCTCTACAAGGCCATTAGAAAAAAAGAGATAAAGGAACAGGAGGAAATACTAAAGATAGGAGAGGCAATAATTTACTTTTAGGAATGAAGAAATTAGAAAGAAAATTCAGTGCCATACTTACACAAACAGAACAAAAGAATATTCTTCATTTTAAGAATCTATGCCTTTTTATGTGAATACATGAATACATATTGCATACATATGCATATATATTTATTTATAAAAGCAGATTTCCACGTGATCTTTTCAAACCTCTTTAGTGTTAATTGTTCCTTTCCCCGCCCCTACTCACGTCTCACCCCCCCATGCCTCTCCTCACCTCCCTCTGCATTATTCCCCAGCTCCCCTTCAGATCTCCCATTTTTACCTCTTAAGGTTTTTTTCCTTTACCCTACACAGGGGATACTGTTCCTTTAGTAGCCATAAGTTGCCAGATAAATAGCCCAGTGCCAAATGTGGGATACCTCCCCTTGCACTGTCGGTCAGGGATGTTGTGGAGATCCCCCGCCCTCCCCTCCCCTCCCCTCACCAAACAATAGATCCCACCGCCCTTGTTCTTGCTTGTCTACTAGAACTGGATGCTAAGGTTCTGTTGCTGATGGCACGATGCCCTTTGGGCACAGAGCACGGAGAAATTAAGTTGGCACTAATAAGGAAGCTTCCTTCCTGCTGGCTAGCTTTCATAGTACTGGAAGGTGCTGGGCAGGCTCCAGGGGGGAAAGCCATCAACAGTGGTGCCCAGATCTGACCGTGTAAAGTACAGTAATGACTGGCATGATAAGATACATCCATTCAGTAGTGCCGTGAGTGTTATAGGAGCAACCAACTGTTTTCAGAGTGGGTATAAGGAACACTCCTGAGGAGCAAACACATGAATTGTTCTGTAAATCCGGCCCCAGACCTATGGTTAGGAAGTTCACAAGCTTCATGGGTGAACCTACTACTATTATTCTGCTAAATAGGCATAGTATCAACTTGCCCTTTAAATTTTTATCAAAGGGGCATCTAACACATGTTTGACGTTAGCAGCATCATTCATATCCTCAAGGACCAACCACGAAACGTTTTTATTATTCCCCCAAGAGCCACTGGCATTATAATCTAAAATACCTTGAATCAAAGGAAATTAGAAAACCAGAGTGTTAATAGCTCTCATCTTCAAATAACATGGAGGCTGGATATGTTTCTGAAACCAGAGGGACCTCTTATGACACACCTTGGAGGATCTTGGGATTCTTCCTCCTGCCCCTTAGCCAGGCACATTGGGAATGACAGGATGGTTATTTGCAGGCATTAAAAGTGTGAGATGAACTCACACACCTTTATATGAAGACAGTAGTTTTAAATGCAGTCTTCCAGTGGACAGGAGGATCACTTCGAATTATACCTCAGTACCCTCTCTGCTACTTTTAAAGTAATCTTTGCAAAAATGTACATGCATTCTGGTTGCTTTCAATAAAATAAATATTTCCATGCCCATGAAATTTTAGTATCACTGATTTGGATATTTGAATGATTTTTTTCAGTGGCCACAGGATAAGAGTGGGGAAGGGAAATGGTCTTACTCAAGTTAATGGATTCATCATGCATTTGCTACAGAATAATAGGTTGTTGTAAATATCACCAAGGATCTCAATGAGGCTATGGACTATGGCTCCTGATTTAAATACAGACAGTTAGATGCCGACAGGAAGTAAGGACATAGACAAGGAAGACAGTCAGGGTCTGGACAATTCTGTGATGCGAGGTTGCTCGGAGGCAGAGGTAAAAGCATGGGAGAGTTTGGTGTGAAGTATGCTGAGGATTTCAGAGGAAGACACATGTTAGTGTTCTCTTGCTGTATAACAAGTTAACCATAGGCCCAGAGGCTTAAAACAACACACATTTGTTATCTACAATTTCTGAGGCTTGTGAGAGCACAGGCTTGCCCTGTGGGCGTGGCTGCCAGTCCCCTTTCTCTGGGTTGCCTAGGTTACCTCTCAGATGAGGTTTCTGCAGCTGCTTTCCTCCTGGAAAAGAGATTCGGACTCCCGACCACAGTCAGCCTCTGGGGTCCTTCTCAGTGCTGATCCACAGGGCTGAAGAAAATCCTCCCATCTCTAACTGGTGTCTGCATGTCCTCCTGGACTCCGCCCTCAACACACTGAGGCTTCACTAGTTCCCTCTCTTGTGATCCTCTGCAGCCCATACAAATGCTTTGTAAATGGTGCAAAGCAGATGTCTCCCCCTATCTGTTAACTGCAAGCTGTCACATTCGCAGGGCACTTAAGGTGGTCCAGCGTGAAATACATGGACTCTGCAGCTGGCCCCGACACAGCCTTTTCAGTGCGGTTCCATCTTTTCCCATCTCAGAGGAAGGTGCATCTCTCTCATAGCGCATACATAGTCAGTATTGGCATTCCCTTCACTCACGTGTAGTCTCGTGACGGAGTAGACTAGAACTTCCGTACACGCAGCACAGATACCCACACTTCAATATTTCACTCCCAGATCCCAACCCGAGGTCCTTCTGGCTGCCTCACAAGCCCTGCAGTCAACACTTGAGCTGAATTCCAAATTCAGCTTCTTTAGCAAAAAAATCACCTGACCAAAGTCACCCAAAGAATAACATCCTGGAGGTGGTTATTGCAGAATGGTAAGAGCCTTGCTCAGCATTATAATGGCTGTGTAGACTGTATGTTCTAGAGAGCACAACCTACTGTATAGAGAGAATGAACGGTAATTGTAGTGGGGAGACGCAAAGCTATGAATTGAGCCACTGATGAATGGCTCTTTTTTTTTTTTTAATTTTAAAAAAGTTTTTTTTTTCATTTTACACACCAATCCCGGTTCCCCCTCCCTCCCCTTCTCCCCTTCTCCCGTCCCCTCCACCTCCTCTCATCCCACCCCCATCCACTCCTCAGAGAGGCTAAGGCCTCCCTTGGGGAGTCAACAAAGTCTGGCACACTAAGTTGAGGCAGGATCAAGCCCTTCTCCCCTGTATCAAGGCTGAGTGAGGTGTCCCACCCTAGGGAATGTGTTATCTGGGATAAGTCCTGGTCCCATTGCCAGGGGCTCCCCAAACAGATCTAGCCACATAACTGTCACCCACATTCAGAGGACCTAGTTGGGTCCCAGGCAGGCTACCCAGCTGACAGGTCAGAGTCCATGAGCTCCCACCAGCTTGGGTCAGCTGTCTCTGTGGTTTTCCCCATCATGATTTGACCTCACTTGCTCCTGTGATCCCTCCTCCCTCTCTTCAACTGAATTCCAGGAGCTCAGCCCAGTGCTTGATTGTGGATCTCTGCATCTGCTTCCATCAGTTACTGGATGGAGGTTCTATGATGACAATTAGGGTAGTCACTGATCTGATTATAGAAGGTAAGTTCAGGTACCCTCTCTGTTGTTGCTAGAAGTCTTAGCTGGTATCATTTTTGTGGATTCCTGGGGATTTCCCTAGCACCAGGTTTCTCCCTAATCCACTAGTGGTTTTCTCTATCAAGATACCTCTTTCATTGCTCTCCCTCTCCGTCCCTTCACTGGGCCATCTCAGTCCCTCCTGTTCCCATCACCCATCCCTTCCCTTCTATCCACCCCTCTGCCCCAGTTTACCCAGGAGATCTTAACTATTTTCCTTTCCTGGGGGACCTCTATGTGTGGCCCTCTTAGGGTCCTCCTTTATACTTTGCTTCTCTGGAGTTGTGGATTGTAGCCTGGTTATCCTTTGCTTTGCGTCTAATATGCATGGCTCTCCTTCTGAGAGCTTCAGAAATGATCTATTTTGGTCACACAAGCCTTCTGCATTCTCTGTTCAAAGCCAGTTCTTAGACATGTTCAATGAATCGAGCAGAGAACCACGCACAAGTCTGGCAGACCTTAGAACTCGTGTTTGCCGTGGGGTCAGGTGGCATTTCTGAAGAGCAAGCACATTCAGGGTCCAGAGACATTTAAATGGCTGCAGCTCAGCATGTTGCTTTCCTTGAATCTGTTGCCTGACCAGCCATGATGGCGGGGGGGGGGGGGGGGGGGCCGGGGGGGCGGGGGGGGGATGGGGGGCGGGGGACGGACTCAACTGTAATTGAGTGAGTCAACTGTTTGTTATGAAAACCATCTCTGACATCAGGCTTTCAGATAGTTTACGTACAAAGTTAGGAGGCAGTTTACGATTGAAGGAATCAGGGTTTCAATCTGGAGGCCTCTTCAGGTCAAATTTTGTTTGGTCTCATATTCTATAATCCTTATCTGTTTGAAAATGGAGTGCAAATGAATGGCAAGTGGGTTGGGATGATGGAGAGGCAGTGCTGGGCTATCAGAGCCCTGCTTCCAGGGATGGTGCATGTGCATTAACGGGGGGGGGGGGGCAGGATTCTCTTAACTTTGGACCAGAAGTACCAGCATCATCTAGGGAATTTGGAACTGCTCTCTTTGCTTCTCACAGGAGAGCTCCTGAATCTCTGAGGGGTGCAATCCCATCAGGGTGTGATTTAGCAGATTCTCAATCATCCCCTTTAGAGAAGCAGGGCAGCCCTGCCCATGAATAAATTTGTTTCTTATTAGGGAAGTTAGGGTATCATCTTAGGATGATAATCTTAGAAAACAAGGGGGCAGAATGCACCCGGCTTCTTGAAGGAAGCACGGAGCAGACAGGGGTTGTAAGAATAGTGTCTTTGTATGCTTAGTTCTGATCTCTGTGCAAACTGGGTCCTGAGAGTCTCCAAGTAATGTGGAAGAATTTGGTGTCTAGTCACTTTGGGTTCACATGCTCTGCCTCCCGTCACATGGAAACTGCATCTTTTCTGTATTTGTGATTCATTCACCAAATGAATGTTTGAAAATGGTAGATGGCTTTGTGAACAATGACTTGAAGGATGCATTAATCTTGTCATGATAAAATTTATCAGTAATGTACAGTAGAGACAGAATGTTATTTTGAATGATAGGATCATGATATTTAAAAGGGCTAAGGGTTTTAAAAGACAGAAATGATAGACCAAATGTAAAAGTCTTAGATTTGGGGGCTGGGGAGATGGCTTAATGGGTAATGTGTGTGCCAAACAAGGATCTGATCAGGATCTGCAGAACCCACTTAAACCGGACAGCGGTGTGTGCCTATAATCTAAGCACTCTGAAATGTGATAGACACAGAGCAGAGACTGCAGGGTACCCAGGAACTCCTGGGCCAGCTAGCCTGGCATACACAGTGATGAACAATATCAGCAGAAAAAGGTCCTGGGTATTTTAGTTGGACATACAGGTCATATGAATCAATGATATGGTTCAATTGTAACCTATAACTGGATAGTTTTTTTTACTTATTCATTTGTTAACTTATATAATGATTATTTATTGAGTCGACCACGAACCAGATGCTCTACAGAACAAAAGAATAGAAGGTCGAGTAAATCAGACATTTAAAGAACACAGCAACGAACAGTTGTTGTACAAGATTTCTTGTAATTACGGCATTCGCTCTGGTTTGGATAACTGTAGATCTCTGTGAAGTGGAGGATGATGGGAGGTCCTTAGATCTCTGCGGGACATGCCCTTGAACGGGATCATGGGCCCCTGGCTTTCTTCTTTCTCTTTCATGAATAACCTGCTACACATTCCCGCCAGAGACCCAAAGCACTGAAACTAATTGATCTTGGCCTGGCATCTCTAGAGCTGGGGGCCAAAGCAAACACAGTCTCTTCGAAAGTTATCTCAACAATTCTGTTACAGCAACACCAGGCTGACTAATGCAGAGTGGATAAGGATAACAGAAGCCACAGAGATCATACATTTTTTTTTTTTAAATGTCTCTTGCCAATCCCACCACTTTGATCCGGTGTTCAGCTGAGGATGGGAAACTCAAAAGACGGACAAAAGTTTCATGCAGTGGCCCTTAAAACTCAACACCCACAAGGTGCACATGGGGGAGCTTGCTAAAACCTGGAGCCCCGGGTTCTAAGCTCCAGAGTTCTTGGTTCAATTGATTTCAATAATTGGGAATTGTTTTCAAGAATTTGCACTTCTAGCAAGCTTCCCCAGGGGATGGGATGCGATTAATTTGGGAGTCTCCACTCAATGATTGCCCATTTAATGTCATGAGGCTTGAGAGGGCTAGGACCAGAGGATGTTTTGCTTAGCAAATACTTTAATGAGACAAGATAATTGTCTTGAAGTGTCTGGAGGAGTGATGTATGTAAAAGCAGATTAAATTTATTCTTTGTGTTCGCTGAAGTAGAGCATGAATTATTTGGTATGGACAGGGGCAGAGTATGGTTAAGCCTCAATAATGTTCATTCCTCAGACTTAAGACAGGATGGACAGCTCAGCAGGAACAAGATTCTTCCAGGGGTTTTGAAGACTAGAAACCTGGTGGGTGACCTATTGGAGTGTTACATGAGGAGAAGAAAGCCAACCACCTACAGAGACCAAGGGAGTCAGGGCAAAGGCAGGGAGAAAGTACTTCTGGGTCACCAATGTCCCTCTCCTTCTAGTCTTTCCTGGAGCATGGTACTTGGTCTCTGAACTTTTTGGAGTCATTTCTGTCACCCCAGAGTAAATTCTGTGTATGATTAAGCTAGCTTTTTGCTTTAATGTTCGAATCATGAGCCTTAATGGACAGGAGTCAAGCAGCCGTAAAGTGCTGCTTGCGGTCGGAGCAAGCAGCGTGGAGAACATCCCTTGTGGTTGCTGGAACCATCTCCGGGCTGTATGATGGGCAGATGCTGGATCAGGTGAAGAGTGAATGGAGCCGGGAGGGCGGGACCACGAAGTAGAGGGATCCAGGGTGCTTTAGAAGTATGGCTCAAAGAAGAGATGCAGGAATGAGAGAGAAAGAGAAGGAGGGAAGGGAAGGGGAAGGGGGAGGACCCTGACAGAAACACACGGGGCGGGGGGGGGGGGCGGCGGGGGGGGGCTGAAATCAAACAGGGTAGGATGAAAGCCCCACGGAAGGAGTTGGACTTGAATATCCTGGTTGGAAGGAGTTGGACTTGAATATCCCAGCTAAGGGGCCAAAGGAAGAGAGTGAGCCTTCAATAGAGCAGTGTGAGGGGGTGGGCCAGATGTGGAAATTCACGTAAATCTGGAATGAGAAGTTCCCCAGAGAGAACAGAGAACCCTGGCTGGTGGAGGGCTGAGCAGGAAGCTTGAAGACTTGGTGATGGAGATGGGAAGGTCTCAGACTGGGAATTCAAGAGGGACACTGAGGTGGATTGGCCTTTTTAGTAAGGAATTTATTAGGGAGCTCTTAATGCCATGGACAAAGGTTCTAAAGAGAGTTCAGGACTAGGAGACCAAATTGGGTTGCCCTCTTGGGTTTCTTAATGGGAGGGAAGGACGCCTCCTGCTGTCACACTAACGGCACTGCAGGCTGGTGGCTTCTGCCCTGGGGGGAAGGGAGAAAGATAAAGTTCTTCCTGATTGACGGGTCACAGCAGGGAGTTCGTCAGTTTCCTGGGGTCCAGTTGCCTGCGGATACTGCTGAACTCTTTCTGAGAAGTGAGGATTTCAGACTCACAGATTGTCACAGCAGGGTGCCAGTCACTACACGCCCATCCCGCCCCCATCAGGCATCAGCCATGAGATTTAATGAAGAGACCCGAGCAACTCCTAGCTGAAACCTATCTGATTTTCAACAGTCACTCAAGGGAGGAGAAGAGGGTGTTGTCTAAAGACACCAACAAAGACTCCTAGGACAGTAAGGTGCCCAGGCAGATAACACTGGTGATTTAAGGGGAAGCAGGTAGACCAGAAGCCTGGGAGAACCCTGAGTAGATTTTAGGGAGCATGAAGAAAGGCAAGGTGGTGATGAGGGACAGTTGAGAGAACTGGTGAGGAAGAGAGGCCATCTGAAAAACGTGTCCAGGGAGCTGGGACCGTGAAGACAGGATGGAGAGGGCAGAGGAACAAGAGAAACGTCGAGAGGTTTTCTTCTTTCTTTGTGAATAATTGAGTGATGTAGTCAAGATCACATCAAACTTAGCTCATCATTTTCCAAAATTTGTCCCTTGAAATAATTGTTTTAGGGGTTCTTCATAGTTATGTGAAAAAAAAATTTTTTTTCTTTCCTCTTTCACAACTCAGATGGCTCGAGAGTTCTGCAAAGAGAACAGTTTGACTAGGCCTAGCTTCGTGCATTTCAAATTTGAATGTACAAATCTCACCTGTAATTTCCACACGCATCGTAAGGAACAGTGTTGTATGGTCACCAATTTGAGAAATTCAGTATGAAAAAACCTGGTGTAGAATTCTGACCTCCAGGGCCTCAGGGAAGCACCGAGCGTTTTCTATTAAAAGGCCTGCACCGAGGACAGACAGGAGCCCAAAGGATCTCTGTACTCCTCCTCACTAGTTACCATGTTCTCGAGACGACAGAGTGCAGGCTGCCCTTCGGCTGTATCCAGCGCTTCAGCTTCTGCCGTAAGTCATCCTCAGCACAGACACGAGCTGAGTCTCCTGGACTGAAATTCTGACTCGATGATTTTTACTACTTGCCCGTTTTGGATAATGTTATTTAATGTCGACATGTTTCAGTTTTGTGGGTTTTTTTTTCTTCAAATAAAAAAAAAAAACCCTTCATTTTAAAAATGTGGAAATAATAGTTCCCGTCTCAGTCTCATAGAAGTGATGTGATAATAAGTAAATTATTGTATGTAAATCATTTACAGAAGGGCCTAGATCACAGCAGCTATTTTGGCACACCAGTACCACTCTACCTCTGTCCCTATCACTACCATCATCTCCATCAGCATCCTTCACCACCACCACCACCACCACCACCACCACCACCACCACCACCACCACCATCACTATCACCATCATCTCCATCAGCATCCTTCACTACCACCACCATCACCATGACTATCAGCATCAGCACCACCATCACTATCACCATCACCAGCATCAGCATCCATCTCTACCACCACCACCACCACCACCACCATCACCATGACTATCAGCATCAGCACCACCGTCTTTCCTTTAATCCTCTGAAGTAGCCCTTCTGTAATTCACAAAGGCTCGGCTTTGCAAACTAAAGTTGACTTTGGGAAGGCTTTTCCCAGAGAGTCTGAATAGAAGTGATAATAGATAACGAATTGGTTGGTCACGTAGAAACTGCTGTGAATGGTGTGCTTAGCAAATCTGTCTTCCTTCCCACCACCCACAGTTCCAGGATATTCCCAATGCTTTGATCTGCAGAGTGAATCTGCAGCAATGTATCGTTGTCTTGTTAGTCTAAAGTATCTTTGTTTTCCCCATCTATCCATCCATCCATCCATCCATCCATCCATCCATCCATCCACCCACCCACCCACCCACCCATCCATCCATCCATCCATCCATCCATCCATCCATCCATCCATCCATCCACCCACCCACCCACCCACCCACCCACCCACCCACCCACCCACCCATCCATCCATCCACCCACCCACCCACCCACCCACCCACCCACCCACCCACCCATCCATCCATCCATCCACCCACCCACCCACCCACCCACCCACCCACCCACCCACCCACCCACCCATCCATCCATCCATCCATCCATCCATCCATCCATCCATCCATCCATCCACAGCTTCATCCTGTCTCCCTACTGCTTCAGTATTCTCTCTAGACTGTACTTTAAAATGGAGCCACCACCCCCACACGGTAGTTACAATAAAGCTGTAATCCTGACTTAACTATGCTTTGCAAAATTGCCCGTAAACTTACCTTTTCCTCACAGAGAGGAGCGGCATTCATCTTCTTTGTCAAGTCAGAGCAGTGTCTGCAGAGTGACCAAAGGCAACCTGGTATCTGGGACATACTCTGATCACCGGGTGCCTACATCTAGGTTTGCTTAAGGTAGGAGACCAGAGGGAGTTTTAAACTCAGTAGCAGAGGAAGTTCTTGTAAGTTAAAGAGGCCATTGCGGGGTGGGGTGGGGTGGGGGTGGGGGTGGGGTGGGGATGGGAGGGGGAGGGGGGAGAAGGGGGGGATGTATACACGGAATAGCTATGACAAATTGCCACAGTGTTGGAACTTAAAACGGCACAAGACGTATTCTTCTGATGGAGTTTAGAAGTCAAAACCAAGGGGATGATAGCACTGCTTACTTCTGGAGCAGCCATCCTCAACCTGTGGGTCATGAAACCTTGGGGTCAACTGATCCTTTCGATCTTCTCACGGGGGTAGCATAAGACCATCGGAAACCACAGATATTTACATTATGTTAGTCAACAGTAGCAACATTATAGTTACGAAGTAGCAACAAACGTAATCTCATGGTGGGGGGTCACCACGACATGAGGAACTCTATTGAAGGGCTGAAGTGTTAGGAAGGTTGGGAACGACTGCTGGGGAGACTTTAGGGCAGAATCTGTTCCTTTGCTGTGTGTATCTTTCAGGAGTCATCTGTGTTTTTTTGGGCTCATGGTCTCTCCTGACGTCACTCCAGGCTGGTCTTAGTGTCCTCGTATCTCCTGTGATGGATGCCGAGTCTCTGCCATACTCTGACCAGGACGTTTGTGATTCCAGGGGCCATACCTGGACAATCAAAGGGGCGTCTGCCATTCTTAATTCAACCACACACAACATCCCTTTATAACATAGGATAACACAGTCAAAGGTTCTGGGGACCAGAGTGGATATTTCGGCTTCGAGGAGGTCACTGATCTTTCCACAGCAGACACAAGCCATTTTAGGGGAGTGTGAAGACAAACAGCATTTCACTGCAGGATTCTCTTGTGTTGAATGGTATAGGATAGGGAGAATTTCTTTTTTTCTTTTTTTTTTTGGTTTTTCAAGACAGGGTTTCTCTGTGTAGCTTTGTGCCTTTCCTGGAACTTGCTTTGTAGACCAGGCTGGCCTCGAACTCACAGAGATCCGCCTGCCTCTGCCTCCCGAGTGCTGGGATTAAAGGCGTGCGCCACCACCGTCCGGCGAGAATTTCTTAAGTCATTACCAGGCTCAGGGATACCCATTTTCAGATAGTTTTTTTTTTAACCTTATTATATTATATATCATCATCATCATTAATTATTTAAATTCATAAAAATAAAAAAGCAGAAAAATGGTGAAAGATCATGTCTCTGCAATGTTCCATGTAATAACTAGTTAAATTTTGAAATATATCATTAGGATTTTTTTTTTTTAGAAAAATGAAACATCATTTTGGGATTAAAATTAGCTATTCACAAAACATATTCTTAGATTTGATAACATCATGAGCATGTGGTTTCATGTACTTTTAAAATTTGACTGCATTTTGGACATTATCCAGCAACTAATTTTTAAATTAGGGACATAGCTTGATGGAAGAGAGTTTGCTTAACCTGTGCAGGACCCTGAGTTTGATACCTAGTCCTACAAACAAACAAACAACACACAAAGAGAGACAAGCAAAGCTAAAATCTCATAATTTAAATAATTGTAGATTATCCCATTGCATGGATGGTCATCACTTATTTCTGAAAAGAAATTACTCATTATAAAATATTTTGGCGGGCTAGAGGGATGGCTCAGAGGTTAAAGGCACTGACTGCTTTTCCAGAGGTCCTGAGTTCAATTCCCAGCAACCACATGGTGGCTCATAGCCATCTATAATGAGATCTGGTGCCCTCTTCCAGAGTGCAGGCATCATGCAAGCAGAACGCTATATCCGTAATAAATAAATAAATCTTAAAAAATAAAATAAAATAAAATAAAAAAATATTTTGGCATCATTAATGCTGTCAAATGAATTTTAAAATGAAACCAAAGTTGTTGTTTTTTTTTAAGGAGACATTTTATACCACACATCAATGCTTTAAATAATCACCCAGAAGCATTGTGTGCATTTGTCTTCTCCCTGGCTTAGGAGAGTCCTTACGTCTTCTTTACTATCATATAACACAGTGGCCTGAGACAGTACCTTATTAGATATGTGAAAATTAGCTTCTCAGCCTCTTTCTCCATGATATCTTGTGAATGTTTCCTGGCCACATTTATTTCTTTTCTGTTGAATAGTGTGCTCGGTGAAGAAAGCATTATAGCTTTACTATATAAAAGCATACTTTATGATTTCTGTTTTTATTACTTTGATTCAAAAAGACTTATCCTAATATAATAGAAACTGTGATGTGTATTTCTGTCTAGTTCATTTATGACTTTACTTTTCATATTCAAATATTATGCCAATTAAAATTTATTTTTGTTTGTTTACTATCTGGGGTAAGAACACACACACACACACACACATACACACACATACACACACACACATATACTCTGCACCAATTGTTACAGTAGGTGACACTCAGCTATCCATGTACATCATTTAGGAAACCCTTCAGATATCAGCATTGGAAAGGCAAAGATGGGACTTAACATTATTTTTTTTTTAATAAAATGATAATCTTTAATTGTAGTGTAAAGCATAGTTGGAAGTTTTTCTGTGTCTTGCCTGGTCCTGCAGCTGCTCAGATCCAAGTAAACACACAGAGACTTATATTATTTTCAAACTATGGCCATGACAGACTTCTTGCTAGCTAGCTCTTGTATCTTAAATTAACCCATTTCTATAAATCTATACTTTGCCACGTGGCTTGTGGCTTGTGGGTACTTCACATCTTGCTTCTCCTGGCAGCGGTTATCAGCGTCTGCCCCCTCTCCTTTCTTCTCTCCTGGATTTCCCCACCTGGTTCTATCCTGCCTTGCCATAGGCCAATGTAGCTTTATTTATCAACCAATCAGATCAACATATTCACAGCATACAGAAAGACATTCCACAGCAGTAAATGCCGTTTATATTTAATACAATTATAAGTGTGGTTTGACTTAACTCTAAATGCCTTTTATTTGTCTTAATTATGCTCCATTTTCTTTGTTTTGTATTTAGTAGTTTCTATTAGTCATTATTTTCTTTGTTATTTCTAAGTAGCTGATCAATAGTTTTAATGTATGTCTTAAAATTTGTCAGAATATACTATGAAATCATATATGGCTTCGTGTGAAATGTAAGCCCGTTATAGCAGGAAAGTCCATGGTCATTTCCTGATCCTTTGGGCGTCCTTATCATATGACAACTCACCACTGTTACTTTACATGCGATAAAAATAATGCTCCTAGTTACTAGTGTTTTCATTACTCCCACACGCTTTGTTTCTGTGGGGATCCAAGTTTTTACCTGATGTCAGTTTCCCTCTGCTTGAAGAATGTGAAGAATGCACTTACATTTTCTACAGCAGGGGCGTGCTGCACCTGTTTCTTTAAAATAGTCATTATTTGGTCTTAATTTTTAGCTATTTTTATTTTACTTAAAAAATTGTATTTGTTGCAGGCAGAATTCTAAGTGGATTTGGATTTCCTTCCTCACAGCATTTTAAATATGCCATCCATTGTCTCCTAGCTTGAATGATTTATTCCAGGAAATTGAAGATGATTTTTTTTGTTGTTGTTTCTTTGTATGAACGCCCCCCTGTGCCCCCCCATGCTCCCCCCCCCCCCCCCCCGCCACCATGTGTACAAGTGTGTGGAAGCCAGGAGGTGACACTAAGTGTCTTCCACAGTCATTCCCCACTAGTCATTCCCGATTGGTTTTTGAGACAAGGTCTCTTGGTGAACCTGGAGCTTATTGATTTGCCCAGGCTGGTTGATCAACGAACTCCAGGGACCTGCCTGCCTCTGGGCATTAGAGATAGATGCATGCCACCATGGCCTGGCCTTTTGCCCAACTATTGGGTCCCTAACTCAGCTTCTCATGCTTGTGCAATGGATCTATCTTTCCAGACTTTTAAAATTACTGCTGGATTTGTAGGACCTTAATAATGTACTTTGGTTTTATGTTGTGATTGTGATTGGCTTTAAAAAAAAAACAAAAACAAAACTGTTTATCTTGTTTTAGGTTAATTGAACTACATATTTGAATTTATATATCTTTTCAATTCTGGAAACATTTTAGCCTAAGTTTCAGTAGATACTAACTAAAGTCAGTTGACCAGCATCTCCTACTTATCACGGCCGATCATTTTCAACTTCTTCTTTTGCATCTTTAGAATATTGTTCTGTTGCTCCTCTGCAACAGAGGAAACCCATCATGTCGCTGTTAGGTTAGACTTCTTTTTGCTTGTCCTCAAAGTGAGACGCAGATCATATTGAGCTTTGCCAGCTGGGACCAGGTGGGTGGGTGGAGGATTGTCCTTATTGTTGTCTTGTGTGTTGAAGTCCTTCCCAGCTGCTTGGTTCCCATTCCTATTCTCAGTGTCTATGAGGATCTCTTCCAGTTGAAGCTCTGCTACCTGGAGAGGGAAACCTTCCTTGCTACCTGATTCTTTTGAATCTTTGATCTGTGAAGTTCCCCCAATTACCACAACCCCCACTGTTCACTTTTTCCAGTACCACTGTGTGTTTTTACTTCTGTCTCAGTTACTTTTCTGATGCTCTGGGAAAACACTAGGACCAAGGCAACTTACAGAAGGAAGGGTTGATCTGGGTTTACAGTTCCAGAGGGTTAGAATCCATCACCATCATGGCAGGAAGGTGTGGCAGCAGGGAGGCGAGGCAGCAGGAGGGCGTGGTGACGGGGAGGTGTGGCAGCAGAAAGGCATGGTGACCTCTTAAATTGCAAAACAGGAAGCAGAGAGGAGGAAGTGGGGATGATGCTTGGCTTTTGAAACCTCAAAGCCCACCCCTAGTGACATACTTCCTTCAGGAGGCCACACCCTTTTGAGCCTCTTCTAGCTATCAGCTGAAGATCAAGGATAAAATGCTCAAGACTATGGGGGACACCTCATTCAAACTACAACTTACATGTGTGAATCTGCATCTAACCCTCCAGGAATCATGTTTTCTTGCATTTTTCCCCCTCTATGGTGCTTTATAAGGGTTGTTGTCTCTGACCAAATGTTGGAAGAGAGTCTGGGCTTGGAGTGAGGTAATGATGGATTTAATCACATTTAAACGATACAATACTTGTCTGAGAAAGACTAGCACGGGTCTGTCTACTCTAACTGCTTTAAAAATTACGCTTTTAGATTTTTAAACATTTCCTCATCACTACTGTGTAGCTAACTGTATAAGCAATTGTTGGGGTGCTTAAATTTGTCCATGCTTCTATTCTGATTATTTTCATAGCTTCTATTTATTTGAGAAATAAGCTGGAAATTTGATTATCTCCAATAATGAGACTTAGAGTCTGGAACATGACTCTCAGAAAAGTAATTGGCTTTTAATGCTTTTTCTCATGATCTTTAAGGCTCTATTTGAATTTAGTAAGGATGCAAGGAACTTGGGAATTAGTCTTTTAATTTTTTTTAATGATAGTCTTGATTCAGGGAAAAAAAGTATTTACAAACTTTCACTTCATAGCCTATATTGATATAAAATGATCTTCTCTTAGTCACGTGACAAAATTGTAGCACATGTCCCCATTTCAACATAGTAACCTGCATGTGCAGGGTCAAGCCATTCTACATGATTTGAATAGACATGGGCCTCCAGACCAAAGTGGGTTATATTTAAACATTATATTAAACATGGACCATTTGAACTTACATGGATTTCAGGTGTCATTTATTAAAAACAACCAGGAAGCGTTCTTATTGGATACCCTCAAAGCTGATGTTTTTAAAGCTCATGAGACAGGGCTGACTGGCTTCTGGAACAACAGCAACAAAAGCCTTGTAATAGTAATTTATCATTCTTGACACTTTTTTCTTTCCATTTAATTACTGCTGAATGGCAGAACTGATACCGAATCAGAGTAAAGAAAATTTGAAACCTTCAAAGAAAATTCTCCTTTGAGGAGAATTTGAAAGCTGTAGGATATGCCTGGCCATACCTCTCCCTTGATTTTACTGAAGATTTTCACGCTAAGTCGCCGTAAAACTTTCTAGAGAATGGGATTTGAGGATGAGTAAGAAACCTGATTCAGGGACACATGAAATGTCTTTGAGTTTTGAAGATTAAAAAAAAAAAATGTCGGTCTTGGTTTTACTAGAGTCGTTTGTGGCCATATTTCAGGAGGAAATTGAACCCCCTCTTTTTTTTTCTAAATAACTCATCTAACTTCAGTTACCCTAAAAAACTCAATTTTTTGTTCTCTTTTTGCCTGGTTATAAGAATGAGCTCCGAAAACAAGTATGTGATGTGATGTGGATGAGGATGGAAGCCATTGGCCAAAGCAATGTGGTTTCATGGGACCGGGGTTGGGGGGTGGTGTGGGGGGTGGTGGGGTGGGCTACATTGTCCCCGAATTCTCCCCAGTGACGGCTCCTGTTGCCTCAAATTCATTTTCTTTGAGTATTATGTTTCCAGGCCTTGCAAGTTCCTCATTAACAAGGCCTTGGCAGTGTATCATTAGCCATTCTGACAGAAGATCCTTAGGAAATATGGGATTGAACCAGGAAATGCGGATTCTCCGGGCAGATGACCGAGAGAGACACCCAGCCTCTGTACAACTCCTTATTTTGAAGCAGGTACGTCTCCTGGCCTGTCTTCAAGTGTTCTGTTATAAAAATCATTCAAGAGCCCTGCCATTCAGGACACGTGGAGGAAACAAATGCAGAGAGGTCTAGGGATTTGCCTAAGGCTGCACAGCTTGTTACTAACATGCTAGAGTGGCCAAAGTCATGACCAGGGCACATTGCTTCCCATAGGGTACTGCCAAGCCTCTCCACACAGGAATATTTCCTACCCTGGTAAAATAATTGCCAATGACAACAGCGCACCAAAGACCCACGTACAAGGGTCGTTTCAATGTTTGTGGGATGGGAGTGATTATCTGATAGAGATTTCAGCTCCAAAGAAAAACAAAGTGAAAATTCTTCCAGGACGGGACGATAACACAGATGAAATATCGGTGCAAAGATAACAAGGCAATGTTTTTGAAATATCGGAAATAAAAGCATCATTTACAAATATAATGCCCCACATGGCTGCATCAGAAACCTCTGAGCTCGGTGACAAAGGATGTGAGCTTAGCCGTGGCAGGAAAATGACATGGAGGAGAAAGATCAATTCCCATTAGTCAACATTTCGTGGACTGAAAGAATAAACACGCTAGGCAGAAAGAAAAAGCTAATGAAAAATTGAAGCATTTCCATAACTATTTAAAAACCGTTGAATCACACATCAACATAATGGGCATAAGATTTGGGTGCAGGGGCAGGGGGAAGATGATCACAAGTAAAATTAGAATCTGGCGCTGCTTAGGTCATGGAATTACACATAGATTGAATAATAAACAATACTTGAGTCCTCTTGTTCGATGGCCAACACGTCAGTTCTCTGCTGCTCTGCTTCTCCTTCCTATCCCACCCCGGATAGATTCAGAGATACATATATGTAATGCATTGCTGGTTGGGGGTTATAGGCTCTCTCTCTCTCTCTCTCTCTCTCTCTCTCTCTCTCTCTCTCTCTCTCTCTCTCTCTCTCTCTCTCTTTCTGTGTGTGTCTCTGTGTATGTCTCTCTCTTTCCTTCTCCCTTCCCCATCCACCCCTCCATGTGTGTGTTGAGATTACAAGTGCATTCCACCATGTCTTCCATCCCCCCTTTCTTTCTTTCACAGGTTTTGGGGACAAGACTCGAGTCTTCTTGCTTGCACATTGACTGAGCCGTCTTCCCCGCTTCAGACACTGACATCTTTCATGTGGAGCAGGGTGAGGTAACTGCTTTGCCAGAGCTCTAGACTTGGTGCACAGGCAGACTTTGGGAGGGAAAGGTGACCACTCCCCAGCACTACTCATTGTCCTGTTTGAAGAGGCTGTCTGTCGCCTTACCTACTGTCTGTCTGCCTGGGATGACACAGCAAACATAGAGAAGCAGAGATCTCGATTCAGCCGGACTTGTCCCGCCTGTGGGGAGACAACCAGGAATCTAAAGAAAAGTGGCTTATTTCACGTTTTCCCTTCTTTCTCCTCCCCGTGGCTTGTGGGGTTCTCTCAACATTACAGCATTCTACTCCCGTTTTAATGACAAAAGCCTGTGATAATTTGTCTGGGGACCACACTCATTTCAGTGTGTTTGCCCCTCTTTAAAGCCGTGGCGATGGTTGAATTTATACAAGATGTTTTCAAGTGCCCCGGACAAAACCAGATGTACTGATCAGAAGAAGAAAATGATATAGGGGAGTTTGCAAAGGACAGAAAGTCAGACAAAGCAATCTTTTGCCCATCCCATAAAGAAACTCACATAGACAGCGATCAGCCACATACAGTATGCTGCCTCTGACCTTTCCCCAGGTGGCCCAGTAATGGGTTGTCTCCTTGGTCATAGTGTCATGACATTAATCAATTTCATATTCTGTTTCCATCATCTTTGCACTCTGGGTAGCAAGATGAGTCCAGGTACTAGAGCTTGAGAAAATTCTGGCCAGTGAATTCTAAGAGAGGACATGGTTTATGCCTTTTTTAAGGTACCTCACCTCTTCATTCAGAAGACTTTCAAGGAGTTCCTGTTATTTGCTATGCCAGTTCCAGGTCCAAGGGACGTGGACCTGGAACTGGCATAGCTCCCATGAACACAATGCCTTCCCAGACTCCGCTGTGGGGATGGGGTGGGGACGGCGGTACCCATGGGAGAGATTTGTCCCCGTGGTGTCTGCAGCAAGTGCTTATGAAGGAAGCGGAATTGAGACTGTGTCATCTAGGAATCATGTCCAAGTGTGGGCTTAGGGAGAAGGTAGGAGTTAGGCAGGCAGAGGGCAGGGACAGGTGGAGAGTGTCCCAGGCTGAGGAGCAGCAGGCAGGCAGCAGGGGAGGCCGTCTCCATGTGGACAGTGAACACAGAGCACACAGAGTACTGAGTGGGAGATGCAGGGGTGAGGTTGGGGGGTTGGGGAGGGGTGAGGCTGGGGAGGTAACTGGTACTATATCCTAAAGGACTCTTCTAGTCACTGATGCCTCCCTCCCCTCTTCCAGAGCTGGGGACAGGACTCGGGCCTCTAGGCTGACATATACCTCTATGCCTTTGGTATAAATGAAATCTTCATCTCTATCGGCCTTAGGGGTCAGCTTGAAATTTGAAACAAGTGGGTATGCGACCTGAGGGTTTTCTTTTATGTCTGATCCATGCACAGAGAGAAGTAATTTTGCTTTTGGGACTCAAAAGCCGCTAGGTTGTGGGTTTGGATGTTTTCATTGAGAATTAATTGTTGCCTAACTTTGCAGACTTAGAGAGATGGAGGGAGCTTATACTTGGCTTTTTACTGCAAGAGATTCCATGAGGAGGACCATGTCCTGCCCATTTGGTTCTTATGAATCAGAGTGTTCTCTCTAGGGGTATTTCCCAGCTGATCCGAGGATACTGATGCTCTGCAAATTATTAACATTTTCATAGTTCTAAGTATAGTGTGTGTGTGTGTGTGTGTGTGTGTGTGTGTGTGTGTGTGTGTGTGTGTGTTAGAGGTGTCCACAGCTAAGAGTGCTAATATTGTTCACTTGTGGGAAGGAAGCACCATGGGCATGGTGACGCTTCCTCCTATGGACTCCCCTGTACGGAAGGACAACACTATTCTGATACATAAGGCAGTGACAAGGACATTGATTCAGCCTCTGTTATTCACCTGGAGACATCCTCTTCGTGCAGGAGGGAAGTAGCTTTTCCAGGCTGTGGGCAACAGATCCTGCTATTCCGCCAGAAGCTGTCACTGTCTCCCTATCAGGAGGCTGCAGGGCCTCGGACCTTCAGGTAATCATTGAAAGACTATATTTTTGTAAGAGCTTGGTAGGAAGAGTGACTAAAGAGGAAAAGTTTGGTCGAAAATAAAGGCATTCATTTCAGGCTCACAAAACTCATGGCGCTAGGCAGAGTGTGCGGCTTGTTTGCGCTATGTCCACTTTCCATTTTCTCTTCTCACTGGTCCCCCAACCCCCCCCACCCCCGCCAGGATGAAGATATAACTCGATGAAAGGAAAGATCTATTCATTTCCAAGTCTCTCTTGTGCCTGGGACCTGGTATGAATTTGGCTAATAAATGTAATTCATGTTCAGTGTGATATTTATGACACTGTACTTTCTAACGTTTTCATGATCTTCATTCCTTCTTTCTGCCTGAAATCTGGACGTGATATTTGGACACTAGAGGCAGTGAGGAAAAGGCTGAGGGAATCACAGGAATGTTGGACCTGGATTCTTAGGGCTGCTGAGTTAGTGATACTAGCCGCTACCCTCAGACTTCGACTTGATTGATGACAGACAACTCTTACATGTATAAACCGCAGCAAACAATATTTTACTAATTGCAGACAAACCCAATTCTTACCAGACATAGATGCTTCCCCAGACAAAGGAAAAAACAGTGGAGGATCGTCTTGGGAATGGCATCCAGAACATTCTTTCAGGACATAACTGCAGAGCTCTGTCTACACATGATGGAAGTTCAGTGAGTACTGGATCAGTGAGAATGAATTACACATGCCAAGTGCTCTGATCTCTCCACGTATCCCAGACACAGCCTGGACATTGCTAATGTCTCTATTTCAATCTGACTCAATTCCAGAGAACTAGTTTTGGTTAAATTATTGCTGAGCATTGGCAGCCTGTGAGATAGTGGGGCTATGTCTAATACAACTTGACTTTACTTTTCTCTTGTTGTAAGGGATCAGGACTGGGCTGTGACATGAGGAAGGATGAATACACCTATGTCTTTCATTACTTAGTTAATCCACCAAATGATTATTCACAGTGCCTACTATGATCTAGGCCCAGGGTCAGATTTTGAGAGACAATGAGGAACATTACAGATGCTATCTTTATCTTATGGTCTAGACACAGGACAATATTTTTAGCTTATTAAATGCTTGCAAGTCAGATACTCTATTAGAAAAATGTTTGCATCATCATATATAATCTTCATACCAATCTGTCATTATACATTACCAAAATTTATTTTCATTTTATTTTACTTATTTTCTTTTTCTTTCTTTCTTCCTTTGTTTGTTTCTATTTTTTGAGACAGGGTTTTTGTGTGTAGCCCTGCCTGCCCTGGAACTCACTTTGTGCACCAGGCTTGCCTTGAACTCAGAGATCCACCTGCCTCTGCCTCCTGTGTCCTGGGAGGTATGCACCACCACCACCAGCTTTGTTTGCTTTATTTAGAAGTAAAAAATATTAGAGAGATTTTCCAAGTGCTGTAATTTCCAGAAGGTTTTCTACCTGACTTCTAGGTTATAGTTCCAGCCAACTTGAAAATCCCTGTTGGTTATGTTTCTGTGAGGGAATACATAAACTCACGGGTTCCAATGCAGGCATTGGATGGTAAGAATAGATGTGGAAATGGACACTGAAGGGGAGGGAGATGGAAACAGGCTTCCTTGTATAGTAGGTACCAGGAAGGAGGAGATAGAGTTCTGCCCAGATGCATGATGTGTTCAAGCCACAGCGGACAAGGAGGCGTGCTGAGAATGGCAGGGTGGATGTGGACTCTCTGTGTTGCCAAGCACAGACTGGGCATCTTCTTCCTGTCCGTTTGGGCTATTTGCAGCAAAACGCCACTTATTTTCTGTGGCTTCTGCTAGTTCTTGCAGCAAGTGTGAGCTGGCAGACCAGGGTTGTAGGGAACAAGGCACTGGCGATGTGGCATGTGGCGGCCTGGGTAGCTATTTCCTACAAGTGGAAATATTCCCTCCTGGAGGCTGGAGAGAGGATCATGATACTCAAGAAGCCAAGAGAACTTAATGAGGCTCAAGAAGTGCATACAATTACAAGATTCACAAGACCTGGTGTGGCGGTTTGACTAAGAATGGTCCCCATAGGCTCATGTATTTGAAGTTTAGTCACCAGGGAGTAGAACTGTTAGAAAGGATTAGAAGGATTAGGAGGTGTGGCTTTGTTGGAGGAAGTGTGTCACTGGGGGTGGGCGTTGAGATTTCAAAAGCCCATGCCAGGTCCAATCTCTCTCTCTGCCTGTGGATCAGGATGTAGCTCTCAGCTACTGCTCCAAGTACCAGCCTGCATGCGGTGGTGCTCCCTGACGTGGTGATAATGGATGGATCCTCTGAAACTATAAACAAGCCACCAACTAAATTCTGTCTCTTTTAAGAGTCGCCTTGGTCATATGGTGTCTCTTCACAGCAGTAGAATAGTGACTGAGACACCTGCTCTCGAGGTTGTATAAACAATGAACAGTTGCTTAGGGCAAGGAGACTCTCTTTCGTGGAGCTTCTTGTCAGTTGGGCAGAGAGCTCCATGGGTACAGATTTGCTCCGTTGGTTCAGGATGCAATCTTTTCTTTGGTCTATCATCCCTGCACTATTTCAGAAGAATAAATGTTTGTTAGGTGTCTCTAGCAAAAGTCCCCCAAATAGGCAAAGCCCAGGTTTAGTATTAGATAAGGTCAAAGTAAGAACAGTTTTATTATACACTAGGCAGAAATAACAGAGGCCAAACAAAAGCTGTATTTTCAAAAGAATCCAGGCTTGATAATCAGAATGGGACGAGACAAGGTCACTGTCTTAGGGTTTTTGTTGTTGTGACAAAACACCATGACCAAAAGCAAGTTAGGGAGGAAAGGGTTTGTATGGCTCACACTTCCACAGCACTGTTCATCACTGAAGGAAGTCAGGACAGGAACTCACCAGGGCAGCAACCTGGAGGCAGGAACTGATGCAGAGGCCATGGAGGGGTGGTTTGCTCCTCATGGCTTGCTCAGCCTGCTTTCTTATAGAACCCAGGTCTACCAGCTCAGGAATGACCTGACCGACAATTGGCTGTGCCCTCCCCCATCAATTACTAATTAAGAAAATGTCTTACAGCTGTATCTAATGGAGATATCTTCTCAACTGAGGTTCCCTCCTTTCAGATAACTCTAGCTTGTATCAAGTTGGCATAAGCTAACCAGCACAGTCCTACAAGGCAGAGAGAAGTCTTTCCCAAGCAGCACCATGTCTGAGGTTTCTATTTCATACCTTTGTAGAACTGGATCTCCTGCTTCTGGTACTGTTTCCAAAAATATATATATTTATATTTTCTTAAAGGCTCTTAGAGCATATTTGAACTTTAAGGTAATTTGAGGTTGAGCTGTCTGGCTTTTCTTTTATGCAGGAAGAGACTTCGTTGGAGTCTTCAGAAGCCTTTTCAAAAGAGAAAATCTAGAAGTTGTCTCTTAAGACCAATGACTTAAATTTGCAAGCTCAATGACCACCATAGACATTTCCCTGGGAACAGTTTCCTCTGAGAACATTTCACTGTTTTTGATGGGGGGCATACCTGTAGCCTCACCCTGGGTGGGGAATAATGGAGTTAACTCTGTCTATTTAGCATGGGCCCCACAGTGGAATCCAAAGACACAGCCAGCCTCTTAGGTAGAAGCACTTCTTTATCTGTTTTGTGGTTGGTTGATCAGGAGCAAGGACATTTTCCCTTAGCTTTTCTAGAAGAGAACCCATTTGCCATGATGTTTTGGTGATAGGCATCGTCCTTGAGAAAAACAGCTGCATTATTCCAAACAGGATATTTGAAAGAAAGAGTGATTATACATTTCCTGTGATTCTTTGAACATGAGGAAGGCTTTTTTTTTTTTTTAAAGTGCTAAACCTTCAAAAACTCAAGTTGAAAAATCAGCCATGATTTCCTTTCTCCCACAGAGACACCACAGAGGATTAGGAAACAATGTTGTGTCTTCACGGTTGTCAACCATCTCCTGTTTTACGAGACCCTCCATAGGTGACTAAGAACAGCCTCCTGGCTCCCCTCTCTTTCTGTAGACTGTCACCAAGACCTTATTCTCGCAGGTTCCCATTCTACTCAGATGTGATTATCATTTATCTCCAGATGTTTTGAGATAATGGCTTGCTATTTTTCCTTTTTACTCTTTCAATAATGCTTCCTCTAATTCTTGTATAATTTAACAAATTAAATCACATCTTTCCTCAGACTTCCTTTTTAGTTTAAGTCTTTGCTATCTCTCTTCAATGCTTTCTTAATGATACAGAAAATTTAGATGTAATTCAGACAGAATCCCCATAACATTAAAGCATACACAAATATTTCAAGGACACAGGAAGTTCTTATGAGCTATTTTAAAATGTACTTTAAAGTTCTTGGTTTCTACTTAAAACTGCTTAAAATATAAGCTTCCATTTTTCTTAAGTCTTGGAAAATGCAGACTCGATACTATTTAAATACTTAAACATTTACTTCTCTCAGAAGTAAAATGTTGAATAATTTAAAAAAAATTTAAAGTATCCATCTACTTCTTGTGTTTATGTTCTTTTATATTCAAACTTATTTCATTCTCGCCTGTGTCGTTCTAGGAGCTTTGAGGCATTATGTCCGTGTTCATTGGGATAAAAGTTGCTGTTCTAATCTGTGGATATATTGTTTTCTCACAAAATGCTAATAGTTGGTGTGGAAGTTTTCTAAAGAAAGGCTTCCCAGGAGGAGGTTTTATTGGATTCATCATGTATTCGCTAAGCACAGGCCATGTTCCTGGCTTGGGGTAAGAGAATCAAAGATGAACGAAATGACCACCTTTCCCTCAAGCTGCTTGTAAGAGGCGCATCCCCAGAGTAAGACATGAGCTGCAGGAGAATGCGAAGTAGAAAGAGTAATTGTAACTGAGACAATGTGTGGGCAGTGGAGTCTAAAGAGCTGACAGACAGCCTTGCTGGATAAGAATTGTGATGGTTAATCTTATTTTCAACTGGGCTGGATTTGAAGCACCCCAGAAGTGTAACTCTGGGCTTGCCTGAAAGACCTTCACAGAGGGGTCTAACTGGGCAGAGAAGACTCACCCTGAACATGAGCAGCCCTAGCCCATTGACTTTGGCCCCAGACTGAATAAAAAGGTAAAAGGGAGGAAGCCAGCCGAACACCTACCTGTCTTCCTGTTTGTCAGCTTCCTGGGCTCTATGCTTGTCCTACCATGAGGCACTGTGTGGTTCTGAACTGTGAGTCAAATGGACTCTTCTCCCCATGAGCTGATTTCTGTTAGGTATTTGCAGGCAAAGGGAAGGCAAGGACCAGGGCTCTATTGGAAAGGCCCTGTGGGAAAGTCTTCACACCAGGGCTCTATTGGGAAGGTCATGTGGGAAAGTCTTCACACCAGGGCTCTATTGGGAAGGTCATGTGGGAAAGTCTTCACACCAGGGCTCTATTGGGAAGGTCATGTGGAGAAGTCTTCACACCAGGGCTCTATTGGGAAGGTCATGTGGGAAAGTCTTCACACCAGGGCTCTATTGGAAGGTCATGTGGGAAAGTCTTCACACCAGGGCTCTATTGGAAGGTCATGTGGAGAAGTCTTCTTATCAGGGCTCTATTGGGTGGAGGTCATGTGGCAAAGTCTTTGAATCATGGTGAATGGGGATAAACTCCAAAGGGGAGTGGGCATTTGGTCAGGTAAAGGTGGAGTGGTATGGTCTAAATGTTACCCTAAGGTTTATATATTGGAAATTTAATATTCAAAGCTGTATGCTAAGGGTTATTTGGAGATGGAGGATGATTCAGAAGTAGTTAAGGTCAGATGGCATAAGGCTGTGACCTCATGATGATATTAGTAATTTTGAAGGAGAGATGTCAGCTATCACATTGACTCTTTGTCAAACCATGTAATGACACTAACCAAAGACCCTCAGTAGTTATTGCCATCAATCTCTTGAACTTCTCAGCCTCTAGAACTGTGAGCTAAAGAGCCTATAAATTCTCTATAAATTACCAAATCTCAAGTATTTTATCTTAACAAGATGAAGTAGGTTAAGTCAAGGGGTGAGTCCAAGTGTTCCAGTTAGAGAACAAACCACAGGCAATGACAGTTCTGTGTGCAGAGAGGTTAGAGACCCAGCCGGGAGCTTGTTAGCACCATCCCATCTGGGGATAAAAACCATCAACAGCACCAGCGAAGGCTGTAGTGGTTGATTAAATAATGCACCCCAAATATATTCCTATCCCAAGCCCCAGAACTTAGAAATATTATCAGATGAAGTGAAATACCACCTTAGATTGCAAACAAACAAACAAACAAACAAACAAACAAACAAACAAACAGTGGTTAAATTAAGGATTCTATGAGAGAGTATCCTGGTTATCTCCATGGGTCATAAGTGTAATCACATGTCCTAAGGGAGACATAGGAAGAGATTTGATGCAGGGAACAGAGCAGAAAGAGATCTGAAGATGTTCCGTGCTAATATTGATGATGGAGGAAGGGGTTATGAGGCAAGAAATACAGCTCCAGAAATACACTGAAAAAGGCAAGGAGTGGATTTCTTCTAGAGGGTCCAGCATGCACAGCCCTGCCAACGCCTTGACTTCAACTTTGTGAACCTAATTTCAGGCTTGTGGCCTTTGTTACGCTGCAGGAGGGAGCAGACATGCTCACTAAATACTTACCGATGATCTACAATGTTCAAGACACTGTGTAAAGAGGCTCTGATTTTCCTCTAGATGTGGGAGGGCAGAAACAAGTCATTTCAATAAAAGCAGCATGTTGGAATTCCAGGGGGGGGTCATCATGGAGTGAGAGGTTAGAAGGGTTGTAAGAACAAAATATAGCCTGTAGTGAAATAATATGTGATGGACACGGCAGGGCTGCGGCACACACGAACTCCGAGTGGCTGTAACTGTTTGCACAAGACCTGCACAAGATCAAGCCAATGAAAGCCCCAGTGTGGCTAAGGGAGAGGCTGGTGAAGCCCTACCCTTCGCTGAGGAGCTGTTGACAAATGTTGGCTTTGGCAGGTGGGAGGGTCTGTTTACTTAAGGATTCACCCCCTGAGGGCTACTCGTGTTCTGTAGATGGTCTTTATACTCACGCATATACAGGCAGTGCTAAGTAGACTCAGTGAGTTTAAGAGGAGAGCGTACGTGAGGTTGGGAGGGATAGGGCAGGAAGTGGAGTGGAGGGGATGGGAGGTGGACCTGATTAAAACACATTTTTGTATGTTTGTATAAAATTCTCGATAAAACAGTAAAAAAAAGTTTTTTTTTTTTTTTTTTTTTTTTTTTTTTTTTAAAGAAAAACGATGATGCATTGGGTCAGTTTGATGGAAGAGGAGACTCTTGAACCAGCTCGTCAGGTTGAGAAAGAAGTGTGGTAGAAGGCGAAGAGCATGTGCTTAGAGGGAGGAAGTGTACGGAAGAGTCTCTTTCCCACCTGCAACATAAAACACCGAGTTTGGCTGGAAGGAAATGTTAGGACGGATAAGAGGAAGCTTCAGGTGGCTGAGGGCGTCACTATTTCTGCTTTCCCCTTGATGATCCAGCACCAGGAAGGGCATTTACACCTTCAGTTTGTATTTGAAGTATCTGGTTAGCCACAGCTTTGGATGGAGCCGACGAATGTTGTACATTAAGATAAATGCTGGCCGGGCGGTGGTGGCGCACGCCTTTAATCCCAGCACTCGGGAGGCAGAGGCAGGCGGATCTCTGTGAGTTCGAGGCCAGCCTGGTCTCCAAAGCGAGTTCCAGGAAAGGTGCAAAGCTACACAGAGAAACCCTGTCTCGAAAAAAAAAAAAAAAAAAAAAAAATTAAAAAAAAAAAAAGAATTTGTGCCCAAGTTTTTTCAGCAGTGGGAATTTACACCAGTTGTTCCCAGAGTCTCGTCTTCCACCGGACTCACTTTATGTACTGTGATAACTCGAATCATACTTTAAATCCTTAAAACATGCTTCTAAAACTCTACATTTGAAAATTAAAAATCTATCTAAGAGCAAACAGTCCCCCCCTTTCCGTCCCCCGGAATTAGAACAGCACGTTGCTGAAGCTGACAGCGGGCTTTGAGACAGGGTCTCACTGAAAACAAGGCACTTGATAAACCAGGCTAGCTGACAGGTTGTGGGCTGTGCGCCTCCTCTCTGTGCAGCTGAGACGTTCTATTGCCATGTAGATGTGAGGAATTACATAAACAAGTAAAGACCGGGCCTGTTAGCTCAGACACAGGTGCTTGAAGCCGAGTCTTATGACTGGAATTCGATGTGAAGAATCCGTGTGGTGGAAGGAGAGACCCGACGCCCACAAATTATCTTCTGACCTCTATACACACCACACACACACACACACACACATACACACACATACACACACACACACACACACACACGCACACATACACACACACACACACATACACCACACACACACATACACACACACACCACACACACACACATACACACACACCACACACACACACACACACACCAAATAAATAAATAAATGAAAATGAAGCCGGGCGGTGGTGGCGCACGCCTTTAATCCCAGCACTCGGGAGACAGAGGCAGGCGGATCTCTGTGAGTTCGAGGCCAGCCTGGGCTACAGAGTGAGTTCCAGGAAAGGTGCAAAGCTACACAGAGAAGCCCTGTCTTAAAAAATCAAAATAAATGAAAATGAAATCATTAAATGATTTTTTAAAAAGACTGATACATTTATAGCAAAGTAATGGTACCTGAGAAGATCTGTAATTAGGAGTTAAGTATTAGGGAGGAGAGCCCTTTACTACCAGAATGAAATATTAAAGTGTATTATTTAAGAATGTTTCCCCCACCCACCATCTTGTTCATGTAATTTGTTTGCAGCAGGCATGATTCAGAAATTTTTTCTGAGCGTTTCCTCGGTGCCAGACACTAGACTATTGCTGCACTGTGTGTGTGTGTGTGTGTGTGTGTGTTTGTGTGTGTGTGTGTGTGTGTGTGTGTGTGTGTGTGTGTGTGTGTGCATAGGTCAGGGAACAGATTTGGAGAGTCATCTCTTTCATTCTAACATGTGGGTATTGGGGATAGAATTCAAGTTATGGGGCCCAAAGGGTGACAAATGTCCTTATTTGCTGGGCCATCTCCTGGCCCGAAAGGATACTTTGTCATTCCTGCTATAAGGTGATCCATCTCTTGACCAGAAAGAGTACCATCACACTGCAAACCCTCCGGCACAATAATCTGGGCCTGCTTCTCAGAGAGTGTTGTCTTCACTTGCCCTGACTCAACTTGATGTTCCTCTAACATTCCTTGCCTAGGAAGGTGGAGAAGCAGCAGAAGGATATCCAGAGTTCTGGGGCTCACCAGGTTGGAGGATGCACCTTCCCAGCTCAGAGTTCTGGGGCTCACCAGGTTAGAGGACACACCTTCCCAGCTCAGAGTTCTGGGGCTCACCAGGTTAGAGGACACACCTTCCCAGCTCAGAGTTCTGGGGCTCACCGGGTCAATGGGGCGCATCTTCCCAGCTCAGAGCTCTGGGGCTCTCCAGGTCAGCATGCACACCTTCCCAGCTCAGCATTTCACTTCTCACATTTCATCGGGTCTGGTACTTCATGAGTCTAATCATACAAAGGAGAAGCTCAACGTGAAAGCGGAATGACCATAAACAATCTTCCATACCGCAGTCAATCAGGTGTTGTTTTATGGCAAACTTGAATGGAAAAGAACAACGTTTCAAAAGCATTAGAAATCACATGCAAGAGATGTGTGACAAAAATCACCACCACCACCACCAACAAAAAGATCAAGAAAGGAAAACAATCATACACTAAATGGGAGTTTTTTAAGGCTCCTCTTCAGACAGAGTCCAAGATAAAAGAAGAAAAATTCACGTTCAAAAAAGAATTATTTCCCCTTCCTAAGAGACCCTCACATGTGCAAGTTTAGCCCAAAGGGTTCAGGGCATTCATTTGTGTGAATAACGATTTTCAGGCAGCAAATCTTTCTCCTAGAGGCAATCTCTCTGGAACAATTCTTATTAGCCACCTGAATGTTCCTCAGGGCAGAATATGCTCTAGTTCCTCCATTTCCATGGGGAAATGCCCCATGCCTGATTCCCGGAGTGTTCTCAAGGTCGCCATAGTCATTCCCACTAAGGACAACTGTCCAGCAAAATATGAGCACAGTTGTGGCAAAGAGGCCGTAACTCCTGTGACAGAGTTTGGGCTGACTCTCTACAAACACATTTGTAATGACAGAAAAGATATTGACTTCTAGTTATTTAACTTTTCTCTTTCCTCTTCTCTAAGAAGTTACCTGGGACCAGGTTATTGAAGGTCCAAATTCCCTTTCAGCACGGAAAGCCCCCAATCCAAGATTCGTTTATGGCTTGCCATTTAGCTTCATCTCTGAGTGTACTTGATTAGCATAGACATTGATCGCATCAGCGGGGACCTCGCGCCCTCGTGGAGTGGACATTTTGTGTACATTTGGGTGTGCGCAGATTTTTAGCCGCTCTGAACACCAGGCATGTGAATTATAGGCAGGGATTTAGGACATTCTCTAAAATGCACAGAATGACCACAGGGGTTGAGCTTCCGGTGTTGAACCGGCTGCAGCTGAAACAAAGTAACAATGGCTCCGTCTTTTGTGTTGCAGGGGTGGGCTGGAGGCCAGGGCTGATGGGTAGGGCAACCATCCGCTATCGTGGTCTCCTTTGCTCTGCCGAAGGAGGCATTGTTACTCTTCATCCACAGGAACTGGCATGCAACAGAAGCCTGGGTTTCCTGTCTTCCGGGTGACTCCTAAGGACGCAACACATAGCAGATGCAGCAACACGTACTGCCATCAGTGAGTTTTGTTCGCCGCTGCTTATTTATTTTCCTACCACAGCAGATAAATTGTGAACTTATTAAATACATGGTGACAAGTTAATTAATGGAGCTCAGCAAGACATGGGGCCAAATTAGCACTCTTAGGCTAAATGGGGTTCAAAGCTCTAATTGCTTGAATTTCGAAGTTGTAATGAAATTACTGACACGTGTAAACCTTTAAATTGTGTCATTAATTATACGACACGATGATTTTAGAAACCTTCATATTCTTTTTTTTAATCCTAACTAGAACGATACAAAGACTTTTTGTAAGGGCAGAGGTTAAATTTTTGATAACTGAATGCTTTGGACATGAAGGGCACATTTCAGGATATAACTTAAATCTTTAAAGCTTCATCTGGTTTACAAGTTTTGATGTGAATTTCCTAACCAAACTTAAATCCTGTGACCAATGAGTCCTAGTCATTTAAACGAACACTTTAAAAACAGGAAGGTTTGTGGTCCCCGCTCCTGAGATTCTGACACTGAGTCAGGGATGAGTCTTAGAAATTTATATATTTTTGTTTTTAAAAGCGATTTGTTTATTGTTATTATTGTTCTTTGAAATTTTGTGTGTATGGCTATTTTGTCTGCATGTGTATCTCTGTGCCATAGGAACACAGTGCCCTTGGAGGCCAGAAGATGGCGTCAGATCCCTTGAAACTACAGTTACAGATGGTTGTGAGCTGCCATGTGGGTGCTGGGAATCAAACCCGGGTCCTCTGGAAGAGCAGCCAATGCTCTTGATCACTGAATCATCTCTTTCCAGCTCCAAGGGAGACCCTTGCGTGTGTACACACACACACACACACACACACACACACACACACACACACACACACATTTTTTCAAACACTAAGAATCTCTGGCTTAGATAACTCACTCGGGAGTGTAGGGTTATGAGAGAACATGCTTGACCACTTTGAAATGTTATGGGTTTTTGAGAAATATTTTAGGTAATTTTCATTGTATTGAAAACATACAAACCAGCCAACCCTGATATTAGCATTTTGGAAAAAGAAATTATTCTTGCCTTTTAGTGGTTTCCAAGAACCTGTTGGCTGAAGCACATTACTTAGGAAATTCACCTGATGCTTAAGATCCGGTGTCTTGTGTCTCGGCAGCGAAGTATATTTTAGAGCAAGATCTTTCAAACTGTTGTATTAGCTTCGTCATTTTCTCTCAACTGAGTGTTTTAAGAACCTGATGAAAAGCGATGTTTGCTTAAGGAAACGGGAATGTAGTGTTATAGACTTTTTTAATCTTTCAAGGTGGTGTTTCGCACTGTGCTGAGAAACCCCGCCCGGGGGACCCTGTCTGCCACTCATGGCAAAACTGCCTGGGCAACTTTCCAGGTTCTGCCCACATTCTTAAACCAACGAGAAAGGTGCCAAACGGTTTCCGGCTTTTTCTTCAGTGGTGAGTTGGACACGTTGCCATGGAGATTGACTTTCGCCAGTAAGAATACATTTGCCATTTGACCCTGAGGAGTAAATCAGTGACCTGACTCTGGGCCTGGGGAAGGAGGTCGGTTCTCCTGAAGCATCCTCATTAGTTTACTTAACTCTGCCCACTTTGAACAGGCTTTCTGCTTTCTCTCCTTTTGAAACTGTGCCATGGCATTTCTGAGAGCGTGACTCAACTGGACCAGCAGCCCACAGAACTCCAAGTGGCTTCAGCGGGAGGATTAATAGCCTCTGCAAACACAGGGCAACATTCCTTTGTCTCCTTTCAGAAGTGTCGTGATTCATTTTCGGTAAACAAAGAAAGGATTTACCCGTCTGTAATTCAGCCTCTGCTGAATGTGCTTCCTTCAATTTCCAGCCAAGGCATCGTGCATTTCAAATGGTTGTCTTTCTTCTGTAATCCACTTTCTTTCTTCCAAGCATGGAAAGATATGTCATTTAGTTCTCACTCAAATCCAAATGAGGTGACTTTCAAAGACCATTCAAGCCCTCACATTTGTCCTTTGCAAGAACATGCAACTGCGATTCTGAAGAATTGAAAGGCAGCCAGAGATGGTGTCACTGTTGGAATGCAAAGGAAAATGTACTTTACAATGGCACTGTGCTGCTCCTGACATTGACGGGTCCCGTAGTCACCAGAGGGGAGGAAATTAAAATATCTTACCTGTCTGCACAATATCCTTGGTGTTATACAACAATAAAATATTCAGCAGTCTGATAAGTTTACAGTTAGAACTGACAGACCAAGTTGAAACTGGCTGAAGAACGTGTCCGGAGTGGCATAGACTGTTCCTTCAGATTAGCTTTCTATCACAACACCAGTGTTGGAGAGCTCATATTGACTCAATTATAAAGTCAACTCAAAGGCATTAACACTAGATTGCTTTCACAAGTCTGAAATACTTTTAACTGTTGACAAAGGGTTCAGTTTCATTAAACTGAGTTCCAGGGGAAGGCTATGGTAATGTAGTTCTGTTTTGTCATTTGTATGGCCCAGAAAATCACTATAGCTTTCTGGAATTATCTGAAAAAATGACTCAAAATGAGCGGTTTGTAGGTCAGTGAGAATTGCAGAGGCAGCCAATATTTGGCATTCATTTATTTATTAGATTTATTAGAAATAGGTTGCAGACAGCCAATATTCTTTGACACACAAGGTCTTACATTAAAAAAAAAAAGAATAGTCCAACTAAAACACCATACAAGTTCAGATTTTGATAATAAATCTAAAAAGCAAGTCAACAAATGAGCCTACTGTTGTTGCATGTGACATGTTCTCCTCTGCCTTGGCTCACTGTTCTTCCCATTGTGCAAACAAATTCTCTGAACAGAAACTAGACATCAAGTTAGAAAAAGAAAAAAAAAACCTGACTGAATATTTTTAGTCAAATGTTACCAGTTCAAAGTGTAGAAGATGACAATTCTCTCTCTCTCTCTCTCTCTCTCTCTCTCTCTCTCTCTCTCTCTCTCTCTCTCTCTCTCTCTCTCTCCCTCTGTATTAGGAAACCCAGCCACACAGAACACGGGATCCTCAGCAGGGCTGTGAGCTGGGGAGGAAGTGCAGCCAGCCCCATGACTGCCCAGAGTCCTAGGCAGCTTGACCGTGGTCACACCTCCACCAGTCCCCTCCCCTATCCGGTGTAGTCTAAGTCATGTGTGTCCTACGTCCCTTACCACTGTCACACAGCCTAGGTTACATATTAACTGAGCCTGTTTTCTTGAGCATCTCCACCCTGGGAATCTTTAAGAATGGAAACCTCACTTTGTCGGGACCAAACTGTCTTCTTTTGGATTGCCTATGTACAAGGACTAATCAATGAAACTCCTTTTTTTTTTTTTCCTGGAACCTCTTTGCCCCTCTTCCTTCCTCAAACCTAACAGAACGGACCTTCAGGAGATACGACCGATTAATGAGAGAAATACAAACAGAATTTTATTAATACATACACACATCTCATGTACACATAGGAGATGCCCTGGGAAACCCAGCAAACCTCAGATGGTGACTTCCGGTCAGGCTTGTGACCGTTGATGATGTAATACAGAGAGGCGGAGGCTGTAGGAAGGTCTGCGGAAGAGCACAGCGCCAGGGAGGTTTGTGAAGCAGAGTTGAGTGAGTGACTTCTTAAGCAATGACAGTGAGTTACTCAAGACTCATGTTTACTCTTACATTATGTGTCTATATGTGAGCATGTGCACATGAGTGCAGGTACCCTCAGAGACCAGAATCAGGATGTTTGGATGCTGGCCAGGAGAGAACCAGGTCCTGGGACAAGTTCCTCCATTCTAATGATGAACCCTAGAGAGCAGTTGGAAATTTGGCCACTGGACTTGGAGGTTTAGGAGCATTTTCATCGTGATAATGTGGTAGAGGAGAACAGAAATCATTTACACTAAGTATAGACGAGAGGGGTGGAATTATACAAGGCAGAGAGAGTTCTGAGATATGTGTACAGACCATCATGAGAAAGTATTGGGTTGCTTCAGATCAGGTTTGGGTTAACAGCCAGGAAAGTCTGTTCTTAAATTGGTAGCGCCTAACTACCTGGAATTACACATCAAAAATGCAATGTACAATCTGGAATGTGTGCTTGGCTTCAGAAATTAACTGAGTAGCTTCCCCCATCTCTCTTTTCCATCTTCTGGCCCTTGTAATTAGATTTCAGACATCCCCGAATTTTTTTTATCAGCTTATTTAGACTAATAGAGTAGGTATGGAGAGGGAAACCCTTACTTTGTAGTCTAGATGTATCCACTTATTGACAGGTGGTCCGGTTTCATTAGAAGGAATTGTGGGAAAGCTCCATAGCTTTTGTGCTGTGGATATCACTCTATATAAATAAAACACTGATGGCCAGTGACCAGACAGGAAGTATAGGCAGGACAAAGAGAGAGGAGAATTGGGGAAACAGAAAGAAGGAGGGAGAGACACTGCAGCCACCACCAGGACAAGCAGCATGTAAAGACGCCGGTAAGCCACCAGCCACGTGGCAAGGTATAGATTTATAGAAATGGGTTAATTTAAGATATAAGAACAGTTAGCAAGAAGCCTGCCACAGCCATACAGTTTATAAGTAATATAAGCGTCTGAGTGATTATTTTATGCGTGGATTGTGGGACTGTGGGGCTTGGTGGAACCTGGAGAGAAGCCCTCGAGCAACACTTTTGTTTTCTTCTGGAATGAGCTTTGCACTTTGCAAATAGTCACCAAGTGGGATGAGTTTTATTTCTCTCTGCTCATCGAGGACTAGGTATTTTGACTTTCGTTCATCACGCTTCAAGTTGCACGTTCCATGAATTCACTCATCTTTCTTGTGTCTATACTTAAAGCAGGGATGTGAGCTGTCAGCATGTGTACATTTCTATATTGATGTTTTAGTTAGTCACGTTTGTTGAGTTGGGGGTAATGTAGAGGGAAAGAAAAATTTCACTTTGTGTCTCTGGGGTTCATCAACAATAGAGAGAACTGGGAGGAAAGGCCATTTATCAATGGACAGAGGCATCTTGTGGGCGCTTCTCTGGTCACCCAGAGGGATTCAGAAACTTGTATTCTCTTCTCTATACTAAAGGGGAAAACATGGGTAGTTTTGAGTGAATGAGTCTCTGGGGACAGGCAGTGGTTTGTAAATGATTATCTTTGGAAGTTAAATGGACCAAGAGCAGACAATGTAACTTGTGAGAAAGCATGGTCTGAATGTGACCACCACACTCAGTCTTTATTTCCAGTGCAGGACTTTTTAAATTAAGAAAGAACAGAAATTTCCTTTCCACCGGCTGGGGACTGGAAATCAATATGAAGGCAGTAAGATGTGGCGAATATGATCGCTATATTCTCACATGGTAAAAGCAGGAAGGCACGTAGGGATGAATATTGAGTCTTCACATGATAGAGGAACAAGAGAGAAGGAACTCGCTGCTGTAAAATAAAGTGTCCTGTCTCCACTAACACGTGACTTCTCTCAGTCAATGCGGTCCCAGAGAGAACACTAAAGACAGTTGTGTTCTGCTTGTGTGGAGTCAGGGTTTAGGTGGGAAAGAGGACCTGAGAGCAAAGACCCTTCCTGCACTTCTAGTAGAATGAATGAAGCTTAGTGATCTGGAGTCTTTAATTCAAAGGGCCTAGCATATCCACGTGTCAACTTTGGATTAATATTTGCTGAGCCCCCAACACTAATAATAAATTTGAAGATGTTTGAAATTTCATTTGTTTTAGAGACCACACTTTGGTGACCCAGAGCATTCGAGAGAGTTCAGAATTGCTTTGAATTTACATAGTTCATAATCTAATGCAGTTTCTCAGACAACTTTTTCGATTATAATTATGTTATTTCTCATGAGCTAAAGATTGCTACTCTGGTTCATTTAATAAATGTAAGAATTGGAAAACCTCAAAGGGAAGCCTACTTATAGTTCACTCTTTAATACAATTTAATATTAAAATTGGGATTGTATTTTCCAGTTTGTATAAAGGCTAGTTCAGCTCACATTTCCATTGCATTTGGGAAAAGTAGGAAGTGAAATTGCATTTGGGAAAGCTAGAGTCTGAACGTTTTAACTCTGTTAATCATCTGTCATTTCTACTTGCTGGAAAAATGTCATCACAGCCACGGTTTTCTAAGGGAGAAATTGGAAAATATTCCTTGAGGTATGTGGTTCCCAGGCTTCTTCCTCTTGTCAGCTCAGAGAGAGGATGTCCTGTAAGACAGTTTCCTGAGAAGCAGTTCTTATAGTGGGTCATCCAGGACTCCCAGTAAAGGCTGGAAGTCTTCAACCAGTGGAAGGAAGAAGGGGATATATTTAAGTTAAAGGCCTCACATTTTAAGCCGTCTTTGTTATAGTGAAATAGGATTAGGTTGTATCACTGAGGATATTTAAAGTATTTTTTTAAATTTTAACAAAAAAAGATGAACAACCCTATTAAAAATGGTGAAAGTTTTGAATAGATATGCTCCAAAGGAAATACACAAATAGCCATACATAAAAAGACACAGGGGCAAAGCCCATCTTCATTTGTATATTGGAAACACAAAGTAAAGAAATCTATGAGAAAACAGAACCTAATCTGAAATGCAGTTTTCAAACATCTTAAAAGTCCCACTGATCTGTTTATTTTATAATACAATCTTTAAAAAAATTGCTCATCACATTTGTGTGTGTGTGTGTGTGTGTGTGTGTGTGTGTGTGTGTGTGTGTGTAAGCACGCATGCATGCGCATGCTTGCTCATGCCACAGGGTGCATGTGGAGGTCAGAAGACAACTTTAAGGAGTTGGTTCTTTCCATTCCCCAAGTAGGCTCTGGGGCTAGAACTCGGGTCCTCAGCCTTGGCAGAAGAAGGTCCCTTTACCTGCTGAGCCATCTCATTGGCTCGTGTGATAGTATCTTTGATACACAAAGGTTTATTGATGGTAAAAACTGCTTTATCTATTGTTCATGTTGCTTGTGTTTACATCTAAATGCAATTTTCAAATACTTACATCTAAAAAGCTGTTGCTAAACCTAAGGCTACGAAGGTTTATGTCTGTCTTTCAAGTTCGTGGTTCTTAACTTTCCTAATGTGACCCTTTAATACAGTGCCTTATGTTGTGGTGACCCGTAACCATAAAATTATTTTGTTGATACTTCATAATTTGCTACTTTTATGAATCATGATGTAAATATATGATATGCAGGATATCAATGTACAGGTTGAGAACCACTGCTCTAAGGGTTTGACAGTTTCAGCTCTTAGTGGTGTGAGGTGAAAGTTTGATTTCATTTTTTTGCATGAGCATACTCATTTGCTCTGGTGCCATTGGTTGAAGAGCCCTCATAGTATTTAAAAATTATATTGATTTTTTATATTTAATGTATATAAATATTTAATATGTCTATGAAGCAAACAGCTTAATAAAATTTGGAATACTTTTGCAATTACTATTCTACTGATGAACCAGCATATTCTAAATAAATTGCTTTATGTTATATTTATCCACTTATGTCTACTCTTCTGCACACCAGCTCTTCCTAGGGGTAAACTGCTATTTTGTGTTTCAAATTTATATTCCTCTTACTATAAAAAAAATCTTATTTCATGCATATGTATGACTAAGTATATTATTTGAGCTTTGATAGCATGACATCACACTCAGTTTCCTCTTTTCAGATTTGCTTTTACTTGTACTCAATATTGCTCAACCAGCATGCGATAACTGGATTGCATCATGTTCTCATCCTTCATGTAGTTTTCTGTTCTAGAGTTTATCGCGGTTCAATTATTCATTCTCCTTTATTTCTGCCCTAGTTATCATTGCTGTGATGAAACACCATGACCAAAGCATCTTGAGGAGACAAGGGTTTATGTGGCTCACACTTCCACATTACTGCTCATCAATAAAGGAAGTCAGGACAGGAACTCAAGCAGGGCAGGGACCTGGAGGCAGGAGCTGATGCAGAATCCATGGAGGGCTGCTCATTTGTATACTCTAGTAACCTCTGACCTTTAATTAGTTTTAAGAATGATTTGCTTATACACTCCTTCTATATTCTACTCCGTTCTTTCTCTTTGGCTTGGAAATTTTGGTATATTTCTGTAGACTTTTAGTATATTTTAGAAGTTGTTGATTATTTCAGAAATTTAGTGGCATAGTTAGCTCCAAGTCTGGGTCCTCAGATTGAAGAATTTCTCAAAGAAAAGTAAACTGGACAATAGTTTTTTGATGTGGGCTCCCCCAAGAATAACAGTTGAAATACCCACAAACGACACAAAGGATGTCTTCATTGTTTCCTCTCCCTCTGCAAGACCAGAATTCTTCTTCATCACAGAATTAGAAGGACGAGGCAGAACCGAAAGGCCACTGATGCTTAGTGTGAGTTGTATAACACACAGGTATCAAGGAGGGACTGGAACACCAAGAGGTGGTTACGTCTACACCAGCAGCGTCCTGGAAAAAGGTTGGGAAGTTGAGAATGAGCTAGAAAAGGCATGAGTAGAGTGCAGGGTTTGAAAGGGGAAAGAAAGAGTTGAAGAAAAGAATCATTCACACGGCCTCTCAGACCTAAAGAGCTGGGTGGCAGGGCTTAGTAGATAAGTGAGTGAAGATGAACTAGCAAGTTGTCATGTCCTATCCCCCTACTTACCACTCTGATATGGCTCCCTGCTTTGTAAAGCTGCCCATCTCGGCCGGGCGGTGGTGGCACACGCCTTTATCCCAGCACTTGGGAGGCAGAGCCAGGTGGATCTCTGCAGATGTAACCAACCGTCTTATCAAATAAGAAACACAGAACCAATGCAAAGAAGAAAGCCAAGAGGTCAGAGCTAAGAGCTAAAACCTTACCCTTCCTCCTGTGGTGGTCCTACCTTTCCGAAAGAGAGCTACTTCCTTTGTTAAAATCTTTATATAGACTTTCTGTTCTGCCTTCTCATTGGTTGTAAACCCAACCACATGACTGCCTCGTCACTGCCTGTCTGTACAGACCTCCAGGTCTTCTATGGTTGGTATTGAGATTAAAGGCATGTGTATCCAATGCTAGCTGTATCCCTGAACACACAGAGACTTATCTAGCTCTGCCTACCAAGTGCTGGGATTACAAGCGTACGCCACCAATGCCCTGCTTTCCTATGGCTCGCTAATAGCTCTGACCCCCAGGCAACTTTATTTATTAACATACAAATAACATTTTAATACAAATAAAATATCACCATATATCTCTGTGAGTTCAAGGCCAGCCTGGTCTACAGAGCAAGATCCAGGACAGCACCAAAGCTACACAGAGAAACCCTGTCTCAAACACACACACACACACACACACACACACACACACACACACACACCACCCATCTCTACAGTAAGAGCTTTTCCTGGTCCCGTCAGGTCCGAGGGTAAAAGGCAGTGTTAGGAGCAGCAGCAAGAAGTTTCCTCCTTCTTGGTCATCTGTTGATGTGATTGGGACTATGTCTGTGAGTTTCAGAAAAGTGAAGGACAAATCCCCAAAATGCTGATCCAAGTGGAGAACATTCTTCTGATTCTCTCTTCCTCATAGAAGCAGCCTGTAGAAACTATATGGTTTCTGTGAGTATAACAGGGCCTGTTGAGTCAGGGTTCTTCAGAGAAACAGAATGGATAGAATGAACACATATATTGGATTTATTATTATTATTATTATATATTATATATTGTTATTATGTAACATATATGAGATTTGTTAGAGTGGCTTGCAGGCTGTGGCCTGGCTAGTCCAGTGATGGCTGCCTCTCAATGGAAAGGCTAAGAATCCAGTGATTGTACTTACTGTCTGCTGACTCAGGACAACTTCCAGGGGCTTGTGAGCACCTGGAAGGCAGGGACAGTATCTTTAGTTCTAGACCCTTATGCCTAGCATCATTCCTGGCACACAGTAGGTACTTAGGCAATACTTGTGGATTGAAGCAAAACTTTATTAAGCAAACACTATTAAGAGCTGTCTTCCCCTGCCATTATTTACTATTTATTTGTTTGAGCTGTTATACCACTTTTTTCTTCCAGTGTGTATTTCTCCTTCGGCTAATAACAGAGCCTCTGTTACCTTTGAAGTATTAGTTTTGCCTGTCACATGCAATATTAGTTGGACTGTAGCTAGAGTTTTCCTGCCTTGCCCACAGTCAGGACAAATCTCTGTCACCCGCCAGTCCCACAGCTGCTCAGACCCAACCAAATAAGCACAGAGACTTATATTGCTTACAAACTGTATGGCTGCGGCAGGCTTCTTGCTAACTGTTCTTATAGTGTAAATTAATCCATTTCCATAAATCTATACCTTGCCACATGGCTTGTGGCTTACTGGTGTCTTCACATGGTCCTTGTCATGGTGGCAGCTGGCAGTGACTCTCTGCCTCAGCCTTCTGCTTCCCAGAATTCTCCTCTCTCCTTGTCCCACCTACTTCCTGCCTGGCCACTGGCCAATCAGTGTTTTATTTATTGACCAATCAGAGCAATTTGACATACAGACCATCCCACAGCAATGGACTCTTAATGTTCTGCCTTCTTCTTTCTAAAGCACAGAAGAGTACATAACACCATATAGGCAGATAGTGTCTCATGCCTTAGAATTCGTATCTAGAACAGAGGGAGAATTATTCTCCATTGAGAGTGTGGCCACTGTTGGGTTGCCCATGCCTCAGCTGATAGCTCCACATGACATACATATGGGCAGCACTGACTCAGTGTCTACTTAAAAAGAAAAGACGTGAAGTTGGGAGGAAAGCATGTTGTGGGGATGTGGGAGTAGTTGAAGGGGGGGATAAAGGGAACACACATACACATGGTCATATTACATTGTAATTACATATATACTGTGTATAGATATATATCTGTGTGTGTATCACATGAAATTATAAAAAATGAAGAAACAAATTTAACTGGTTTGGCCTGAATAATCAGACTGTCTCCTGGACTATAACATTCTGGGCTCTACTCCCCAGACATAGGGAAGTTTTCTGACTCCTGCCATTCATAATCCTGGTTTCTAAGGGTCTCCTTTGATTTCATGTCTGTATTCTTCTACTAATCAATCCTTTTGAGGGCTTCCATGGCCAGAGTGGACCCCCCCTCCCCGCTACACACCTCCAGGACATTCTTGATGCAACTGAGATCGGATCACTTGTTAGTTGGGTATTCAAAAGTCTGTTAATTCTAGAGAATACATGTATCTTCTTATTTAACCATCATAGTTATAAGCCAATGCTCACTTGCTGGTCTTTTTGATGGCGGCCACTTATTTAAGTGTAGTTTCTTTTTAGAGTAACCACACCCCAAATCTATTCCCTGCAATTTCTAATTCTGGTTTCATTAAGTTGGAAAGCTTAAAGCATTTATGAAGCAACTGGGAATAGACTCCAGATTTTTAAAAACTTTCCCTCCTCATTTGCATTTATCTTACTTGATTTAATTGAACTGGGTTTTTTAAGATATATCTTTTGGGTCTCTCTCAACTTTCTACTTGTTTGCATAAAAATTCTCTCTTTTCTTCTTATTTACACTTTATAAATTTACCAAATGTTTAATTAAATTGTGCAATTATAACAACAAACAACTGGCAACACAGATTTGAGAATAAATGTATTCTCCTAAGCTGGTAGCTGCCTCATTCAGTTGCAGAGACAAATTCAAGGCCATCTGGGAGAGAACCTGTCAGCTTACTTGCTGTTGGAATTAGCCAGGGAATGAAGGATGTTAGTCAATCCTTCAGTAAGGGGATGTCATTAAGGAACACTTTTCTTGGGGATGGAGAGATGACTAGGAGGTTAAATGAATTCGCTGATCTTGCAGAGGACCTGGATTCAGTTCCCAGCACCCACATTAGGTCATAATCACCTGTAACTTTAGTTCCAAGGGTGTCTGATACCCTTTTATGGGTAACAGTGCACATAAAGATGAGTCGGCACACACACACAGACACACACACACACACACACACACACACACACACACACACACACAAAGTAAATAAATAAACAATTAAAACAAAACTTCAATTGAACTCTCGTTTAACTTTAGAGCCTCTCAATGAAAATACATCCTCCCCCGCCTGCCCCTTTTCTAGGTTGCATAGTACCTCCCTTGGCTTTCCCAGTTAGGTGGCAATGGATTATTTTGAATGTGATGGCTGCTTCTTTTGGAAAGTGTTAGTATTGGTCACCCGGAACTAATGTTTGCTAATAAACACATAATAATTGACATGCCTATACTGATTGTTCTGCTGTTGGATGCAGGGCTCACAAAGGTGAATCAGAAATAGCATGGGCTTACACAAAGCACCATAGAAAGGGAAGTAGCTCACATTTTGAATCTCAGACACAAAACCTAGAGAGAGAATGAGAAATGCCATGTGTTGAGTCTTCAGACTCTCAAAGCCGACACACTTCAATTCTCTTCAAACAGCATCACCAACTGGAGATCAAGCGTTCAAATCCCAGAGCCTGCGGGGGATGTTTACGTTCAAACCACCACAGAGTCAGACAAGGTTTCTGCTCTCAGATGAGAGCGTTCGAATGCTCTGGGCAAGGTGTAGAGACCCCATGGCAAATGCATAGACTGATGAGGATACAGACAGAGGCACATGCCACTCAATGGAGAAAGTGGGGTAGTAAGTGGATTAGACGAACAAGTGCTTGGAAAGGCTGGCTCATGGGGATGAAATTTGACTTGAGTGAGTGGATGGAGTCAGCCTTGTAAAGAGCTGGGGGTGCATGTTTTAGGGGGCCATGTCAGTTGCCCCCAATATCATCAGCCATGCAAATGCCCCCAGACAGGATTGATGGTGGCAAGGAAGGAAAAAAGGATGTTGCTGCTTCTAGGAAGTGGTTGGCTTCCGTCCCCACAGGACCAAGGCAGAGCACAGAAAGGATCTCTTGCTGTATGTAACTAGAGAAGAGCGATGACTTTCCCCAAGCTCCTTTAGGACCCCGATGCCGGGGGGGGGGGGGTCACCTTACTTTGTGAAACTGAACTTGCAACAAGGGAGCTGTGTGTAACGAACCCCCGCCTGCCCACAGCAAGTAGGCACGTTCCTGCTTCCTCGTTCCTCAGGCTGAGCTTTCCTCCATGCCAATTCTTCGGAACCATAGAGGGGAAACTACCCACTCAAAGAGGAAACTCCAACTCTCTCATTTTATCTTTCCATTTTATTACCTTCCTTTCTGTCCAGACTCTGTTCTGACAAGCCAAGATTTCTTGGTAATGCGAGTGAAAAGTAAGCTTAAGCAGATGAGTCTGATCTCATGGATCCAGCCTACCAGGATCACTCTATTAGAAAACTTGTTTAGGCCAAATCTATTTTCTCATTCCCCCAGCTGACAAAACTGCAGGAGAGAAAAAAAAATCACTCATGTCTGAAAGTATAGTACAGTGACGTGCTATATTATCCCTCTGCTTTTGTCAGAGGGAAAATAAACAAACCACAAACAACATGTTGTCAGCGAATGATGGGCCAGAGGTTTATTTTAAAAGAAGGAAATTCTAAACTACCACTCTGCTGTGTGATTCCAAAGGCTGGTAGTAAACCAGCAATAAAAACTTCCCATAGAGCAGGATGCTGTAACTTTTGAATCCTGGCCCTGGGCTTGGGTCAGTATACCAACAGGCTACAACTCTAGGAAGAAAAATCCAACAGCTGCTTGCGGGCTTCTCAAAGGACAGATTTCGCTTAAGTCATATGTGAATGTCCAAATGGAAGAGGGATCTGGACTTTTTTTTTTTCCTTTTGGTTTTGATAGCTTGATTTATAAACAAAGCGAATGAAACAGTAGCCATCAGAAAACTCTAGACACGTGCATGTGGAATGAATGAGCAGCAGGTAATATTGGTGGTGGGGAGAGACTGAATGAAGATGACACTCAGGGTGGCTGTACGTGTGGAGTGCCCGTGGTCATCTAACTTCCCACCTGTTGTCCCAACGCAATTATGAACAGTGGCTGCCCTTCACTCCCCACACTGCATCGCAGCTGGAGTGCATGCTAGGAGAATTTCTCTCCAGGGTGGATTCTGTTTCCATGGCAGCTAGGCTTCTTTACACTCCAATTTTAGTACCTGACTTGTCTAAGCATCCACAGATACATATGAAAAATTAAATTTGGGGTAATTTTCTAGACACTGACATTGCAAATAAAGGCTATGAAATGGTTATTCTTTGGTTCGGGACTGACAGGATGAATGCCGTACGGCCACTGGTTGCTTCTCTCAGTTCAAGGTGACGGTCATTGACGAGAACACGTCCTGGTTAACACTGACCAGGTATCGGGGATCCCATGTGAGCATGACACCCTATAAGCGTTGAGAAGGAGGCATGCCAGTGGATGCACTCATCTCTGCATCATCTGGTGATTAAAAGCCTCCACTGGCCTCTCATTTCACCCCAGCTGTCTGAGATGTGCATGATGAACTCAACACCTTTTATCTGTACTCTCCCCAGGCCTTATTCTGTTCTCCTCTGCCCCTGACCTACCGAACTCCAAACATCCTGGTGTGGTCCCAGCTTATAGGAGCCTCAGGATCTGCATCTTTACTGTTTCCACTGCTGTACACAGACCCCTCCCTTGGGCATTTTGTGGCCAGCTCCTTCCTATGATTTATTCTAGCTTTATGTAAAATCTCCTTTAAAAGGATTTCCTTAACTGCATATCCAAACTAACTTCCCTTTCTCTGCCCCCTTATTCTGGCATCTTCCTTCCTTCCTTCCTTCCTTCCTTCCTTCCTTCCTTCCTTCCTTCCTTCCTTCCTTCCTTCCTTCCTTCCTTCCTTCCTTCCTCTCTCTTTCTTTTATCTATCTATCTATCTATCTATCTATCTATCTATCTATCTATCTATCTATCTATCTATCATCTATCTATCTATATCTTTATCATCATCAATCTATCATTGTTATCATCATCATCTATCAATCTACTCACCGTGTGTGGACATGGAGGTCAGTGGACAACATACAGGAGTCGTTCTCTCTTTCTGTCGTGTGGGTTCCAAGGATCAAACCTGGAATTGGTGGCAAGGGTGCTAACCCACCGAGCCACCTCACGGGCTCTACTTTCTTCACATCTGTTATCCCCTCTGAATGCAATGGCTATGCTGTAGCTGGAGTTTTCTCCAGCCCTGCCCAGCACCATGGACCCCGAAACCACTTACAAAATAATCACTCAGAAACTTATATTAATTAAACTGCTGGGCCGTTAGCTCAGGCCTACCACTGACTTAACTCAGCCCATTTCTGTTAATCTATATGTTGCCACGTGTTCCGTGGCTTTACCTGTTCCCTGGATGGCAGGCTGCTGTCTCCTCCCAGCTTCCACCTCCCAGCCTCTCTTCTCTGTTTGTCCCACCTATCCTATACTTCCTGCCTGGCTACTGGCCAATCGGTGTTTTATTTATCAATCAATCATAGCAACATATATTCACAGCATACAGGATATCCCACAGCACTATGCATTGACTTTTAGGCTGTCTTCCTATGATAAAGAGTAGCCAAACCTTTCTGTTGCTCATCCCCAAATACCTGCACCTCAAACAGTGTCTGGTAGTTGTAGCTAGAGTTTTCCTGCCTTGCCCACAGTCAGGACAAATCTCTGTCACCCGCCAGTCCCACAGCCGCTCAGACCCAACCAAGTAAACACAGAGACTTATATCACTTATAAACTGTATGGCTGTGGCAGGCTTCTTGCTAACTGTTCTTATAGCTTAAATTAATCCATTTCCACAAATCTATACCCTGCCACACGGCTCATGGCTTACTGGCATCTTCACATGCTGCTTGTCAGGGTGGCGACTGGCAGTGACTCCTTCTGCCTTCCTCTTCTTTCTTTTCTCCTCTCTGTTAGTCCCGCCTATACTTCTTGCCTAGCCACTGGCCAGTCAGTGTTTTGTTTATTGACCAATCAGAGCAGTTTGCCATACAGACCATCCCACAGCACAGCCAAGTGCAGACCATCTCAGACACCTGCACTCAGGCCCGTGGTCCTAATCATCCTCTATGCGGACCTGCTGGGTAAAGCCACAAGGAACCCAAGAACGGGCTCCCACAGGACATACAGAACATCCCACAGCAGGTAGTTAGAGAGGACATAGTATTTTTTGTATAACTGTGTTAGTAAACTTAGTGACTCTTTCCTGCCTTTATACTCTTCCTCACGATTCAGCAAGCATTGTGAATGTCCCTTTCTTCCACTGTTCATGTGATTCCTCTGCATTTCGAATCCTCACGTCTGTAATTGAGTCCATTCTCTTAACAGAAGAGTTATTTTATTGCTGCTTGAACCGATGTGTCGGTGTTGACTTTGGAAATCCACACAGGTGCAGAACTGTGCTGATTGTGGCTTTTGGTGCCTCTCTTTTCCAAAAAAAGAACAAATGAGTAGACCTTGAGTGAGTTCTCTTGCCTGCTTTCCTGTCTAGGGTGAGTCATGTCAGTTCAGTTCGGTCTGGAGGGACTCTTGAGAAGTCGGTAGTCCAAGCCTGGCAGTGTATGTTGGGGGCGGAGGGGGTGGGGTAGGGGGGTGTTTCAGATTACAGTAGAATGCCTTAGTGTAAGCAGAATATGAATTCTGAGTGTTGGTTCCTGTAAGGGTGACAGTTTGTCTGTTCCCATTAGAGGCCGAGCTGCTGACACTGCAAAGGGATGATGCCTTATCTGTGCCCGGTTCAAAGTAAACCGGTCACCGCGGAGCTCAGCCTTGAAGTACTGGCTGCACGAAGACTACGTTCCTCCTAAACGGGGCCAGTTGGGAAAACCGACGAGGGATGTGCGTACGTTTTTGTTTTCGGCCCTTTCCGTAGAACCAATCTTATATTTTTCTATAAAAGAGCAATTTGAGTCCCCAGTGAAATTTTACAGACCTTATTAGGGACGTTGTACTGAGTACAGGCAGTGCCCCAAATGATTTTGTTTTCTATTTAGACTCCTCTGTGGGAGACAACGCAGGGTGAAGTCTTCTTCAGAGATGTGTTTATAGCACCAAAGGTCACAGAGCTAGACAATGACAAAGTGAGAGCCTGTCTCAGCTTTCCCGAGGCTGGCACAACATACTTCTTTCCTACTGTATATTACACTTATCGTGTATAAGGCTCCATTATTAGCTAGCCCTTTTCTCTTAATCGGAGCCAATACAGCAAGGGATCTTTCACAGGTCTCCTGCTCATTGTTTACACAGAGTTCATCAGCAGCCATTGGCATCTGACATAAACAAAACATTACTAGTCTTGCCTCATGGTATCAGATACCAACTTGGGATGAGGTATCTAAGGATTTCGTTGGGTGAAGACTGAGGGAAGGGGAGTGTCAGAGAGAGAAAACAGGAATAGACAGGATTGACACACGTGAAGAGGGAGGAAAGAAAGGAGGGTAGGGTGGAAAGACTGAGTGGGGAAGGAGGGGGAGAGAAAAGAAGGACAGAGCGGGGAGGGAGAGACAGGGAGGGATGTGGAAGAAGAAGAAGAAGAAGAAGAAGAAGAAGAAGAAGAAGAAGAAGAAGAAGAAGAAGAAGAAGAAGAAGAAGAAGAAGAAAGAAAGAAAGAAAGAAAGAAAGAAAGAAAGAAGAGCAGAAACACCCATAGCATAATCTGACAAACTTTCATTCCAGCTAGCGAGAGACCTTAGGCTAAGTCCGTCATCCTTAAGCCTTGTAGAGCAGGGCTTGTCGAACTATGGCCCACGGGACAGATGCAGGGTGACACCTGCTATTGTAGATAATGTTTCGTGGTGAGGCAGTCACATCCATTCACTCTCATACTGTCTATGTATGTATGACTGCTCTCGTGATGAATTAGTAGAAGTGAGGTCCCAGAATATGGCTAGAAAAGTCTATAAATATTTATTATCTGGCTCTTTGCAGAAAATAGTTCACCAGCTCATTCAATGTAGGGCAGGAATGGCCTTCCCCAATACCCTCTGTATGCTGTTATTGGCCGAAAACAGTTCTTGAAAAATCATGTTGATATACATTCTTCCTTTAGTGGGCTCAAATGCGGGCAGCTGGGGCAATCTTCCTAGCAGGCTCCCTTGCAGGGTGGATCATGTGAGGCAACTCCACAGCTGCCACACAGCAAATCTTAAGTAGACATTGACTAAATGCTTGGCGTGTAACTGGGGTTTCCATTCTACTGTGTCAAGAATGGACACGCAGCGATGGATGGCCTGTGCAAACTCACACATTTACTGTCTGTCACCTTTCTGAAAAACTCTACTAATTCCTTACCTCATCAAGGGGTGGTTTTTAGCTCACAAGTGAGATGATTTCTTCTTAGAAAAGAACAAATTAGGCTGTCTTATGGAAAAAAAATAGAAGGAATTAGCTTTGGTAGGGTTTCTCATAATCATCTCTGACTTAGATAAAATGTGTGGCTGAGGGAGGCCGGTAGGGTTGGTCGGGTGACCTGGGACCTTCTCTAGTAATGACTACTCATTATGTGTTATCTCACCGTGTCTCAGAAATTCTCTGTCTTTCCTGAGTTCTGTACAGAAGATGTGGGGTCTGGAGTAAAAGGTTGCTAGTGCTTTTTGATGCTGGCTGCTACAAGAATGTAACACAAAGCAGTGAGGATGAAAGGCGTCGACCTAAACAAGTAGCTTGGTCTTTACAGATGGCTGGGGGTAAAGATCGGTGTGTCTTGCACATCTTCTCTAGCTAGTGTGAGGAGGATTTTAGGAAGGATGGGGTCTGTCATCCTCCAGTACCACAGATTACTTCCTTACTAAACTTCAGAATCTAGGTCCTGTCTATAGGTTCTATGGTATCATGGTCCACCCAATCAAAGAGACGGATAAATAGACAGTGGCAGTGTAACCTCATGGGGCCTCATGGAGAGGAAAGTGAGAGAGCATATAGTGAGCGCATTGCGTGTGTGTGTGTGTGTGTGTGTGTGTGTGTGTGTGTGTGTGTGTGTGTATGTGTGTGTGTGTGTGTGACTGTATGTGAAGCTAAACACCAAGGCAGTTCAGGAAACCCCCGCCATCTCTCTGAAACCAGTCTAGATTATAGCCCAGACTCGCTTGTTTGAAAGTCTACACCATCTCAATGGTAACAGTGTGACCTCTTAGGGTCCCTAGAGGGCAGGGAGGAGGAAGGGGGTCATAAGAAAGGGAACCATTCCTTTCCATCATATTTCATGCGAGGTTCTTGGATCCGTAGTTCCATTTGGGTTTCAGATAAACAACGGGTGATTTTAAGGACAAACACGCCCCATCAACATTTGTACTGAGAACAATTAATTAGCTAATTGAGAACAATTCCTTTGGAAAGGAGAAGAGTGTAGCCCGTTGGCCCCGTGTATCCGCAGAAGAGGATGGATGGACTGTAGAGCAGAGGTCACCACAGTCCTTTAAGCCTTCTTTAAATGCCCTTGGCCTTCGACCTCTCTTCCCATCCTCTGGCAGCCAAAAAAAAAACAAAAAACAAAAACAACAAAAAAAAACGACATATGCTTTTTAAAGTGCTAACGTAAGAAAGAGTTTATTTGCAGGACTCTTTAGAACTTTAGGACCGGCTGTAACAGCACTGATCCAGACGCGTATCAAACACCATGATAACTGAATTTTTCAAGCCAAAGTGAGACTGAGTTGGGAAGCTATATTACGGTTGAACTAGGAATGTATTCTTTCATTTTATGGGAAAATACAGTGTCCTGGAAATATACATTCCTCTTTTGGGGCTTTTCCCTTAATTTTATGGAGCTCACAAAATGGGAAGCTCTTGGTTTGTTCAAAGCAACACTGAGACCTTCACCTAGAGTCTGGCCATTAGCCGGCAGGCAGACCTAGAAGTGACTGTCGTCCAGCGGGTTCTGTGTGAGAAAAAGCCACCCCGCCTTTCCTGTGAACAAGACAACACAAGTCGTCATTCCCGTCAGAGCAGATCATTCTAAGTTTTCTTTCTAAACACCCTTCTCCATTGTTATTCATTGTGAGTCTGTGCCTGTGCCAGCATAATTCTGACAGCCTCGAAATGTCTGCCGCTGTAATTGTAGGATTCTGCCTTTAATAAAAGAAAATTTGATTTTGATTTACACCAGGAGGGAGGGAAGGGCTAGATGTAAGGGCGCGTGGACACACGATCAAGACCAGACCAATTTGGTGGGATTCCATCAGTTGATCAGTACGGATATTATCCAGAAAGTCGACCTTCCCAAGGCTGGGTGTTGGTGGTGAGATTCCTACAGGCTGTGAAGTCTTTGGGGCCTGGGGCCCCTTCCCCGACTGCTGCTCTTCTTTTGGCTCAGCCATCCTTGTCCCCCGGGAGTCTTTCTCTCCTGTCCCCCAACCCTTTATTGGTGTGCAATTAGCCTCCTTATTGATCCACATTGATCTTAACGTGGAAACTCATATTTACTCTTTCTTATCCTATGTCGACGTAAAAAAAAGTTATAAACACAGCTCAGACTGTGTTCTTCTCCACTTTCAGTCTGCCTGGATTTTTTTTTTTTTTTTTTAGGTCACACTCAGGGCGTTTCTGTTTCATTGAGTGGCACTGTCATGTGGACGTTTTTCTGCCCCGAGTTTCTCATAATGAATGACCCACACTTAGTGTTGAAAAACAACAGCAGATTTTCTTGCTCTCAGGCTGGCATCCACAGAACAGCCCTGGGCGATTGTGGTGACGGCTGACGGTGAGTGTCAGGTGGTTGAGGCTCGTGCTAGTTAAAGCAGCTGTCCTTTCTTATAACAGGACTGAACCTAGCAGGGCTAGCTAGGTTCTCCTCCCCTCCCCCCCACAGGGGCCAGTATGCTAAGACTTCTGCCCCATGTTACCCCACCATCCTATGCTGACTCATGTCTGGCTTCAATCAGACCCTCAGGAAGTATGCCCAGTCTGGTAGCCAATCAGCATCCTCCCTGGCCACAACCAGGAACTGTTCTTACTGTTTTCAGTCAAAGGCTGCAACCATAGCTGCTGACCAGACGTCATGAGCCAATCATAAAATGATCCCTGTACCAGTAAGGATCTACACCCAATCACTTCAAAGTACACTTGACCACAGCTGGAATTCCCCTAATCCAGCTTAAAAAGAGCCTTTGAGCTTCTCTCGGGGTCACCATTTGCCACTTTGTCAGATGGGTTGACCCCAGCATGCTGGAATTTTTTATTAAACGCTCTTGCTGATCACCATAGGTGACTGGTGGTCTTTTGGGGGACTTCTCTCAGACCCTAACACTAGTCAGGGAAGATTTTGTTTTTACATGTACCATGCATGCATGCATACTGGATCACTGGGCTTCTGTCACATGCCCCTCTGCCAAGAACCCACTCATCTCACTCACCGGAGAAATCCCCAGGCTCATCCTGTTCCTTTGGCCTTTCATACTACTGTAGCTGCGTTCTCTTTTATTATCTCCTGTGGCTTGTTCTCATTTATCATCTCCTTAAGTGGCCTCCTTTTCCTGTCCACCTCTAGTGCACCATCACATACTAGTCTCTGGGATGACTGAGTCTTGTTTATCAAGTAATGTTCCCAATCAATTTTCTATCCTTCAAGAAATAAGTAAGCATGGTGGTGAATGACCACAATTCTAGTATTTGGGAGGCTGAAGCAGGAGGGGTGTCACAAATCTGAGGCTAGCCTAGATGACATAGCAAGTTCAAGACCAGCCTTGGCTATCTAGTGAGACCCTATCCCAAAAAAGAAACTAAAACTCCCAAACAATGACAAAAAAAAACCTAATCAAATAAATGAAAACATTGAATTTAGAGTTTTTGTTTATTATTAATATATGTGAATATTGTAATACCTTCTTATATCAGGAAACTGATTATAAATTTGCTTTTCTCCTTACATAATATTAAAAACCACCACCTTCCTGCTATGGTTTGGATATGACTTGCATGTATTCCTCAAAGGCTGAGTTGTTAGGAACTTTCCTCAGTGTAGTGATATTAAAATGGTAGAACTTATGTTTTTATTTTTATTATTTATTTATTTAGATTTTTCGAGACAGGGTTTCTCTATGTAGCTTTGCGCCTTTCCTGGATCTCACTCTGTAGACCAGGCTGGCCTCGAACTCACAAAGATCCACCTGGCTCTGCCTCCCAAATGCTGGGATGAAAGGTGTGTGCCACCACCGCCCGATGAACTTATGTTTTTAATGGTGGTGCCTGGTAGAAGGTGATCAGGCCGTGGAGGCAGCACCCTCAGAAGGGATTAATGTAGTTCTCATGGAATCCTCCCTAGTCCATGCTTAGGAATGTCACTACAGAAAGAAGAGGTATGGATGTTGTCACCTGTCTGTTTTCTGTCTGATCACGTATCTGTGACCACAAGTCCACACAGGATACTAAGCAGGGAGCTCCTCATCTTGCACTTTTGGCCATGAAAACTGTGAGATGAGTAAACTCTCTTTCTTTATAATATTCCCAGTCTTAAGTGTTCATAATCATAACAGAAAATAGACTGAATGTCCCTTTAAAATGACAAATTATAGCTTTATGGTGGCAAAATGATTTTCACTAGCAATTAGCAAACAGCCTAGAATTATGTGCAGTACTTATGGTAGGCACTGTAATAATAATTTTTTAAGTGTGTGTGTGTGTGTGTGTGTGTGTGTGTGTGTGTGTAGGCTAGAGGTAGGTTTTGGGTGTCTTTCTCTACCTCTCTCTACCTTATATATCAACGTCGAGTCTCTCACTTGAACCCAGAGTTCACCAATTCAAATAGTCTAGCTAACCATCTTTCTCCAGGCATTCCCTGTCTCTGCCTTCTGGATGCTGCTGGGCCCACTTTGCATTTTTGTGTGGCTGCTGGGTATTGAACTACTGTGGAATAATCCTTTTGTACATTGTAAAGATCTATCACTTGAATTGGTCTAATAAAAAGCTGATTGGCTGGTAGCAAGGCAGGAAGTATAGGTGGGACAACCAAACTAAGGATGCTGAGATGAAGAGGGGCAGAGTCAGGGGAGATGCCAGCAGATGCAAAGGAAACAGGGTATGTAGAAAATGAGGTAACAAACCATGGGCAGAGGGTAGATAAGAAATATGGGTTGATTTAAAATGTAATAGTTAGTATCAAGCCTGAGCTATCAGCTGATGGTTTACAATTAACATTAAGCCTCGGTGTGGTTTACTTGGAAGTGGCTTGTGGGAAAGAAACTTCTGCCTACATGAACTCTGGTCCTCATGCTGTGTGGTAACTGCATTATAGTCCCCCCCAGGGCCTGCGATAGGCAAACTTTCTTCTTTGTTTTTGTTTTGAGACAAAGTCACACTATGTATACCTGGCTGGTCTCAAAGTCATGTAGATCTATCTACCTGTCTCTGCCCCAACCGCAAGGCAATCTTCCACAACAAAGACTATATGCGAAGCTCTTCATTCACATCCTCTCTTACTATTATCAACAACATAAAAGATACTTCCTAGTTTTTCCTTTGTAGTAGTTTGATTGTTTGATTTATTTTGAGGATGAGGAAGCTGAGGTCTACAAGGGTTAAGTAGATTACCAAGCTTACACAATAGCAAACAGAGCCAGGATTTTAGTACAAATGAGACTAGAACTTCAGGAGCAAGAGACTGGTTAGAGCTGGAGAGGCGAGGAGGGCAGAGCACGTGGGGCTTGGGAGAAATTTGGATGTTATGCAAATAAAACTGAAGTCATGGGGGGTTGATTTGCTCTAGCTTGGATTTAAGCACTGATACCATGGGGTGGCGGAGGTGGGTTAGAGGCAAGGGTGACTCTTGGAATCATTGGGGCTCTTCCAGAGAAGAATGGCAGGGGTCCTGCATCAATATTTGCTCAATTACTGTCCACACGATGAGTATGAAAAGCAGTTACTGTTCAGAGCAAGTGCCCAGGAACTGGGGGGTATAACTGTCACTGTCTTCTTTTCCTTCCCAGAGTAGAAGGGACAACATCGAGAGTCACAAAGGAGCAGCTTCTTCCTCTGCCATCACCTCTGTCCCTTTAGTCCTTGCACTTTGCAGAGGTGGGTCTCTTAAAGCAGTGATGCCCAAGCTGTTGAATTCAGGAGGGCTCTCTCATTTCTTCCCGGCTACCTCTCTGGAGCCTCTGACGGTGGGCGTGATACACTCTCCCAGCCCTCCTTGCACAGCTCTTGGACTCGCTTCCTGTGACCCTGTTCTCTTTTCTGCCCTCTCGGAAGGGAGGTGGCTGGAGATTCTGATCTTGAGACTTTCAATCTCCTCGGTCAGGCACAGAAGGTCGAATTCTCATCTTTGACCCCCTTTCAAGGCCAGCGCCTCATTTTCAGTTGGTATCATTTTCTTCCAAAGTCATAACTTGAAACTAGAAAAAGACAAGGGAATGGCATCTACACCTAAATCCTTTAATTTCCTACCTAAGACCATAAAACACATATAATTGGAAATCTTGGGACACACACAAAACATAATTTATAAAGGATAGGATTCTTATAGAGAACTAATTTTCTATTAAGGAAGTTAGAAAAAGTTTTGAATTTGGCTTAAAGTATCCATTCCTGAAATTAATCTTATATATAGTTTTTTGGCTAGCTTACATGATACTCATTTTTGCTTCTTGAATAATTCATGTCCCATTGACCAGCACAAAAATATTTTACCCTGAGCATTCATCTACATTTCTTAGCTTAGCTCTCAATTCTAATTACTTCATTCAATTTCTGTTTCTTGATGAGAAGGGGAATCCTACATAGACCGGAACAACAGGCAATGAGCTCCATCAAATAGACCGACTGAGCAGAGCTCCCTGAGATTTACACATAAATCAAATTTCCTTCCTGAGTTAGAACTTTAGCAAACTATGAAGTAGGCAGAAGCTGATCCTTAGACTAGGGGCTCTCTGGATGCCAGAGGAGGGAGAAAGAGGAACTTTCTCCAGCTACACACACACACACACACACACACACACACACACACACACACACACACACACACACACACCCCTCTTCTCCAAACTGTGTTGTACTCAATGAGTTTGGGAGAAGGAAGGAGAGTCAGGTGGTTTCCACCTCCCCTTGAGTCCTCTTCCATGCTTTCCCAGCACTGTGGGTGGGTCCATCCTGATGGCTCAAGAGATGGGGATTGACCAAAGTATTTCTCAGGACCTTTAGGAGACACAAAATGCTGAGCTTGTCTCAGAAAGACCAAGGAGAAAGAAAGCTGTGGTGATGTCTTGTGTACCCTAATAAAATGCCTGAAGATCAGAGAACAAAACAAGCCACTAGATTAAACATAGAGGCTGGGCAGTGGTGACACACACTTTTAATCCTAGCACTCAGGAGACAGAGATCCATCTGGATCTCCGTGAGTTCAAAGCCACCCTGGACTACATGAGATTGATTTAGTCTAGGAGAGAAGCAGAGCCAGGCAGTGGTGGCACACACCTTTAATTCCAGCACTTGAGATTTCACACCTTTAATCCCAGTATTTGGGAAGCACACAGGCCATTAATCCCAGCACTAGGGAGGAAGTGATGGCTGGGCGGAGAAAGGTGTATAGAGCGTGAGGAGACAGGAACTGAAGCTTTTTCAGCAGAATCTCTTTGCAGCTGAGGGCCTTTTCAGGCTGAGGAGTCCTAGAGGTAAGGTGTGGCAGTGGTTTGTTCCTTTGTCTCTTTGATCTTTCAGGAAATTTTATTAGGGTACACAATATATCACCACAGGAAGCTGCTCAGGTAGCTTCATCCTCGATGTAAGGAGCAGGGCTACTTTGAGCACAGGTTTCGGGGCCCAGGGTGTTATCTTCCCAGTAGACAAGGGGGTCAGGCAACATTTGAATTCTCTATCTGTGTACAAACTCCACAAAGTGGGGGAGTCTCCCACACAGTATCCTGAATAGTGCTGCACGCATCACAGATACTGGGAGATGGTTGAGTAAATGAACGGTGAAGAGGAAATGGATCCTTTAACTTTGGTTTTCAGAAGCTTCAAGGATGTCCAAGCTTATCAGACCTGTTGCAGTCAACAATCTGAGTGATGGAATTAAAGGAACATAATTGCTCTTCTTGATTTTCTGACCAGATTTTCAAAACCCTCCCTTATGGAATTCTTAGTTTACAATTGCATTTGGGACTCCACACCTGTAATCCTGGCACCTTGGAGGCAGAGGCAGAGGCACCTTGGATCTCTATGAGTGTAAGGCCAGCTTGGTCTACACAGTGAGTTCCAGGCCAGCCAGGACTACATGCTGAGACCCTGCCTCAAGCAAACAAAGTACCAAACCAAACCAAAATCCAAACAAAAACTTCAAATAAGTAAAGAAGTTTTCCTAGCTTACAAATACAAAGTTCTCTGTGTGGTTTCTTCTGTTAGAATAAGGGACTTTTATTTATTTATTTTTTGGAGACAGAGTTTCTCCGTGTAGCTCTGGCTGTTCTGGAACTGGTTCTGTAGATCAGGCTGGACTTGAACTTACAGGGATCCATCTGACTCTGTCTCCCAAGTGCCGGGATTAAAGGCGTGTGCCACCACCACCCAGCCAGAATAAGGAACATTTTTAAATGCTTCTGGCATCCCTAACCCTTTCTTCACTGTTCCACAGGGAATCATGCTTATGTTTGATATGATTCTTTTCCTTCTGTGTTTTGTAAACTGTGTTATTAATTTTATATGTCTTTATTTTTAAGTTGATTACACTGTGCTACAAATCTTTTCCCTCTTATTTATTTTAATGTTCACTCTGATCACAGTGATCCACTGTATAGCCGAGTGAATATCCGATCCAATTATTTTTAATTGCTGCCTAGTCCATCACAGACTACTCAGCAATCTCCCTATATCTGTGGCTTTGCCTTTTTAATGGCTTCAGGTAACTGTAATCAACAGACATCTGAAAATATTAGGTAGAAAATCTTCTTAATAAGTAAAAAAAAACAAAAACAAAAACACAAATTAAGTTGTGCCTTGTAGCATGATGAAATCTCACACCGTCCCGTATTGTCCTTGCTTGGATGCAAAGCATCCATTTGTTTAGGGCATCTGTGCTGTGCACAGACCCACCCCTTACTTAATTAGCCATCTCCCTAACCAATTATAATGGCGCTGCAGTGTTTGCTCTGGAGCGACCTTTGGTTTGTTTATTTCAATAGCCCAAAGCACAAGGATGAATGGCTCGCTGCTCTCCCTGTCTATTGATTATTTTTCTCATAACTGTGACACTGTAAACTGTCAAAAGCAACTTAAAGAAGGGAGCCTATTTTGACTCATTATTTGAGTGTACATCGTGTCGAGGAAGATACAGGGATGAGATCAGCTATAGATGTGGAGGCAGGAGCATGACACTGTGTCCTCAATCAAGAAGCAGAGAGAGAGAGAGAGAGATGAGCGCTGGGTCTCCGTTCACTTTCTCCTTTTCATTTAGTCTAGGATCCCAGGCCATGGAATGGTACCACGCACATTCAAAGTGAGTCCTTTGGTATTGGTTAATCCTCTGCCCAGAGCTGTGTCTTCCAGTTTGGTTCTGAACAACCAGAGCTGGTGGTCAGGATGAGCCTCCATGCACCATGCTCTCAGGCATCCATGGGGACCTTGGGATGCAATAACCATAGAGAAAGGCAATTGATCTGTTTATTCCTCAGCCACCAACACCAAGATTATTTTTGATATCCTGTTCCTAAACTGATCGGAGAACGTCTTGGTGCTTGTCCCCTTAGAGAAAAATATCATTTAGTACAGTGGTTCTCAACCTGTGGGTTGCAACCCCTTTTGGGGGGGGGGTTGTCCAATGACCCTTGCACAGGGGTCCCCTAAGACCACCGGAAAACACAGATATTTATATTACAATTCATAACAGTAGCAAAATTATACGGTTATGAAGTAGAAACAAAAATAATTTTATGGTTAGGGTTTACCACAACATGAGGTATTAAAGGGTTGCAGCATTCAGAAGGTTGAGAACCATTGATTTAGTAGAACATACATGCCTAGGAGTTACTTTTGTAAGTCAGAAGTACAAAAAAAAAATCATATATTTAACTTAAGCAACTCTAGCCAGTTCTCAGAAAGCTGCCCAGTGCTGTCCCACCAGCGGAGACAGGGGTGCCTATGTCCCTGTGGTCCGGCCACAGAGATGGCATCTGGTATCTTCTTTTTGCCCATGCCATTGGTATAAAATGATATCCCCCTATTGCTCTAATTTAAGTATTTTAAACTTGTGTGTTTTAATTGAGACTCCTTTTTAAATTAGCCATTTCCTTGTCTGTTCATGCTGGGGGTCTCTGTCTGTTCCTTGTTAATTGTGGGAGTCTCTTGTCATTTCCAGACATTGCGAGTGTCTTTTCCAACTCTGTCATAAATGTTTCTGTTAACTTTCCCTATGACATCTTTTGTCTAACAAAATCTTTAATTTTTATGAAATGAAATTCTTCTGTTTGGTTTTACATTTTTTTGCCTCTGGGTTTGAGCTTTATTAAAGTGATATTTTTTGACAATAACACAAGAGACGGAGAGATATTTTTTTTTCCAATGGTTTTATGTCAAACAACAAACACCATGTCTAGAGTTGAGCATGAATCTCTTCTCATGGCCCCAGGCTTCTCCATGACTTCGAATAACTCTGTGAATTCCTGTAGAGCCAAGTGGAGCCGGGTTCGCTTGTGGCTTGCATTTTAAAGAGCGTTCTCGCTGAAGTCAAGATGGCTTTTTGAAGAAGTGATGTGAGTCACAGAATACTGGGGCTGCTGGTCCAGGGTTCCCTGGCAAAGCAGAGTGGTCTCGTCCGGGGCTAAGAATTTAAACACCCCCCACACTGTTCTCCATTTGGTCTCCTCCTTTATTGCCCTTATCTTTATTGCAAACATGTAATGAGAAAAAGACAGCATCGTGGAAGTTTCCACAGTGGTTTGTTTTTATTTTCCTTGTCGGCTGATAACTTCGGTTAGCTAGAAGAGAATGTAGATTGGCTTCCCGAAGTGGTGAGTCCAAATTTGGATCACAGTTGGTGTGAGTGACGCCTACGGTGTCACGGGGGAGATCAGAAAGTGGCCTTCTCTGAGTGTAGCGTCTCCACGCATGACCAGTTCTCCACGTGGAATCAGTGAAATCACTCGGAATTGAAAGTGGGCCTTTGATCCAGTGATGGGGAGGGAGCCCGCGGAGGAGTGGAGCCCAGGGAAGCAGGGCAGTTGCAGCAAGAGCTTAGAGTTACGGTGCCGGTGCCGCAGGCCAGTCGGGAGGAGTCTCTGCTGGTGGCTTCAGCTTGGAACCTGGTTCTGCCACGTTCTGAGGCACCTAGGGACAGACGGTCAGCACTGGCAAAGCCATGTTTTTCAGTGACCAACTGGGGAAAACAGCCTCACAGCTCTTTGGGTTTTTCCCTTTGCTTCCAACGATCCGGTGGCCAGATACTAACGAAATCGTGAGCGGCTATCGAAATGGAACATTGTTTGCTGCCCCCATGGTTTATCTTTTTTGGGGATACATATTTTGTTAAAAGTGCCCTTACTAGTTTAATTTTCACTATAAAATAATAAAGTTCTGCGGCTGTCAATATTGATTATCAGCTCGACAGGGGATAAACCCAAGGGCATACTTGTGATTAATTATCTAGATTAGACTCTGGGTATGCCAGCCAAGGGATTTTCCAGATTATGTTAACTGAAGGGGAAGACCCTCTTTAATTGTTGGTGGTCTGCTCCCATGGCCTGGGGTCCTGGATTGAACCAAAAGGGGAACTCCAGCTGAGAACCAATACTCATTTCTCTGTTTCCTGACTGTTGACACAATGTGACCAGCTGTTCCAAGTTCCTGAAGCCATGACCTCCCCAGCATTGCGGTGTGTCCCCGGAGTGTGAACCCAAATAAACTTCCTACCTTGAGGTGCTCGTCAAGGTATTGGGGTTTCACTAAGATGGGCACATGCTGTCTTATTCTTTATAAAGTCCTCACTCAGAGCTATTAGAAACCATTTGTAAGATTAAAGCAACCCCTCGGGGTCTGGGGGATAACTCAGACTGGAAAACCTTTCCCTGGCAAGCACAGTAATCCCTAGAATGCATTAAAAAAAAAAAAAAAAAAAGAGGCCGGGCTTGGTGCCATGTGCCTGCTCCTCCAGCACCAGAGAGGCAGAGACAGGCTGGTCCCTGGGGCTTCCTGGATCGTCAGGTTAGCCAACTTGGAGAGTTCTAGGCCAGGGATAGATCCTGTCTCAAGCAGAAAGGGCAGCACCTGAGGATCAATGCCCGAGATGTCCCTGGCCTCCACTTGTGCTGATGCACACACATGTATGAACATACATGCACAAAACCTCCAGCCACTCTTCTTCTCCTCCTCATATGGTTAATATCTGAAGCCTCCTATTTGTATTTTCAGCTAGAAACCAATGTTCTTATTGTTGAACGATTGCCTTGAGGTTTTTATTTTTCATTTTTTTGGGCTAACTTTTACGGAGAAAGATGCCTTATTAGCATATCCAGTATAAAGGAGCTCAGGTGTGAGTTAGACATCAGAATCAACCCTGGTCCCAGAGCACGCGAGAACAAACCAGCAAACCACAAACCTGTAATAAACTCAGGTTAGTGCAAACAGGTTCTCATATTTAAATTCCCCACGTGTTTAAAAGCATCCACAAATGTTCAATGAGTTTCTTTCATGGCAGCTATTTCACATATGCCCTAAGGTAGATCCATTTTCTCTCACAGTTTTCACATTTGAATCGATACGGAAGACTCACTGACCAGCCTCCTCCTGTCTCTGAGTCATGCATCTCATCTCCAAACGAGGCCTGAAGGGATGCAGGAGGTAATCAATAAGAGGGCTCGGCCAGTGTTCAATAGAGGAAGGAGAGTCTAATGAACAAAATAGAGGACTGGGAGCTGAGCCAGTTCCAAATCCCAATCTTCTCTCGGCCTTGTAAGCAGGAGCCTAAGTAGTGAATTTCCCTCCTGGAGTCGGTTCCTGTATCTGTACCCCTCCCCTCTGCTTGAGGAGCAGGGGTAGAGAGATGTCTGTGCAGCGGCAGAAGCTTCATGAGGGCCGGTCCTGTGCCGTCCATCATTTGTCTCCAGCTCCAGAGTGCCTGTGCACACATGTGTGTGTGTGTGTGTGTGTGTGTGTGTGTGTGTGTGTGTGTGTGTGTGTAGGCACATGTGCTGATGCATCTCTCTCCTCCAGTCTATTTGCTGACCGTTTCTGACCCCGAGTACCCGACTGATACGTGTTCAGTCACCACCTTTTTACTCTGTGGGGAACTGTCCTGGTGACCAAGGGTTCAGGTATGGCGAGACATAAGGAGAACCTCACCCTCTCGCTTCTCAATAACCCACCAGACAGGAATATTTGGCTTTCTTTTTAAAATGAACATGTTCAAGGATAAAGGAGGGGGCAGGCAGACAGCAAAGAAATCCCAATGCATCTATTATCAAACTTCACGAATCATCAGCAGATGGCTCACACTGCTTCATATCTACCTCTACCCTCTACGTTCTCCTTGCTAACTAACCTTGCGCGGACATGTGTACTGGCTGCTTAGGATGCAGGTCTCCGTCTTCATATTGCTCTAGAGGACAGTTAGAATTTCCTCGGATGGAGTAGGATGTGAAGTCTTGCCGGTGTTTGAACCGCTGCCCTAACAGTGACTCTGTCTTCTGATGTCGGGCTTCAGACATCGCCGATGACGGCTGCTTGTTCACGCCGGGACTCTGGACGAGTTCACTTCAGTGTAACACTTCTGCTTTCAGAAGGTGACCACATCCCGGTTAAGAGGAAGGAGAGGCAAAAGAATGGAGTATGGAGTGAGGTGTGCCCGGGCTGGTGACGGTTCTGCCCACCCCAAATGCGTGTGAGCTGCTGCTGCGGGGTGTAGCCATGGCCCACGGTCCTTTCAGCATCCTCGCATCCTAGCTGGACCCAACATTCGGCTTCAGCCTGCCCCGAATTCTCAGCCATTGCTATCTGTGAGCTCTTGTTGTTTCTCTGTCACTGGAGCTTGGTGTTCTGGGAGGTGGGGTGAGTGGCTGAGAAGTAAGAAAATAACAGTAGCGAGGATGATCAACATTTGATCGAATGGATGCCCTACTGCATATACTGTGCACTGGGTGCTGAATATTCCCTGTACTGGGTAGCGTTTTCGTCTTCCTTGAGTGTTGTGTGAACCAGATAGCTGGGCCCAGGCCTCATGGCAGCTGCAAGCCGAGCAGGAACTGAAAACCAGGCAGCCTTGTTCCAGACAGGCCCACCCGGACGGACACAATGCCCCTGTGGGCTTGTATGGTGTCCAGGAACAGCTCTAATCCTCTGGAGGAAAAGACCAGCAGGTACACAGATGGGGAGGATGAGAGAGGGTGAAAGATAGGAACGAAAACAAATCACTGGACTCATTTTCATAGAAAACAAATCACTGGACGCATTTCCATAGATGGACAAGATTTTCATAACAGGAAAAAGTGTGTGGGGGAGTAGGGGTTTTATTCTTTCTGTATGGTTTTCTGATGAGCCAAAAAAAAAAAAATGCTGGAAAAGTAACATCTTCTTAATAAGTGAAGCTTTCCTCAGATGATATTGATTGGCAATTTCAACAATTTGACACAGTCTAGTTGAAAGCAAAGGCCAGGGAAGCTTTTGTGCTTCAATATCATGATATCATGGGGGAGATTTCTCAAAAACCAAACCTAACCGAACCTGTTCATTTCTCAAGCAATATTGGGAAAATTAAACAAGATTCACAGTTCAATGCGTTCATCTATGGGAATGTCTTAATGAAGGCCGTCGCTTTGTACAACTAATATGCTAATAAAAACGAGATTCATATATCTGAGAGTGCTCAGGTATGGAAAACCTTTCAGGTTTCTGCCGATGCCTTTGGCTCCGCTCTCCTGCCTCTGTTCTCTCTTGCTTTCCTGATTCCAGCAAGTATTTCTTGCCAAGCCAGGCTCTGTTGCTGGAAACTGGCCCTGTGTCTCCTCTGCTGTTCCTATATTTCTGTTTCTGTTTGCATATTGGCAAGATTGGAATACTCCAGAGACTTGCTCCCTCAGAAGAATTGTAAGGGACGCTTGGCTCTCCCCGCCACAGTCGGTATTTGCATATATTATAGTCGAGTGTGAGGGTTAGGTGGGTGTGGATCTGGGCTAGTGGGAATGGTATGGATTGCTAGACGGATGCTGTCTGCTCCAGACATTTACATGAGCAGACTGCATAGGCACATGCCCACATTAACTGGCCTATAGACTTCCATTTTTCTTTTCTTTTACAGTTCCTGTGTTTGTGTTTGTGTCTGTATGTGAATGCCTGAAAAAGCCAGAAGAGTGTGTCAGATCCCCTGGAGCTGGAGTTACATGCAGTTGTGAGCTGCCCAAGTTGGGTGTTAGGAACGCAACTCCAGTCCTCTGGAAGAGCTTCAAGCTCTCCTAACGGCCGAGTCATCTCTCCAGCCTCCCGTTTTTCTTGTAAGAGTATGCCTTCTTGGCTTTCCTTGGGGGATAATGAAAGAAAAGAACCGAGCTATGTGTAGGAGATTGTGTAAATAACAGGACACACATTATCCGAAGCAGATAGATGGTGATTTTGTGTATCTCTGTGATTGAGAACTCATGAAGGAGCCTCAGTAGTTGCATTATGTTTTTCGCTTTGTTGGATGGCTTACTATTTTGTGAGTAGATTTGAAAACCGAAAGCTAGAACTTTGACATTTTGATTTGGTTTTATAGCTCTGTGTAGTTAGTATTTAATAAATAATGGGCAACATTGCTCAGTTGATAAGAATAGATCTCAGGGGACAGCATACACTGATTGTGCGGATTAAACTACAGTTCTCCCCGTGTATTGCAATCCAATCATAGCTCAGAAGGTTTGGTTGTGGAAAATTGCCAGAGCTATCAAAGTAACAATTCTCCACTCTTCCCTTTACCAGTTTCGATAAATATAAAACAATCTGAGGCAAAAATCAAAACAAAGGAAAAATTAAGCTCACATGTTTCCTAAAAGAAAAAGTAAAAACCCAAAGGTATAATTTAGAATAAATAAAAGCATGATGTTTGAGAATATAGACATTTTGAAAATTGTTTCCAGGTGCAATAGGAAAGATTAAAAGCTATTTCTAGTCATTAACCCACAAGAGTTGTTTTGCTTGTTAGCTAGATGTTTGGGCATGTATGCGCCAGGGTATGAACACACAGCTGCTTTTGTGTGAAGGCTGTGGATTGTTCTGATCTATCTAGACAGCACTCTTTTCTCTCCAGGTCTACACTCTTCTAGGGATCATCAATATTTGAATAAATGGCTCAGAAACTCAGACCATTCAGCCACAAGTTCTCCCAAACTGCAGTCAACATCACTCGGCCTCTGCCTCCGCCAGGGCCCTTTCCCTCTGCGCTTGAACTTTACTTTGTTACCTGTTCACAAAGGGAACCTCATCTAGTCACATGTCTGGCCATCACTTCAGGTCTTGGGTTTATACCCACCCGTTTCTCCTCTGTTTCTCCTCTTTGCTGTAGTCACAGATGTGATATTCTCTTTATGTCTCTTTGTCTGAGATGTGCCTTTCAGTGGAAGAACCTACTTTTTATCAATGCATATTACATTGCCTGGCCATGTCATGCTTTTGCATGTGGAAGTGCACAGGACGAAGAAATAATCTGAAACTAGTTAAGTCCATTGCTCTTGTTGTATACCTCATCGTAGGAGAGTGACTTCCATTAGCTTTATGGGAGTGGAGAAGTTCTGCCCCATTTTTCTTCTCAGCATTGTGGATGAGGCGTGGGACTTCAGCCTCTGTCCTATCAGGGGTTCCTTGGTGGGTGTTTATTTGAACTCTGAAATTATTGACCTGAAGAACTATTATAGCACAATAAAATCCTTCCTGTGTGCCATCCCAAACTGCATGCTAGGAACATGAGCCCCCAGGCTTACACCTCCTCCATCATGTATGGAGACATTGACTTTTATATCGTGCTTATTTATCAAGCATCCATTTAATCCTCACAACAGTTCAACGAAAATAATGTTGTAGATTTCTCTTCTACTCATGAGAAAACCGTGATGAAGATGGTCACTGCTTATTCTGTATGTTGTAATTCCACCATGCCTCACAATCGCTAGAGCTGAGAAAACATCCAACGTTGTGCAGCCAGCAATCAATGGAATCACGATTCAAATCAAGTGACGCAATGTTAGGCTTTGTTTTGACTCACTCTGACTCTGCCCCTCTCCGTGGATGTGGCATTTGCCCCCATGTAGTATTGTGAAGGCCAGACATCCCTGAAGCTCATATATAAAGTGAGATGGCTGGTAAATTTGCACACAGCTTGTAGAGGAGGATGCTCAGTGGTTCCTGGAGGTACTTAGGGAGGGAGTTTTGAACTACCTGTAACTATCATCAGTCCTTGTGTTTCCCAATCTCTGTTCTCTAACTGTGCTACTGAAGGACAGAACAATGTGCCCACTATGGAGTGCATCACTAAAGAGTGTCCAGTGTCTCAGCCACCAGATTGCTGCCAGGGGCCCTCCTTTAGGGAAATCCCAGAAATCCCTCTGTTTGGTTTCTAAGTTTGAAAAGTTATACACGGTATCACTGCTCTAAAAATACACATTGTGGGCCTTTGGAATTTGAAACCGGACCATCTTGTGGTGCACTTTTCTGTAACATTCTTGATGAATGGATTCGTGAAAGTCACATAAAACTGTGTTTCCGAAGGGTTAGCATTCTTTTTATTAATAATGAATGTAGGCACATCCCTCCATGTTTCATTTGTATGACAAACTTGTAACTTCTGAAGAAGACTTCTCATAACTTTTTGTGTCAGACTCAAAGCCAAAGCAGGCAGCAGCAGCATTAAGACAGTAGTTATGAAAAAAATCCACATAGTGAATCATTCCTCCAGTAAGACTCCTGGCTTTCATCCAAGAGAAAGGGGGAGACTCTTCTGAGAAGAGATTCTGATAGCACAACCTACGTTTATTTCCATTCAGAGCCTCTTTGGGAAATTCAAAGCAGGAGCGGTCAGTTGTGGAATGTTCTGGCTCCTTCTGAGCTGCCAGGGGCACTTGGAATTCTCCAGTGGTAGAGACTGAAGTTTCTGAGTAGACTATCTGGGTCCTGAGGTTATTCACTCTCAGACACCTACAATTTTCTCTTCATGAATTATGCATGTGCTGTACGGTCCCTCATAACCCTTGGGGACCATCAGCTCCTCAATTGATTCCACATCCTGTTAACTGTTGCAACTAACTCAGCTGCTCCCTATTTCTCAGTAAAATGTGTCTTCCTTGTGATCAGCAGACATGTAGAGTGGTGTTTCTCCTTATAAGGTAGAGTGTGTTTGTGTGTGTAATATACTTTTACACACACGAGGAACCAACTTCTTCCACTTTATGGTGCTCTGTGAACTGAAAAGTATATGCCTAAAAATGTTAGCCCTGTTCGGTGTAGAGGAAGCCACTTTCTTTTCTTGATAATGAGTTGCTGGAATATCAAAGTACAGTAAAAATATTGCTGATGATTCCCATCACATGAACGCAATTAAAAGTCACCGGAACTGGAGAGACGGCCCAGCAGGTAAGAACACATGCTCCTCCTGCAGAGGACCCAAGTTCAGACAGCATTTATGCTGGTTAGCTCACAATGGCTAACTGTGACTCCAGCTTCAGGGGACTCACTGTCTTCTCCCGGACCCCTCAGACACCTATACACATGTGCCGTGCACACACAGGCACGCATATGCACATAAATAACCCTCATCAAACAGAATAGGGCATATTGCATCCATGAGAAGCTTACTAGGTGGCAGCCAGTGACAGGTTTGAGGGCACCCCACTTTATTAAAGTGTTGATACTCTGGCGGGGGTCTGGTTACCTTCCACACCTGGCAGATTGTATCTGAAATTTTGAAAAGTTCTACTTGTTTGTTTATTGCTGTTTCTTGAGACAGTGTCTTCCTGGGCTAGCCTTTAAGTCATGATCTTCCTGCTAGCAGAGCTGGGATTGCAGGTATGTTTTCTCATGCTTAAATTGGCTTTTATTGTTTCTCATTCATTCATTCACTCACATATACGACATGAAAATGTTTGTGTGTATATGCATATGGCAGCCAGAGATCGATGCCAGGTGTTTTTTCTCTATGACTATCTACCTTAGATTTTAAGAAAGGGTCTTTCAATAAACTAGAATGTACCCACTAGGGTAGGCTGGCTTCCCAGTGAGCACTAGGAATCCTTCTGACTCTGTTTCAGTTTCATTTTATTTTATTTACTTTGTCAACTGGGGTCATCTGGGACGAGGAAACCTTCATTGAGAAAATACCTCCATATGATTGGCCTGTGGGCTTTCGGTTGGGTCATTTTCTTGATTAATGATCTATTTGGAAGAGCCCAGCCCATTGTGTGCAGAGCCGCTCCCAGCGGGTAGGTGGTCTTAGAGTATATTAAAAAGGCAGGCTGAGCAAGCCACAGGGAGCAAGCCAGTGAGCAGCACCCCTCCATGGCCTACGCTTCAGCTCCTGCCTCCAGGTTCCTGCCCTGTTCGAGTTCCTGCTTTGACTTCCGTCAGTGGACTGTGATTGGGACATATGAGCCAAATAAACTCATTTTTATTCCCTAAGCTGCTTTTGGTTGTGTTTTTTGTCACAGCAATAGAAATCTAAGTGGGATGCTTTACCTCCCCAGTGCTGGGATTCCAGGCAAAAACACATCTATGCCAGGCGTGGCGTGGGGGTGCCAGAGATCCAAACTTAGGTTCTTATGCTGGTGCAGCAAAGACTTACTAACAGGGCTTTAGCTCCAGCCTTATGTTTTTATGTTATATACACCAACTTGATAAAAAACAAGTCATCTCTATTGAAACTGAGTGATTAAAATAATAGCATTCACTTGGAAAAATATAATTTATTAGAACGGCAGGTCATCTTCCTGACAATAATCATACCTCTATTGATTGTCTCCTATAGATATCTGTAAGTATCATGAAGGATGTAAAGGTGAAGAATGTCACAGCCTCTGGGCCACAGGCAAATCTCCATGCTTATTAGTTACCGTGACCTATTTGAGCAATCCCTGAAGATTTCCAACATCCAGCACCGAGTTCTTTCATGGTACCGCGAGTTTCATTTCCTTCCCGTAGTGGGTGCAATATTGGTTTTTCTGGAATTTTATTACCCAGGGATGTGCTTGCTGCATAGCTTGAATATTTGCTTGCTGGCTTACTCTTCTCTCTTTATATCCGGGAATAAGAGTTCCATTCTCTTATCATTTGTATGTATGAGTTCTACTCCTGGTCCTGGTTCTTGGGGAGTTTGATTTTTGCCTTTTTTGGTTTAGGGTAACTTTTGCTTAAGGTCTGAGATGGAAAATGGGTGGCCTCTCGGTGGGGTTGTGCCGGGACACTTAGGCTGTGAAGTCGGCCTGTCTCTTTTGCATCTCACTCAAATCCCAGAGATTCTGAAATCACCCCTCTGACCATATCATCAGCATCGCCACACGGCCTGCGCAGGGGCCTGCCACTGTTGCTTCATGGCTTGAATTCGAGTTCTGTTCATTAAGTTTTTCTTAAGTTAGGTCCAATGTAGTGCCTTTGGGTATGAAAGAAGGCGCTCGCTATGGTTCCCCTACAGTTTTAACTTCAGAATGATTATGCAAAATTCTAGTCTGAGACAGCAAAGAAATGCTTGCTCTGGTGTGTCCACAAAAAATAAAATTCTTGCAAATGAGTTTATACACCATAAACACACATATAAACTATGTGAAGTTTAAGGTAAAGTTAAGTTGTTGATTGATTTAAAAAAAAAAACTTAAGAAATATATGAAAAAATCAGCTGGTCCAGTTGGGCTCATCTTTAACAATGGATGCAATGCAGTTTCAGGAATGGTATCAGACAAGCCTCCTTTTCATTTCTGAGAATGGCATTCAGGTGTGCTAGTTAACTATCCTGGCAAGTTATATGACTGAGGGCTTAAATTAAGAGATGTTGTTTTAGTGGCAATTTAAAAAAAAAAAATCAAGGCATAAAGCAGTGAGCACTTCCTAATTTACCCATCAAGCTTGTTTTCTGTATTCCTGGACAAGGAGAGGTCAGGGTATCGATTCATATTTCACAAATTCCTTAGCTTTGAGTCATAAATCTCAAGTTGCCTAATTGCTGGTGAGCAAAGACAGCTTTACAGAGTCACTCTCCTAATGATGAAATTTTCTTTTCTGATAAATTAGGCGTCAGAGAAATTGCTCACAGATCCCGCGTTATCAGCGGGAGGTCGGCAGGCCATTCCGGTACATGTGCTCACCGAGAAGTGGAAGGGCCTTGAGTGCTCTCTAGACTTCTGGGATGGATGAGTTGAGTCACAGCTCCATCCATGAAGGAACAAGAGAACTTGCAAGTAAGCTCTTTTATTTTTAAACCTCGAACCCTGAAACTGCTTACACAAAGACACGGCAGGCCCCTTGTTGAATAAACACAACGAGAGGGAGCTGGGATTTTTTTTTTTTGAGAGAGTTGCCAATTGAAAAAGTGTCATCATATCTGTTTGCTTAACATTTATTCATTGCTAAAAGAGACACATAATTTATTACTCACTGCTTTGCATTCAGAATGCCTGATCTCCCCTAAAGAAGTATGCCTTATAAAAGAGGTTAGCCAAAACCCAGAGGAAAATATCATGCCTCTTTACTGCTACATTCTGCTATTATAAAAAAAAAACCAATTTGATACCTGCAAAGGACTATCTGGTCTTCAAACGTCTCCAAGGGAATAAAAGACAATGGAGGTTACAGTGCATCATCTACCAAAGAGAGCTGAGGGATGCTAATTTTTCACCACAGTATTTCCAATATCCCTTCATATATATATATATATATATATATATATATATATATATATATTTTGGTTTTTTGAGATAGGGTTTCTCTGTGTAGCTTTGGAGCCTTTTCTGGAACTCACTCTGTAGCCCAGGCTGGCCTTGAACTCACAGAGATCAGCCTGTCTCTGCCTCCCACATGCTGGGATTAAAGGTGTGCACCACCACCGCCAGGCTAATCTCCCTTCATCTTAACCTGTTCTTACTCACTAGCCCATCCTTGGGAGGACTCCCTCCACCTTCTCCAGTTGGCGATTGGATTCTTGTTTCATCAGGCACCCTCATCCATGACCTATTTCTTGGCTCTGGCTTTGCCTTTAGTGATCCCTGTGACCCATTGTGTGTGTCTGTCCTCACCGCCGCTGTCCCTGCCCCTCCCGGTCACCTCCTCATACAACGCTGCCTTTGCAGAGACAAATGACTTTTCTGAGTGGAACTTCTAAACTTCTGAGTGGAACTTTAAAGAGAGATATTTTACAGTGGGTAAAGCCACATAGGCGATTTCTTTTTATGGAGAACATTTCCTTTTTCCTTTTGAGGCACTACCTAGGTAGTTCAGGTGGGCCTGAAACTTCCTGTGTGGGTCAGGATGGCATTATTCCACTTGAGATTTCCCAGCCCCAGCCTTCTGAGAGCCCACAGTAGAAGCATGCGCCGCCACACCTGGTGAACATTTCTTAAAACACGGGTCTCAAAAATATTTGTATGCGGGTTTTCCTAAGAAAGAGTCCCTGTGAAAAACTACATACGTACAGGACTTTAGCAAACTGATAACTTCTGCATTCACCAGCTGAACAGCTGTAACAGGACACAGGGAAGAGAGCGGGTCAAATGGACGGTTACTACAGCCTGCCCCGAAGGAGAGTCTTACTACAGCCTGCCCCGAAGGAGAGTCTCGCTTCCCGTGCGTTTGTGTAAGACGGAGTTCTTGTTTCCTAGTTGTCAATATTTGCTAAGTTCCTATCGGGACAAAGTTGACTTAGACGCTCTAAGTTTGACAAGATGCTGAACGTGATGGCATTGTGTTTCCTTGGTGGGGAGACAAGGTGTAAGCCAGACACGCGACAACTTGGAAATAAAATCTAGGATTTAAATTCTGTGTAAGCGGTGGAAAACTTGTCATCCTGTGTTTAGGTTTTATTTCTAAGTCTGAGTAACACCTCTTTTCATCCCTTCCTATTCTGTCATAGAACCGAAGCGCTCATTTTTTATTTTTGACTGTTGGGAGGGTAATAATTACAGTGTACGCAGGGTGTGTGTAGCTGATTTTTTTTTATAGACTTTAAGTCAGTACATTGCTTAATTCTTCTGTTTTCAGGCTAAGGATTTTTATGCGTGTCAAACGTGTCAACAACAAACATAGATACAAGTAAAGATATGTATATGTATATGTGTGTGTGTGTGTGTGTAAAATTTTGTGCCTGTATGTGATGTGTGTCTATGTGTATGTCATCATATGCGGGTACACATGTGTGGAGGTACACATGTGTGCACTGTGGGCTTGGGCCAGAGGTGGATGATGGGTGTCACCCCTGTGGCTCCCCACTTTTATGCCTGTTGAACCAGGACCTTTCGTCTGCCCACAGGACTTGCCTCTTTGGTTCTTCTAGCCAGCCAGCTTACTCCGGGGATCCCCAGCCTCTGCCTCCCGAGTGCTGGGGTTGCGGGAGGGCTGCATGCTTGTCTACATTGATGTGGGACCTGGGGTGTTTGGACTCGGTCCTCACACTTGCATGGTAAGCCACCTCATCCACTGAGACCCATGAGTCACTTTTAATAATACTTACCACATTACTTAACTCGTGTCATGTAATTAGAACAGGGAGACTCTGGAGATCGCTTGTGATGGTGTGATTTCCAGGGAACGCCCAAGGAAGCGATGCTCAGGAGCTATGAGAGTCACAAAAGAGAAGAGCCTTATAGGGACAAGGATTCTTGGTCAGGAAAATGATACAATTGTAATTCCGAAAGTTAAGAAGTGGAGCGAGAGATTTTTCAAGGATATCAGCAACAAATTGATTTTGTAACCCTAAGGGAGAATGGAAGGGAGATTGAGATATGTCAGCAGGATGCGAGGGGAACTCAGGGGAGACCGGCATTGACACCCTGGGAGGCAGATGCCGGGCCTGCTCATTCCACTGCACATCATAGTGTGCACCTGTCATGAATAATAACACGGAGAATGAACTGACTTAGGAAATGACTCTTCATTTGCATACAGACAGACTGCAGAACTTCATCCACGGTAACATTCTAAATCGGTTACTTAGCATTACAATGTCATTGCCCTTAAGAAGATCTTATTTATTAGAAATGTTTGTCTTGAAAACCCAAACATTCTAAGCCAAGAATTGACCCAGCTCGTCATTTCAGAATGCATAGTCCCAACTCTTTCTTCTTTTTATTTTAAAAATAAATTCACAGCCATTCGAAGTGACAGGTTAGAAGATGTTTTGATCACCCCCCCACCCAATACTTCCTCACCTTTCAGTTCCTAGGAAATAAGAAAGACTTTATGTGGTAACACTAATATTCATTCATTTCACCTCATGTCAATGGCGTTCACAGGCCCACGGCACGAAATAGCATACAAATTCTAAAGGAAATAGCATGCCTTCTCATTCTTATTCCTATCTTCAAATTCTGGTGATCATCACAAGTTTAAATGTACAATTTGAGACTGAGTGGGACTATCCTGAGAGGAAGAACCTGAAGAGTGGGCTCGTCAAGGTTACCGGCATCAGCGACAGTGTCCTGACCAAGGGCTTCGGACTGTCCACTCAATTCTGTCTTCTCCTTTAAGGCAAAATCAAGAAACAGGAAACTTCTCCAGGCTGTCATGCAAAGCAGAGCTGTTTTCCTAGTTATTTTTCTTTGGCTACAAACACATTTGCAGCTTACAGTCACAAGCTAATAGAAAACAACATTTGGGGATCTAGTGATGCTCGGCATTGGACTATTTGCCTAACATGTGCAAGGCCTTTGGTTGAGTTCCCAGGAGCTCTCTCTCTCTTTCTCTCTCTCTCTCTCTCTCTCTCTCTCTCTCTCTCTCTCTCTCTCTCTCTCTCTCTCTCTCTCTCTCACACACACACACAGACATACACACACACACATACATCTTTCCCCTAAGTAGTGCTAGAAAACTTGCTGTGTACTCCACAATTTCAAGTATCGTTCTTTCTATTATTATACAAGAAGATAGCAACGGCTTAGAAGGAAATTCTGCATCTAACTATACAAAGACGTGACCTCCCACTGCTGAGTTCATAGCACCCTGTCACTATGGGATGTAGTCATAGACCCTAGACTTGAACAAAGACTCTGAGACACTTTGGTCCACATGTTTAGACATTTATAAGACAGAGTAAGCTTTGGAGTTCTGAAGAATGATAGTAATGAGACAAACAGCCAAAGACTAGCTATTTGGGGTGAAGAGTATGCGTGGCCATAAAGCAGAACAGACACACTGCCTACCTGAGAATCCTGAGAATCCAGCCAATTTGTGGTTTTCATTAAAAGGTCAGACTTTCAAGAAGTCTTCTTTCAAGAGACGGCACGAGTCGGAAACGTAAAGAGATTCAAGGAGGATTCAAATATGCCTTGCATGTGTGTAGATGCCTGTGTGCTAACCTGTGTGGACGCACATGTGTGCGGGCGAAGGCACACATGTGTCCGTGTGCCTGTGGAGGCCAGAAGCTGGCATCTGGTATCTGTCTCAATCATTCTCCAGTGTATTTACTGAGACAGGGCCTTTGGCTGAACCCAGAGCACATAGATTGGGCTAGGATACTTAGATTGCTCTGCAGATCCCCTGCCACTGCCTTTTGAGCACCAAGAATACAGGAGGGCTTTATGTCTCACCAAGTGACTCTTCATCTGGTTTGATAATGGGCTGCATCATGGCGCTCAACTGGCCTTCTCTCTAGCAAGGGAGATTTAGAGACTTTGTTGCCCCATCATTTCATGGTCTGTGTCCTATCCAAATGAGTGGTCTTGCTGTGACATATTCTTATGAAAGTCCCCGCTCGCTTTTCTTTAGCTGGCTCCACCTGCCACCTTCTGCACACCTTGTTTATACACTTGGGAGGTTACGGCCGATGCACAGAGAGGGGACACAAGTGATGCTGTGGAAATCACTTCATGTTCTAGGGGCATCCAATTTATAGCTGCTGCAATTCATCATTCCTTTACTGGGTGCCATGGTTAGCACCTAAAGAAAATCCTAATGCTATCAATAACATGTGGATGCGTAAGCGGCTAATGAAGTTTCCAAGAAGAATGGGCCCGAGAAATGGTTCAGCTGATCAGGTGGCTTGCAGCCAAGCCTGGGGGCCTGAGTTCAATCCCTAAGACTCGGGTGGTGAAAGGAACAACTGACTCCTGCAAGCGGTCATCTTGCCTCCAAAAACACAGTGACACATACACCCACAAGTGCGTACATGCGCGCCCGCGCGCGCGCACACACACACACACACACACACACACACACACACACACACACACGTGCAAAAGAACAAGTCAATCTATCAATAAATGTAATAAGGATTCTTTAAAGCTTCCAAGATAAAGAGTGAGTTTTTAAATGTAGCATGGGGAACTCTATAAACTACTCTCAAGAGAGGAGAAAATCCACTGTGTGTAGAAAATCCACTGTTATAATTCCTCTTGTTTATGGATAATGAGGATCCTAATAAGATAGGCGATTGCAGAGATGTGAATGAGGCTTGAGGTTATTTAGTATCCTTATAAACTGTATCATGTGATTATGAGGAAAAACCCCATGAAACTCCCACACAGACAGTAAGCGAGAAGCAAACTGAACGTCCTAAATTATTAAAGGGACTTGACATGGAGTTTGCTCCCAGCTAAGCTTGCAGAATATGCAAACAAACAAGCCAGATAAGAAAGTGTAAATGACCTAGTCATTCAAATATCAGATAGCATCGCCAAATGAAGAGAGCCGAGCATCCCTCAGAGAACATATCCAGGCCACAGGGAAAGGTGCTTGAAGCTTTTTATGCACACCCAGCACATAGGCACTCCGAGATACACACACTTAACTGGTCTAGTAATTTCACTGCGCCTGACAGATTGCAAGCGTTATCAAAGGAAAGAGGGCACTTAGAAAACTACCAACAAGAATAATAAGTGATGGCAAGTCAAGGTTTGGATCAGAGACTTGAGACTTCAGTGTGGGAAAGTGTTATCCTTTAAATCATAATTGAGAGAAAAATGAAAACTAGGTTGTAGAGACAGGATGTGAAGGTTTCTGTCAATATCATTGCGTTGGACTGCTGTTATCTTGTGTTGTAGCGAATGCATTACCAAGGCCGCAGCTTGAAACATTTATTACCAAGAGATTGGCTCATTAATTTGTTAAGAATCTCTGTGTACTTGGCAACCTAACGAACGTAGGGGAGACTGAGGTAAATAGATGGTCTTGCTTTAAAGAAGGTTGTAGCCGATTTGAGAGATAAAAATGAACCAGGCAAACTCTAATACAATCCTGTAAGTGTTATTATATATGTAAGGGAAAGTTTTTTATTTCCCACTCAACTGTATCTCAATCAGGGCAAGGAAAAACTTGTATTATTTGAATGTAATATGAATGCTTGCGTATATATAAGTACAGATTTGATGAAGAGAAAAATGGAAGGGGAAAAGAAAGAAAGGGAGGGAGTGGGGGAGAGAGAGAGAGAAAGAGAGAGAGACAGAGAGAGAGAGACAGAGAGAGAGAGACAGAGAGAGAGAGACAGAGAGAGAGAGAGAGAGGTGGCGTTCTATGTTGGAAGACTAGAAGCTAAGTAGGTTGAGGTTCTGCCTGACACAGACGTGCCTTTTCAACACCGCATGCCTATGTCTTGCTTCCTCCTGAGCAGATCCAGAGGAAGCCAGTCTCTCACCATTGGGCAGGTCCTGTTGGAAATACTCTGTGCTGAGCAGAGTCCACTTTCATACTTCTGCTGATTCTACCCTTTGAATACCTCCGACATCAATATCTACACTACTGTAGGTGTCCCTACAGGTTTGTGCATTTGAAGATTTTGTTTCCAGTTGATGGTGTTGTTTTGAGTGGTTGTGGAACCTTTGAGACTGCGGCATAGCTGGCAGAAATGAGTTGGGGTGTGTGTGTGTGTGTGTGTGTGTGTGTGTGTTGGGTCCCAAAGGTGACAGTCACTTCTGGCTCCCCTATTTCAGACTCCGGGCAGTTTGACTTCAGACATGACTATGGTCACCACAACACAGTGACTCTTAGAGTATGTCTGCACACACCACTTCAAAACTCCCTGTTGACCAGTGCTCCTGACAAGGTGACAGGGGCTGAGATACCGATGGTGACATATCAAACATTCATTCTAGAAGGTGCGTTTCTGAAGAGCTCCTCGCAGGGAAGCTGTAGTGAGACAACAACCTCTGAAGCCAGGGAAAATGCAGAATAAGCAGATGTTGCTTCTGGGAGAGACTTTCCTATCACATTGACTGAACATAACTCTGTACTTAATGTGTGAGGAAACTCTTGGGGGAAAAACATCACTTGGGAGGCACCATATGCTTGTCTGAGGGGCTGGAATAGAAGGCGTTTGAAAGCTCTCTTGGCAGTTTGTTCAAGGGATCCCAAAGTGAGTGGAAATACTGGTTGTTATGGCTAATCATGGTTGTCAACCTGGTGCACCTGGGAAGAATGAACTTCATTTGAGAAATTGCCTCCATCAAATGGGCCTGTGGACATGTCTGCAGTGGAGGGGGGGGGCATTTTCTTGATTGTTAATTGATATAGGAGTTGTGGATGATATCATCCGTAGGCCAAGTGAGCCTGAGCGGTATAAGAAAGTTAGCTGAATGTGAGCTTGAAGCAAGACAGTAAGCCATGTTCCTTCATGACCTCTGGTTCTCTCTAGGCCCCTGAATTGAGTTCCTGTCCTGGCTCCCTTCAATAATGGACTATAAACTGTAAGCTGAAATCAACTCTCCCCCTCACCCCGCCCCAAGTTGGCTTTGGTTTAGTGTTTTATCAGAGTAACAGAAAGCAAACTAGAACAGAAACTGATCCTCATACATGGCGGGTGTCGCTGTGATGGACCTGACCATGTGGCTTGCATGTCTTGGGCTATTTCCTGGGAGGAAGTGAAGGATTTGGAACTTTGGGCTAGAAAAAACACTGGGTACCTAGAGCTTAATGGGCTGTTGGATAGGAACTTAGAAAATACTGCTGAGAGAAATTCAGACAGTGGAGTCCTTGCTTGTAAAGTTTCAGAAGGGAAGTTTGAACGACCCTTGACAGCTCTATGAGAACCATTCATGTGACATTATGAATTAAGAATCCGTGGTTTTGGTCAGATGGGGCCGAAAAAAAAATAAACCGTGATTACTAAGAGATCAGCGTTATTGAGGTGAAAAATTCTGAGGCATATTTCCTCAGGGTCAGAACATGGATGCTGAGGTCCAGACGGGGCCAAAGGGGGCCACATAAAACCGGCAGCAGAACTTGGAAAACAACATGTAACAGTCTCTTAGATGATACTGGTTTTGAAGGAGTGAAGGAATCATGGACAGCAGCCAAAGCTTGTTACTGTGAGAGTCCAGGAGAGGCCATTGGTTAAGTTGCCTCTTTGGTTGTATTGGAGATCCCAGGATATGCCAGAACTGTGGAATGGCCACCAGGGACAATTACATGTGTGGAGTGGAACTGACCTAAGTCTACAAGACAAGATGTGTGTGTTATGGATGGCAGAGTAGGTAGTAGATGGGCTATCCAAGCCCAAAAGATTATGAGTGAGCTCCAGATGGCAAAAGTCAAGCTATTAGATTTGAAGTTATATTGTTGGACTTTGGTTTTGCTTAAGTGTGATTGTTTTTATGTCTAGTCTTCCCTTTTGGAGCAAGAAATACTAACTTTTTTTAAAAAGTGGAATCCACAGTTAAGAGATTTTTAGTTACTTTAAACAAACATTGAACTTTTAAGTGATAGAATTTTTAAATACCGAGGGGCTTTTAAAGTTGTATTGTGTTTTATATTGTGATATTAATGTGAGATCTTGGGGACAAATAAGAAAAGAAAGATTATAGTTTAGCAATGATGTATTTGTGTCTTCTAGAGTCATGTGTTGGCTAGTCTTGGTTGCCAGTTTGTCGCACCTGAGAAGAAGAAACCCAAGTTGAGAAATTGTGGCCATCAGATTGGCTTGTGGGCATGTCTGTAGGACATTTTTCCTGATTTTTATTAGATCAAGGAGGGCCCCACCCACTGTGAGTAATAGCATCTTTATATAGTAAACGTAGATGAATGTCCAACTATGATACTGAAGAGAACCAGTAAGTAGCATTCTTCCACAGTCTCTGTTTTAGTTTCTGCCTCTATGTTACTGCATTAAGGTCCTTGCCTCGAATTCCCTCAATGATGAACTGTCACTTAAGCTGAAATAAACCCTTTCCTCCATGTTGGTTTTGGTCAATGGTTTATCATAGGCAACAGAAAGCAAACCTTTGGCTGCATGTCGTAAAGAAGAAATATAAATAGCCTTTTCATTTTATCTACGAATACTTCCTTGAGTATAGATGTCTGGGTTCTGAGAGATTTTGTCCTTAAATCCTAGAAGCTCTTGTCCATTCCCTATTCCATTTCCTTTCCTGCAAACACCATCCAGGATGGATTTTCCCCATGAATCACTTGTCTCATTTGTTTTAGGCACTGTTCCTAGGCTGCAGACTGCAGCAAATGCTGACTCAGTCATGTATCAGTGGAGACCGAAACAGTGGGTCCCACCAGCCTTCTGATGATCACCGGGGATCATATCTTGACTTAGTTCTACTTTGTAGGTCATGAGTCACTGATTTATGACTTCCTTCTCTACCTGCTAGGACTCATGACATTTATGAGCAGAATAAGGGCTCTATCTGAAATGGATGGGTGGGAGACATTTTGTGTCGTTATTTTGGCCCAGAATCTTTCATTCTGCCAATGTCCTGAGACACTGAATGAAACTGAACTTAAACATTATGGACTAGCTTTGGGGGCAGATGATGTTTCAATACAGGGAGCTTCCAGTCTGGTACTGGGAAAGCAGCTGTAATTGTTAAAGATACTAGCATCGTGGAAATCTCCCACACTGCTGCACCAGCACAATAGAGAAAGCACCCTGGGGCAAAATCCTATCCCTTAGAAACTCCATCTTCTGTAGACTCAAGTTCATTTAAAGGAGGATATTCTAGCCTGAAGGGGTTCCCTGCTCCTAGAAATAACTTCCCAAAGAAGCGTCCCCCCCCCGGGGGGTCAGCACACAGAATTTGAGGCAGTGATAGCCAAAGGGGTCAGACTACATTGCAATCTGGCAGTGGAAGTTGCTACATCATCCATGTGATACTGGTTTTGCACACAGGAAACGTTCACAATGGAGAGCAGCTGAGTCAGGCAATACGCATCAGGGTTAGAATCTGTGCAAAGCCCCTTGAGGCCATGTTTGTGAAGTAGTGTGATGGCAAAGTCTAAGTTTCAGTAGAGGCCCCAGGATATTAGGGATGTCTGCCAAAGAGGGTTACAGATGTGGAGTGAAGCCAGCTTCCAATAGAAGCAGTGTGCTGCTGCGGGCACAAGAGCTGTCCAAGCCTTGTGGAGTCTCATTGATTACGTTGGTTACAGATGCCAGACATGGAACAGAGGGATCTGGTGTTTTTCCTGTTGGAGTATGTTTTTTTTTTTTTTCTGGTCATTTCTTCCTGTGTTCCAATTCTTCATTTTAAATAGGAATGTTTAGTTAGTGCTATTATATCCCGGGAATATGTAACCTATATACTTTGGTACTGTAATTATTTAAGATGATAAGGATTTTTAGAGTTGTTTTGAATGCATTTTCTAGTATAGCATGGTCATGAGCCTATGGGACAAAGAGGGGGAGATTATGACTTAAAAATTATGTGTCTGAGTGGCAAGTTGCTAAGGGTAAAGGTGTGATGGTTGATGTTAATTGTCAGCTTGACAAAGTCTGGACTTATCTGGGGTATGACTCTGGACAGGCTTATTATCTTGACTGTGTTAATTGATATGTGGAGAGCCACCTTAAATGTGGGGAAGACCATTCCATGACTAGGATCTTGGCATGTGTAAATGGAGAAAGGAAACTGAACACCAAGCATGCGTTCACTGCTCTCTGTTCCTGACTGTGGCTGTGGTGTGATCGGCTGTCTCAAGCTCCTCCTGCGACTTTCAGGTCATCATGGGCTATGACCTTGACTGGTGAGCTGAAATAAATAAAGCTTTTTCCCTGAAGTTACTTTATTTTTTTTTTCAGTTTTTAAAGTCGAAGCAACAGGAGAAGAGTCTGAGCTTCTTAGAAAAAAGAAAGCAAGTTCTGCAAGTTAATGTGATCTTTTATGTTGAACAGGAAAGACTTACTGTTTTTCTCTCCTGGCCTGAGTGAAGAGGCAAAGCTTAGTGTGTTCACTGCCTTGGTCATCGTTATGGTTGCAGACCACACCACTACATTTTTACTAAAACAAACAAACAACCCAGAGAGACATATTTGCCAAATCCCATGTCAGGTTGATTTGACCTCTTCTACAGAAAGAAGGCAAAGATGTATCTCCTTCTTCTAATGGACACAAAATGATCTCCACTTAGGGTAAACATTTTGGCATAATTTTTAGAAAAGACATTTGTAGGAAACAACAGTGGGCAGAAAAGAGTCTTTTGAGTCTAGAAGTGGAGACTTTGGTCAGGAATGAAGACCATGGCCTACACCAAGACAGGAAGACCTCAAACCAAAATTAAGTCCTGTTCTAGATGTGCTTGGTAGGGGTGGGGTTGGGGAGTGGGGATTACAAATCCCTGGTGAAGATTTTCTGTCAAGTAATCCAGGCATAGCACCTATACAATTTATGTATAAATAATCATCTGAACACAAACACGGATATGTTTTCAATAAATAGTTTTCTAACTACATATTTCTCATGTTCCTATCGTTTTTAGATCTTCTCAACTAATTTTCTTCTTCCGACCTCTTCTCACTCTGCTCAGAACGTTTCTGTGAGTAGACAAACACAGATCTGGGAGGGGTTAGCTGACTCTGAAGGGTCGTTACTGTAGAGGTCAAGTAGACTGGACGTGCAGGCTGTGTGTGCCCTAAACTCATCAGCGTTGGGTGGAAATGCAAACTTTCCCTATGTGGGAAAAGAGCCAAAAAAGCAATATTAACACTTTTTAGATCTCGTTCATTCTTAAATCTATACTGTTTTGCTCCACCAGATGCATCATAAATGGCACGTTTTGTGCAGTTGATGTCACAACCTACAAAAGCATTTAGGAATTGGAACATTATCTTTGTACGCTTCGCATCAAAGAAGAAGCAGAGTAATCACTTCCTAGGTTTTCAGTCAGGTGAACCCTGCGTAGTGTGGTATTAGCACAGCTGATGTCGGATTGGGCTCGCTGGTGCCAGGACATGTTGCTTTTGCTCTTCTCATCTTCAAGGTACAAAACGGCTCCACATTGTTGATACTGTTAGATGTGTTTCTCAGATGGTTATTTATTTATTTATTTTTTATCAACAGCTCTACAGATCTCATCTAAAAAAAAGTAATCAGGTAAATAGTCAGCATTTTCTCCTTCTTTGGGTGGGGTCATACATGATGGATGTTCTCTGGAGGCTGCAGGAGTTGTGTGGCTGTAACAAACATTATAGAACCCAGTGGGGTTCATTTAATCAAGTCCGTAATGGTGGTATTGACTGTAAAATCTAATGAAGTGGTACTAAACATGGATGATTTGAGACTGGCATGGGTGGGTGTTTAGAGACATGTTCGATGCCATGAATAGCTTAAAAATATTGCTGAGGACATAGGCACAGAGAATTAGGACACTGGAATACCTCTTTGTTTTTATTTTGAAAACGGATTTCTACTATTTTTGATGAGCAAAGCCATTATCTAAAATACTCTGGCTTCTGATATAAGCAGGGAAATTTAATGTTCTAAAAAATGAAAATCAATCTGAATCAGGAGGAGCTTATGTGAGATTGGAAACACAAGATCTTATAAACTCTATCTGCCATTTCTGGCCATTTAGTTACAAAAGGAAAAATAAATGGGATGTGGTTGCACGTTGAGATGAGCACAAGGCATCACACAGGGAGAACAGGAAGAAGAAATGCCTTTGAGGAATTGACTGGAAGGCTTAAGAGAGCGATCGGGATTTCTCTAGCAATAAGATTAAGAGCAAAACAAAACAGAACAAAACAAAATACTTTTAAAAAGAAAAGAAAAAAGCAATCCAGGCTGGCTGGAGATGTAACTGAAGAAAGGGGAGGGTATTTGTTCAGGAGTCTCCATTTTGCTTATGCTCGTGTGAACTTTCAGGAGTGAATGACCTTGCCAGAAATAGCAACGATTAAACCAGATCTCTGCAGAAAGAAAATGCTGAGAACAAAATCAAGGTAATAGGATGAGAGACACGGAACAAAATGATTCAGTACATTGAAGTATAAAGCAGTCGCCTGCAAATGCTAGCGTGCGAAATGGATACTTGGGAAATATCACTGGAGGGAAGAAGAAATTTGACATGCGGTATCAGCACAGATTGTGACAGTTTGTTTCTGTGCTTTTAAAGGATGCTTACAGCTTAATACCCAAGCCCATCCATGTAAATAAAAGTACATGAGTACTTACAGAAAAATAAAGAAAAAGGCTTAGGATATCAGAAATTACAATGGAGATGTACCTTTTTTTTTCTATTTTACCTATTTTTTTGAAGTAGCCTGCCATCTAAAAATCATCCATCTAGCTCTCATATTTATATTTATATTCATAAAGATAATCTTGTTGAAGCAGAAGTAAGATCCCGTGTCTTCCTTAGGCTGACACTGAGTGTTCACACTAATGAGCCTGACAGAGCTTGTATATTTCAGGAGAACTAGAAAACTCAACTCCTGGAAATTTCCTTGATTTGCTTACTTCATTTTCTTGGTGCTTTTGGCTTTATTTGTTTGCTTGTTTGCTTTATTTTATTTGTTTTTTTTTCATATAGATCCAAAGGACACTGAAAAATGAAACAGTACTTCTCTGTTGGGGGAGAAGACACTCACAGTCTACTTCAGTCCAAGGTTAAACATTTGCTAATATTGAGCAATACATAGCAGCACTACTTGAGTAGTTGTCTTTTAAGCTTAGTGATTTTTTTTAACATTTAATTTGAAGTCTCATCTATTTAATATTAAAAGTTGAAATCTTTGATCTTTTAAATTGTAGTTTGTATGTTTTGTACCTTTTTCTTCCTTTATATTTTAATTGACTCTAAATATTTTTAACATATTGAAGAAATATTTTTTTTACTTCTATATGTTTTATGTATTTTTATTAGTTTCTGATTTGCTCTAATGATGGTCAGAAAGAAGTGTGGTCCGAGGGAGGTGGGAAAGAGAAAACTTTTATAAATCGGGGCAGGGGCATGTCTGGTAAGATGGAGAAGGCAGTATGCTGGTCTTCAGAGCTGAAGTGGATCTTAGATTATTCTATCAGTTGTTTTCCTGGATGCAGTGTGGTCAGACTTTCTTTAGACAGCCAGTTCCCAAATAATGACATGGAGACTTCTTATTAATTATGAATGCTTGGCCTTATGTTAGGCTTGTTTCTAATTAGCTCTTACAACTTAAAATAACCTGCTTATATTAATCTACATTCTGCCACATGGCTTGTTACCACTCTTCCATACCGTACATTGGACTCTTCCATGTCTGGCTGGTGAAATCCACGTGCCTCGGATTCTTCCCAAGTTCCTCTCTCTCCCCGGCAATCCTGCCTATCCTCTCTGCCTAGCTATTGGCCCTTCAGTTCTTTATTAAACCAATCAGAAGGTGCCTTTAGCAGAGGCACATCTTCACACTGTACAAAAAGATTACCCCACAACATTGAAGGGCTGCGCATCCCATTCCAGCAGCATCTCCAGGCCAAGGACATGATACTTTCCCACCGGATCCCAATGTTGGTCATGACATTTCTCTTTCCACTCTGTCTGATCTCCCTGGCCAAGTTTCTGAAGGAAGCTCTCAGAGCAAGCAAGTCTGGCCAGTCGCTAGCCGTGTCCTAACTTTGAAAAGTGTTCTGGGATACCAACATAACACATGATCAGCACAAAGACTATGTCCAGATTTCTTCTACTTGTGTCTGAGCTGGGCTAGCCCATTCTGACTTGATGTGTGCACAGGAGATAGAGATGGAGGAGAGCTGGGAGAGCTTTCTTAGTGGCCACTAACTGTAGCTGTAGAATTTCTCTCCAGCTCCCGCCACCAAGTCCCACCAGTCCCAGAGTCCACTTATAAAATAAAGACACAGACTCTTACATTATTTAAACTGCTTGGCCATTAGCTCAGGCCTATCATTGTCTAGCTCTCACTCTTATATTTAACCTTTTTCTATTAATCTATACTTTGCCACGTGGCTCGGCTTACTAGTACCTTACATCTTGCTTGTCCTGGCGGTGGCTCCAGGCAGTCTCCCTTCTCCTTCCTCCTACCTCAATTTTCCTCTCTGTTAGTCCCGCCTATACTTCCTGTCTGGCTATCGGCCAATCAGATTTATTTACATATAGCTATATCCACAGCAACTAACTCAGGAAACCCACAGGGACTGAAACATCTGATTATCCCCCTTATAGCTAGAAATCAGAACCACCATAATTCCTCAGCCTGAGCCTTGAATGCCAGCAACTATTAGAGGAAAGAAAACGATCCCTGTCCAGGATCCTCACTGAACATTCTTGTATTCTTTGCCGAGATCCTGCAATCTTGTACTAGTCACAAAACATCTTTACTGAAGAGTTGCCTTATGCTGGGAGCTCTGGTGCATCTGAGGTTCTTACTTCATGGGTGGCTCATTGTAATTGGATATGGTGTGTACAGTCATTCCCACCAACTTATCAATGGCTCATCGTAACTGGATATGGTGTGTACAGTCATTCCCACCAACTTATCAATGGCTCATCATAACTGGATATGGTGTGTACAGTCATTTCCACCAACTTATCAATGGCTCATCATAACTGGATATGGTGTGTACAGTCATTTCCACCAACTTATCAATGGCTCATCATAACTGGATATGGTGTGTACAGTCATTTCCACTATATCTAATCAGTGGCTCATCATAACTGGATATGGTGTGTACAATCATTCCCATCATTCCTTTACAGACGAGGAAACAGTGCAGAGAAGTAACCTGCCCAAAGTCATACACCATGTATTCTAAAAACATTCTCTGGTAGAATATTAACTCTGAGACTCAAAGTAAAGTCCTTCACTTTCCTTATTCTCTTATTTTCTCTTGCAGTCAAAGATTTACATCAGAAAAGGGCACAAAGGGGGTTGAGCAGGCTCATGCTCCCCAACTTCCTATTTGGAGAGGAGTGTCATGGTTTTCACTAGGGAGGAAAGTGAATATGATCACAGCATGTTGTATGAACTCTGAAAGAAGTAATAAAAAAATTCTTTTATAAAAAGTTATATACATGCCGGGCGGTGGTGGCGCACGCCTTTAATCCCAGCACTCGGGAGGCAGAGCCGGACGGATCTCTGTGAGTTCGAGGCCAGCCTGGGCTACCAAGTGAGCTCCAGGAAAGGCGCAAAGCTACACAGAGAAACCCTGTCTCGAAAAACCAAAAAAAAAAAAAAAAAAAAAAAAAAGTTATATACAACGAACAGGTCTTGCCTGTCTGGCTACATTTGCTGGTCTGGTGTTTCCCCTCCTTCTCTCTGGCAAGGAACGTCACTTGGCACCAGAAAGCTTGGGACTGATTGTCTTGGTGGTTTTGTGCCTTTATGTCAGCTGCTGTTTGCAGCTGTGTGGGTTAGAGCTGTTAGCTGGACAGAATCTAGAATCAGCTGGAAGACAGGCCCCTGGGTACTCCTCTGGGGTGATCCTGGTGACGCTGATTGAGATGGGAAGACTTGCCCATTGTGGAATACCATTCTCTGGCTGGGATCCTGAGATACGTCAAATAGAGAAGAGGAAGTGAGCAGAAGCATGCATCCGTTCCTTCCTGTGTCCCGTTCTGGATGTGCTATGGTTAAGTCGTTGCTTCAAACTCCTGCTGCCTTCATTTTCCTGGGAGGATGGACCACACCTTGAACCTCGAGCTAAAGTGAACCCCTTTTCTCATAAACTGTTTCTCTCAGAGTATTTAATCACAACATCTGGAAACATGACTCAGACAAGCTATGATTGTACTGTCCTACACCTGTGACTACAGGCATCACCATGAAGATACACTGGTTGGGTTAACAACCAGCAGGATGTCCAACCATGTCTGCTACAGATGATGCTGTCCCCTTGAGTGACATCTAATGCCACACAAATCAGGACAAAGGTAAACTCCCCACGGCACAGAAGAAGCCTGACAATTCTTACCATTCAGATATTTGGAAGCTGGATCTACTTCAGAGGAGAATAGATAAACAAACCTTTCCTAGTTGTACACCATGGGTAAGTTAAGAATTTTTGACCTTTTCACCATTTCCAGTGCAAATGTAAGACACAGCCAGGCTACTTCTACCCACACACGATTGTGCCTCTTTATAGCACTTCACAAGGATCCCGAGAAACCAAGGGTCTTTACTGGGTGTCACTTGTTCTGGTGGGAAACAACATTCTCTTAGCAGATGAGTGGACCCTGCGTCCTTGATTGGTATTTTAAGGTCTGGCATTTTTACATTTGCCTTCCATGTCACTCCTGTGGAGACCTTGTCACGAAGGAGATTTTTACAGGGCTCCAATTTGCTCTAGAAGTTAGAATTAATAATTACACAAACTCTAATTTCCATTTCTCCTGACTCAGGATCTTGAAATTCAGGCTGCTGCCAACTGATTCACTTTGGTCCTTTTTGCCTTCTGTGGTAACGATTCCATTGAGCTGCCGGTAAGAAAATGTCCAGTCTCCGCTAATTCCCCACCACCGTGCGCGTCTTATCAGGGTCCGCCTGGCGCTTCCGACCAGTTTGAACACGACGGTCAGCAACCATTTGTTGAGTTGCTATGGGAAAAGCAAGGGAAGAAAACCCTCAGCAGAGTAGGTTTCCTGCTCCGCGATTGCTGTTCCTACTTCATGTGTCTTTAATTGTAATCATGAGCTTCATGCTTGAATTCAGTGTGGCGGCAGCAGCAGAGGAAAAGTGCAGATTTTGTTGTTATGAATCTCTTTTCTGTCTCTCCTCCCCAGTGAGATAAAAAGAGGAGCTGTAGGTCATCTTCACCACTGATTCTCAGGGCTCACAGCCACTCTTCTCTTTAGAGGGAGTCTACTTTGAATATAACCTCGTCTCACATAGACCTTTCTAGAACATTTCAAAAACACATTTCAATTCACTTTTTTCCTTCAGTAAAATCTGATGTTGTTCCAGTTTTTAAAAATCGTGGGGGACTTGACCCTCTCTCTTACTGATTCCCCCCCCCAGGTACTTTTTAATGTTTTTCCTGGACTCCTTAAGGTCAGATGTCTAAAGCTTCATTTTAGAAGGACCACAAACCTACCCTCCCACCACCACAGCTGCAATTCTTTTAAAAGAAACAAAACCTTTGTTATTATTTTAGTTTAATGTGTATGGGCGTTCTGCCTGCATGTGTGTCTGTACGCTACATGGATGCCTGGTGCCTACAGAGGTAAGAATAGGGCACTGGGTTCCCTGAACACGGAGTTATGAAAGTGCGTGAGCTTCCATGTGCATGCTGGGAACTGAGAACCCAAGCCCCCTAGAAGAGCAGCCAGTGCGCCTAACCCTGGAGCCTTCTCCCCAGCTCCTAGAGTGGTTGGCGTGTGGCTTATGTAACCAGAATTGCGTTGTTTATATCCTTATAAAACCATTCGGTGCTTCAAAATGGCTGGATTTGTAATCTTTTTCTCTTTTTGGATGGATATGAATGCACACATAACACACACACACACACACACACACACACACACACACACACACACACACTCACCCACAGCCATTGTCCCTCGGGGATACTCTTTTTCCTAAGCCATCTCAAGCAAGCACTGGCTGCTTTTAATCCTTAAGTGACTGGTTATGGCCATGGGCAGAGCATCCCGCTGCATTTCTCCCTCTCCATCCTCACCGCCCACCCTGCACTTTGATGTTTCTTCCATCAGATCCTATTAACCACCATTCCCTCGGCGCTGTCATGTCCTGACATGGGTGTCCGTTTCCCTCATATTCAAACAACTTCTAGCCTGGCTCGCTGTCTTTTTTTTTTTTTTTTTTTTGACGCTACTGTTCTTTTAATTCTTGCTTGCAAGGCTGGCTACACTGTCTGCAGGGCTCTGTGAATAATGAAAATGCAGAGTCCCGCTAACAGTTATGATGAAGACTTTCAGGATACCAGTGAAGATCGCTAAAGCTGACATGGGTCTCTCTGAGCATGAGTCCCCGAGAGGCCACATAGGTGACACACCCAAGGTTGGTCCTGCTGGTTGGAACTTATAGCTCATTTATATGATTTTTGTTAGCGAGAGAGCTTCAAAACCTCTCTGGAAAAGTGCTGGGGTATTTCTGCCTTTCTCTCCACTTCTTGTCTTTCCTTTATCTTCCTTGGGAAGGGAGGAATAGCCCTAAGGGTTAGGGATAGTCTGTACCCTCAGGGCCACATTTCTTCAGTCCTAAGGTGAGAGTGTTCTTACCTCCTTTTCATTGTTTCTCTTGCCTGGGCTCAGGGAAATCACCTTCTACATCCAGCTACCATGCCGTGAATCAGAGTTTTGATTATCGTCCCAATACCTCAAGTCAGCAATTTCGACCTGTCATCCTTGATTCAGTGGAAATAGTGCATGGTGTCCTGGCTTTGTCTTTGGATCCAAAGCCTGGCTTCTCCACAGTTCACCCAACACCCCTAGACATTGACATCTACCCAGGACCACCTGCCTCGTGCACAAATAAGCTGCCACTTTGGTCTCCACGTGGTTCCCATCTCTAAGCGCCATTTCTATCAATTATCATATCACATAAGACAGTGGTATGTTATCCAGCTTAGGCTTCTTCCTGGTGAAACATCCTGAGATGCTATTAAATGATTCCTCTAGTCCTGTTTCTCCTCTCTGCCCTTGCTTAGTTAATAGTATTCTCCTTTAAGAGAATTGAATTTGAAAACAAACCAAAAACATGTCTGCCGACACTTCCAGCTTCAGACTTTCATATCTCCGACTGGCAGGGAAAACAATTTTGGCAGAGGTGACCATGAATTGACCCTCTTTGTTTCTGACAACCGGAGGGAAGGAAAAACATGACTGATAATAAGAAGTGGTGGCTTCGGGGCCAGCCTGGCTGACAGTCTCAGTCAGGAGATGTCTTCAGTCCCGGGTCTTTTTTGACAAGTAATATTCTGTGAGTTGCAGGGAGGACTACACCAGCAGTTTGTGTTTGTAGACAGTAAAGAAATGTCCTATGCTATTGTCCCTTAATACCCCCATGCATCCCCTCTGTCTAGATTGAGGACGTTAAAGAATCTACCGGGTGAAGTGAGTTCTATTTACCCTCAGGCTGCGGTAGAGATTCATTTTCTCATGGATAGTTTTCACGTGGATACAGGTGATTAATTTTTTTCTGCTATTAAGATCAACAATTGTGTTCCCTATGAGCATCATTTTTTTTATTGTGGACACTGATAATTTCTTTGCATTTGCCACAAGCAAGGCAAAGCTCTACAATTTATATCCCAGTTCTCACAAATGTTAAGTGTCCTCCACCGAGTAAATGAATTGAATCAGACTCGTCATACCTTTTATTTTTATTTTCCCTTTTATCTTCTAACATTTATTCTTTCATCTTAAATTTATTTTTGTGTGTGTGTGTGTATAATTGTCTGCGTGTATATACGTGTACCACATACATGCATGGTGCCCCTTGCAGGCCAGAGGAGGTCATCCAATCCCCCTGGGACTGGAGTGACAGATAGTTGTGATCTTCCAGGTGGGTGATGGGACTTGAACCTGGGTCCCCTGTAAGAGCAGTCAATGCTCTTAGCCACTGAGCACTTCCGCAGCCCTCGGAGCTCCTTATTTAGATTTCATACTATTTGCTATTGTAGCTCAAGAGCAAGTCACGATGGACTAGAATTTAATCCATACCAGAAAATAGGAGAGTTCATAAATGAAAGGAAAAGTTATCATAAAAACATAGCATCTTTATATAAGCTGTGGTCACAGGATTGAAACCGCCGAGATTTGGGGCTGGAGAGATGGCCCAGCAGTTAAAAGCACTTGTAGTTCTTCTGAGGACCGGATTTTGATTCCCAGCACCCACATGGTGGCTCACAACCTTTCGTAACTCCAGTTCCAAGGATCTGAGCACCGGGTATGCACATGGTACACAGATATGCAAAAAAATATGCAAACAGTATTTTTTTAGTTGAATCACAGAGCTTTGAAACGGTGTAGAAACAGAATGAGATACAGGAAACTGAAATCCCTGATGCTAAGTTTCACCACTTGTCACTGCTGTGTGGCTTTGTCAATGTCTCATAAATATAGATTTATTCTGAAAAAAAAAATGCAGGGACTTGTGTGCTCAGAGGCAATGTGGAGACTAATTTGTTCATGTAGAGGTTTGACAGGTTAGCTTCACGGAGAGGAAGTTAGTAATGAGAGCTGTATCTTCGGGAGACAGGAGGGCGCATATTCCATGCAGACCCACAAGCTGAATATTCAGCCTGCCCTCCTAAGAGTCCCCCAGTCACACACGGTTTACTTCCAGCTAAAAGCCACGGTAGAATTATTACTGATACCAGACCCGGGACTTTTCTGATCTAATTAAAAATTCACAATATCTTTAAGGAAGCATACCATTTTCACTTTTACTTCAGAGGCATTACCTAATAACACAGCCTTGATTCTGTGCACATCTCGATTCTAACTGCTCTGTTTTAACATACAGGTGGTGTTGAGTGACGTTTTGTCCGAAACCACTTCTTTTAGATCGCTGTTGACAAGGGACCATCTCTGTTCCAAGTGAAACTAGGTCCTTGTCATTGATGTGCTGACTCTTCTTTCCTCTGTGTTCCTAGGCACTAGGGACATGGCTCTGCCTCCCTTCCGGCAGAAGAGAGTTGGTGAGGGGCCGGGGGAGGTGCTCTCTTTCAGTTAACATTTAAATTTTGACTACATAAACTCTTTAGCCTGTTCAACTCCTGTCTCTTTACTTAGCAAAGGCAACATAGAGCCGTCTACATAAAATACATAGAAACCACGACTTTAGGTGATCATTCATGTGGTAGGTTCCTTCCCGGTTGAATATACCTACCTATTTATATTAATCCAATGTGTGTAAACTAACTTTCCTAAAAGTGGGTTGAGGGCTGTGCTATGGACTGGATGTGTTGTGTTTCTCTCTTCCCACATTCAAATATTCAAGTCCTCATTTCTCTCCAGTGTGTTAGTATTTGAAGGTGGGGCTCTTGGGAGGTAATTAGGGTTATTGTCATAAGTTACAATGGGAATAGTGTCCTTAAAAAAAGAGAAAGAGAGGCCGGGCAGTGGTGACGCACGTCTGTAATCCCAGCACTAGGGAGGCAGAGGCAGGTGGATCTCTGTGAGTTCGAGGCCAGCCTGGTCTACAGAGCTAGTCCGGGACAGGCTCCAAAGCTACAGAGAAACCCTCTTTCGAAAAACAAACAAAGAGAGAGAGAGAGAGAGAGAGAGAGAGAGAGAGAGAGAGAGAGAGAGAGAGAGAGAGATGCCAAAGCTCCATTTCTCCATACGTCAAGGAGAGGCCTTTTGAGGTTACCATGAGCATGAAGTCATCTCTAAACAAAGTGTCTTTATCAGATATCCAATGGCCTGGCACCCAAGTCTCAGATTTACCAACCTTCAGAATGATCAGAAATAAGTTTGTTGTTTAATCAATACGATAGATGTCATTTTGCTGAGGTAATCCAAGCAGAATGATATTGATTATATTTGCTCTTGTATTGGGGTTATCAAAAACTTAAGTGAGCACGAGGGGGTCTTGAAAGGGTCCAAGTCAGTAACTCTCTTTGACATGTATGTGCACAGACCCTGCAGACCGAAGACAGCTTTGCCTGCAGCATGTGGCTTGCCAAGAGGGTGGTCCCGTTGCTAGTGTTTACCCTGTTAATATTCCATTCGGGGCTGTGCACATCTTTGTTAAGAGACCAGGCTTCTTACTTGTTAGTATGTTTACCTTTGCTTTGGATATCAGGGCTCTTCTGGACATCAGAGACCCTGGGTTGTTGTAACATGCAAGAAGAAAATGCCATTTTAATTAGAATACCAGTTCAAAATATGAGTCGTGAAATATTTCCTTGTCTTACAGTCTGGAAAAAATATTGAAAACTGCCGGGCGGTGGTGGCACACGCCTTTAATCCCAGCACTCGGGAGGCAGAGCCAGGCGGATCTCTGTGAGTTCGAGGCCAGCCTGGGCTACCAAGTGAGTTCCAGGAAAAGGCGCAAAGCTACACAGAGAAACCCTGTCTCAAAAAACCAAAAAAAAAAAAAAAATATATATTGAAAACTGATCTGAGTTTTCCATGAAGTTGGGAAAATTGGAAAGTTGGAAAAATTGTTTGTTCTCTGGTTTTCTTTGTACATACGCTATTTTTAGGATGCGGATTTTCTTTTTAAAAGATTTCTATTTTCATTTCCTGTTTACAAATATTTCACCTTCATGTATGTATATGTTTCCTGGGTGTGGCTGGTGTCCACAGAGGCCAGAAGAGAACACTGGATCTCCTGGAACTGGAGTTACAGATACCTGTGAGCTGCAGTGTGGGTGCTGGAAACTGAACCCATGTCCCTCGTAAGAGCAGTCAGTGCTCTTAACCACTGAGCCTTTTCTCCAATCCTGATATGCATTGTTTTTATTCTCAATATCTGCCAATTAAAGAAAGCAAAAGATCTGCAAAAATTACAGCAGGTGTATAATGCTTAAAGTAAAAAATGAGTGGGACTATTTCTGGAGCATGCTTATAAATATGCATGAGTATGCATATATATATTTATTAATTTACTCTATCAAGTTCAAGGACCTACTGTATTTGCAGGCTCTGAAGGATCTCTGGTGATTTTTGTTTTGTTTTGTCTCCTGTTTTGAGATAGGATCTCATTATGTAGCCCAGGCTAGCTTCAAACTCATGATCCTCCTGCCTCAGCCTCCTGAGACTTGGGATTACAGGTGTGTCACTACGCTTAGCCCTGTTTGGTGACTTTGATCAGCTGTGTTCTAACAGCTACTTTGGTGGCAATGTGCCTGTCCAGACAATTAGAAGGGGCAGAAATCGTAGATAGGAAAACCAGTGGGAGTCTATGGACATAACTCAGGCAGAAGATATTTATTGAGAACTTGACTTTGGATAAAGACTGTAGTGAAATTAATTAGATGGAGTGAATGTTGGTAAAGGGAGAAGCAGCAGGGTTTGCTGTCTGAATGTCAAGGTTGAGGTAGCAGGAGGTCATCCTACCCAACAGGAAACTAAGTCCTGAATGGTAAGAAGAATGTAGAAGAGTCTCCAAAAATGCTCCAGAGGTCTTCCATAGACCTCCTAACATCGATGATATCTATTAAATTCTGCCCCCTAATTTTCCTTGTATTTTAAAAATTCCAGTGCCTTGGTGTTAGCCCTGGTGTTCCAATCTCAGAACCCGGGTCACCGAAACACCCAGCAGTGAAACTGCTTTTTAACCAGGAGCAGGTGGGCCAGCCTGTGTTCGAGGCAATTACCCTTTCAACTGTCATCCGCTCGACTCTGCCAGTATTTAACTCTGAGCTTCACAGGCAGGAATCATTAATAGCTTATCTCCCTCACACGTCTGTGCAAAGGAAGGAAAACTGATAAAAATTTAAAACCGTGATGGGCTAATTATAGTAGCTAAGTTTGGGATAAGTAATTAAAATTCATATAACAGAACAAACATATTAAAATGTAATTGCAAATGGGGTGGCTATGTTCAACAGACATTTATTCATCTGGAACACAGTATGATTATGAGAAAGAATAATAAGGAAAAACCGATTTAGGTTACATTCAACACAAATGCATTAATTCGAAGCATAAAAATTGATCAGGGACAAACGTCTAAATTTTGCATTTCTCTGTATGCAAAGCATCTTGATATGAGCAGCTGAGCAAGCCACTGAAGGGCTTAAATGTCCTTTAATATGATACAAAGATGCAAGGGGAAAAGTTTTGGAGATTTTGTCCACCATTCATGTCTGAACTGTAATGAACATGCTCTGACTTGTGAGACACCACAGTCTGCCTCACACTGCACAAAGCTTCTGTGTGCTCCTGTTTTACATCACTGATTGCCGTACACACAACCCTATGCCGCAATTTCCTCTCGTTGTCATAGAGACTGGACTCTTTGGTTAAGGTGAGGCACAGGGAACATCTCTTGCTTGCCCATGGTTCTGCATTGGAGCACAGCAGAGGAAAGACATATAAGGAGCCCTAAAGTCTGCATGCTTGCTATTGGTAGTGATGCCCAAGCGACTCTTCTGAATGGTTATTATTTTAAATTATCTTTTTTTTTTTAAATCTTCATTCTGAGATTACAGGCTTCCTGAGGTTGAAACCATGTATAGAGGAGAGTTGTTGGTGTTTTTAGTATTAGAAAATTGTACCCAGGGTGGAGAGATGGCTCAGTGGTTAACAGCACTGGCTGCTCTTCCAGAGGACCCAGGTTTGATTCTCAGCACCCACACAGTGGCTCACAACCATCTGTAACTCCAATCCCAGGGAATCCAGAGCCCTCTTCTGGCTTCCATGGACACTGCGTGTGTGTGTGTGTGTGTGTGTGTGTGTGTGTGTGTGTGTGTGTGTGTGTGTTTCACAGACATACTTGTGGACAAAACACCTATACATATAAAATGAAAAGAAACCATAACATTTTTTTAAAAGAAAAGAAAATTGTAACACAGTGTGTCTAGCACCATGAATGCAGACACGTCTGATGCATTTGGAGGATAAAAGACAGAGCACAAAAATGCCTGTGTCCAGGAAGGACTACTTTGAATATTCCAAGGGCTGTGTTAGTAGACTGCTCCTAAGTTCGTGTTGCTGAGGTCCAGTGCCTCTTCTGAGGAGAGATGATGTAACAAAGCTGAAAGCTGTATCTGAATTTCTGGGACGTGTGAAGGTATAGGGCAACAATGACAAAAAAAAAAAACCCACATCACTAATAAATTATTAGCATTTATTAATAGTAGCTATTAGTTTTACTACTTTATTAAGTGGTTTGATCCTAATTAAGGTTATACCCATATTTAGCAGACTTGTTCCATAGTAAATATTTAAATGTTACTTCTGGTTATTTATTAACTGCATTCAGTTTAGCAAACACTTCACCCAGATGCTGTAGACTGAAGGCTTGGCTCTTAGATTTATGTCCTGCAATCCCAGCACCAGATACGAGGAGGTGGGGCCTTTGGGTCATGTGTATGGAGACAGTGGAGTCCTCGTGCATGGCTTGCATGCCCTTATAGGAAGTGACAGAGAGCATACTCCTTTTCCTTCGTCACTGCCGTGTGATAAGAAAATGAACACCTGCAAAACGGGACCTGGTCCCTTACCAGTTCTCTGGCACCTTCTGGGGCTTCACAGGCTTCAGAACTGTGAGAAGGAAATGCTTGTCACTGAAGCCGCTATGGTATTCTGTCACCGCAGCCTGGGATGACTGTGCCGATGCACCTCTTTTAAACCTCAACACCTCCCTGAAGAACATGGATTTTGACTCTGTTTTCTTCCTGGGTGAATTGAGGCTTGGATCGGGAAATACATCTCTCAGGACCTCACTGGCATTTGTACATACATCTCTTAAACACATCTTCTAAGATCTCACTGGCTTCGTTTGGTGGGTGCTTCCCTGCCTCTTGGCTGTTTTGACAAGATTTTTTGTTTCTGAGAACGACTTTGTGATCTGCAGAGCAGTACAAGTGGGGGTGAGGAGCAGAGAGGAGGAGAAGCCACTTCCGGGGGAGCAGTGGCTGTCACAGTGCCACCTCATGCTTTATCTATGGTCTGCGTTAAGAACGGTAGGGTCACTGGGAGGAGAAAGCTGCCCACGGGAAAAAGACTTCTGGAAGAACAGGAGACAATGTGACCTCGAGATCTCCTGGATTATGAGGGATCCCAGATTCTTCAGGTGGGATGGACTTGGAGACCTATTGGAATTTTCCCAGGGGCCTGCCTTGAGAAGATTCCTCCCATAATCCTTGGGAAGACACTATGTCTGGCGTGGGGTTATCTGAGGGAAAACAATCTATGTACACTAGTTTCTTATGTCCATGTACTTTATTTCTCTATAACAAACTTCTATCTAGCTTCTGTTCCATCCTGACACTCACTTCCTCTCTGTCCCTTCTTTTTCTGCCCTCTCAGAGTTTTAGTAAGCTCCTATGCTTTCGATCTCATCTTTAGTTTTAGTTTTTGATCTCATCTAGTCTTTAGTTTATCCATCCATGCTGGATTTCTTCTCTTCCTACTCTTTTGACCTGACCCAATCTTTGTTTTTTTTTTTTTTTTTTGTTGTTGTTTTGTTTTTTTTTTGTTTTACAAAAGATTTGCCTTGTTCCTTTCTCTCTGGCCATGTGACTCTGCACAACCATCTACAGGAACTCTGCCTTGTTCTCTTCTCCTCCGGCCAAGAGACTCTGTTTGGCCCAGGAATTCTGCCCCAGCCTTCGCTGGCAGACCTGGACATGCAGAAAAAAAAACCCTTTTGTTCTGAGTCAAATGCTCTGGAATGACATTTGGCCAGTCTGGGGAAGGAAAGTCTGAGCTTCACTTTCACAAGAAACAAAGCTATGTGTCTACAGTCTGCCTGTCTCCTAGGCCTGGAGGGGTGTTACCTAGTAGATTAGCAGTAGATCTGAGATTTTGTTGTATGTCCTAGTAGTGTATGAGCGCACAAGAAATGCATAGCAAGAAACAGCTGAATATTAAAAGCTGAATAACACCAAACATTCCTTGATAAATGGCTTTCCTCTAGAAAAGATTCCTTAATCTTTCTAGGTATAGCTTTATTATATACAGCTGAATTTTTTTAAAATGTATTCATCTATTATGTATACAGTGTTCTGTTTGCATGTATCCTTGCAGGCCAGAAGAGGGCGCCAGATCTCATTACAGATGGTTGTGAGCCACTATGTGGTTGCTGGGAACTGAACTCAGGACCTCTGGAAGAACAGCCAGTGCTCTTAACCTCTGAGCCATCTCTCCAGCCCCAGCTGAATTTCTATAATATATTCTTGTGGTTTTCAGCAGAGACCCCCCTTCTTTTGCACCATTGCACACCAGGGCATAACTTTGGGTGTAATCCAGAGTCTAGTATCTGCAGGCTCTCAGGAGGTGGTTTCTTATGGGATGACTGAAAGATCTCATTTATGTGGTGTGAGCCAAAGTCTTACCCTTTAGGCTTAGAACAGAAACCAAAACCACTTCAGATTTTTTCTTTTCGAGGATTATAATATAACGGCATCACTTCTCCTTTCCCCTTTCTTCTTTCAAGACTTCCCATATACCTCTCCTTGCTCTTTTTCACATTCACAGCCTCTTTTTTCATTACTTGCTGTTACATGCATATATTGTTACATGCATGTGCGCATGCATGCGCGTGCACGCGCGCACAGACACACACACAGACACACACACACACACACACACACACACACACACACACACACACACCCCTCCTTAAATATAACCCACTCAGTCTATACAATGTCACTCACACTGGTGTGCTCTTCTCTGGGGAAGACTGTTTCTTCCGCCCTAACCTCAGCATTCCTTAGTTCTTTGTGTAGGGTTGAGGCCCTGTGGGCTGGCTTCTCCCATCCACTTTGGTGTGTCTGCTGCTGTCCTTGTTCAGCTCACGTGCCGGTAGTCATGTTGGTGGGACCTTATCTGTGTAGCTCTTGACACTTTTAAATATCTTATTGCTATCATGGGTATGCGTGTGTGTTTGCGTGGGGATGTGTGCATCTGAGTGAAAGTGCTCACACAGGCTAGAAGAAAGGGTGGGACCCTTGGAAGGCAGAGTTACAGCTGGCTGTGAGCCCCTGGATGTGGGTGCTAAGCCCTGAACTTGGCCTCTGGCAGAGGAGCGCTCACTTATAAACCACATAGCCCTCATTTCTCTAGGCGCACTTCAGGCGTTACGTGAACAGCAGGATTTAACATAGGGAATTAAAGGTGTATACACTTCAGGAAGGGCTGGAGGAGAATGCCATGGATTGAACTCAAGCTCTGATTCTCAGAATGATGCAGAAATGACTTACCATGGAAGAGGATCCTAGGTTAAATCCCAGAGGGTACTCTGGGACTATGCAGATTCCAAACCTTGAGGCTGGCTGAAGAACCCCTGACGTCAAAAAGCAGAAGGCTGGACACAGCCATGCTATTGGGTGTGCAAAGCCTGGTCAGGAAGAGTTGCTGCTGCTAATCTGAACAGCGGAGCTCTACACCCATAGAGCTGGGAAATGGATCCTGGAATGTCTCTACAGAGGTGCATCCTGTTTCCACAAACCATACCAGTGCAGATGTAGAGAAAAGGGCCTCCACCACACTTCTGTGTGGCAACCTCTAAACATGCCTTCTGCTCAGCTTGCAAAGAGGTCTGGGGAAGGTAACTTGATGAGGAGAAGGTGAGCCAGAGGTCAAGAGATACAACTTTTCAAGCCTAGTATGCTCACTGAAGTGAGAATAGCGACGTCACACTTATCACCGAGAGTCATTGCTAGGAGACAGTGATGTGAGACACACATATAAATTATAAAACATCATACGACACTTAATATGTGATTCATCTGTGATCTACTATTCAATAAATATTCATGTTTCAGGCATGGCTTGAGCCACATGGGATAGGTCAGTTTACAAATCAGGCAAAATATCTTCCTTGAGGAACTTAGCTTTTAACAGGGAAAAACAGATGAAAAATACCCAAATTGGTATCACTAGGTAAATTATTTAGTACTTTATAAAAATAAAGTGGAGAGGAAGGGCCCATGTGTGGAGTGCCAGAGTTTGGGGGAGTCAGATGGCTGAGTTAACCAGCAAGGTGGGCTAATTGGGAGGGCAGGATGTAAGCTCATGATGAAACAAGAGCATGCTGGGGAGGCAAAGGGAAGAGTTCCTGCAAAGGCCTTTATTGGGCAGTACTCCTGGATTGTTATAATTATAATATAATATAATATAATATAATTATAATATAATATAATATAATATAATATAATATAATATAATAACAAGGAAGAAGCATTGTGAAAATCAGTGTAATCTCAGAGAAGACCAGATGCTAGGACACAGAACAGAAGGGTCTCAGCAGCTGGGCTCCGTGGGGCGTGTGGGCCACTACTGGTTACTTGAGTGAGATGTGACATTTGTGGAGACCTGTAATCAGAGGGAACAGGATCCCATTTCTGCTTGAAGGATCACTTTGGCTGTTGAGTGAACAGACCCACCCCTTACCACACTGATATGTAGTCACAGCCGTGGTCTGTTTAGCAGGTATACACTAAAGTATTTATTACGTATCAGCCATACAACGATGTAGGGAGCATCTTGGCCAGCTAGACCACTGCCAGCTCCCTGGATAAGATTTGATTTATGACAAGAATACAGATTCTTGAAGATGTGAGACAGGAACCTAAAGCTATGATGGCTTTGAGAATGTGAGAGGAGACGGAGGGTGGGGGCTGTGGCGATCGAGCTGGGAAACTCTATAGTAGAAAGTCAAATGTAGTCCCAAAGCTATTAAAAATTTCTGGAAAAATATCACACATATATATATCAATATGATAATGAATACTTAAACCGTGAAGTGACAAATTTTAAATAGTGTCAAATTTGGATAATTGCTCCACTTAACAAGTCACTGATGTTCAGTGAAGAGAACTGGGAAACTTATGGACTTCTCCCATGATTATCATTAGGCAATTACGGCACAGGCTTAGCTGAAGAATAGAAATGACATGTTATATTTGTTATCCCATCGGGTGGTACAGACGTTCGTCTACAGCATTGCCCATCTGCTATTATCATCGTGCAGGTTTACTCTGCAATTATCTAACTGTGTGATTTCTACTCTTTCGGTAATCTTCTCTTATTAAGATTTTTATCGTGAGCATTTACCCTGCCTGAGCCATTGAGATAATTGTTATGTTTCAGTATATGACTTGTGTAATGGCAGACATGCCATCAACCCTCCCCTCTCCTTTTGTGGTATTACTCCACAGATATGTCCTTTCCCACTTGATTCTACAGAAATCTATATTTTTTTTTAGTCATGAGAATAAAGGGCTTTATTACCTATTTTGTGTCCTATATCTTAACACAAAATTACTGTCTTCTCACAGAGACTTAATTTAGAACACCTAGGTATAAATAGCTTTTTAGACACAAAGACAATAATGGATGGTTATAAGACAATGCTGTCGTGACTGTTCTAATGGGAATTTAAAAGTTTAATTTGTTTTTGTCTTCTTCTCCTGCCATGGGTTCTTCTCATTGGGTTAGGCACAAGATTAGTTGTTGGGAGAAGTAAGGAAGCTAAGGATTGGGAGGCGCGTCAGTTACCTTTATCATTTATGTTACAAAAGCAATGTGAGCAAAGAGGGCTTGTCCATCTTGGCATGGGAGGCACAGAGGCATGAAGTGGCTGATCACATGGCACCCACAGTCAAAAACCAGAGAGAGAGAGAGAGAGAGGAATGCTTGCTTGCTTTCTCCTTTGTGTTTGCCATGGGAAAGTGCAGTTCACATTCAGGGTGTGTCTTCCCGCCACAGCGAAATCTTACCAGAAACACATTCACAAACACACCCAGAGCTGTGTCTCTAAGGTAATTCTAAACCTAGTCAGGTTGACAGTGAAAGCTTATCATTACGGCTGGCTCCCTCTTCTCACCTTCTTTATTAGGTGCGGGAACTTCACCCATGGGATGGTGCTGCCCACATTTGGCATGAGTCTTCCATGCGTTTTAAACCTCTCAGGAAATAGCATAAGAGGCATGCTCAGATGCATGTTTCCTAATTAATTCCAAATGTAGCCAACTTGACAAATGAAGATTAGATGTTGTAAGTCCACCCACTGTCACCTTGACACATGAATTTATCCCTTTTTAAAAACCATACCATTACACACTTTGTACTCAGCAACTCATAGCCATTTCGCAGGCAAAATGCATTTAGTTCATCTCTAACAGTACCTAATCTTAGCAGTTTTAACATTGATCAAAAATCCAAAGTCTGACGAGGTCTCTTCTAATATTCAAGGCGATCTTCTAACTATGAGCCTCTGTAAAATCAAAATACAATTTACCTACTTCCAATGCATAATGGTACAGAATAAACATTCCTACCTGGTCCACAAGAAAAGACAGGAGCCTGGCAACGAGAAGAGACCAGACCTAAGCAATACAAAACTCCACAGGACCAATGTGAAATCCTTCAGCACCATGTCCAGTTTATGCTGGCATTAGATGGACTCAAAAGGGCTTGGGCAGCCCTACTCCTCCAATTCTACCTGCTTATGGTGCATGAGGCGTTTCTGTTGGGACATGCCATTATATGGGACATGTGGCTTTCCACAGTGTAGAGTTTCCAACATCTCAGAGTTTCTATTGTAACTTAGGTTTCACCCCTCGTAGGTTAACTCAATGGCTTCTCACAGTCTCCTTGCAGGGAATCCCCATCCTCGGTGATTTTCTGGAGCCTTAATGATCCTAGAAACCCTTCATTTCACATTCCTAAAACCCCACAATGATACTGTGAATCAGTACTGTCTGTGGTTTGTCTCATTCTGCCTTTGGCTATAGGTGCTTTCGTGCATCTCGATGGCTGAATCTTGGAAAATGCTTCTCTAAAAGATTGGTTTCAAGCAAGGAACTTCAGCAGCATTCTTAGTTCAGGTGTTCTCAACTCTCAAATGAACTTGCATTTTTCACGAGTTGAAATCTTTTATGTGTGAGGTCCTGCATTCAGAACACCTTTCCTATTGTTCTGCTGAAGAACATCAGGTTTCTCTTGAATGGCAATACTCTCTAAGAATTTGGGTCTAAGCAGTTCCAACTGCTTCCTCAGTGTCTGCCTTGTCTGGATCTTGGAGCCTGCTCACCTTCCCTTCCTCACTACGTGGACATTTTTTCCTGTCTCTCTGTGTCACTGTAGATCTGACCAAAAGAAATGAGAAGTAAGCATTATGCCACAGCCTGAATGTTAGGCTGTCTTGAAATATCCTACACCAACCAACTTTGTTCCTTTTTAATTCTGTTTCGGTTACATTCTTAGGACAAGGGCCGGATGCAATCAGACTCTTTGCCGGAATGTAACACCCAGTCCTCGTTTCCCTCTGAAACTTAATTGGCCAGATCTGCTGTGTATATTTCACTTGGTACTCTGGTCTTCCAAACTGCCACCTAAACAGCCCATTACGTTTTGCCTTCAGTGTTCTAGGGCTTCATTCTATCCTGAAGCTCCAAACTATTCTGTATCATTCAGGCAAACCACTTCCGAGGGTCTGCAAGCTCTTGTTGATTACAGCAACAGCCCTGCTCACGGTGCCGATTTTCTGTGTTACTGTTCTGTCCAGATTAGGACCCCCAAAGAGACCACTGGAGACCGAAGATGTCCAGAATGCAATAGCAAGTTTTATTTGATTCAGCACACGTGCATGTGTAGTTCAAGCTAGCAGGGAACTCTCATCCACCACACCTGACGCAGCAAGGCAGGGAGGAGAGTTCCTCTTTCTTGGAGAAGTTAGTTTTTATAGGCAAAACCCATAAAATTCCTTAGAGGGGAGGGGATTAGTTCAGGTCGATCCTTGATTGGTCCAGTTTTTCCCCTGGGCCTGGACTTTGTCTTATTTCAGCTTATCTGTTTGCTCTGTCAGGAGTTTTACAACCCATCTCTGGGGTCTAGTCATGTTCTCTTTCTCTTTCTTTCTCTTTCTCTCTCTCTTTCTCTTTTCTTTTTCTTTCTTTTTTCTTTTTCTCTTTCTATTTCTTTCTTTCTCTTTCTCTCTTTCTTTCTCTTTCTCTCTCATTCTTTCTCTTCTCTTTCTCTTTTCTTCTTTCTCTCTTTCTCTCTTTCTCTCTTTCTCTCTTTCTCTCTTTCTCTCTTTCTCTCTTTCTTCTTTCTTTCTTTCTTTCTTTCTTTCTTTCTTTCTTTCTTTCTTTCTTTCTTTCTCTCTCTCTTTCTCTTTCTCCAGACTTCACCCTCTCCAGGAAGGGGGAACTGACTCAGTTCTGTTTATTTTAAGATATCTCTTTCCTCAGCTCTTTTGGGTTTCTGAGGAAACTGTGTCTGGGCCTTTGGTGGGGGTATGTGTCTTTCAGTTACTTTTCTTTTTGTTAAGACAAAGTAACCAACGAAACAACTTAAGGAAGGATGTGTTTATTTTAGTTCACGTTTTGTGAGATGTATTTGGAACAGACGTTGTGGTGGAAGTGTGAAGCGATTAGTCACATGGTGTCTCAAGTCAAGAAGCAGAGAGAGATTGATGCTGGTGCTCAACTGATCCCCCCCACACACCCTTTTTCATTAAGTCTGGGGTCCTAGTCTGTGAGGTCATCCTGCCCACCTTCTGGGCAGTTCTTATCACTAAATTCAACCTCTTTGGAAACATTCTCATAGACACTCACAGAGACGTACCTCCTCATGATTTCAAACTAACAATCCAGTCAAATTAGTAATGAAGATTTGCCTTAATGGGGGACTTCATCTCCTCCATCTTAACATATAATAGGTGCATGGAAGCTGTAGTAATCCTCCATGACTGTACAGCCCTGTGAACATACCTAGACCTCTTTCAGCAGGACTAGAATGGGCTGAGAGGTGGCAAAGGGCACATGTTAAAGAGGGATATATTCCTAGGCTGCCCAGTGGGTACTGCCATGGAAGGTCTCTGGCAGCACCTGTACTCACAGTTCCCCCTTAAATGTCGTGGCTTTGCTGCCTGAATCACTTCACCTAAGTCTTATCTTGTAATTGCCAACAAAGTATTATTGCATTAAAATTACGAAGCCGTCATGCTTTACTTACACCCCTTGGTCTAGAGAAGTTCTCAACTAGATCCTGAACATGCCCAGGAGTATAGCCAGAAATTTCTCTGCCCCTGCCTTGCTCAGCAGTCTGTACGAATCTCTCCCACCCACGGTCCCACAGCTGCTTATAAAATAATCACTCAGAGGCTTAATATTAATTACAAACTGTATGGCCTATGGTTCAAGCTTCTTCCTAGCTAGCTCTTTCATCTTAAATTAACCCATTTCTATAAGTCTGTATGTTGCCACAAGGTCATGGCGTTACCAAGCTGCTGACATCTTGTTGTTCCTTCAGGGGCGGGCTCTCATCCCCCCCCTACCCTTCTTGTTTCATCTTCAGTTTAGATGTATCACCTAACTTTATTCTGCCCTGTCATAGGCCAATGCAGCTTTATTTATTATCTAATGGGAGCTACACATATTCACACCATGCAGAAAGACATCCCCCAGCACTTCCCCTGCTCTGTCTAGTCAAAAAAGAAGTTTTTAATTTTAAGGCACCAGATCAAGTGAGAAATCTGCGGGAGTGTGCATAAGGAGCATTAGGGAATTTATTAGGATATAAACTGAAGAAATACACTCACGGATACAGAACGGAGTTGACAGCTGAAGTTGTCCTATGATTTGGCCATGGGTGAACCCACCTAGCAGTTCCATCACACCAGGAAGCAGGAAACAAGGAGAAGGGACTTCATGACCTCTTTGCCTTTTCTTTTAAGAAGTCAGATACAACGGCAAGAAGTACCGCCTCCTTCAGGCCATATAGTCCAAGGTCATGGGCGGAGCAAATACCACTGTGCCGTAGGGATGTGCCCAGCACTTCCTTTCATGCTCATGAGTGTCCCCCTGAGTGCCTCCTTAGACATCTGTGTACCTGATGCCATCACCCTTCAAACTTCGAAGTCTCCGAGGAGAAGCAGGATTTCGTACCTTTTTTTGTGTGTGTTCCTAGCATCTATGCCTGGGGCCCTGTGCATAGCAAGCCTTCCACAACTGTTTGGTGAATAAGTAAAGAGCCACTGCAATGAAAAATAAAAAATATCACTCTAGGTGTAAAAGCAGTCATTTTTTTGAACCCAACCACATTTACAAAAAGCAAATCTTTCAGATGCAAATGAATCCTAATTATGTTCCACCCAGGGATGATTCGCCGACTGTCTGTTGACTATGTAAGTAAAATGAAGAGTAAAAAAAAAAAAAAAAAAAGATTTCTAGGAAAGAGATACCTCAGATGTCAGGTACATGATTATTCCAAGCGTCACCAGCTGCCAGCTAATTACCTTAGCCACGGGTTCTAAAGTAAACACAGATGTGGCAGGAGTCATGACGACCAAAAGCCAAAACAAAAGCACTTCCCTTGCAGGTTGGAAGGCAGCCTTGGTGACTCTGGTGAGGGCTGTAGGAAGCCTAGAGAGAGTTATGTGGAAGGGCTCAATCCAAGGAAGAGGAGTTATTTGGTGGAAAAGCGATGGGCGAGTCACAGTGCATCTCCTTTCCCAGGCGGAAGGGCTGTTGTTTAGAGTCTGGGTTACTGCCCAGACTTCTACCGGCAGTCATAAAACAAACAAAAATAAAGGACAAAAACCCAATATTTACTGAACCTCTATATATTATTTATGTAATTACATGTTTCTTATCATAATTTTTTTCCCAAGCAAATCACTATAAACCTGATAGTAAAAATGAGGAGATGGGAGCTGAAAATAATTAAGTTGCTCATTCAAGGATACTTGGAGTCACTGGAGAACTAGGATTTGGAGCGTTTGGGGGCAGAGTCTATTCTTCATCCCCTGGTAACTCCGGTTGTTTTTACGGTCCACCGTTACATTGGTAGGTTAGCTTACGAGACCCTTTTGTGCCTATCACAATCCACTGAGACAGTCACAGAAGGGAACCGCGCCCTTCTAGGTTAGCTGTTCAGGGTCCCATGAGCAGCGGCCAGCCCAGCAGAACTTCCTCAGTTCCACAGGAGGACTGTCCAGAGGGAAAGAGGACGTGGTGGAGGCTACTCCTGTACCAGGAGGGAAGTTCTCTGACTGAAGCCAGCACCACTCCAATTCTGTGATCTCCTGTGTGTTTCTGGAACTATTCTTTCTATGTAACACCCATTCCAATAAAGTGAGAGAATAAAGCATCACTGTTTGAGGACCGGAGGCCAATGATAACATTGATTATAGGTTATATTTTAGATAAAGCAGTCGTGTGCAGGTACCACACAGAATCAACCCACCCCCTCCCAAATTAGAGCTAATTCAATGCAATTTTGTGTAAGAGTCAAACATAACTAAAATAACTAAAAATATGTAAAATAACTAAAAAGTATGAGAAATAACATTTCCGCGAAATGGAATTAAAGCCATGTTAGGGCTATGTATACAATTTAATGACTTTTTAAGGCCATAAGAATTTGGTGGTAGAAAGAATATTATCTAATATTAATGGAATTTAATTTCTAAATGTGACTGATGGCTAAGATCAAAATAGTCTGGAAGAAACTCAGCTTTTCTGTTAAAAAAAATTTAAACAGATTGATTTAACTTACAGGTGGCCCTGAAGACTGATGCCTTACACCCAACACCAAGACTAACTGGCATTGGTAAACTCATTCATTAATGAAGTGAGAAAATCAGAATGTAATATTCATGTCAATGTTAACGTATTTCCACCTCATTAAAGAAGTCAACACATGGAAGAAAAATGCATTTAGAAGATTGCTGGGTATATGGAATTTAAGCAAAATGATTGGGATGCTCATTCATCATAATTTAACTTTCTACTTGATTGTGTAGTTATTTGTTTAATTTTTACAACTTGTTTTTAGATTACTTTGCTCAGTATTCTGTCTCCAGTGTCTAACATATAGCCCAGACTGTAGCACAACCATGAACACTTCTTAAATGAATGGTTTTTATCAGATAATGATGTCACAAAGCAGTCCCTTTTCTGGGGACTAGAATTCTCTTGAAAATATTCTCCAGCCTGAGCAATGAGGAGATAGTTGATAGAAATGGTCTTTTAAAAAGTAGAGTCATCCTTACCTCATATAATTATTATTAGGCAACTGCTGTCATACAATTGTGTATATCACAGGTTGCATCACATCATTTCCATTCTAGATCTCTGGGATCCCTGTGGGTCGTAGCCGCATGTTCATTTCTTGCACGGACATTTTGGTGCTTAGCAACAGAGCCAGTTGTATGATGAATATCTGTTGAATGAGTAAATGATTACCTTACCGAGAACACAGACAAGTTCAAGGATGGGAAATGAATGAGCTGCCATGGCTCTTTCTTATGTTGTGGCAGATGTCTCTAATAGATCCTGGGGATCTTTCCCACTGGGGTCAGATGGGAGCATGGCCTCCTTCTCCACCAAAGCTCCAGGGTGTATGAGTAATCTCCCGGAGTTTACAACCCCAAGTCTGTTTTCTATCCTGATCTTATTATCTTGGCTGAGCCGAGGGAATCGCTTGTTCAAAGGTGTAGCCTGCTTATCATCTGGCAATAAACATTTTTCAGCTCCATTGTTCAGTTCCTGCAGCATCAGCAACCAAACGTAGCTGACTTCCATCTCCATCCTCTTCTAGTTAATTCTGCAGGGGGTGAAGAGAGACCTCCCAGACTTCACAAGACAATGTAGCATGGTATTTGCTACAACAGAGGGACGTGGATGAGGTAAAGCACACTTAGGAAAGGTCAGAGAGAAATAGACACTCAGGGAAGATTGTGTGTGGGAGAGTATGTCTTGTTGGGGGAACACATGGGAAGTTAAGGAACTGTGTGTAGGGTAAATAATATTTAATCTGGCCTTGCAATATAAGACAAGCCATAATATCTAGGCATAATATTTAAGACAAGAAAGAGCAAAAATAAAGACATTAAATACAGATGCATGTCATCTTCATATAATCACATTGGCACTGCGGTATGTTTATAGTGTGAGGCTGTTTGGAATAATAATGGGTCCACACATGTTGGAATTTTAAAAGGTAGAGAAGGTGTTTGGGGCAGACCCCCTTTCTGGTGTGCCCGAGAAAATGTCCATCAATACGATTGTCTAGCCATGCCCCTGACACAGCTTTGTGTCTCTGTGGCTAATGAATAAGATGATTTTGAACATATGATGGTGATGGCACCACTTTGTTTAGCCAACGAATAAATCCCAACAGCTATACCAATCAAAAGAACCACACTGTTCCACACCACGTAGATCTGGCCTGAGAGGTCATGGCCATTTTCCACCCACCATGGTCAGGATTTGAGGACCAGGGCTTACACATTCTTTCCACCCACACTGAGTGTGTGCCCTCAGTCTGCCTTGTCCCCCACTTTACCAAAGCACTTCTTGAGTCAAGAGTAAAGAGGAAGAGTTGGACACGGGAGAGAGAGGTTTAGGGGTTAGAACAGTTCAAACCCAGAAGCTTGGGGGCATGAGGCAACTCCCAAGCCTCCTGGAGTCAGAGGCCAACTCCTTAGGTACCTGAGCCTCCTACCCTCTTCCATTGCCTGTGTCTGTCACTCACTGCCATCCACTCTGAAAGCTTTGGGGGTTCTCTGTACCTTCCCTATTTATTCCACAGGCAACCTGTGTTTAGCTGGAAATTCTGTCAATTCTATTTCAAAAATGTGTCCCCAGACCAAATCTAAATATAGGCTTTCTTTACCTCCCGCTCTTGTCCTGTTCAGATCCTTTGGAGATACCTTGTTTACCACTGCCATGGTCCTCTAACTGGTCCCTCTGTTCCCAGAAAACCCTCAATACCTACTCAGGGTTATGATCTAATAAAGTTGTGGCCCAGTAACATGTACAGTAAAATCAGAGTTATGGTCCAATAAAATGTAGCAAACCCTCCCCACAGAGAAGATCACATGCACACTTCCTTTCATGTCATGCAGGGACCCTAAGCTTCCTCGACCTGGGCCCAAGACTGTTACTCATCTAGTGCAGGACATGCAGCAGGCCATCTGGAGGTGTTTATATTTTTAGAATGAATTGCTACATTTGAAGTCTTTCACAAGCTAGTATGACTACACCTTTTCCCACCCCTACCCCTCACCTCGTTCTCTGAAGCTCTACCATTTTCGTCTTTCTCTGAATGGGCCAAGTCCCACCCCCACCGTGATGCTATGTCTTCTCGTTGACTCAATTCCCTTTCGTTTTCTCCTTATCTGGAAAACCAAGACTGATTCTTCAGGAGAAGTCAACCAACATGCTAGTGTCCTTCCACTCCTGGGTGACTCGCTGTCATGCCCATGTATTTACATGTTTGCTCCCCATGTCTTACTCCCTGCCCTTCTCTCTGTTCCATACAAGATGAATTTGAAGCAGTGAGAGTTCATGAGAAAACCCCGAGACTTTAAGTCGCAACTGAAACCGAAAGGCCGCCCTGATGTTACTCGTCTCTTGACTTACCAAACGTGAATCTTTGCTGGTAGACCAGAAAAGTGGTTGGAAACAGAAATTGAAGCCACTTAACCTGTGGAAAGTTTTTTGGTTTTTGCATGGAAATTTGCTCAAACTGGAATGTTTGATAAAGCCACGAGGGATGGAATTTTGCCAAAAAATTTTTTTGAAACATTAAAAAAATGGAAGTTGTTTGCCTTACTAGTTGAAGAAGAGACAAATAACTCAACCACAGAAAGTTTGGAGACTGTAACTCACCAAAGCCAGTCATCTCTTGTGTATTTTTCCTAACTCTGAGAAATCACCTCCAATCACTCCAGTGGACTAAAGAGTTTAGAGGACAAGCTTCCAATCAGAAGGTACAAGTAAGGAAGGTTCAGGCCTGCCTTGCATTTTTTTTGTTCTGTTTTTTTTTTGTTTTTGGTTTTTTTTTTTTGAGACAAGGTTTCTCTGCGTAAACAGCTCTGACTGTCCTGGGACTTGTTTTGTAGAGCAGGCCGACCTCGAACTCACAGAGATTCTCTTGCCTCTGCCTCCTGAGTGCTGGGATTAAAGGCATGCGCCACCACCGCCCGGTCTGCCTTGCGTATTTCCGCCATCTTTGTCTCTCTTTTGCTTTTATGGGAAATGATAGTTGTTGATATTCGTAAGCCCCGTATTGCCAGTCACTCTCCCCGTCTTTTCCTCTGCGTCGTCAGCTGTCAACGATGAGAAACGGAGTGCTGAATGTCAGATTAGGAAGAGCAATGAAGAAATTCACACGCAGAGGCAAAACCACACCACCACCACCACCATGCTACCACAACTCTCTCACAGACACCAGAACGTCTCTGAAGAAGTAGATTGCAGCAGGTAGTGGGGGGCCATTGAGAGTCTAAAAGATGCAGAAATACAGTGACGTACAAGATGGAGATGAACTCTGCTGGCCGGGGAGATATGAGCAAAACCCTAAGAGCTAGCTTTAGGGGAACAGGGGCAGGAATACCACCTATGTGTTTCTGTTCTGTCACCATGATAGTCAGAGGAGAAGTGACGGAACAAAACGCTTTTGTGTCTCTAGAGTGAATTCGTATTTTGGAATTTATTCAGAAGGCATGGGAGCGCCATGGTCAGGTTGATATTTGGTGATTTTGCTTTCTATATCTTGCTACATCTTGGCTGTTGTTTCCCTGAGCTTTTCCTTACAAGCTGCTTTTACTGACAGATTAACTCTTCCAAAAAGGAGAAGGTAAGGTTCCTTGGGGCAGCCATTACTGAAAGAAGGGAATAAATACGATGCATTGCGATTTCACTTTGGAGTTCCCATGTGCCAATCATGGCACTGGGGTTCAAAGACATGCAAAAAGTAAAAGACTAATGGTAGATGCTAGTGTCCTGGAGAAGTAGCATAAAAGACCACCATCCATGCATGCAACCAACGAGAGTGCTGTTTATTCCAGCATGCGGGGGTTGACCATCCCACACAAAGGCAAAATGGCGGTAACCCTGAGAGGAGCTCGCCGGTGCCTTTTAAGCACAGCCAAAGGGAGTTCGTAGGGCAGTTAGGTCACCTTAGATATGATTGGCTTCAGCAAATGGCAAATCATATTAGTACATTCTAATTGGCCAGGGCTAGTTAGGGGTTGATTAAGGCTGTAGCTTTTCCATTTCTGGGCAGGCTTGGACAAGTCCTGGGCTTTTCCCTTACTTGGTTATCTGCTGAGTGTGGCTCAGGCCTGGCCTGGTCTGGTACTATGTGTACCAGGCTTCCTCATCCTTGCTGTTGGGGGTGTTGGAGACTGATTATCCTTAGTTTGTGGCTCTTTCAGAAACTGCTTGTTTAGTCTCAGGAAACTGAAATTGAGGCCTGATCTCTGAGAGATGACTGAGCAGCCTGTTATGGCATCTGCTCAGTCTTCTCAGTAGATGTTGTAACATGGTAAAAATAATCGGGAGTCAGATAAACAAAGCTATTATACATATGCACGAGCTACATTGTACGTGTCCTTAGGGTGTAGAGAAAGGATAGGTTAGTGTTAGTTGGAAGGGGAGAATAAAAACCTCGAGGAAGAGAGGGAAGGAAAGGACAGTTGAAAACTAATGAAAATGTGGAATTGCAGTGTGTTAGTTTGAAGGAAAATGGTCCCCAAAGGGAGTGGCACTCTTAGGAGGTATGACTTTGCTGGAGAAGGTGTGGTCTTGTTGGAGGCAGTCTGTCACTGCAGAAGCAGGCTGTTGTTGTTTTGTTTTTTTTCTCTTTTGGGAGGCTGCCACCCAGCTCCCAAATAAATCACACACAGAGGCTTATTTTTAATTATAAATGCCTGGCCTTAGCTTGGCTTGTTTCTAAGCAGCTTTCTTTAACTTAAATTATCCTATTGACTTTTTGCCTTTGGGCTTTTATCTTTCTCTATTTCTATACATCTTTCTTTGTTTCTTACTCTGTTGCTGGTTGCATAGCTGGGTGGCTGGCCCCTGGAGTCCTCCTCCTTCTCTGACTCCTTCTTTTTTACTCCCAGATTTCTCCTTCTATTAATTATTTCTGCCTGCCAGCCCTGCCTTTTCCTTTTTCCTGCCTTGCTATCAGCCGCTCGGTTCTTTATTAGACCATCAGGTATTTTAGACAGGCACAGTAACACAGCTTCACAGAGTTAAAAAAAAAAAGGCAACATAAACAAAAGTAACACATCTTAAAATCATATTCTACAATAGCAGACTTTGAGGTCTCATGTATACTTAAGCCACACCCAGTGAGTCAGTTCATATCTTGTTGCCTGCAAGATGCAGAACTCTCAGCTAGCTCTCCAGCACCACGTCTGCCTGCACGCCGCCATGTCCCACCATGATGATAATGGACTGGACCTCTGGACTATATATGAGCCACCCCACTTAAATGTTTTCCTTTATAATAGTTGCCATGGACATGGTGTCTCTTCACAGCAATAGGAACCCTAAAATAACAGCAAAAATGTCATTAAATAAATTTCAATAAAGAAAGCATAGATGGGTAAGTGAAATAAAAAACAAAAACTAAAACATGAGTTGGCACAAAAGGAAGATTGATTTTTTTTTTAATCTTGGGGACCCAATTGTGATGACTATTTCATTTTTTTTCTTTCTTGAATTTATTCAGAAGACTTAATTGCACATTTAGCTTGTGCTTGAGCATTGTAAGCAAAGATAAACGTGTTAGCCGTTATTTCTGTTTTCTCACTAAACATCATAACTGGAAAAAGGAAAGACCAGGAGTAAAGTGACGGCAAAGTAACCTTCAAGTTTCCGCTCACCAGAAGCCCTTGCAGAGCTTGTCCCCTTTCCTATAGCTTGCCACATTCTCCCTGTCACCAGAACACTGGGAACAGCATGTCATTTATGCCTAGGGTGACATTCATGCGAGAAAAAAAATAATGTTTTACTATACTAAAGGATAATACCTAGAGACACACACAGAAATCTATTTTGATTTAAATGTCCACGAGCTACCAATTATGAACGTTTCATCCTGTAAATGAGCAAAACATTTATGAACAAAATTTTATGATGATGGCAACGTGGACTTTACATGTCTGAGTAAATTATTTCCAACAGCAGGAGAAATCAACAACGCTTTATAATGCTAGAGCTTCTCTGGATTAGGAATATGGGGGAGGATGGGCAAGAGGATTCTGACTCTGGTCTCTGAGGACGACCTCAGTTACCAGGAACCTCAGCCTTTGCTGCAGCTGCCTGAGATCTCAGCTGAGGCCTGAAGATCTGCTGCTGCTGTGGTTCTTTCTCACGTGGCTGTTGGGAAGAGGCCCCAGCACCTTGCTGGATGCAGGGTGTTCTTCGTGATGGATCCTCTTCGTAGAGCTGTTTGCGTCTTCTCAGGGTGTAGTGGCTGGTTTCTTCCAGAAAGAGAAAGACGAGACACCCACCCAAGCCTTTGTGTTTGAGTCTCAGAAATTCTATGCCATCAATTCTGCCACATAATCTGCAGCAGGGGAGTCATGCTGGCTTGTACTCCAGACCGAGAGGAATTACATTCTATGTCTTGCAGGAGGCAGTACCAAGGACTCTTGTGCATACTGTATCAATCTGAATGAATTTACTTAAGATCTGAATGACAAGCTTCCCTTCTGAATCAAACACTTAGGAGTGCTAGAAATTATATCTGTTCATTTGTACGACTCAAAGAAGGCTTCCAGAGCCTCGTGACATCCACTCAGTGACAATGAGACAACTTCCATGTCTCTACAATTTGAGTTAAGTGATTTCAAGGCATACATAAATATTGAACTTGTGTTTTGACATTAGCGATACTATTTCTAGTCAGCAAGTTTTGTGCTTATATTTTAGAAACTAAGAAAGAATAATTTGAAAATCCAATTCAAAACGATGTACAGAGCCAGTAAATAGGACCGTATCACATTCATCAAATGTAAATGGGCTTCACTGAACTAGGAACTTTTAATAGAGGAACCAAGGCATAGCTGCTTATTTTGCGCTTTAGTAAGCATTATGGTACTCTGAAAAACACATGTGGCTTTTCCTTTAGCTTTTAAATAAGTTACTAACAGATATGTTAAATAGTAGACGACACTCCTCAGTTTAGGTGACATGATTTGTGTCAACTTGATTGGACCACAGGATGCTCACATATTTGCACGAGCAGCGTTCCAAGAATCTCCAAGGGAATGTCTAAACATTATCAACCTTGAACAACATTGAAAGTATAAACTGAATAAAAGAGAGTTAGTTGTCCACCTGATGTAGGTGGATCTGATGTGATCAGCTCAAGGCCTGAACATCATAGTGAGAGTGATTGCCTTAAGTAAAGGAGAGGTTTTCCTGGGCAGCATCCCTTGGATTGGAGTATTGATTTTCTTTTCCTGCTTTTTCATTGAAGCTGAAAATATTCCCTTCCTGGGTCTTGAGCCTTCTGGCTATTGGGATAGGACACTGTCACCGACTTCTTGAACATGCCCCCCCCCCCCAGTGTTTCCCTCCATCCAAACATGCAGCCTCTGTATTGATAAGTCCTTATAGTAAAATGCCTTGTCTTCTTCTATAGTGTATGCGTGGATGCCTGTGTGCATGTTCGTGTGTGTGTGTGTGTGTGTGTGTGTGTGTGTGTGTGTGTGTGTGTGTTGTATGGGTATATGTAAACACACACATATGTATAATTGTTCCCTGGAGAACCTTGCCTAATACAGATAATATCATGTAGGTAAAAGTTGTATCTTAGTAACAACCATGCTGAATTTCCAGACATTTATGCTGTGGTCCTCACTCTAATTCTCACAAGACAAATATTTCCATCTGTGTCTTCCTGCCGGGAAGCAAACGTCAGTTTCCTTCCCTCTAATAGTCTTCTGGGAAGCCTAACCACCATGGGGCTGCCCCTTGGGAGGTGAGGCCTTTGCGAGATGTCTAGATCAGGAGGACAGGACTGATTCTCCTCTAGAAAAGGCAGCACTGGGCGTTGGTGGCGCACGCCTTTAATCCCAGCACTCGCGAGGCAGAGGCAGGCGGATCTCTGTGAGTTCGAGGCCAGCCTGGGCTACCAAGTGAGCTCCAGGAAAGGTGTAAAGCTACATAGAGAAACCCTGTCTCGAAAAAACCAAAAAAAAGAAAAAAGAAAAGGCAGCTTGGTACCCTCCTCTTCTCCCCACCCTCACCCCACCCTGCCCCCCACTCTTTGCCACACCAGAGTGCAGGAGGAGATGACCACCCATGAACCAGAAACCAAGCCTTTACCACCTACCTCATCTCCGACATCTTGCCTTCCAGTCTCTAGAATTGAGAAATCATTTCTGCTGTTCAAGTCACCCTGTCTGTGCTACGACAAGACACTGACCCTGACGGCTCACTTCCCCATTGCCTTTCAGTTCTGAGGGGAAACTTGCCAGGATTTTAGAAAGGCACCCCCTCTCTGGGTCTGTCTGTCTCCTTCTGCTCACAGGCACCCAGGTAATGATGACTCCAGGGATCTACGGCTCACATTTGATCTTCACTCAAGAAGGCAAGAATTCTTAAAAAACAGACCCGGACACTTAATAGACCTTGAAATAGTATATGTAGAAACTTCCCATGTGGGCCAAACCACGGGGATGGTTTCTCTCATCCATGCTCAGGGGGTTTGTCCTTAGCGTCCTGTAAAGCTAGTAATCTGTGTAGGTTCTGTCCTTTTGGATGCTTACTAATTCATCTAGGAAATGTATGCACTGGAGCTCAAATTTATATGTTCTCTTTAATTTATTTGGCTTAGTTAAACTATATACAGTGGCTTCTTCAGAGCAAAGACGGTTAAAATGTGAACAAGAGGTTGAAAAATATCTGTAGCATAACCAAACACACACACACACACACACACACACACACACACACACACACACAGCACCGTATACACGGCAGTTCTTTATTCACTGAGCCATGTCAGATTTATCACACTTCTACCAGACTTACATGCTTGTGAGGAAAAGAATTACAAGCGACCAAATGGAAACAAGATTGCAGCCCACGCCTGGTGACACTCCGTACATGGAGCTGGGGGTCACTGAGACCTGGCTGTGAATCTCTGCTTTATTAGCTGCATGATCCTGGGCCGTAGACTCAGGGTCCCTTTAAGCCTTGGTGTCCTCAGCTATTTAGAACAAGAAGATAGAGAGAACAATGAAACTCCACCTTAGGTAGTAGCCCAAGCAGCATTTAATCAGTGAATGGTCACCACTGTGACGGCACGCCAACATTTTCAAAAAGAATTCATCGGCCCCAGGTCATCTTGGGATTCAAAAGGAAAATTATTCTTGCTTTATCATTCTAATTTAGTTTACTCCACGGCTTTATTTATTTATCCACTGCACTGATTTCAGTAGGAGGTGCCCATGCAGATATGTAGCTGCATCTGCTGTAAATGTGAATTTGTGGCTGCTAAGGATGCCCCATCTTTTGATTTGGCAAAAACTGGCAGAAGGGGAGGTGGAGCCATGTCCCTTCCGTTTTCTCATGAGGGAAGCCCCAGAGATCCTCAAGATATGGGAAGATCTAAGAGGACATTGTCATGTGTGCATGGCTTCTCTCAGGTGGGACCGAGCCTTTGGGCTGTTCCGCAAAGCTGTGTGTTGTGCTCTGCAAACTTTCCTTGGAGACAATGCATGCCGTTTGCTCTTCATTGCTTTACGTTCGTGGCTCAGGTCAGACCCACTGTTCTTGTGCGCTTGCGCATCGACAGACAAGGCGTAAGCACGTTCTTTGGAAGGGGGCGCTCCTCATCCCAAATCATACAATCTAAGTGCCCTTAGGATGGGCACTAAAGCCAAGGCTTTACTTGATAGCTTGTAGACATCGTGAATTTCGCTTTTTCTTTAAGCTCCAAACTAATCTGTTAACGTTTGTTGATGTCATGCACACCAGTTTATCGATACTTGGAAGAGTTAATTTCCCTAGCAATCTGTCTTGGCAGCTCCTCTCACACGGGCCCAAGAGGAGGGGAAGACATTGCTTGTCTGGCATATGTAATGTGGAAGTATGTTGAAATGAAGCCCGGTTTTCCCTCTCCCCCACCTGACCGCGGCTGCCACATAGACGCCGCTGAACCACCTATTTTACCCACCTCAAAAAGCACATTATAAAATGGCACCAGGTCTCTTCTTCCTCGAGTCAAGGAATGCTCAGGGAATTAAAAACATCAAAAGCAGGAAAAGTTAAGTAGCTCCAACAGGTACAGATCTAAGGTAAAGAACTACACCCAGCTGCAGAATCTCAGATCAAATACGCCTGCTTTTTCCTCTCGCCCTTTGGGGTCGAACCTCTGATAAATAATTCACAGACTGCGGGTGCAAAGTAGTTTGCATACTGACAAGATTAAAAAGAATGCTTTGTCTGGGTTAAATTTACAATCTGAAACCTTCCTTTAAAATGTCAAGAAGGTAATTAATTTAAGAAGGTTTGCCAAGCAGAGTCTCCGACCCTGTCAGAAACATTTCATTTCCTGAGGGTGAAGGGGGATGTTGCATTTTTTCTTCCCCAGATGCCTGCTTTGCTTCCCATTTTAAGACCTTTCTTCTTCTTCCTAACGTGCTTTTTATGGCTCTTTTCTTTTCAGCCCCTCCCCCCAAGTTAACCTAGTATTCTTTCCCGATTTTTGCGGTTAATATCATCTAACGACGTCTGCGTCTGCAAATGAGCTTTGCCCAGGGACCAGAGCACAGGTCAGACCTTTTGACACAAGCAGGTAAAGAGCATTTTCACAGAGACACTCTCCCCTGCCCGAACATTCAGGCAAGCCTTTTGAGTAGCAGCAGGAAATGCATAAATTTAACAGCATGAAAACTCGCTTTTGGCATAGCAAAACATCCCTTCCCACATGTGCTTGCTTGCGTGCCTTCCTATGAATGAATGTCTGCAACAGTCGGTGGCGTTTGTTTGGCAGCTCTTGGAGCCAAGTTTATGGGTGTGAAATTTTATTAGTGATTATGTCCCCTTAACGAATCCCTGTAGATGTCAAGGGAGAGATTAAATGATGCGCTTCGGGTTTGGGAAACTAATCCCAAATTCATGGACCGCGGTCCGAATCCACATGCATCCACGGGGCAGAAATCGGTGTTAATTGGTGTACTAGAAGTGCACCCCACTCCCTCTTAAAGTTGGAGCTAGCGGATGCTGCAAAGTTAAATTTCCAAGATGCTAATCAGGAATAAATAATGTCTTCTCTAATTTACTTGAGGCAACAGAGGTCAGCCAGAATGTGTCACCGTGCTAAACGAGAAGGAAAATGTTTCAAAAATATGAAATTCGAAGTAAGAATCTCATGGTTTTAATGTGGTTCTAAGTCAGAAATGCGCTGGATAGGGGTGGTTTTGGAGGCTTCTCTGTCCTCCCCCATTACGTTACCAGTTCTTGACATGTGAGTGGCGTTCGTACCGCCCAAGTTCAGTTTCCTTCTATAACTGTGTCATCACGGTGGGGTCAGGACATGCTGTATCATTCGACAGCTGGGTTCTCAGAGGCTTTGGAAAGACAGCCACTGGACAGATTATTTTGCAAATGGCTCTCTCTCGGCCCTGGATGCCTTGGGAAAGGAGGCATCTCATTAAGGGTTGTGTGGGTTTATCCTTCATGGAGTCGCTAGTCTACTAGGCTGACAGTCTGCATATTAGTCTCTGGTGCTTTCACTTAAATTATTCATTATCTTTTAAAAATATTTTTTAATTGGCATGCAAAGTAGCACATTCCATTATGACATTTTCCTACAGACTCGGTTTGGTTAGTCCTCCCTGACCCCCTCCCAATCCACTTTGGTGTCTCATTTATCCAATTACTCTCCGCACGCTCTTTCCTTAAAAACTCTTCTTTACCCCCTCACAGTCCACATTCTAGTTTCGTGGCCTCGACCCACATTGATCCTCACATAAAAATACATAGAGGAAAATGAAAAGCTAGAATTCACATGTGAACGAGAACGCGTGCTATTTGTCTTTCTGAGTCCGGGATACCTCACTCCCCTGCAGTGATTTCCAGACCTGCTTATTTCCCTGCAGGTTTCATAACTTCAATGTTCTTTATAACAATAAAATCCCATCCTTGACATTTCACTTGTTTTGAGGTTTCTTTTGGAAAGCCCTGGCATTACACATTAACAAGAAGTAAGACCAGATCATCAATGAGATAGTCTTTAGTTTTAATTAACATAAAAACAAACAAGCTTAGAACTAAGTAATGTGATTTAAGGGCTGGGGTCTAGCTCGGTTGGTAGAGTGCGTACCTGGCACTCCAGAAGCCCTGGGGTTGATCTCCAGAACTTGATAAACTATACATGGTGGTGTCCTCAGGAGATGGAAGGAGTAGCATCAGAAGTTCAAGGCCAACCTCAGGTTCATATAAGCTCAACCTCAGGCTGGCTGCATAAGACTGTCTTAAATTTTTTTTTTTTTCAGTCCCCAGCATCTTCAAGCAGCCTTGGTAGAGTTTTACCGGGCAGCGGTGGCACAGGCCTTTAATCCCAGCACTCATGAGGCAGAGGCAGGAGGATCTCTGTGAGTTTGAGGCCAGCCTGGGCTACAGAGTGAGTTCCAGGAAAGCCACAAAGCTATACAGAGAAACCCTGTCTCGAAAAACAAAACAAAACAAAACAAAAAAGTCAACTTAAATTTAAGAAAAATGTATATTTCTTATTATCTAGCATTACTTTTGCAAAATCATGTATATGGTGTGTGTGTGTGTGTGTGTGTGTGTGTGTGTGTGTGTGTGTGTGTGTGTATGTGCACCAGGAGGCCCTAGGAAGACATTGGCTGCCTTACTTCATCACCGTCCATGTTATTCCCGTGAGATGGAGTCTCTCACTGAACTTGAAGCCTGCATTCTGGCTCAGGACCCTCAAGGTCCTGAGATCTGCCTGTTCTGACCCCAACTCTGGGGTTACAGGCAAGTGCAGCATGCTCAATGTTTTTACATGGTGTCTTAATCGGTGTTCTGTTGCTGTGATGAAACACCTTGACCATAGCAACGGAAATCATTAAATTGGGGTTCAGAATTCAGAGGTTTAGTCTGTTGTCATCATGGCTGGGAGCATGGCAGCACTCGGGCAGACACAGTGCTAGAGAAGGAGCCGAGAGTCTACATCTGGATCTGCATGTAGCTGGAAGAGAGAGAGACACTAGGCTTGGCTTGAGCATTTGAAACCCCAAAGCCCACCCCCCAGTGACATACTCCCAACAAGGGCACACCTCCTAATCCCTGTCAAGTAGTGCCACTGCCTAATGACCAGACATTCAAGTCTGTGAGCCTATGGGGGACATTCCTATCCAAACCACCATACATGGGTACTGGGGGATTCAAACTCAGCTCCTCATGCTTGAGCAGCTAGCATTCTTATCCCCTGAGCCATCCTCTAGCCCTCAACATCAGCTTTTTAGTTCCCTTTGTCATAACTCTGTCATGGCTGTACCTTTTCTTGACCTTTGTTGCTGAATATCTTAGTTCCAAAATCATGGCTTGGGGTTAAATTCTTGCATCCTAAATATCATTTAACTTTTCTAGATTCTGAGTGTTTTTTTCTCCCTGTTTCTTTCCAACTTCATTTCAGCTGATATATTTCTTCCTGGAGAGGCATTGATATATATAACAGTAATGAGAGGCTCTATAGATGTGTGTCTATGACATAGTCAAGAGGCATCAATCACCAGGGTTCCAAAGTACAGTACCCTTGAACTCAGTCCTGATGGGCAGCTGCATGCCCCCACACCCTTTCCTGACCGGTGCTGGTATTTCTAGCAAAAGTAACTGGGATAAATTTGCATCCATGGGTAGGGAGGGGCATGAATGAACAACAGTTTGAATGAATGGAGGTTGAGTATGGATCCAGATTCCAGGAAGCCCAAGGCTTACAAACTTTGGAGGGCCTCTCTAGTAAGATTCAAAGATGTAGGTAAAAATTAATGCAGCAGTAAAAATTATTTTAGCATGAATAGAAACACTGCATCAAATTATAAATTTGAAAAAGTTAACAAATACCACAAAAGAATTAAAATCTTAAAAAGTCATATTTTTACTAAGGGATCGATATGCTTCTAAAATAGTTTCATCTTTACGACATCTGCTTTTTGATCTCAGCTTTCTACAAATAGTGGTCTTTGTGACGTTATCTAGAGGGGAATAGAAAGGTCATTTGATCTTCTCTTTGATAAGTGTGCCTTCATTTCTGTTACTGTGATAAAATCCTGTGACAGAATCAGATGAGAAGGGATTTATTCTGGCTTACAATTCCAGGTTACAGTCTACTGTTCTGGGGAAGTTGAGGAAAGAACTTCAACAGCTGGTCACATCATACCCATAGTCAAGAGTGGAGAGAAATGAATGCATGCTTGCTCATCTGTGTGCTCTTTTGTGCTTAGCTTGATAGTTCCATTTTTATACAGTTCAGGACCTCTACCTAGGGAATGATGTCACCCAGAGTAGACTGGGTCTTGTCACATCAAGTAACTTAATTAAGACAATCTCTCACAGATAACTTGACAGGCCAACCTAGGGAATGATGTCACCCACAGTAGACTGGGTCTTCTCACATGAAGTAACTTAATTAAGACAGCCTCTCACGGATGTTGATAGGCCAACACAGTGTAGAAAATTCCCCATTGACATTCTCTTCTCAAGTGATTCTTGGTTGTATCAGGTTAACACTTAAAACTAATCACCAGTTTTAAGTTAGTAGATAGAACTGATGAAGCATATGGCTTCACACACACTCATTTTCATTGTCAGCAAAATAACCAAAATTATGTGTTTTATAAATTCTTAGAAATCTGTTTAGCTTTCACTGAAAAAGAACAAACACTGTGTTTATAGTTACATGCACTAAATTATCACGAGCAACGGAAGAGAACTTCCAGTTTGGTCAGCCATCAATGAAAGCCAAGTACAACTGGAGGCATTTTCCGAAGATCAGCTTATAACACATTTAATATTTATTTTTCAATGGGAATTGAAATATCCCACTTGTCTAAATCAAGGTATTGGGAGGTCTATGTTGCCACCCCCATAAGCTCCAAAGACAAGCCTATTTTTCCTTTGCAGCTCCACATGTTATCACTTGGCTCATTGTCCCCTTTCATATCCAAAGCCCACGGTGGCCAGTCCAGTCTTGTTCACACTACATCACCCTGATCCTCGACTCTCGTGCCTCCCCTTACCCATTTAATGGTGTTTACGATTACTTTACAAGTACCTTGATCATCAATGGAAATCTGCACATCTCAAGGGCAGATGTTCAGCAACCCCAGTTTCATCTGCTACCCAGGTCCCTGTTGTCATGTATCATGTCATTTGTGGGTTTCAGAGACTCAAAACTAGCTCTCTTCGAAGAACCACTATTTTGCTTTGTACAACACTTGGCACTTATTTTATAATGGACTGACTGACTGAACGACAAGAGAAGGAATTCTGAGAGGGAAGAGGTGGTAAACATGTCAAATTCTATTGGGATCAAGGGTGAAGAGTGAGAAATATATGGTGGTCCAGACAGCCAGGAGGGCACCGGTGGTCTTTGAAGAAACATCTCTGCAACTCCAGGCTTGCAAAATCAAGCTGTGCTGAGGAGATGAAGGCAGGGAATTTCTGCTGTTTTGAAGCAAACATCAAGAGAACTCAGAGTAGAGCCAGAAAGGCAGTAGAATCCCTACAAGGATATATTATTTATGTTGATGATGATGATGATGGAACAGAATGGTTAGACCAGGGCAAAGGAGACAGCATATAGAAATATGAAAATAGAGAAAAGGGTTAAGTGGTGAATCAATACCTTTGAGGGAAAAGTGGGGCTAGAACTAAATAACAGAAGACAAAATGAAGCCAGACAGGTCTTCCCGGGAGTGAGAAGGAGGAGACGCATAGGAAGGGCCAGGCACAAGCAGAATAGGAAAGAGCACATGTTAGTCAGAGGACCCTGAGTTTTCCTGTAAGCTGGAAACCTTGTCACTTCAGGACAGTGGAGAAAACAGGTTAGATTCTAGAGGACAGGGGTTGGAGGGAGGTTTGTCACATGTCACCAGGAGCCCAGGTGACAGAGTAGAGGTGAGACAGCATGCCTTTAAAGTGACCCTGGCGCATTCGAGTGTTCAATGAATTCAGGTGTGCCTCGGGCTTCTAGACTCACTCTGAGGTGATCACAGATGGCAGCAGCAAGCTCACAGGTCAGAAAAGACAGAGTTACGTGGCGGAAAAAGAGCGAGTGCACAGGGGTCTCTTTCCCATTGCAGCCTGCTCCTGAGAGCACCGCCTGATGGCTGACCACATCCGAATTGGGTGCAGAGGGATGCGACTGAGCATGGGATTGATGGAGCGACTCAGCAAAGAGGAATAGGGCCTTGGAAGGAGCAGTAGGAAACTCAGGCTGCCGTGGAGTGAACGAGTAAGATGCTGAAGATGGGGCATGGTGTGGTGAGGCTTGTGGGGACCAGCGTGGAAGCTCCCTGACGTGACCCGACCCAGGAGTTGATATTGACAGTAGAGATGTCCAGAACCTGACATCTTAGGTGGTATTTCCTGTGTAGGGTTTGCTGGCTTGCTGGGCTAAGACCACAAAGAGCTGGGACAGAGGTGGGGTGAGTTAAATAATATTGGGAGGTGACAGAGTAACAGGGAGATAGAGAGGAGACTGGGGTCCTGAGAAAGGGTTTAAGAGGCTGCAGTCACGGATCCCATTGATAAAGAAGATTTGGGATCGGGATGCAGGAATGGAAGACGATGTGGTGAGGGAAGTCAACAAGAAGAGAGTCTGTGAGGAGAGCAGTGGCCTCAACAGAGGTGAGGGGTGAGTGCTGGGGATGGCGGCAGGGCTGGTGTGTGAGACCTGTGGTGGGAAGGAGATATGAGTACTTGGGGCGGGGGGCAAAAACAAGCCAGGGTGGCTGGCCAGAGAGAGCAGGGGGAGTACACAGAAGACAGTTTGGAGAGGTGGCGTCAGGAAGCAGGTGGTTCTACAACTTGCTCAGGAAGCTAGCTTATGTTTTAAAAGAATTGTTCAGACTTTGAGTCACCATTGTTACCTACACCGGATGTAAACAAATATAACCGAGCAAGAGGATGCAGCTCCTGGTAGGAGTCCCATGTTCCAGTAGGTGGCCTCAAGCCTGCACACATGTGGACATGCATGTTGTAGACTTAGTAGGTTAGCAGAAGAAAAAAAAAAAGACAAGAATTTGAGAAGAGAACATATTGAAGAAAATGTGGTTGTTTGAATGAGAAAGCCCCCCACCCCTAAGCTCATAGATTTCGATAGTTGGTCACCAGGGGGTGGCACTATTTGAAAGGAGTAGGAGGTGTGACCTTATTGAAGGAAGTGTGTCACTGGGGGTGGGCTCTGAGGTTTCAAAAAGCCCATTCCAGGCCCAGAGTTGTTCTCTTCCTGCTGCCTGCAGATCCAGATGTAGACCTCTCAGCTCCTTCCCCAGCACCATGTCTGCCTGCTGCCATGCTTCCTGCCATGACCATGATGGACTGTCCCTTTGCCTAGTGTTTCAGACTCCTAAGTGTTTAAAGAGACCATAGAGAGCGATGCCTACTGTGAAATGGCAAAGGATGTTAGTTAAGTGCTGAGCATCATGTCCAGCTCGTTCTGGATGTTCAAATACGCTGGTGTAACGAGTCTTTCTCTGTCCCACCAGCCAGCTCTCAGGCAATGGCACAGAGACTTCTTATTAGTTATAAATGCTCGGCCTCTAACTTAGGCTTGTCCCAGTAGCTCTTATAACTTAAATAAACCCATTTATATTAATCTACATTTTGCCTCCTGGCTTTTGACCTTTCTTTCATCTTGCACCTCCTGTTTCCTTTCTGTGTGTCCTTCTATCTCCCTCTGAGTCCTCCAGGAAACTCTTTGGTCCATCCAGACCAGCCGAATGTGGACTCTGCTCTCCGAACTGAGGTTGGACTCTATTGGCGGTTGGTCTCAGATTGATCAACACAAACAGATCCCCCACAACATGCTGGTTCCCACATTTCTTTCTCCAGAATTTGCCTAGGATTCAAGGATGTAAATGTGTGAAAGGGATCTCAGATTCAGGGCTGCCCCATGCGAGTACTTCCAGATTCAATCCATGTGCTCTGTTCAACGTGGAAACTCTCACACACTGAAGAACGTCACATATACTTTTTTCCCCCACACTATCATTTCATATTTGTACATGACCTTAGAGGTCATTTATGATTTTTAAAAATAACACTGGGTGGGCAGCTTAAGTCCTGTGTGATCATACCTATCTGCCTCTAGCACTTGCCTGCTCCACTGAGTGTTTAAGCCTGTGGCTAGATGAATCAAGCCCTCCCCCTCCCCACTGAGCACACCCGAATCGCAATAGATAGCTAATGCTTTGCCTGACTTTGATCTTGTTTTGTTTAATATCTTTCTTTCTTTTACATAATGATGGCAAATTGCCATTGTAAGAGGTAAGAGCTGCCTCAAGAAGCCAAGGGCTTGGGAGGAGAATAATGGGCTGTGGAGGATGAAGAAACTTTAAGGAAACTACATAGCCATGCAGTAATTTTGGAATCTGACTTGTGAATTTACAGATGTCCCACTACGATGAGGTCACCCGTGGGACAGTCTCTAGGGAACACGGTCACAGAAACAGTGACTCAAATAACGCCAAAGGAACTGCTTCAAAAATGCCCATGACAGTTTCAATTCTTTGCTTTAGAGCCTTGACGACACATGGAGAGTCTGAAGCCCAATGTGGTTTGGACAGTGTTGTGTACTCTAGGGAGACATTGTGAGGGCTGAAGGAGCTGTGTGTTACCTGATGTAGGCCCAGGCACACTGTGAGACTCAAGGCACGCTGTCAATCATTATCCCAGCTGTTCCCATGCTTCTGCGGAGATCCGCGTGGCAGACTTTTACTCACCCCCATTTCAATGTCCTGTTACTATTCTTCCTTCCTCAACAGCCATGTAAAATTCATTTTCAGAGCTATTTGTTGATCTTGTATTACAAGTTCTGGAAGGGAGAATTTGATGCAATAGATGATACAAAGTAGGTCATAAACACAATTACTAATTTAAAAAATTAAAGGAAGACAGAAGCCATCACACTCATTTCATTGGAAGTATTACCTCAACAATTACTGGGACGTGTAGACGAATTTCTAAACAGTCTTAGTAAATAAGAAACCCAGCGCCAAATACAGAGGAAATAGCCAAGGAGATCAGAGCAAGAGCCATGACTAGCTTTAGCTTACCACCAGCAGTAGCTTCCCCAGAGAGAACTTTTTCCTGTGTGACTTGTGTTTTTATTGTTTTCCTGTTCTACCTTCTCATTGGCTCTAAGCCCAGCCACATGACTTCTTCGTCATTGCCTGTCTATACAGACCTCCAGGTCTCTATGGTTGGTACTGGGATTACAGACTTGTGTCACCATGCTTGGCTGTGTCCTTGACCACGCAGAGACTCTGCCTGCCATGTGATTGGATTAAGGGCATGGGCTACCACTGCCTAACTCTGCTTATGGCTGGCTATATGACCTTGTTAGGTGACCGCTGATCTCCAGGCAAACTTGATTTATTAACATACAAATAAAATCACATTTCAGCACAATTAAAATATCACCACAGGGAAGAGTCACACTGGAAACCACCAATGAGATACTGTACTTGAGTCACAGTCAACTCTATGACTCTTGTAGTCCAAACTAATTTAGGCCTTCAGTTGTGCACATAGTTAACATTTGGTCAAGTAGTGTGTGTTCATGTTCATTCACTTTTCATTCTGAAAGTCTCACTGATTGCCTTTCATGTGACAAGCACAGATCTAGTCAACATTGACTGAACAGGAAAAGAACTCTGGAGAAGAAGACACTGTTGTTTGCAAAGCATGCATTTCAAAAACTGTGATACTCAAGATAAAATATCTTGTTATCAAGGGGAAAAGAGAAGTGTGGGATGGAGGCAGTTGACGAGAATTTATAGTTGCCTGCAGTTAACTACATCAGCTGCTTCTTTCCAAGGGCTACCAAGCTCTTGTCTCACTGGTTGCTGGTGGCCACGTTGGTGCTGCTCCCATACAGCCTCTCTGTGTAGGTGGAGCTTTTCTGTATCCCAGCAGTCACTCACAAATAACCACAGAGACTTAATAGTAATTATAAATGCTTGGTCAATAGCTTAGGCTTGTCGCCAGCCAGCTCTTACAACTTAAATTAACCCACTTCTATTAATCTTTGTGCTGTCCCGAGGCTGGTTTACCTCATCTATGAACTTCCCATATTGCTTCTTCTGCATCTGGCTTGAAACCTCCCAGACTCTGCTCTTATTCTTCTCAGCATTATCTCTGCCCCCCCCCCAAATCCTGCCTAGCTATTAGCCAATCAGCTTTTTTATTAACAGTGAGAGCAACACATTTTCACAGTGTACAGAAGGATTATTCCACAGCATCTATGCTGTTTACTTCCCCTTGCCTCCCCTTTCCTGCCCTTGTTCCTCCCCTCTACCCTTTGGTACCAGATTGTTACCCAGCCACTGGCGCTTGCACCCCCGTCTAAAGTGTGTCCTGCATCACTTAGTCAAAGGAGGAAAGTTAAACCCTCAGAATCGCTCTTTCGGCAGGGTTCTGCCAAAGGAAAAAAAACACTACACGAGATTTGGGTGACAGAAGGAAGAAGAAGCCACTCATCTGTGGAGACAGCTGCATGCAGGAATTTTTGTCAGTACACTGGTATTTATAGCTGCTTCCAGACAATTCCTGCAAGCCACCTGCTTCGAAGATGCAGCAGAGAGAGCCACAGGGGCTCCTGAAACCCCATCATTCAACCACCCCAAAGGTCATTGGTGATTCTTTTCTTGGTACCATAGCTATTTGAATGATTCTGTGAATACCTAATCATCAACACTCGATGACAACTTGAATTACCACTTTCTAAGTTCATCATGTAATGATAACTTGAACAAAACCACAGTGACTTACATAGTAAGTGCATTTTTAAATTGTGTATTAGTTTTATTAGAGGTACATGTGTATGTATGTGTATGTGTCTCTGTGTGTGTTGCATGGTGTGTGTGTGTGTGTGTGTGTGTGTGTGTGTGTGTGTGTTGGAAGGTGTTTTTGTTTTGTCTTTTGGTAGCTGTGACAGATACCTTGGAGAAATAATTTGAAAGGACCAAAGACTTATTTGGGCTCAAGGTTTCAAATTCACAATTCGCTAGCTCATGGTAGAAGGGTGTGGGAGGATTGATGGGTTGATTCATGTGAGTCAGAAAGGAGAAGACAGAGAAAAAGAAGAGGAAGAGGAGGAAGAGAAAGCAAGACATCCTTCAAGAACATCCCCTGCTGTCCACCAGGCCTCTTGTCCTGATGAGCTATGAAGCAGTCAATAAATAAATCCATGAATAAATTCAGCATCCCCATGATTCAGTCACCTCCTAATGATTGGGTCTAGTAGCTGGGGACTAAGCCTGTATGTCACATACGAATCTTCATTCACAAGCTGACACGGGGGAAGATGAGAGGCTTTGCTTCAATGAACCATTCAGAGACATGAATGGATGGAGACGCCACCTCTCTGATGTTACTTCAAGTAGCCTTGGGCTTTGATGACCAGCAGGGAAACATTGTTGAATGATGTGATTTGGTGGAATACCATGCTTCCTCCTGTGTGCCACCAAGCAACAGCAAGTCAGCTTCATTTCAAGAGGGACTCCTTTTCTTCCCACTTATTTATTCAATGTGTGTGTGTGTGTGTGTGTGTGTGTGTGTGTGTGTGTGTGTGTGTGTGAGAGAGAGAGAGAGAGAGAGAGAGAGAGAGAGAGAGAGAGAGAGAGAGAGAGAGAGAGAGAGAGAGAGAGAGAGAGTTGGTTCTCTCTTTATGCTAAGTTATGTCTTGGGGATCAAATGCATGTTGTCAGGCTTGGCAGCAAGAGCCTTTACCCACTGAGGCATCGTACCAACCCAGGGTGTTTCTCATACTTGGTTCAAGCCAGAGATGATGTCTTGTCTCATAAATTCTTTTCTATTTTTTGGTTTTTCAAGACAGGATTTCTCTGTGTAGTTTTGGTTCCTGTCCTGGATCTTGCTCTGTAGACCAGGCTGGACTCAAACCCACAGAAATCTGCCTGTCTCTGCCTCCCCTCCCGAGTGCTGGGATTAAAGGCGTGTGCCACCACCACCCGGATTTGTCTCATAATTCTAAAGTCTGGTCTCTTCTTCTTTATTTCTGCCCACTCATCCCAGAACTCTTACTGACTTTTATTTCTTCAACTCCTATACGTGCATCTGTTTTTCTCCTGGAATGCCCTTCCATTGTTTGTCCATCTGGTGAGTATCCTCCAAGGGATGCAAGATATTGCTTTGAGATGGTTCCAATGCATCCATGGACACCTCCCCCCAAGCTCTTTAGCTATGAAACCCTAACCTGGGCCTGGAGAGGTAGCTCATTGGTTAAGAACAAGACTGTTTACACAGACGATCTTAGTTCAGTTTTCAGCACCCACACTGTGTAGCTCACAGATGCTCTCAACTAAGCTCCAGGGGATCTAGTGCTCCTTTCTGGACTCCATAGGCACCTGCAGTCATTCCTACACACACACACACCACACATACACACCACACACACACACACACACACACACACACACACACACACACACACAAAATTGTTATATACACTTATTTATTTATGCATTTATTTCTGTTTTAACATGCATTCTTTGAAAACAAGGGAGTCCTGTATCTTGAGCTGTCTATATTCGTTTCTCAGTATATATACATACATATGTATATATATATATATTTTAATATATGTTATATATAAAATTTAATATATGCATTAAATGCTTGTTAGATATTGCTAAAATTAATTGATGGCATAAATACAGATAAATTTACGTAAGTGAACAATAATCCTAGACATTGGCTGAAACATAATTAGTTCTCATTAATATAAGTTAAAATTCTGTCATAAATTTTAATGATGGATAATTAATACACTTACAAAATGAATGGTTTAAAATAACTGTGGCTTATATAGTGAATTTGTGTACATAGGATACTTAACTTTCCTGGGTTTGTTGTCTATAGTCTGTAAGAACCTCATATAAGCTCTCAGTACAGGTGGTTTTCATGATTCTGGGTCATTGACAGGGTGCACATTCAATGCAGATCTTCCTGATTCATGATTTCCTCCTGTATGAATGTGTTCTCACCTGGATTCATCTTCTTCCCATCTCCTGTCCTCCAAAGTTTCCTTCTGCCAGCCCTCTCTCTAATTTATTTCCACCTTTATTGAGTTTCCAAGACTGTGACTGCATGAAGAGAGAAAGAAACAGGAAATCCATGGAAGGACAGGCATTTTCTTTCCATAAATTTTAATTCTTGAGCCCTCTTATCTACCCCAGGCTGTGATTTTTTTAACAGATTTTTTTTTAAAGTATTGGTTTATTTCATGAGGACAACACCAAGAAATATAATTGTGACACAAACCATGTCTATACTTTGTCTAGGGGCTATTATCTTTTCTGTGAATTAGGACTGAATCAATACCTAGTAAGATATCAGGGGCATTGCATTCAAGTGATTTCTCTGCAAACAAATAAACTTATGTGTGATCCAGCTCCACCGTGTTGGCAATGGAGAAGAAGCACACAAAGGGATATACACAAATTCTTCACTTTCATTAACTGATCTACCAATAGTTTTAAGATGATCTTCATTGAGCTTATGGACAAATTAATAGAGCTTCATTTATAAAATTCTAAATCTCCAGTTAGGGTCAGTTTCATATCAGACTCTATTAAATTCTTTCTTTTTCATTTTTATTTTTTTCTCTGGTTTAAGTGGTATCTCATCTTTAGATTCTTTTTTGGTTGCTATGCTTCTATTTGTATATCTAGTTACTCATTCTACAGGTGTTTAATGAGTACTTACTAAGTGTGGGACCTTATTGCTTTGGGGCATCCAGCATAGTACAAAGTCCAAGCTTTCCAAAAATCTTACATTCCAGTGAAGAGAGGTGATGGGTAAATGAAATTAAAAAAAAAAATGTAGGCAGCGAGTGCTGTTGAGAAAACAGTAAAGCAGATTAAAATCACAGATGACCTAGGGGCTATTTTTGTGAGAATGGCTGAGAGATTCTCTCCAAGGAGGTGATTTTTGAGTGAAGGCTTGAGTCAGTAGGAATTAGCCATGGGTGGAATCAATAGACAGTATTCTAGGCTGAAAGAGCAGTGAATGAGCCTGGTGGGGGAAGGAACTTGGTGGGACAGATGCAGAGTTTATGTGGCTGGAGCTTTGTTAACATACATGGACTGACATATGCACATCCTTTTTCTCTTAGGAGATAACAATGTCACTATGTAGTCTAGGTAGGCCTTGAACTCATGAAGCTCTTGCTGTAGCCTTCCCAGTGCTCAGGTTTTGGGCATACAGCACTACCCCATACTATGTGAAGAATTTTTTGTTTCCTCTCTTCTTCTCTTTCGTTTGCTTTATTTGCACTCCACGGCAAAATAGTTATTATTGTTTCTACTTGGTAGAAAAGAAGATGGCAGTCTCTAAACTCAGCCAATGACTTTTCCAGTAGTGGGGGAGTAGGGGGAGGAGAGAGAGAGAGAGAGAGAGAGAGAGAGAGAGAGAGAGAGAGAGAGAGAGAGAGAGAGAGAGAGAGAGAACTAGCTTAGCTTATACTCCTAGTCAAGTGTTCTTCCCTTTCTTCAGGGAATGATGAGATGCTTGGTTGGCTCCAGGCTCGCTTTAGTATACAAAAACTTCTGTAAAACTACTTTGTGGGAAAAGAAAGCACAGACAGACCAGGAGCCCAGAAGAAAGCCATAAGGAGTTGTCAGGGAATCCTAGGTTTGGGTGCAGGGTAGAGGCCTTTGGTGTCTTGCAAGAGTTTCTTTTCCCACTGGGATAGTCTCTAAGGATGCAATTCTATGAAGGTAAGATGCTTCCCATCGGCTGGATAGACGGTGGTGATCTACAGTACTTACACTGGTACTTCCCACGTGCCTGGCCTGGAAAGGAAACGCACGGAAAACCACCTTGATCCCCTTGACTCCCACACTGATGTCCAGTGATTTTAGGAGCCAGGTGAATAGTCAGAAATCATTGGATGTAGACCTTTCCACATGTTTTTGTTAATAAATCCAGAAATGTAAGCAATAATGTAACACGTGGAGAGACAGGTAGACTTGGGGTTAGGTTAAGTCCTTTCCTTTATAACCTATTTATTGAGTACCTACTGTCAAATTCTGTGACTAGTGCTAGGGAGGGACAGACTTAGCCCCTCCATCACTGAAGGTTGGAGACTGCAGCAAAACTGAACACATCAACAGGTAGTGATAGCAAAACTAGTACATAGGAGACATCCACAGAACAGTGTAGGGGAAAACAGAAGGAGAAACTTGCCTTTGATTTTCTCCTTCTCTTTTGAGAAAGTCTTGCATTCCCATTTTCTGCTGAATAAAATACTCATTTGGTAGATAAAGCCTCGATTGATAGTTCTCAGGTGACCTAGCAAAAATTGAATAATTTCTGACTGTTCTTCAAATATCTGTATGTAATAAAGATGGTGTTCTATCATTACTGACATAAATTTAAGGGTTAGAGACTTACTGTGATAAGACTCGGAGATGAGCTACTTAAGCTGAAAGTGGAGAGTCTGAAGTTTCCCCTTATAGTAGCATTTAATTATAAAATAAACACCGATATGGAGATTGGTTGGGAAGACGAAGGCTGGATGGATGGTTTGGGGGGTATCTGTTTTATCTGTGTGACATGCTATCATTATGGTGAGCCTTGGAGACAAGGTGCATATAGTATGTCCTAAAGTCATTGTTGAGGACTGGATATTGCTAAATAAAATTTCACTTCAATTTTGTGTGAGTGTAAGTGAGTTTTCTGACCATGGACCTCACATACCAATGACAGAGAGAATAGCCCTCTTCAGAGTTAAGTACAGTTCCCTTAAAGCTCCTTCAGTCTTGAAGATTCATGTTCTCCTCTCAGCTCCTCCCAAATCTCATTTTTAGCTCCTTATTTTTCCATTGTGTCCCTTGACATGGTCATTAAAATGACCCAGAACCCTTTTGTGTCCAGATACAAATTCTGTCAGCCCAAGTTGGGATGTGTTCCTCCAAGAAACTGTCCCCACAAAGAATGGCAGATAGTCTATTCAGGTTCCTCTTGCCTGTCAGGCCATTTTCAAGTGTCTCCATGTTAAAAAAAAGAAAGTAGAGTTCTTTTACTTAACATCTTCTGGGGACAGTGGGGAGAGAGCATTGTGATTTATCTCTCACAAACAGGAAGAATTTCTCACTGTGTTCTTACCACTCTTTACTGGTGAGAAATGTCTCCAGAATGGCTCCATGAGTATGGATCCAGCTGATTCTCATCATCGCATGGTCTGTATTATGAGCTCCTACTTGCTGAAGTGTGTGTATAGCCTCAGGATCATCACTTTGGTGCTTTTGTAGTCATTTGAGGACAGGGACAGAGCAGTGAACAGTTTGAGACACCTGCTGAGCTTGTCCTCGAGGTGATGTCTGTCACCTTATTTCAGCAGACAAGAGAATGGTCTGTCTTCTTGCTGGACACCTCACCACAGACAGGTGTCGCTCGCCTGGTCTACCCAATGCATTTGTTTTCACATTTGTGCTTATTTGTTAGTGAGTCTGTGTTTAAGGTGATCTCAAATGCACTGTCAAGATGCTGTCTATTGTTCTTAACCACAAGAAGGCTGGCTATGACGTGTCTCACAGACAAAATGTATGTGTTGAACTGCATTTGGAATCGAATTCACAGTGCTGTGGGCTGTGAGTTCAATACTGACGAGCTCACACTTGGTATTGAATAAGGTGTCCTTACACAGAGACACACCTAAAATAAGCTTGATAAAAACATGAGCAACTAACCCAATCCTGCATCTCCCCTAGGGGTAATGGTTTAGTATTTGCTAGTTCAGTGTTTTTGGCGACTTTATGGAAACGACAAAAATGAATAATGAAAATTGACTGTTCTGTACCAGCACCTCAAAGGGGCAATTTGTAAGGCCATTCCCAAACACAGCAAGTGCATTCTGGGAAGAAAACTGGAGTTCACACAATCTTCCCTACTGAGTAAAATGAACAAAGACAGTCACACATTGTCTACTGATACCTATGATGTCACTAAATGGTGTAACTTTATTGGGCCATTGTCATGTATGCAGTCTGTGACTGATCAAAAAGTCGTTATGTGGCACATGATTTTGGTGAGGGAGAAATCATCATTCATAGTTAACTAGAGTCTCCTTACCCTCATTCAAATTTATTCTCTCTTGTTTGCACACAGCGTTAAATTTCAATGCACGGAGACAAAGGAATTCCACCTGCTAATCAGCCCTGGATTTGTGCAGAACAAGGCTGTCCTACTTAGAGAGAGCCTTGTGGAGCATTCATAATTCATAGAAGGGGCTCTGAAGGCGTTTCCAAGAATTGTCACAGAACTCTGTCAGTTCCCGCTGTGATGAAAAGCACAGTCCTGTGAATATGATTCAGGTGCATCGGTACATGAGGAAACTGTCCGTCGCCGCTTGGGCTCTCTTCATGCTCTAGGGCTGTTCCCTCCAGAAGAAAGTCACGTGACAGATGATTTCATGGTATTTTACTCAGCGTGGGATGTGTTTTAGAAGCAACACTTCAAAACCTTGACCTTTGCCTCATTTTCCCCTTCATTGTTGATTTAGAAGATTAGAGGTACGACACAATCTTTTTCTGAATGTCTTCTCATATACACAGTCGGAAGACTTCAGAAAGAATTTCTGGCACACTACTGAAGTGTAAATCAGCCAAGAAGAGGCGATTTGCAAATTGCTCTCCCCTTTATAATTTTGTTTCATTAAAGAAGGGACAGGAGGGTATGTGAGCAGCCACAGGGCATGGGTTGCATTTTCTTCCTAGATGAGTGAAGATCGTTCAACAGGAAACCCCATTCTGAGGAAACTAGGTAGATTTTACTGTGCATAAAATCCTCCTCTGGTGAGCTTTTACAGTTGACAGAAATGTGTAAACCAAAATTAGAATTTGCTTAGCTTTTACATTTTATTGACATCTTATCGTGTATGAACAAAGTGAAGAGATTCATAAGACTTTTTAAAAAATCTTAATAGGTGAACATACATAGGACCTGAGGCAGATCAGTGAAACTCACACACTTAGTCGCCGCTGACATGCCTTTTGTGTGAGTGGCCAAAGATGAAGGCTTGTAGCATAGGGATCACAAGGACGAGGAATCGTATAAACCCACGGTTCACAAGCCTTCCCTTCAAGTGCAGATATCTTGTGTTCTATCTGCAAACGTGTCTGCCGATGTGGAAGGTAAGGATATGTTCAGAATATGCAGTGGTTACTGAAATAACATCTGCAGTCAGTCCCTACCTAAGTCCTGTGAGAAATGCCCTTCGTAGATATTTGTAAACCGGTGTTCAGCCATTGCATTGTTTGATATATTGTCTTTAAAATGCTGTCCAGTGGGTTAAAACATACATAGCATAAAGTCTACCGCTATTTGAAGTGTGCAGTGGTATTAATCATGCAGTGGTGTGCACCACCGCTACCATCACTTCTAGAACACTTTGTCCTTCCCCATAGAAACTCAGGATTGATTAGGCCAAACGCAATTTCCTTGCACTCTCACACCTAGGAACTTCCATTCTGCTTCATCCTACCCGAGTATGCCTGCTCTAAGTTTCTCATGTGAGTGGAACCATAAAGTATTTATAATTTCTGACTGGCTTATTTTGCCCAGCATGATGTTTCTAGGGTTCATCCATGTTGTAGTGTGTGCCCAAATGTCATTCATTTTTAAGGCTGAATGAACAATAATGGTCTAGGACCTAGTGTTCCATACAGCATCAGAGGCCGGAAGTTCTCACTGGGAAGTGTGAATGTTTGCATCTTCATGGTGGCCTCCACACTCTGGGAGATGGGTCATTTCCCTTTGATGCTTGTCTTCCAGGCAGAGCAATAGCCTTCCCCCTTTAAAGCCCAAACTTTGAACTTTCAATTCAAACTATTTCTTTTTTCAGTAATGCTCTGAATACATAATCACTAATAATCTATGCTAATCACTATAGCATCCAGCATTGGACAGGGTCACGTAACAGGGTAACAATGAGACCCTTAAGCTAGTACATCCAAGAGGGGTGTTTATGTCACATCAAAGGAGGTGCCACCCGCCATATTTCTTCCGGGAACAGTCACTTTTAGTTTATACTCAGAAGGTTGTTATTTTTCTGTCAAATGGTGTAAATCAAACTCTTTCTCTCTAAAATCAGAGATTACCAAAGGAAACAAAAAAGGTTATCCCCCATGATTAGCAAAAGGGTCAACAGCCCTTAGAGCACATTAGGAGGACAAATATTTATGGTATCAAGAAATGAAGCCTATATATCTGAACAAATGAAGAAGCAGACCTCAGAAAATGAAACTGGAGCCATACATGGTGGCACATGTCGATAATCTCAGGACTCGAAGGGCTGAGGCAGAAGAGTTTTGATTGTGAGGCCAGTCTGGTCATCATAGCAAGACTCTGTCTCATTAATAATAATAATAATAATAATAATGACAAAACAAATTAACAAAAACTTGTATTGGACATAGGATGCAACCATCCTAGGCAAAATGTCATAGACCAATAACAACAAACCATTCAAACAAAAACGAAACAGAAGCATATGGACAAAACAATGACCTGGCAGGACCCGAAGAGGCTTCCTTTGATCATAGTGGCTAAGTTTTCATGCAAGCTCCCAGAATGCAGTAATAAGAATTTAATTTTAAAGCACTAACATTCTCAGTGTGTGGTTGAACTAACCCAGGTTTTATTGCCTATACAGTAAAAGTATTTTACTTGTGTAGGACTGACACAGAGAAACTCTCTATATATTTGTGATGTTTAGAAAGTCCCCAGTTACTTAATTCCTCAAAGTCAATGGCTTTGCAGCTTTGGCATGCATCAGAAATCCCACGGAGGGTTTGTCAAAGTCTGCATTACGGGATTGCAGAGCTTCATGCTCTGTCGTTGGCAAAGCTGTCTGGAGGCCATATTTGAGGAACTGCTGGGTGTGTCTAGGTATCTATGACGCCTGGACCAGAGGAGTTCTATTTCAGATAGGATGCTGATAAGGAGACGGTCTTTCACGTGTGCCTACTTTTCTATCATCATTGTTAGTGCAGATATTCAAACCACTCTCAGTCTGAGCTGAAATGCAGCAGCCTTCTGTAGATACCCAATTTTTAATCTTGTCTCCTTGCAATCTGTGATACACAAAGCAGGCAGGGTTATCTTCAAAAGGCTAAGCCAGATTATCCTATTCTTCTGGTTAAAGCTCTTTAATCTTATTTATTTAGTAGAGGCACTCCCTAGCACCCAGTCTTGGCAACCTGGCTCTCTGAGGGGTCCTGCCATCAGGTCCTTGCCCGTTTTCCCATTCTCACTGTACTCTAGACTGCCCCGCTCTGGTTCACTGAACTGCAGTCATGCTATCAACCTTTCATCTCTGTCTAGCACAGAAATGTCCTTCCTTGGCAACTCTACGCCCCGCCCCCCACCTCAACCATGCACGAAGCCTTTGCTATGGTGACCTCCCCCCCCCCCCCCCTTCTTGGTCTGGCTAGTGCCTTCTTTTGCAGTCTTCCCAGAAGACTTCCTGACCGTTCACATTTAAATTAGCTCCCTCCATTTATCCAGATTTAAAAAAAAACACACACACACATTATTATTGTCCTTCATAGTTTTAATCCTAATTCTGGCACACTTCTCTCTCCAGTGACTGGTGGAGCATCCTCAGGCTCCAGGATGCTTGAGTAAGGGGCCATGTCAGCAGGCACCCTGGGCCGTAGCAGCTGTTCAATTTTTTGAATTGCTGGAGGCACAGGAGCAGGCAGACTATTTTGGAGTGTAATGCTTATTCTCTGGATTCTGTTAGAATAAAGAATCTAACACTCGGGGCCCTACTATTTCAGTTAATGCTACTAGTTGCCTAAAGTCCCTGCATTCTGTCTTTAATTGCTGGAAAATTCCGTGGCCTGCTTCAGCATGGTTAGTAACTGTCAGCTTGGGCATAATTATTTTTCTTCTCACATTTTTTTTCCATTTTAAATTTATTAAGCTAGTATACTCTCTTAGTTAGGGTTTCTTTGGCTGTGAAGAGACACTGTGATCACCGTAACTTTTATAAAGGAAAACTGCTGTGGAATGGTCTGTATGTCAAATTACTCTGATTGGTCAATAAATAAAACACTGATTGGCCAGTGGCTAGGCAGGAAGTATAGGTGGGACTGACAGAGAGGAGATAAGAAAGAACAGGAAGGCAGAGGGAGTCACTGCCAGCCCCCACCATGACAAATAGCATGTGAAGACGCCGGTAAGCCATGAGCCACGTGGCAAGGTATAGATTTATAGAAATGGATTAATTTAAGATATAAGAACAGTTAGCAAGAAGCCTGCCACGGCCATACAGTTTGTATGCAATATAAGTCTCTGTGTTTACTTGGTTGGGTCTGAGCGGCTGTGGGACTGGAGGGTGACAGAGATTTGTCCTGACTGTGGGCAAGGCAGGAAAACTCTAGCTACAGAAAACATTTAATTGAGGCTGGCTTACAGTTTCAGAGGTTTAGTCCATTGTCATCATGGTGGGAAGCATGCCAGCGTGCAGGCAGACATGGAGTTGGAGAAGGAGCTGAGAGTTCTACACTGGATCTGCAGGAAGCAGGAATTGAACTGTCTTACACTGGCTATAGCTTGAACATATATGAGATCTCAAAGCCCGCCCCAACAAGGCCACACCTACTAATATTGCCACGCCCTATGGGCCAAGCATTCAAACATATGAGTCTATGTGGGCCAAACCTGTTCCAACCACCATACATAGCAAGTAAAGGTTTTTATTATGGCATATATATATATGTATATGTATATGTATATGTATATGTATATGTATATGTATATGTATATGTATATGTATATGTATATGTATACACACACACACACACACACGTGTCTATGTCTGTTTTTTTATACTTTGTTTTAATTCATTCTCTTCCCCCACTACCCTCCCTCATGGCCCCTCCCTGTCCAGTTCTCTTCTTTTTTTTTTTTTTTTTTTTTTTTTTTTTTTTTTATTTCAACTGCTTGGCCATTAGCTCAGGCCTATCATTGTCTAGCTCTCACTCTTATATTCAGCCCATTTCTATTAATCTTTTCTTGGCCACATGGCTTGTGGCTTACCGGTACTTTACATCTTCCTTGTCTTGGAGGCGCTCCAGACAGTCTTCCCTCTCCTTCCTCCTTTCTCCATTTTCCTCTCTGTTAGTCCCGCCTATACTTCCTGTCTGGCTATTGGCCAATCAGGGTTTATTTATCCACAGCACTTCCCCCTTTTTTTCTTTTTTAAAAAGGAAGGTTTTAACTTTAACATAGTAAAATTACATATAACAAAACAATTATCAAGCAAGAATTACAGTTACAATATTAAAGAAGATATCCTATCTATCTTATATTTGTGAGTTTAAGGTTTTATATCTAACTTATCTTTTATCATAACTAAGGAAAATTGTAAGTATCTAGTCTTTAACCAGTTCTCTTCTTGTATTCAGGTCACATGTGTTCCAGTATTCAGCCTCAAGGTCTCCCCCCACCCCTATGATGATTCTCTTTCAGGTTTTATCTCTGTCTCTCTGCCTCTGCCTATTTGTCTGTCTGTCTGTCTCTGTCTGTCTGTCTGTCTGTCTGTCTCTCTCTCTCACACACACACACACACACACACACACACACACACTCACAATTTTAAATCCAGACTCAATATATATGGGGAAAAGTGTGTTATTTGTCTCTGGGTAAGGCTTTTTTCACTTAACAATGATTTCTGGTTCTATCCATTTTTCTGAAAATGCCATATCATTTCTACAGCTGAACAAAAACTCTGTTGTGAAACTCTGAAGCTTCCATTTCAAATGCCAGTTCTAACTCTATTGAGTTGTATAGACTTTGGATCTGGTTCATTTTTATGTGTGGTGTTGTATTTATTTGTAAGATTTTTTTTTATAATAAGTTTGTGAAATACTTTTTTAAATTCCATTGTGTGTGTGTGTGTGTGTGTGTGTGTATCATATTTTTTATTTACCCAGTCACCTAGATGTTGATAGCCTTCTAGGCTAATTGTATGTCCCTGGCTGTTGTGAACAGGGCAGCAATGAGTATGGATGTCCATGCATCACTGGTGTACATTGTCTTAGGAAGGGTGTACCTGAGTCATATAGTAGTTGTATTTTTAGTTTTCTGAGGGATTCTGTACTGATTCCAATGGCGGCTTCACCAGTTCATATTCCTCCCACCAGTGCACAAGGGTTTCCCTTTCCCCGGGTCCTTGCCAGTATTTGTTGTTATCTGGTGTCTTAGTGGTAGACATTCTAACTAGGGTGAGCTGGACTCTCAAAGAACTTTTAATTTGAATTTTCCCTGCTGGGTAGAGGCACCAAACACTTTAAAAAGCATCTATTGAATGTTTGTATTTCTTCTTTGGAGAATCATCTGTTCAGACCATTAGTCTGTTTATTGATTGGATGAATGATTTTTAGGTATTTAATTTTATCAGCTATTTATGTTTTATGGATATTCACTCATCATCTGCTGGATGGTTGGTAAAGATTATTTCCTATTTTGTCATCTTTTCCACTATTGTTTCTTTTATAATACAGATATATTTGAACTTCATATGCCCCATGTGTCAAGTTTGGGATAGCCTTTGTATGCTAAAGTCCCTTTCCGAAAGACCTTCCCATGCCTGGATCTTGATGTGCTGTAGCTGCTTCCTGTAACAGCTCCAGGCTCCCATAGCTCTTAGATCACTTTGAATTGAGTTTTCCACAAAGGACAGAGAATATAGAACTCGTTTCTTCCCTCTACTCACGGAGATCCAGATTTCCCGGGTGTGCTTGTTGAAGAGGCAGTTTTTTCTCCATTGTATGTTTTGACAGCTTTGTAAAAAATAAAGTGGCTATAACTACGTGAGCTCATTTCTGAGTCTTGTATTTCATTTTATTCCATTGGTTTACATTTCTGTGTTTTGCCACGACTGTGCTGTTTTTTTTTTTTTATTGCTATGGATTTGTAGTATAATTTGAGGTGTAATATCATGTGTGATGCTTTCACATTGATCTGGCTGCTTAGGATTGCTTTGGCTATTCAGGGTCTTTTGTGCCTCCATATGAATTCTTGGATCTTTTTTTTTCTGGTTCTATGAAGAATGTCTTTGGGATTTTGACAGGGATTGCATTAAATCTTTAGGTTGTGTTTGGTAATTGTGGTGGTTTAAATAAGAACTGCTCCCCATAGGATCATGGGTTTGAATGTTTAGTCACCAGGGAGTGGCACTATTTGAAAAGATTAGGAGGTGTGACCTTGTTGGAGGAGGAATGCAGGGTGGGCTTTGAGGTCTCAAAATGCCCATTCCAAGATTGGCGTCTCTGTCTTCCTGCTGCCTGTGGATACAGATGTAGAACTCTCAGCTCCTTCTCCAGCACCATGTCTGCCTGCGTGCTGCCATGCTTCCCACCATGATGACAATGGACTAAACTTCTGAAAGTGTAAGCCAGCCTCAAAGAAATGTTTTCCTTTATAAGAGTTGCTGTGGTCATGATGCCTCTTTCCAGCAACAGACCACTGACTAACACAGTATTATAACCGTTTTCAAAACATTAATTCTGCTAACCCATGGGCATAGGAAGTCTTTCCATTTTCTAGTGTCCTCTTTAATTTCAGCGTCTTAATGTTTTCATGTTAGAGGCCTGCCATCTTGGTGGCTTACTCTTTATGGGCCTATTGTGTATTAGAGGTTTTCCTGTGATTTTTTTTAGCAGGTTATTACTGGTATCTAGAAAAGCTAGTGATTTTTGTGTGCTGAAGTTTGATCTTGTTAATCTGCAGAAGGTGTTTATCAGATCTAAGAGTTTTATGGTGGATTCTTTAGGGTCTTTTATAAGAAACATACCAATCACAGATAGGGATGTTTTGAGTTCTTCAATTTCTGTTGATTCTCTGGATTTCACTGGAATCTCTAGTAACTTCCCCCGTTTCATCTCTGATATTAATTTAGTCCTTCTCTTTTCATTAGTTTGGTTAGGAGTTTGTCAATCTTGCAAATTTTCCAAAGACCTAACTTTTTTATAGCTTCTGCCCTGGTTTTTATTGTTTCCCCTTCCTGAACTGGGGAGCTCTGTGGCTGAAGCTGTGTTCAGTTTACATCCAACCAGTGCACCACTGACTTTTTCTCTGCACTATTCCAGTATCCTTTCATTGTATTAACAGGTTTCCAAAGCTGGAAAGCTGCCTGAGAGGGCTACCCAAAGAACTCTGGAAATAGAAAGACACTTGGGTTACAAAGATAGTATCCTTTCTTTATCGGCAACTCCCGTAACTAACAATTAAATATTATCCAGAAATGGAGGATTCAAGAAGTGAATAATAGGTATTTAACATCATATCATTCTGAGTGACATGGAGAAATGTCATGCCACCCCATAGCATCCTGGTGGGATGTGACTTGTTCTCTTGGGTACCATATCTATGCTGTATATATCGCCCACCATTCAGCTGGTTATTAGCAGTGTCTGTTAGGACTAACTTAGTACCACTAAGCTTGCATTTACGTGGCCTTTATTTGGCTTAATAATGGCCTGGAAGTAGAAAAGTAATGCTGCTGGGAATACAGATGTGCTGAAGAAAAGCCATAGAGTGTGTTTCCTTCAATTGAAAGATGAAAGTTCTAAATTTAATGAGGAAAAAGAAGATTGTATGTTAAGGTTATTGAGATCTGTGTTAAGAATGGATCATCTATCTGTGCAATTGTAAAAGAGGGGGAAAATATGTGCTGGTTTTGCTATAGCACCTTTAACTATAAAAGTTATGGCCACAGTGCATGGCCATTATAGAGAAGAACAGTATACATAGTGTTCAGTACTATTGTGATGTCAGGGATCCACTGGGCACCTTGAAATGTCTCTTCATAGACAAGTGGGCACTATAATGAGACTATTTTCAGAATAATAGAAAACAGGGTTGTTGACAATCTACACACCATCAAAAAATACCTGTGGAGATTGCATTTAGTTTGGTGTAAGGGGGATTTGGAGACTATTCAGCAGAGGGCATCTAGAATAGACCAGAATTTGGGAAGTCAGTCATGGCAAGAACCTAGATTGAACTGAGGAGAAACCATGAAAGAAGAAGCTGCCATCTTGGAAAAAGAATGGCACTTAATGTGTCCTGCAGGGAGTGCTGAACCTCAGATAGAAGTTGGCAACTAGATTCCAAGCCAACAGGAAGCAAAACTTTGTGATCAATAGAGCTGCTGAGAACAGAATGGTTTCACATCATCATGGAGTGAACCCCTCTCTCTCCCCGTGTTCAGATGGAAACTGGAGAGGGTGAGAGGAAATAAGGAATTAGCATCCATTCTCAACTAGTCACTTCACCTATGGAGTCATGTGGTGTTTTCTTGGCAACAGTTTTCCAAACCTTTACCATCTTTCTAGGTGAGAAGCTATTTTGAGAACTAGTTGGGGTAGTGTTGAGGTGTTCACAAGACACGTTGGGAGGACGGCAGATGGCCAGGATTCAACTGGTGGGGGTGTATTTAGGTTGCTGGGCTCTCTTTTCAAACCAAGGAGAGAGATCAATGTTTCAGGACAGTGGAGGGGTTTTGAGGACAATTTTTAGGGAGACTGATTTAGAGAAGAAAGCGATGTGAAATTGCACAGCAGTTGGGGTAGAGAAGTTCTGAGGGAAGAATGGAGGGGCTTAGTTGAGGAACTTGATGACATTTCTGTTGCCTATAGGGTTGACTGAGTTGACAGTGTGAAACCCACCTCTTCCTCTCTGTCTATAGTTTCTAAAAAAAATTACAGATTTATTTATTAATGAACTATGGCTTTGGCTATGATATTTTTGGAAACAAGAATGTGGTCAAGTGTGATCCTAAAATTAGCTCAGAGAAAGCACAGTGGACCATGGGAAAAGAGCAAAGGCAAGTTGCACGCTCCGTCAATTGTCATAGCAACAGGATGCCGTGGACAGCATTGTCTCTTTACTGATGAGAGAAAATGGGGCAGGGGGAAGTCTGAGTCACTCTTGTTTAGTCATGGGTGATTTGTTTGATTTCTACTGTTTCTGAGAAAATTGGAAGAAATTCCTCCTTTTAGACACAAAGTGAGGCTATCTATGTAAGGCTACAAGGCCACCCCATATTTTCACAGAGCAAGGGAACATTTGCAAATCCATCCCCCAACAGCACAAGGACAAGGAGCTGGGGTAGAGTTGCCAATGGATGTGATAGGGGAGGTAACGCAGTGGGTACTACAGATGTGGCCGCCTTTGTTGGTGTGTGACCAGTGCCACACAGCGCTCTGGGCTTCTGAGGATGCTACATACAATTCAACTCTCAGCTGTTGCTATTTTGAAAATCTTACTAATTTCTTTTGAATGAATCCTGTGATTTTTACTCTTATGAACCCCACAAATTTCATGTACTGGATCTGGTTAAATCAAAGAACTTTTAGTTATTTGGTATAGATATATAGTAAAGTCTGAGCCTATTTTAGAGACTACACTATCTTGGTCTTGGAAAGGACCCAGACATGCCACTTAACTGAGTGTTTCTCACTGCTTTCAACACTTGGAATCACTTGGAAAATTTTTTTTGAAAAGTAGTTATAGTTGTATTTCAACCCCAGACATGGAAGGTTTAATTGGTTTGGGCATTCCATTTTTAGAATGTTCTTCAAATGACTCTAAGAACCACTGGCCTAATTCATTGGTACCTGCTATTATACAATTAAGCCCAACTTGTCATACCTCATTTATTCACTTAACAAACACCCAGTAAAGTTCTACCCTGTGTAGATCATTGTATAAGGTTTGTAGAGCGTAGCCACAGAGATACACCAAGGCGATTGCCATCAGGAATCTGGTAATAGAATGGAGCTTTCAATCCATCCATCCATCTATCTATGGGCTCACTGAGGCTGTCTCTGGTGTTTTCCCTTTCTTTCTCTGCCCTGAACTTTTAGAGTCATCCCAGACCTTTCTGCACCTGGACAATGCGAAGACTTTAAGCAACAAAGCATTTTTTTCTCTTATAGAAACATTGGAGGTTTTAATGGACTCCACGCCTCTGTCTTCAGGTCCTACCTATCACAGCATTACATATACCGTTATAAAGGCCCACTGCAGAAATGCCTTTAATACTGCAATAGGTGGTCCCAATGTCTATAGACAGACATGTCTAGAAGCAAAGCCTGCATATTCCACCTTCCAGAACATTCCATTCTCACTCTTGTATGGGTTCTTATTTGCATTTCCGGTGTTCTGTACAGTCTTGTTTTCCTGGGAATGAAGCCAACAGGATACATCCCCCTGTCACCAGAGTGAGCTGTGTGGGTGTGGCTTACCCCTTCTTAAAGCTCAAAGGGCATGCTTCTTGTTAATGTTCCGAAGGATGGGCAACAGGACTTTGTTCTTAATGTTTCTCTTTCCTGGGGGATTTTCTTGGCTACAGGATCCGTGGACAACTCTTGTTATGACAAACCAAACAAAATCTAGGGGACAAGTCTTTTTAGGAATCCATCATTCCTTCAATCACGTCTCCCTGCCCCAAGGCACCGAAGTCCCCACTAGCTCAAGAGCAGCTCCTGCCCTTCCTAGGGTCACTGGTAAGCGGTGGAAAGCTCACAGAGTCTTTGGGAAGAAGAGTTAGCACTGGAAGCAGATTCTTGCTTTACTCTTGCTCCGTGCAAGGAGAGGACCACAGGACACAGGCTTTGAACGAAGGGAGTCCGGGTAGCTGTAGTCCCCCTACATTACCGCCTTCTTTCTACTTAGCATCTTTTTCAGATCCTTTGTGCCAGGGTTGCTCCACACCCTCAGCACTGAGTAAACTCCACCACACCTGGCAGCAGAGGACAGTGCCCCGCCCCGCCCCGCCCCGCCCCGCCCTTCAGCCTCCAGCAGGAGGCTGGCGCTTTTAACTGGGGAATAAAAGCCAGCAGCATACCCAGCTTTGATGGGGTATGCAGCATATGCGATTTTAAGCTTCCTTTTTTTTTTTTCTTTTTGGACAAATACGATGGAAATTTTAAATTAAAAATTAGATGAATTATTGAATGAGAAAAATATTCACAATGGCAAGTCTTGGGGATCTAGTACTCGATTACATCTTTGTAAGAAATTTATTAGGACCACTTGCTCACCAGCTCCCTGGCTTTTCCTCACCAGCTAGCTTACTCTGTATGCTTGGAACCCCAGTGCTCATGGAACCTAGCTCGAGGCTAGGATTGGGGGCTGATGCTTCCATAACCTCAGGGCAAGAGTTCTAAACCCACTCTATTCTCATTAGCTGGTGCCCAGGGACAGGCTCAGTGTGTTTTATTTAGAAGTCAGTACTTCTCAGGAGGAAGGATCACTCCTGGCTAGAGACTACATGACCATCTCTCCGGTAAAGAAAGACTATTTTTAATGGAACTCCCGATCTTCCCGTTTTAAGTGCCAGTATTATCCTGCTCCGGACGGATGCAGGAACAGATTACAAGAAATTTGATTAACTTTAAATGACTCTTCCACTGCTGTATAGATGGGGGAATCAAACCCTTGCTTCCAAATTTGGCTCTCAAAAAACAATATTTTGCCTTTTTTTCTGACATATGTGCCCCCCAGTTCAGAAAACAAGAGTGTAGGAGAGAGAGAGATTTATTGGTGAAATTATTAAGGCCACTCCACGTAGTTAAAAGGGAGGTTTATTTAGTGGCATAACTTACAAACGAAGGGATAGGTAGGTTGCAGGGTCTGAGAAAGACGCAATGCAGTCCAGCGGTGTTCTCTGGAGAACTCTGCTCTGTCTACCTCCAGCGTCCAGGGTCCAGGAACCAAGAGAGCTGGCACATCTGGCTCTCGGGTCTCCAGGGCCCTCTCTTGGCCCCGCCTTATAGGCGTGACCGTTAGCGAACCCTCAGTGGGGGTTGAACTTCTAGATCAGGGTTGGAATGGCTATTTACTACAGAGATTGCGTTTACAGAAGTCCTCTGAATGGCTTGTATACCCTAGATAACATGTGCCAGCACACACATGTCATCTGTGTGCTCTGAAATGGCTCACGAGAATGGACAGACATTGCTTGTGTGCTGAATGAGGGACGCTTACCCTGCCCAGGTGAATCCTGTGACACGAACCCTCAAGACAGGAAACACGTGCTGTAAAAAGTCCTACAGCTTCAGCTGTGACCAAACCTTAGCAAGCCCAGAACCTGCTCTTCTTCAGCGAGGCAAGAGCAAGGCACCAAGAGTCACCAGACTCCAAATTTACCAGGATCCTGAGCTATGGTACCAAGAGCTGGAGGTGTCCATAGAGGAATCTCTGATGTTTCTGTCGGTGGTGGTTCCACGGGAGCCCACGGTAGTGTCATAACCCTTTGGCACGGCCCTTCATTGTTTGTGATCTGCCTTTTCACGTTAGCCCTGACACGTCTCACGCGTTCAGCTCTCACAAGCTTCCCTGGGCTGGATGGGGTCTGAAACAAATGCTTTTAGCTTTAGCAAGCCTCTCGTCACCTACCTACCCTTCCGGTAGCTCACCTCGTTACTCCACAAATGTCCAGGGGCTCATGAAGATCCTCATCGTCCTTTGAGAAGCAATCTGCTCAGTATTCGTGTGCATGCTATCTTGATTTTTTTTTTTTAACTTTTGGAAAAGGAAAAAAGGAGGGGGGGATATCCAAAATACACCAGAAAGTATTCATTAAAATGAAATACATTACAACAAACAAACAAGAACACTCTGAATGAAGAAATGAAAGCGTAATGTGTAAAAAAAAAATTATTTGTGCATGCGTGTGTGTGTGTGTGTGTGTGTGTGTGTGTGTGTGTGTGTGTGTGTGTGTGTACCTGCGAAGGTCAGTCAGAAAAAGGTCCTAGGATCCCCTGAAGCTGCAGTGACTAACTGTTGTGAGTTGTCTAACGTGGATGCTGGAGCAGAACTGAGGACCTCTGTAAGAACAGGGTGCGCTCGTTTTAGCCGCCACGCTTTCTCTTCAGACCCATCGTTTGTCTTTCGTAAGAACTGTCATTAAATCCACGCTCCGTGTATGGCACGGCGAGTCCCGTGTGCCCATCACAGCAGGTCTCCGAAGCAGGTCGGTGATGGTTCTCCTGACACCCATGACTGGCTGGTACTTCATCACGTGACCTCTGCAGACTGAGTGGTGTCTCCGCAGAGGTGCCAAGTTCACGATGAGGCTGTGCTGTGCTGTTCTGTGCTGTGCTGTGCTGGACCCCGGTCCAATAAGAAGATGGGGATTTTGGACTTGAAGACAGCAAGGAGAGTGAAAGGAGGAGAAAAACAGCCACTCAGAGGTGGAGGCAGGTTGGGCTGGTGCACGTGCATGTTTATCTGTAGCACGAATCTTAAAAGGTCTTATTCACAAAAACAACCTGAAGCCAGGTATTGGGGTGAATGCTGGAATAATCAGAGAAGCAGAACCAGCCACAGCTAACCTCACCTCACCAGTTCCTCAGCTGATCCTGTTTCCTCAAACTGGAGGCCTCTGTGTCCTCATCCGAGTGGATCTCAGCTGAACTGCTATTAAAAGTCTAAAAGCTTAGCCAGGCTCTAGTTCCTAGTCCTCATGCCTTACATACCTTTCTGCTTCCTGCCATCACTTCCTGGGTTTAAAGGTGTGAGTCATCAGGCCTGGCTGTTTCCAGTGTGACTTTGAACTCACAGAGATCCAGGCAAATCTCTGCCTCTGGAATGCTAGGGTTAAAGGCGTGTGTGCGCCACCATTTTTCTGGCCTCTATATGTAGTGGCTGTTCTGTTCTCTGACCCCAGATAAGTTTATTAGGGTGCTCAATATTTTGGGGAACACAATATTACCACATTTATCAATTAAGATGGCTGGCCCAGGGTTGCCCGCAGAAGCCCAAAGAGGCAAGGAAGGACCCTTCCCTGTACACTTTTGTGATTATGGCTCTGGAAATGCGTTGATTTCCATTTTGACTCCCGGCCTCTAGAATCTTGGTGGAGTAAATTGAGTTTTGCCCGATACATTTCTGCATTAACTGGCTAGGTTATCCGGAGTAGGCACGGCACTGGAAGAAACCGTGCTTCGGAGGGAGGCCTTGCTGAAGTTTCCTGTGCAGGGGCCATGCTGAGCAGGTGACGGGTGTGGATATTCTCCCAAGCCAGGAAGAGGCAGGCACACAGTGCCAGTCACTCATATTGATGGGCTGGGGTTTGTCTCTCTAGATAAACCTGTAGGATTCCAGAGAGAGATTAAGAGTAAAAAGTATAAAGGAGGACCATAAAGCACAAGAGAAAAATTTATATACCTATTTATTTTTTTATTCCCACTTCATCCTGAAGAGGATTTAGAGTTCCTTTCATGGAAGCATACAACAGAAGAAGGGGAAATAAATTAAGAAATGAGAAAGATGAAACAAAGGGGAGGAGAAAAAATCATGGTAGGAAACGCCTGTAATAAACCTACATGATGCCACCATGGCCTTCTCATCCCAGGCTGACAGACCCCCCCCTTTTGCTACACCCCCCCACCCTCAGTTATGAGCAAGACATTTCAGAATGAGATAATGCCAAATCTGAATTTTTCGATAATTTGTGTAAATTCAATGGAAATTTCAGGCTGTTGCTCCGAGTAGAAATGAGCTCTAATTATCTCTCCAGATTTCATATCATTTTCAGTAAGTCAGCATTGCTACTGCAGTTGATGAACTGGAAAGCTTGAATTCTCTGTGCCCTCTGCATCCTTTGAAATGTTTCAAAATCCCCATCTTTGGAGAATTTGTTTGTGCAGAGAGAAAGAACAGGAGAGGAGGCGAGACGGTTTCATAGACTGTTGTGTCTGATCCATCCAACCCCGTGTGCAGGCTTGCCGTCAAGGGCTGAGACAATGCCACCGAGCCAGCGTGGGAGTTCCCATCTGGTCTGATCGGGAGCTTCCTGGGGCTGGCTGGACGTCTTTGGCCTCACCTGAGGAATATATCCTCCTCCGAGGGAGAGACAATGTGAATGCATGCAGAGAATGCCTTTGTAAGGCAATCTTCTCTAAATGTTCTCTGCTTGGGGGAACATCACCCGGTGAATACAGACATCATCTGGGAATCAGCTCTATGCAAAATACTTCGTAATAACCTGTTCTGTGGAGATAGGAACCTCTAATCATATTTCAACGGAGAGATACACCACTGTATTTTATTTTATTTTTTCATGTTAAGGGAATTTGATTTACACAGTTCTGCATGTTCTTGGAAGAACACTAACTATTTGGAAACGGTTTTAGAAACTAACGTCAAGGAAAAATTTCTCCTCTTAGACAAGTGTCCTTTCCTATCATTGTGCCTCGAAAGCAATGAACGATATAGCGCACGATTTAATGATTTGGGTATTTATTAATTCATTTTTTTAAAGGAATCTTTACGGGGGGGGGGTGTTTAAAAGCAAATTTCCTACGGCAGGGAAACGAACCCCTTAAGGTTATTTAGTTCATTTGTCGTTGGAGTTAATTAAACACTGACCTGGACTTTTCACACAGTAATTACTCTCGATGAAAAATTAACTACAGTCTTCAGTGAAGAAAACACACACACAGCAAGTTGTTAGAGGCCAGTGGGGCCTGGCCCGAGACCGCCTCGGCAGTGACAGCTCCTTCCTGTAGGTGGCAGTACCGCACTGCCGCAATCCTCCGTCTGGTCCAGGCTGCGGGAAGGCGGGAGGCATCTGCCCTCCAGCCAGACATTTAACTAAGTCGCTGGTTCGCTGCTCAGTGTCATAGCCGCCCTCTAAACGAATCTTTTCTGAACTCAACGCAAGTACAAACTGTTCCTTTTATGCCCCACGTCATCCTTCCAATGAAGCTGGTTTCTGTTTTTTTTTTTTGTTTGTTTTTAAATGTGCCCCCCCCTTTTTTTTTTAAATTCCAGCGTTATCTGGAGGGAGAGATCTGTGTTAACCTCCCCTTGAAGAGCAAATGCAATGAGCTTTGCCGCCCAGCCCGCTTCAGAACCTAGAGGATCCCAAACCTGATTTATCACAGGGGTCACCACCACGCAAACGGCATCACCCACACATCTGTCTCTAAGACTATGGAATGTGTGCTGGAATTTACCTACTGTAAATGCAAGTAGAATTTTCCTCTTGTAACCTATACCCTATGCACAGATATCTCTAGAATGATTCATGGAACTCTACTGTTGATATACTTTGCACTAAAAAATTTTACAAGTGAGATCCAGCAGAAAATAGACAGAGGATTTTTATTGGCCAAGTAAGAGCTAAATTGAAAGTAAAATTGAAGTTTAAAGAAACCACGGGAAGAAAAGACGATGGTCTAAACAGCTCAGGAGTGTATCAGAAGGATTTAAGAAAGATAAATTTTGACATCTTGGGGCAGGAGTAGGTAGAAAGGGGAGGACAACTGGTGGTACAGGGCTAATGCCTCTAAGAATTGGAAAAAAGCCTTGATCAAATCGAAGATTCTGGGAACTTGAAGGAGGGGTCTGCCATTATGTACCGGGGAGATTAGCTGAGCGGATGGCTGGTGCCCTTGTGAGTGGTAAAAGAAAGATTAGGGAATCTGGAAATGATGGCGGACTGGATACAATTACAGGGTTGACAAACGGGCTGAGAAGTGAGAGGAGTTGAGAGATGTGATGGGGGGGGGCATCTTACAGATCTTCCACAGCAAAGCCAAAGCTTTTGTTTTCTCCAAGGCATTGGAGATAAAGGGGCATTTATGCGGGGTAAGGGCCCATAAGAGGAAACGCTACGTTACGAAATGTAGTATTAAGAAATGCAGTATGATAATAATAAAAAAAAAAAGCTCAATTCTCAGTGGCTCACATCTATTACATAGACGATATCTCTATGAGTCAAAGACCTGATAAAATTAACAGCCTAGAACTCCTACTGACCAAGAGGAAGTTAGCTAAAAATGTCAGGGCTTACCTCAAACCACAGTGCAAGACAGCATGAGTTCCCTTTGTTTGGCTTTAGTGATAGAAATATAAACAACAACCAAATGTAAACATACACTAGACAGCAAGAGCCTTTCCAAGCACATGCGTGTTCGTAGGACTCAGTCAACTTAATGCTGCCATCCTGAAGAAGAATCATTCTGCTGCAAACTTCATTTAGATATTTTTTAGGACTGCCCATCAACTTAACTTTAAAGTATTTGAACTTCTAAATGATGGACTCAATGGACATTCCAGCTCTAGGGGACCACCTCAGTGTTTACCTGAGGATCAGAGATGAGGTGACTCTTGAGAACTGAAGGAGCTTTAAGCATGGGGTGAGTGGGACCCGAAGAAGGGGGGGCGGGTGTGAGAGAGAGAAAAGCAAGAGAGTGAGGGATAGGATGAGAGAAAGGAATCGGTTGAAGCTCCGGGATGGAAGGGACCAGAAATGCTTATTGTATTCACCGATGGAGATGTGAAATATGACCGACTCAGGACTGTACCTGAATATCTTGCTTTGATTCTAGATTAATATGAGATTGCACACACAGGGCAAATGGTGTGTGTGCCAGGGCATTTTATACTTGACTTTTAGATATAAGATCAATACATTCAGGTTGGATTTCTTTGTCATTTTATATGATACAAATTTTCTTTTCTCTTTCTTTCCTTTTCCTTTCCACCTTCCTTTCTGTGTCCTTCCTTCTCCTTTTATCCCTCCCTCCCTCCCTCCCTCCCTCCCTCCCTCCCTCCCTCCCTCCCTCCCTCCCTCCCTCAGTTATTTCCTTCTGTTTAATGTTATTTAGCCACACAGTGTGTTAAGCAGTTGATCACACTCCATGTGCTAAGAGCACTTTGTTAAGCACCTAAGAAAAATTTACATACTCTGTGAAATAAAAATAAAATGGGGAATTTTTAAAAGATGGTTCACATAATTCAATTCCAACCCACCAAATACTGGTGTTTTTTTTTTTTTTTTTTCAACACATTAAAGAAATGGCAATCATCATTTAACATATCCACACAAGTTTTTCCACTTATAGAAATAGAACAAATGTTTGCATTTAGTAGTATAAAACCTTGGGCTCTCTCATCCCTTTGTCCCCCAAGGGTTCAATGTCAGTGAGAAACAATGAAATAGAAAGTCACTAGTCAAAAGAATTCCCCCGGGAGCATTTGTGCTTGACTTGGTGGCTTAAGGCAGAACAATGGGCTGTTAGAAGCACATATTTGCCCAGAAGCTAATCCCATTGCAGCTTTGGAAGCCAGATTCATTATGCAACCTGAACACAACACAGCTCAAACATTAAAGTTAATTCCCAGACATTTCATGACCATCACAGTATTTGAAGAGGGATATCTGATTCCTTCTTATCCCATTAGCTAAAACAAACTGCTCTCAGAGCATGTATGTCCACTAGAAAAGAATGCAGCCACCATACACATAGTCCTACGTGAAGGTCTCTCTAGCAGGTTAATCATTTAATATCTAAAAGCCATCTTGCCAAGTCATGATGTGAGAATCACTACAGACAGTTTGTGTTAACAACCCAAAGCTCACACAGGGAGGCCAAGGGGAGGGGCGTTAACCACGGACCTACTTTAATTCAGTGTGGTATTTTCAAATGGGACTCTTGCCCACTGCCAGCTTGAATGATTCACTGGTATTTCATGGCATGCTGTTCAACACATTACAAAACTATGCTGATTTGGTCCCCCGCCCCCCACCACTCCTGTTTAGTATTAAGGTCCATCTTGGGAACCGTAATTATCAATAGTCTCAGACATCCATCAATAGTCTTAGATAACCTAGACTTTTCCCCTGGACCAGTGAGATGGAGTCATTTTCAATTTCTGCTTCTGAGTCCCCCATTACTTATCTCACCTTCTCACCACTTGAAGACTGTATGAGGTCCTGTTATGCCACTTTGTTAGTGGATGTAGGTAGTAGCAATATACACATGTAAGATGATCATCTTCCATCTGTCCTCAAGAGGATCAACAAGAGTAGAAACTAACTCTGAAGACATTCAAACCCGATCGGGAGGAAAGGGTCAAATCTCAGGGCTGGATGGTGAAGGGTTCTGATTTCTTCTTCAGCTCAGTATTTCTAAGTAATCGCTTTGAGTACTTTCCCCCAGCCATATAAAAGTTACTCAGTTTAACTACCTACTCTTAAGAGGATCCTATAAATACTGAAGGGAGACTTAGACCAATGAACTATTTCAGCTACTTTCACAGAATACTAATTAGCCATTTTTGCCTGGCAAAATTCCCCATCCTAAGACATAACCATAAAATACCTTTTAAGCAAATTTTAGTGAAAATTTTCATCTAGAGCCTTTAGCACCCATGGGCTCCCCTATCTATTAAGAATCAGCTTATTTGTGAATATAATAATACATGAACATTAAAATTCATCTCTCCCTCACGAGATGTTTTGCATCTATACACAGATCATAAAATTAATTTTGCTGTGGAGCTCCAATAATTTTCTCATCTATTAAATAACTGCTATCTGCTTACTAGGTGCAGGGTTCCAGGTTACACCTTGGGCGTGGAGATGAGCCACATCATCTCTTCCTTCTAGGAGTTCATCGTTTCATAGAGAGGGCATGGATGACTAGGGAAAAAGGGTACAAACTGGAAGACTTTGATGAAATGGTTCGTAATAACCTCCATATTGGGGGATGACTGCCTACAGAGCTCTCTGAATGTCTTACTAGTTTTAGAGAATGGCCTTGGAAGATGGGGATAATATTCCATGATGGAGCAGGGAGCAGCTTTGTGATGTTGACAATCTTTCTGAGGAAAAAGTCAGGTTGGCTGGCTGGCAGGGCATCATAAAAAAAATCACAGTTTGTAATAAACCTGGGAATCCATAGCTGTGTGTGATATGAACCCACTCATAGTCAGCATCTCCCTCAGTACTTCCACCCGGCGTCCACGCAGTGAGGCTGAGCTACAGTTACAGTCTGACATGGAGCCCACGGGGTCATGTTGTGAATATCTGGTTTCCAGCCGGTGGCACTATTGTGGGAAGTGGGATACGTGTCTTTAGGAGCCGGTCCCTGTGGGTCTGTGATCTCAGTGGTTGCCAGTCTCTCTCTCTCTGCCTTCCATTCACCAAGAAGTGAGGAATTGCCTTGGCCCACACAAACCCTAAGTGTAAGCAGCCTGCTGCACTGAATTAGCAAGTCTTTTGTCTCTGACCCAGAGATCTCACCTCTTCTGCCAGAGTCTACGAAACTGCGGTAAGCCAACTTGCTGTCGGAATGCATAGGGAATGTTTTTGGACCTTTCACAGGTCTTGGCTCTTCAGAACCTGTGTTTGCCGTGCCTGTGCACTGTCACGCAAAGGACCTGCTTGAGAATTACATCTTCTATTTGTTTGTCATTGGGGGTCTTGAATATTTTCCTTTTGCCTGTATAAAATTCAGGGCTTCCATGCAACTGAACATATCTAATGGCCTCAGTGCCCTTTCCCCAAAGGGCTGGGTTATAAAGCAAACATTTGGAGAGAGAAATAGAATCCCATTATAGTGAAATAACTGCAATGTTCTTGCTTGCTAATGTTCCCATTCATTTGTAATTTCATCTGCGGCACCATGAGAAAGATTTGCCTTTATTCTGCTCGGAGGTGGATGCTGACAAATTTAGTAAATTAAATATGGGTTTGCAAAAGCAAAGGTACAAACAAAACATCAACATATTGCTTTTTTGCCCTATTCCTAATGTCCAACTAAGGAAAATAAAAGTGGGTTGTTGAAAAGCAAGAATCGGGATGGATCAGATTCTAGAAAGCAGCATCCAGTGACTCTGGGCCTCTGTTCTTCATTTGAAGCTCACCGAAAATATTGATCTTCAATTGCTTTTCCTCTTGAGACAATATTTTGTGCAGCATTTTGGGTGTCTTGGTGCAGACCACAGAAGAAGATACAGAGAATTTTGCAAGTTGATGAAAACTGCAGTCTACAGATACTTAGGGCAAAAAAAAAAAAAAATTTAAAAATGCGACACACGTACTTAGGATAGCCCACTGAGCAGGATGGGCTTGGTCATAGAGACAATACATGAAATGTAAGAGAGTGAGTGATTCCAACATTATTCCTGTAAGCCTAACATTCAAGAGGCTGAGGCTAGAGCAAACCTGGGCTACACAATTAATTCCAGACCAGCTAGCCTCACTACATAGTGAAGACCCTGTCTCATGAAAACTGGGAGAGAGAGACAGAGACAGAGAGAGATCCAGAGAGAGACACAGAGAGACAGAGAGATATAGACCAGGCCAATGAAGTGTTGGTGAAAGCAGAGGGTACAACATAGCTTGTGTATTTGCCAACTAGAACTCCCCAGTAGAGAGAGAGAAATGTGACCAAAATTCCAACGTGCGTTTCCGATCAGTGCAGAAGACAATTGTTTTCTACAGTCGATGGATCCTGGAGACTGTCCAACCACTCTAGTTTCCTCAAATGGTGATTGTGTTCTCAAATGTAGCTGAGATGGACCGGATGAAACAGGAGTCTCAGAGATTGCCTTGATACATCTGAGCCAAAGACCCTCAACCGGAAGCAGACCATAAGACTCTAGATCCCTGCGCCCACACCTAAACCTGCACACTCACTCCAGTTTCCCTGTCTTCTGAGTGAGTCTAAGAAGTGAACTCTCATGACATCCTGCCGTGAAGCAGTCTCAGGTCCCTTACTCTGACCTTCCTTTCCTATCTTCTTCCTTGAATTCCAAGGACTCAAGAATTAGAAGAGAATCCAGTTCCGTCTGGAGAAGCTGTACGGTTGGCTCTTAGCTCAAGCTGGCTTTTAGCTCAAGAGAAGAGGAGAGAAAAATAACAGAAACAAACCAAATGGAAAGAGCAAGAACACAAGAGAGAGGATGAAGAGAGAGAAACGGAAAGAGAGAGATGCGTCGGTCTGCTCACTCCACTGCCTACTCCATTCTCTAGTACTGTGACTCAACTGGGTGTCCTTGACTTCCACACAACACTCTGGACTTCGTGTGTAACAGTTGAAACTTCAGTGCCTTCCACAAGCCATTACTTCATCCAATGATACACCCGAGAGTTTTCTGTCCTGCCCGAAGGAACATACAGTCAGCCATCAAAGGAGAAGATGGTCATGTTTGACATGTCTTGTATGTCTTAAATGCTTTCAGGGAACCCCCCCCCAGTGTTTCTCATTGCTTCTATACATCTATTTACATCAAGGAATTGAGCAGTTCATATTCCCAAGGGGTTTGATAAATCCTATTTGCTTATTTTCCTCAGAAACTTCCAAAGTATGTAATAATAACCCCTTAATTTGATCTGCATTTGCTCAAGATTCCATCTTCATTATGTGACCAGGCACACACCTAGCTCCTTGTGGCACAATTACAGAATGGCCAGTCCTAGTCTGTTTTCATGGAGAGTCAGCCCCACAATGAATCTCTTTCCTCATGCTCTCTTACAGAAATTAGTGACTAGAGGTCTACATGAAATAATGTCCTCCTCTTCTTCTTCCTTCTCCTTCTCCTCTCTTCTCTCTTCTTCTTCTTCTTCTTCTTCTTCTTCTTCTTCTTCTTCTTCTTCTTCTTCTTCTTCTTCTCCTCCTCCTCCTCCTCCTCCTCCTCCTCCTCCTCCTCCTCCTCCTCCTCCTCCTCCTTCTCCTCCTCCTCCTCTTTCTTCTTCCTTCTCCTTCTCCTCTCTTCTCTCTTCTCCCTTCTTCTTCTTCTTCTTCTTCTTCTTCTTCTTCTTCTTCTTCTTCTTCTTCTTCTTCTTCTTCTTCTTCTTCTTCTCCTTCTCCTCCTCCTCCTCCTCCTCCTCCTCCTCCTCCTCCTCCTCCTCCTCCTCCTCCTCCTCCTCTTTCTTCTTCCTTCTTTCTCTTTTTTCTTTTTCTTCTTCCTCAATATAAGTCAGAGTGATTTCTCTCAGTGGCCTGGTACAAATGCAGTTCTCCCTGCTGGCAGCTTCTTCCTGTGGCATCTCTCAGAATATATGAACTTCCATCTGAATCATAAATGGATCAGTTTTTCTCCAGCTCTTGTCATTTTCCAAAGTTTCACGAACATAACAGGATACAGAAGAATATGAAAGGTCCATACCTGCAGTAGTGGAGTACTGGAGAACATTTCTTAAAGACATGTGACCATGCAACAGTTTATAATCACTACTTCCATAAGTAATAACATTTCCCCCACAAGGCTAATTTTTCCAGTATCCATTACACTTTAGCAGGGCTATCTAAGTTCTTGACATTGTGACACTTTTATCTACAAGTATGTTGGGCTTCACTCATATCTGTCCTGAGATACATGTGGCCCATGGGCTGCAGGCTGCACATGTTTGTAATTCCTTACCTTGACCACATATTACAGTTACCAGGGAAGCTTCAGAACTGGGTTGCTTCTTACGTCTCAGCCTCTAACAACTACATAATCTAGGGATGGGACTAAAATATTGATAATTTTCCAGAGTCTACCTAATCACTGATAGAACCATACTCTGTTGCAGTTTTAAATGATGCCAGGATTAAATTACCTGTTGGAGGGTCTGGACTGAGAAAGGGAAGAGAGAAGCAGGCAGAGGACTCTCAATGGCAGCTCCTTTGGGGTCCCATCCGTGTACATCAGTTCCCCATTATCCACCATTCACTAAATTAGGAACTAGATCTTATTTGGAATAAATCTTAAACAAAGGGGGCGATTGGGCCTTAAGCTTTTCATATTTCAAGCATAGGAGCCCTCAAGAGCCCCAGACACTAAGGAGTCCCAGCCCCGTGAGGGCCATCCAGACCTCATTGTGTCTTCCCTTACCATAGAAAGAGAAAACAAAACAAAACAAACAAACAAAAAAACAAATGGGGTGGGATTCAATGAAATGTGTAGTCAATGAAATGTGTTAGAGATTTTTCTGAGAACAAAAGATTACCATTTTACCGTCCCTAAAAAGTTTACCTTTAAAGTTAAGAAAACGTCCGTGTTTCAAGGAAATGGCTGTATCATCCCCCACGTTGAAACAACTAACACACAGACCTGCCGAATGTTCACTTTGGGACCTCAAGCTCTCCCTTTGAGGAGCAGCAATATGGGTGGGATCAGAAACCGACCTTGTTCTCTTTCTTACCAACAGAACAATCTTCTGGTGGGCTTCATTCCCCTCCTGCATTGGGAGGAAAACACCTGCAAACCTCTTTCTGCCTCTCAGGTCTCCTATGCTGGGGCCCTGCCCATCACAAACCCTGTGCACAGGTTTCAATTGATTTGCAGTGACTCTGTCAACACGACCCTTTCATAAGTTAGAAGCCCCACCTGCAGAAAAGATGCAATCATTTCTCACCCTTCCCTTCCAAAAGAAATAGCCTCGTGGCTGCAGAACTCCAGCCTGCACCACCGCTGGCCTGCAATGCTCCTGAGTAGCCTAGCAAGCAGACTTAGCTGCTAGAGGCCATAATTGAGGAAAACATTGATTAATTGATCTGTGACTAGCTTGTAAGGCACTCTGTGGCAACGGGGAATATGTGCTGTGCAGACCAGCTTTTAATTATTGTTATTTAGGTCCCTGTCAGATGGAATAAGTGACGAGGCAGTATTATCATTGATCTGCGACATAAAAGGAAACAGTTCACATTTCATGCTGCAGATTTATAAATAGTTAAAACATTCACACTAGAGGCTTGGAATGAATCTCTGCCCGGTGAGGCGTTGACCTATGCACAATGCAAATCACGCTAATAGCTTGAATTTGTGCAAAGCATTGCAGTTTACTAACCATTTCTTATGCATTGTCTCATTTGACCCTTATAACAAATCAGGAAGGCTGGGGATGTGTTATGATTCCCTCTTTACAAGCAATAAGGCTAAGAGGTTTTTTTCCCCTCTACGAGTAATATGCTCGATTCTAGCCTGTAGAGTATGGAAAACAAAGGAGACTTCGAAATTATTTAGTGAATTCTGGCTGGTCAAGCATATTTAAGGCATTAATCACTACCCTGAGCCACATCGTACTCCATCAACACTGGTTCTTACCGTTAAATGTGCTGAAATAGAACCTGCTATTATAATGGGGAATACTACAAGGATTTCAGTGTGCTAAAGGCCTTATCACCTTCAGTTTGATTATTGTGTACAGGAAAAGCTCAAGGTAATAACCCATTAACCAGAGTTATTAAGGTTTTCCCACTGTATTTACAAAACTCAGGGGAAAAAATATTGCTGTTGACACAGAACCAGGACAAAATTAGTGCACATTCTTGACACGCAGGGAAATAGAGGTCGCATACAGAATATTAATATTGAAACAATGTAGGCTATGCGATCAAGGAAGAATTCCTGAGCCTATCAGTGTGACCGGAAGTGTGTCAAGTGCTGTGGGAGTTCAAGACAAGTGCCACGCCCGCACACTTTATGATCCAGTTAGGTTGTTCACAGCTGAAGAGTCTGTGAAGCCCCCGCTCCTCAGTGAGGGACGAGGAATAGCTGCCCTTGCTAATGGTAAAGACGATGGACAATAGGAATCGAGGCAGCCTTTTCCCGTCCTGTCTTCCCTGGCTAATGTGTCAGGGTGTCTCAGCCCGAACAAAAGCTACACCAATGGGAAGGAGTGCTCAGCAAGCAGTATTTTCATCCTTTTTAATGTCACTCTGCTAGCCAAAATGACAACTGCCATCCTTCAATGAAAGGTCAGAGAGAAAAGCATGCAGCTGGATTTGTTTGGGGCTTTACCTTATCTTTCTCTGATAAACGAGACAATTGACCTATGTCTCACAACCCGAGGCGCTTCGCAGCTTACTAAATTGCAGCCGTAGCACTGAAGATGATTATAATGATTTGTTTCTGTCTAGGCCCTTCCCACTGAAGTAGCTGCAGCATCTCACAGTCAAGCTCACTTTCGGAAGGGGGGATCAGTGTCTTCTACATTAGGAAGTGTGTGGGGCTGCTTTTTGTAGAAATTGAAAAAGACGAATGGTAGGGTCATTTCAAAGTAAGAGTTACTGTTAAGAGAGGAGAAGAGACGAAAGCATCTGAGGCAGGGGAGTGAGGGTCCACAGGACTGGGATATCCAGGCTGCCCAGTGAGCAAGGGCTGTGAGCAGGGTAATTACAGTTTGGATTCCCCTGGGGAAATTGAGAAATTAGTGGTCCCAGGGAGGATAGAATGTGTCAATAGAGTGGTAAAACTCTATCAATGTCAATAGGCATTGACAAATAGCTCTCATCTATTTATTCTGATTTATTTTGAACATTTGCACCCCTCTGCCCAGGACCTCTTCCTCATTCACCCAAGGAAAGTTTGACATTGTAACCAGAAATTTTGGGGAGTCTGGCCAGAAATACTACATATTACCAGGGAAATCAGGCCTCCTGTTGGATTCTTAGTCCCATTAATAAAAACAAAAAGCAAGGATGTACTCCAGTGGAAGCTTGAGGACAATTTTATTAGCGTTGAAAAGGGAAAACCCCAGGGCAGGCAAACGCTAAATCCCCAAAGTTCCCGACAGGCAGAGAATGGGGACTGGAAGGAGAAAGCTGTTTGGAGTCAAGCTGGTATGGAGGTTGGCTATATTGTGGACAGCAGCCATGGGGTGAGGAGAGGGACTTACAGGAAGGGTGAAAAGCCAAGAAAAGAAGAGTGAAGGCCACAGTGTAAAGTGTGCTTAGAACACACACACACACACACACACACACACACACACACACACACACGAGAGAGAGAGAGAAGGGGCAGGGAGAGGGAGGGAGGTGGAGAGAAGCTTGCTGGAATGATTTGGAAAAGCAGCTGACATATAAAGCAGCCTGTCTGTGCCCTGTATCTGACGGCAGGGTGTGGGGATTCTGAGAGGGACAGGTACATTATCTAATTAAAGAGACCAATATTCATCCTGTCTCTTTAGCAGGATGTCTTATGGTAGGCTTGTCTTTCAAGGAGTGGCCTTGCTTTCCTGATAGATGGCCCCTTAGCCAGGTTATTTAACTGCCCAATGGGTCTTCACCCAAGCCCGAGATATCTTTTTTTCTTCACCTGAAGACAATAGCTTTCCTTTAAGGGTCCTTTACCATCTCTGTAATGGTAGGTGTGGCTGAGGGTCCTTCTCTCTTTTTCTAACACCTGGGGTCTTCCATCTTTCTTCTGGGTGTCTGAAGGTTTTTCCTGCTCTTACCTCTACTCCTGTTTGTGGTCAATGATGCGTGTAGTGTAGTCCCAGACAGGGACTAGATAGTCAGCTAGGAATATAATGATGTCCCAGAGTGGTTGGTGCATTAGAGATAGAGTTGGGGGGCACCTTGTCTTGTGACAGGTGGGCAGAATATGAAAACCCGTGGGTTTCATTCCAACAGGAGGCACTGGGTTGGAGTCATGGGACCCAATACTATAGACCTGAAATCCATGGTGGAAAAACCAGCGTAAACGATAAAGCTCCCACTATGGTCCAACACTTTCCTACTGGTAACCATTATAGATGGCTAGCAAGGGCTCAAGGATGGGGTGGGGTGGGTGGTGGGTCAACCTTGTAAGAGTTAAAAAATGCTGACATCCACACAGGAGGCTGTCCTCCACAACATGTATTCTGTCCTCATGAGACTCATGGGAAAGTCATAGTCTTACACATCAGGACGAAGCTTAGGATTCTGGGTAGCTGGAAAGTCCAGGTGAAATATCTCCCCAAAGAGGAAGTCAACGACTTTAAACCCTCTTATAGGACATTCAGAACAGGACCCTCTCCCTTGAAGGAACGGATAGCTAAAAGAGGGGTAAAGGAATCAGAAAACCAGAAAGAACTACAGAATAAAGATCATCTCAGCACTTGATGTGCAAGCTTCGAGTTGCCATGTGATTATAGAGCCTGTAGGAGGCGCTGTAGTCAAGGAGTGAAAACGCTGAGACCGGAAGGCAGGTTGTGGTTCAAGGTTGGCGGAGCGCGATGCCCTCTGGAGACACTGGGGAGACCAGGCTGGTGGACAAATGCTACGGGAGGAGAGACAGGGTGGTGAGAGGAGTTTGAACAGGAAGCTGTGAGCGTTTTTTGTCGTTGTTGAGCAACCAACTCACCTTCTCCCTAAGCAGCCAGTTCATCTTGTCCTATTGTCCTGTCTTTCACTCAGAGGAAGGCCATTGAAAAGAGTAGCTGAGACCGGGTGGCGGCGGCGGTGGCGCACGCCTTTAACCCCAGCACTCGGGAGGCAGAGGCAGGCGGATCTCTGTGAGTTCGAGGCCAGCCTGGGCTACAGAGTGAGTTCCAGGAAAGGCATCAAAACTACACAGAGAAACCCTGTCTCAAATAAATAAATAAATAAATAAATAAATAAATAAATAAATAAATAAATAAATAAATAAATAAATAAATAAATAAATAAAAGAGTAGCTGATAGAGGATAGAGGGTTAGGAGGTTCTGTGCCTCAGGGATGAACGAGGGATCTCCCTACTTCATTTCCTTTCAAAGACAAGTTCATGGCTTCCTGATTAGGAATGCTGCTGGAAATTGGACATTTCTTTTCTTGAGGTCAAGAGCTGATTCCCAAGTTCCCATTTCAAATGAAGGAGAGTTGGAGAGACACAGGAGGTAAGAAAAGTGAAAATGGGCTCCATGGGATGGCATCTTTAATATATATATATATGTATATATATACATATATATATTTAAAATATATATATTTCATTTTAATAACATTTTTCATTTATTTTACATATCAACCTCAGTTTCCCCTCCTTCCTGTCCTTCCAATACCCACCTCCTGCTCCCCATCCATTCCCCTCCTCTTCTACTCCCCCTCCATCTCCATTCAGAATGGTGCAGGGCTCCCATGGGCTTGGACAAAGCATGGCACATCAAGTTGAGGTAGCACGGAGCTCCTTCCCCTGCGTCAAGGCTGGGCGACGTAATCCAGCATGGGGAACAGGTTCCCAAAAGCAAGATAAGCACCAGTGACTCCTGAACTCACTGCTAGAAGCCTTACAAAGAGACCAAGCTACACAACTGTCACACACATGCAGAGGGCCTAGGTCGGTCCCATAGAAGCTCCCTAACTGTTGGTCCAGAGTCCATGTGTTCTCACGAGCTCAGGTCAACTGCCCTGGTGTGTTTCCTGTCATGACCCCACCCTGGCATGTACAATCCCTCCTCCCTTTTTTCAGCAAGACTCCCAGAGCTCAGCCCAGTGATTGACTGTGGACCTCTGCATCTGCTTCCATCAGTTACTAGATAGTCATCTCTGATGACAGGGTAGTCACCAATCTGATTACAATAGAAAGTCAGTTCAGGCACCCTCTCCACTATTGCTAAGAGTCTTGGCTGAGGTCATCCTTATGGATCCCTAGTGCCAGGTTTCTCCCTAACCCTGAAATGTACCCCCAATCAAGATGTCATTTTTGTTACTCTCCCCATCTGTGTCCCGCCCCAACCTGCCTCCAGCACCCAGCCTGCCCAGCCCGCTCCCTCAAGTTCCTATCCCTCCATCTCCTCCCCCTTCCTCTGCCCCCAGTTTACCCAGGAGATCTCTTCTATTTCCCCTTCCCAGGGAAATCCATGCATCCCCCTTTGGGCCCTCCTTGTTATCTAGCCTCTCTGGGGCTGTGGACTGCAGGTTGGTTATGCTATACTTCACTCCTAATATCCACTTATGAGTGAGTACATACCATGTTTGTCTTTCTGAGTCTGGGTTACCTCACCCAGAATGATTTTTTTCTAATTCCATCCATTTGCCAGCAAATTTCATGAGGTCATTGTTGTTTACAGCTGAGTAGTACTCCATTGTGTATATGTGCCACATTTTCTTTATCCATTCTTTGGTTGAGGGGCATCTAGGTTGTTTTCAGGTTCTGGCTAGTACAAATAATGCTGCTATGAACATAGTTGAGTGGGTGTCCTTGAGGTATGGTTGAGTGTCCTTTGGGTATATGCCCAAGATTGGTACAGCTGGGTCTTGAGGTAGATTGATTCCCAATTTTCTGAGAAACCACCATATTGATTTCCAAAGTGGCTGTACAAGTTTGCATTCCCACCAACAGTGGAAGAGTGTTCCCCTTACTCCACATCCTCTCCAACATAAGCTGTCATCAGTGTTTTTGATCTTAGCCATTCTGACAGGTATAAGATGATATTTCAGAGTCATTTTGATTTTCATTTCCCTGATGACTGAGGATGTTGAGCAGTTCTTTAAATGTCTTTTGTCCATTCGAGTTCTTTTGTTGAGAATTCTGTTATTATTTGGTATTTTGATATCTAGTTTCTTGAGTTCTTTATGTGAGATGGAAACTTTTGGTCTGAGAAGACCTTGTGAGGAGAACCAGCAGGAAGACATGGTGGATTTCTAAACAGGACCAACGAGGAAAGGGGAGGACCCAGGTGCCCCATGAGACACCCGAGCCAGAGTTCATTCAGTGACTCTCAGCCTTAGGGCCACTCCCATCCATCTCTTTCTCCACAGCTATTCTTCTGTCTTCTTCAGACAGACATTCATTCTTTTTCCATCCCAGGGAACCCAGGGGAATAGCTTGGCAATGCCCTAGACAACCACCAGCACTCCCATTGCAAAAGTACCTGCCTGGAAAACCCTCTGATATGTACCTTCTCATTCACTCCTCACTCTAGAGTTTTTGCTACTTGGCTTATGTCTCTGTTGGCTCATGTAGCTTACCTGGCAAGACGATCCAGTTCTTCATCTCTGAGCATTCGATGAGCCTTTGGCCACCTTACCTTTCTCAAAGTCATGTTACCACTGTCCATTTTCCATCCAAACTGTGCTGAACAGGAGCCAGAGATGCCCAGTGGGTAATCTGGGTGCCAGACATCTTTTTCCCTCCCCTCCATGTGTAAGAACAGCCTTTATGGTCAAGATCATATCAACCCAAGGACCCTTTTCCTTTCCTGTTGGTCTCTTGACACGAAGGACTTAAAGAGACTGAACGGCAGCACATCCTGAGACAGAGACATCCTCTTTCTGGGAAACAACTTCCAGATGTAGAGCCCAAAAACGCCGGGTGGGGAGGCACAGGTAAACCGAGTCTCTGAGAATGACATCAAGGAGGCCATTTCCCCTTTGCTCCGTGAACCGATATGTTATTACCCGTTAGAACACAGCGCCCTCCAATGGCCGTCATTTGGAGGTATACGCAGCATCTTGGGAGCATCCCCCTTCTTAAGGAGTATCATGTCCAAGGCGGTGTCTAAGCAGTGTTTGCAGGAAGCCATGCATCGTCTTCTTCAGATCTGTAGCTTCTGTAAAGCTCATCCCTCATTTTGAAGTCGCGTTTGCAGTATCCTGTGGCAACAGGATAAACAGTTAAAAGCCGTCCACGGTGCTTGGCAAGACCCCGTGGTGGTTACAGTCAGAAAAAGCAAGCCTACGATCTTGAAGGGGCACTGGGTCCAGGATGCCAGGGAGTCATTTTACTCACTCTTTGAGGGAGTAGAACTGTGGCGGGAGAGATGATGGGATGACAAGCTGACTGCCAGCAGCAGCAATCATGGTGAGGTCGCAAAACATCCTGAGGTAGTCTGGAGCAGCTGCCGCGGAAGCAGGGACACCTTGGATGCTATCACTGCTCAGACTCAGGACGGTGGTAGCAATTCTGAGTGCCGCGCTCCCAAGAACACCAAGCAAGGAGAGGAATTTGAGAGTCCCATCCGCCTTGGAAAGAGGGAGGATCCAGCTGGACACCACCCCGCCACCCTCCACTCCCCCCGCCCTCCCCCCACCCCCGCAGCCAGAGAAAGCCTATTTCTGGTAGTGCGTTTTATTGGTGTTAGTCATATCCTTGGTTTTCTTTTTCCTCACAGCTTTGGAAATATTGGTCACATAAGGTTTACTGCACAAGGCATAGCCTTGGTGGTAGTGGTGGGGGTAGGGTTGAAGAAAGGGCGGGTCTTTTTGGGTCTGGGCTGTGATTCACAGACACGCGGTTCATTTCACTTGCAGCTCAGTTTCCAGAGTTTGAAAACTCACACAGAAAGCAATCCGGGGCTGTACGCGATGTTGAAAGGTCCGATTCTTGTACAAATATTTCCTGAAAGAATACGGGAAATGTCAAAAATTGTCAGCTCAGGGAATATCTTCGGGCGATAATGCTTTGTCGCCGCCGTGACTTCCCACTGGTCCGCTCTCCCTGCCAGCCGAACAAAGCGCCTGCACGCTTTGCTGGTTTCTAACTAATGAGTTGGCTCTGCTCTCTTAAAACAGCAATGTATAATCGTGAGTGTCTATAGTCAATAAACCTTTAATCAGCGGTGTCCCGATGACAAACAGCACAGCATCACATGAAGGAAGGTCGGAGGTTTGTAAATTGAATCATACTTCCACGGGCGTACAATAATAACAAAAGGAAGCATGTCATATTTGTTGTGCCTGAGGAAGTACACAGATATTTGTTCAGCATTTTCTTCTTTTTAGAATGCTAAAGTAAAATGACTTAAAATTCTGTGTGTGTGTCTATGTGTGTGTGTGTGTGTGTGTGCGCGCGTGCGCGTGCATGCGTACAATAAAAGCATCGAATAGTACAGTTGGATCAAAGTACATTGATCAAACAATGGGATCAAAGTGCAAATTTTTTTTTAACAAAACCCTGACCATTAAACTAATTCTTGTCTTCTTGTATGGACTCTTTTATTTCTTCTTATTTAATTTTTATTATTTGAGAATTTAATATATGCATATAATGTGTTTTGGTCAACCCACCCCATTTAGGCCCTGTAATTCTCCCTCACTATTTCCTCCTCATTTCATAATTTTTTTTAAACCTACAGGATCCATTTGGGCATGAGGGTAGAGCCAGCTGCGGGTGGCGTCCTTGAAGAATGCTGACCCTTCCCTCTTAGCAGCTATCAATTGCCAATAGATTCTCTGTTAGGGGTGGGACTTGAGGATCACCTCCCTCTTCCAAGCTGGGATTTTTGTTTGTTTTTTTTTGTTTTGAGACAGGGTCTCACTACCTAGTTTTTGCTGATCTGGAACTCTCTGTGTAGATCAGGCTCACTTTGAACTCACAGTGATCCACCAGATTCTGCCTCCCGAGTGCTGGGATTAAAGGTGTGTGACATCATGCCCAACCCATGCTGGAACTTTGGGCTAGCTTGATCTTACAAAGGTCTTGTGCACACTGTCATAACTGCTGTGAGTTGATGTGTGCATAAGAACACCGACATCTCATGCAACGTTAAGTTTTTATTTAGATTCTGAAGCACTTTCTATTTTCATAAATGTTTGATATTGCTAAGCAAAGTGCTTTACCTTCCTTAGTCGAGTCTTCATTCCATGGGGATATGTAGCGGGTTTTTAAAAGCCTGCTGTATGGAGTGGCATTCTCCTGTCGTGAGCCACCTGGAGATTTGATATTTTGCACGATGTTTAGTTAATGCGTTAACATCAAAGCTCCATGTTGTCATATCCCCCTTGTGGCACCCCTTTTCCATCTTTCCCAGACAGATATCACCTTTTAGGAGTCTATACCTGTCTAAACCAACTTGCTGATTCTTTTCCTTTGTGTGTGGGAAAGCTGCCCAAATAGAGCAGCAAACGGAGCAGAGGCCTCGTTGACCGCCCCCTCTTCTCCAGTTTCCCCTCAGTTCATAACGTTTCTTCTAACCTTGAAATGGCTCTGGGGCCCGTCTCTTCTCTCACTTCCCTCCCATCCTTTAGTCTCCACATTTGCTACTCGAAGATCCAGATTTCCAAAACGCAAGTCTAACGCCAAATCTTTAATGCCTCTGAGAAAAGTGTTTTACCGTGGCTGCATTTTCCAAATGCATTTTGACGCTGTTTGCACGGTGCTTCCCCGGGAGAGGGCTCATTGGGACAATACAAACAAGCAGAGGACAGCAGTCTTGACAGACGTCAACTTGTCATATTCCAGCTTCTTCTATTCCAACAAGGAGGCAGCATCTCAGAAATTCAAGGGCAAGAACAATGTTTCATGTGTTTTCGAAACACCAGTATTTGATAAACTAGTTTGGGGAAGAACTGCAGTAGGAGGCCCCGTGGGGAGCCAGTCCATGGGCTGTCCTTGATTGGCATGTGAGGGCGCTGAGCCTCTTGGGAAGGGTGGAATGAGTTTCGGTTCCTTGGAGCATTTGCCTCAAATAAAGCTGATAGAAGAAGCGGGGTCATGACTAGACACCAGCTTCCCTGGGCAGAGCTGGAAATTACTATCAGTGATGAAGGAAGACTCCAGAGGAGGCCACTGTGACAGCAAAGGACCTACCTGTTGCTGGAGAATTTCTCTCCAGCTCCTACCACCAAGTCCTGCCAGTCCCAGAGCCCACTTATAAAATAAACACACAGACACTTACATTATTTAAACTGCTTGGCCATTAGCTCAGGCCTAGCATTGTCTAGCTCTTACTCTTTTTTTTTTTTTTTTTTTTTTTTTTTTTTGGTTTTTCGAGACAGGGTTTCTCTGTGTAGCTTTGCGCCTTTCCTGGAGCTCACTTGGTAGCCCAGGCTGGCCTCGAACTCACCGAGATCCGTCTGCCTCCGCCTCCCGAGTGCTGGGATTAAAGGCGTGCGCCACCAACGCCCGGCGCTCTTACTCTTATATTCAGCCCATTTCTATTAATCTTTACTTTGCCACGTGGCTCGTGGCTTACCGGTACTTTACATCTTCCTTGTCCTGGCGGCTCCAGGCAGTCTCTCTTTCCTCCCTCCTTCCTCAATTCTCCTCTCTCCTTGTCCTGCCTATACTTCCTGCCTGGTCACTGGCCAATCTGTGCTTTATTTATATAGAGCGATAGCCACAGCACCTACCTGTCCTTGGAGCCAGAATAGGTGCACCTCCCCCACAGCACAGGGGCAGCAGGGCTGAGCGGGCCAGGGCTGCAGCAGAGCCACACTCTAGATTTGTCTTAGATCTCAGCCTAAAGCCTGAATGGGATGGAAGTGATACTGAGATCTCCAGAACGTGACTATTCGGAATTAGGGTCTTTTAAGTTGTAATTAAGAGCCATACTAGACCAGGGTGAGTCCCGAGGCCCTCTTTACAGAGGATGCTCAAACATGCAGAGAGCAAGGCACACAAGCAGAAGTCATGTGGGAACAGAGGTAAAGACTGGAGTGAGGGGTAAAGGACACCAGGAAGAGCCAACAAATACCAGAGACGTAAAAGGTGCCAGTGTGGACTTCTCCGTAGAGTCTAAAGAGAGTGTGGCCCTCACCCTCTCCTTCATTTTGAATTCTGGTCTCTTGAATTGTGGAAGAACAAAGCTGTGATTAAAAAACAAAACAAAACCATTTAACATAGTGTATCCTTTCCATAATTTGAAAGCATTATTTTATTTATTATTATTATTATTGCTATTATTGTGAGTGCACATGTGTGTGTGTGTGTGTGTGTGTGTGTGTGAACACATATATTTATAAATATGACCTGCTCTGTTATATGCATGTATGTCTTCAAGGGCTGACCATTTGGTATTGGATAATCGTTTGCTGTGCTCTGCCCTGGAGAGGACTGTTTCTCCCACTCCCAACCTTCCTTCGTTTCCTGCAGTTCTTTGTGTAGTGCTGAGGCCTTTGGGTGTTTCACGTTCACTTTGACACGCCTGTTGCTCTTGTTCAGCCTATGTTTAGGCAGCCATGTTGGGGAGACGTCATGGGTGAAGCTTCTCGGACGTTACCAGCAGACACAATCTCACTACAAACTCCCTGATCTTCTGGCTCTTACAGTCTTTCTGCTCTTCTTCTACAAGGATCCCTGAGCCTTGGGTTCAGGAATTGTTTTGTACACATCTCTGCTGCAAGGGCTCCACAACTCTGCATTTTGATTGGTTGTGGTTTTCTATAACAGCCCCCATCTGTTGCAAAGAGAAGTTTGCTGAGGGGTGCGGACTACTCACATCTGTGGGTATCAGGACAGATATTTAGAGTGCAGTGAGGGAGTATCTTGGTGTAGTAAAGGGGAGTTGCAGGTTCTTCTTCAAGATCTGTGACTTCACTCGTCCTGGGCGTTTGGCTGCATTTTCCCGACATCATTTCCCTCTTGTTGTGTGGGTCTTAAGTCTCTTTAGAGAAGGGCTGGCCACTGCTAAGGTGTGCATGCCACTACTACACCCTCTTCACATGTATGTTCATTATCATTTAGGCAATGTGGCAACAGACATGTATAAGAAGAGTCAGCACACTCCAGAAGCTAAGGAGATACCAGCAAAGAGCTCTCCTTGGAGCCTTCAGAGAGTGTGGTCCTAACCTCACCTTCACTTTGAATTGAGTAAGTGCAAACCAGATTTAATATCAACTCTTTTAGGTAGGTACATGTATGCGGTGATATTGTGTTCCCCAAAATATTGTGCACCCTAATAAACTTCTCTGGGGTCAGAGAAGAGAACAGCCACTGGATAGACATAGAGGCCAGAAATTGGTAGCACACACACCTTTAATCCTATCACTTGGGAGGCAGAGATCTATCTGGATCTCTGTGAGTTTAAAGCCACACTGGAAACAGCCAGGCATGTTGACTCACGCCTTTAATCCCAGGAAGTGATGGCAGAAAGCAGAAAGGTAGATAAGGCATAAATACCAGGAACTAGAGCCTGGTTAAGCTTTTAGGCTTCTGAGTAACAGTTCAGCTGAGATTCATTCTGGATGAGGACTCAGAGGCTTCCTGTCTGAGGACACAGGATCAGCTGAGGAACTGGCAAGGTGAGGTGGCTGTGGCTTGTTCTGCTTCTCTGATCTTCCAGCATTCATTCCAATACCTGGCTCCAGGTTTGTTTTTATTAATAAGACCTGTTAAGATTCCTGCTACACATGTAAGTGAGATTTATAAATTATATGGTAGTTCTGTTATGTACATTTTAAGAAAATGCTACCCTGCTTGTCAGTGGCTGTGCTCTCTCGGGGGTTCCACATTCTTCCCACCCTTGCCAACACGTATTCTCTGAACTTTGATAATGGCACCTGTCCTACTTTCATTCCCGTTTTTATGATAAGATAAAAGAAAAAAAAAAGCAACTTTAAGAGAGAAAGGGCTTATTGGGCCTACAAGTCCAGGCCACAGTCCATCATGGTGGGGAAGCTGAGGCAGGAGCTTGAAGCAGCTCGTTACATCCCCATCCAAGAGCAAGCAGAAATGAGTGTGTGCATACTATACAGCCCACTCTCTACACTTCCATGGTCCAGAGCTCAGTCCATGGAATGATGCTACCCACATTCAGGGTGGGCCTTCCCAGTTCAATCAGCCCAGCTGAAAACAGTCTCTCACAGGCATGCCCAGAGGCCAACCGAATCGAGATAATTCCTCATTCTCAGGTGATTCTAGGTTGTGTCAAGCTGACAGGTAAAGCCAAACATCACTACATTCCAGCAGAGGCCTCATAATGGGTTTAATTTTAATTTTTCTGATGACAAGTGATGTTGGATACCTCTGCGTTGGCTGTTTGTATGCTGTCTTTGAAGAAAAGTGGTCAAAACATTGCTCATTCTCACTGGGCTATTTGAGCTTGGTTCTATTGAGTTATAGGAATTCCTTCCATATTTTAAATCCTGATCTTTAAAAAGATGTGGGGTTTGCAAATATTTTTTCCCCTGTTCCATAGGTTGAGAGCGTCTGTTATTTGAAGTCTTTGAGTTTGTAGTAACTTCAGTCCAAAGAGATAGAGTGGGAAACAATCCCAATTATGCATAAAGGCTTTATGATATATAGAAAAAGTGCATGAAGAAAAAGATAATAATGTTAATAGAATTTATTCTCGGATATGGGAATAGAGTAACTCTTGTTTTTCTTCTTGTAGTCCTTTACATCTTTCAAGTTGCTTAATTAAGAATTCATTCTTTAAAACTTGATAAAGGCGTTCAAAGGTGTTTGGAAGCCAGTCGTTCAGCAAGTATTCACGGACAGCCCTTCCCTATTTGTGGTGCTGTTGGATTGGCTGGAAATTCCCTGCACTCAAGCAGCTTACTGTCACATTTGGGGGGACAGACAACATGGAATGGAGCAGATAGATAAATAGAATAATGACCGGGCTGCGTGAGAACTGAGGAAAAAGATCAATGAGGCGGTGTGAAAGGGAGGACGTGGAGGGGTCAAGGAGACACTCCCACTGCGCAGGACTTGTGATAGTCTTCAAGCTCTCAATGTGGGGAGGGAGGCGAGGGTGCGAGGTTGTGGGGAAACAGAATGGGAGGAGCAAGTGCAGAGCTCCTGAGATGGGAAGGAGCCGGGCATGTCCGCGTCTGAGGGAAAGAGGTCAGTAGAGTAAAAGCAGGCTAGCTTTGCAGCGCACCAAGGGCTCTCTGCTGTGAAGGAGTGGCGTGCAGTGAGTAGTGCTCCGAAGGGTCCTGATGAAGGGGCTGCCATGTCAAGGTGTTTGCATCAGCAGGATCACTCTGGCTACTGTGTAGATAGTGCACTTTGTGTTTCTCTGTGCAGGGCTCGCTCGGCTGAGGCTTCCCCTGAGGCCCCAGCGTATAGCAGGGGACGCCATTCCTTCTCTAAGGATGGGGACATGCTTGTCAGAGCTGGTGATGGCCTGGGACCAGGGCCTTGAGGGAACCCAACTTTCCCCATCCGAAGGGATTATGATTATCAGCCCCAAAGCCACTGGGTGCATAGTCTCTGACATCCTTGAGGTATCTTATGTTCTTCATGTGCAGTATTGTTTGATTCATCCTCCCATTGACTTTGTCTTATTGTATGATAGTCCTTTTTGCTGACATTGTCCCATTTCTCCTTCCAGAGAACTGTATACAAGATGCTGTACTTTTTTTTAAAATTAATTTATTTTATTTTACAATACTATTCAGTTCTACATAACAGCCACAGATTCCCTTGTTCTCCCCCTTCCTGCCCCCCTCCCCTTCCCCCCAGCCCATCCCCCATTCCCACCACCTCCAGATCAAGGCCACCCCCGAGGACTGGGATCGACCTGATAGACTCAGTCCAGGCAGGTCCAGTCCCCTCCTCCCAGATTGAGCCAAGCGTCCCTGTATAAGTCCCAGGTTTCAAACAGCTATCTCATGCAGTGAGCCCAGGACCTGGTACCACTGCCTAGATGCCTCCCTAACAGATCAAGCCAATCAACTGTCTCACCTCTTCAGAGGGCCTGATCCAGTGGGGGGCCCCTTAGCCTTTGTAGTAATGAAACCCAGGGAGCCCATCAAAATTCTAGAGGGACCAGAAAGTTAGATATAAAGGCTAAACAGTGACTGCGCCAGGGGGTCTCCCATTGGATCTCAGGGCACCCAGGTCCCAGAGTATACACCCAGACTCTATGCTAAGACTTGAAAAATAATATATGTTTATCCTTAAAAAATGACCAAAGACGCCGGGAGGCAGTGGTGCACACTAATCCCAGCACTTGGGAAGCAGAGCCAGGCGGATCTCTGTGAGTTCGAGGCCAGCCTGGTCTACAGAGCAAGATCCAGAACAGGCACCAAAACTACACAGAGAAACCCTGTCTCAAAAACAAACAAACAAACAAACAAACAAACAAACCCAAAGACATAGATTATGATTAATAAAGACATTCACATCATTGAAGATTACTTCTGCTAGTTTAAAAAAATCTGGAGTAAACTATTTTTAATTCATAAGAAAACTTGTTTTAGACAATTCTTTTCAGTTGCTCCAATTGTTTTCTCATAAGCATTTATAGGTGCTTTCATTTATAACTCTAATTTTGAAGTATTTGGCATTTTTCAGAGCACCTGCTTTTGGATGGCATTTAGGAAGATAGAGTGTGTGAGTTTCCTTCTGGATTTATATTTCTCAACAAAAATCTTCAGACAAAACTTAGTTTTGATTTCAAGAAGTCTCTAGAAGTAATCTAACATAGTTATTAATACTCAGATCAACCAATCTACCACTTCGGGATATGTGTGGAGTTACATTTCTAAAAATATATACATGAAGTATCAAATAATGCCATTGTAATGCTTGACCTCTGGCATAAGAAAGTACACATTTCATATGTTGAATGCAAAAGTACCTGAACAACCCCTCCACTTCATGCATATATGCATACATACATACATATGTAAATAATTGCCTAACATTGGCTCAGTGCTATGGAAAGACTGTAGGGTTCAGAATTTCTCACTCTACCGCCTGCCTCTCTAACACGGCCTTGGATGGGGGTATTTGCATCTTTACAAACCAATGCTTGTGTTTTGAGCTCGATGCTTTATTGAAAGGTGAGTTATACCATGAATTTAAAAATGTGTTTTTGTGATGCCTGGGGTGGAACCCAAAGTCTGACACATGCTGGGAAGTTCCCTGTCACTACGCTACATCCCATTCCCTTACAAGTGATTGCTGACTGAGATGTCTGTCTTTGTTGAACTATGGGCTCCTGGTGGTTCTCCACAGCATGCCCTGTATCTACCCACCTGTCATGTGACTTTCCTGGTGAGACATGAACAAGCATTTATTCACCCCAGTTGGGCACTGATGACAGCTTGCAACTAAGTCTAGCTTGCGACTCTATTGCGGTTGTCTACAGGGGTGTGGTTGGCTCAAGGGCACAGGAAATGTGATACTCCCAGCATGGTCTACAGCTCACAAAAGCTGCATCTCTGGAGCTCCCTGCATGGCTTGCACGCAGCAGGCAGCTTGGCTGCTTGGGTGGTGGGAGCATGCTCACAGCAATTGTCACTGTTCACATAACCTCGGAGAAGGGCTTTGCGAAGCTTAAGGGATTTCCTGAAACTTGTGAGTTGCTTTTGTCCTGACCCTTGTAAGTTTCATTTACTTTCTGAGTATTACTGGACACCCCCCCCCCCCCCCGCCTCCAGGGCAGAATGTTTCAAGTGGGAGGAAATTGCTACACAACACCACCAGCCTCGTCAGATACTGGAGCCCCATGACCCTTGTGCACAGAGTACTGTGGGATGTTCTGTATGCTGTGAAAATGTGTTGCTATGATTGATTGATAAGCAAAGCGCTGATTGGCCAGTAGCCAGGCAGGAAGTATAGTATAGGTGGGACAAACAGAGAGGAGAATTCTGGGAAGAGGGAGGCCAAGTCAGGAGCCACCACCGTGAGAAGCTGATGTTAAGATACCGGTAAGCCACGAGCCATGTGGCAAGGTATAGATTTATAGAAATGGGTTAATTTAAGATATAAGAACTAGATAGCAAGAAGCCTGCCACGGCCATACAGTTTATAAGTAATATAAGCATCTGAGTGATTATTTTATAAGTGGGCTGTGGGACTGCAGCGGCTTGGCGGGACCCGGTGAGAAAACTCTCCAGCTACAACAGAGTTGCCTTCTTGGAGGATCTGGAAGCTTTGTGGGCATCTTACTATACACTGAGTTCTTCATCAGTTCAAGGGATGCTTATTACGTGAGTCCCAGGGGCTCCGTTGGCCAAGGTACTGTTTTGCAATCCTTCGAAATGGTCATAAGGACCTGACTGTCTGCTTTACGTCCGTATTGTCCCGTATGATGGACTGATGAGGTGTGGTTTGTGAGACTCAATTAGAAGCGGTCTAGCAACCCCGCGAGAAACATTTGCCTTGGGAGGAAGTGCTTTGTAGCAGTTAGTGGGAGAATGAAGTTGGAACAAAGTTTGAATCCACCACCATGTTTTTTGCTATTCACTCTCAAGTCCCCCAAATTATCTGAGTGCGTTGAGTGTTTAATGCAGCCGCATCGCATACGTAACTCGAGCTATCTGCTTTTAATCTTCGTGCAAGTTTTATAATTTTAATAAAAATGTAATTAAAAAAATAAACGAACTGAATGTGCCAACAGGATATGTTCAGCTCAAACTATGTCAGGCTAGCCAAACTTAGCTGGAACTGCAAACAAAACTAACACAGCCTTCTGCCGAGAGAGCATCACATTTCAAAGGATCTAAAACAGCGACAGCTGTTCTTGACTCTTAGGCGGACAGATCCAGACCTCCTTCTGGCTTGGTTTGGGAGGACTGTGACTCCAGTGCACAGAGCCTTCTGCGTCTCTCCGGCAGTCACTCTCTGGGGTTAACCACTCATGGGACTTTCCCTCTGTCCTGCACAGCTCCGTGAGGCAGTAGACACAGACTCACACTTTTCTCTGACACCCATGAACGACTCAGTTCAAATGATCTTATTTGACTGAGTTCATATCAGTGGCAGTGATGGCTCATGCCTTTTAGAGGAGTCAAAAATACTGCGGTTTCAAGAACACGTCTAATGAAATGTCAGGGGGTATTAGGAGGCAAAGTATAAAATTTGAGCACTGTGAATAGAAGTATTTCTAGAGTTATGAGCAGACAGCCTAGATTTCCCAGAGGGGAATTATGATTTCAAATAGGTCATGCCTATGTCCACAGAACGTCCCAAAAAGTGTTCAAAGCCCTATATGTCATAGTTTTTAAAATAAAGTTTAAAATTACTCTATTATGAATGGGGGATGTAGCTCAGTTGATAGAGAGCTTTCCTAGCATGCACAGAGCCTTGAGTCCAATCCCAGCTCTGTTTAAACTAGGCACAGTGGTGCGCACCTACTAGAGATGTACAGGCAGGGAGATCAGATGTCCATCCTTGGCTATGTAGTGAGTTCAAGGCTGGCCTGGGCTACACGAGACCTAGTTTCAAACAAAAGGAAAGCACACAAGCAAACATATGACAAAATTGTCCAGTTGTATATATTTTGAAGAAATAATATCAAATTCCTGGATCTCATTTGCAGCGGACTTGTGGTTTGCTTATCTGTTATTCCTTTGGACTTTTATTTATTTAATTTATTTTTTTAAAGATATATTTATAATGTATATAGTGTTCTGCCTACATTCCAGAAGAGGGTACCAGATTGAATTATAGATGATTGTGAGCCACCGTATGGTTGCTGGGAATTGAACTCAGGACCTCTGGAAGAGCAGTCAGTGCTCTTAACCTCTGAGCCATCTCTCCAGCCCCAATTTGTATTTTATTGGAAATTTTCAAGCATGAAGAAATAAATACTGCCAAACCAAGGTAAAACCAAAGCTGCATTTGCTATGTGCCTGGTGATGGAAATCCTGCCGGTCAGCCAGGGAGCCAGTGGGCCCTTATAAACAGAAATTAGAGGAAATGAAATGAAGACACACGCCAGATAGACAAGAATCTAGGCTCAGGGCTTTGTGTGCCTCAACCTGGCAGAAACGCTGGTCACTTGCGGGATCACAGAGCTGACACATCCAGATTGGTTATGTCAGACTTCAGGGGGCCCGGGTCTTTGGGCATGCTTCTGTATGCCCGTGAAGCTCCGTGTGGTCACATTTCTTCTCTCCTCTTTTCCTCCCTTTCTTCTTTCTCTTTGACTATTTTTTATGTACTCAATAAAACGTATTATGATAAGATAAGAAGTTATTATGCTACTGACATTCAAATACCCGGTCCGGTCTCTTTGGGTTTCAATTAGACAATATTGGGGTGTCAGTTCTCACCACATGTTTACGTCTTTATTCATCCCTGTTTCCTACGTGTTTATGAAAGTGCCACTGTACATCTGACCTAGCTGAAATGTTAGGGATAACAGATGTAACTCGGACGTCACAGGAGATTAAATTCCTTCTCTTTAACATCCGAGGAATCTTGTGTGTCTCCTATCAGTGATGCAGATCTAAAGCCTATATAGCCCTGTCTGTTCCTGTACACTTCGCATTCAAAACTGCATTGACCTGGCTGGTTTTCCAGAGCATTCTTAACGGGGAGGTTGTGTGTGCCATGAACTTTCTGGAATTTACTTATTCTGACAGTAGGCTGTTCAACCAGACCACATCAAGGTAAACAGCTCCTTTCCCAGAACAATAAACTATTGAACAGAGTTTATTTAAGGATCGCTTACTTTCCAAAGCTGTTTTCAAAACCCTTTCCCCATTCCGTCTGCCGATTCTGAACTACCGAATGACACACCGTGCCCGGTTGTAAACAGCCTTCCACACTGGGAGACTCACTTAAATCCAGATCTTTGTCTTCTGTACTCTCTTTTGAGACTTCCAAGACTCTCGCCAAGATGGTCATATTCCTTACGGCAGTGAGCAGTCAACATGGCTTCGCTTCATTCAGGTCTGGGGAATCAGCATCTAAAGAGATTCTTTTCTTCGGGGCATTCTGGCCCAAGCTCTTGGTCTTGCTGAACTTTTGTTCATGGTTTACATTGATCATGATGCAAACCTTACTCATCTCTTATGTCTCGGCTTCTCAACCCCAGCAGCTACTGATACAAAGTCCATTCTCACAAAGCGTTTACATTCCAACCACAGTTTAACATTTTGGTAGTATAAGGGTATAGGGGTTTGTGTAATAACACAATTTTAATTTCCCTCCCGGTACAAGACAGAGGAGATGCCCACCTCTTCCTCAGGACTAGGGCATGGGTAAAGCATTCTTAGAACATTGCATTGCTGATATTCATGCTAAGCCTTTACTACAAGTGCCCTTTTAATGTTTGTTTTTCTTTTAAATAAGAGAAGATGGCAAGGGTCTGAGTCAGTTGACTCCTTAGCCCTGGCTACTGGGAGTCAAGGATTGTCAGGGGAGTAGCCAATGAGCCTACTTATAGTCGATCACTGATGATTAGAAATAAAACAGCACCTCCCCAAACAAAACAACAAACGACAAAACGTTACCCTTTCCCATACCTATTTTGAGATCATTTAATCTTGATGATTATTATGAAGACTTCCAGGTCTTCAGTTTGCATGGACTCTCATCCCACAAACAGGCTTAGAAAAATCAGCCTCCTGAGTGTCAAGCACAGAGCTCTGTACTCTCTGTGAGTTGGCTTGAGGTGGAGAAGACACACAACACACTTGGGTCTTCTGCTAAACAGCAGGGGGTGTGTTCTGGCTTTCACCATACAGCTGCATGGAAATGTGGGAAGAGGGCTGGCAATTCCCATCTTTTCTCTCTCTCCCTGTGAGGTCACTGTAGCGAGAAGGCAGGACATTGAAGTCTGTTTTGCTTAGTAGTACTGTGGCATTACTTTTCTAACTAGGTAAAAGATGGTACAGCCAGCTTTGTCTTTAAATAATATTCCTGTTTCACCACCACATAATGAGTTAGATATTGTCCGTGACCTTAAATAACTCATTGTGTGAGGAAGTCAGTGTGTATGTATCCCATGGCAACACGGTAATGTGATTGCACATAGGGAGAGCCCCCAGGGGCCAGAAGGTCGCTGAGGGAGGGGCTGGAGAGAGTCCAGGAATGCGGGGAATCTGTTGCTTCGTGTCCTTGAGTCAAGGTTGGAGACGTGAAGTGAAGCAGGTGGAATTCAGAGTGTAGCCTTGTCATGGCATCTACCATCTGTGGGTGGCTGTAGTTTATTCTCCGATGGTGCCAGCATGTGAGGAGCCTGGAGTAATGGCAGGCTCATGGTTACAGACACAACACATTTAATTGGATTCTTAAAAGATGGCTGATACATTTGTTAGCTTTCACAATGAATTAATTCTTAGGTTAGATCGTTATGAAATAGTTCTAACCAGTCTCCTGCTAAAGATTGAACACTCTTATCTGCACCAATTCTGTTATGCCCTGGCTCAATTTCACGATTAACATGGCATAAAAATAACAATTTCTTGATTATTAAAACTCTATTTGCTGCCACCCAACAAATACAATCTATCTCAAAGCCATTATTAAATAAACACTTCATAATAACAAACCAACTTTGAATAGCCTTTTTATAAGATCTTAACCACAAGTTTATTAGTTTATAAGTAAGAACTAAGTAATTTTAGTTCAAAATAGTAAAACAAAAACAAACTTAGATACTGTGTTTTTTTTTAAATTCTAAATCAAAGAACTTTTCAAGGAGAAATCACACCATATGTCAGTAACAGTTAGGGACATGTTCCCCAAATAGGTATAACACTTGTGAGAACAAGGGGCTTTTGAGCCACAAAAATGGCCCAGCCAGGCAGAGCTCAGCAAGCTATCAACGTCTCCCATCACCCAACAGCAGGGCTGGTCCTTACTTTATGTTTTTGTCTGGGGACATACATTTTGAAAGTTAAGTGTGAGACACTTGATTGTGTCTCAGCTTCCAAAAAAAAAAAAAAAAAAAAAAAAAAAGATCCCAAGAGAAGTGGCTGAGGAAAGAGCACAGGCAGGTGACATCCAGTCCTATCAATAGCTATAGTCACAGATTGAAAAATCACTCAAGTCTTTTATTTCCTTGCATATTAAGGACACTAGGAGTCAATAATCAATAATATCATAGCTCCTACATGGCCACAGTAATTTTGGTGTATGTGATTCCAGAACTGTCTACAACTCTGTGTTTGTCCCAAAATTACATACATAACTATCAGGGAAGTGATGCAAATGTTTAGATGTGGATTACCATGTGGAAATCTTAATATCTTAACTTGTGAGGGAATGAAAACTATTCTGTTATTACAGGTTGGGTTAGCTCAGAACACATAGCTTGGTCTTATACTCGGAAGTATCCTACCAAATTCCTGACCTGAAAATAAATGACCCTAAGTGTAGAGGTCACATAGCACACACAAAAAGGAAAATAAAACAAAACCAAGTTCACTGTGGGTTGTGCTATAGTCTATTTTTATCTCCCTCACCCCAATACTTAACCCCCCCCGTATCCCCCACTTTCCCCTTCATATCACTTACATCCTGCTATCCCCATCTCTACTGATCCCCTCCCTATAACGGCCCCCATTTCCTTCCCTGACTTCTGAAGTTACTCCAGGTCATGGATTCACATGTGAAAATTTGGAGCTAGGAATCTCAAAGAGAACAATGTTTTTCCATTGTGGGTCTGAGTTACCTCACTCAATATGATCGTGTCTAGTTCCAAACATTTATCTGCTCTCGTAGTTAGGGTTGCTATTGCTGTGATGAAACACCATGACCAAGGCAACTTATAGAAAGAAAACATTTAATTGGGGGGCTTGTTTGTAGTTCCAGAGGGTTAGGCCATGACCTTCATGATGGGGAGCATGGTGGTGGGCAGCTGGAGTGGTAGCTGAGAGTTCACATATGCTCTGTGAGTTGCAGGCAGAGATAGTAAGGCTGGGCCTGTCAAAGACTTCAGAAACCCCCACCCCCAGTGACACACTTCCTCCAGCAAGGCTACACCTATCCCAGGAAGGCCACACCTCCTAATCCTCCCAAACAGCTCCGCTAATATACCCTTCACATATCCAAAACATACCTGAGCCCATGGCAGCCATTCTCATTGAAACCACACCTGCAAAGTTTATGATTTAAGTTTTCTTTACAGCTGAATAGTACTCTGGGGTATGTCTGTTCCATGTTTTCATCATTCATTTGTCAGCTGAAAGATTTTTAGGTTGTTTCCATTTCCTAGCAATTGTGAATCGGGAGGCAACGAATCAGGCTGATTATTTGTGGAGTAGGATTGAGCCCTTTGGGCCTATGCCAAAGACTAGTATAGCTGGGTCATATAGTAGATTTATTATTTTAGCTTTTTGAGGATTCTCCACACTGATTTCCAGGGTGGCTGGGCTGGTTTGCAGTCCCACCAACAATGAATGAGGTTTCCCTTTTCCCAACATCCAACATCTGTTGTCTGTTGTTTTATCGATCTCTTCTAACTGGCATATGATGAAATCTCAAAGTTATTTTGATCGAAAGCTTCCCCTCTGAGGACCAGCTTTCACAGAACCAGAAGGGGCTATGCAAGCTTCCAAAGGAGGGACACAACCAGCGATGGTGTCTCTGAAGCACAAGGATGAGCATGGCAAGAAAGCCCTAAGGGTACAATAGTGCAAGAATTTTAAAATTTGGTATAAATTGCCAAGCTGACCTTTGACCTTGGCATTCACTCATTCTTAGCAACAGCCAGTATCCCTGGGTCTTGGCATCTGAGCCATCTCTCCACCCCTAGAAGATTTTAAATGAATGCATCTACTCACTGTTATGGGTTGAATACAAAATGGTCTCCCCATGCCTATTCATGGTGGCTTGGTTGGTCAACATTGCTGGAGAAGTAATTGAATACTGAGGGCTCTGTCTTAATCCACTGATGGATTTATAATATGATGGATTTATTGGGAGGTGCTGAAGAGTAGAATGTGGAGCTCAGTTGGTGTGTCTGTCCCTGGTCTCTTCCTGTATTTCTTTTTTCTTTCTGCTTCTACCATGTGAGTGACTTCTTCTGCCTCAAGCGTCCATGTCCATTCTTCCTCCCCTACTGGTCCAGAATGAACAAAGTGAGGATGATGGACTGACAGTGTGAACCAGACTAAATCCATCCTCTCTTCAGTTGTTTATGTCTCGGAGTGTGTCACGGCAATGAACGGGTCTAAATGCGGAGGCTGGAGCGATGCCTTCAGGGTTAAAAGCATGTGCTGCCCTTGCAGAGGTCCTGATCCGGATCTCAGCACCCGTGCCAGCAACTCAGAGCCTCCATGACTCCAGATCCAAGGCAACCTGACATCTCTGGCCTCAGCCCACTCATGTGCACATCCTACATACAGGCACACACATGCACATCATTACCAAAAGAAGCGCATGGCTAACACGCTAACCTTTTCCCTATGGGTTACCTGTCTAGCCTCGGCCTCACTGTGCTCAGGGCTGTTTTGACAGTGAGGTTGCAAACGCCCGTGAGTACAGTAGTGATTCTACTCCAAAGTATATTTCTGAGAGAAATTATTGGAACCAGATAGAGTTTTATTATGAAAACTTAGTTCAAAATAGTAAAAAAAAAAAAAAAGAAAAAGAAACAAAAAATGTACACGTGTGTGTGTGTGTGTGTGTGTGTGTGTGTGTGTGTGTGTGTTTGTTAGTAGTGTTTTTCTTGACAGCCATAAATGGGGGACAACTCACATATCTATGAAGAAAGGAGTAGATGTTTCAGACATCGTGAAACCAGACAGGAGTAAAAAATAAATTAATTAATAAATTAATAAATGAAATGCAGCATCAACTCTTCCTTGGGTTGGTAGTCTCCAGGTCAGCCCAGTAGATGTGGGGCTTGATAGCGTCTACAATTGCACATGCCCATTTGTGTAAACCTCTCTCTCTCTCTCTCTCTCTCTCTCTCTCTCTGTCACGTTCTCTATTATTTATATGTGTTTGTATACATGTGTAAATGTATGCACTCTCCCTCTGCATTCCCTTTCTATTAGTTCTGTTCTTCTAGAAAATGCTGACTAATAGATGGGTTCCCCTTAAGGAAGCTGTTTGCTCCCACTCAGTTTTATCACTGTATCTTCTTCTATTTTCATTCTCATTCTGTTCCTGCTGTGCTCAAAGCCAGGCACAGTGCCCGCCCCTCGTCCTCGGTTCATTCTGGGCCAAATGCATTGGTAAAGACACTTTCTAGGCCCATGCGCCTTTAATTTGCATTTTAACATTTAGGTTTACCAATGTTATACCGGGTTGTTTCTTTCTTTACAGCAGCCATAAGGAATGGCCTATTCTCTTTAGAATTAGAGATGCCATTTGCTGTTTGCTCATTATTAACCTGTTCGTTTCACATAGGGAGATCACAGTTTGTGTTTGAATCAGAAATCCATTGTTAGAGACTTGTCGAATCATCAGATCCAAAGATAATCTGAGACCAGCTAGGGAAACTTGAATAACTAATCAGTTTTAAATGATCCACTCAAAATGAGGTCCGTCTTAGTTAGGATTTCTATTGCTGTGATGAAACACCATGATCAAAAGGCAAGTCGGGAGGAAAGGGTTTATTTGGCTTTCACTTCCACATCACTGTTCATCATTGAAGGAAGTCAGGACAGGAACTCAAACAAGGCAGGAGCCCAGAGGCAGGAGGCCATGGAGGGGTGCTGCTTACTGCCTTGCTCTTCATGGCTTGCTCAGCTTGTTTTTTTTTTTATAGAACCCAGGACCACCAGCCCAGGGATGGCCCCACCTCCCCCATCAATCACTAATTAAGAAAATGCTCTGCAAGCTTGCCTACAGCACAGTCTTATGGAGGCATTTTCTTAATTGAGGTCCCCTCCTCTCAGAGGACTTTAGTTTGTGTCAAGTTGACAAAAGACTAGCCAGCACAGGCTCCAACAGCTTTAGAGGGTTTTACTAGAGGCTTTTAGCACATGTGACTTTTTTGGGTGGCTTCCAGTTTGAAAGCATAGTTGAGAATCATACTAAATTAAGAAAAGCTACTGATTATTAATGCATAGTAATGTGAAGGTTCACGTTTATAACTTTTTAAACTTGATGATTGTGTGTTCATGGGTGCATGCCTATGTGCATGTGCAGAGGGCAGAGGTTGATGGTGTCTTCCTTCATCCCTCTCCTGCTTCAGTTTGGAGTCAGCAGCACCAGCTCTTCCCTGGTTGGAAGTCTCCAGGTCAGCCCAGTACATGTGAGGCTTGTTAGCTTCTACAATTGCACATGCCCATATTTAAATATCTCTTCACTGGACCTGACGCTCACTGATTAGGCTAAACTGACTTGTGGTGATATTTTGCTTGTGCTCTAACAAATAAAGCTTACCTGGAGATCAGAGTGTGGAGCTAGCCACTAGTTAACCATAAAGGCCAGGCAGTGGTGGCACACATCTTTAATCCCAGCAGTTGGAAGGAGGAAGCAGGAAGATCAGGAGTTCAAGGCCACCCTGGGCTACACGGGATTGATCCAGTCTAAAAGAGAAACAGAGGCAGGTAGTGGGGGCACACACCTTTGATCCCAGCCCTGGGATCTCATGCCTTTGATCCCAGTTCTAGGGAGGCACACACCTTTAATCTCAGCACAAGGAAGATGGAGACAGGAAGGGATATGGCTGGGTAAAGAGAGGACTAGAAATCCTTTGAGTCTGAGGATTAGGTAGAGGTAAGAAGTCTCTCTAGTGGCTGCTCCTTTACTTGTCTGATCTTTCAGCATCTACCCTGATATCTGACCCCGGGTTTTTATTACTAAGGCCAATTAGAATTCGGACTACACTGACTGGTCAGGGAACCTCAGTGCGGGGATCCCATAGGCAGGCCACGCCATCCCTCCTTTTACATGTATGCCGGGATCGGAACTCCGGTTCTCATGCTTGTTCGGTATGTGCTCAACCCAAGGAGTCACCTTCCCTCCTCCCGCCCTTCCGGAGTCGCTGTCCTCTAACGATGGAAATAGGTACTGTCCCAGCCGATGACATGAGTGTGGAAGATAGTTGATGGAAATCTCTAAATTACCTGTCACCGTCTCCCGCAGGTCTGCCTGGAGGGTGGATGTGATGTTCTGACGAGAGGAAGAAGGCAAACTCTCATGTTGGTGTGTTGACAGGAGAGAGGACTCAGTCTCTAACAGCACTGCTAAGACTCGGCCTGACTGCTGCCTGTTTTCCTTACGAAGACATACTTTTTATTTGTGTGTGTGTGTGTGTGTGTGTGTGTGTGTGTGTGTGTGTGAATAAATAAAGTTGCCTGGGGGTCAGAGCTAATAGCAAGCCATAGCAGAAGCTGGGCAGTGGCGCCGGCGGTGGTGGTGGTGGTGGTGGCGGCGGCGGCGGCGGCAGCAGCAGCAGCAGCAGTGGCGGCGCATGCCTTTAATTCAGATCACATGACAGGCAGGTCTTTGTGTGTTCAAGGATACAGCCAGCATGGAGACACACGCCTTTAATCTCAATACCAACCATAGAAGACCTGGAGGTCTGTACAGACAGGCAGTGACGAGGAGGTCATATGGCTGGGTTTACAACCAATGAGAAGGCAGAACAGAAAGTCAATAAAAAGACAGACACACAGGAAGCAGTTCTTTTTCTGAGGGAAGGACAGCAGCGGCAGTGAAGGGTAAGAAAGGTTTTTTTAGTATCGGCTCTTAGCTACTGCTCTGACCTCTGGGGCTTTTAGCTCTGTGCTTCTTATTTAATAAGACCGTTCATCTACAGCTATGTGTGTGTAGGGGCCAGAAGAGGCCTTCAGACCGTGTGGAGCTGGAGCCACAGGCAGGTGTAAGCCTCTGGAAGAACTGGAAGAGCTCTTAGCTGCCGAGCCATCTCTCCACGGTCATTTTTTCTTCTTTTTTATTATTTGACAACAGTAAATATTTTTCCAGTTGAGTCCTTTTAGTTTAAGCTTTCTGTGGTATGCAGCCCAGCAAAACCCTAGCTGGCATAAATGGAGATTCGAAATGAAGATTAAGATAATGAAGGAGAATCTAAAGTGAGCATTCCAGTAGCCTTGATGCATATATTTTATAAAGTGAGCATTCCAGTAGCCTTGATGCACACATTTCAGAAAGTGTGTGAGCATCCCAGGAGCCTTGATGCACACATTTCAGAAAGTGTGTAAGCATTCACATGGTCTCACCTATATGCATTTGGAGATCTTTAACAATCCTGGCAAGGAAAACAGTATTTATTACCTTCATGAGGAATAGGGGGCATAAAATCAGGATTCATACCTTTTTAAACGTGTAAGAGTTCAGAGCCTTGGCCTCTCAGAAAGGATTTCATTGTTTGCTGGTCTTGAGACAGGTTCTTGCTATGTGACCCAGTCCATCTTACAACTTGGGATCCTCCTGCCTCTGTTTCCCAAGTGCTGGGATTACAGGCCTGGCTTTAGACATGTAGTTGACTGTTGTTTTGATGGCCAATGAATAAATGAATGATGTACACACGATCATTAAGGTTCAGATCCTTGCATACACTTTATTAAATAAATGTGAGTTAATCATAATAATGGGAGCAGCATGTAAGAGCTTTGTTTCAGGAGCCACAGAACCCTGTGAATTTAGGGGTTGTGCGGTGCAGACCCAAAGCTAGCATTTACACAAAAATGGTAACTTACTAAGTGCAAAAGAAATGATTTCACTATTCTAAATGAGTAATTAACAAATGTTCAAAGCATAGGTTTTAAAAGTTCAAAGGGGCTGGAATGGGGGCTTCACCATTAAGAGAGCTTACTGCTCTGGCAGGTGACCAGAGGCTGTGTCCCTGCCCCTCTGACAGGCGACTCATAACCACCTGTAGCCTGACCGTTGGGAATCTGACGCCATCTTCTCTTCTCTGTGGGCATCTGCACTCGTGTGCACATACACATACGTTATAATTAAGAATAATAAAATCTTTTTAAAAATTTATTTATTTTTATTTTATTTGCGTTGGTGCTTTTGCCTGCATGTATGTCTATGTGAAGGTGTCAGATCTTGGAGTTACAGTTATCAGCTGCCACGTGGGTGCTGGGAATTGAATGTGTGTCCTCTGGAAGAGCAGTCAGTGCTCTTAACCGCTGAGCCATCTCTCCAGCCCAAATAACAAAGTCTTTAAAAACGTCTGAAGGCGGTTTCCTTTAGTGAACACGTGTTAGTGGAGTGTTGATTTCACTACTTTAGTCTCCTCCCCAAATCTGTTGCAGAAATGCCTGTGGGCAGGCTGAGCGGAAGTCGCTGTAGCTGTGGGCGTGGCTGGGCTGGTGGCAGCTCAATGCTAAGGGACAGACGTCCGCTCGCCTGTAATTTCCTTGCAGTAACGTCTCTATTACAGTAACTATCATTTATTGTGTAAACTGCTACCTTGTAAACAGTCCCACTAATCTCACATGGCAACGGCTGTCACTCTTCGCAGCTAGGAACGCTCCCGAAGCGTGACACAGGCGCACCTCCTGCTCTACCCTGGCATTCAGCAGGGTGGTAAGACAGCAGTAACCGGCCCAAACCGGCCCAGTGAACTTGACCCCAGATGCTGCTGGGGCTGCTGTTCATGGCTCATCACCCTCTGCAGCTGGCCACTCAGCCTTGGTGTCTTAGTCATTTTTGCTGGGGGAAGGTACTGCTCACAGAGTAGACTGTGAGCAGACTCCTCCACTCCCTGAAGACATCAGTCGGACTCAGTTTCACCCACAGAACCAGCAACGTGGCTCTGTCAGTCAGGGTCTTCGCTTCTTGGCGGACAGACTGTGGCTCTCCCTCCTGACTTTTCCCATTTGACATAGCTACGCTTTTGATAGTGAAGTGGGAAATACATCAAGTACTTGGGAAAATTTCAGTAGCTTTCTAGAACTTTCTTTAATTTTTCTATGCCTGTTTGTGTGTGTGTGTGTGTGTGTGTGTGTGTGTGTGTGTGTGCACATGTGTATGTGTGGTGTGGGTAGGTGCACATGTGTGTGAAGGGCAGAGATCAACCTCAGATATCTCTTTGGGTGTCATCCTTGTTTTTTGTTTGTTTGTTTGTTTGTTTTTGTTTTTTTCCCCCTCAATGGTCTGGGACTCAGTAGGTAAGGCTGATTGGTGATTGGCTAGTAAACCCCAGGGAATGCTGGGATCACCACCATGCCCATCTTTGTTTAAATGGTCCATGTGGCTCAAACTCAGGTCCCCATGGTTGTATGGCAAGGGCTTTATTGACCGACCCCTTCCCTGAGGTCTCTATGTTGCCAATATTGTCTCACATTTGTCTGAGGCTTTGCAAAATGCTTGAATGACTTCAAGGTAACCGGTGTAGCTGGAAATGTCTTTCTCTAACAAGCAACAGAAGCAACAAACGATCACAGTTGGAGGTTAGGTTGCCAGGAGAGGGTGTAGTCCAGATGCTGTGTGGTCCAGCCCTGTACAAGAGACTGGGCAAGATGTCCAGGCTTGTCTGTGTGTTTCTGTGTTGGGGGAAGGTTAGGCTGGCCAGCACTGCCAGGCCCTGCTGTGGTTCTCAACCAGCTGCCATGACAGGGAAATACGTCACAAAAGCATCACAGACACATGGCACACAAACCTGCTGTCTGGTGTCCCTAGTCCATGATGACGGTACTATGGCTGAGTCACCCCGGTGACCAGAGTAAATGATTCTCAAAGCTGACACAGCTCCCATTTACAGTATTTAAGACTAGGCACACTTACGCATAAGCTAGAAGTGGTTCTCAACCTGTGGGTCGTGACCCCTTGGGGTAGCATATCAGATCTCCTGCACATCAGATATTTACATTATGATTCATAATAGTAGCAGAATTACAGTCATGAAGTAGCAATGAAATAATTTTATCATTGGAGGTCACCGCAACATGAGGGACTGTATTAAATAGTCATGGCATTAGGAAGGTTGAGAACCACTGAGATCGGGGACTGGAAGTTAGATAAGTAAAATGATTCACCTAAGACTATACTAAAGGAAAGATCTACGATTTAATACCAGACTGTTCACTTTAAAGAACTGAACAGTTATCCAGTCAACAGTACAGTTTCAGGAAGCAGGTTCTCAGTGTCTCCATACCAACTACTGTCCCCTGATGATCAGAGAATGCCAGAGATTTCAGATGCCTTTCACACCTTTTCTAGATAATAGAAGAATTCAGAGCCTTTAGGGAGTTAGGCCAAGTGTGGGTTAAGAAAACTCCCCCCAACCTCAGCTGGGAGCCGTCTTTAGAAAATCTCAGCTGATGTGCATGTTGAGGTGGGCCATGCCCTTGATGGGTGTGACTGAGGAGGAGGGAGTCAATGTCTCTCGTTAGAACACATGAAACTGAATGGAAACAAATGGATATTACTTAGGACTCAGGGAAATGACATCATGTCCACTGTGAAGAGCAGGTTTGGCTCTCTTCTTTTCTGAAACAATGAGCAAAGGCTTAAAAGGAGCCAAGAGGAAAACCATTTGTTGCCAAGCTTATAAATCAACATGTCTTGAAAAACCAAAACCAAAAAAAAAAAAAAAAAACAAATAAAAAAAATCAACATGCCTACATCTAAACAATTAACACAATATTTAAAAGAGATGTTGTAGCTTTGCAAGAGGTGATATATTATCTAAACAGGTTCCGGGGCAATTTGAAAAGGGAAAAGGTAACAATTGTCATATATGAAGGTCTTGTTTTTTTCTTTGAAAATTTCATACATGTACATATCTTTTAAAAAAGTATCTATCCCCATTTCCCCTCCAACACTCTAGGTCCCCTACACATCTCCCTCCCAAAGTCATGTCCTCTTTATTATTTCTTTTATTTTTGAGATCATAATGCATTTACATCATTTCTCCTATCCCTTTCATTTCTCCAAACCCACCCATATACTCCTTATGTCCTCTTCTTTCATTCATTTAATTCTGATACATATATATTCTTAAGTAACCTGTTCAGTCTGCATAGTGTTACTTGTGTCTTGTATGTGTGTTTTCAGGGCCGACCATCTGGTATTAGACAGCCCACTGCTGTGCTCTTCCCCGAGGAAGACCGTTTCTCCCGCTCTCAGCCTTCCTTGGTTGTCTGTAGTTGTTTTGGAAGGCGTGCTTGATGGTAGTCCAGAAGGCTGCCTCATATCCCGGACAGAAAGCCATGTTAGCCAGCCCAGCCCCTGCCACCCAGCAAGATAAAGCAGGGCCTCTTGTTTCCTTTGGCTGTGTCCTCAGATCCCAACCCAGACCCCTAGACCCACTTAGCTTTTCCAGGGAGAGACACCAGAAATAGGTCCCTGTGGATCCAGAGCTATGGATGGTCACCTTCATCTCCATTCAGCCTCTGGCTTAGAGCTGCAGCAGCTGCATTCTTTACCCTGGCCCATCTGACCTGTCCGCCCTAACTTTCATCCAAGAAGAAAGAGAAATGTCAGGACGTGGGCCAGGCATTTGCTGCAAAGACTCAAAGAACAACGGCTGGGAGAAGCAGGCGGCGTCCTCAGGAAGGACTCATCCTTCCAAGAAGAGTACATGCTGGGAGGATCTGGAGAGCTGAGCTGCCACAGGGCAGCTGTGTGTGTCCCGAAGGCAGCTAGAAGAACAAAGGGCCATTCTTGGCTAAGGTGTTAGCAGCCTAGAACTTTAAACTGGAGTTCGGTACTATTCCTGTTTTTTGTCACTGGGGGAAATCAAGGTCCTGGAAAGAGAAGCAAGTTTCCCAGGTTCTGGGCATGTGAGGCAGACATCAACATCCTGCCTCTACCTCTGCTTGCAAAGACTTGAGTTATCAAGGCAAGAAAGCTCAGGCCTCACTCCATCTCCGCCCACTCCCTTTCTTCCTCCCTCCATTCTGCTTACTTATTAATTGTGCTTTTGGTGCCAGGCACTCTCCTGTGTTCCAGACACACCGTCCTGTATGCAAGGTTTCCTTTCTCCTGGTCTTCACTCCCCCGTGCCTAGCCCTTGATAATGACCTGTCAAGAATGAGTGGACCACTAGCCCACTCGCAAGGGTGAGAGCGTTTGTCAGGTTAAAGGTTTCTTTGAAATTAACCAACGAAATGTGTGCAGGCCAAGTCTAATCCTACTGGACACTAAATAGGATTAAATTAGATTTTTGTAGGTAACTTCTGTTTTAGAATACAAAGAAAAATGCTATATGCGCCATTCTGAGGGAATTTTTATCATTTACATTTAGAGAAATTGGTTTAATTTTCAAAATGCTTGCCAAATGTAGAGTCCGATATTCATAGAGTTTCTGGCTTTCCAGCAAAGCTCAAATGGACGTTAACTTATTGGGTACATGTTAACCAAAGTAACTGTTGAGACCAGAAAAGCAGTTGGCGGCCAATTTAGACCTCATTGCAATTCACAGTCGTCACTGATGCAGGCCGCATTTTTCCTGTAACGGCACAGTCTGGAGGCTTTTTTCAGAGATGCTATGGTGTCTGCGTAGGACAGATGGTCCATGCAGATCAATCAGCAACGGGGATTGAAGGCAGTGTTAGCCCTACCGTCATTTACAGCCAGCATGGACAGGCTTGGTACAGAAATGCCTTGCTTGGATACACATGACGAGCCCCAAGGGGACTGCCAGCACAATTTTCAAGTTTCAAATGAAGAAGACCTTGGGATTTTCAGAACAGTGTCCGTATTTGACCGTCAGCTATCACGACGTTCCCTTGGCAGCTTCCCACGCCACACCCTCAGCTCTTTCCCTTTTCAGCTCATGGAGCAAAACCTTCTCTTCCTGTTCACCCAAGGCACGTATCCATGTAGTAGTTTTAATTTTGTTGTACCGCAGTGATGCAGGTAAAAGCATTTGATGTGTAAAGCTTGAGGATCTGAGTTCAAATCTGAAGAACCCGTGTAAAAGGCCAGGTGTGATCAAGGGCCAGCCTGTCACCTCGAGCTCTGGGGTTAGTGAGAGACCCTGTCTCAAGGACATAAGAGGCAGAGCGGGAGAAGAGGATGCCTGAATAATATCCTTCTTTGGCTTCCACATGCAGATGTATAACTGTGTGTGCATCCCTGCATACAACACACACACATACACACACACACACACACACACACACACACACACAGAGAGAGAGAGACAGAGAGACAGAGACAGAGAGACACAGAGACACAGAGACACAGAGAGAGAATAAACAATTCTATAAAAGAAAAAAAACCTGTAATAAAATGAGTGACCATTGAGCTTAATCACTGAGCCAGACTCATGTAAATGATTTAGTCCAAACAATTTAATTGTGGAAAACAATTCAGGTAAGAAAGAGCAAAAAAGTGTATGTCAAAAACAAGTACTTGAAGCTCTTACTTTGAGGTAGTTTTCTATTGCTGTGAGGAGAAACCATGGCCGAGGCAACTTACAGGTGAAAGTTTATTTGCACTCACAGTTTCAGAAAATAAAGTCGGTGGCCATCACGGTGGAGAGAATGGCAGCAGGCAGGCATGACGCTGCAGCAGGAGCTGAGTGTTTACATCCTGAGACAAAACCCTGAAGTAGAGCAAAAGAGACAACTGGAAAGGATGAACGTCTTTTGAAACCCCAAAGCCCACCCCCAGGGACACACCTCCTCCAACAACGACCCACACCTCCTAATCCTTCCCAAACAGTTCCACCAAACGGGGACCATGGATTGAAATAGTTGAACCTATGGGGGGGGGGGCATTCCCATTCAAACCATCACAAAGCTGTACTGGTTTCCCCTCCACAGAAAAACAATGGCAACTTGAACGTGAGGGTTTTGTGATGTTTTATGATTCTCTAAGCAGTTTTGTAGTTTTACAAGATATTTTTATGTGTGTATTGTGTGTATGTGGTGGTGGTGGCAGTGGCGGCGGGGGGGGGGGGGGCGGGCGCGTTTGGGTGGGTGGGGATGTCCAGCCATGGTACTCATATGTCATGGTGCGTGCAGAGGTCAAACGACAACCTGTCTATCACTTCTTGCTTCTGCATTTTTATTTTTAATTTTTTTTTGTTTCGAGACAAGGTCTCCTTTCTACTGTTCACTACTGCCTACTTATGTGGCAGCCCTTTTCCTGGCAAGATGCAACACACGTCTACTCAATCCAAATAGGAAGCCCACGATAAACCAAAGTACAGATACCACCGAAGTCCAACTTGGTGAGCCTATGAGTTTTATTGAGGTCACTTACAGGAGTACGGGTAAGGGTCACTTACAGGAGCAGAAGTGACTCAAAGACAGCTGCATCACCAAGGCCCACCCCAGCGTGAGTGACAGCTCACAGAAGCTGGGAACCTGGAGCACACTGCACAGCCTGCAGGCAGCTCTCAACAGGCTGAAGAGTGTCCTTTCTGGGTGACTGAGTTGCTCTTCCAAGCAGCTCGGCTGGTTTCTGCTTCTTTCAGGCAGCAGAAACTTCCTGAATCTTGAATCTTCCTTAAAGATTTATCCTCTACTCTTTTTTTTTTTCTGTTTATTTTTATTTTTCTGTGAATGTGTGTGTATTTATGTAACCATGTTACAGCACATCTGTAGTTAGAGGGCAATTGAAGGAATCACTTCTCTCCTTCTACTGTGTGGTATCTGAGGGTTAAATTCAGGTTGTCAGGTTTGGCGACAATGGCCTCTGTTCACTGAGCCATGTCACTGGCCCAAGGTCATTTTTTATGAATCTAGAGAAAAGAAAAAATCTTTAGTAAAACACAGTTCATTCTATCTTCTGTATATATGGGCAAATTATCCTCTACTCTTGAGGTGTGTGTGTGTGTGTGTGTGTGTGTGTGGAGTGTCTGGTGAATGGTCAGTTTCAGGAACTTCCTTTTTTGGAAGGAAGGAAAAAAACCTTTCCTATTTTGAGTTGTTGACCTTCCTGCTTAAGGAGCGCCCTGCAGTATAGAATGTTTCAGTCTCAGGAGGAAACTGTTACACAGTTTCCAGGGTAGCTGGCCTATGTATTTCTAGGAGGCTTCTTTTCTTTTCCTCTCATCTTGCCATGGCAACACTGGATAACCTTTGTGCGATGCTGGGCTGGGCATTTACATGAGTTCCGGGAATTCAAGCTCTGTTCTCCATGTTTGACTGGCAAATGCTTTACACACCAAACTGTCTCCTTAGCCTGTACTTAACAGATTAAAAAATATCTTTGGTAGTCTGACAGCTTTATGCTAATTCATTTTCTAAGTCAAAATGCCCATTCTGTCTTATTCCCTGCAAAGGTAACAATGACCTACCTGCACAAACTAGGCAAGTGGCTAAAGAAAATATTTGTTTATGTAACGAAATATTATTTGGCTATTAAGAAATACGATTAGGAAATGACATTAAAAATTATGATATGTTGTCAGGCTTCACAAGCAGGTTACACGGTACTTTATAAAGTACAATTCTGCCAAGAATGACACATAAGACAAGGTGTGTATATATTCGGAACAGGGAAGGTCTATAATGGTTTCTATGCAGATAATACCATGGCCATCCAGCATTATGATGCGTATATTCTTCTGTTTGTATTTCTGATTTTTTAAAACAGTTTTTATTTTTAGGTCAGTTTTGAATTCACAGAAAAGCTGGATAGGAGTTATAGCTGATATCCATATCTTCCTGTATAAATTTAATACATGATATTTGTGGCAGAAGATAATGTAACCCACAAAGTGTGTAGATATTGCAATGTTAATTTAAAAAGCACAAAAATAAAGCATTTACCCTTTCTGAGACATCAAGCTTCCATTAAGACATTATGTTTTAGTACCTTTTTATGAGTAATAACTGTTTTCACATAACAAGCCAAGAGAAACACATTTTTCAAAAAAAAAATCAAAAGGAAAATATGCTTTAGAATTGTTTCTTTTAAATTCTGTTTTCCCAAACAGTTTACATATTTCATTCAATTGCCAGTGTTTTCTAATTTTGAAAATTTGGTTGAAAAGAATTTTCCACCCTTAGTTGATATTTTATAATGTACCTTCACTGAGTAAATGGTGTGATTGGGGCATGGGAATTGATTTTTTTTTTTTGATGACAGGCAATTAGTTTTCTTCCAATATTATTTATTTGTTTTTATTATGAATGGTTCAGAATGTACACCAAATAATGAAAAACATTTTTAAAAGGAAAACAATTATGAAAACCTGAGCCATTTCTTATATAACACACAAAAGACTTCCATAACCATGTAACAGTGTATCCAGGGTAGCCATTAAGACAGTGACTGGGAACACTCATTTTCAGCCTAGAGGTTGCTTTGGCAAGTGCATCTTTTGACCAATGTGTGTTCAGGATGTCTATGCATTCATCATCCTCTGAGGGAAAAGTCTTCTTGGAGCTGAGCAGCATCTCATCTGCATTGCTTGGTTCTGGATAAACCTCACAGATGTGGTTGTATAACAGCTTACATTTCCCCACAAAACACAAGCAGAAATGCTGATGAAGTCTATGGCTGACCTTATCAAGTGAAAGAGCTTTGGGAGCGTCTGGAACTGTGCTTGAGGTGAGAGGTGCTTATGAACATAGCCACTGTAGAAATGGATGGATTATATGGATGCTAGTGTTGGGTTGGTAACAATTTCTCTTAGCTTTTCTAACCAGCAACTTAAAGGTCAAAGTCCGTCCTCACAGAGCTGTGAGGACAGGTTGAGATCAGAAAATGAGTTAGGCAGAAGAATGACTCCCAAAGATCTTCCTTCACACTCCTGGGACCTGTGAATACGATTGTGGCAAGAGGGAGCTGAAGTGGCTTGACAGCATGAGATGAGGTGATCTGAGTGGATCCCAGGTAACCACGGGGACTTTAAATGGGAAGGAGGAGGCAGGAAAGTCAAATGAAAGTGTTATCATGTGAGAAAGACTGGACTGGACGCTGCCAGGTTTAAAGATGGAAGAATCCACACAGCAGGATGTGAGGCAGATGCAAAAAGCTGAAAGAAAAAAAAAAAGATTTCCAGCTAGAACATTCCAGAAAAAAAAAAAAAACTACCTTCCCAACACCTTGGTTTGAGCCTAGGGAAAACCATTTCTGGCTCTGTCCTCTAAAACTGTAAGATGATAATTTCATGCTCAAAGCCACTGTTGCTCTGACTTGGGCAGTGGTAGTTGGGAAGCACCCACTTGCTTTAGTGCCTAAATCTATAGTGCCCCTGAGACCATGGGGTCTCTTTGAAAGCAGGGAATGAAAAGACACTTTGTAGAATATGTTAAAAATATAGAATGATGCCAATCAAATGCTAGTAGAAACGTCGATGTTCACTACTCAGACGAGGACTCAGAAATAAGTAAATAGCACAGAGGAGAATCCTAAACCACTGTGGAGAATCCTAACTGCCACCTCCAGCTGCCTAGGAAGTATGGGGCGTGGAAGACTCTGTCCGGAGAGGGCTCAGATGGAAACACACTCGAGGAGTGGGATTCTTGTTTCATCTTGGCAGAAAAATTAACCTGAATTGTGCCTTGTTGGGTGTAAATAAAACATACAGAAAACAAAAACAATTTTGATAGTTTGCTTCAACACTTTATTGAGGAGTTGAAGGCTCAGCCTGTTGCTGCTGGTAGCAAAATGTGCACCCTTTCTGAATGTTGCTTATACTGAGTAGCAGGAACTAAAGGAGAATGAAGGACTTGAAAGAGCAGTTCCTGAGAAAAGAGCTACCAGTAACTGTCCATACACAAATGATGCTAAAATCAGAAGACTCAACTTTCAGGAAAGGATGCTCTCAGAGGAAGCCAAAGTTGTGCCAGGACTACCTCTTGCTAATGTGTTCAGAAGATCATAATGTCAGAAAATTAGATTAGATTGATGTTTTCATGAGGAAACTCAGGTGCTAAAAATTGGGGAAGAATGATGGAAGTCTGTGGAGCATCCTTTTAGCTGATGGAGTGGCTTCCCCAGTGGCATACGTGGTTCTGGAGATGTGGAATATTTATTCCTTTACACTGTGTAAAGATGTGTCACTGTGATAGATTTAATAAAAAGCTAAATAGCCAATAGCTAGGCGGGAGATACAGGTGGGACTTCTGGACAGAGAGAGTTCTGGGAGGAAGAAAGGCAGAGTCACCAGCCGGATGGAGAGGAAGCAGGATGAGGAGGATAGAGTAAAGGTGACCGAGCACATCTGTTTATAGTTGTATATGTTAGAGTTAAAAACCTCTCCTCTTTATTTAGACAAAAGGGGGGAGATGTTGTGGAATGATCTTTTTGAACACTGTGAAGATGTGTCACTCTGATTGGTTTAATAAAAAGCTGAAGAGGCAATAGCTAGGATTTCTAGGCAGAGAGGACACTGGAGAGAAAAGGACAGAGATGCCAGGAGACACAGAGCAAGTAGGGTGGGCGGTATAGAGATGAGGCAATCAAGCCAGGAGACAGAAAGTAAATTAATAGACACAGGTTAATTTAAGTTATAAGAGCTAATTAAAAACATGCCTAAGCTTTTGGCTGAGCTTTTATAAGTCTCCATGTCATTATTGGGAAGCTAACGGTCCTGACGAAAAACACCGATTACATGGAGAAGTTTATTTTTCCAGTCCCATATTTTTTGGAAGGGATGGAGCATGTAAGATGAAAGGTTGTTGGTCCTCTAACACCCTATAACCAAGAGACAGGCTTAGAAACTGTTCAGCTGCAAACTGATAAGCTACCTTCCACAGAAAGGGAATGTAGCTGGAGGGCTTCTCTCCAGGTTCCCCAAGCCCCGCAGTCCCACAATCCACTTATAAAATAATCACTCAGATGCTTATATCACTTATAAACTGTATGGCCGTGGCAGGCTTCTTGCTAACTATTCTTTTATCTTAAATTAACCATTTCCATAAATCTATTCCTTGCCATGTGGCTGGTGGCTTACCGGCGTCTTCACATGCTGCTGGTCATGGCGGCGGCTGCAGTCAGTCCTTCTGCCTTCCTGTCCTTTTATTTCTCCTCTCTGTTAGTCCCGCCTATCCTTCCTGCCTAGCCACAGCCGATCAGGTTTTATTTATTGATCAATCAGAACAACTTGACATACAGACCATCCCCCAGCACAGCCAAGTGCAGACCATCTCAGACACCTGCACTCAGGCCCATGGTCCTAATCATCCTCTATGCGGACCTGCTGGGTAACACCACAAAGAACCCAAGAAGGGCTCCCACAGGACATACAGAACATCCCACAGCAAGGGAAGGCTGACTCTGAGGTGGAGCCGGTGGTCCCAGAGTGAAGAGCCTTGAGTCACAGTCACGTGTTCACAGATTTCAGCGCCAAATGGAGTTTGCCTGGATTTCAAAATGCTTGGGACAGGTGACTTTTGTGTCCAATTACACTGCATTTTGGAACTGAGTCCTTTTTTTTTTCAGAGCTGAGGACCAAACCCAGGGCCTTGTGCTTAGCGCTCTACCACTGAGCTAAATCCCCAACCGCTGGAACTGAGTCCTTAACCGGCATTCTGTGTGTCTCACCTCTGTGTCTTACTATTACATTTTGTTCTTTTGCCAGTTTCACACATACAGGTAGCACGTTCTGGTTATTTTCACCCCCACACTCTTATTTCCCTTCTACCCCTGACGCCAGCCCCTCAGCCTCATCCCTTTCTCACAGTCATGTCTTTGTGTTTGATTTTGGGATTGAGTTTAACCAGGGCTGCCTTTGCGTCCATGGATTTGCTGCCTTTCCATGGAGCAAGGTGAGCTTCTCAGGGGTGGGGGCGGGGTGGGGGCGGGAGTGGGGGTAATACAACCAATGACAATATCTACCCCTCCCCCAATCCAAATTCATCAATTCCTCCTAGGTTCAAGAAGGAAGGGCAGGACCGCATCTGTGATACTGAAAGACAGCAGGCAGCCGCTGATGCCATGAAACCCCGTTGCACTGGCTGGGTCATACCCACAGGCCAGCGTTTGTTTCACAGTTCTTTCCCCTATTTTACATTCTTCTTGTCCACGCTTCCCTATTGTTCTCTGGCTCTTAAGGAGGGAGGGGGAATCACCACTGTATTTTTGAAACAGATAACTTGGTTTTTTAGTTTTACAGTTACCTAGATCAGGAGGACTTAACACTCCTGAGGGTTACTTAGTCCTGATTTAATATATAGCTTAGCCCTTGGCTGATAGAAAGCATGCTATGATTGTATCTGCTACGAACATCTAGACTTTTTGGCGTGATAAAATTCAGCCACTAATTACTTGGCTATAGGATGATTCTGGTAAAAGATGGGTTAAAGTTATTATTGAAAAAAATTTCCACCTCTTGATTATTGCTGGAAGTTCTCAGAATTAAAACAGTTCTTCTTGCTTTGTCTCAAATTTGGAAGCCAAATATGCTAAACTGTTGGAATCTACAGAAGAATTCCTCAAGGGCCTGAGAGCTTCCAGGCATAGAAGGGAACATTATCTGCCACCAGAAACAAAAATAAGCGTGTAAAGTCACAGCCTTAGCTAGGGTTTCCATTGCTGTGAAGAGACACCATGACCATGGCAACTCTTATAAAGGAAAACATTTCATTGAGAGGGGGATTATAGTTTCAAAGGTTTAGTCCATTGTTGTCATGACAGGTTATGGCGGCGTGCAGACAGATGTGGTGATGGAGAAGGAGCTGAGAGTGGAGAAGGAGCTATATCTTGATCCCACAGGCAACAGGAAGTGAGCTGAGTCATTGGGCTTGGCTTTTGCACGTATTTGTCCTCAAAGCCCGCCCCCACAATGACACACTTCCTCATCAACAAGGCCACATCTACTCCAACAAAACCACACCTCCTAATAGTGCCATTCCTTATAAGCTTATGGTGACCAATTACATTCAAATTGCAAAAAAATCACGTGTTTAATTCTCTTTCTAACAGTCCCCAGCGGCTGCACAGGAAGAAAATTACACTGTTCTAGAAGCAACAATGAGTCTGAAAGCTTCTCGTGCTCCCAAAAATCTACTTCTAGTAAGAGTTCTGGGTTCTGTGAAGAAAGCCCACTCATCCCTCATCGACTTGCTACTTGTGGTTCTTCTCTTGAACTGTTGCAAGTGCACGGTGAAGCTTCTAAACAACTTGTGTAAATAAATAAAGAGGGTTGGGTACTGAGCCGTATGGGAGAGCTTCATTTGGAAGTGCTGAAGTGTCTGTGACAGTTTGGTTAACCACTGAGAAGTCACTCTAATGATGTAGTCACCCCAGTTGCTTTAGAAATCAAAAGCTGGAACCAGAAAAACTCAATGACCAAATGCAGCTTGGAAACAGAATATACAGCCAACAGATGGGTGTAAAATTTTGTGAAAACACCTCCAGGAGTGATAAGAGGTGAAGTCACTGTCCCAAGCCTTCAGAAAGATAAAAAATAAAGGAACACTGCTACAAGAAAATGGCAGAAACATGAGTCTCTGTTAGTTCTGTGTCCCAACAATGTATGTCAAGCACTCTTATGCACCGGGCACTGAGCTTATAAAGTCATTAAGATATTAAGTCATTAAGCTTTATAAAGTCATTAAGATACGTCTCATGAATGCTAGAAACAACCCAGCTGGAGCGGATAAGAGAAGTAAAATGGCCATGGAGCTCTAGGAGTCCAGTTGGTGAGAAAGAAGAGGGTTTATATGAGCGAGAATTGTTAAGACCAAGATTGGAAAAAGCATAGGCACAAATAGCCAAACTAATGGAAACACATGAACTACAAACCAATAGCTGAGGAGCCCCCAACTGGATCAGGCCCCCTGGATAAGTGAGACAGTTGATTAGCTTGATCTGTTTGGGAGGCACCCAGGCAGTGGGACTGGGAACTGTCCTCAGTGCATGAGCTGGCTGTTTGGAACCTGGGGCTTACGCAGGGACACTTCTCTCAGCCTGGGAGGAGGAGACTGGACCTGTCTGGACTGAATCTACCAGGTTGAACTCAATCCTCAGAGGAGTCTTTGCCCTGGAGGAGATGGGAATGGGGGGTGGGCTGGGGGGAAGGCGGGGGTGGGTGGAAGGGGGGAGGAGAGGGGAATCCATGGCTGATATCTAAAATTAAATTAAATTATAAAATAAAAAAAATTAAAAAAAGAGAAATAAAATGGAAAACTATTATGGTTTGAATAGAAGGTGTTTCCCACAAAAGCTTGTGTATTGAAAACTGAGTCCCCAGTGCAGCGGGTTCAGAGGCTGGAGCTTTCAGGAAGTGATTGGGTCATGAGAATGCTGACCTAGTCAATAGATTAACCCACTGATGGATTAATGATTGAATGGGTCATTGAGAGGTGGTATAAACAGAGGAAGGTGGATCTTGATTGGAGGAAATTGGTTGCTATGGAAATCTGACTCCATTAGCCACCATAACAGGGCCAGCTTCCTCTACAATATGCTTTGATGCTCCTTCACCACTGGCCCAGTGCAGTGGAGACTGAAGGCTCTGTGACCATGAGCCGGAAATACATCCTTTCTCATTTTCACTTGTCTGGCTTAGGCATTTTTGTCTTGGAGATGGAGGGTTGACTAAAATAAGAAACTAAACTAGAATTTGGGTCCTGTCAAGAGAATGGCAAGAAGAAAATATCTTCACACAGATCTCATTCTGAGGCAGAGTTAAAAAGTTGTTTATTGTGTTGGTTTGAATGAAAATGGTCTGCACAGGCTCATAGAGAGGGGCACTATTAGGAGGTGTGGCCTTGTTGGAGTGAATGTGGCCTTGTTGGAGGAAGTGTGTCCCTGGGGGTGGACTTTGAGGTTTTAGATGTTCAGACCAGGCCCAGGATCACTCTTTCTTCTTGCTACCTTCAGATCTGTATGTAGAACTCTCAGCTCCTTCTCCAGCACCATGTCTGCCTGCATGCTGCCACGCTTCCTGCCATGATGACGGTGGAGCAAACCTCTGAACTGTAAGTCAGCCCCAATTAAATATTTTCCTTTATAAGAGTTACCATGGTCATGGTGTCTCTTCATAGCAATAGAAACTCTAAGACATTCATCTTTAAAAAATACACACACACATACACACACACAAAATACAAACTCTGATGCCATTTCATGGGGGACTGTTTAGTTTTTAAGTTCAGGATAGTACACAAGAATATAGATGGATGAAGCTTGGAGACAAGAAAAGGCCATGATGGGCCAATCAGGAGAATGAGTAAAGTGGTTTGATGGACTTCTACTTTCTACTGCTCCTCAATCACCTTGGAGACCAGCTTCTGTGGTCCTTGTTCACTGAACTTTGACAACTACATTGTCAATGGCGACTACTTAAACTAAGTCATCCAAACCAGCTTCTGTTCTTGTGCAATCAGAGTGAGTGGAATGAAGAGTCAGGTTTCTATTTGTGCTGACATCTTTTGAACCCCGAGCATGCACTTCTAACAAATGTCCCCAGAGGATGGCTCCTTTATATTTATTTGCTATTTGATTAATTAAAAGTAAATGGCAGAGATTTTCCTCTAACTGTACCATTTGATCTAAAGCTCCTGGGTAATTTTAGTTAGATACTTTATGGAAGAGAGGAAAGAGAAAAGGAATGGAAGAAAAGATGGAAGAAAAAGAAAAGAAAAGAAACATTTAAGGGTAAAGAAGAGAGAAGGACCATTCAGCAGTATATTTATTTCTCACTTATTTTAATTTGTAAATACAAGTTCAAAATCACCTTGATTCGATTTTATGTCTTTCTTATCCCATATTCCATCTAAATAAGATATTTCATCCAAAGCTAATAGTATTTCTTTCTCCCCCCCCTCTTAAAACCCATATTTTCTGATACATTGAACAGACTTCAACAGGACCCTTCTTTTGTACAATATTAGATGTGGTTTGACAGTATTATAACTTAAAGCCCTTCTGAGTCTTTCATCCAACTTCAGGGAGACCTGGGCTGGGAAAATTCCTTTACCTCCCCAAGCTTCGTCTTCTTAAAGTGTGGCCAGAATGCTCCCTGCTCTAGAATTGGGTGCTGTCTATGTCTGGGTGGGTAAGTATCACCTGCTCTCCTTTGTGCTTCCTATGACTGTAAGCCTTTGCTTACACGTGGTCATTTCTTACAAGTCTCAACAACATTTCTTATTGCCACAACATAAAACTGTAAAGCTAAAGTCATACACTTCACAGCTGAGGTAGAGCATTTATTGATCACAAGGCTAATCCCTAGCTTGTGTCTGGTGGAGGTCTGTAAGTTGGACTTGACCAAAATGAATTTAGAAGGTTGTGGGAAAATATTTTTTTCTCACTGTTTACTCAGGCATGCTTTGATACAGCCCAATGCTCTCCCACGAACTGAAGGCCTGCTTTGTTCAAATTCTGCACCGCTTGTAGTCTGATAGACTAAGCCCCCAAACAAAAGCAAGGAGGCAAAGCATGCTCAGACAAAGGGCTGGAGGTGGCATGAGCAGAGATGTAAGCAACAGCGTGCCAAGGACAAATTCCAATGGGAACATCTGGGGGATTGGTACTTCAGAGAAAAGCTGGTTCATTTTTTTTAATCTAATCAAAAATAAATCTTTAGAAATTACATCATCTCTCTCTCTCTCTCTCTCTCTCTCTCTCTTAGAAAAGAATAAAGTAAAATTGAGAGCATACAAGGCATCAATACAGCTCCCATCTCCAGTGACAATTATGGATGGGTACACAAAGCATCCTCCAGGGTGGATTCCAGGAACGAGCACAGTCCAGGAGGATTCTAAGCTCCCAATTAATTATTTAGAAAATGCTCCCCTTGCTGCTAAGTAAGCACATAATGTTCTCTGGCACAGGAATTAGTTTCAGTTCTCAGCCCTGAAGCCAAGGTGTCAGGCAGGGCTGAGGCATGAGGTTCTCACTGCAAAATGAAGAGAATCCTAAGGGAGGCGCCCTGGCTTAGCAGCATGACCCTGCTCTCAGGATTTCAGCCCAAGGAAATGAAAGATGGTTGGGTCTTCAAGGTTGATGGGAAAAGGGGTGATTAAAAAGAATCGATTAGCAACCTTAATTGAAGGGAAAGTGGAAGATATAAAAATGGTGTGATGGCTGGAATTTCTCACTCTTAAGGGAGTGTTATTATCAGGAAGAACAGGAACTGGGCTAGGTTTGGGAGACGTTTCTTCTGATAGAGGACCAGGATGCAAAGGATCCAACTGTAGCTGGAAGTTTTTCTGTGTCCCATTGGCCGGTGGTCAGGACAAATCTCTCCCACTCATGTCCCCCAAGTAAACACACAGAGGCTTATATTAATTATAACTAACTGGCCATTAGCTTAGGCTTATTACAGACTAGCTCTTACACTTAAATTAACCCATAATTCTTATCTATGTTTAGCCACATGGCTTGGTACCTTTTCTCGGTTCTGCCTGGTCATCTTGCTTCCTTTGTGTCTGGCTGGTGACTCCCGACTCAGCCTTCCTCTTCCCAGAATTCTTTTCATCTGCTTGCCCTGCCTATACTTCCTGCCTGGCTACTAGCCAATCAGCATTTTATTAATCAACCAATCAGAGCAACACATTCACAGCATACAGAATGACATCCCATAGCACAACACCAGGCAATGATGGAGTCTAATGCATTTGGTTGGCTTCAGACACAGTCTGACACAGTGTGGCACTGTGATACAATTGGAGCAAGCACTCACTGGGAAGCCTGAAGCTCTGAGTTCAAGTTCTGCATATAAACTGGATCCCCAGCTGCCAGCTGCAGGTTAATCACCCAGTTCCAATGGTTTCTTATTTTCCTGCTGACTGAGGCTTTATACTTCCCAGTCACCTTATCAAGAGTTTGTACAGTGACTGGAGAGATGCCTCAGTGGCTAAGAACACTGGCTGCTCTTGAGGAGAATCCAGGTTCGATTCCCAGCACCGACAAGGCAGCTCACAACCAGCTGTAAATCCAGTTCTAGGGGATCTGGGGTTCTCATTTGACTTCTGTGGGCACCAAATGTGCAAGTGGCATTCAGATGTACATGCTGGCTAAATACCCATACATATAAATACATTAAAACGTAATTTATACAGTGTCAGGGACCAGCTCAAACCCATCGAAGGGTTCTTGGGGAGAGGTGTGAGGAATGAGGAAGTATTAGATAGAAATATAGATGGAGACAGCAAGAAAGACAGACACAGGATAGCTTCGGGAGGGCCCTGGGTTAATATCCAGTCTCCCCAACTTTATTCATAATTGGCCTTTTAACCTCCCCTTTCCAAGGTTGAGGTATAAAGTATCAACAAGTGTAGACTCTTCAAAACACCTGGTAAACATGCCCATGACTGAATCATCCCATTATGCAGCCCTGCTGGGCAAAGCAAGCTCAGACTTTCTGACCTTGAGTGAGGCCTTGGTAGGGAGCCTCTGTGGGCCCCTACAATACAGATATTCACTTATCTCCACAATAAACCTGGCTTCAAAGATGTTTATTTGGATTTAAATCATAATAATATGTAGATCATTTTCCCCTGGCTTCATATTAAACCTTTTCCTGTCCCTTCTAATTTAGCTTTTCTGAAATATTTTTTCCCACTGAGTGACCATGAACACGTTTTCCTTGTTAATGGCCTGCCTTTCTCAAGACAGTGTGAACTCCCCCAAAGAGAAGCTCCTGTCATTTTATATATACCACACCCACAGCACATATAACAAATATATAGTCATGATTTTCTCAGTGAAAACATGTAGCCAGCATATAATATTCATATGTCTAAGTTCAATGAATATACATGTATTTTAGAGGGTATATACAAGTCTGCATGAAGATGTGTGTCTATGTGTGATTAATAGTGCTGAGTTCATTTTTCTTACTCAGAGTTTAACAAAGGACTGGCAGTATTAATATGGCCCCATCGTAACTATGGGAATGGAATCCTTTATCAAGGAACCAAGCAGGGTTTTCTTGCTATTTTCCTTTGTAAGTCCATGGAGGGTTGACATTTTGGAAGCTTGGTTCTTTCTTTCAGGCCCGTCATTCAGGTTAAGTCCCTGGTTGTCCACCGGCTATTTTCTGTGTTTTTTTCCCCCGAGATAATCTCTCCATCATCCTTAAGAGAGTCACCGAGTCACTATGAGTCCTGAGCTATCTCTGGGATCTGAGAGGCCACAACACTCTCACTTGAATCTTTTGCTACCATTGAAAATCATGAGGTCTCTAACTCTCAGATGACACCATGGGGTCTTTGTAAAGCTCATACCTGAGAACCATAGAGTCAAATTGCCAAAAAAAAATTTTAAGTTGCAAAAAACAATTTCCCATAATGACTTCCATATATTTATGATTCAGAGCTGGGCTGCACTGGTCACTGACTTCAGCTCTGTGCAGCCTGTGGGTGGAGGGAATCTTTGTTGAGCAAACCAAGGCACTAGGGATGAGGTAACCCGGAGCAAGGAATAGCAACCAGCTCTTGGGTTTATATCTCAGAGAATGGTTCCCAACCTGTGGGTCACAGCCCCTCTAGGGTGGAACAATCCTCCCACAGGGTCACATATCAGATCTCCTGCATCTCAGACATTCACATTAAGGTTCATAACAGTAGCAAAATTACAGTTATGAAGCAGCAACGAAAATAATGTTATGGTTGAGGGGATGACCACCACACGAGGAACTGTATTAAAGGGTCTCGGCGCTAGGAAGGTGAGAAGCTCTGCTTCAGAATATGGTATCAGCCACCGTTTTTAACCTGATATGCAAGAGCAGCAGCCTAGCAGCTTTATGTGGTGTAAAAGGGATCTTGTCTCCAGACACTCTGTCTTAGTTTGTGTGGAGCGGGGCCCAAGTTACTAACATTATTTCACGAGCCAAGCAAGGGTTCAGGATGTGATGCATGGAAGCTCACTCTCGGTGTGTTATCTCAGTTGTGCCCATTTCTGCATCCGTTGTGGTAAAGTGATGTATAGACTGTTGGGAGAGAGAATGACGGATGTATCTTTTAAAATATGGTTGGCTTTCAATGCTCTTACCAACCAAGTGGACGGTCAAGTTCCTTGTCAACTGGAGCAGTACTAGGTTGTCAGTCCTTCCTCGACTTACTACATTATATTTTTAAAATTTCTTAAAGGATTCAGTGTGTGTGTGTGTGTGTGTGTGTGTGTGTGTGTGTGTGTGTGGGTGTGTGTCTCATCCCATGAGACATAAAAAAAGGATCCATAAAAGGCACAGCATCAGGGGAGTTGATTGGTAGTTGTGGGAAGTCATTACTGTGGACAGACTACACCTGGAAAAAAAAATCTATTGTAATATGGAACCCCCCCGTAACTGTGATTTTTCTTGTGCTTGTCTAACTTCATATAATAAAAGACACATGCAGTCAGTAGAAACTACATTTTCAGTTCTGTATTGGGATCCTTTCTTTCTGTAGCAATACGCAGTCCACTAGTATCTGTTTTCTGGGCCACGGCAGCAAAAGGACACTCCCTGTCATGCCCACAGGATGACGAAGGTAAACAGCCAACACTCCAGCGTCCTGTGTCGCTAAGCCAGGGTGCTCAGTGGGTTCAGTGCATTGGATGTACTTTCGGCTTAAGACATTTCCAGCTTAGGATGGATTTATCACCGTGTAATCGCTTCATGATTACTGAGGGACGTCTGTGTATCAGAAGCCTTTTTACCTACTCTCCTGAGATGGAAGACCTTTTAAAGCTTCCTGAACATAATGATTATGGCACATTCAAGACTCAGCTTCCTTGTTTGGTCAAAGAAAGATCTGAAATCTATTTTTAGAGGAATTTCAAATAAGCTGGGTAGCAGGAAATCTTTTGAACCAGAATCAAGAAACAGCAGCTATTACCAAGGCTCTCAGAGCAAGACTCGTTGAAAGAAATGCTAGTTAAATGCTGAGCTTGCCTGGGAACTCCATGCTTGTGCTTAGCACATAAAGAATGCTTGCTGTTTCTCTTAATACAGTGAAGAGAGTTTCTGCTGACCACTGCATTTCTGGTTTCAGCCCTTCAAGCTAACTATTGGCCACTTCCCTCACTAGCTGACTTGTATCCTGACATCATCCCTTGTCCTCTCTTTGCCTGTTGAATTATACCCAAAGGTCTGTGTGCTCAAGGGTTGTTCCATACTATGATGCTAGCGGAAGGTGGTAGCATCTCTGATAGATGAGTCTTGGTGGGAGGTTTCTAGGCCACTGGGGGATCATACCTGCAAAGGGGATTGTGGGATGCCAGCTTGCCTTTCCTGCTCTGCTTGCTGGCTGATGAGGTCAGCGGGTTACTTATCACATACTCTCAGCATGATGTGCTGTTCTCCTTAGAGGCCCGAAGAAACACATCTTGGACTAAAACTTCTAGAACTGTGAGTGGAAAATCAGTCTTTTTTTTCTGGGAATTTTATAGGAAATATTTTAACTTACAGCACTGATGAGTATTACACCTCAGTCAGTCTCATATTATTGTAGATTTCCAGGGGTGGCCCTTGCAATGGCTTAACCTGATCATCAACTTTATTAGATTGCGAAATGCCCAGGTGAATCTTTAACTTTTGTGAGGGCCTCTTCAGAGATGAGATCAAGAGGGCTCTGACTGAGATCAATCCCTTGATAGATTCAAGACAGAGCAGCATGGATGGGAGGTGAAGGAAGGTAGAATGTGGGACTGCTGGAGAAAATGGGGCACTGGGGGTGTCCTTAAAGTCTGTCTTTTGTCCTTGGCCCTTCCTGTTTTCTCTCCTTTTTTTTTCCTGCCTCCCACCCATGAGAAGTCAAGAACAACCTCTGCTTCCTGTTCCTGTTACCACAATATTTTGTCTTAGGGCTGGGGGATGGGACAGGCAAGTGACCAGTGTAGCTGGAAGTTTCTCTGGTCCTACCCAGGCCCACGGTGGGGATGAATCTCTTCCACCCATGTCTTGCAACTGCTTGGTCCTAACTAAACACACAGAGGCTTATGTTATTTACAACCTGTATGGCCTACGGCTCAAGCTTCTGGCTAGCTAGCTCTTTCATCTTAAATTAACCCATTCCTATTAATCTGTACATTGCCCCGTGGCTGTGGTTTTACTGGTCTTCTGGCATCTTGTTGCTCCTTTGCTGGCAGGCTGGTGTCTCCTCCACCTCTCCTTTCTTCTTCCTGTTTCTCTCTTGGATTCCTCGCCTGGCTATAACCTGACTTGCTATAGGCCAGAGCAGCTTCTTTATTAACCAATCATAGCAACAGATAGTCACAGAGTACAGAAAGACATCCCACAGCAGACCAGAGACTGAATCCTCTATAATAATGAGCAAAATAAATCTTTCCTCTGTCCAATTGTGTCCTGCCAGGTAATTTTTAAAAGCAAGGAGAAATGCCAACTGCTCCATGACTCAAAGGCAGACCTCAGCAATTAAGATGGCATCGCTAACTTCAGACAACATGAACAAAAGACTTGTTATTAAATGCATCCAAACCAATAGTAAAATACTCTGGGTTAAGTTCCAAGGATCTGTCTCCATTCAAAGCAAGCCAGTTGACTTTTAGAAGTTGCTCCCTCAACTTAAGTTAGAGGTACCAGTAAGCACCTACCAAAAACCTTGACCCCTTGGGAAGTTGTTCACAAAGCTTTCCAAATCTCTGGCATTTTGCTCCTGGGCATCAGTCCGGGAGACTCTGGGTCAATGTGTCCCTCTGCACACTCGCTGTAAAGCAAGACCATCTTCCGTGGGAAAGACATTTTCTTTGAGTCATCGCTGTGTCTTCCTGGATGAAGAGCTTTTGTTATGGACACATGTTCCCACACGAGGCTTTGAGGGAAAGCCATTTTGATGACACCACAGAGATGTTGGTACCCAGAGTTCAAGGAGAAAATGCAGATCTGTTGATATAAGCTGAGATGTTATCTACCTACTGGCTTGTTGAGTTTTGATCCCAACCTTCCTTTGACCTGTAGTAGCCGAGATGCCCGTCTCCTCCTTCCACAGCCAGAGTCTTCGAGAACTGACTGCCTGGGTCCTTCTCTACCACGGGAACATTTGTGTCTTGCTTTCATTGACTTTCCCTTCCGCTGTGGTGCTTTGCAAACTCTCTCTTGTAAATGAGCAGTGCTCTTTAAGTTCCTCGTAGTCTGGCATGGTGCTTCACACACAGTAGGGGTTTAATGAATGTTTCCATCCAGCAGATGTTTGGGCTGATTCACTAACTTACCGGAAGCTACCCATGACCTCTCAGCCGATGCGTTTTTTTGTTTTGCTGATTTTCTGAGAGATGCTACTTGGTCACTTGACTTTCTGGGAGCCATCTTAGCCTCCCTGGCATGTGGAGTCAAAGGGACAAAACACTTTGAAGCCAACTGATACGAGAAATACTTGACCCAGCTTTTAAATTCTGTGTGTGACTTTAGTGAAACGATTTGAAATCTGTCATATTTCCAGGTCTTCCTGGATAAATCTCCCACCTGACAAAATGGGATGAGGATCAAACAGACTCATCTTAAAATACTTTGTAAAGGGGGCTGGAGAGATGGCTCAGGGGTTAAGAGCACTGGCTGCTCTTCCTGAGGACCCACCTTCAATTCCCAGCAGCTCCCAATGGTCTGTAAAACAAATAAATGATGGATCATGATAACTGAAGATGGTGAGTAAGGAGCCCATGGAGACAGTGGAGATGCGGTCCAGGCAGATGTGTGGCATGGGCACCATTAGGCAAGGGCAATAATTCTCTCCTCTCCCCTGTGAGACAGAAGACTCAGAATGGTTAAGCTCGTCAGTGACACATTATAGACACTTCCCTGTCTAGGTATATTACTCATTTGTCATCCATACTTAGAAAGCTCTGTCTTTAGCACTGTGAATATTAAGATCAATTGAAACTATTTCTTCAGAGTGACCATTACTCATTTTGAAAGGCTAGCCAAGAACTTTTTTTTTTTTTTTTTTTTTTTTTTTTTGAGACAGGGTTTCTCTGTGTAGTTTTGGTGCCTGTCCTGGATCTCGCTCTGTAGACCAGGCTGGCCTCAAAGTCACAGAGATCCACCTGGCTCTGCCTCCCAAGTGCTGGGATTAAAGGTGTGCACCACCGCCACTCAGCAAGCCAAGAACTTATAAGGTGGTGTAACATTAGTTAGGCTGAAACTCACTGACTTGACATGTTAGAAATGTATTTCTTGTATACATAGCAAGTGAGTACAAGTATTCTCTGTTAGCAGATGAATGTGTGTGTGTGTGTGTTGTATGTGTATACATGTCTCTATGTGTGTTGTATGTGTTTCTATGTGTATTATATGTGTGTACATGTTTCTGTATGTGTACATGTGTGTTGCATGTGTGTATGTGTCTCTGTGTGTATTGTATGTGTGTATATGTCCACATGTGTGTATTGTATATGTGTAAATGTCTGTTTGTGTTGTATATGTGTACATGTTCATGTGTGTGCATGCCAGTGAAGGCCAAAAGTCAACATTAGATTGTCTTCTCCAACTCTTTTCTGGGCCCAGATCTCTCAGATTCTGTTCCACTGGCTGGTTAACGAGGTAGATCCAAACATTCACAGTGCTGGGATTCCAGATGGCCTGGCTTTTTAAAACATGGATGCTGAGGATCCAAACCCAGACCCTCACATGTGTGTGGTAAGCATTTTACAAATCCAGACATCTTGGCAGCTCTGGCAGCTGACATTTGAGACACAGAACCTCCCCATCATCTGGCCTCATTCTCTAGACCTCAGAATTCTGTACAATGAGTGAGAGGCTATGGAAAGAAAGGGAGGATCCCACATAGGCAGATTCAGTGGGCTTAAAATGAACGTGGTCGCGTGTCTACAGCAGAGCCAAGAGGCTGCATCGCACCGCAAAAGTGGCTGGAAGTGTCGTCTCACCATGGTCCTGGAGCGTGATGAGAAGTTTTCCTGAAAGCCTGGCCAATTCTGCCAGAGTCTGCTTCTCCAGAATTGCTTTTCCTTAGATCGGGGGAAAAAAAAAAAAAAAAAAAAAAAAAAGCTTCAGTTGTGGGCCACCACAATGCCAGGAAAGCGTGTGTTATGATAAAACATGCCCTTGAGCGAATTTCTCTCCAGTGCTCATTCCCTCCACCTGTTTTACCTCCCTGCAGTTAATTTCACACATTCTCCTCGTCCCCACAAAAACTGGCCCATTTTCACAACGGCAAAGAGTGGATGAAGAGTCTGTGCTGAATTACAAATGTAATACTCCAGCGCGGAGCTTCTGCCATGAGTAGAAAATTCACGGCGTACGCGGCGTACGCGTTCCAGTTCATTAAACCCAAAGAAGCAACCCCCCCACACACACACACACCCTTCAGATAAAGAAACAGTTGGCTGCACCAGCGGCTAGAGTGACGGACAATGCAATGTGTAAATGTATTCAGTCACGCATTCTTTGCCTGGTGGTGGTGATACGTTGCTTGTTGCTCTGTGGTCGTATGTGATTTTCAAAACCAGACTCAATTATTTTGGTGTGGCAGCACACGCAGCCCTTTACTCTTTAATTGGGGATGGTGTGAGTCAAGTGACTAGAAGCTAGAGAAACCCCAGTGCTTTGACTCTTGTTTACTCAGCCTTCTTTGCTCTCCGTTGCCATGGATCTTGCATACCGGACACTGCTTATATTTCATGGAGGCTCTGAAAACACATTAGGATACTAAAGCCTTACTGTTATTCCTGAAATGAGGAGGGGGAAAGCTATCATATTGATTGTATCTGGGTTGCATTAGGAAACAAAGAGAATTTAGGCAAAAATATGCACAGAATTTTGTGGCTCTCTTTGGCTTGACTGGGATGAGTTGGTTGTGAGATGGGTTAGGAACGGGAGTGACAATGAGTGGACTCTGGGGACTTGGAGATGAGATGAGGTGTATGTGACTGAGGGACCCCAAGTCAGGTTTCTCGGGAGAGGAAACCAGATAAATGAAGCTAAGCACGGGGTGCAGAGAAGAGGAGAAATGACCTCATGTGGACGCCATAAGACAAGGCTAGAATTGCTTATGAATTCACACTAATCACAGGGATCAAGAATTGACTCTTCTGGGGCCGCGGAGATGTGTGGTGTTTTAGGGCACTTGCTGCTTCCTCAGAGGATCTCAGTTCTGTTCTCACCAGCCACGTGAGGCAACTCACAACAGCCTGATGTCACTCCAGCTCCAAGAAATGGAATCTTTTCTCTTGAGCTCTGCATGAAAGTGTGCACACAACACACATGGCACCACACACACACACACACACACACACACACACACACACCACATACACAAAAAATAAATAAATAAATCTTGAAAAAAGAATAAATTTTTCTGACAGTTGATTACTATCTAGAACCTATAAAAACCCAATAATTAAAAAAAAAAGATAATCCAGTGAACAAATATTGGGACATAAACAGTTGCCAAATATGATGCCAGAACGGCCCACAAATAAATGAAGAAAATACTCGACATCTTTGGCTGTCAGGGAAATGCAAATCAAAACCACACTGAGAATATATCGTCGCATAGAGTCGGAATGGCTGTCGTTAAGAAAACAACACCACACTGCCCGGGGGGAGCGGCGATCAATGCTCCTACCAGCTGTAAAGATTATGAATCACCGCCAAGCCTGGGAAGAATCCCCAAGGGTGCAATAGTGGCAGTTACGCCTTGGGGGCAACCAATAGCTGTCTATTTGGACTTGGGGCCCACCCCATAGGAGGAAATTCATTCAGGGTACAGTAAACCTAGTCAATCACCGTGGCTGGTGAGCTCTCGGAGCCTAGAGGAGAACCTACCACCGTCACCCTCCCAAACCAGTGTGACGTCTAACTATGTATTTCTAAACACTTATCCTTACACCCACAGATAAGTGTAGCTTCCACCCCCTCATCAAAGAAGTTTCTTTCTTTCTTTTTTTTTTTTTTTTTAGCAGTTGGAGGCCAATAGAGAAATCCACAAATGGCCAAAATGCAGAGAACCGCTCACTGCGGTTGTCCCACACCAGCTGATACAACTACAGCGTGACTCCTACACCCAAGGCTCTGGGGAGATTGTAGAGCAGTGAGGAGAAAAGTTACAGACGCCAGAGGACTGGGATGTCTGCCGTGAGGTTGTGCCTTCTGCCTATGACAGGGAAATTACCCTTGACATTATAATAAATGGTTGTCTAAACAAAACCTGGGCAATGATAACACCAGAAGCCAACCTAACATGGATGGGGGACTATCACAAGACCCCATCCCTAGGTGAAGAGCTAGAGGCAGTTAATGGCTACCAAGAGGGGGAGAATTGGACTTCTCCAGGGATAGGTCCCTTATGGGTTATCCACTCCCATGTGGGCAGCCGTAAATACATACAGGGAACACTAAACGAAATCAGCAGGTAGTAATTATATGTATATAAATGTGTATGTGCGTAGCAATAATTAAAGAAGAGGTCATGGATTTTGAGAGGGAGCAGGGGAACCTGGGGAGAATTGCAGGGGGGGGGCTGGGGAAGGAGAAGTGGAAATTATGTAAATACAGTACTCAGGCATAAAATTCTCAGAATAAAATAGACAACGAATCCTAGTGTTGACGCATGGAAAAGGAAGATGCTGTTGGCAGTAATGTAAGTCAGTATGGAAGTTTCTCAAGTAACTAAAAACAGAACAACCACATGACCCAGGAGCTTCATTCTTTGGAATGCACGCCCCGCCCCCCCCAAAATAATTTAAGTTAGTATTACTGCAGAAATACTTGTCTGTCCATGTTTACTGTGGAACCATTCACAATAGCCAGGTACGGAGTCAACCTAAACACCTATTAGTGGATAAGTAAAGAAAATTCAGAGTATAATAGGAAATGGAGAGTTATTCAGCCATAAAAAGAAAAAAACTTTGGGAATGGAGAGATGACTCAGTGGTTAAGAGCACTGGCTGCCCTTCAGAGGATCTGGTTCAACTCCCAGCACACACATAGCAGCTCACCATCATCAGTAACTCCAGTTCCAAGCATCCAGTCCCCGATTCTGGCCTCTGTAGACACCAGACATGCAAGTGTCATATGTTCAAGCAAAACACCAGACCCATAAACTTAAAAAAAAAAAAAAAAGAACAAAAGTATGTCATTTGAAGAAACATGTGTGGCTCTAACTAGTTTGATTCAGAAATACAAACATCATAGGTTTTCTTCCATATGGGGAACCTAGAGTAGTGTGTGTGTGTGTGTGTGTGTGTGTGTGTGTGTGTGTGTGTGTGTAACAAGAAAGCAGAAGGGGGACTAGTGAGAGGGAGAGGGGACACAAGAGAGGTTAGAATTGAGTACGGTCAAAATACACCATATACTTGAATGAAAATGTCCTTGAAACTCATAACGTTGAGCACTGAATGTATTCTGCTAAAAGTTTTTTAAAGTATATGTGACCAAAAAATGAATCAATTCTTCTTTAATTTTTTCTTTGCAGCTTTCCAAAGCCCATAAAATGTAATGCTCTTTATGAAGCTCTCCTCTCTGTAGGAGCCACGAAGAGGCAGGGGTAAAGGTTCAAACCCCTGTCACTCTCTGTCAAGTCCAAGAGAAGATTGTTTGCTGTTACTCATTAGTGCACAGTTAATGTCATAAAGCATTTGTTTATAGCCAAGCTGCCCAATGTCATCAATTATTCATCATGCAAACCTCTATTTTGCATTTTCTCAGTATCAGGGCCATGTATATAAAAATAAAGGAATACAAACATCTTGGCATTGAGGGCTTTATAATCAGATGAGAACAGAGAGGTAAATGATCAAACAGGCGTAATTCAAGTCTTTTGAAGCTCAAGACATCTGACTAAGAAAATTCATTTTTTTTTATCCTTCCCTGATCCCACTGAAATAATAGAGAAATATAAAAGTGAGAATAAGCCCATAGTAAAATGTGAACTTCAAGAAGGGCAGGACCACTGCATACCATTGGGAGGTGATAAGACAGACAGACAGACAGACAGAAAGACAGACAGACAGACAGACAAAACCTCACCAGCTTGTTTCTGCTGGCTCTACTAGAGGACACCATCAAAAGAACATGGAGAATGTTTTGGAAGACACAGAGAAGAGGACCTTACCTAGATAAAGGAATTCTGTGGGTGTCATTCAAGTGCAGATTTCCTGGTAAATGGAGGAACAAAGCCCCAAACCAGAGACTCAAGACTCGAAAAGTAGAAAGAAGTTGAAATTTAGCCCCTTGATGGTTATTAAAGGTCTGGTGGGGCTCATTGCTTCAATCTCCTCTGAGCTGGCAGTTGATGAAGTCTACAGACCAGAAATGGTGCTTAAAACCAACCAAAGGGGCAAGCTATTTATGGAAAACCCCACCCTGGATGTGAATTCTGGGGAAGAAAGTGGGATAGGTAGCAGGCAAGAGTGTCTAGGCTTCGAGGAGGATAAGTTCCCTGCTCACTGTTCACCCAAGTTGGGGTTTCTCTGTGGGTGAGAAACAGAGGGAAAACATTAGCTGGCTGTTGAGCTATAGGAGAAAAGCCTTCCTAGACATTGCCAGTATCTTCCCAATGACACCAAATAGGGGAGAGAGCAGGGAAAACAATAAAAATTTTATCTATTATAAATTATTTAAGATGAATGAAGCATTGATGGACAAATCCCCGAGTAATACAAATTAAATGGTATACAATTAGAAATGTGTTTGTGAAATTTCTGAAGAAAAAAAAAACAACAGAAAATTCGATCAGCTAAAGGAGACAACACAAGTCACTTAAAAATGGCAAGAATCAGATGAGACGAAGGTATTCGGACACCCTGTATGAGAGAGAACCTGGCATGTGTCTTTCTAAATCTTCCTGATGTCACTTATGTCACAGTGACATACCTTCTCAACCTTCCTAACGCTGCGGCCCTTGAACACAGTTCCTCATGCTGTGCTGACACCCCCCCCATCATAAAATACTTTCATTGCTACTTTATGACTGTAATGTCGCTACTGCTGTGAATCATAATGTAAATATCTGTGGTTTTCCATGGTCTTAGGTGACCCCTGTGAAAGGGTCATTTGACTCCCCCAAGGGTCGTGACCCACAGGTTGAGAACCACTGCTCCACGGGCCCATCTCCAGTTCTGTCTCCTACAACTGGTGTAATGTTGTTCTTGAATGTGGTTTTTAAATATTTTTATATCTACACAATCCACATCCATGTATACACACACACACACACACACACACACACACACACACACACACTCACACTGATGAACCAATGAACATTCTATTTAACTTTGACTATCAACATGACCCAGCCTAGTGTTACCTGAGAAGTGACCCACAATGAGGGATTACCCAGAGTAGATTGGCCTGTGGGTGAGTCTATGGGGGATTGTCTTGATTGTTCTTTGATGTAGGATAATCCAGTCCACTGTGGGCAGTGCCAGCCCTATGTAGGTGGTCTTCTGCTATACAAAAGCTCTAGCTAAGCATGGGTGAGCCTTGAACCAGCAAGCGATATTCTACTACGGTTTCTGCTTGAGTTTCTACCTTGACTTCCCTGACTGTTGTCCTGTGACCTGTCAGCTCAGGTAAACTCAATCTTTTCCTAAGATGCCTTTGCCCAGAGTGCTTTGTTACAGCAGAGGCAGGCAACTAATACATGGAGAATATATATTATCACTGTATGTGTGTAATTAGAAATATATACATATTTTACATAATTCAAATTTATCACACACGTGTGCACACACAAACACACAATCCAAAGAGAAATGAGACTATTTAGCACAAAAAAGGGAACCAGGGAGAGTAGGGGAGAGGATGAGAAGAAAGAATGATGGGTGAACAAAATGTATAATACACCTGCAAGAAGATGTCACAATCAGAGCCATGATTTTATAGTGTGGTTATATGCCAATAATGAAAAAAATGAATGCTAGCAGGTGGGGCTTAAAATGTAAGACTCCAACTGGAAGAGAAAGTGAAAAATAGGAGACAGAGCAAATGCAGAACATTAACGTCATGAGAGATAGACTTCCAAGCAGGGAGTATGAAATGAGCCAACTTCTACTTTTAATGAGAAGAAATCTGGATTCATGAGGCAGCCATGACTCTGAGCTTTTGTGCTTATAAGAAACAGTAATGAAACTTGAAAAGCAAAGCCTTTTGGAAATAAAGGAATAACGATAAGCTGGTAGACTTCGCCCATGTCTGTCTCAGAAATACATGAAGCAAATAAAACCAAAATACGCTAAAGAGTTTTAGGATATGGATACAGGAAGTTTTAGTATAGAAGATGCCAATAAATTTTTATATGAAGGCCCCGTGGAGCCAGACGTATAATTTACCACAGAGAAACCACATGTTTTAATTTAGCCTGCCTTTTGAACTGTAAGATCCTTTCTGTAATAATCTTCTTGATGCTCTGGTGTCTTAGAGGATGGCAGCACAATGCTTCACCGGGCAATTTGCTCCTGTGAGGAGACCCGTGGCATGAATTCTCTCACGTGCTCTGCTTATTTGGGAGGTTGTCCTGCGCTGTGTCCCAGGACACGTCGACTCTGCATTGATGTGTGCTGCCTCCCGGTGATGAAGATCGTACTGATGCTTCTTCTCAGCCGGTGGAGAGACTTCGATAAAATAAACCTAATAGGCTTAAAAAGGACAGCGTTCTAGCATCTCAGAAAGCGAACGTCAAGTGGCGAATGCAGGCGGAACTGTTACACAGGGAAGGAGTACCAGGAATAAAGGGAGTAATGAGCGTGGAATGAATTACCCGGGGAAGAAATGGGACGAGACTGTAAATAAGTTTGAGTCATTTAGATTTCTTTTTCAAGATGAGCGAGGCATTAGCGGGATCAGAAAACGGTAAAATTGAGGTCAATTGACAAGATATGGCCTGTGGTACTTCTGCATTTCAGGCTCACGTAAAAATCCAGTACAGATTAGATCCTTTAGCAAACGGAGAGTGTACATGTACAGAAAGTGATGAGGGTAATCAACAGGTTTAGGGAGACGATTGTGCTTCATCTATAGCTAGAAGTGTCCACAGCAAAGCAGGGGTGTGATAGTTTGAATGGAACCGGCCCCCATCATCTCACCGGGAGTGGCACTATTAAGGAGGTGTGGCTCTGTTGGAGTGGGTGTGGCCTTGTTGGAGGAAGTGAGTCACTGTGGAGTCAGGCTTTGAGGTCTCAAGGTACCCAGTGCCTCAGACCACTTCCTGCTGCCTTCTGGTCAAGATGGAGGCAGCGCCATGTCTGCCTACATGCTCCCATACTCCCAGTCACCTTGTTCTTTGCCATGATGATAATGGACTGAACCTCTGAACTGTAAGCCGCCTCAGTTAAATGCTTTCTTTTATAAGAATGGCTGTGGTCATGGTCTCTCTTCACAGCAATAGAAACCCTAAGTAAGACAAGGGGTCACCCTGACTTCTGTTTTTCTCTTATACTCTACAGTCAGGCCATGGATGGAATCCACTCAGTTCTCCTCTTAATTTCAGCCTAAACCCCACTTCTGGGAGCAACTTCAGCTGTCCTTACACTGGCCAGGACACTGTCACCTCTTGCCTGACCTTTGGTAATAGTCTCCTAGCCCTGACTGTGTGCTTCCCCATGCTATAGTGGCTTCGTGGTAGGCGGGATAATGTCAGTGTGTAGCTGGAGAGCTTCTCTCTGGGTCCCACTGAGCCCCGGCAGTCCGACAGCCCAATTATAAAATAAACACACAGATGCTTATATTATTTGCAAACTGTATGGCTGTGCCAGGCTTCTTGCTAACTGTTCTTATATCTTAAATTAATCCATTTCTATAAACCTATACCTTGCCACATGGCTCATGGCTTACTGGCGTCTTCACATGCTGCTTGTCATGGCGACAGCTGGCAGTGTCTCCTTCACTCAGCCTTCCACTTCCCAGAATTCTCCTCTCCTTGTCCTGCCTACTTCCTGCCTGGCCACTGGCCAATCAGTGTTTTATTTATACAGAACAATATCCACAGCATCATTGTGTGTCTCTGTCTCCTTCAAACTCTCTCTGCTCTTTAAATCTTCCAAGCTAGGCCCAGGCCTTTTTGTGAAGTTTCTTTGCTTGGAACAATCCTCTGGCAGGTAACATCAACCCCTCTCCTCCTCCTCTTCCTCAGCTCCCCTTTCTTGCCTCCCTGTTTTCTTCTCACCCTGCTCCGGGTGGGGGTTTCAACCCTTCTTCATCCTGTTTGAAAACTCCGAACCCTGCCTGGAACTCTTCATTTCCACCCATGCCTTAATTCCCTCCACATCCCTGTCCCTTTCTAATATACAACGCAATTTATTGTATTTACCTTTCATTCTTTCTAGTAAAATATAAGCTGTTTTTTTGGTTTGAGTTGTTTATAGCTACATATCCTTAGAAGAGCTCTTAGGACCTAGTAATGAGCAAAAAAAAAAAAAAAAAAAAAAATCATCTAGGGATAATGCTTATGAAAAGCACACATAACAAGTTAATTTAAATGGCATTTGCAAAAATATTTGTTCTTTTATTTCATTTTACAAAAAAAATGGGTACATTATATAGTTGGATGGTGACGTTTGTCTTGGTGCTCAGGATTCTAAAATAGGTTATTTTCACATTAATTAAGACCTGAAGAGATGCCATTGGCTATTAAGGAAAAAGGTGTTATTTTCTTACTGTCTTTCAAGAAATCTGACTTTATAGTTCACAGACTTGTGCGCATATAAAACCAGAAAGTTAACTGAAAGGAATTAATTTAGGAAGAAAAATCCTGACTGCATCGGAGCGAAGTATGTATGACCTTTTGACGCTGTGACATAAATCTGCAATGTTCATAAGACTCAGGATACGACCTTCTCCGGTGGGCACCCAAAGACCCCAGACTCCGGTCCAGTTGATGCAACAGCAAGAGGTTTATTGATGAGGCTGTACAGTTGGGCAAACTCAGCTCCAGAGAGCAAGAGTCGCATCACATGGGTACTTTTAAAGGAAACACCCACAAAAGCCATAAGATTACAATTCCCATACAGTTTCATTTCAATTGATTATGTCTAGAGGCTAATTTCATAAGATCATGGCCTGATCACAGGGTGGGTACAGTCACATCCGCATGCACATTTTTCCCGAAACCTCAAGGTGGGTATTAGGGCGGGAGTAGAGTTTACACAAAGGTCACAGTGGTACTTCTTGGAACACTTGCAATTATTCCAGTCACAGTTGAGCGCATCTCTTAACAGAGATCTCTTTACATTGTTACATTGTGGCAAGGGTGGTTGAATAATGGCTGAGTCAGGTTGCCCTTGGAACTAGTTTTCTTTTTAGTTCCTTATTCTCCTGGGGCTTGGGGGTGTAAGCCTGAAAAGTTAGGGTCTTTCAATACAACCTAGTTCCAAAAATATTGCCAAAAACAAAACAACAACAACAACAACAATAATAATATCAAACCTAACAACTCATGTTTTAAGGAAGTCTACAATTTTGTACCAGGCAGAATTTTTTCATAGCTGTTCTTGGCCACATGTGGCCTGTGGGACACAGCGCGGACACTCATAGGTCAAGAGCTATTTTTCTATTATATTGCACTTTGATTTTCAAATAAAGTGTCACTGTTTTAAACACTCATGAACATGGAACGGAAGAGGCATCAGAGCAGCACAAACCTGGAATTTCAAGAGATGCGAAACCTTAGTTCAAAGTCAGCGAAAAGGTCCGGCTCTCCCTGGGCCTTTCCAGTTCTCCCCCAGTGCTTCCCTTTTTGAGGACCTTTGCTTAGTCCAAAAATTGGAATCAACTATTTTCAGGTGTTCTGTTTCAGGGAGCCCATGGCCCTCAAAGACAGTTTTGGGTTCTTATCTGTGTTAACTGCTGCGATGAAATAATGTCAGATCTAAAAAGTATTATTTGGTGAGAATTCAAGCAGGCCCATTTTCTGGAGCAATTTGTAAAAGGCTTGCTCCATTCCAATTCTTCTGAGACAGGGTTTCCCTGTGTAGTTTTGGTGCCTGTCCTGGATCTCACTCTGTAGCCCAGGTTGGCCTGGAACTCACAGAGATCCGCCTGCCTCTGCCTCCTGAGTGTGAGTGCTGGGATTAAAGGCCTGTGCCACCACCGCCCAGTCCAATTCTTACTTCACAGATTCTCCCCCACGTCTGTGTCTGTTATGTGCCCTTGCTTCCTGCCCTCAGCTGGGCTTCTTCCACATTTCCTGCTTTCTGGGGACCTGGCCCTGGTCTTCCCCACACTCCTCACACCGGAGCGCCTGAGCTTCCATTATCCTTTTTAAAAAACTCTGTTCCCAGGGGTGGATATAAATGGCTATGAAGGAAGAAGTCAGTGGTGTTGTTTATGGGTGGATACTGGGGCCTGGCACACAGTTGACCGCAGTTCATGATTAAATAAATAAATAAATAAATGAAGGAAGGAAGGAAGGACGGAGGGAAGGAAGGAACCTTGAGTAATTAATGTATTAGTTAGTTGATGCCTCCTTGTGGTGGTTGTGACGTGTGACGGTGAGGTGACGGGGGCCAGCTCATCAGGATAGTAGGAATAAAGAAAGGAGACCCTAAAATACGAACTTACACACTGTTTAAAAATTTAAAAGTGGTATTGTGAAAAACAGCCTCTCTCTGCCACTGGGATCAGAATAATAAGTTTCTTTTTCCTTGCCCTTGAACACACAGAACCAATTCCCAAGGGAATTTATTGAAGAAGAAAAAAATTCCCCTCTTTGTAAGCTTCTGGCCTTACGTTTTTAGATATAAAATGGAATTAAAGTTTCTCATTTTGGCGTTCTCACTTATCTAACCTGCCCACTGCTGATATCAGAGATGGTATCTGGTGTTTGGAGGGTTTGATTTCACCTACAGATATCCTCTCCCGAATGCCCGTAGGCTGTTTTCTTTTTTCCCACCGGTTAGTGTGGCTCTTCAGTTTGCTGTGGCTGAAATGAACTCTTACACAAAAGCAGGCATGGGGAGAGAGGGAGGGGGCGAGAATTCAAAGCGATGTCTCCCTGGAGTGCACTTGATTCTCAGTGGTTTGCTGTTAAATCTTTAAATAATTAAATAGAAGCGCAAACATCCACACGCGACATTAAAGAGTTCCAACCGTATGTTGAAAATAGAAATGGGGGACGGGGGGACAGGTGTGGAGGTGGCTGCAGAATAAACATCGGCCTCCTTAACCTTGCCCCGCGGTGTCTGTGAGAACCATTGCAATGCATGGCCCACACACTGGCAGGATTCTCCGCTGTACCTACAAGCGGGGCAAGCGGGGAGTCGGGTGGAAATGACGAGTGGATCATCAAAGGGTCCTTCGAACAAATTGTTCCTTTTTAGATGTCCAGGCTGATCTTAAGGTAACCTATCTCCTTGCTTTGCAGGGCTCAAGGCATGAACTGGGACGTGACATCCACAGTGGTGGGAACCCAGAAAGCGGTGGTGGGCGACTTCTGGGTGCGCAGTAAATACTGATGGAAAACCGAACCCAAGGGAGAGAAAGTCAGGGTCTTAGATGTGAAAACGCACCCCGAGTGACACAGAGTGACAGTGTTAAGGGTTTAATTGGTTACCCTCAAGCTTAGAAAGTCCTAGTCGCCTGCATCTGGAAATGTGACCCTTTAAGGAAAGCAGCGTCTCAGAAGTAATTAGGTAAGGGGAGGTCATCCTGGAGTACTGTCAACTTCTCATCATCCTGTGTGACCATTGTCTCCCTTAAACAAAGGGAGAAATTGGCTGATGTTTTTATAAGCCAGGGAATGTCAAATACTCCCAGGAAGACACTGGGAACTAAAAGAGAAACACAGAACAGATTCTCTTCCTCAGGGCCCTCACAAAGAGATGACCGCGTTGACACCTTGAACTCAGACTTCGTTTAGCTTCTAGCGCTGTGAGATAAGAGACTTCTCTTGTTTAAGGCATTTAGTTTTTGGCACTCTGCTATGGCAAATCTTCTAAACTAATAATGAGATGCTGTGAGGATCTCCTTTGTTATTCAAGTAACATTCCACCCATGGCTGCCTGTCAGTCAGGAAGATGTCACCATGCCACTCCTGTATGCTCATTAGCAAATACTCCATACACACTGCCATGTGTCAAGCCACGAATGGATCTACCACCCCCAACTGACATTCAACACAGTGCCCGGCACTCGGGGAATGTGAAGAATCTGAAAATGACCCTACTGTGGTTTGAACTTGAAATGTCAGCGAGGCGCTCATGTGTTTGGACACCTGGTCCCTAGCTGGTGGCACCGTTTGGGGGGTGGGCAGAGTGTCATGGCACCTTTAGGAGGGGAGTTTTGCCTTGTGGTTTCATGGCTTCATCTCCTTGGCCTCTAGATGCCAGCCACTAGACCACCACCTGTTACATGGTGTGGTAGGAGAGAAGGAACTAAACATGTTACAAGTTTAGCAGATGAAAGGATGCCAGTTTATATATAGAGAGAGACTGGGAGACCCCTTACCTTGTCATCACCTAAGGAACAGAGCTTGAGGGAATGAAAGCTCCGGAAATACAGATGGAAGACAGGCAGGCTGCAAAAGACCACACCACACGTGGGTGGACAATTTCTTGGTGTCTTTTATCATCTCTCTAGTCTACTTCTTGTCTTCGAAGGGTTTTTCCTTTCTTAATTTGATGTCTATTTCATGCCTAAAAGCTATGGTATTTTCCTGTCTTTTTTCCGAGGACTTTCGGGATTTTCACTTAGCTGGTATTATGTTTTCCCTTAAACTCTAATAAAATTGGCCTGGAGGTTCCCTTTGAGTCCATTTCTGAATTCTTATATTAACGAGACTAGGAACTCCCAAAGAAACCTCAGTTCAATTGTCAACATGTGTTTACTGAGTGACTGAGTGTAACTCAGTGATTCTTCTTCTGTGAAGATGATCCTGCTTTATGTTTAGAGGGTGGCATTTCAAGGCGTTTTCATGTACGGTAATCCATAGGACTCTCAGGAGCTCCTTGAGTCCAGGTTGTATTGTTAAATGTGGTGCTGGGCTTAAAATAAGACTTTGCTGTGGGATAACCCTCTTGTACACTGGTTTAATAAAATGCTGATTGTCCAGTAGCCAGGCAGGAAGTATAGGCAGGGCGCGAGCCGACGAGAATTCTGGGAAGAGGAAGGGCTGAGTCAGGAGTCGCCAGCCAGACACAGAGGAAGCAAGATGACCAGGCAGAACTGAGAAAAGGTACCAAGCCACGTGGCTAAACAAATGTAAGAATTATGGGTTAATTTAAGTGTAAGAGCTAGTCAGTAATAAGCCTGAGCTAATGGCCCAGCAGTTCATAATTAATATAAGCCTCTGTGTGTTTACTGGTGTCTGAGAAACACAGGAAAACTCCAGCTACAAGGCTTGCTATTTACTTTGAACTGTGCAATACCTTTAAGTTCTGACAAACCTCAGAGTGATGGATTTGTGTGTGTCATCTTGTTAGTAGATGACTTGACATATGGGTTTGCAACCGTAGCGTGCTTTGAGGATTTGGCCTGGGACCAGTGTCAAGCACAGTGTTCTTCAGGATTGAATGCTGGGCTTGCATTTTTGCTGGCAGTGCTGGAGGGAGAGAGTACTTGGGGCTCTTACAGACAGCCACTCTCAGAAATCTGTGTGCCTGATTATTGGTAAGCATGCCAGCCCTCAGGGAATCATTCTGATCCTTCCATTAAAATTCTCTTTAGTTGATAATCTATCTTACTTACTTCATTTATTGGACATAATTTCATAAGCCCATTTTGATGAGAGTTTATAATGTATAAAGTTTAGTGTGTTCTCCTTGTACCCCATTACTCTACCCTCTCTCCAGTCCATTTGTTCTCCAACATTTTGCCCAAGAGTTTAAGTATTTGGGAAAAATTAAAATAAGAAATTTCACTGTTAGTCATTCTAAAAGGTAATAGAGATAAAGTGACCTTCCTTCCTTCCTTCCTTCCTTCCTTCCTTCCTTCCTTCCTTCCTTCCTTCCTTCCTTCCTTCCTTCCTTCCTTTCTTCCTTTTCTTCTTCTTCTTCTTCTTCTTCTTCTTCTTCTTCTTCTTCTTCTTCTTCTTCTTCTTCTTCTTCTTCTTCTTCTCTTTTTAAATTCCTTTCAGGGAGTTTTTGAGGAGCAACCGCAAAGTCTCAGGCTTACCGTGCTGGGGGAATTGGGCCAGCAGAACAGCAGAAGGAAAAGTGAGCCCACTGTGAGGAGAAAGGATGCTGACCTGCAGGTTCCATCATCTAGTGGGTGCAGTGCCTGCCTGCGTGCTCTCAGTGGCCAAGTGCAGGAATATGCCTTCCGGGAGAAGCTGGACCCAGGAGGAGTAGGAGCTTCCCAGGAAGCCTTGCCTTGGGCCCCAGGGGAGGAACATGACGTATTTCTCCCGTGGCTTCTGTGTTTATCATGTACGCTTACAACATGTTCTTCTCTGTTTCTCACTTCCAGTTAGCAATCATGCACTGCGCATACCCAGAAGTTCCTAGGCTTTGTGATGAATTCATGGTGTTTGACTTGTATGTTGTAAGAGGCTTTTTTCCCCGCTTTTTTAAAAAAGGTTTATTTATTTATTATGTATACAGTGTTCTGCCTGCATGCCAGAAGAGGGCGCCAGATCTCATTATAGACAGTTGTGAGCCACCATGTGGTTGCTGGGAATTGAACTCAGGACCTCTAGAAGATCAGCCAGTGCTCTTAACCTCTGAGCCATCTCTGCAGCACCCCCTAAGAGGCTTATAATTGCTCGTGAGATGTGATTTTTTTTTCCTACAGATCATAAACTTAGCAATATACATTGGTTTCCTCTTTTGTTTGTTTTTGAGACAGAGTTTTGCTATGCAGCTCATGTTGGCCTCAGCCTCCCGGGAGCAGAGATTTTAGGCATGTACCACACCACACCTGGCCCTTCAGGGCCTTTTTTTCCCAAACCCTATCACTTGGATACTCCATGGATCAGCTCTGGGTTTATTGGGCATCGCTCAGTATCTGGCACAGCCCCTGGACATTCCAACAGTGAGAGGATGTTCATGCCGCATGTGCTTGCCAGCTGATGTCTATTGAGCAGCATCGACCCTGTCTGTCAGTGTTCACTGAACAAGCCACAGTACGCCTACCACCGGACTGGTTCAGATGCATGCTACAGGCAGGCATTTCTTCACCGCCACAGAGGCCCCTCAGGGTTTCCCTGCCCTGTATTTCCTGCTTGCTGCCATAGTCCTACTTTTCTGCCTTTTGTGAACACAGGAAGATCACCAGATACCCAGCTCCTTGAGCTATAACTGTTGACAGGCAGCCCGGGAGCTGAGAAACAGACCTGTCCAGCAGCCCCCATACAATAGAGAAATTTATTACTATTTCCTGTTTGCTCCACGGGGAAAAAAAAAGAAGTCTAGCCCATATTTTGACATGTTAGGAAGACGTACTGTAGTTCTGCCACATCAAATGCGGGGACTCCATGACATGCTGACAGTTAATGTTCAACAAAGCGCATTTATTGCAGAATTGAGAGGCTAGTCACATACCTCCAAGGCTCTCTTTTATTCCTATTATTTCTTCTTGGGCCTGCCTACCTGAGGGTTTCGGGAAAGGCGACCGTTAGGCTTTATTTTCGAAGATTCAGCTGACGCGGTATACCTTGCGCATATCCTCTTAGCTCAGGTTTGCCATGACTTGGGGAGCCTCCTCTGAAGGGTAATTCAAAGCACTCTACTTTCAGACCCTCATACTGAGGGCACTTTGAAGAAAACACAATTTATCCTTAGAAACCCAACCACATTTTGCTTGCTTGGCCCTGCCTCGGTATCCATAAAGCAGGTTTTTTATTATTTTATTTTATTTTATTTATTACAGAGAATGATCTGCAGCTGCTGAAGTGCCTAATGTCAATCAATGTGGAGCATCTCCTTTGCGTCCATCCCTGTGGAGGAATTCAATTCAGTCCAATACACTTTGATGAGCACCAGTCATGTGTACAACCCCCGGGCAGTTTCTGCAGGGCATGTATGGACGAACTTACTGTCTACCAGAGGACAGAGGAGTTGCACACAAATAACTGCTCTACAAAGTCAGGGTCATCAGAAAGGCATGGACCAAGTTCTTCAAGGTTCCAAGGGCAAAAATCCGCTAAACATCAAGGCCCACTTTTATGATCCCTGCATCACTAAGAGCCTTCCTCACCACCAGGGCTTACTATTTCTTAGTAAGTACTTTCTGATTGACTGTATGAATATTTCATCTGGGGATAAAGGAGAAGGATCAAGGTCAGCTGAGAGACTCTGATGTCTAGTCTGAGTTGTTGACTCTTATGAGATGAGGAGGTTTTATCTAGAGCTGGTACAGATAGTAGGAGGGTAGTCAGGGTGGCAGACACACCATTTGGTAAGTGGAGGAGATTGGAAAGACTGTGGAGTGTCCTTGGCAGGATTTGACGTGTGTGTGTATGTGTGTGTGTGTGTGTGTGTGTGTGTGTGTGTGTGTGTGTGTGTGTTACCCAAGCGGTGCATGGGAGTCATGAAAAGAAAAGCCAGAAATGCCTGTTGGGAGCAAGTTATGACGAATCTGCATACCAAGTTGAAAATAGCCATTAGAGAAACACCAAACTATTATTTTTTTCTGTCTCCTTTCTATCATTTCAGTTTTTATTTAATTTTTGAGATTTTCATACATGTATACAATGTATCCCGATCATACCTTCCCCCAAATCCCTCCAGGATCTCATGTCTCTTCCCCAACTTCATATCCTCATTCTATAGTTCTATTTGTGTATTCATTTTTTAACTCACTGGGTCAAATTAGTGCCACCCGTGTGGGACATGGGCAAACTACAAGTGGCCACCACACTCCCAGAGGAAAGGAGCTATCAACTGCCAGTAATTCCTCAGTTAGGGTGGGACCTTATGAGTCTCCTCTCCACCTGACTCTTGACTTTGTGATCTACAGGGTTATACAGACAATCATGGCTATGAGTTCACATGTACAACAGTCATGCCGTGTCCAGAGTGCTGTGGGATGTTGTTCTGTCTGCTATGAATATGTGTTACTCTGATTGGTTGATACATAAAATGTTGATTGGCCAGTAGCCAGGCAGGAAGTATTGTGTGTGTGGGGGGGGGGGGGGGCGAGCAGATGAGGAGAATTCTGGGAAGAGAGAGTCTGAGTAGGGAGTCACCAGCCAGGCACAGAGGAAGCAAGATGACCAGGCAGAGCTGAGAAAAGGTACCAAGCCATGTGGCTAAACATAGATGAGAATTATGGGTTAATTTAAGTGTAAGAGCTAGTCAGTAATAAGCCTGAGCTAATGGCTGAGCAGTTATAAGTACTATAAGCTTTTGAATGATTATTTTATAAGCCAACTGCAGGACTGTGTGGTCTTGGTGGGACCGGAGAAACTTTCTGACTACACCAGAGGACAGAGTTTCGCAGCATCTCTCCCCGTCATCTGGATCTTTCATTTTTCTGCACCCTCTTCTGTGGCATTCCTTGAGCCTTGAGTGGCAGTGGCATGGTTGGTGTCCATGACTGATCTGTGGCCGGGGACTCCAAGTTACTTACCTTCAGCACTTTGTACAGTAGTAATTCTCTTCATTAACCACTGTCCCCTGAGTTAAGAGACTTCACCGATCAAAGCTTGGAGAAGCACAAATCTATAGCTAGAAACACAAATCTCTATAAGGCAACATGACCGTTTAGGAAAGAACAAAGTGAATAGGTTCTCCCTTGGGGCCTGTGGCTTCTCAAGTGATGGAGTTTTGAGCATATTTATAGCACCAGACATAAATTCCTCCTGTGGAACAGGCTTCAAATCTAATCAAGTGAGTAGTTGGTTACCTCCATCAACAGTCTTGCCATAATGGCCCAGTGGCTACATCTTGCTGGCAGGTCAGTATTATAAGCATGCATGGCCCAACACTGGGTAAGACAACCGTTGATACAGATGTCTTTTCTCTCCCAGCATTATGAAAGCTAGACAGCAGGGAGAGTTTCCTGGTCAGCTCAAGAGTGAATAAACAAAAGCATATGGTGTCTTTCACAACTTGATTATTTTTATAATCTAGTAATGATGGGAAATTAAGAGCAATGGAACTAGTCTATTGCTGTGGGATGGTCTGTATGTCAAATGTGTTGCTCTGATTGGTCAATAAATAAAACACTGATTGGCCTGTGGCCAGGCAGGAAGTATAGGTGGGACTAACAGAGAGGAGAATTGAGAGAACAGGAAGGTGGAGGGAGTCACTGCCAGCCGCCGTGCCATGACAAGCAGTATATGAAGATCCCAGTAAGCCACAAGCCGTGTGGCAAGGTATAGATGTATAGAAATGGATTAATTTAAGATATAAGAACAGTTAGCAAGAAGCCTGCCACGGCCATACAGTTTGTAAATAATATAAGCAGCTGCGTGTTTATTTTATAAGTGGGCTATGGGACTGCCGGGGCTTGGTTGGACCCAGAGAGAAAACTCCAGCTACAGTCTATGTTGGTTTTGGGGTCTTTGATGCCTCTCCGACCAATAACTCATAGGGAGGTAAGCCATGACTGGCCCTGAGATTTCCATATAATAACTCATGTCTAGTTTGTGGGTATAGGGATGGAACTGGAAAACAAATATACTGAATAAGGCCATCCAGACTCAAAAAGACAAATGTCACATCCCCTCTCATGCAAGAGATGCCAGCTGCTGCCTCGTGGTATTTAACATGGAGCACGTGTGGAAACCGAGAGCTTGACCATTGGCAGGAGGATGCGTTTATGGGGAGAAGATAATGGAGTATGTGTGTGAGCTGAAAGAAGACAGGGAAGATCCTAGGGACAGAGGGACAGGAAGAAAGTGTAGTGATGATGGGGGGAGGGGGAAAGGAGCAGGGGAAAGCCTACACACAACTAAATGTATATCAAGAAGCTACTTGGGACATACGATAGTGTAACCCAAGGGAAAGAAGTATAGCAATAGTAATACAGGACAGAACATCTGTGACCTGAAGTAACTTGGGGAGAATACTGGGATCTAAATGTTCAAGTAGAGATGGGAACAGGAGCTCAAGGAAGGAAGACTATGGGTGGATTAACAAAACTAAGAGTATATGAAGAAGCCTTATGAAACCTCACTAACATGTAAACTAATTAAAAATACATTTTTATTAAGAAATGGAATTTGAACAAAGTATCCCACATTAGTAAACAATGTTTCTCCCAGAAGATATGGGTAATTGAACATTTCTTTTGAAAAACACCTTATATGTTATGAACCATGATTTAGGAAAACGGATTTGCTAGTTTTATAGTAAATGCAGCTTCCGTATGTAAACAGATATCAAGATTTCTATATTCTACCCTAGATCTTAGGAACCCAAATATCTACTATCTGTATTTATAGCAAATTCTTACAAATTGGTCACAGCCAGTCCCACCATTCATAAAATTCCGGGATCATTATTTGGGGAGGAGCTGTGTAGAGAACAGGGCTGGGGATGTAACTGTCTCCTTGCATGAAGTATCTGTGAGCGAAGGTACAGGGGGAGTATAGAGAAGAAAAGCGAGAAAAATAAGGAAGGAGAGGGAGAAAGGACTGAGGTCAGAATCTACTGAGGACCACAGCAGAGACATAGTGAAAACTCTTGAGTCACTGTTCAAAGTAATAATCCTTGAGTGGAGAGTTAAGTGAGGAGTCTCCAGACGAGTGTTCAACACCAGGAGCAGGGTCAGGAAGAGCAGACATGTGAGGCGGGAGCTCAACACATCATCATCACCCCTGTCTCAGCATGCCAGGCAAGGGCTTCCCAGCCAGGGACTGAGCGGATCCGTCATTAATTCACCCTTTTAGATCACTCTCTTGTACATGACACTGGAGTGGAGATTTTGTGTGATAATTATAATGAACCCAGACAAAGTATCAATAAGAGGTGGTGCTGAGGGTTTTGTAGCTTTTTGAGGGTTTTGATTTTTTTCTAACAAGAGAAGCCTGGTGTAATCATAGCACAGAAACGGTTTAACCTTATTTTCAGAGCAACCGAAGGACTGCAGAACTCACAGCAGCGCTATTCTGAAGTCACAGCATAATTTTCTCCACCTAATAAAAGATACATGAATAATGACTAGAATAAAAACAAAGGTTTCCAAGATTTATTAACTGTTCGAATGCTAGTCTAAGCAGTATGTTTAAAAGTCTACCCTCGGGGGGGGGGGGGGGCGGGGAGGGCAGGGTAGGGACATTTAAATTGGTGGAGGGTCATACTTGAGATTTTAAATTTTTTATTTTATTGTATTTCCTTTAAAGGAGCAAGGATTTATTTTGGCACTATTGACCAAGGAGGTTAGTTTTGGGTGGGGGGGGGGGAGAAAAAGAAGCCTGAATAATGTAAATGGATGATGTCATCAATAACAATGGCGACCATCACAGTGATGCCGTACTGTGGTGACTCCTAAGTACCAGCCACCTTGTTAAATGCTTTTCATATATAGTTCCTTGTGCCACTGGCTCCATCTCACAGGGAGTCACCGTGGTTCAGGGACAACAGATAGAAATCACACGCTCAAACAGGTCCCCAGGGGCCTGTGGCAGAACACTTGAATCTAAATGCAAATTGGTGACCAGCTAAGTTACATTGCTCTAAAAGATTAATTACTATGTGAATCCTAATGCCAACCCTAGGAGTCAGGCACTATTATGACTATATTCCCATTTTTATATTATTTACCTTTTATAGATGAAATCAGTGAGACGCAGGAATCTTGCTTCATGTTTCCCAAATCACACAGTTAAGACTCACAAAAGGAGACTGGAAGGGGCTGGAGTGAGGACTCAGCTGCTATTCCAGTGTAATCTCCAGTAGAAGACCTGGGTTCATTTCCCAGCATCTAAGTGGGTGGTTTAGAACTGCTTGCAACTCCAGTTCCAGGGGATTGACTGCTCTTCTGAACTCCTTGGACAGCTGAACACATGAACACACATCCACAGGTGCACGCACGCGCAAACACACACACACACACACACACACATTCACATAATTACCGATAAATCTCTGAAAAGTATTCAAATTCAAAGTTTGCCTTCTAGCCCGGTTGACATAACAACAAAGGTGTTTCCTACAGATTGACATCAATTTCTCTCACTCTTGTCCTGACCAATCTTTTCATCAGTGTTGAAGTCAACAGTGTAGAATTGTGCAATTGCCTTGTGAAATCACACACACACACACACACACACACACACACACACACACACACACACAGAATCTGACTTTGGGTTATAGATTCTCTCACAGTCATTTCGAATACTTGACATCTGAAGTTCTCATTCTTCTCATATGAACCAATCAATTCTCCAGAAGTTTCCTCAGTGGATAACTGCTGGATGTCTGTTGATTTACTTCTGACTCTACTTACTCAGAACATCAGATCAGATCCATTTTGATTTCCACCATAAACAGGTAAGGTGGAAATGTATGATTCTGACCCTGGCTGTAACTCAGAGTTTTCAGGACCCCCACCCTAGGATTGGATTATTTTGCTAGAGCAGTTCACTTTTGAGTTCCCAGCAGTACTCACCTTTGTTGGATTATTATAGAAGAGCTGGAAGGATACAGATAAAAAAGGTAAAGGAGACGCATAGAGTGAGATGTGAGGGAAAGGGTATTTATGATCAACTTTACCCATCATTCTTCCCTTCTCCCTCGAGGTTGAGAGTGGATCAAAACGCCAAACAACCTGATCATAGTTTTGTCTCTGCTCTGAAACTCCGTGCGAACCAGCCGCCTGCCTCATCCTCCAGGAGCATTATGCGAAAGTTGGTCTTATTCTCTGGATTCCAAGGGTTTTGGGAGCTTGTTACCGGAAAATAGAGACAAACATAAAACAAACAGAAGTTCAAATGATACATATTTCCAGTACTGCACATCGTGTGATTAGTTATGGATCGGGACAGATGGTAAAACAGAAATTAACAAAATGATAAGTGAAATAAATATCAGATCTTACACATGAAGAAGCACAGATAAGACCAGCTCAGCAAGGAAGGGTGCTTGTCACCACACTTGATGACCTGAATTGTCTCAGGACCTGTTGTGATTTGAATGAGGCAGAGAATACTTGGACTTTGAACTCTCAAACTGTGCTGCAACTGTAAAAGACTATGGGACTTTGACGTTGGACTAAATGCATTTTCACTATGATGTGGTCACAAGCCTATTGACCAGTTTGTTTTCTCACACAACACAGGACAATCTCTCCAGAGACGGCACTGCCCACAGTGGGCTGGGCCGGGGTCTCCCACAACAATCATCAATCAAGAAAATGCCTCCTCCAGAGTTGCCTGTAATTAATTGGATGGGAACAGTTTCTCAACTGAGGTCCCCTCTTCTCAGATGTCTCTAGCTTGTGTCAATTTGATAACCCAGGCAGGACAATTATGATAGTGGAGTTTACAAAGATACCTCTGAGGCACCAGATAGCCAGATCCTGGTGTGTTGAAGGGTGTTTAGGGCAGATGATGAAGGCACGGAGGTATGGAAAAGCAAACACCCCAGGTCAATAACATTATCACTGGAAACAGAGGACTAGGAAATGAGACGGAGTTGAAAAATACAGCTGAGGGGAAAGGCTTACAAGAGGCATCTCTGAAGTTTTCCTTATTTGAGTAGAAATGCTTTTCTAAAGTTCTGAGACCTGATGTCTGGTCTGAGCAGGAGGGAGGCGGTCTTCTCTCTGATTGAGCAATTCAAGGAGAAAAGATTATAGCTCTTCAAGGGGCGGGCAGGATGGTGTGAACATGGAGGCCAGTCAACTCAGACTCACAGGCTTCTGGTGTGCCTTGCCAGGCTAGAGCAAGTTTCTCTCACAAGCTGTGTCATGTGGTCATTTGGGCTGCCTGTGGTGAACTGGGATGCTCTATGTCCGTTAACAATACTTCATACATGTGGCCACAGACCAATCAGATTGAGGCAATTCTGTAGCTGAAGTTCTCTCTTCCTGGGGTGATTCTAGGTTTGTGTCAAGACAGCCGAAGTTTACTATGACAAACCGTAGAGGAAATGGAGGAAGGAGGGACAGCTGAGGTTTGAAAATTCCTTAAAGAGTCATGGCGTTTTATATTTAACTAAAATTATATGTAATACACAAAGTATGTGTGTATACATACATCTCTACCTGTATCTATAATCTATATCTATAGCTTGGGGGCTGACAATGCTTCCCCCAACAATCATATGCCATTTAACAAAAACCCCAGCCCCAGGAATGCGTTGTTGGTCAAGGAAGTCAAAGACATCTCCAAAACAATGTAGGCTATTGCTGTTGTCCTTGGTCGGCTCCCAGAGGTGGAAGGCAAGTCCCTCTTGATGAAGACACCATGTACTTCAGACACAGGACTTGGAAGACTCATGCTGGATCTGACTTGAAAGCCATCTCTCTGAGGACTAGGTTTCATAGTTCAAGAAGGTGCTATGCACACTTCCAAAGGGGGAGGCAATCAGTGGTCCTACCCAGCTGTGATATCTTTGCACAACAATCAGCATGACGTGTAGATATCCCAAAGTTCACAGCAGTGGCACTTGTATATTGGTGCTAACTATCAGCTGTCTAATTGGGCTTAAGGCATGCTCAATAGGACAAAAATCATTCCCGGTACTGGGAGCTGGCCAACTGTTTGGGGCTAGTGAGGCCATGGATCTATGAGGAGAATCTACTCCCACCATTTTACTAAGCCTGCATCATTCCTAATTGCATCATACATACTTATCCACATACACACAGATAAGTATAGTCCTCACCCCTCATCAAAAGAAACTTCTCTTTGCAGCAGACAGAGAACATTACAGAAAACCACAACTGGCCAAAATGCAGAGAACAACTGACCCTGGGATGCACAGGGTCAATGGATATATCTACATACAGCACGACTACCTAACGGCTCAGAAAACACCACAGAAGTGGGGTCAGAAAGAGCCTGACACATAGAGGACCAGGAAGTCTGCTGTGAGATCGCGTCTCTCAGAAACAGCAGGGAAGTTACACCCATGATACCTCAACAATATGGCTGCCTAAACAAGACATGAACAGTGACACCACCCATAGACATGCTGACGTGGTTTGGGGGAAATCTCATGGTTCCTCGTCCCTAGACAAAGAACTACAGATGACTAATGCTGCCGACAGAGGAAGAATTAGTGTTTCCCAGGGCTGAGGCCCCTAATTAGTTATCCTATACCAGTTGATCAGCCTAGAGATCATATATGTACAAGCAACACCAAATGGACTTAGCCGCTTACATATTTATGCATTTATATATAATATATGTATATAACAGTAACAATCAAAGAAAAAGATACCAAGAATTTGAGAGGAAGTGATGTAGAGAACATAGGACCGGTTGGAGAGAGGGTATGGGAAGGGGAAATGATGTTTTAGTTTTAAAATGAAAAAATATATTTTAAGAGTCAATAAATGGCACTACACTATCAAAACATCACTGGCTAGAGAGTGGTTCAGAGGTTGAGTGTTTCCTGGTCTTGTAGAGGACCTGAGTTCAGTTCTCAGCACCTGCATGTGACAGCTTATATTTACCTGTAACTCCAGCTCCAGGGCATCTGGCCCCTCTCCTGGCCACCAAGGGCATGCACACAAGTGGCATACATTAACACACACACACACACACACACACACACACACACACACACACACACACACACACACATAAACACTCACATTTAAAAAGAAATAAAAAACTTTAAAAAGTTTCTGAGTAATAAAAGTAACAATTTTAAGTTGAGGAAAAGATGGAGGATCATTCAGTAAATGATTTGGGGCCAAGTCAATAAAAGTTTCCATCCAATTATATGGAGAAAAATATTGTTTTTCTTCACATTTTATACAAAAATATTTTAAAATTAGCATGACACCAAATAAAATATAGCAACCTGAAAAACCAATGCAAGGATAGATTTAAAAAGAAAAATCTAAAAACAAAACAAAAAAAAGGAAAGAATATCATCAAAACATATTGCATACAAACATTTTAAATAAAATTTAAATAAAACATTAAGGATCAGAATCAAAATTAATTTTAAAATACATTGATGGGGCTGGAGAGCCGGCTCAGTGGGTTCAGAGCACTCGCTGCTCTTGGAGAACAGGTCAAGGTCCTAGCACCTAGGTGGGGCAGCCAATTGTCCCTAGCTCCCGTTCCATGAGATCTGATGGATGGTTTTTGGTTCCCAAGGGCACACACACACACACACACACACACACACTACACACACACACACACACACACACACACACACACACACACTACACACACACACCATATAGTCACAGAAATTCATAAGTGCATATGATTAAATGATAAATAAATATTCTAAAATGTTTTTCAATGTGTTGAAAGAAGAACGCAAGCTTTCTGGTAGTAATAGACACTATAGGCAAAAATACCAGAAAGAAACTGGGCAAAATATATATGATTTATACTCCTTCCAATTGTATTCTTAACATATTATTATTATTAATTTGGGGGGGGTTGTGAGACAGGGTTTCTCTGCATAATTTTGGTGCCTGTCCTGGATCTTGCTCTGTAGACCAGGCTGGTCTCGAACTCACAGAGGTCCGCCTAGCTCTGCCTCTCTAGAGCTGGGATTAAAGGCGTGCACCACCACCACCTGGCATTGTTTTCCTAACATATTATACATTAAACTGAAGACTACAAATGACCATAATTTTTTTTAAAGGGCAAAACATAAAAATGGGTTATTTATGAATCCCTATCACAGTGGGAAAGCACAAATACTAAATACTAATACTAAAAGAAGAAGGGAATTTTCCATTAGAATTTCTAATTTTCTTTTAGAAGAGGCAAATTTTGTATAGTTTGGAAGGAATTACTTAGCAATACCCTGCAACAATTAAAATGTCTTTACCACTTGATAAATAATTTCTTGTGTATGTGGAAGTTTAGAAGGTGTTTGGGTCATGAATTGTCCGACTGAACATGTGTGGTTGATATTAATGGCCATTAATGAAGAACTTACTTTAAACAGCTGTGGTTCCTTTATGCTTTGGAGCACTATGGAGCTTTTATTTACTAGTTTAAGAGTTTCATACAATGATTTTGATCACGTTCATCTGCCCTCCCCACCACTCTTTCCAGGAACTGGAATTTATAAAGCTTTTAAAAAGATAGATGTTTTAGACTCTGGTGAAATATTGTAGATGATATATGCTTCAATAATAAGACAATTTGCAAAGTATGTACAACTTGTTTGGAAAATAGGAAACATATACTGCATATAAATGTGTATTTATATACATGTTATATGATGCTGCTAAATGCACAGAAAACTTTATGGTCTTTTTCCATTATAGCATGAGTGTGGGTATGATTTTAGTTTATTTGATCAATGTGCATACTGATACATTTTGAAGAATATTCAAACAAATGATTTTCCTTAACTTAAAAGTTTTACAAGTACAATCAATTTTTGTTCTATCTGAATGCTTTCCTTGATGTTTGTAGTCATTAATGCTTTATATTTACTGAGAACTTCACATGTATGTTGCATATTCATGTAATAGGAATGTAAGGGGCATTCTCTTTGAGCATGTAACAGAAGTAAAAGGTTTGAGACTCAGAGTTTCATCAGAATGTAGCATTTCCCCCTTTTAAGTAAGGAAGCTGTTGGAAACGTTTAGCTTCATAAGGAGAAAGGAAATCATGGAATCATTATACGCTAACGTCTCTGCCTCTGCCCACCAGAGACTGCCATCCAAGTGTCTCATGGAGCTCTGAAGATGGGAAGTTACACAACATCAGTATTCATTAAGACAGGTCACTCACTACAAAACGGGCTCATTTTACCAATATACATTTGCAGGGATCGAACGAAGAGAAATCAAAGTGGAAGGAAACCCAGAGTGTGACCTTGAGCCATTGCCTGTGGGCATAGTCTTGTTTCATCAGTGTCAAAGAGACAGAGACAACTTGAAAGTTATTTTGGAGCATCCGTGCATGCAAATTACCTTAGAGCTCCATCCCCCAATGAGAAATCAAGCTAATACGTGCCTGTCCACTTCACACAGAAGCATCATTTCTTACTTCACATAATGACAGAGAAGCCCAATGTGGGCTACAAGGTTTTGAGTCTAGACAGCACTCAAAAAGGAAATGACACAGAAGAATCAACCATAATTCATGATAGGATTGTGCTGACTTGGACAGAGCATCTTCAGAATCTGTTACTTACAGATGCCAACTTGTTATAGGTACACCCAGAATTTACTGAGAGGAATGCCAATAAAGTGGAGTGCGTTACACCTCAACAACTCAGCCTCCTTCTGCGCTATGGTTAACATGTGAATAAGAAAAGTTTCTTAGTAGGCAGACAAGGCAGGTAGATGAGATGCCAGTGAGAGTAGAAATACCCATGTCACACTGAGACTGCCTAGACTCTTTTTTCAGGACACACTTCTTTCTTCATCTACTAAACTGCTGGCTTCCTCATTCTTTAGGACCTAGATCATCAACCTTTTCCTCTCTGAGGCTTTCCTCCATCCCTTTGTTAGCACCAGTTCTCTGACCTTGTGTCCTCATATGCTATATAACATCCTCATTATAAGGCAATTTGTACATATATATGTATAATTTGATATTGTCCAAATATTTTGTTTGTTTGCTTTGTTTTTTCAATGCAGGGTCCCTCTGTGTAGCACTGACTGTCCTGGAACTCACTCTGTAGAACAAGCTGGCCTCAAACTCACAGAGATCCACCTGTCTCTGCCTCCTGAGAGCTAGGATTAAATACATGCTCCACTACCACCCAGCTTAACCACATTTTTTTAAACTACTAAAATTTATGATCTTTGAAACTAAAGAATGATTATTGTTTTTATATATCCCCAGATTTGATCACAACAATTGACATATGGGATATTCATGGATAATATTTATTAAAGGATGAATGGGTAAATAAATAAATGAGCAAACATAGAAATTATCAGATAATTATTTTACTAGTGGAAATAGGACATAAAGATAAAAATAAGTGCATGAGCAGGATGTCTATACACTAAGAAAGATAAATAGCTATCTTTGAGGCTGAGTGATAAGATGTTTTTATGGAAGGTGGATTTAAATTAATCCTCAAAGGATGAGTAAGGTTTTACTATCCATCCGTCAACAATATTATTCATGAACGTGCTCTCAGGAGACTAGAAAATGCCAAAAGCAGCGAATTGTTGGTTGATATTTACTATGATACATAATGTATACTGAAATACTTGCATTGATATGCCAGCAAATACTTACAATGAGTAAAGAGAAAGAAAGGGAAAACTTTACATGCAGTGGAAATGAATTAAAATGCATGGAAAAGACAGATACATTTGCCTAAGTGTCTTCTTTCTTTTTTCTTGAAATTATAATTTGATTACATCTCCCTCTTCCCTTCCCTCTTTCCAAGCCCTCTCATTTACCTCTTCCTGCTCCCTTTAAATCACAGCCTGCTTTTAAAGCTGATTGTTACTGCATGCATATTATTATATACTAATCAATGTTTCCAACAGAAAATGAAATCCTTAAAGGTTTAAAATTTTGTTTTTGGGCAAAGCAGTTATTTGATCATCCAATATTTGAAATAAAGATCTTTGCATTGTGTTCTACTTGGGGAATAACTTTAGCTGATAGGGTCAGAATCTAGAAGATTTTATACCTTAAAATGACCCGTGGAAATTATCTCTTCAAGTTCATTTATTTCCTAAATAACTTTGTAGACTTTCCTTTCTAAAACCCAGTGCCACGAACTGGCCCACCGGGAGTACCATGGCCGTAGGAAAATCAGGGCTTGGGTAGTCAGGAAGGCAAGGATTCGGCGACTGACAGACAACAAACACACTCAAAAGTGGTTTGAATCTGCTGCAATTTTACTTCTGCAAATCAGTAGTTTATATACAGAAAAGAAAACTATCAAGTCATACAGGGAACAACACGAGCTTGGCAATAATTCAATTACATCATCTTTAAAAAAACATCAAGCACACAGTTACTAATCGGCGCTAGACATATCCTTTCACTCACAAGAACTTTATGACCCAAAGAGCAGTCTGTGTTTTTTATACTTAGTACAGTTCCTAGACTTGTGTAGGCTTCTTGTAGCTGTGTCCTTCATCTTTATCTCAGCCGCTCGCTAGTTTATTATTCATTTTTACTTTTCTGGTTCTCATGACCCATTTAGCCAATTTGGATGCTGCAGATCCTCCCTAAGTATTTCTTCAGTTCTTTACCATATATCTCTTCTAATATAAAACCTTTTTACCTGCTGGAATATGGACAGTTGTACTTTTACACCTGTAAGGGGAAGGGGTTCTGCTGTAGTCCTTAAGTTTTCTATGCTGAACTTCCTCAACAGAGGGGCCCACCATCTGCCTCCTATGAGATAATGTTTTCTGCCATAAATCACTTTAGTTGGGATTCCTAAAGGATTCCTAGTGGGTGAGTGTTCATTCCCTAGAAGTGCCTGAACTATTATACTTTCTATTATCTAGCGGCTTGAGGCTTGAGGTCTTTAAGGAATAGTTCATTCTGCTATATCTAAATAAGGTCCATGTCCAGCTTCCCCTTTCCTCCACAGTTCACAACCCAAGCATTCATTAATTTTGGCTGTGTTTTATAGATTAATTAGAACATTATCAGAAAAGCAGTTATACAGAACCCATAGCCCAGAGAGCTCATGATCTGTGAAGCACGTCTCCTTCGAGAAGGAGGCATAACACGGGCACTCTGCCAGGGACCTCCAGGGTGCTTAGTCCCGTGGGACACGTATCTCCCGTCCGCTATTATTGACATAATTGTTCATGTCACACGGACGACACTGGAGTTGGTGTGGCAACCCAGAATTATGCTATACATTCTAGAAAGAAAAGAAGAGAACATAGCCCATACCAGGACTTGTTTACTGTAGCTCTGTCTCTAAGTGCACACTGGGAAGAGTGTTGGAAAAAAGACTGAAGGTTGAATATAAAGACTAGGTTCAGAAGAGTAATTAATATTCACTTATTTCTGAGTTAATTTGTTATTTATCTAGAAGATTGGCCCTCAGATCTCATGGCTATCAGATTAAATGCCAGCCATTTTATTAAGATCTTCAAGTTCATTTCCGGTTGCAACTATGACACATATACCATGTGGTTGGCTTTGGGACCAGCCCATCTGAACAAAGGAAGGCACACTAGTGTTGATGGAAGCCTCAGAGGATCACACGTTCCCGAGTTAAATGTGATTTATGTTGAGTTCCTCTGGCTTATGCTCAGTGAGTCAGTGTCTGTCTGCACGATGAAGCAAGTTATCCTGAAAGGGAGCTTTTACCATATGTGAATAGTCCTGAGCCTCCCTAGTGAATCTTGAGTGACACTCTGCCCCCTGTTCAGCAGACAGAAGCTGGACTAGCTCATCAAAATGAGGCCTTTTCAATGGGGGGGGGGGGATGTCTTTCTGTTTGCTGTGAATATGTGTTGCTCTGATTGGTTGATAAATAAAGCCATTTGGCCTATGGCAAGGCAGCTTAGAGGCAGGTGGGAAATCCAAACACAGAGACAGGAAGAAGGTGTGGAGAGACATCAGCTGCCCCCCCCCCCCCGAGGGAACAACATGCCAGCAGATGGGTAATCCATGACCATGCAGCAACTTATAGATTTATAGAAATAGGTTAATTTAAGATGTAAGAACTAGCTAGTGAGAAGCCTGCCATGACCACAGTTTAAAAGCAATATAAGCCTCTGTGTGTTTATTTAGATCTGAGCAGCTGTGGGACCAGGAGAACTTTCAGCTACAAATGGTGCCCAACATGGGGCATCTATCTTCAGCCTATAGGCCCTGAGTTTTTTAATTGCTTCTCCCTGTGTCCTGTAGAATATCTAGCAGTCTCCTCTGTGAAGCAAGAACCTGAAGGACCATCTCTCTTTGCAAAGTTCAGTGGTTATCTTCCTATGGGTCTTACATGTCCAATCAATACAACATTTTGTTAAGCAATACAGGCAAGAATAGCTTCTTGCCCAAAAGGTTATTTTTGCTAAGAAGAAGATAAACTCCATATAGAGTGTCTTTGATACCCATCTTTCTCTCTGAAGTAAATCAGTGCTGCCAGGAGCAGACATGTCTCATTGTCTAGGAAATCTAAGTTTTTAAAACATTTTAAATGCCATATTCTGTAGGTCTTTGAAGTGTTTGAAGATTACCTATCTATCTGAAATATATCTATGTATACCTAGAAAACTTAATTAATATAACTATAGGTTTGATTATCATGGATGACTAATAATTAATCTGTATTTCTTAATTATACAATTTAAAATGAGCTGCACAAATATAATACCTTAAACAAGAGTAGAAATACACATGCAGTATAACAAAATTAACTTTAAATTTGTATCAATAAACTAAAATCCATAGCAATGTAAAATATTTTAAGCAAGTTGTTGCTCTTTAAAAGTAGATTCAATAATCTACCCTTTTATCCTATCATATCTATATACTTTATTTCTATATCACCTTTTGGTGTCCAATTAGAAATGCCACTTAGAATGGCTTGGATTTTCTGTCTTATCCAAAGTGGGCTGAGCAGGTCCAGGGGAAAACAAGAGACAGTTTCAACATTAGAACCTCTGCTAGACTGTGTACTCACCATGGGTATTATCCAATTCAAAACCAATCATTTGGGTGAGGAGAACATTGAAAACATTGTCTCTGAACACTGACTGACATTTAACTACATGAATCATATTTTAGAAGATGCTTTTATCACTTACTAATTTTGTTCTAAGCACTGTGTGAAGTGTGTAACTGAGGCTGTTGCCTTTAATACTCTCTGTGCCTGTATGGAGCAAATCTCAAGTGGAATGCGAATTTCATTTTATTAATTTTGTGTGTGTGTGTGTGTGTGTGTGTGTGTGTGTGTGTGTTATGGTGTGTGTAAGTGTGGGTGTGTATGTGCCACAGTGAGCATGTGGAGGTGAGAAGACAACTTTCTGGAGTCAGTTCTCTTCTGCCACCTTGTCTTGAGGCAGGGCCTTTCCTGTTTCTGCGGCTTGACCTTGTATGCCAGGCTAGCTGGCCCTTGGGCTTCTGGGCAATTCTCTTTGGACCTACTATCTTGCCACAGGAGTGATGGGATTATGGATGGATACCACAGCCCACAGCATCTTCTTACAGATGTTCTGGAGATCTGAACTCAGGTACAAAGCAAGCACTCTTACACATGGAGCCATCTGTTTGGCCCCATGAATCCCTACATTTTGTAGATGAGTAAATTCAGGCTAAAGCAATGTCTCCACGATCAGCAAGATGGTACGTGGGGAAGTTAGGGCATAATCCCAGGTACTTTGGTTCTAGGATTTGTACTCATAATTTGTGTGTACTCTGTGGTCAAACTACCTTCGACTATTTGATATATTAACCACAGAAGGCTACCAAGTAGGTGGCAGAGGGAAGAGCTAAGGAGTTAATAATGTCGAGGTTTCCATGGGGCCAGAGTTTATCACAATCCTTAGAATGAAATAGAGGTTGCAGGTTTTTTTTCCAATTTGCCTTAGTCAAACAAATTTGATTATAAATCAAAGTACAAACGACCGTAGCAGCTGCAGTGAGAAGCTACAGGGAGTGTGGGGTCTTTTTGTCACCTGGACGCCACTGATTACCATCAATCCACGTGAGTCTATTAAATGGGTAACAGAATTTATTAAGATACAAATTGAGGCAATACACTCACGATTACAGAACAGAGCAGACAACAGAAGCCATCATCTGATCGAACCGGGAATGAATCCACCTCACAGGCAGGAGCAGGGAGAAGGGGCATGTGACCTTTCTCCAACTCCTTATCAGAGGTCACCTACAATGGCAGGAAGCATTGCCTCCTTTGTTGCGTGTAGCCCAAGGTCACGGGCAGAGCAAATATCACTACACACCACTGATGTCATCCTTCATTGTCCACGTTCCTCTTTCAACATCACTACTTTCCTGATCCCCTGGACTCTAGGCATTCTCTATTGTTCACTTGAAGATCCTCATTGTCTTCGTCCATTTGCTTTGGCTGGAATATAAGATCTGACAATATTTAACATACACCTTTAAAGAAGAGAGGCTCATACAGCCTGTGGTTCAGGAGGCTAGAAAGTCCAAGGCCACAGAAGCAGTATCAGGTGAAGGTGACAAAACATGGCAGATTGTGTCAAGCAGAGCAGGTACATTTAAAAGAGGCGAAACGCAAGGGTTGCTTTGCTTTTTTGTAGTCTGCTGATGTAGGGACAAACCCACCCCTGAGGCCAACCTAGTAGTTTCACTTTCTGACCTAATCACCTCTCTGCTGAAGAGTCCACACATGGAGTCGTCACATCAGTCCAGGACAGGGCCAGGAACCACACTGAGACTTCCGGCCTCTGCCCTACAGAGGATCCTGCAGTCCCTGGCTCTCGGCACACGGCCCTCTCAGCTGTGTATGGGTTCAAGCCCACCTCCACGGCGGCCTTCTGGGAGTCACATATGCTGATATCAGTGCATCAGGTTTTCTGTATAACTCTCACCACAGACTCTGAAATAACCCCGATGCTTGGCTTCAAATAACCTCCGTTCTGGGAAGACTCTGCCTGTGAGAGGGTCCATTAGACACGAGCCCATTTGAGGCTATGGCGGATTCGCCCACCTCATATTAGATCCTCTGGTCCTCTTCTCTGCTGAGAAAAGTCCCTTCTTCCCACTTAGAGAGAGGAAGGAATGTCCCTGCAGGCTCATTCCATTTGGATCCATGTTACCTCATCATGTGTGGGGAATTATGGTGTAAAATTGGACTCGTAGGTGAGTCTGGGGCCAGAGAGACAGCTCAGTCCATAAAGAGCTTGCCACACAAGCATAAAGACCCGAGTTTGAGCACCAAGTCACATCTCAGTAAATGGTTGAAACACTGGTCAACATTCTTAGCCATCAGGGAAATGCAATTAAAAGCCTTTGGGATGCCATGTACCCCATTCTGAATGGCTGTCATGAGGAAAATGGATAACAACCGATGCTAGAAATGATATGAGGAAAGCAAAAACGTACTTAGGCACTGCTGGTGGGATGTTAACAGCTATGGCCTGTGGTGATATTGCGTTCCCCAAAATATTTTGTACCCTAATAAACATATCTGGGGTCAGAGAACAGAATAGCCACTAGATACAGAGGCCAGAAAATGGTGGCACTCACACCTTTAATCCTAGCATTCCTAAGGCAGAGATCCATCTGGATCACCTGGAAATAGCCAGGCATGGTGACCCACGCCCTTAATCCCAGGTGATGGCAAAAAGTAGAAAGGTATATAAGGCATGAGGACCAGAAATTAGAAGCTTTTCACATGGTTAAGCTTTTAGGCTTTTGAGCAGCACAGTTCAGCTGAGATCCATTTGGATGAGGACTCAGAGGCTTCCAGTCTGAGGAAACAGGATCAGCTGAGGAATTGGCAAGGTGAGGTGGCTGTGGCTTGTTCTGCTTCTCTGATCTTCCAGCGTTCACCCCAATACCTGGCTCTGGATTTGTTTTTATTAATAAGACCCTTTAGGATTCATGCTACAGTAGCCACTATGGAAGTCAGTGTGGTGATTCCTAAAAAACTCAAACCACCATAGGACATACCTGTGCCAGTCCTGGGTATATACTTGAATGACTAAGACTCCATTCTATAGAGACAACCATCTATAAAATAAGATTGTTACATAAAGATAGATAATATCATTGTATAATAGAATGGTGAAGATGAGAATTTGCTAGGAGTATACAATTTTAAATATATATGAGTCCAATGCTGGAGCAAATTACATATACAGAAAATATTAATATATGCTATATGTAGATTTTTTATAAATAGGGAACAATAATAAATATGAAAATAATGTATATTACAGAAGCAGTGGTAATGGAGTAATATTAGAAATCAATAAGAAGGAATTTGGAAAACTGATAAAGAGTTGGAAATTAAACAATATTCTATTGAACAACTAATACATCAAATAGAAAATTTGCAAAGAATTTCCTAAAACATCTCAAGATAAATGAAAATGGAAACACAATGTACCAAAACTGATGCGCTGCAGTAAAGTTCAGTGGTCAGAGGGAAGTTCATAGCAATAAATTATTCTGTCAAAAAGGAAGAAATCTCTCAGCTAAACAGCACTACACTTGGGAACCGGAAAAGACTAAGGCCGGAAGGAAGGGAATGATAAAGGCTAAGATAGAAATCAATGGAATAGAGATGAGCAAGGCAATAGAAAAGGTCTGCAGAACTCAGTGTTCATTCTTTGTAAAGCTCAACCAAATCAACACACTCTACCTAGACTAATAAAAGCAAAATCAAAAAGAGGAGGAGGAGATGTTACAGCTGATACCGTGGAAATTTAAAGGACCACAGAGACTACCATGAAAGATTGTGTGGCTGTAAATCAGACGACCCAGAAGAAGCAGATAAATTCTTGGAAGCATGTGATCCATCAAGACCAAATCAGGAATAGAAATCCAAGCAGATCAATTAATGAGCAAAGGGGTTGAATCAATTATAGAAATTCTTACATCAATGAAAATCCCAGAAACAGATGACCCTACTATTTAAAAAACCTACTACTCATTTACAGAAGCAGTGACACTCCTCAACCAGAAAGAGAACGAACGCTATGAATTCAGTGTAGGTCAGCGTTGACCTTGTGTGAAAACAGGGCTACAGAACAGTAAGAAAATGAAACAAAACACCGATCAATAAAGCTGATAAAAGTAAAATTTAAAATCAGCATAGTGTCAAACTACATCTAACATCACATGAAAAAGACTGTTCATTCTCTCTTTTGAAAACAAACAGGGGAATAAATCAGAATAAAACAAACCGATAAACAAAGAAAAGAAAAAGAAAATGAAAAACAAAGACAAAAGAAGCTGGGGAGTGGGGAGGATATAGAAGGAGATAAGGGAGGAGAAATTGTGAAGAGTATGTATTGTATGAAAAAATTATTTACAATAGAATTAAAATTAAAAATTAAAGAAAAGCCGGGCGGTGGTGGCGCACACCTTTAATCCCAGCACTCGAGAGGCAGAGGCAGGCGGATCTCTGTGAGTTCAAGGCCAGCCTGGGCTACCAAGTGAGTTCCAGGAAAGGCGCAAAGCTACACGGAGAAACCCTGTCTCGAAAAACCAAAAAAAAAAAATTAAAGAAAAAAGAAACGGGGGGGGGGGGGCGCGGGGATCATTCACAATGACCAAGCACATATACTTCCTAGATTCAGGGATGCTTCATGATGTGTTAACAAAGGCGATGCACCATATTAATGGGATGAAGAAAATATGAATATCTTGTCAGATTTAATTAAAAAACATACACTTTTTAAATCCTCAACAAGTTTGGTTTAGAGGAATAAACTTTGATACTATAAAGGGCATGCACAATAAATCCATACCCAACATATTCAATGGAGATAAAAAAAAATGTAAGTCCCTCTTCTAAGGTCCAAAACAAGGTTCCGACTGTTATCAGTTCTATTCAATAATCTCCTGGTTTCCCTTCTTTTTTGTAATAAAAATAATCTTAGGGAAGAAAGAATTCACAATTCCAAGTTAGAGTCCATTACTGCGGGCCTTATAACTGCAGGCACTTAAAGCATCTGAGCCACAGCTAAAATCAGGGAGAAAATAAACACAGAGATCCTTGCTTCTTGGCTTGCTCTTGGCTAGCTTTCTCCTCTTCTATACTGAACAAGAACCCCTGCCTAGGGAATAGGGCCACCCACCATGGGCTGGGTCTTCCTACATCCATTAACAATCAAGACAACCCCCGCGGGCTATCCAGACGTAGACAATTCCTCATTTAAGACTTCCTTTTTGCCTGGTGGTGGTGCACATCTTTAATCCCAGCACTAGGGAGGCAGAGCCAGGTGGATCTCTGTGAGTTTGAGGCCAGCCTGGTCTTCAGAGTGAGTTCCAGGACAGGCTCCAAAGCTACACAGAGAAACCCTGTCTCGAAAAACCAAAAAAAAAAAAAAAAAAAAAAAAAGACTTCCTTTCTAGATAATTTTAGCATTAAAGATCATTACCAGAGTAATCAACTGAGAGGGAAAAAAATTTAAAGGACTCCAGAAATGAAAGGAAGAGGTGGAATTGTCATTGTTTGCTGACAACATGGCCAAACAGAAGTCAGTACCCAACTTCTCCCTCCCTGTTTTCCTCTTTCTCTCTCTCTCTCTCTCTCTCTCTCTCTCTCTCTCTCTCTCTCTCTCTCTCTCCTCTCCTCTCCTCTCCTCTCCTCTCCTCTCCACATCTTCTTCTCACTCTTTCTCTCTGACCTACGTTTCTTCGTAGAGCACAGGCTGACCTCCAACAACCAAATCTCCTGCCTCAGTGTTAGAGGTGTATTTGTACCCGACCTTCAGTAATGCTTCATTGCACCAACATTCTGGAAAAGAAATGAAGAAATCAATGATATTCCCGATAGCAACAGAAAAATTCTTAGGATGAAATTTAATAAAAGACGTGAAAGAGATGTACTATATATGGGAAGCTGTAGGGCAACGATAAGGAAATTGAAGAGGACAGAATGGAAATGTCAATATAAGTATTCGTACAGAAGAAGAACTGACCCAGCTAAAATGGGCAAGTCACTCAAAGCAATCTCTCAGACTAACTAAAAGACGAGGTTCATGGCCCCTGAGCAATGACACATAAGGTTGACCATTTGCCCTCACAGGCATGTGTACACACATACATGCGTACCAACATATGTGTGTGCATAGGCACATGTGCACATATGTGCGCACATGTACATGCACACACACACACACACACACCACACACACACACACGGTTTCTGTTGCTTTGATCAAGCACCATGACCCAAAACAGCTTCAGGAGGAGAGGTTTTGCTCCAGCTTACAGCTCTCAGGTCACTGTCCAATACTGAAGGAAGTCAGAGCAAGAACTCCAGGCAGGAATTGAAACAGAAGCCACAGAGGGGTCCTTCCTGGCTTGCTTCTCACTGTTTGCTCAGGCTGTTTTCTCTAACGGTACCCAGGACTCCCTCATTAGACTGTCACTTCCCACCATGAGCTGGGCCCTCCCACATCATCCATCAGGTTTCCCCTGTCTTATGGAGGCCTGTTCTCAATTGAGGTTTCCTCTTCCAAAATGACTCTAGCTAGTGTCAAGTTGACATAGAACTAGCCAGGACACATCCTGAACCTATCTTTCTCACTAGTAGATTTCTAAAATCTTGAACTCTTGATGGGCCTACCAAACAATTTAATTAGCTAACACATCTGAAGCAAAAGGAAAAAAAGCTTTCAGAAGTGTCTCACTAAGTGATTTCAAAGCCTATTATAAAACCTTAGCCATAAAAATAGTATGATATTGCTATTAAAAAAAAACAAAACAAACAAATACACTGACCATAGATCAGGACAGATCTCAAAATAAACTCACATATCTACGGTCAATTGAGTTTGTGAAAGTTGCCCAGCATGCACAAGGGAGAAAAAGGAAGGGCTGTCTCTTTAATAAATGATGTTGGGGAAACTCTATACCCACAGGCAAAAGAATGGAATTGGAAAGCTATCTCATATCATACTCTTAAGAGCTAGCTCAAAATGGATTAAATGATTAAATTTGAGACCGAAAATGATTTTTAAAATATTAGAAAAAAACATAAGGGAAATATACTTCATAGCATTGGTCTGGATAAGGTCTTTCCAAATAAGACCCCAAAGTATAGACATGAAAAGCGAAAATAGGCAAACAGGACTATATTAAAGTAAACAGTCCCCACACAGCCAAAGGAATAACCCAGGGAGTGAGGAGATCATGAAGGAGGAGAGAAGATGTACAAACTCTGTGCTTGGCAAGTGGCTGAAAGCCAGAACACTTAAGAAATTCAAACAACATAATAAAAAGCAAACAATCTGATTCAAAAATGGGCAAAAAACCATGAACAGGCATTTCTCAAAAGAAGATATACAAATCAGATATGGTGCCATGTGACTGTATTCCCAGCAGCTGGGGGTCAAGGCAAAATGACTTTGAGTTTGAGGTCAGTGTGGATTCCACAGTGAACTTCATGCCTGACTGAGACATGCAGTCAGATTCTTTTCCAAATCACCAAAGTGGGGGAAAGGCATACAAATAGCCAAGGAGAATATGTTAAAATGCTCAAGATTACCAATTATTAGAAAAATTCAAGGAAATTACACATTTTTTTTTTTTTGAGACAGGGTTTCTCTGTGTAGCTTTGCGCCTTTCCTGGAACTCACTCTGTAGCCCAGGTGGGCCTCGAACTCACAGAGATTCGCCTGCTTCTGCCTCCTGAGTGCTGGGATTAAAGGCGTGCGCCACCACCGACCAGCGAAATTACACATTCTTATCCTAATTAAAATGGCCGCCGGGCGGTGGTGGCGCACGCCTTTAATCCCAGCACTCGGGAGGCAGAGGCAGGCGGATCTCTATGAGTTCGAGGCCAGCCTGGACTACCAAGTGAGTCCCAGGAAAGGCGCAAAGCTACACAGAGAAACCCTGTCTTGAAAAACCCCAAAAAAAAAATAAAATAAAATAAAAAATAAAATGGCCACTATCAAAAAGAAAAAAACAAAACAAAACAAAAACCAAAAAAACCAAGTGCCAGGAGTACTGTGGAGAAAGAACTTTTGTAGGACATGGGTAAAAATGAACACAGTTCCTCAAAGGTTACAAATAGAATTCCCATATGACCCACCAATGAACTATTACATGCATGCACATATGTAAATATGAGCAGTTGGGTCAGTACACCATTCAGTACCTGCATGCCCATGTTTATTAGGCATCAACTTAAGTACCCACTAGTGGATGAATAGGTTTAAAAAGGGCCACCAAAAGGATGAAATCTTGTCATCTGTTGTCATAACACACAACTAGCATGTATGATGTGTTATTTTTCAACCTGATGGGGTTGATAATTACCTTGGAAACAAGTCTCTGGGCAGGTCTGTGAGGAATGATATAGATTCAATTAATTAAGGTGGGAAAACTCAGCCTAATTATGGGTGGTCCCACCCCATGGGCTGGGATCCTAGACAAGAACAAAGTGGGGGGGAGGAACACAAAATAAGCCAAGTACAAGCATTCACAGCTCTCTGCTGTGGATATCGTTCTATATAAATAAAACACTGATGGCCAGTGACCAGGCAGGAAGTAGGTGGCCAGGCAGGAAGTAGGTGGGACAAGGAGAGAAGAGATTTCTGGGAAGCGGAAGGCTGAGGAGGGAGACACTGCAGCTGCCGCCAGGACAAGCAGCAGCATGTAAAGATTCTGGTAAGCCACCAGCCACGTGGCAAGGTATAGATTTATAAAAATGGGTTAATTTAAGATATAAGAACAGTTAGCAAGAAGCCTGCCATGGCCATACAAGTTTGTAAGCAATATAAGTCTCTGTGTTTACTTGGTCGGGTCTGAGCGGCTGTGGGACTGGCGGGTGACAAAGATTTGTCCTGACTGTGGGCAAGGCAGGAAAACTCTAGCTACAGCTCTCTGCTGCCTGGCTGCATAAAATGTGATGGCTTCCCTTTGCTGCCACACCACCCAGGATGACTGGCAGGATCTCTCTCCACACCACCAGGATGACAGGATCTCTCTCCACACCACCAGGATGACAGGATCTCTCTCCACACCACTCAGGATGACTGGCAGGATATCTCTCCACACCACCCAGGATGACTGGATCTCTCTCCACACCACCAGGATGACTGGATCTCTCTCCATAACACTCAGGATGACAGGATCTCTCACAATACCACCCAGGACGACAGGATCTCTCTCCACACCACCAGGATGACTGGATCTCTCTCCACACCACCAGGATGACTGGATCTCTCTCCACAACACCAGGATGACAGGATCTCTCTCCACACCACCAGGATGACTGGATCTCTCTCCACACCACCAGGATGACTGGATCTCTCTCCACAACACTCAGGATGACAGGATCTCTCTCCACACCACCCAGGATGACAGGATCTCTCTCCACACCACCCAGGATGACTGGATCTCTCTCACAACACCAGGATGACAGGATCTTCTGGAACTTTGAGCCCAAATCAACCCTTCTTTCTCACATTAGTTTTGTTGGCTATCTTGTTGCAGCGATGAGACAGAAAACTAATATATATGTTATATGAAGTAAAATATGGAAAGAAATACAAAAACCAAATGATCCTTCTCATATGTTGAGTCTATGGAAGCTGTTCTCCTGCAGCAGAGAGTTAGAATGGCTACCAGAGGCTGCCGAGGGTAGATTTTGATCAGGAAGATAAAAGCTGCAATGATGTAGGAGGAAGGAGTTCTGGTGTCCTATCTTGTAGTAGGGTGACTATGATTAGCAACATTGTATTGCATACTTCAGATATCTAAGAGAATAGATTTTGAATGTTCTCACCAGAAAGAAATGATAAACAGTGAGATAATAGGGGGAAATGACCCAGAGCGCTCTCTCTCTCTCTCTCTCTCTCTCTCTCTCTCTCTCTCTCTCTCTCTGTCTGTCTGTCTTAAAAAGCACTGTATCCTTCTTTGAGCACACTAATTATATCAATATTTTCCAAAAACTACTAGTCAAGATAAAAAAAAATGTAAGACCTGAAACTAATATTGTTATAAGAAAACACATAAAGAATAGATGACTTTGGTATGAGTAAAAGTTTCTTAGAGATGGCCTCAAAACAGTCAAGAAGGCAAAATAAGTAGAGGGGACTGCTTCTAAATATAAAGCTCCTGCACATGAAAGAAAATAGTAGACTGAAGAGAAACTGGTGGTCCGAGAGAAATCTGCAAAACACTGTCTCCGCAATATTTAAGGAAATCAAGACAGTAGCAAGGAAAGAGCCCAACTGAACAAGTGAGGGATCCATTTCTCTTTGAAAAGCATAATAATAGATGACACATATGGAAAAATGCTCATCATTGCTAATTATGTGAGAAATGAAAGTTAGAACAAAGATAGGGCATCACCTTGTACCTGTCAAAATAACTGTCATCAGAGAGACCTAAGATCACAGTATTGGAGAAGCTGAAGAAAGCAGGAAACTCCTGGGGTGTTTGTGGGTATTTCAATTAATTCAGTTGTCATGGAAACAGTAGGCATCTCTGTAGAAAATTAATAATAGAATTACCGTGTGACCCTCAATTCTGCTTCTGGGTGTACACCAAAAAAAAAAAATGGAATATGAAGATGTCTGCATGCTTTTATCACCTCACCATCATTCATAACAGCCGACGCGAAGCAACTGTGTCCGATGCTGGATGAATGAAAGCGGCCAGTATGAGCTTTTAAAATGACACAATTTGACATTTTCGGTAACACAGATGACCCCAGAGACTTTGGTATGTCGGGGAAAAAAAAAAAACCAGCGTGGAAGGACGCAAACCATGTTATCTCGTTTACAGGTGGAATCTGAAGGAGCTTGGCCTAGAGAGAAGTAAAGAAGAGAGTGATGTGGCCACCACCCAGGCTGGCGTGAGGAGATCACATTAAAAGTGAAGATACCGATTACCGGGCACAGAATCCCTCTTACATCACAGTTAGAGATCCTTGGCAGAGAATGGCAATAGTGACGTACGACATATGTAAAAACTGCCCAAAGAGTAAATGTTTAAAGTATCTTTGTCGTAAAAAAATAACTGGGAGATGATGGATATATCCATTAGCTTGATCATTCCATAGTGCAAGCATATATAAAACACTGCATCGTGTCTTTTAAACATTTAATTTATTTGTTAAGGACAAAGTTCTGAACTCTTTAAATAAAATAAAATTTTTGTTAACAGTGTCAGCTTGGGAGAATTAAATGGGATAGACTGTATAGAGAACTTAATATTTCAGGAACCATAGTAAGTGTGCAACGAAAGTCAGCTTTTATAATAAATTCATTTGCTGTTGCCTAATCTGATAGTATGACAACAGCTTATTTTAATGCACTAATATATTTAATATATATAAAACATGTTATGAAAGCTATATGTATTCAAGTCTGGATTTTTAAAATCAAACAAGCCAAACTCAGAACTACAGCATAAAAGTTACATTTGGGAAGTGAGGTCCACGCAGATGTGATAAAAGCACGTTTATTCCTGGGATTGGCTCAGAAGTAAATTAACCCAGCTGTCGTCATTAACTAGTTAATGGATTCCTGTTGACAAAAATGTGATAATGTAGCTAATTTGAGTGGGCTTGTGGCTTCTTTTATTATAATTTTATAATTAGTTTAAAGTACATTTTATAATTTGGGAAGAGTTGGTAGGATTTTACAGAATCATTAAATAACTTGGGGACTTTTAAAGATAGCCTTTGAACAAATTGGTTTTGAAAAACTATGTCACTCAATCAAATGCCTTTAATTTTAGCTCTGCATGTGTGTGTGTCTTAGTTAGGACTACTATTGCGGTGATGAAACACCATGACCAAAAGAACGTTGAAGAGAAAAGGGTTGATTTGGCTTATGTATCCTGAATCCCAATCCATGGAAGGAAGCCAAGACAGGAACATAAACCAGGCGGGAGCTGATGCAGAGGCCATGGAGGGGTGTTGCTTACTGGCTTGCTCCTCATGGCTTGCTCAGCCTGCTTTCTTATAGAACCCACAACTACCAGCCCAGGGATGGCACCACCCACAATGGCTGGGCCCTCCCCTCTTAATTACTAATTAAGAAAATGCCCTAGAGGCTTGCCCACAGCGGATCTTGTAGAGGCATTTTCTCCATTGAGGCTCCCTCCACTTCAATGAACCTAGCTTGTGTCAAGTTGATATAAAGCAAGCCAGCACTGTGTGTGTGTGTGTGTGTGTGTGTGTGTGTGTGTGTGTGTGTGTGTGTGTGTGTGTCTGCTTCTTGCTCACAAGGTACTTTAATGACACCAGGTTCAATCTGCAGGGATGATTACTTAGAAGCAAATATTAACTTTCGTGTATAAAGGAAAGAACGGAAATGTTGAGAATGTGATGTAACAATTAAGTCTGATGGTCCCTGTATTCATGGCAGTGGAGACAGAAGCAGCTGTCATACTAACACAGTGCCTGCCTTCCCTGCAGGTACATTTATTTGCCATATATATATATATATATATATATATATATATATATATATATATAAATACTATTAAGAATTTTGATTTGATAGGCCAGAGTTTGAATTCATATTTCATAATCATCAGTAGTAGTTAAAGAATAGGCTAATCTTTATCTAAAATCAAAATGAGATTTCCACATTAATGAAAGCTAATCTATAGAAGTCAATTAAACTGTGCCTACAAACTCACATTATAAAGTCTACCCCAGAGCCCTTTAAGACAAGTGCAGATGTTCTTCTGGGGTGTCTTTCTAAGAAGCACTTCCAGTGCTCTGACAAAAGGTCTAAATTGAAACCACTTTGTTTAAATACAAGGTCAGTCAGAGAATCTGAACTTTCTACGATGCCGTGTATGTTAGAGAGGAAACATAACCACGGGTGACTAAGGCTAAGGGCGCTTTATATTGTCTTTTTAAAACCTTTCTAAACTTTTTTATTTTTATATCACGAGTGTTTTTTTTTTTTTTTCAATGCATGTATGTGTATCACATGCATGCCTGATGCCCGTGGAGGTCACAAGAGGATGTGAGATCCCCTGGAACTGGAACTGGAACTAAGGATGGTTGTGAGGCAACAGGTGAGTGCTGGGGATTGAATCCGGATCCTACAATTGCTGTTAACCACTGAGTCATCTCTCCAACCCTAGAGCTTCATGTTTTCATAGGGAAATGAAATTTAAAATAATGTGCCTAGAATCTTGCATTATAGAAATAGTGCTAACTGACCATGTTCAAAGACACAGCATTTATTTGGTAAGACTGAGATGCACAATGTGGGGGGTGGGAAACACAGAATGCATATAAAATCCAACCAACTGGGTGCATTTGTCACTGCCACCAGGACAAATGGAGGCAAGCTGAAAACATTTATTTAAATGACCTAGGCAGGGGGGAGAGGAATGGCCGGCGAAGATAAAGGTCCTGAGGGCAGTTAATAGGCCTTTCCCCCTCCCCTCACCAAATACCAAAGGCATTAGGAACGAGACAATGGGACACTGCTAGCCTCATTTCTGACAGAGATTGGAGAAAGGGGACAGCGGGTGGCCTTGTCTTAATGACCTCATTGTAAATCCATTTGTTGTAGAAAGGCCAATCTGTTTTCAGTGCGTCAGTCTAGATGAGTTGGGTAATTACCGGCCCCATCACTGTGAGTGATCAGATGGTATATTAGGAGCTGGAAACTTGCCAATTCTTGCCCACTACAGAGGTGGTTAAAACCTTTGATGGTATAAACGTCTAATGAATAGAATATACTTCATTGGTGAAGGCTTCATTTGAATATTAGTCTGGGGAGCGGTTTACTTCATGTTTGAAATCCTACAAGTTGTAAGAAACAAATTAAATTTAAGAATGAACACGAGTGGGCTTGGATAAAGTATGGTTTATTCTTGTTCAAAAGATTATTGTTTAAGATAGATCGACAAAGATGCCTCTGGCTTCTTAGTACCCAAGGGCTCTCAAAAAAATTAGCCTTGATCAATTAAGTATACCTGAGTCAGGAATTCAGTATAAAGATTAGTTTTCTCTTTAGAAGACACATAGTTTGAAAGGTGAACGTGGGGGTGAAGAGAAGCAGCTGTTGACCCTGAGTTAAAGTTTCAAAGGAAAAGAGGAATCTGTCTCCTTTCCTGTCCCCTCATGACACAGAATCATGGAGATCTCTAGTAGAACTGTAAACAGCACTAGGATAGATGCTAACTCACTGTCTTTGAAGATATATTTGTTTATTACTTATTTTACATGTATGTGTGCTCTTGAGTATGTGTACTACATGTGTGCACTGCCAGAAGAGACCAGAAGAGGGTGTCAGATCCCCTGGTACCAGAGTTAAGCTGAGGGTTGTAAACCACCCTATGTGGGTGCTGGAAACTGAACCCGGGTCACTGGAAGAGTAGCAAGTTCTCTTAACTTCAGAGCCATCTCTCCAGTTCACCAGCTTTTGTCTTCTTTGAGTAGCATACAAAAATTCCACATGCTCATTAACTTTGGACTCCCCACTTTTAGGCTTTTTTGCTGTTCCTGATGGAGGGTAGTTATGAGGGTACGTATAAATTCAAAGAATGAAATACAAATTATGTTAGTGTCGCTGGTACCCTGTACAGACAGGCATATTGACTGGGTGAGTTCATATTGAAGTTCACTTCATGAATTGGATGCCAGTCAGCGGGAAATCAATGCACAGATGGGGTGTCCCTAGATGGGAACAAGGAGATTGGAGGTCAATAATCCTCAACCCTTTCTGATAAGCAGATGAACTCAGCCATGGACGCTTTCGTGAACGTGCCTCTCTACACAGCTCTCATCAAGCCACAATCCCCCCACAATTCACTGACACCACAGAACTGTTTCACACTTCCTTCGTGTGTCTGTTGACCCTTGTCCAGGTGAATTGGAAGCATCAAGACATTAATTTCTGACAAATCCACAACAAAGCCTCCTTCAGTCATGGGGAGAGTTGACAGGGCCACCATCGTATACACCTCACCACTCTGCGGAGTTGTGGCTTTTCTAAGCCACAGCTGTGTTTTTAGTGAGACGTGTCCGCCCCCCCCCCCAAGAGAATGAACAGTAATGTGGTACATAGCTGGGAAGCTTTTGGAGAAAGGGACCCCATGTGCCTTCTTCTCCCTTTTAGTGGTGCATCCACGTTCTTCATGTCACTGACAATGGGGAACCATGTGGACAACGGAGCTCCAGCCCTGGATGTTCCAGGTCTCAGAAGGCCTCATAACTCAGCTGAGTCTAAACTATGTATCAGCTATGTTACATCTATGTGACTGAATACAACGGACGATGCATAAGGCAGGAAAGATCTATTTAGCTCCCAGTTTCAGAGGGAATTCAGACCATCGTGGTGGGATGGGGGTGAGGAGGGGAGATCAGGGTTGCAAAGCTCCACCTATGGTGGCATTAGGACTGTGACTTTTCCCATCAAGGTGAAGTAGGAAACAGAGAGAGCAGGTCAGCTCCTGGTAGGTATAACTCTCAGAGCGTCATCCCTAATGGCTCACGCCATCAGCCATGGCTCACTGTCTACAGGCTCAGCCATGGCTCACTGTCTACAGGCTCCACAGTGGCCTGCAAAATAGCCCAAGCTGGGACCTAGCTGTGAAAACATGAATTTGTGTGTTGTGATGGGGTGTCTGAGATTCAAATCACAACCCTACGCTTCCTCTTACATAAGCGGTTTCAGAAGCAGAAGTCCACTCGACACTGACGAGATGAAGAAGGGTAAGCTGCATAGGCAAGAATGAAATTTCTGTTGGCAAGAATGTAACAGCAGAGGGAGTGGTACCAAAGGAGGGCATATCTTCACAGGCCATGGACGTTCCAAGGCAGAATGCAGAAGCAGGCACAGATTATGAGGGGTCCTGAGATCTCACTATAACCTGTATCCTCTACCGATGGTGACTGATGTCCATTCAGATTATGAGGGGTCCTGAGAGCTCACTATAACCTGTATCCTCTACCGATGGTGACTGATGTCCATACAAATTATGAGGGGTCCTGAGAGCTCACTATAACCTGTATCCTCTACCGATGGTGACTGATGTCCATACAGATTATGAGGGGTCCTGAGAGCTCACTATAACCTGTATCCTCTACCAATGGTGGCTGATGTCTATACAGATTATGAGAGGTTCTGAGGGTTCACTATAACCTGTATCCTCTACTGATGGTGACTGATGTCCATAACCTCATTATAATTATTCTTGTTAAGAGGAGCTTTGAGGAAAAGTCACTGAAGTACTGTTTACTTGGTATCTTCATATTGAGTTTGGTTCCCTCAATTCTGGTGTTTATTGTTGATCATTGAGAAGTTTCTGAACAGTTGAGGAATGCTTAGATGGAGAGATTAATATTGGTGGCCAATAGTTCTTGATCCTTCTGATATTTTCTACCATTTATAATCCAACATGTCTTTTACATTTAAATAGATTTATTTGTTGTCCCTTCAGGTCCAACCTAATGTGCTGCCTTCCTGTCTCAATTCTACCTGTTTGACTTAAATTCTTCCACTCTGTTGGATGTAAAAACTATCATCAACTGACATTCTTCCATTGGTGGGACACATATCTACCTATTATGTGGTACAGCCTGGAGTCTTCAGGCACTTTTGTCTATACGTATTCTATTTTGGCTTCTACTATTTTAGCACTCAGTGACTGCATTCTGAAAAAGAGAGAATATTCTATCTTTGCATATAGTTATACAATAGGAGACTGAGATAATTGAAAATTAGAAACAGGTATTATTAAGTTTTTCAGCATTATGTTTACATATTTTTTTCCTTTTATTGAAAATAGATTCTTTTCTCGCATAATCGATCATGACTACTGTTTTCCCTCTGTTTACTCCCTCTAGTTTCTCCCCACCTCCCTGTCTCATATGGATCCACTCCTTTTTTGTCTCTCATTAGAAAAGAACAGGCTTCTAAGAGAGAACCACCAAACATGACAAAATAAAATATAATAAGATAAAAATAAAACCCATCACATTGAAATTGGACAAGAAAAATCAACAGAAGGACAAGAGCCCAAGAGAAGGCACAAAAAATCAGAGACCCATTCTTTTTTACACCCAGGAACCACAGAGAACATTAAACTGGAAACCATAATATACATGCAGAGGATCTGGTGCAGACCCGGGCAGGCCCTCTGTGTATTGCTTCAGTCTCTGTGAGTTCATAGGAGCTTTGCTCAGTTGATTCAGAGGGGCCTCATTCTCCTGGTGTCCTCCATCTCCTCTGGCTCTTACATGCTTTCTGCCTTCTCTTGTTGTGGAATATTTCTTTAACTATGTAAAGATGTGTTACATTTGTTTATGCTGTGTTTTTTAATGATGTAAAGACATTTTGTTTTGCCTTCCTAAGGCACCTGATTGGTCTAATAAAAAGCCAAATGGCCAAAAGCTAGGCACTACAGGGATAGGTGGGCTGGCAGGCAGAGAGAATAAGTGGAAGGAGGAGGAATCTAGGCTCAGGGGAGAATGAGAGAAGAGAACGAGGGAGAGAGATCGGGAGACACCTGGGTCGAGCCAGCCAGGCGGCCGCCAGCAGGCCAGCCATAGAAGAAACAGGAAAAGCAGGACATACAGAATGAAAGAAAGGTTAAAAAGCCCTGAGGCAAAAATGAGGATGAAGAGAAACAGGTTAAATTAAGTTACTAGAGCTAGTAAGAAAGAAGCCTAAACTAAGACCAAGCATTCATAATTAATAATGAGTCTCTATGTCATGATTTGGGAGCTGGCTGGCGTCCCAAAAGAAAGCCTGCTGCATCCTTTTCATCCAGATCACTGAGCTCTGAGGGAAGGATTTGATGGATACATCCCATCTAGAGCTGTGTGTTCCAAGGTCTCTCTCTCTCTCTCTCTCTCTCTCTCTCTCTCTCTCTCTCTCTCTCTCTCTCTCTCTCTCTCTCTCTCTCTCTCCCTCCCCCCCCTTATGCTCACATTTCTAAAAACAGTTATGCCAAATGCATTACCATTCTTGTTTGTGATAAATAGAAAACTTTTCATTGGGATAAGGAACTAGAATTGTGGGCAATGTGTTATACCACATTCTCCTAACCTGTTTATCGGGGGAGTTCGAGTTTCCTATTCTTTTCAAAGATTTATTTGTGTGTGTGTGTTTGTGTGTGTGTGTGTGTGTGTGTGTGTGTGTGTGTGTGTGTGTGCATGCACACATTTGTGAGGGTCCCTGTGGAGGCTATACAAGGGTGTTGGATTCGTTGGATCTGGAATTACAGGTGGTTGTGAGCTTCATGGCCTGGGTCCTGGGAGCTGAACTCTGTTCCCCTACAGGAGCAACACGCACTCTTAACCACTGAGCTATGTCTGTTGCTCTTGAGGTTTTATAATAGTAAGTATTAAAATACAGAAGAGAAGATTTCTTTCCTTTAGCTCAATGTACAAAGAAGAAGAAAATAATAACCATCCTTCAATGATGGGCGCCTCCCACCACTGATGCCAAGCTGAATGCCGTGTAGTTTGGTATCTCCCAGAGACTCGTTTGTTAATCCCCAGGGTGGTGTTATTGGGAGGCATTAGGGACATTTACGGTGCGGAGTTTGTTGGGAGGTCATGGAGTGTGATGGATGGTGTTAGCCACCCACTTTCCTTCCGTCTTCTCCCTTCTCTCATCCCGTCCCCACCCCCCTTCCTGATTTGAGAAATGTGCTCACCCTCCACTGCACACACCCATCGTGTTGCTCAATGTGGGTTTATCCAATATGGCCGCCTATTCTTTGATTCAAACCTACAGAAGTATGAGCCACAATAAACTTCTCTTCCCACCCCCATAAGTAGTCTGTGGCCCCGTGGCTGGCATTTTGTTATATTGATGCCTAGCTGACCTAATAAGGATGCTTTGAAGGTGAAGACATTTCCATGTGGAAAAGGCATGATTGACTCTGGAAAAAATAGCTAATGACACCTCTGGATGGTGATGTGAGGATGACTGAGTCCAGTCCTTTGGATGCTTCTTTCAGTTGGAAAGTCAGAAGAATTAAATCGAGACTCTGAGAATTTACTGTCTAAATTTAACATGCCCACAGTAATTGCACCACTCATCTGTGGCATCGCTATTGTTCCCGCCCCCATCTTTGTTCCTCGTAAACCATAGCCCTCTCTATTGTAGCCGATCCTAGGGATTAAGATTCACGTTATCTAACCAGCTACTTTATGTGCTTCTTATGGTAGACTCTACAGTTTGGTGCCTCTATGTGTAGAAGGCTTATCACTCTCATTCTTTTAGTTTAGGCAACCACGTGACTCATAATTTCTCAATAAATTATGAGTACCACAGACATGTATCAGTTAAAGAAGAGGCTTTGTAGCTACAGGATGTAGTGTTGAATTCTTTTTTTTTTCCATGATTCTCCAGTTATGAGAGCCTGTATGGAGAGCTAGATTCCCAGTGACTACTAGAAATGAGGAACTTTGGTCCAATATCACACACACACACACACACACACACACACACACACACACACACACACACACACAAAATAAAATCTTTCTTATTTTCAAGCTATAGAAATTTGTGGCTCTTTGTTCATGAATCTATGGTGATAGTTTTAAGGTTTTCAAAGGGTTATAATTGGTGAGGTTATAACTTTAAAATAACAGTGTATCCTGCTTGTTGCAATTGTAGGGCAAAGGGCACCATTAAAAGACCCCAAATATTTTTAGTCTCAATTTAAATATAGAATTATACCCAATGATCATGTATATATGATATATAAGATATATAAATATATATAATACTCAGGACACATTTGAAATGTAGAAACTCAATATGTTTACTTTATCTAAAGCAGTGGTTCTCAACCTGTAGGTCAAGACCCTGGGGGTGGGTGTCGAAAGATCCTTTCATGGGGGTCATTTAAGACCATTAGAAAGCATAGATATTTACATTACAATTCATAACAGTACCAAAATTACCATTATGAAGTAGCAATAAAAATAGTTTTTTGGTTGGGAGTCACCATGACATGAGGAACTGTATTAAATGGCGGCAGCATCAGAAAGGTTGAGAACCGCTGATCTATAGTAAAATGTTAAATCTTATTCTTCCAGATATTCCATTCTTATTAAGTAATTGTCTATTCTTCACTTTTTTTGAGGTAAACTTATAAGCAAATCTATGAAAAAAAAATTCCCAAATCTCCCTTAACCAGCTCTCCTTTTAAAAAGGAGTTTACATCTTATCACATGGGTGTGATCTCAATACAGCGTCTGATATAACAGAAAATTAATATATGTACTTTCAGTTAATGGATCATCATAGCAAAAGAACAATTCATTACACAGAGAAAATGTCAAATGAATATTAGTTGAATTTAATTGGACTGTACTGGATTATAATTCTAAAATCTTTTTGAAACTTGTACTTCTGTAATCAATGCAATTCGGGACCTATTTTTCTTTTCTTCTTCAATGCTTGGGTGCATTATTCGGTGTTTATACATGTTTGTATGTTGTTTATTAATTAAATTAAGTGCCGTCGCATAGCTATCTGAACTAGCTCACAGTGCGGGAAAAGGTTCTCAACGTATAGGGAGCTTCTGCAGCCTTCCTCAGAGGGATGAATGCCACACCCTGTGCACTCTGGGGTTTGGTCCTCAGAAGTGATTGTGGGTCTTAGCTCCATTTCCCCTTTTATCAGTGTCCCCAGGAGACCCAGGGCAGCTCCTCTGTAAGCTGCTTTGAAAAATATCCTGCCCGAGCGGTCTTCCTAAATGCCAGCTTGTACACCTGTGTCCTGGAGGTCCTGCTAGATGAAGACTCTGGTCCAGCAGTGTCAAGGATCTGCAGTTTTAATAAATGTCCCCTTGTGGCTGGTTCTGGGGGCCCTTAGGACACATGGTGAGTGCTAAGACAATAAAGAAAAACACATTCCATACTTCCGTGTTTGTGGAGAGGGGTTTATCCCACTATAACGTTGCTATTTTATTTTTGTGCGTGTCAGGCCAGACTGCACGCTGCCTGAGGCCACAAATAACACTAGGCACACTTTCCCTCAGTAGCTATCATCCCCCTAGTGCCTGCCCCTTGTTGGCAGGTGCTAAAGAAGTCCTATTGCTGAAATGTCTAGTGAGCAGCTGTAGAGTGACAAGAAGTACAAAATTACAGGCAGCAAAGTGGTGTTCTTACAGAGTGGCTTTGAATCAGTGTCAAAATGGATTTTTTAGAGGACATGAAAATTGACAATGATATGTTAAAATTTTTGAAAAATGCTTATTTGATTTGGATATTGTGGCCAAACATGCCAATGTATCTCAGTTTTTCCCATTTGTGAGTGAAATGGATTGCAGAATTCAACATAAAGTTATAATTAAGAATACCCTAAAACTTTTATGTCACTTAAGAATGACACCTTTGTTACAACAGTATCATATAAAATCTAGAAACCCATTACAGTATAAATAGTATGCACCTGTTAAGGAGATATAGTTTAAGAAAATAGTCTTTATTGTACACTCTGGCTTTAGGCATAGTTTGGTTCAGAGGGTAAATTCATAATCTTTTTAAAGATTTGTTTATTTCCTTTACAGGTGTGTGTGTGTGTGTGTGTGTGTGTGTGTGTGTGTGTGTGTGTGTGTGTGTGTGTACCATGTGCATGCAGTGCCCACAGAGACCAGAAGAGGGAGCCAGAACTGCTGGGACTGGGCTACAGGTTGTTGTGAATTGTCCAAAGTGGATACTGGGATCAGAACCCAGATCCTCTTCTAGGACATCAAGCGCTGTTAGCTATTGATCTCTCCAGCCTAGGTTTCACACACTTCACCCTAACTAAGCTGTGCACTCTATCACCTGTCGGGTCTACTCCTAGAATGCACACACTCATTCATTAATTCTCTCACTGTTACACACCTGCTCTGTGGATGCTGCTGTAGCGGTGATGTGTGCTTCTGCCCCTGGACTAGCAGCCTCGAGGACTGGACAATTATAACACTGAGCAGGAAGAGTTATGATCCAGGAGATACGAGACGACAAAGAGTCATAGAGGAGGGACCTGAGGCCTCAGGAAAACTTCCAGGAGGATGAGCCACCTAGAGGGAAAACTGAACATTGATACTGAGCTAGTGAATGGGCAGAGGGCGGTACTAGTGGGGCCTTGGATGTAATATTTTCCTTGAACCACATATGACATCCTGGGGACAGTGGGTGCTACACAGACCTGTGGAGCTGAACCGAAAGGTACAGACACCAGGCTGCAGAGTGTGAGGAAAGCAAAGGCAGGTTCTCTTAGAAACTGCTCGAGAGCTAGCTCGAAGCAAACTAATTGAGAAGATTATGATATCTCCACTTAAAGTACATTACTAAGGTGTTGTACTTCTTCCTGGAGTCTGTGGTTTAAACGGGAGCAGCATGTTTGTGTTTACAAATCCACTGTCAGGGGACCTGTGCACCTTGGTGATGACACCCACCCATGTAGATCTGTCAGTCCTGCTGTCCATAGTTTGATCTATTTCCTGAACTAGACTATGGCATCTCACAGAGCAAGCTGTTTCTGTTTGGACACGGTGGCGATCTGAGGATGGGGTACATGCCAGTAGCATGTTGAACACGGAGTTCTTGCAGGAAGGAAAGGTTTTGTTTTCTCCAGTACACCTAAACTCTGAAAGTTCTCATCAACGATGCAAAGGAGGAGGCTGTTAAATATGGGACTTGAAAATACCCCCAACTCTTTCCCATTGCCACGGAGTAAAGAATGGTACTTACTTAACACTGTTCTCATCTTGGAGTGGAAAGCTCATATTTGTGACTCTGTAAATAATGTTAAATAATCATGGTGCAACCGGCCCACCATGCAGTAGTCATGCTCACCCTGCAAATCCAATTCAGTTTCTCCTTTGTCTGCTCTGCCAAGAAATTAACCAAACAAAGCAATGGGCAGTGGGGGGGGGGGATCCTAATACTTTTCAGCACTTGTGCAGTTCTGTCTGGTTTCAGTAAACTTCATGCACATTAATTACTTAAATTGCCAGGTCCATTTTAAGGTGAAGAAACAAATACAGTTATCCCCATTTCACGGCTAAGGAAATTGAAAATGTAAAGGGGTAGCCTGCTGCAGATTGGCTTACAAGCCAATGCTAAACTCAAGAGTAACTCCCAGAAGGCCACTACACGGACCATTAGCAAGGTTTCTCCTCAAGGAGAAAACTAATCCTGGAGCCTTGAATGAGACAGGGCTCAGAATTACCATAAGAGAAAGTAAATGTGGTCACCAAGATTGGTCCCTCGCTTCTCCTTTCCCCCCTTGGAGCTCAGAATCAATTTCATGGATCCCCGAGAGACCATACATTAACCTTGGTGCTAGAGCCTGTGTAGGAGTGACCTGTCCCCCCAGAGGTAAGGGCGCTCCTCTTTGAAGGCAAATCATTCCTTGAGGAGGCCAAGGCACAGTTGGGCAGAGTTATGCTTCTGACCCCTCAGAGATGCCCTCGTGGCTGGAAACTTGGCCATGGATGGGGTTTACTGGAAAGTAGGCATTTCTCACACTCCTCTTTCCTGGCATTTGTCAGCTGGTCATAGCTCATGGCACAATGTGGTTGTGCTTATTTCAAAGTGGGAGTTAGGAGAAAAACTCATTTTGGATTCAGCTTAATGGAAAAGCTTGGGGTGACTAGTTAGATGAATTGGTATATAAGGCACACAGTGTTCCAGCTTTAAAATGTCGAGAAAACAAGTAGGAATTGAAAAGGCTCACCCCATGGTGAGCTGCAGAGAGGTGCGCATAGGCAGATAGGAGGTAGGCTACGAAGTAGGCATGGTGGGACAGTTGGCAGCCCAAAGACCGGGTGTGTGGCCTGATGATGCTCAGTGAACTGTCAGAGTTGTAGCCAGACATGGTCTTTGGTGTTCACGGCTAATGCTAACTGAATGCTTAATATTTGCTACACTTTGGGTGGTTCAGAGTCAACGAGGCATCCCAGAAATGAATTTGGCTACTTTTATGGTAGGTCCGTAAACTGTTTAAGAATATATATATATATATATATATATATATATATAATGTATATATATATATATATTTTTTTTTTTTTCTAACTTGGCATTTATTTCTGTGTGTGCAAATACATCTGTAGGAGAACATCTCAGAACGGCCCCCTACTGAACCCCTCTGTAGCTCTGCCTCCTTCCTTCAAGCCACTCCGGCCATTACACTCCGAGTCTGGAGGAAGGCGGCCATGAGCAGGACTGAGCTGAGAGATGAGCCCAAGTTCTGAGGCAGCAGTCACTTGAACCTCCTTTTAGCAAAAGGATGAAACCAAACCTGCTTTCTCAATACAAATGAGGGCACCAAGAAACTCCATTCAGCCAGGAGGCAGAGGCGCATGCCTTTAACCCCAGCACTCAGGAGGCAGAGCCAGGCGGATCTCTGTGAGTTCGAGGCCAGCCTGGTCTACAGAGCGAGATCCAGGACAGGCACCAAAACTACACGGAGAAACCTTGTCTTGAAAACAAAACAAAACAAAAACAAAACAAAGCAAGCAAGCAAACAAACAAAAACTCCATTCACCGAACCATACATACCCTCTGTCTTTTATACATACGGTCTTATCTACTAATTGTCTTATCTACTAACTACACCAACCACTTAGAAAGGGGTAGAAGTCAAAACACAAAACTTGGCGTGTTTTTTCCCCCCAAATAAGTGTCTTTTTAATTTCTTACAAGAAGAGAACAGAAATCATCCAGTCCATCCTACCTAGCTGGGAAACTGAGGCTTAGGGAGGTCCAGAACTGCAGATGTCCTGGGGTCTAGAGCAGACAGCAACAAAATATGAACAAAGAGCTTTCCACTATGGCAACCCCATCCAGGACTGCCAGACACCACACAAAAGCAGCTTTGGATTTTGTTATCCTCACAGCTTCAGACCATCACTAAGTGTTCTAACATTTTGTTGCTAGCCATTCTTTTTTTCAAGTCCAGTGTACATCCTTGATTCTGTATTCAATTTGCACCTTCGATTTACAGACTCGAACTCAAACATCACACCGAGTCAGCCACAGGCCTGGTGGTTAAACTTCTCTCACCAAGCTCTCAGGCTTTCTTTCAAATGGTGTGTTTGGTATTAAAGAGGCATGAGTTAAATATGACCACTTTAGAAAAGATGCCTTGTTGGTGAACATATAGGTGTTTATTATATTGAGAATATTGTGTTCTTTGATAAATCTTACCATGAAATATTTCAGGCTGTCTTAAATGGTGGCCTTAAAAATAAAGTTGTGAGCACTGAACAGATGGACTGAATTAAGAACAGTTTTAATGCCAAGTTCAGCCATGTCTGAATGGTGAAAAGAGGTATTCATTTAAAGGCTCGTTATTATTTTTTGAGAAAAAGGTAACTTTTTCCTTCTTTCCTTTTTTTCAACAAAAGAAAACTTAACATCTATGATACACACATTCTGGGATCTGGAAAAATAGGGAATAAAATAACAGTCAATCATTAAGGAAATACATTTAAATGGAGAACAAGTTTGCTTTAGTTAAAATGACCAATTTTGTTAAATTTTAATAACTATTATAAAAATTGGTTTTGAGGCACACGATTATTTTAGGGGTAACTTTATTTAATTTTAATAAGCAAGAGCAACTACTTTTAGGAGAAGCTGTTTTGAAGACAAAATTAGATATCAAATAACAATTGGAAAATGAAATTCTGAATTAATTGCCAGCAAAGCAGAAGCATGCTTTTATCCTCCTGTAGACTATGTACAGCTTTGTAAAGTTAAAAACAATTGTTCTTTGTAAGTATGATTTATATTAAGACAACATCAAGTATTTGAAGATGTTTAAGCTATTTGAAAAATAGAGCCTGGGGCTGGGAATTTAGCTCAAGGTAGACTGTGAGCCTTTTATCCATAAGGACATACTGGTTCATTCCCCAACCTTATACCTCTCCTCCAACACACTAGAGTGAGTGAATGAATAAATGAATTAGGAATTGAAATGGACAAGGATAAATTAAAATACATATTAGAAGGAAGAGGGGTTATTGATGTAGCTATTTGTATTAGAAGAATATACAAGGCCCGTTAAAGGAATGTTTCTCTGAAGGGAGATTTGGGTTGATGCTGGTTGTCCAAACTAGTTACAATCTCCTTGGATCTTACCTGGGTCACCGTGTACCTGCTGTGATATCTGAGTCCATTTCAGAAGTCAGTTTCTGAACCAGTGAGATAACATTCAAGGAAGCAACCAGCAAAACACACAAAATGCAACCTCTGCTTCAAAGCATTGCATGTTTCTGAACAACACTGTAATTTTGTTAGGCATATGAATCCTTTTGCCGTGTACTTCATGGTATTTAGTACAGTGGAGGTCAACATATATCTAACTAATAAATGGTCGCTCAGTGAATGGATCCATTTCCTTTAAAACCAAAGGGAAATGAATGTATGCATATATGATGGCAGGGATTTCACCTGAAGTGATTTCTGTGGACCTTATTTATGGAGATTAGTATGTGACCTGTTGATGCTCACCCACGTCCTCAATGACAGCCGAGCCTTCTTAGTTGTCTTGCTCTTGTTACACAGACACTGGCATTGTTTCTGTGTTGCCCTGGAAACTGTATCGCAGAATGAGCTCATGCTCAACCTGAAAGAAGCTAGTCCCCAAGTTTCTGCTCATCAAACTGGGGTCTCCTCCTCCAGAGAGACCGTGTGCTCAGAGCCTAAAACCCTCTTAATTTTCAGATGAACCAACACTGTTTGGAAGCTTGATTGGCTCTTTATGAAGCTGCCTAGCCACGAAGCTCTAAGTGCCAAAGACGTTGTCTGACTTTTTGCAAATATATGTCATCAAAACACCAAAACCAGTGCTTTTTATTAACCTGTAATTTAATCTCAGCTCTGTCAACTCCTGGAGATTATGGTAGAGATTTCTTGCTTTGAATAAAGTCCCCATCTACCCAACGACTTTCGTCCTTGCTGTGGCCCTCCTTGTCGTGAGGACTGAAGAACTGGGTTTCAATGGCTGTTATCCAAGGCATGGGATCCCTGCTGTCTGGCCTCACCTACCCCCTCTTTGTCCCCGTGTTAACCTTAACTCATTATTCGAGAAGCAGAGCCAATGCATGTTCCCTTCCTTTTGATCTCACTGTCCCAATGTGATGGGCAATGCTCCACATCGACCAGTGGTCCTCAACCTTCCTAAGGCTGCGGCCCTGTAATACTGTTCCTCACATTGTGCTGACCCCCAACCATAAAATTATTTTCGTTGCTACTTCATAGCTGTAATTTTGCTACTGTTATGAATCATAATTTAAGTATCTGTGTTTTCTGATGGTCTTAGAAGACCCTGTGAAAGGGTCTTTGGACTCCAAAGGGGTCTGTCTCCACCCACAGGTTGAGGATGGCTGACATAGACTCTCTGATCAACCCCCACCCCACCCCGTCACTCTTGGCATCCCTCTAGCAAATGCAGCACCATGTCATCAAGCTTGCCTTCCCAAACCTCTTAAAAATTCACAGAAAATTACAATTATTAGAAATGTGACTATCCCTAAATATTACTGGATCCCTAATTTTTGAACCTTTAAAAATACTAAACACCATTTTTCAAATGTTCTAACTGAACGATTTCACAATACCTGTCAAAAATATGAATGTGTTAAATCTCACTGATGCTAATTAAATGCCACTGCACTTTATAAACGGGTCCACAAATTCATAGAAAAAAATCTACTTTAAAGAAAACATAGTAGTTGATAAGAACCAGTCTAATTTACTTACTGCAAGATAGCAATCCTCCCTATAATACCTTTAACAGACCTCTGTCTCTTCAGCCCCAACTGGAGCATTGAGGGCAGGGATTCATGTCTTCCCCAAACATCACACTTTCAAATATCACTTGTGGGGTGGACACTTCCAAAGGGGGCTATCTGTAAAGTTCTAGATAAAGAGAAAAACTAGATGCTCCCAAGTAAATAGATGCATTATGGATTTCTAATGGAAGGAAAGGCAGACAGGACACTGGGAAATATTAGAGGGAGCTGCTTTCAAGAAACGCCTCATCTCAGTGATGACGATAGCTCCATTTCTAGCATCCGAATGCACACGCCTCAACAGTATGAGGTTTTTCGAGTGAATCACAACAACTCACACTGTCATGCCCTGTGCTGTGAAGAGTGACACCGGAAAGAAACCCAATGGGAAGGGGACCACAGCATCTTGGTGAGCAGAAATAAAATTGGCCTACACAAAGTATACTTTTATTCTTCATACTTCATATTACGTATTTCTGAGTTAATAATGCTCACCTGCATTGAAACAAGAGTAGAAGGATATTAACCCAAATACTGATGGGTTTTACTTCAGATGGTGAGCACAGCAGGTTTGTTTGTATTAATCTTTTTCCATTTTTATGTTTTTTTTTTAAAAACAAAATACATGCTTTAGCAACACACAGACAAAAAGAACCTCATTTATAATCACAAAAAGCGCTAAAAGAACACTTTCCCTTGGCCTTTTCTTTTATGTAGAAAAGAGATAAGCAAAGCGTAATTACATCCCTAGCTGTAGAATACTGATCGTCACAATCCCGCCACGCTTGTTCAGTGGCCAATCAAACGAAGAGGTGTTTGGCTCCACAGATAACCTTGAGAGTCGGTGTTGAGCTTGGCCCATCTCTGCCAGCTTCATCTTAAGCTGGCCGTGCCTGTGAGGGATAAAAGCCATGTCCCCTGATACACACAGACGCTCTCAGTTCTGCCTCAGCTACCTGGCGCTGGTCTTCCTCCTGGGGACCGCCCACGGTGAGCACACATAATCCATACGTGCCAGTTCTCAGCTTTCCAGTCATGTTTTGTTTGTCTTTGTCGGCTTCAGAACTCCGGGAAGGTCTCCGCTGAGATAGTCTACATCTCTGCACACTGGCCACTCCTTTGTCCAACTCTAGTTATTTGCTACAGTTGTGCATTTGGACCAAACTGCAAATGTCAGATGCATTCATTATCTCTGGTAGCCCAGTGAACCCAGAGCACCAGCTGGAAGTTCCGTCTTCTTTGCCAGGCTCTGGCTGCCAGGGGGACTACATGAAATAAGGTCAAAACTGCAGACCCCTGATGTGTCTGGCAGGCACGGGCTCTTCTAGGAATTGGTTGCTGTCACTCTGATACCGAGTCACAGTGTTGACAGCCCAAGTTGGACTACATTTGGGTGACATTTAAGCTTCAACTAGATGGGCATGAATGAATACTACAATTATCTTACCATGTAACTTACTCAATTCACTGACACCCTTCTACGCTATCCCTGAACCCTGCACCCTGATATATGCAAAGGGATATATTTTCAACAGACAGTGGTGTCCCACTCATTTACTAAACCAAAGAAAGCAAAATATAGAATCTCTTAAGATGAACATAACATTACTTAAAACATTCTGAAAGGGAGGATAATCATAGACGCGGCAGTAGCACAATGTAGCTAAACGAGGGATGCGTGGACCATAAACACAGAAAGTAAATATGTTAACACTGTCCTTTAAAATGTGACTTAAATCTTAGCAAGTCTAGAAAAAGGATCTGTGCACGTCGCATTTAAAAAAATTGTTACAGAAGCCAGACCTTGAGGGCATCCAGTTGTTAATCTTCAAGTCTACCGAATAAAGAGATTTAAAAACAAAACAAAAAACAACAAACAGAAAACTATTCAGTAGTTACCTATCAGTGTAGATTTTTTTGGCACTTGGATTTATTGAGAAGTCTTTATACCAATTGATTTTGATCAGGGTTTAAAGTTACTTTTGCTACAAGAGGCTATGACACAGAGCGTTGGCACAGAGATGACGCAGGTTGACGAGATGGGCAGGTGTAGGGGGTTCCTAGGAGAGCACACAACAACAATGTGCTTCCCGGAAGAAGTGGCGTGACTGTGTGCTACTGAGGACTGAACAGCAAGGGCTTGACTATGAGACACCCGTGGAGAGGTCAGCCTCCCGAGCACGCACAAGCAAGATCAAGGCCACGGTGTGGCCCGCCTCGGCCGTCAGTGCAGGTGCTTGCTGAGCCAGCAACGTGGCGGCTTGAGACTTCTTCATGGAGGATGTGATTGTTAGGCTACTAAAATTGCGTTGGTCTTGTTTGGGGAGTTTTGGTACCAACCTGAGCTGCCTATTTTTAGCTCCTTAAGATGCATCTTTAGGCATTTCAGCTTTGAGAATGTACTATCGAACCCAAAAGGCTGAAGGCAGTAGAAGCTGGGCAGTCATGGTCTCTGTAGCCTCTGAACTCCGGGGAACATTATCCTTTAACCTGGACAGCACCCCACCCTTCGTGAGGTCTGAGTGGAAAGCGTTCCACTGCACTGAGTTTCCCTTTTCGGTAATTCTTCATCTCCTATCTTGACATTTCTACTATGTCCTTAAACACACACACACACACACACACACACACACACACACACACACACACACGTACAAACACACACACATACACAAACACACACATAAACACACACATACACAAATACACACACAACATGCACATTCCAAATGAAAGAATATTTGTACCTTTGCCTGTGAAAGTTTTAAAAATCATTTTTAAAGGCCACTTATTGGACTACATAAATTATAAAAGCAAAAGTACTATTTTTGAATGTGATTCCCTCTTCCTTTCACACAGGTTTAAACAGAGACATTCAGGTCTTGAAACAGCATTCTTATTCAGGAACGGTACTAGAAAAATATTTTCTAACAAATCAAAATTCAGATTTTTAATTCTAATTACTTAAAATGGCATTAAAGATGAAAACCTTTCAGAATGCCTCAGGAATAGGGTTGAAAATTTTTTATTTTACATCCTTGAGATTCAAACATTCACATTTTCTATTTTTGTTTCTCAAATCATGATGGTACCTTTTGCCAGTTTCTTGTGAATTAACAGCCTATAACCTTTGCCCAGATTTGGTCTTTAGATGTCTTATTTCTCATATCAAAGCTATTTCTTAGGAGATATAGGGTAAATATGACATTTAAGCTCCTCCAGTCTACTGTCGTATGTCTTTCCCCCACCAGGTGCCGAGGGGCTTATGATAAACACAGCTTCGAGTACAGGAATTATTGCTGAGAGAAGTCGATTCTTTGTCTTTGCAAGAAATAGTTGACCCAGATCTAAGAAAACTATACACGCTGTTTTCTTTTCTTCTGTATGATTTTTTTTAACCTGCTTGATGTGAAGGACCCTTAATGGAGATGACTCGTAAACCCTTTTATAAAACAAAAGCCATGGGTTGGATAGTCCAGGAAGTTTGACGATCTTAATTCAGGCTAACGTTGAGCCTGCTTGGGTGGCTTCTTCTCGAGCAAGCCGTATGGTGGGTCCAAGGTTACACAGCTTCATAAAGACCCAACAATGAGAAGTTGGGTCATCTAATAGGACTGATTTTTAGAGGCAAGGAGGGGGAAACCCTGAAGGGTACAAGGACCAGGTTTAGGTCACAATGTGATCTTGGATAAAGTGGAATAAGCATCGAGGTAACTTCATCCCTGGCGTTCATCCTAACATGGGATGTACACAGGGCACCTGATATCCTTATCCTTCAGTTCGATTATGGGCTTGGTATGTGAACAAAAAAAGTAGTGGAGACTTAGACTGGAGACATCTTGGTTGAAGGAAGCCAGCAGTATGGGGACCCCCAGGACTCTCTGGGAAGAAGAAAGACAAATTATTTCATCAACCCTGCTCAGATAACTGAGATGGAAAGCTTTAGGTGAGGCTGAAGTTTCTGACTCAGTGTGGAAGACCAAGCAGAAATTTACCTCTGGCACCATGCAGAGACTGCAGGTCCCAGGTAGCCTTTGTACGGTAGCCAAAATGAAGGTGGAGATGGACAGACAGCAGCAATTACGGTGGAGGGACAGGGGCATCGGTTATAGAATTCACAGGGTCTTAGGAAGCTTAGGAAGATTATGGGACAAGGAGAATTTGCATTTCTACCGTCTGGTTCTGAACTCTGCACCTTAGTCTTGAGCTAGCTTGCTGTCCAAACTAAGAAGGCCAGAGGTAGTGGGGGATGGGAAGCCAGGGTGGGTGGGGCTGGAGCTTTGAATAGCTGAACAGGAAGATGAGGGCAACAGCTTTGGAGTTCTTCTGGTCAAGTTGGTTGGTCACTTTCCAACAGTGACTGGCACCTTCCTTATAAACTTGTTAGAGAGTAAATATGTTGGAGTTTGTGTACCCAATTGCCCCCATATATATGGGGACAGTGTGTGTGTGTGTGTGTGTGTGTGTGAGAGAGAGAGAGAGAGAGAGAGAGAGAGAGAGAGAGAGAGAGAGAGAGATCTAGGCTGGTGGCATTCCCTCCAAGAGCCAATGACCACCAAGCAAGAATCTCAGTAACAGACACAAGGAACCCTCTGGAGTTGTTGGCCAGAGCTGTCCAAGAGACTCCCCCAAACATACAGAGTGCTGCTACTTCCCTCGGTGGGACAGCTGGATTCTTTAGACCTGGGATGCCTGGCTCAGCTCTCAGATCAGCATTTCTCAACCTTCTAACACTGTGATCCTTTAATACAGCTCCTCAGGGTGTGGTGACCTCCAGCCATAAAATTATTTGCATGGCTACTTCATCACCGTAATTTTGCTATTTTATGAATCGCAATGTAAGTATTTTTGAAAACAGGTTTGGCAAAGGGGGCGTGACCCACAGGTTGAGAATCCCTGTCTTTTGGGACAAGGCTTCCGTTTCCCAGGGAGCTTTGTGCTGCATGCTCTTCTTCTCCTTTACACCATCTGTTCTCTTCGGTCTTCATCCACCCTGCCATCTACTCTATGCGCTTCTAATGCCCCTCTTTACTTCACGGGACTGCTGTCTACTGTTTTTACTTTCTTCACTTTTGTTGCAATCATCACGCCACACGAAGGCAGCTTCTCAAATCTGCCAACTTCCTCCATTGCTTGAGATTGTTTTAAAAGATGCTTTCATAAGAGTGAAACCCAAAGTGTACATTTGATTGTGTCTCTTTGGTTAGTTTGACGAAACAAGGTCTGGCTACCTATCCCAGACTGGCCTTGAACTCACCATGTGGCACAGGCTGAATTCAAACTCATAATCCTGCTTTAGTTGTTCTTGAATGCTGGAGTCGGCTATTTAATACTATATTGGTGGTTGCTTAATGAAGAAATCCCTTTAATGCCTATCTTTTCCCTACATGATGGAGAATCCTATTGCTAGAAATCCACGAAGTCTGTATAATAGGCAAAGGAATTTATTTATTAGAAGATAAAACTCAGTACAGGCTATGGTTCATGCTGATCTTCTTCCTGGTCCAAGATCTGCCTGGTCCATCTCAGCATCCAAACCACGAGGGAGCAAAGAGAGCACAGCATAATGCATCCCAGGTCTTAAGGGTCCAGCGCAGCCACGCCCCAGCGGCATGTACTTCAAGGTCGTAGGCAGGTGGAACAGTTACCTGCTGCCTCTCTAGGGGTGGTGCTTCGAGGTCATAGCTAGAACAGCTACCCACTACATCTCCCCCTATTGTCTAAATAAGAAAGTTCTAACCTAATCCCAAACTATATGCAATAGGAATGATTATCAAGTATAGTCCAGGAGAAATAGAGGGTAATGATATAAACAAGAATGGAGCTACAACCAACAAGAGCAACATCAAACAAGAGACACATACTAAAATCCAGAGATGTCCAGAACATAGGTAAATGGCAAATGACAGAGATTACTCCAAAAGCTGTCCTATCCTGAAGAATCTGACTCTCGTACCTGAAATGCTCTTAGATAAGATATGAAAAGATTGTAACTGTAACTACCTAGTCTTCAACCCCATCAAAGACTGAGAAGGAAAATAATATTACCTGAGTGAACAGGAAGTGCCATCCAGCAGCTCCCGAAAGATCCAAAAATGACAGAGACTGCCGGCTGCCTGAATAGTCACCCAATGTTTCTCTGCAGTGCTGGGGTATCCACTGATGGCTACAGGCCTAGAATATCTGACAGGACAACTTCAGAAGCAGGAATTTTGAAAGACCGTCTTACCCTGTCTTGGCAAGTTTCAGCAGTCACTTTTCCTTGTGTTCTGCTCATCCGGAAAGGACAGCATGCCTATTGTCAGCAGCTGAGGCAAGGGCAGTTCTTTGCCCAACAGGCCATTGATTTGCCAAGAAGACAAAATCCACACATAGTGTCTTTGATGCCCAACATCCTTTTGGAAGTAGATCAGTGCTGCCAGGAGCAATCATGTCTCACATCAGTGGAATTCTAGGTTATTTAAACATTTAAATGCCACATTCTCTAGGTCTGTGAAGTGTTTGAAGATTACCTATCCATCTGACATCTATTTTTGTGTTTCTAGAAAACTTAACTAACATCACTATAAATATGACAAGCATGGGTGACTATTAACCTGTAATTCTTATCAACCTAAATGACTTAAAAACTAAGGCTTCACATAAACAAGGTAAACAGTCTGTAAGCATATGTACTGTATAAGGACAATGACCTCAAAATTGTGACAATACACAAAATATCTAAAACAGAGGTAGAAATGTATAGTGCAATATGCAATATGACAACAATATCCTTAATACATATCAACATACAAACTATCCTAAGCAGAGGTGGAACACATATGCAGTATGACAAATATAATTTTACATTTGTATCAATATATAAAATATTTCAAACAGGAGTAGGAATATATGTACAATACAACAAATATAGTTTTGTATTTGTATCAATATACAAATTATCTTAAATAGGAATATAAAATAGTTTACATTTGTATCAATATACTGGAATCCATCTTAGTGCAAATTATCTAAGGCTGATATTTTACTGAATTATTTTACTATTAAGTACAATAATCTACCTTAATAACCTATACCTATCCATTCCCCTTTTTCTTTTCTTAAGGAGAATACTGAGTCTAAATTTTATTGTTACATCTCCATCTCTATAACCATTTATCCATAACCCTAAGAAACATGAAACCTTTGGGAGAGGAGACGTCATGCTCTTTGCTTCTAGCTGTTTAGGGGGCAATGGTATCTCTGTGGGGTCCTGTAAGAAAGCTTAGATAGTTAGGTCTCAATATGACTAGCTGTAGATTCTGCAGTCAGTCTCAGAGTAATGGGTAAGGTTGTCTGAGATTCTAGCTAGAAGTATAGTATGTTGGACCATTTCATCTTAGAACTATCCTGAAGAGTTTTCAGTCCAAGGCTGATCATTGAGTAATACTCTTAGGTGTAATGGCATCATTCTGGACTGGGTAGAGTTGTTGTTGTGCGGCCCCATCTTCCTTCTGGAGACATCAGAGATTGCTATTGGAAAGATTTTTTTTTACTGTAGAAAACATAAACATTATTAATATCAAAATGGAACGGTTGGATTTTAGAATCACATAACATGCCAGGAATCAGGAATAAGGATGGAGAGAAATAGAGTCTTGGCAACAATGGTCCTTAGATTATTGGTTTTCTTCTGTTCTACACTGGGTGATTTTTCTGATATGGGACTGAGTTTCTTAATATTTTCTTTTAACAACATGCTTGGGTTTAGAGAAGGAGAGAGGGTCACAAGGCCCTTTCTCCCTTTATTTAGAGCATGGAACTCTTAATCCCAGGGTTGTGAGTTTATGCCCCATGTTGGGCACCAGATATTGCTAGAAATCGACAAAGTCAGTATAACAGGCAAAGGAATTTATTAGAAGATAAAAAGTCACTACAGCCTGAAAAGCCAAGCTATGGTCCATGCTGATCTTCCTGGTCCAAGATCTGCCTGGTCTGTTTCAACATCCAAACCATGAGGGAGCAAAGAGAGCACTGCATACATGCATCCCAGGTCTTAAGGATCTCGAGTAGCCATGCCCCAGGGGCATGTACTTCAAGGTCATAGGCAGGTGTAACAATTACCCACTGCCTCTCTAGGGTGGTACTTCAAGGTCATAGGTAGAACAGCTACCCACTACAGAATCTAGTGAGGATGAAGGAAAGAAAGGGAGAGAGAGAGAGAGAGAGAGAGAGAGAGAGAGAGAGAGAGAGAGGGAGGGAGGGAGGGAGGGAGGGAGGGAGGGAGGGAGGGAGGGAGGGAGGAAGGAAGGAAGGAAGGGGAAGGAAAGAGGTGTGGAGAGAAAGGGAAGGAAGGAGGCAGGGAGGGAGGAAGGGAGGAAGAAAGGAAGACTTTTTTTCCCCTTTTTGTGAAAAAGCCATGAAGAAACTTGAGGCAGAAAGAAGTCAATTCATTCTTTCCCAGGGGTGGGGGTTGGGCGTTGCATGGGGTGGGAATGATGAGCCATAATCAGAAGGCTCTTTGCCAAGCATGGACCAAGCAAGATAAGTCAGCAGGAGGATGTAGGATCTAGGATCAGTAAACAGTGACGACCTTCCCTTCTGTTGGAACCAACATTAGTTTTTTTTTTTTTTTTTTCGTCTGAACAATGCAGCCAGAAGTAAGGTTAATTTAACCATGGAAACCAAGTGTCCATGCCTAACGGAGCGCCATAGTAGATAGTACTGCCCACTACTGGTTAGTCTCAGAACTGCAGACAGAAGAGCAGACATGGACCATCGATTATTACACTGGACCCACACAGCAATTGTGGGGATTAATAAAAGAGTAGCAATGTGGAGTACAAGGAGTTCAGCAAATTCCTTAGTTTGCTATCTGGATAAGAGACCAAACTAAGGCAAGTACAAGAAACCCAAGTCTACTTGAATTCAAGGAGCCTTACACGCAGTCTCAGTGCAATTGCTGGAGGAAGTGAGAAAGAATGACCTTGCAAACTGGTTGTCACCAGTATCCTGCTCATTAGCAGTTAAAGGAGCAATTATCACAGTTAATAAAACCACACTTAAGCATATGACAGATAAAGAGAGCACAATGGGAGAAGTTTAATGGGCTGTTTTTCCCGCCAGGTTTTATATTGGGTGTTAGATTATTTATAGGACATATGTTCTAGGAAAGCAAATGTCTAAACTGGAAACGGGCAAATCTGAGCATTCGCTTGTTTGAAATCCCGTGGTTTTACACGATTCTGGTCATTTCTATCTGCTGGGAGACGTGTTGTCTTGTCTATTCAAGCATGAGTGGATTCCTAAACAGATTTTCATGCAGCTCTCTTTTACTTTACAAGTAGAAATTTCCCTCTTGATTTAAAGCAAGTCACTTCCATACCGTTAGTGGTAAGTGGAACACTGTCCGCTCACACCCTCTCATGCCCGCCTCTGCTCCACTCCCCCACCCTGCCTGCGCTCTTAGAATCTCCTGGCCTAGACCAAGCCACTTCTGTATATTAATGTGCTTCAGCGCACCTCTAGCTGTCCTTCCTACGAACCTGCTGCTGACTCTAACTCACCTCTCCCCTGCTTTTGCTTATATTATTTCTGCCCTCGTGTACCGTGCCGAGGAATCCAAGTGTCATCGTGATTCTTAAGAGAGTTTGAAAGTTGAGGTTACCCGGGCGAAAGACTCAAAAGTCCCGTTTGCTTACAAGGTGGGTGGCATTTAACTGTTAACTTCTCTGAGCCCTGGGCGCCTCAGACATAAAACGAGAATAATAGTAGCTCCAGTGAAGATTGTGAGGATTTAAACACACCACCGGAGGCAAAACCGGAGCCATGGCCGAGTCTGAGGAGGAACGCAAGTGGCTAGCAGGGGTACTGCAGGGAAAGTCCTGTCTGGAAGGCACAGGGCTGCCTGCCTTCTGGAGACCCTGGCACCCGATGCTTGGTGCTGCCGGTTTTTCTTGTTTTCTTTCCTGAGTTACTCACACTTAATCCCATCGCTGTTCTCCAGCACAAGGCATCTCCAACCCTGTATATCTTATCTGGGGAAGCTCAGTGATGAGTACACACTGTTCTTCCTAGCCACGTTCATTCCCTTGCCCCACACCATTTCTAGAATTTTAATTGGCTATTTATTGTTTGAGAATTTCATACATGCAGATAATGTAGCGTGATCAAATTCGCCCCATCCTTTCCTCTCCCGGTTCACCTCCTCTCCCTCTCAACATCTTGTGCTCTCTTGTTATGAACCCACGGAGTCCACTGCTGCTGCTGGTTATATACTTGAGGAGGGCTGGACCCTGGGTAGCTCCACAGGGCCCCCCGTACTCAGAGACCGACTCCCCCTTCCCATCCATTCCGATCCATTACCAATAGCTCTCAGCCAGGGTTGAGACGTCACGAGCCCCTCCCCGACCCGTACTGAGATTTTGGTGGCTCCAGGTTACACGAGGCGTGCATGTAGCCACAGCCCTGTGAGTTCATCACGTATGCCGCAGCCCTGTCACGGCCAACACACTCTCTCTTTTCTTCTCTTTCTCCAGCTGCGGAGTCCGGGTGCACTGGGTGGTTTTGTGTGTCAACTTGACACAAGCTTGAGTCATCGGAGAGGAAGGAGCCTCAGCTGAGGAAATGCCTCCTTGAGACCCAGCTGTAAGGCATTTTCTCAATCAGCAATCCATGGGCGGGGAGGGGGGGTCCAGCCCATGGTGGGTGGTGCCATCCCTGGGTTGGTGGTCCTGGGTTCTATAAGAAAGCAGACTGAGGGAGCCAGGGGAAGCAAGCCAGTAAGCAGCTCCCCTCCATGGCCTCTGCATCAGCTCCTGCCTATGAGATCCTGCTCTGAGTTCCTGTCCTCATCCTTTGGTGATGAACAGTGATGTGGAAGTGGAAGCCAAAAAAACCTTTCCTGCCCATCTTGCTATTTGGTCATAGTGTTTCATCGCAGCAATAGAAACCCTCACGAAGACACCAGGCTTTCCTCTAACTCAGCACAGCCCCTTCTCAGCCTCTTGAGTGCTGACATTACAGTCGTTTCCACTACATCCGGCCGCAGTCTCCGTTTCTGAGACAAATGCTCACGGAGGGGATGGCGAGCTTGTATTACAGCTGTGTTTTTAATCTTTAAAGGAATTCCCAAACCGTTTCCCAGAGTGCAGTGTTTTCTATTCCGGTCCTATTTGCATAACTTATCATTTTAACATTTAGAGTGAAGAATAGAAAACTTTCTTCCTCCCTGTTTGCCTCACACGTTCACTGTCACATCTATAATGCAGGCTATGATAATAACTTTTGCTTCAAGCCTCCAACAGGATTTAGAATCTCCATTTTAGATGAATTTTCCTCTAAATTTTGGGTGAAAAGAAAAGGCTATATGTTTGCTTCTGTTTTCACTTACCTGCTTCTCTTTTTGCCTTCTTGGATGTGTCAAAGTTTTTTTTTTTTTTTAATTAATTTTATTTTCTTTCTTAGAGGGCATCTGTTAGCTGTTCTTTGCAGGCCAAACTGGAAACAAATTCATTTAAATTTCCTTCATCTGAGATGTCTTGATTTCTCCATTGCTGAATTTTCCTGAAAGAAAACTTTCTGTATTTTGTTTTTTTGGAATAGAAGTCTAGATGGACTTTTGAAAAGTCTGACAAGCATCCTGGTGCTTCCTGCTGGTGTTCATGGTTTGTGATGAGAAACTTGCAGGCATTGGAATTGCTTCTTCCCAGAGGGGATGCCTTTCTCCGCTGGCTGCTATATAGAACTTATCTTTTGTTTTAAAAGCCTGTGGTAGGCCTCTGTGTGGATTTTTTTCTTTTTTTCTTTTTTTAGTTTTTGTCTTATTTTGAATTCTTCCTAAATTGGGGAAGTATCAAATTATTTCTTCAAGTGGTATTCTCTTCTCCTGAAAGACTTGAACGACAGAAACCATAGACTTTTTGCTTTTGTTCAATGGTGTCTGGTGTTCTGGGATGTCTGTTACTGACTGGGTTCACTTCTAAGATCCCAGTCTCTTCAGACTGATTTATTTTGATTATTCTGTCTTCCAACTCACTGTTTTTTCTTCTATTCTCATTTCACCGTTGATCTCATTCATTGTGTTTCCTTATTTGTTTTTCTGTTCTAAAACATTTCCATGGTTCCTCTTTACATCTTCTATTTTTTTTTTTTTTTTTTTTTTTTTTTGCTTGAGGCTTTCTGCGTTTTTCAGGCAGATTTAAAATTTTTCATCAATGCATTTGTAACTTATTTTATGGCAAAAGCTGTAACAGCTTGGTCCAACATTTAGAATGTGTCCACCATTTTAACATTTACATAGACTTATATTTATTGTCTTTCCTTTTCCGCTCAGTTGTTGAAAGCTTTTCCCCAACTTTCCATGGAATAGAGGGCGTGGGGTTTGTTTTTCTAGCTCCTCTATTCCTTCTGTCACAGCTGTGGGACAAATAATCAAACCTGTCTAAGACGAAAAGTTGAAAAGTGGGGTCTGTAGTGTGAATTCTAATTGGTCTTAATAATAAAAACTTGGAGTCAGATATTGGGGTAAATGCTGAAAGATCAGAGAAGTAAAGGAGCCAGCCAAGGTTACCTCTGACTTCCATGACCTCTCAGACCAAAAGGGACTGAGCTCCTGTCTCCACCTGCCTTATCACCTTACCACTTCCTCTCTCTGCAAAGCCATATCACTTCCTGTTTCCTCCTCCCAAGTGCTGGGGTTAAAGGTGTGAGCCACCACTGCCTGGCTTCTATGGTTAACTAGTGGCGAGCTAGCTCTGCCCCCTGATCTCCAGGCAAACTTTATTTGTCAGAACACAAACAAAATATCACCACATTTCCCCTTCTCTGTCTCAAATGAAAAAGGTTATAACTCATATAAGAAAAACTAGTTATAGTAAGTACAATAACTATATACAATATATACCAGCAATAATTACATCAACAATGTCTAGCCCATAAATAGCTGACAAATTCAGAGAAAATATTCCATTATCTATCCTATTCCTATTCTAGCTTGCATTACCAAAACTATCTTTTTATGTCTCTCAACCTTATACACTTTACACCTCTTTAGTGAATTTCCTTTCTGAATACGATAGCCAGGAAAACTATAACTATGAAGTCTTCAACTCCTCCAGAGACTTGAGAAGGAAATAATGTTACCGGAATAAACAGGAAGTGCAAGTAAGCGACCTCCAAACAATGTGAGAAATGTCAGAAACAGCCGGCTGCCTGGACAGTCACCCAAGGTTCCTCTGAAATGCTGGGACATCCATATTTTGCTAAAGGCCTAGCATATCTGACAGACTTACCTGTGAAGCAGGGTTTCCTGAAGGGCCTTCCTGCCTTGTCTTAGTAAAGTTCAGCAGTCCTTTCTTTTGTGTCCTGCTTGTCCATTTGGACAGCAGACTGTCAGCGGTTGAGGCAAGGGCATTTTTTTTACCCAGTGGCTAACTTTTGCCACAAAGAAAGTGAACTCCATATGGAGTTTCTTCGATGCCCATCATCTTCTCTGAAGTAGATTGGTGCTGCCATGAGCAGACATGCCTCATTGTCATAAAAAAAAGAGCCTATGTTATTAAAACATCTCAAATGCCATATTCTGTAGATCTCTGAAGTGTCTGAAGGCCACCTGCCTACCTAAAATATATGTTTGACCTTGAAAACATACCTCACATGACTACAAGTTTAATTATAATAGGTGACTAATTATTAACTTTCATTTCTTTATTATCATAAATAGTTTGTAATAATAAGTTTCAAGGATTAGCAATTTGCATTACATTGTTAAATAAGATGTATAGGTATAATACCTTGAACAAGATTAGAGATGTGTGTACAGTGTGTTCTAATAAAAATAATCTCAACTTTGTATCAATACACAAAGATCGATATCAATGTAAAATATTTAAAACAAGTAGTTGCTTTTTAAAAGAGGATTCAATAATCTACCCTTTTATCCTATCATATCTAAATTCTCAGCTAATAGCTCAGGCTTGTTACTCGCTAACTCTTACATTTTATATTAACTCATATTTCTTATCTACCCTCTGCCATGTAGCAGTGCCTTCTTTCAACATGGCATGTTCATCTTGACTCTCTGAGTCTCTCCTGACTCCTGAAACTCTGCCTTTCTTCTTCCCAGAATCTGCTGTGTCTTGCTCTCCTGCCTAACTACTGGCCAGTCAGTTCTTTTATTAAACCAATCAGAAGGAGCCTTGGCAAAGGTACATCTTCACAGTGTACAAAAAGATTATTCCATAGCAGTTCCCCCTTTTGTGTTGAATATAATTTTATTATGTTAAAGTTAAAACTTTCCTTTTTAATTAGATAAAAAGGGGGAAATGTGAAATATTCCTTTACACTGTGTGAATATATGTCACTGTGATTGGTTTAATAAAGAAGCTGACTGACCAATATCTGGACAGGATAAGTTTAGGCAGGAGAACCAGATTTAAGGACCCTGAGAAGAGGAAGGGCAAAGTAAGAGGAGTCCCTGGCAAGACATGGAGAGGAAACAGGACGTACAAGATGAAAGAGAGATAATGCCATGTGACAAAAGGTATATTAATATAATTTAAGTTGAAAGAGCTAGTTAATAACAAGCCTGAGCTATTGGCCGAGCATTTATAATTAATATTAAGTCCCTGATCGGTTATGTAGTAACTTGAAGCTGACTAACACTCAAGCCTTTGTAGGGGCACTAAAGATGTCAAAACGTCTGACGATACAGAAAAATAGCTAACATGACTAATACAGATGAGGACAGTGGGGCAAGACATGGCTGAGGGACAGAGTTTTGCTAGCAAAGGGCAGGACTTGAACATGAGCCAGCTCTAGCTATGGGTGTAGCTCCTGAGAGACCTTGGCTTTAGTACTGTCCTCTGACTGTGGCCCGGAAGCCACCATGATCTCTGGCCCAGTGACTGAAGGAATACAAAACATTCTTTTAAAGAGGAAGGACGAAAATAAGAGCAACACCATTCAAAGGAGACACTGAGAGATAAACCTAACCGAAACTTGAGGTAGTTTTGGGAGACAGTGATACACTGGACCATGGACAGCAGAGGCTCACATCTGTCTCCACATGAAGGAGGACTTAGGGCAGAAATGAAAATGTTCTTGAGAACAGTGACACAGTGATGAACTGCCTGTGAGGACGTGACCCTGCTCCTCCCGGCCCTCCACAATCTGTGTCTATCTACTACCTCCATTTTCTCATTGTTAGGGCAGAGTGACATCATATCTTCAGGGCCCACCTCTTTCTGTTTTCCTACCTCAAATAAAAATTGTGAGGGGTTCAGATTTGACTCTATTACCCTTCGGTGAATTTCAAATCATTTTGAACCAGGTTTCAAATAACTAATTATCAGCGTGGTGATAAATTGATGCGTTGGGGAGTGTGAGCCTGGTTTTGGAGTTGTCTAGAACCAGACCTTCCAAGGTTCAAGTGGCAACAGAGGTCTATTTGTTTCTAAAACTTTTAGAATTTCTTATATTCAATGTGATGAGAACAGAAAAAGAAATCATTCGATGTGCACACTCACAACAAACAGAGGACTCTTTTCTACGTCCCCTTGAAGTCTAGGTGGCTTGGATCCAGCCATGCCAAGGAGCAGAAGTAGGAGCCTGGTGTCTGCTGCATCGTCTACAGCCTCATGACAGGGTTCACAAAAGAGTCAGGGTCAGTTCTGTTGTTCTACCACACACCACTTTCCTTTCCCAGGCTTGTAGAACCCCTGCTTCTTAAAATGATGGCTCAGTGCCTAGAGGCACTTTTCTCTAAGCCTACTGACCCAAGTTCAATCTCCAGGACCCACATTGTGGAAGAAGAGAACTGATGCTTATAATTGTCCTCTGACCTCCACACATGCTCTGTGGCATACATGCATACACACACACACGCACACACGCACACGCACAATAAATGTAATTCACGCACACACACTAAATAAATGTGATTCAATTTCTTTAAAGATGTAGAACTATTCTTCCCATTTTCCAACTCCCAAAGGCCTTCTTTCCCCCCCTCTTTCCTTTTGCCATCCCAGAATATTCTCAATTCAGAATTTCAAAATCAAAAGTAAAGAAGGAGAGCTCTCTGTCTTGGCCCTGGACCTTACATCCACTAAACCCAAAGTATTTTCCTGAGGAATACAAAAACACATCGAGACCAGAGCACACATCAGTATCTCCATAAGCTGCAGTACCCTGACTCTCAGAGACTGGAGGTTGTATATTCTATACCAACAAGGTACCACAAACCTCTTCTTAGTGAGACCCCCCCACCTAAAATTGCCATCTGCCACCATTCTGCTGCCTCCAATAAAGAGCTTTGTAACTACTGGAGACCAGCTGGTCACTTCTCTCATTATTCAATGCAAAGATGTTCTAGAAAGAGAGCACAACATGAAATAACATTTCAAAATATAATGCCACATCAGAAAAAAAAAAATCCTAAATGTCGACAGAATGCGTTTTTCGGCCATGGGACTAAAAACAGCTTGTTGGAACTCATTCTGTTTGTTATAACTAAGCCATTCTGGAACGATTTCCTCTTTTCCAGTGTGTAATGGTTCATTTCATGCATGGAACAACTGTAATGAAAACAGCTCTTTGCTAAGTCTTTGCCTTTTGGCTTTAAATTGCAATTAAAATAACATTACTCAGATCTCGGCTATCCCCATCACTACCTCTGGTACTTAGTTTCTGGTATCTGTCTAAAATTCTTTGCCTCATTCAGAAATCAATTTTAATGAAAGAATGGATGGGAGAGAAACAGATAGGGGTCCAAAAATTCAAGGGCTGCACAAAGCTTTTAAAGAACAGCAACAAATAGCATGAAATGAATGGATACGAATGAAAGGCTTGGGAGGCGGCCAAGACATATAGTTGCAGGGAACTAACTAAAAGGTGTTAATAAATTTACATCCTATTGTGGGAACAGTCAAAGTTACGTGTCATGGCCAAACAGGAAGTATTTGAAAATGAAACAGACAGCATTCCTGATGCTGAAAATGGGCATTGGTGAGCAGTTCTGTTTTGCGGATTCTGGGACCACACAGAACTCTGCAGGAGGTAGCGGCTAATCTACCATTCTCCAAATGGAGCAGCATCTGGGACTCTTTCCCTTGAAGCTCAGCCATGGACTCCATGGCTTTTCAGCAAGTCTAAAAACTAGGTCAGCAGCTCCAGAGGTCAGGAGAGAGCCGTGCTCCGCCATCATTGTCTGGAATCCTGGCTCTCAGAGTGGTGCTTCTTCAGTGTTTTCTTCTCCACAGGTTATTATCTCCACAGTCCATCACGGAGACTGGTCTAATCACCTCTCCCCATACTTAGCTGCCTGACATCCTGACAGCATCTCCATCTATAATGCAAATATGAGCATCACAGTTTATGAGCATCACAGTATCTTTCTTGCCTTCCTGGTTGCCTACAGAAGGAAATCCAGGTGATAGGGTGACAGTGTGTCTTTTTTTTTTTTAATGTCTTCATCTGTGGTCTCCTTAAAGACTATATGTCATCCTCCATCTTTCGCTGGGAAATCTACTTGTGTGTGCTCTGGTGGCATGCCATGTATTGCCTCTCTTCAAGAGTCTTTCAAAACCTCTTTTTTTATTTCTCTGTCACTCTACGTCCTTTTCCGTTTCCTGCTGGCGGGGAGTTTGAGTTGCAGAGACAAGCTTTTTCATGGTCTGTTGTTTTTCTCTTCAGTCTCATTTCTCTAGGCTTCCAGTTCTTTGTGTTTAGCCCTGTCCTATCTACATGGGGCTCACTATCTACTTCTGCTCTTTTCAAGTCTCCACAGCTGCTAGTCCCTCCTCCCAGAGCACCCTCCTCCAGGCTCTAGGTCAATGCCTTCTCCTTCAGAAAGCCTTTGCTCTTCCTGGAACAACGGGGCACCCTCTTATCATGGCTGTGCTTTTGTTCCATTGGCTTGTTCAGCTTGTGGAGTTGTCCTTCAGCTGTGGGTTCCATGATGACACAGAATGTTCTTTTCATGATTATTTCTCAAGGCGGAAGACAGAAGAACCGGTAATTATTTCTTCATAAGAGGACTATCAAGTTAGTTTAGCTGTGGGTAACTTATAAACACATGCACGGTCCCTTTTCTGGGGGTGGTGGTGGTCAATGAGACAGTCTTGAACTCATGCTGGAATGAGTTCTTTCTACATTAAGCTATTCACATATTCTCATCATAACCTCTGATGGCTTTAAATCCACACCTGTGCTTAAGACTATTTTCAAATTTTTAAAATTGCATTAAAAAAAAGTTGGGTTTTTAAGAGGCAAATCCATGCCATTCCTATAAGCAAAAAAGCAACGATTGTCATAACTATCAGTACAGATTGGTACAAATTAAAAGCAGTATGCAAACATTAAGAGTCATGCATGAGTATTAATATTATACAATCTGCATGTACTTTGGGCACATTCTTATGTGCATGCCTCATGTTGGAACCACATTTTCATCTTTTTAGAATCATCTATGGTTGTCTAACATTCTTCAGGGTGTTGTTGAGGTAGACAGGAGACACATATAAGCTCTCCTTATGGAGTAAGAGTCTCCCTTGGGAGCAAGTGGGAATAGGTTGTACTATTTCCACTGGGAGAGCCATTGAGTGATGGGTGAGGCTGAGAGAAGTCTCCAGGGAGTCCTTCACTTGTGACTGCTCCAGAGAATTGAATTTACTCACAGGCATTACAGAGATGCTCAGAGCCAAAGCTATTCCAAGAATCACAGTCTCGTCAGATTGACAAGCTGAGGATGTTTCTTCATCAATACAATCACAACTTCAGTCTCAGGCAATAGGTTAGCTGGAAACACAAGTCATTAATACAATAAACTCCACCACCCATAGAAAAGCTTATTTAAAGTATTTTTAAATATGAGTATGTTTGCTCATCAAGGAAGAGCACACAGAGATCCTCAGCATTTCTCAGGTCCCATTTACTTTATTTGTGTTTGGGACATAGGCATTAGCATGGATGTTTGGGTTTTTTCTTTAACTAACGTACAAAGTGATATATTTTCTTATGGAATTGTCATTCATATTTTATTTTGGTTGATATCCCCCCTCTGGTTTAGTTTCAAATACTTCTATTTTAATACTATGATGAATGCCAAAAATTGTGTGCCTCAGACACAAGGCTGGAACATAAACAAAGACTCCCTCTAACCTACCCGTGTGCCACTAACCACCCCTCTCCTCATCCCTTTTCTAGAGGCAATGGCCATCTTGAATTTCACTAGTAGCTTTCTTCCACAGTTTCATGGTGTGTTTACGTGTGTGTGTGTTTATGTGTGTGTGTGTGCATGTACGTGTGTGCGTGTGTGCGTGTGTGTGTGTGTGTGTGTGTGTGTGTGTGTGTGTGTGTGTAAATAAAATATCATGCAGCTTTTTTTGGAAAAAAATATGTTTTAAGGAGAGCATCAAGCTGTGTAATTCTTCTGGGACCTTCTTTTGGCGGTTGGTGATATGTTACTAAGGCCAGTTCCTATTATTGCCTGCAGTCACTGTTAACTATTGTCAATGCCAGCGTGTGAGGGTACAAAGGCATCATGGCTGCCTGTGTGAGGAAAAGCAAAGTCTCCATCGGGCTGTGGTTGATCATGTGAATAATTTCCAATTTCCTGACAACCGTTCTGGAGCAAACAAAGTGAGCAACCTAAAAGTCTTTCTGAACAGCAGTGGGGGGTCTTGGGCGCCAGTCACAAACTGTCCTTGTCTGGGTGACCTCCTTCTCTGTCAGCTGTACCTGTGATCATTAATATAAAGCAAGTGGAAGCTTCTTATAACGTGAGTAAAGAGAATGCCTTGTAGGCTACCCTCCCACAGGAAAAAGATCCAATGGTATATGGCATTCTGTTTTTACAGTCTCCACTAGAAAAACTATTCAAATATATTCTGCACTCATTTGATTTTGAAAATAGTTTCCCTCCACATGAAGGCTAGAAAATCTGATTTAAGAGAAGAAAAATTCTCTTAAATTTTGTTACAGCTTAGCTATCCTTGGCGGTGGGGGGCAGGATTTTAAAAGATTGGTGCCCACACCACTCTGTGGGTCAGTTAAACCAGGCAACACTCGAGTGGGTTCCCAGTGTTCATAGGAGTTTTACACGTCCTTGGAGACCCCATCCACAGCCAAGTTAGCTCTCTAAGCCATGGGATCTAAGAAGCGTTAATCGCTTCTAATTCAAATGAGTCTATGTGGCCTGGCTCCTTTGAACCCTGGAGATGAAACAGTGTCAAATATTTAAAGGAAAGCATGAAATAAAGACTTGAAATCTGCAACCAGTTTTAAAAAGACCACCCAACAAAATGGCTTACTTAAAACCAAATAAATCTTAAAAACAAAATGGCTTACTTAAAACCAAATAAATCTTAAATTACCTTTATTTTTTATTTTTTAATCACCTTTATTTTAATTTTATTTTTTTATGGAAAAGCAGCTGACTCTACTGGAAACCTGCTTTCCCCACCTCTCTCTGCTTCCTTCTGTCCTTCCCTCGCTGTCTTCAGTCCGTCTACCCAACCTTATTCGGCCTGCTCTCTAACTAACGCTCTAGAGAATGAGGGCCCTCTCTCCAGAATCCGGATTTGCCCCAGCTTCCCATCTCCTCGCTTTCTCATTTTGTTTTTTCCTTCTTCCATGTCCCCTTCACAAATGGCGCTGCCGTCTACCACACAAAGAACTCTGCTAAGCACTAACACGGGGCACGGGGCGTTTGCCCCTCTGTCAAGCAAGCTCAATGCACGGCAGTCGTGGCTCTTGCTGAACCAGCCTTCCCTGCTCCGTCCTGGGCTCAGCGCTGCGGCTGTGAACACTATCGATCGTGACACGGTCCACACCCGGTGGTGAAAACGTACTTCTGAGAGAGAACAGTTATTTAAAACACTGGCGTCTTCACTGTAGAATGGTGCATTTGGATAGTTTGAAAGCCAAAAGTTCCAAAGGAAGAAGTCTCCCGCCCACTCTCGTCCACAGGAGACTCTCCTTCACCTTCAGTCCTGTGAGCGGCTCCCCACAGCCACACACTTACCCGCTTCCTTCTCACAGATGTCAGATTCACACACACACACACACACACACACACACACACACACACACACACACACACGAATGTTTTCACTCAGTGTCACATCTTTAAGACTCCCCTATCTCAACACATGAAAATCCTAATTCTTATTTGATAGAGTTACATTTTTCACTGTGTTGATATTCTGCCATAATTTTTTTTTCAACCTAGAGACATTTGAATTTCTGTCTTTTTTCTATAACGAACAGAGCGCTTTCTACCTAGGCCGTTGCATCAGCCCATGCATGTAAATCTAGGCTAGATCCCTAGTGCCGGGATGAGCACAGTTGCTGAGCTTGCATCTGGCAGCTGTTGACCAGCTGTGGCACACCGAAGGCAGGCCATTTCCAGTGTCCGCCAGCATGCTGGGGAGCCCATGTCTTCCCTTCGCTGTGAGCACAGTATGTTCCTCGAAGTTTCCATTTGTTTGATGATCAGGTGGGTAGAAAATGGTATGGTATCCATGTGCCTAGCCCTTGTTATGAGTGAAATCGCAGGCTGATTTCCAATGCCAATCTTATGTCAGTGGGGGTAAAGGCTGCACTTGAACTTGAGTGCATCAGAAATGACAGACAAGGGCACCAGGCCACCTCAACCCTTGAAGCAGAACCTGAAGGCGAGCCCAAGAGGCCTCAACAGTGTGCACTACAAATTTTGTCAAAAGGCCCCATAAACCAAGCAGGGATCAGATTGGGAGCCCCGACTTGGCTTTGTCCTTTTCTGTGTCACCCTTTCTCTTTGGTCTTTAGAACAGGTCACAACGTCAGCCTCTGGATTGCCAGCAAGGTTTTCTATGAGTTCGGTTTTTGCTCAGTTTCTTTGCATTGGTACCCATTACCTCTCAGCCACATTGGTGATGTTTCCATCATTGTCTTTTTTTTCCCTAAAATACTATGTTCTAAGATTTTAATATGCTGTCACATGTTTGAGCCTCATCATGAACCCTTTAAATAAAATCTACCTTCTGAAATGTTTTCAAGCTTACACAGTGTCTTAGGGGTCCATATCTTGTTGGAAGCCCTCACCAGTCTGCAATTTATTCCTGAGACGCTGCCTCTATTTCAACGTAGAAAACTCAAATGGCATGTTTGCCATCTCACAGGCAAACATTTACCTCATCGGGGACCACACAAGGATTCTCACCCCAAATCCAGTGCATTTGCTGACTGGACTTGAAACTGTTGGCTGTGATCAGATTGAGCATCTGTTGTTCCTCTCTGCTTCAGACTCCTATATCCTTGGAGGTGTTTTCTATCTGCTTGGTGAACTGAGTGAGATACTAAGTCACTCCCAGTTGCTTGATTCTCTCCTTAGACCTCAGTGAATGGAGCCTTCCCTGGGCTTAGGCGTCAGTGCAGGCATTCCAGCTAGAGCAACTTGAGAGACATCCTTCACAGGTGAGTTGGTCAACAACTGATGGGGAGTTTGGGGCATCCTTTTTCTGACGTGATGTTTACATAAAGTTCGTGACTACTTTGTATATCAGCATGGTTCTTCTTTGCTCTAAGATGAATTCTGAAAGAATTCTGAAAGAAACATTTTGCCCCTTCAGTATCCCTCACCACAACCCCCCCCCCTCCTTTAAGTGTCTTTATAAATGAATGGTTGAATTAGAACCCTTCGTGAAATTCTCAGTCTGACTCTTTGGAGCTCAGACCTAACTAGTTGATGTACACAAGCTGGACCATATCATCTTCCTCTCCTCAAGGTTCTTTCTCCTTAGCACTCAAAGCTGTGTGTGCTTCTTGCTTTGTGCAGGGCATGCTCCCTTTTATCTTGGAGTTAGCCTCTATGGCAGCAACTGATAACTCCATAGCCTAGCAATGAAGGAAAGCAGGAGAGCCCCGGAAGCAGGAAGCATGGCGCGCTCTCCTTTGTGTTCTTGGTGTTGGAACTTTTCCTGGCAGCAGCATTTGGTGATTGGAAATGAGCTCACTGGGTCATTTTTTTTTTTCCCTGTGGATGATTGAGAGCCAAATCTGGCCGAGCAACAAGCTCTGCCTCCAGATAAGCTGGCTGCCCTCTAGAACAGAAAACTGAGAAAACACAGACTTGCTTGAGTTTCAGGCTCAGCAGGTGCTGGGGATAAAGACACAAAACGACTCAGTGGAAACTTTACAAGGAGCTCAAGCTGGACAAGTATATTAAATGGGAGGTCTTCCCTTTCCTTTGATAACGAGCCCGGTGTTTACTATGTCCAGCTTCAATAACTGTTTTACACTTTTTCTCCACAAAGATCATTTTACTCCAATCCCCTGCCCCCGATTTCCTCATCTTCCATGGTCCTTCAGAACCAAGAAAACACTGGGTAGATTTCTTCTGCATTGATGCCCCAGTGGCTCTGAGAGGAGCGCATCTTCTCCGGGCACTGGCTCCTCTCCTCAATTGCTTTTCTTCTTTTTATGCTCCCTCTTTCTGCTTAGGTTATCTTCCCTTTCCTCTTCTGGCATTTAAAACTACCCTTATTTCCCACCTGGAAACAAACAGGAGGAAGACCATTTGGCCAGGCCCTGCAGCTATCGCCCTGACACGCCGGTCTCTCTGAGCCTCGTCAAGCGTCTACACTCACTTCCCGTTTCTCACCTCTGTATTTTCCTGCCCTGCCCTGTGGAGCCCCTGGACTGTTTCCTGGAGTTGTTGGACTTCCTCGTTCAGTAGCATTTAACACTCACCCCTCCCAACATTCCTCACCACTGGCTCTAAGCCCCCATGCCTTCCTGTCTGTCTCCACCCTCCAGAAGCTCTGAACCTCTTTTCTTTGGCTGGTTCTTCATTTCTCCGGTTTATTAGCATAGGTATTCCTGGGGGGCGGAGGGGGGGGAACTCTACACCCTCTCTCCAGGCAATCAATAGGTCTCCCTGCCCCATCCTCCTTGTACTTCCTTCCAGACTTATTAAGATGAGAAGCAAGGGGATCTGAGCATCTGCACCCAGATCCCTTGTAGCCAACGCTTCGTTCACCAAGTGCCTGGCACCAACATCCCTCTCCCGGAAGTCTGCTTCTTTTTTCTACACTGTGATGGATGGAATGGCATGCTTACCATTCTGTTTTCCAGCTGAAACCAGAAACCTTGGCATTATCCCCATCTTCTCTCATCCCCTGTCCTGTAAAATCATAAGACTCCTTCACTGGAACTTCTCATTTCTTTTATTTTGGGGATTATAATATAATTATATCATTTTCCTTCCCTTTAATATAGATATTATATATATCCATGTATATGTAAGAATGCCTAGACATTTTACGCGTTCTTCTCCAATCCCTGACAGCTCTGCTGTAGTACAATTGAATCTCTGCCTGCCTCATCCACCATCGCATCACTCCTGAGCCTGCCTGTCCCCGTCACTCCTGTAGGTGTTCACCCCAGGCAGTGTGACTCGTCGGCAGTGCCCACCGATCACATCCTTCTCCACTTCACACTTCTCTTTTGCCTTTTATCGAATCCAAGTGCCACCGCTGGGCTTCTTCTAACATGGCTACTCTGTCTCTTTAAATCCTTCTTACTTGCCGGGGGAGGGGGGATGGGCTGCATTGAGGGTTCCAACTTTGTTTTCCTCTGTAGCATACTACTCTCATTTGTGTGTGTGTGTGTGTGTGTGTGTGTGTGTGTGTGTGTGTGTGTGTCTTCATCCCTGTGATCATAAATTCACTAAAGTGTGACTTCCTCAAGAGCAAGGGTCTTCTCCACCTTACTCATTACCATATTCGGGGGGGGGGTTTGTTGGCATATACTAAACATCCCTTTGATATTTATAAGATAAAAGGATGAGTGTGTCCAAATTACTTGGCATGGATACACAGGTAAATGGAGAACACAGTAATTTAGAGGTGGGATCAAGGTGTCAGCAGCTAACACGTGCTGCTCTTACGGCCAACTACAGTTTGACCCCCCAGCACCCACGCGGTTGCCTCCAACTGTCCTGAACTCTACTTCCAAGGGGTCTGGCACCAACTCCTCAGCTCCAAAAACACCGGTCATGGGCCTCATGTACATGTGTGCACACAGGCACACACATAAAGTAATTTTTCAAAGAACACAATTATGATTCTAATAAATACAATACAAATATAAATCTAATAAAGTAAGCAAACCTCTTTTAAACAGTATTTCCTCTTCGTTCCTAGAATTTTTTTTTTCACTTAGAGATATGGAGTGGATCATTTAGTCTTAGAGCGATTTCAGCTTTTATCCTAAACCCCAGTATTATTTAGAGCCAAGAAATATACAGAATTTTACAGCTGCAGTTGTCTCCTCTCTCATCTATGGTCCAATGCCCTGTGGAAGGAGTGGAATCATATTCTGGGGTAAACTGAAGTCTGCTGGGAATGCATGGGATGTGCTAGTCACTGACTCACTGGTCCACATGGCGACACTTGGATTGATTCTTGACATCCCCTGTCAGAAATCCAGTCAGTGATCAGACGAATTCACCAAAGAAAATAATGAGGATTGTTACTAGCTATGGTAAAAAGTATCTCGTGGGTGGGCGCATTCATGGTTTTTGCTGAACATGTGATTGCATGTGGAGATTCATTTCAATCAGCATGTACTGGGACCCAGAGACCCCATGTCAGATATCAATCATATCCATGTAGGCCATAGCAAAATGGCATTATAAATAGTATTTTTGTCCCGTTTTCCCACTTCAACGCCTTAAAACGGTGGTAAAAATGGTGCATGGCTCATGAGAAAGGTTGTTGAAATCAGCCTTTGCTTTTGCTTTCTTGTTTCATAGCCATGCCTCCGGAGAGGTCACCCAGAGTGGGAACAAAAGTGTGCCGTGGCTCTTGAGAGGCAGTGAGGATCCCAAGGCCACTCACATTATTTTCCTTTCCGGTTCTTATCCGAGTGCCCAGCTCTGCCCTCTCCAATCCCCGCCCTTCACTGTCACCCTGCTGTGATAGCCTTTTAAGCCATCCTTCCCCATATCTCCCCCCATATTTTACAAGCCAGGTAGGGCTGAGGGCACTCAGCCCCGCTCACTGCCCTCCTTGTGTCTTGGTGAAAATCAGTGGCTGGAGAGCCAAGTTCTCTCTCACCCAGGCTCCCACGGGCTCAGTCTTCACGTGCGCTACATAGATAGATGTAGGGTTGCGATGCCGGTAAGGAGGAGGTCCGGTTCTTGTGCCATTCCTGATGACAACAAGCTCTGTTGGCTTGTGCTCAGAAGCAGCGTTTTGCTGCTCTGGCTCTCGAATTGACTTTTATATTATTAAAAAAAAAACCCTTAGCTGTCTTAATCGATCAAACACTATCATTGCCCACTACGAAAGTGAATATTGTTTGAATTCATTGATCAGTTTCATGATAAAACACCTACGGAAAAGCCTTTAAACTCTAAAGCTTTGTGGTATTTCCCACCACTTAACAGATTAGTGTCTGAATGTTTTTTTTTTTTTTTTTTTTTTTTTTTGTGTGTGTGTGTGTGTGTGTGTGAAGAAATAGTTATTCTTCCCTAGGAACATCATGATTATCGTTTGAAAACCTAGACAGGATGATGCACTAGGGATTTTTTTCCTGTGGCTGAGACACTGTGAAGGGGGGCAAAGACATCCTTTGCTTGAGGGATGCAGCCCAGCATGGTAAGAAGGCATCAACAGCAAATACTGCCTCCCTGGGTGCTGGACTTTGCTGGTATCATAGCCTGTTGCATTCCTGCTGGTGAGGGGTTGAGCTGGAACCAGAGTCAGCCTGTAACCTGCAAGCTCCATGTCTTGGCTGTCAGTCTGTTATATGGCTCCATGCTCAAAAATCCCATAATGTCCCCTAAACTGTGCCACCAACTGGGAACCAGGTGCTCAAGCACGTGAGTCTTGGGATGAGGGACACCGGTGGTCTACCCCTGAGTGTACTGAGTGGTCTGTTACCAATGATCTAGCCAAATGTGATGGACAGAAATCAAATGCACCAAATCATTTTATGGGTGAGATACTGGATAGATGGGCAGTGAGGAAAAACTGGAAGTTGGCATGTTGAGCAGGAAGACCAGCCTGGTCATAGTCCTCACCAAAATGATGGTAATAAGGCCCGAGTGTCTCCTCCATTCCCATCCCCAGAGAGGGCCAAGTGTTTCCCCTGAAAAACTGAACTTTCTCAAAGAGAAGCTTCGCTGATGCCTGTATCTGAATCTGGCAAGTGAGCCCGCCAGCCGGCTGGAGTGAGAACTAACAGTTCCATCTTCCCAGAAATAGTTTCCCGGTCACCTTTGCAGAGCAGAAATGAACAGCCGTCAGAGGTCAGCCGGAGTCGGAGGACAGACGCTGATATAGGAAAAGGAGAGGGAATAAACTCACGGGAAGCATGTAAAATGGATGCGTGGAATACAATCACATTTTAAAAGTGCTAAAGTCATTGTACTAAGACAGCGGAATAAAATTTTTGAGTAACTGCATGACAAAGAGGAAATAATTCTTGCCGATTTCCATCTCGGGAGCCACGGAGAGTCTAGCTGTGCTATTTCTTTCCTAAGGAAATAAAATGGTTGTATACGAGGAGTTGGGATGAGGAGGCCTGTAAGAGGGCTCAGCGGGTGAAGGTGCCCGCAGCTGCGCCTCTAGGTTCCCCAAGACCTGCCCGGGATCAGGGAGGAGTCAACTTCTGACCGCTGCCCTCAGCATGCACTCCGTGGCACAGGGGCATGTGCCCTCCCCACACAGGAACACATCAGTATGAAAACAATTGAAAGGGTAAGAGCAAGGATAGATTCAAGGTGTGGCTGTCTATACCCCTGTTTTCTCAACACTCAGGAGGGAGGGGTCAGAGAAAAGAAAGTTCAAGGCCTGCCTGTACCCCATAGCAAGATCCCCACCCCCACCCCCACCCCCAGGAGGGATTCAGTTAGGAGGGAATGATTGCCGATCTAGAAAACCGTGTTTAGTTTAACTGTCCATCTGGTCAGGAGACAGAATAAAGATATTTTCAGAGAAAAAAAAATGTACAGCTGTAATTAACAGAATATAATTTTAAAATCTTTATTAAGGAAAATATGGAACATATGTAAAACTAGAAAAATAATATATATGATGGCCCAACTTCAGTCATTATCAACCTTTTAAAAACTATCATTCCTTGGAGGGGGGAAACCCACATTTTTATCATTCTAGTCCTCAAGTCCACAAATTCTCCCTCTTTCCCCCTCCCCTCTCCCTTTCCTCCTCCTCCTTCTCCTCTCCACTCTTTCCCCCTCCCCTTCCCCATCCCCTTCCCCTTCCCCCCTCCCCATTCCCTTTCCCATTCCCCTCCCCCCCTCCCCCTCCCCATTCTCCTTTCCATCTCCCTCCCTCATCTTCTCCCTCCCTCCCTCCCTCCCTCCCTCCCTCCCTCCCTCCCTCCCTCCCTCCCTCCCTCCCTCCCTCCCTCCCTCCCTGTCTCCCTTCTTCCCTCCCTCTCCTCTTCCTACTCCTTGGTATTACTGAGTTTGAACCCAGTGCCTTGGGTTTCCTAGGCAAGCACGCTCCTACACCCTCAGTCTCAATAGCCATTTCTTGACTCATTAGTAACCCATTCAGTGCTTACATTTCTCCATTCTCTCTATAAAATAGTTTTGCTTTTTGATTTTTAAAAGTTAGATTTTAAACAATAACCATTCATTGCAATGCAGTCATCTACCTATTTTTCTTACTTCTGTAGGTTCTTTCATGTTCTTTTTATTTATTTGAGTGTGTTTTTTTTTTTATAGAAGACAGTTTTTTTTCCCCCTGTCAAATTTCTGAGTTTGAGTGTTATCCTTGTTCCCCATAGCATTATGGATTATAGTTCAAACTCACAAATATGTTTAACTCCATACTGATAATGTTACCAAAGGTATTTTATTGATTATATGGAAAAAACAAACTAACACATTAAATTGAAAGTTGTAATTATGAGGAATTAATTAGCAATTATAACAAGAAAACTGAGTACATGTCATAGAATAATTCTACAACAGAGTGCAATTAAGTGTTGCTTAATTGTATAAATAGGAAATTAGGAGTTTCATATTTAAACTATGCTGTAGAAAAATAGTAATTGATGGGGGTAAGCTTGTCTTAATGAATATATTTGAGGTAAGAAACTGCAGAATTATATCACTACTTTGCAAACTTTTGTGAATAGGTATATCATAGACCATCAATGTCTACTAACATCAAACCTGAGGCACAGACATCACCCACAAAGTCACTCCGCTTTCAAAACAAGTCAAGCCAAAATCTGACCAAATCTTTAAAATCCATTATGAATACATACATCAATGTGCAAAGTGTCTAAGAGAGACTAGAATTTTAACTTAGTCAAAAACTATGATGAAATCTCAGCTGGAGAGTAGAGGAGGCACAGGGAATGACCGGAAGTACTCAGATGCCCTGATTAAAAGCGATAAATAAGTCTAGTTAAGAAACTAGACTCTAAATATTATTTGTATGGGAAAAAATACTACCCATTAAATGAGTTTAAAAGGGTTGTCCCTGGTGCCTAGATAAAACAAGAAAAGGTCAGAATGTCATGAACGGTTTGTTTTAGGCTCGGGACTTTAAAATGTTACTTGATTTTTAAGGAAATATTACTTTGAAGAAATGATTTAAAATAAAAGAAGTAATATAACAGAAAGATAGGCCTGACTACCGGGTGCCTCATCAAAACAGAGCCAACCACTATTAGTGAGTACTTATTGCACATGTGTATTGTGTGTGGTATTGCTATCTAGTGGCAGTACTCTTTATGTTTAGGGATGATGTGCCCACCCTTTGCTTGAAGGAAGTTCACCCCCTGCGCTCTCCATCCCTACACAGCCTGTGGACTCTCAAGAGTGTGCTGGCTTCTGCAAAGAATTTTTTAGCTCTACTCTAGAAACATTTCTATATCTATCTATCTATCTATCTATCTATCTATCTATCTATCTATCTATCTATCTATCTATCATCTATCTATTGCTATCTATCTATCTATCTATCTATCTATCTATCTATCTATCTATCTATCTATCTATCTATCTATCATCTATCATCTATCTATCTATCTGTCTATCTATCTATCTATCATCTATCTATCTATCTGCTTTCTATCTGTCTATCTATCTATCTATCATCTGTCTATCTGTCTATCTATCTGTCTATCTGTCTATCAATCTATCATCTATCTAATCTATCTATCTAATCTATCTATCTACCTATCTATCTATCTATCTATCTATCTATCTATCTATCTATCTATCTAATCTATCTATCTATCATCTATCTATCATCTATCTATCTATCTATCATCTATCTATCTATCTATCATCTATCTATCTATCTATCTAGCTATCTATCTATCTAGCTATTATCTATCATCTATCTATCTAATCTATCTCGCTACTGGAATCTGTCTCAACATCTCCAGCCCCTGTGACATTTCAGAACACGGTTGCAAAGGAGCTCTGACCGGAAGTCTCTGGAGCTCTGACCGGAAGTCTCTGACACTCTCAACAGAAGTCTTTGGTGAGGAGGCGTCTCCCCTGTGCGTGTGTCCGTCTTCCAAGTCAAGCTGATTGGCTGGGAAGTGGAGGTTGGAGAGGTTGAACTAAGGGAAGTTGTGTTTCCCAGATGACCTCTGCAGGGTGGCAGAGACGCAAGATGGCCTTGGGGTAAGTGATGTTCGCAGCTTTCCCCATGACCCACTTCTCTTGAGAGCCTTCCCCTCTAATCAGTAGAGATCCTTGGAGATCACGTTACTGTTTCACATCAGTTCCTTGCTTGACTGAGAAAACCATGATTACAAATGGGCATTCAGCCTCACAAAGCCAAAATGGCCATTCAGTATCACAGCCGCTGCCGAATCCCATCAACGTCCCCCTTTCTTTCCGAGCTATTTAAGCAACAGAGCACACCCTTATTTCTCTCAAAGAAATATGGAGCTACCACCCTATGAAACAAGACTATGAATGCAGATTCTTCCGAAATTGGGAGTGCTGTAAAAATAGCATTTTAAAAATTATTTCTACCTAGTATTTATTATTCTACCTAGTAGAAGATTAGGTAATATTTTAATGGTTCATTGCTATTAATCTTGTATTACTTATGTCAAATTTGCATAGATGCCATATTAAAAAAATCAGTAGGAAATGATTATTGCCAGAATGCGGAAAGAAGTATGTGTCAGTCACAAGAGATATAATAATCAATGATGTAAACTGTAAATGCACACTCTCTCTTCGTTAGCATACACATTTCAAGTTATTTTCACACATGTGGCTCCTGATTACTAATCATTTATGAAGTTGAGTTTTAATTATCCTTCAAACTAAATGTGAATTTTATTTTTGTAAATTCTTCCTTGGCAGGCTGATTCCTTTTTAACTTAAAAAACAAAACAAAATAAAACAAAACAAAAAAATACCCTCGTTTTAGTTGAAGGGCATTTGCAGAACTTCCCCCTTGCTCTGAAAATGTAACCCGGTTCCTGTCACTTGGCTTAATGTTCCACACATGTTTTCTCACTTAAACTTTGCCTCATTTGGCTGTGGTTTCTTTCTGTAGCTTTTGAAACCGTTTCTAATGGAAAAATGCAGCTGTGAGCAAGATTTCCTAAAATGTACATGGAATTAATTTTCCAGGCGTTTTCTGCAAGAGCCCCATGTATCTGAAGGAGAGACTTTGCCAAGAGGCATTTTCATATAACCAAATGAAAGCGAGAGAGGGCGGGATGGCCAGTCAAGGCCGTGAGCGGAGCCTTGACACAGAGAAGAGCGGGCAGGGGGAAAGAGAGGAGAAAAGACCTGAGTGTGAAAGATGACCCTTGTCCCGTGGGAAGGAAGGAGAGCAAAGTAAGAGGTCCTGGGAGGGCAGGAAGGGCAGACCTTAAGAAAGAAAATGCTGTCTCCTGGAACTGTTGTCATTATTTTTAAAACGTATTAGTCTTTGAAAATCTCCCATGTGTCTATAACGCTTTCGGTCATTTTACCCATCCGCTTTTGTTTTTCACCTTGACAAATCCCCCTCCTGTTTTCATGTGTGTTCGTTCGCTTGTTCTGTTTGTTGGTGATCCACTGAATTTAATCAGGATTGCTCTCATGAACACTCGTGGGGCTTCGCAGTGACTACATCCTCACAGGAAATCCCTCCTTCCCTAGCATACCTCCACCTCCCCACCCCCCACTGCCAGGAGCATCATTTTCAAAGGGCAGTCTCTAGCCTGTGTCTTCAAAACTTCTGTTTTCTGTGAGATCGATGAGTTGTACAGTCTATTAGAGATAAATAAAATAGTTTCAGCTAAAAGGTCACTTTTTAAAATAGCATTTTAAATATCACTGTTAAGATTCTTTTTTTTTTTTTTCTTTTTATCAACAGCCTTCTCTGGCCACATACTGTTTTTATAGACACTGCCAGGTTAAAAGCTGGGGTATCACACAGGGCCTCCCTAGCTGCTGAAGTGCACTGCTCATGACACTGTGGAAGCACAGACATGAGCGGATGACTTGAGACAGTGAAGCCTCCCTGTGTCTGCTCTCTGCCTGAGTTTCTGCCCTTTACACTGTAAGTTCTCAATGTCGGTGACCAAAATCCAAAACACAGACAAGAAACAAAATGTGTTCTCACTCTTAATGTGGAGTTCTGGTGGTGCATTTTTTTTTCCAGAATTGGTCTCTAGAAGAGTGTAAATTTCAAATGCGTGAGTAGTATATGTTTTCTGTTATATAATATTTAATATGTTAATTAATAATTGTGACTATGGCAGTTTTATTGCTACATGTTTATGATTGATTTACACATTCTCTACTGGTATGGATGGTTTTACAACTGACCAAACTGGCATGCTTCCTTGGCCCAGTACAATCAAGAAATTACCTTATGAGGATGCAGGCTATGTAAATATTTAAATAATCTTATTTAAATATTGGAGGACGCTGCACATGGACAGAGAACAAAATGAAGACTATGGTGTGACTGATTTAAGTGAAATAAACACAAGCAACTATGTTTACAAAATAGTCCAAACTAGTTTTTGAACAGCATCCTCAAAACTTGAGGTTGATAGAAATCTTTGAAATGTAACTGAGCTCCTTCAATGAACTCCTGCCAAATATTGAAAGGTGATTCTTAGGAATATTCCACAGTTCAGGCCTACCTTCAATAATCCAAGTGCAATTACAGTACCACCGACTATAACAATCCACTCCTGGACGTGGTTTGAAAATATGTATCGTTTCTGAAATAGTTTTGATGATTTCACGGGGGTGGGGGGGAAATCAGGCTGAGAAACATTATCCGTATTTACTTTCTGTTTGCCTGTTACCATGTTCTCAAAATCTAGCTCTTTGTAGTTATTTCGTTTTATATTTTTGGATATGGCTTTGCTTTCACTCATCCAGCGTTTTGGCTTATTTGATTGTTTGGCACTCGCTTCTCTACAGCCAAGGAATTTATATAATCTGATCACACGGAGAGATATTCACAGACAGAGCTGAGTCGCTTGCAGCGGAGGAAGAATTTGTAGCTGGAATCGTAGCAAATACCGATGCGCTGAGCTCGGTGTATCACAAAAGCCCCTTGAAAACTGGGTTTTCTTGGTGGAGGGGTGAAAGTGAGGGCATTTGTACTAGGGCTACAATTGTTTAAGGGTCTTGTATTCACAGAGCAGATTTGTTTGATGTTCTGTGGAGCTTGACACGTTATAAAATAAGGGAAGAAGTTCTTGGTGTGAAGAGCAGACCCGAAGCCTTTTATCTTGCTTCCTTTTCTTTTCTTGTGGAGACAGGAACAGATATCTTTTCACCCAAACACTGCTTCCCACAGCCAGCGGACCAAAAGAAAATACCCCACTCCAGTCCAGCTTGATAAACCAGTGAGTCTCTTGAGACTACCTACAGGAGCATGGATAACTCAGTCACAAGCATACCCCAAAAGCCAACCCCAACCCGGATGATGACCTCCTGAAGCTGCATCTGTGGAGCCCCGACCCCAGTCAAACCCCTACACCCTATCTATGTGTCTAGAGTCCCCAAGACCATGGACAGCTTGGCCAGGGTTGCTTGCAGTCAGGGAGAGGAGCAAGAGGGAGGAAGTGCCTGGTCTCTCAGTTGGGGGTTTGGTGAACTTCCTCCTTTCCTTCTGTGAGGGAATGCCTGCTGGCCTTGAGAGGCTTTGTGCAGGTAATCCCATGCACACCAATTTCCAGAGGACCGTGGCCCGACTCACTCCCAGAGGACAGAGTTCTACAGTATTGGCTGCCTCTCTGGCCCAGGCCCAGGAGGGGTTCCTCTGCACAGTCCAACGTGTCTGGTACAATCTGACCCAGTCCTGTAGATACCGGTAGGCTGTTCTCCTCACCTCTCAAATGCCACCTTCTCAGAGAAGCCTATCCTGGCACCTGAATGAATGCTGCTGAGCGTCCTCTCCCGAGTCACCAGATCCACCTCACTTTCTTCACCCCTCACGGCTTCTGTTCCCTGCAGTCACTCAGCTCCAACCTTGCTGTATAGTTTGCCATGGTTATGGTTTAATTTCCCGCCCTTCTCCTCCCAAATGCTCCAAAAATCAGAATTTTCTCCCATTTTGTTCTTGGATACAAGTGCCTTTGGAACAACATCTGGCCCGGAGAAGGCACTCAAATATTTGTGGAATGATTGGATTTAGCAAATCGGTATTGAGTGTCTGCTCTGTCCCAAGATTTGTGCTTAGCCCTGGGAATAAAAAACGACAGCAGGGTACAGCTTCTAACCCACAAAAGTTTACGTGGCGCACGTCCCAGGACACCCATCACACTTTCTGACTCAGTAGACTTTGGATGGAGTCTAGAAATTTGCCAGTCTGCCAGATACACCAGAGTTAGTTTATCCTTGGTTCCCCACTGTCCTCTGTGCTGACAGATAAGTTATATTATCATGGAATCTTTGACATAATGCAAACCTGAAATGTATCTGGCATTGAATAACCATCCCTCACTGATGAAGGGGTCATGTAATAAATAACATGTCCTTTCTGTTTTCCAGAAACACAGGCAAAAATGTTCATTGCTCATGTCTTTCCGCAACCACAGTAGAAAGGAATGCCCCAGCACAGATTAAGGAAGTAGGTGAGTGTGAAAACTAGAACACTCCTCGGGAACATTCTTTGTAGATTTCCGCTGCCTTCATCTCAGGAGGCAGATTTTAAACTGGGTGTCAATGCATCTTTAGATTTTAGTCTCAATCCTTGTACAATGCAAAGCTTGGTACATGCAGAAAGTTTGCTTTTGGAGGATCGCTTTGTACTTATGGTGGGCTGGGGTGGCACAGCTGTTCCTGTGGAAGTGAGTGGTCAAGACAGGCTGTTGCCTCAAATTCAGAGTATCCTTGTGTGTCCTTATCAGATTTAGAGCCTTCCGAGGTCAGCGTGCCTCTGTGCATTGGGTAGACTCAGACAGGTCTACTGACAGACCGCTGCACACTCACCAAATCAAATTCAACTTCAGTGTTTCCTTTTGTTTTTGTTTTTTGTTTTTTGTTTTCATTTGATTCTTGAGCCAGAAATTGTGTTGATTGGTTCCAAAGGGACAAAGGTTAGGAATGGAAAGTTTTCATGGGTTATGATGAAACACCACTAAGGCACACTTGTCTAGGGATAGAATCCAAAATAAAGCTCATCTTTGTCATTCAGAGCAAAAGAATGGCCTTATTGTTTTAGGACAGATTCATCTAGAACATGGTTGATGAACATGGTATGCTGCCCCCAAACCAAGACTCCACTGGAATAAGATTAAAATCTGTATCTGCAGTATATAGCTATTCTCAGGCAAAAAAGTTAATACAAGTAGAACTTAACTTTCTATAAGCCCAGGTCCCATTCCATGCATATGCTTAAAAAAACATTTTTTTTATTAGTTCTTTGAGAGTTTCTATTTTTGTACAACATGGTTGGATGATATTCACCTCCACAGCTTGTAGTGGTACTGTGTTTCCCAAAATATTGTTCACTCTAATAAACTTATCTGGGGCCAGAGACAGAACAGCCACAATATTGAACAGGCCTTTAATCCTAGCATTCTAAAGGCAGAGATCTGCCTGGATCTCTGTGTGTTCAAGGATATAGCCAAGCATGGTGACTCACGCCTTTAATCCCAGAAAGTGAGCCTTTAATCCCAGGAAGTGATGTCAGAAAGCAGAAAGGTATATAAGACGTGAAAACCAGGAACTAGAAGCATTTGGCCGATTAAGCTTTCAGGCTTTGGAGCAGCACAGTTCAGCTGAGATTCATTCGGGATGAGGACTGAGAGGCTTCCAGTCTGAGGAAACAGGATCAGCTGAGGAACTGGCGAGGTGAGGAAGCTGTGGCTTGTTCTGCTTCTCTGATCTTCCAGCACTCACCCCAATACCTGGCCTCAGGTTTGTTTTCATGAATAAGAACTGTTCAGATTCGTGCTACAACAGCTCTACTGAGATCCACCCACCCTTCCCTATTTTACTTGTCCCCCCCAAAAAAAAAGCTTCAAGACTAATGTGTACATGTCCCAAATATTCTTGGATGTGTGATCTTCCACCGCAGCACTTGATTTACCAGAAGTTACTCTTAGGAAAAAACGATACTGCCTTTTCCAGTAGCGAACAACTGCCGTTTGCCGCATGGGTGTGTGTGTGTTGGGGGGGGGGGGGGCGGGTATTGTGTGTCCGTCTCCCTTCTCCATTGGGCTTGCAAGCTGGGGCCCGTGCACGGTTTTGCACGCTCTCATAAGTGCTGTGGGTTCACATGTGTAGCTGTGCTGCTGTTTCCAGATGTTTCTTTGTAGTCACTTACCATCTGTGCCTCTTTAGCCCCTGAGCTTTGGGAGGAAGGGTGTGGTGTATGTGTTCCTACAGGGCTAATCTCTCTGCTGTCTCTTGTTCTGTACACCTTGGCTAGTCCTTATATGTCTTTCTCGGTCTATTATTTTCCTCCCTCAGATAGATATCCAGCACTTTATTTATTTGTTTGTTTGTTTGTTTATTTATTTATTTATTTATTGAGGGGTGAGACAGGGTTTCTCTGTGTAGCTTTACACCTTTCCTGGATCTCGCTCTGTAGCCCAGGCTGGCCTTGAACTCACAAAGATCCGCCTGCCTCTGCCTCCTGAGTGCTGGGATTAAAGGCGTGTGCCACCACCACCTGTCGATATCCAGTACTTTAATTTTTCGATTGCTGTCTTTAAACAGCCCCTATTTTCTGGAAATAGAATTGTACCAATAAATTATGCACTATTGTGCATTTGTTAATTGGCCGTGTAATCCACACGTAATCTACCCCAAATATATTTGACTGGTAGGGATTTTTTCCAGTTGTTAGCCAGAGTGTCTTTGCCAAGTGGCATAAATTCCAAAATCAGGTGATACGAACTATCCATGTTTTGAAAAACATACAGGAGCTGGTCACCAAATACTTGCTATGTGATTGGACCTTCTGTACTCAGCATCCAGTATCATCATTAGGAAGGTCCTCTGTGGTAGACGATATTGGACCCTTTCTAAAGATGAGAAAACCAAGGCCCAACGAGGTTAGTTTACTCCCCAACGTCGTGAGAGTCAATCTATGAGCTTCAGAGACTATCAGGCTCCTGACTTCCCCCTCTCTCAGTCAGCCACAGGGATGTAAAGATGTGGCTGCTCATACTAATGGGGCCTGGGCAAAAATAAGAATTGAAGGGGACGTCTGGAGAGACGGCTCAGCAGTTAGGAGCATTGTGCTTGCAGAGGAGCTGGGTTTTCAGTTCCCAGCTCCCACAAGGTAGCTAACAACAGTCTGTAATTCCAGTTCCAGGGGATCTGATTCCCCTCTTCTGGCCTCTGTGAGCACTGCACACATATGGTGCATAGACATGCATGCAGGCCAAACACCTATACATTTTTTAAAAAAATGAAGAGATAAAACAGAATATGAAATACATTATTTGGCCGTGAACACTTTTATCTAAAATCACGAAGCCAAAGTCATCTGGTCATTTGGAAATCTTTACTTTCTATGCCATGGAGTCTATGGCTTTGTCAAGTGGCAGAAAATGAATATTTACCATATATTAAAAAATGAAACCAGTGATGACCTTGGAAAACCTCTCTAATTCTAGAAACAAGAATTACATTATCACCTCTATTTTGCTCTCTAAATTGCTGATTCTACCTTCAGCCGTGTTTGTCTTCATCTTGACCCCTTTATTGGATGGTCACATCTATGATAACCTGTGGTGCCATTCTGCTTCCTTTGATAACTCTGGCTTTGCTCACATTGCTCTTACTTTCTTTTCTTTCTCCAGTTATTTTGAGTTGCCTTATTCCAATATCTGTGCTGCAGGCGTCATGCACGGCTCAGCTACAGGGTTCATTATTTCAGGTCTACACGGGTTTCTTAAGTATAGACCCACTCATTCACTCCTTAGCCATGAGAGTGTGTACTGTAGGCCCTCAACTATTCTGGCAACCTTTTGAGGTAGGTACAGGTTCTTGAGTCAAAGTTTTGGTCACTTTGGGTAATCCCTACTTACTTACTAATGATATTTCTCAGAGGAAAAAAGAAAAACACTTTAAGCTGCATAAAATCCACTGCCACCCAGTCCTAGTGAAGACGGAGAAAATCTGAAGTTTCCGTACATTCCCGGAGGGAGCACAAATGTTGGGACCATGTTAGAATGTCATCTGGCAAGTTGGTTTTTTTACAGCAAGTTAAAAAAAAAAATCTACTTAACATAGGACCCTATGATCTCACACTTAATAATTTACCCAAGGACATTTCATGCTTTTATTAAAAAGATAGAATTGTGGCGTTCATCCATGGCTCTGGGTAGGGGAGGACTGGACAATAAAGAACACAGGGGGAGTTTTGAGTTTAGCTGTTTGCGTCTTGCTTGTGGCAATGACTCTACACCTTTCCCCAACACTAAATGTATCGCCAAAGAGTGAATTTCACTGTCAGTAAATTAAAAATAAATACAGATGTTTTTCAAAAGCAGACTCCATCCTATTTGGATAATTCCTTGCCGCTCACACCTTCCAGAGACTAAACGCATTATGAAAAATGTCGTGCAGTATTTCATGTCTTGAAGTTAAGAACAGACCTCACTATTTAGTCACAAAGTCACACCTGAACTATTTTCATTAGCTTTATTTTAAATGTTTAATAAGCACGAGAGTCTGAAGAAAAACATTTCCATCCTCATTATTTTTTATGTTGTGCCAAACCTTGCGTCTACGTGAGCATGTGTGAATTTGCCTTTCAAGATCACTCGGTTTTCTTAACAAGCTCTATTTAGAAGACAAAACTTTTAGTTCCTTTAACTGATTTCCCCCATTCCCTCAGCGTATTAAACTTGATAGAGATGAATTAGTTTAAATGCAGGTGGCTACAGGAAAAAATGACGAAATCTTGAGGTCAGTTCCCACCCAGGGTTGGCTGGCCCTTTATCCAGTCACACACAGAAAACACTAAGGTGATCTCATGCCTGTAAAGGTGGACGCGTGTTCTCTAACCCAGGTGTTAAAAAGGCTTCAGACAATCAGAGAGCTGATGAAAGCCACATCTGTTCCCTTTAGACGGCACAGCTGCGTGAGAACACAGCAGGGCTCTCAGCTCTGTTTGCAGCAACTTGCTTGAAATGATGGATGTGCAGACTGCACTTGGAATTTTGATAAACACACCAGGGTGTCGATTCAAATCCAGAGTCTGGATCTCCCCCTCTTCACCTCTTTTTGTCCTGGTGCTTTCATAGTCTTTGTTAATTCCAGTAAGTAACTGAGGGACAAATAAAACAGAGCTTTCCAGATCTCTAAACATATGCCTTTGCCAGGATTCATTACTTTCATGTGTGTCTTTTAAAGTATGGAAATGACATCTTAGATTCCCATTGCACTTCAGGATTTGGGGAATGAAAAAAATGAATTTATTATTAACATAAAGGGAGGTAGCAATATAGGGGTTTTAAGCTGTGGTAAGACATTCACATTGTGAGTGAGTCAGTCATGAATCTCATTATTCCACTCAGCCTTTCATTCTCACTAAGTGTGTTTTCTAAGGAGTTCCAAGTGATATCTTTATTTGCGATCTTAACTCAATCAACAGGTGATTCCTGCTTGCAGATCCATGTTGTATTTCAAAGAAAATGAAATTAAGCTTCATCGGCTTTGGGGTTTCTTGTTTCATACCCACTCAAATTTTGCCTGGTGGTAGAATATTTGCTTCAACTCTTGGGTGGGAGAGAAAGAGGGAGGAGAGAGAGAGAGAGAGAGAGAGAGAGAGAGAGAGAGAGAGAGAGAGAGAGAGAGAGAGAGAGAGAGAGAGAGAATAACAATTATTTAGAAACATTTAAGTCAAACCCTTATTCCCTGTGGTGACCAGTTCGGGACCCACTGCTTGCTTGCTCCCTTGGAGACTAACTTGCTTACTTGAAATATCCCCAGTGCTATGGACTCAAAATCAGACGTGAAAAGAGCCGCCACAGATCACCCTGGGACGACTCTGCTTCAGAGCGGCGCAGCGTGGCTGCCGTGGCCACGCACAGCCACGAACACTGTGTTGGTCTTTGTCCCAGGCCGGTCCTCTTGGCTTGAGGTGGTTTTTGCAGATGCATCTGCTTTACTGTTTGTGATCTTCAGACATTACTAAATGTGTCCGGTCTTTCTCTCCTGTTTGTACAGTCTTACCTGGAAAATTAGAAAATCCAAAATTGACATTTCTGGTGTCAGTGAGGAGGGGTTAAGCTAGTAGTTAGAACACTTTCCTTCCCTTCCAGAAGGGAGGGAGGGAGGGAGGGAGAGAAGGAAGAAGGAAGGAAGGAAGGAAGGAAGGAAGGGAGGAAGGAAGAAAGGAAGGAAGGAAGGAAGGAAGGAAGGGAAGAAGGAAGGAAGGAAATAAATTGTAATTATAGTCTCCCTCCTTTCTAGAATACTTACTACATGCCAGGACTTTGCTACCACAATCTGGGAATCATATTATTTATAGTTCGAGGTTGTGGGAATTGTTCTCATACGAAGCTCCCCACACTGTGATGTCAGCTGCATGGTTAAATCATAGCCATCATTGCCGTCGATGTTTTTCTCTTATGCCCTGTTACATATACTCAACTCAGCTGAGCTTGGTGCCAAGGGACCTATAAACTCAACAGCTGAAGCAGCCCAGGGCCTTCCCTTCAGGGAACTTTTATGCTATGGTAACCAAGTGTCATAGATGGTCCCTAAGCTCCGAAGTTACCATCTCTGAAAGCTCTGTTAGCAGACCACTGAACTCGCCTGCCCACCCTCCACCTCTGCTGACTCCCCCTGCTCACTCCTTTCAGGCAGGGATGCTGGGAGCCTGGGGGGTCACAGGCAACCTCTGTGCTGGACTCTGCTCCCTCCCTCCCTCCTCCGCTCCCTGCTGGGAACGCATCAGCACAGGCACCTACCGCAAGGGTCTGACCCCCTTGCCAGAGCTCTCTAGACCCCACAAGAGGTTCTGTTTGCAATCCCTCTTTGTACTGCAGCCCTTAAAATAATGTTCAGAGGACTAGGGGAAGGGTCCGAACCACAGGAAAGAAACAGCAGCCATTGCCATGGTCACCATGCTGCTTTAAAGCAGCACGTTGTACTATTTTCCTTCTAGTGTCCAATAAACCAGAGTCCTTGCACCCTCATCAGAGGACTCAGGCTGGTCTGGGTCACTTGGTTGCCAATTATAAGGGTTATGGGTTTTGGCTTTTCTTTGTTAGCGATTTATAATTATTATTCTGCCATTTAGTGACTCTCACTGAATCTAAAAGAAACAAAGGGTGAATAAATAGAGAAACCTTTTGCTTAGGATATGCACAAATGTAGCTCTTTCCCTGTATTTGTTCACTGTGGGTAGATTTTAATGGGGGGCAGGTAATTCAGAATTTTTTACTTTAAGTTTTTATTTTCAGAAGTATTGCAAGTTCCTTTCTTTCTTTTTTAGATTTATTTATTATGTATACAGCATGTTTGCCTGCAGGCCAGAAGAGGGCACCAGATCTCATTACAGATGGTTGTGAGCCACCACGTGGTTGCTGGGAATTGAACTCAGGACCTCTGGAAGAGTAGCGGTGCCCTTAACCGCTGAGCCGTCTCTCCAGCTGGAGAGTTTCTTTCTTTCTTTCTTTCTTTCTTTCTTTCTTTCTTTCTTTCTTTCTTTCTTTCTTTCTTTCTTTCTTTCTTTCTTTCTTTCTTTTTTTTTAATGGAATGTTTTCACTATTGTGGTCTGGTAAACAAAAATAAGTAAGTGAGGATTCCACTTTCTGTCTCTGTGAATAATCAAAAAAAAAAATAATCACGAGTCACAGCATTTGACAGTTATTTCTGCCAATCGGCCATTTTTAACTACTTTATATTTCTTTTTTATAAAAAAGAAAGAAAAAAGAAGGAAGGAAGGAAGGAAGGAAGGAAGAAAGGAAGGAAGGAAGAAAGGAAGGAAGGAAGAAAGGAAGGAAGGAAGAAAGAAAAAAGTTTCAACCGGAGATTCTTAACTGACTTTTCAATTTTTAATTTTGAGGCTATAATGATTTTTTCCAGTTCACTCCTCAACTGTCCAGTCAAATTCTGATAGTTGCTCACCTGCCTTTTCCTCCGGCTTCTTTAGGTTGACATCTGCCAGGATTTATTCTTTATCTGTCTGTCTTTCCACCCAGACAACACCACATTAAAGAAAGGAGTAGCATCCTTTCTCTTTGTAGTCTTGGTATTTAGAAGGTGATACCAAATGCATTTATTGAACCAAAAGAGGGATGGATTTTTTTAAAGGGTGTGAATATGAAAAGCCAGCTGAGGCTGAACCCCGTTGATGTGACTGAGAGTGTTGACCCATAGGAATCGTATTCAGTGAGGCAGAAGGATGTGGGTTTTGGCAAGCATTTTAGAAAGTATATATTGGGATGTAGGCTTCTTTGTGATGTCTGCGTGTTATGGGTAGAAACACCTGTCCCTGGGGACTGGACTAGTATCCTGTGCTTAGATGGCCATTGGAATGCACTGTAAGTCAAATGTTCCCCCTGTGTTTCTTCCACATAAACAATTTTTAAAGATTTACCTTTACTTTATGTTTACTTATGTGCATATGTAAGTGTGAGTGTGCGCCACCTGCGTCTGCGGGCCAGAAGATGCACTGGATCCTCTGGAGCTGGAGGTACAGGCTGATGCGAGCCTCCTGGACCAAATCCAGGTCCTGTACAAGAGCAATACACGCGCTAAACCTCTGGGCCTTCACCCCACTCCTCAGGTAAACACTATTTTGATGACAAGAATATTAGTGGCAATTCCTAAGTAGGGTATCTTATATCTTAGATATTCAGGAGTATTAGGAAATAGCATAACTGTACTTAATTTTCTTAAAATTATTAATATAACAATCACTTTACTATTATAAAGACTTTTTAGCTGTTTTTGGACAATTTTGCCTGATACATGAAGAATTTTAAGGCATTTAGAATATGTATCATAAATATAAAATACATTTTAAGTATATGAGATATATACTTAAAGTGTCTTAAAAGTAAGGAGTAAGAGACTAGAACATCCCGTAATTGGTAGAAGTGATGTTGCTTGCATTCCATCTCTTCCAGCATTTGCTTTAATTACAATTTACTACTTTTTTAGCAGATATTCACATGGACTATTACTTCAGTGTAATAATAAGAAGAAGAAGAAATAAAAATAAAATAAAAAATAAAAGAAATACAACTCAATACAGTGACATTCTGCTATACTCATAGATCAGTGCCTTGCTCAGCTAACACCAGACGAGCATCCTCCTGCAGCAGATGGGAACAAATACAGAAACCCACAGTCAAACATTACTTACACACACACACACACACACACACACACACACACACACAGAGAGAGAGAGAGAGAGAGAGAGAGAGAGAGAGAGAGAGAGAGAGAGAGACAGACAGACAGACAGACAGACAGACAGACAGACAGACAGACAGACCTTGGAACACTCAGCCCTACATGGGATGTCTCTATCAAATCTCTCCCCCTCAGGGTTCAGGGAACTTTGCAACAGAGGAGTTGGAAAGAGCGTGAGAGCTGGAGGGGCTGGAGGACACCAGGAGAACATGGTCCTCTAAATGAGCACAGCAAAGCTCATGTGAACTCACAGACTGAGGCAGGCACGCACAGGGCCTGCATTCCAGTTTAGGGTTCTTACGGGATTCCTGAGTGCAAAGGAGTGGATCTCTGATTCCTGTGCCTGCTCTTGGGCTCTGTTCCTTTGGGTTTGTCTTGTCCAATGGTGATGTGTTAGCTTTTGTTTTATCTCACTACATTTTATTTTATTATTAAAAAAAAAATCTCAGTGCAGATTTTGGGAGGAACACAAAGAATTTTGAATAAACTTGTGGCTTTTGTTTTGCAGAAACCTGGCAGACTTTCTAGCGATCTGCAAGAGCCCAGCAGAAATCCAAATTTTTAAAATATTTTGCGGGAATTCTCAATTTTTAAAATATGCAGACTCAGATCCTCTCATGACCAAGAAACACCAAGTGACTAAAGTTCACAAAACAAAAGAAAAATAAATATTTTAAAGTCTACTTCAGCTGTTACAGTCATTTGTTCTAGGACAATGGATCAAATGGTGTCAGTTTGCTTTGAATCACTTTCTACGATTACTTTTTCAAGAAGAAAAAAGTCCAAAACATTTTCAGTAAATAACAGAAAAGTTTAATGAGTTTTCTGACGAAGGCATTTCATGGAAATAGTTTGAATTGAGACATTTGAGAGCCGTTAACACAAACAGTGTCAGAATAGCTGGTGTTTATAGCAAATTGGGGTTTTAATGAATTTCAGCCAGTTTTATCGTTTTCCCATCCTATCCACTGTCTCTGTTGGCCGTTCCTTGCTAGTCTTTCCGGGAATGGACGTTTTTCGTCCAGTAGACTCCGTTCTTTTAACTTGGTCATTTCCGGTAGGACCCCCACTTTTGTTTGGGCTCATTTTCCCATTGTCTGATAAATGGAGTCACTGGAAGGAGAAATCCCAAGGGCTAGTCAGAGAAGCAAACTCATTAATAGGAACTGGAAAGAACCTGAGGTATAAGGAAATAAGGCAGACTAATGGTCCTTGTTAACTGGACCTGCAGGTGAATATGTCAGTGGCATTGGGTCTTCTGGAAGGGAGACATCTTTCTTAGCAGGCTAGCTCTACCCAGAGAACCACTTCCAGCAGGTAAACCCGAGGAAATGACTCCCCGGAGAATTCCACCTAAGCTATGCCCCATCCTCTGAAGGAAGCATGGAAATATTTCATCTTGGCTGTGTGAAGAGCGTCATACAGTCTCGTGGAGATTTTATCCAACTGTCATGTCCACTGTAGGAAAGATGGACAGACTGAGAGGAACATGAGAGGTGAGGTTCCCTCCGATCTGAGACCTTCAGGAAGGTCATGAAGAGGATCCTGGGCCAGACCTCTGATCTTTGAGAGGAATGCTGTGAAAGAGAAACTTCTAGACTTGCCATGGATACGGTACTCATGAGCTCACATCACAGCTGCTGTGGCCACCTCTACAGTATCAGTCCAGGAAAAATTCTGTCATAGATGAGGGTGGTGCCTTCCAGTCCCCGTCTCTTACCGAGGAGCTACCAGCGATAGACAGCTGTTGGGACTGAAGATCGTTCTCCCTTTATGTAAATGTGTGCCTGCTGGTAGATTTCCTGGGCTGCAGTGGGTGCCTGCCCCCCCCCACATATGAGCAACACTGGACTTAGTACCACCTCCCCCCCACCTATAAAAGTGCATGAAGTTGTCAGGGTGCCACATTGAAGAGTCTTGGGGGAAGCTGAAGTGGGGATATTGGGAGTGGATGTGATCACATTTCATTGTATACATGTAGGAAATTCTTAAGAATAAAGAAAATTAATTTTAAACCTCTCTGACCCTTGGCAGTGAAACTTGACAGTCCAGTCCCATATGTTAGCTCAATTACCAAATAATTAAAACACTGTTTTTAAATGTCATTATTATTTTTTTTAATCACTGACGAAATTGTCCAAAAGATGGTTAAGAGAGAAAAATATAAAAATAATTTTCTTCAGACGGGAGAATATGTTTAATTTTAACAAAATGTTCCTTCCAGTCTGCTTACAGTTTGACAGTAATTGAAGGAACGCTAAGAATTCCCTTTGTTTGCCCATGACAGATCCTCAGTGCGACCACAGAAGAAAAGGTTCTGTGCAGCCCCAAACACGAATGTGTTTAAACACAAAGCTGTGCACCGTGCCTGCTCGTCTTCCTCTGGCGTCATCTGTCCATGGTGGCCTTGATCCACAGCTCTTCAAGTTCCTCCCTCTGGCTGATCCCTCCCCTACGTCTAAGGAGGAGAATGTTGAGAGGGCGCCAACTCCTGAGGGTTTCATCTCTGTCTTCCTAAAGCTAGCTGTCTCCCTTTCACCTCACCATTTGCAAATGGTCTGCAGCCCAAAGGAAGCGCGCGCGCGCGCGCGCGCGCGCACACACACACACACACACACACACACACACACACACACCAACTTCTCAACTTTCTCTTTTTTCCCTTGAAGAAGGTTGGTCATTTGGCAAAGATGTAGGAAGCTCTGAGGATCTGTCCCCTGCCCACCTCTCCTGCCTCCTCTGCCATTTTTTTCTCTTCTTATTAAATTATAGAAAAGCTCATCTTAATATGAAGCGGTTTGTCTCATATCTTAACCAAATTAGTGCTCAGATCATGTGGATACTGTGCTGGCCAAGCAGTCATATCAGAATACATTGAAATATCGTGGATCCACAGTGCGCATCACATTCTCTTCCCCTCTCCTCCCCTTCCCCACCCCTGACTTTTACTCCATCTTTTTAAACAACAACCCATCCTGACTTGACTCATTCTTGCTTCTCATTCCCCTCGGTGTCAATGTGCTGTTTCCAGCCTAAGTATTTTCAATGCTGATAAACATTTCTTTAAAAAAAATGTTAATTATGCTCAATATTGAAGGAATGATATCGTAACTATGGTTGGGGTTTGCATATATTGAGAGAAACATTCAGCAGTTCGTTGGAGTTTCTCTCTGAGTGTTACGAGTAACTAAACACGCTCTGAATTCCTGCTGGAACCATGGTGGTGGTAAAGCTGCTTTAGGGACTCCGAGGACAAGTTATTGATTGTCTCGAGTCTCCCGAGCTGGCTGGCGTGTGCTGCGGAGTGAGGGGGCACCCTGCGAGGCGTTCCCAGGGAAGCAGGGATGCGCGTTGGGGTGCACGTGAGACATGTGACGTCAGCCTCTGCAGTGGCCACAGTGATCTGCGAGGGGATGGTGTTCTTAGGGGTCCAGCCAACACGCTCACTGCTCTCAGGGTGGGAGCTTCCATTTCTGCCGTATTCTGCTGGAGGGTGGAAGTTTCCCACGAACCTCATGGACCGACCGGCAGGTTTTCAGAACGAGGCTGAGCCATGTGTGGGGAGAAGTCGTGTTTACACCCCAGAGCAGCTCACTTACAGGAACAGGTTGGTGGTAAGGAAAATGGCCTGGATGTAGGGTTTACATAGAAAAGTGAGTCCTGTGTGAGAAATGAGGCAGGGATAAATAGGATGGAAGACGGTGGTGTGTCGTGGCTGCAAGTGGAAATCCCAAGGGAGGCATTGGAATGCCTGGACCTTCACTAGGGACCCGACAGTAAATCAAGAATCAGATAAATGAAATACAAACCTTACAGCGTTCTTCTCCGACTGTTTTCCCAGCAAAGTGAAGGAAGAAAACTTTGAATAGCCTACCGAAAGTAACCGGAGCTTGGGACAGATGTGGTCAGGATGCTATCTGAGGGAATTTGAAAGTGGCAGCTAGCACTGGAATTTCTGAAACGTGTAAAACGATTTCTTTATGAACTAGTGTAAAACTTTTCACTAGGCCCAAGATGGTTTTGTAGGATCATACTATAGTTCCCAGGCTGCTCTCAAACCCAAAATCCTCCAACTTGTACCCTACCAGTATTGGGGTTACAGGCATGAGACATCACATGAGGCCCCAAATCTTTAAGTAATTGCTTTAGGGGTGGAAAAAATGGCTCCCCAGATACAGGTGCCTATGCATAAGCCTGATGTTGTGAGTTCCATTCCCTGAACCCATGTGGTGGAGGAAAGAATCAACTCCCCCAGGTGGTCCTCCGACTTCCACACAGAGTGCTACTGTATGTGTGTGTGTGCCACAGTAAATAAACTAATATAATAAAACTAAATAATGCCTTGGACTTCAAAATTGAGGAAAAGTGTATATACATACATACATACATATATATACACACACTACATATATGTGTGTGTGTGTGTGCAAGTGCACGTGTGCGTGTGATGAATGCAGGTGTGAGTGTACAATGATGCACATATGGAGGTCAGGGGACAACTTTATGGAATCAGTTCTTTCCTTCCACCTTGTCGTGGATTCCAGGGATTGAACGCAGGCGTCTAAGCTTGCCTGGCAAATGCCTTTGCCCAGTGAGCCATCTCGCAAGCCCTGGAAAACGTTTTTTCTTTGTTTTAAAACAACTTTGTACAGACACATTTAAGAAATTTGTCATAAACATACTTAAATATGAATATAAAAACAAAGCCATTTTTGACCAAGTTCTTAATAAATCTAACAAATCGAAGGCTGGGAGATAGAGGAGGGTTATCATTATTGGGGTCTGCCCCCATTGGACCCTCAGTGTGACCAACAGCCTCGGGCACAACTGGGGAGGGGAGTGGGGGCCACAGAGACTGGACTCAGCCAGACATCCGACATCCGCACAAGGGATGAGCAGGGCCTGGCTGGATGTTAGCCGTCAAGCCTGAGGAAGAGCTCTGTTCACTACTGTCTGCCATGCATCTAAATAAGGACCGTGCTCAGTCAGATGCCAGGGGAAGGAGAGAAGAGAGGGTGAAATGGTCCCACAGTCACTACAGACCTGAATGGGACAGAAGGACACTAGGTGTCCTCCACTCTTTCAAGACTCTGCCTTCAGACTAGGGAGGTGGCTGAGTGGCAGAGGGCTTGCCTAGCATGTCTTACCTCTGAATTATATCCCCAGTACTACCCAAAACATCAAAACCTGTGCGGGTCTCAGTACCAAGACTGATGAGGCACACTGTTTCAATGGACATAACTTTATTCTGCTTATTTTCTGATCATGGCAGGAGTACATGTTTACTTAAAAAAAAATCCCAATGGTTTCCATGGCAACGAGAAAACCATTTGTTAGTCCAGACTCTTGTAACAATGTCACTATCACTGGAAACCACGTTTAGAGCCATAGCTTTTAAAAAGCATTTGAGGCTACGGGGTGACTTCACCGAGAGGCAGAGACAGATTTGTCCCAGGGGAGATGGGAACTTGGTATCTCTTTTAGGCAAGATCCCAAGCAAGCCTGACTCCAGAGAGAACTTCCCTGTTTCCAAACCATAAATAGTACAAAGCTTTGTGCATTGCTTCTTATGCATCAATGTCAGTGTCATGGACAGCAGAAATGTGCCATGATCTTGCCTTAGTCTTGCAGAATCTAGAGATGGTCTAGATTTGTGTGGGAGTCTTTCTCTAGTACATATCCAGTTTTGCTTTAATGAGAGTCCTTTTCACAAACAGAAACACACTGAAGCAGGTATCGGTCATGTTTTAGATCCTTCTGGATATTTTTCTATATTTCAATACATATATTTCAGATATAAAATCTGAGGATCTTTGAACTAAAGAATATTCCACATATTAAGTTATGGAAAATGTCTATCAATAGATGAATGGATGAAGAAAACATCAAACATTTGCTGAAAGAAATACTGCTCAGCCACGAAGAGGATGTGATCTTGAAGGATGTATGGGAAGTAAAATAAACCAGGCAAAAAAAAAAAAAGGTAAGCATCACCTGACCTAACTCATCTGTGGAATCTAAAGAAGCTAGAGGAAGTTGAGAGCAGAGCAGTTTTCAGAAGATGGGACAATGGAGGGGACTTATAGGGAGGGATTGGCTAATGAGCTATATCAAACAAGAGGAATAAAATTTAATGTTCTTCTCTTCTCCTGTAGGGTGGATATGGATGACACTAATGTCCTTCATACTTCAGGTAGTGAGGGGATGGAGCTGAATATGCTCAGCTAGAGAAGTGATGTCAGTTTCTGGTATTGGATGTGCTAAGCGCACTTAATCATCGAACAAGGTAAATATAAATCAAAATATCATACCGGACCCTGTGAGCATGCACTGCTATTGTGGATCAACCAAAACAAAGATGTAAGCACAAGAAAGAGTCACCACAAGCCCTGCTGGCATGTCTAAGAGCCTGTGTTACCACAGCGTGGCTCCCGGCAGAGGAGGGGAAGCACATAGGGAGATGGGCCGGAGATTGTGAAAATGCAACGAGCTCTTCTGTCCGCCTAGGAGCCTCTAGAAAGGAGGGCTTGCAGTTCTATTGCGCCTGCGCATCTTCAGCATGCAGTAGGAAGGATGGGGCTCAACACCGTGAAAAGATGTCACGCAGTGGTCACTTGATGCTCTACTTCATACAGCATCAGCCCTCTGTTCTAGTATCAGTTGCATCCCAGTGTGCTTTGAGGGACTGCTCTCCTTCACTGGACAGCGCTTTCAAGAGCATTTACATACATGACTAAGAAGTCAAAGTGGGCTTGCTCCCAAGTGCGCTCACTTCCCCCCATCGCCCTGCCCAGGTAGCAGCTGTAAATGACACCTTACAGAGACGACCCAACATTTGTTTGTGAGGAGTCTCTGGTTCTGATTTAAAGAAAATTGAAAAGCAATGGCTGATCATCTTTCCTGTGCTGCTCAGTGTTCATTCAATTAATTATAATTAATACTTATAGTATTATATTAATATATTATAATGGTAATAATAGTTTCAATTAATTAATTAGTCTTCCAAGGTTGATTTCTGCAAGCTGAAGCCAAAGAAAGTTAACTGATAGAGAGGATGAATAAGTGAATGAACCAAAGGATCCATGTAGGAACTCAACAATAATCTGAACTTCCCAATGTAGTCTTAGAAGCAAGATAAAATACTCAACATAGAAACAAATGTACTGAGAAATACCCAAATCCAGCTGCTAACATTACTTCCTAAGCTTATCACTGGGTGAAATGCTTTCAGGACCCTTTGGCATCTATGGATTAGAATAAAATGTGTATCTCTACTGGCATAATCTCATTAACAACTTAATTAGTAATTAGTAATCCCAAAGGCTAACAGCACTGCAATTATTTTCATTTTAATTTCCATGTTCTTATCAAAAAGACAAAATCAATGAAGGCATTCAGGTGACAATCGGTAATTTAAATATTTAAACCAAAAATATGAAATAATATTTATGTAATAATAATATAATCATATTTAGACTCTGACTTTGACCTTATTCTGCTCCTATTTTACTTCCCTGAAGCAGTGTGGAAATACACTCTTCTAACGACGCTGACTGTTCTACAGTCAGCGGACTTCCACATATAACCACAGCACAAGATTTAGTGTGTAGAGAGGGAGGATCAGAGAAACCAAATAATTATATCCAGGGCCCTGCTCATCCCGGGGATTCCTGCCCCACTAGAAGGAGCCCTGTTTCCTCATCACAAATGGCTTTAGAAGAGAAGTCTCTCAAGGACAGACTTACCACTACCTGTAGGTTTGCGTTAATGTCGCAATTCTAAATAATGGCAGAGGATTTACCGATGTCATATGTAGGCCAAACACATTTGTGGCAAGCAAATTGCTGGTTGGATGTGTGGGCAGAATTATGGTGTCTAAAATACAGCATAGCCTCTCATTATCACACAATTCCTAGTAGAAAGTATATAGAAAAGGGGTCCAGACCCAACTGAAGAGGGCTGCTGGGTGAGCGATGGAGTCAGCAGCTTGTTGCTCTGCCTCTGGGCACTCCCAGGACAGGGATTAGGGAAGATGAATAGTGACTACCTTCGCCAGAACTTTCTTGTCTTCCCTCAGACACATGGTCACTTCCCTCCAGCAGGCAACATGGCAACAGATGGATAGAGATCCTCAGAACTCAGTCTCCTTCTGCTCTTTGCCCCAGGATTCCACTGAGAGTTCCTCTTAAGAGCAGAACCCTCAGGAAGAGCAAAATACTTTTGCATGAGTCTAGGGTGCTGTCTGGAATGTCTCTGTTCCCGCAAAATCCAGTCTGTGGAGTGTAAAAGAAGATACGTGATTCCTTATTGCTTTGGAGTGAGTGTGGTCTTGCCTTTTCTGGTCCGGATCACCCAGCACATTTAAAGAGCTGCCACATTTAAAGGGGTGGCTGTCAGATAGAATTTGAAAATAGTAATTGTCCTAGGTGACATGGAAAAATGATTTCTAAGTCTAAGCTTCAAAGGATAGTGCCCTTGTGTGTGACCCATATAATTCTATTTACAGTTGAGTGTCTATCACCATGGTAAGCAGCCCACCATTTATCAAACGATTCTGTATGTGTGATGCATGCACGGAACACAACAGACATGAAACACATCAGGATGTGGGTGTAACTCAGCTGGTAGAGGGACTACCTAGCAGGCAAGAGGCTCTGAATAAACCAGGCATAAATAACAACAGACACCTGTACTCTGCGCTCTGGGGTAGAGGTAAGAGAGTCAGAATTTCATGATTATCTTCAGCTTCCTAGCAAGTTTGAGGCCAGCACAGGCTACATGAGACCTATTATAGAAAGGGAGGAAGGAAGGAAGGAAGGAAGGAAGGAAGGAAGGAAGGAAGGAAGGAAGGGAAGGAATTGGCGGGTTTGCATAGAAAATAGCTATGGCTAACATTTATTGAACTCCAGCTGTGAATAGTAGGCCATCTTTAATAGATACAATGCTAGGCTCTGTAGGTTGCTGTCTACGTCTCCTGACCGCATTTATTTGCACATCACAGTGCAATCCATTAGGATGAAGGAATTATGATTTTGTATTGGTCTTTTAAAAATTCACCTGGCTGGCATTTCTGTGGCCTTGCACCTTTTCCCCCTTGCTCTTGACTTTCCACATGTAAAGAGGTCAATAGAAAGATGGCCATGCACATTTGTAAATTAAATTATGTTCAACAAGGCCATGTCTGCCCTAACATGATGGTCTATACCCCCTCAAACCATGAACCTAATCCACTTGTCCCTCCCTTAAGATGTCCCTTGCTCTAAGAATGACCGTTAATGTACCTGTGACCGGACAAAGTCTCGGGGATTGGTAGCTGGGTGAAAGAGGACACACTCCCTAGTGGGTCCTTTATCAACATCTGTTGAATACATACACGGAGAACAAATGGAATGTTCATAGTTGTTTACTGAGTAGATACTTACTGAACACCTCCTGTGTGCCAACCCCTCTTCTAGATGCTGAAGACAGGACATCCAGTGGAACAAATGTTCCTGACCATGTAAGGTTTACAGTCTGGCGAAAGAAAAGTCGATGACTTACCCTGCCTGTATATGACTTGGTTCTGTTTTGTTCCTTCAGTTGTGCTTTGCAGAGAATCTCCCACCAATAGGTGGCGTCGGGGTGCTAGAAAAAAATACACCTTGGGTCTCTTGACCCAGAAACACATCCTCGTTTTAGCAGAACTTGCCAAGACATTATCAAGCCCATAGCCAGGGCCACTACCATTTTATGTCAGTGTGGGAAGTATCCCGTTCCTCTTATGAGAGGACTAAAACGGCAAGATAAAAGTCATTATATCCGCTGCTTAGATAAATATCAAACTTACTCGCAGTGACCTTCCCAATGGTTTGCTTTCCACAGGGAGACCTACAAAGGATGATCTCATGTTTGAAAGGCACACAAGCCATTTGAGTGTGGTCTTATGGGAAGCAACTCGGTTGAAGAGACCCTTTCATTAGCCCAGAAACAAGCATGGGGCTCCGAACAGCCTCGAGATACTGTGCTCACAGCTCTGCTCACAGCTCATGACTCTCCGGATATATATATATATATATATATATACCTAGACAGCTTCACAAATAAGTTTTATATATATAAATATAATATAAAATAAATATAAATATATATAATATAAATATATATATAAAACTTATTTGTGAAGCTGTGTCGGTCCCCTTCAAGATTAAAGAAAAATAATGGTTTTACGGGGAGCTATAGCTGTGGTATTTAGAGATGACAGAAGTGGCTAGGGGAAAAGATAAACGTTGCTGGAAGAAGCAGTTCATACACGTGTAAATTAGGTTAGTAAATCAGAGTGACTCCTCCAGTGTTTTTTTTTTTTTTTTTAAAGGCGTAACCATAAAGATATAATTTTACTCACTGTAACATTTTACGGAGAACAACAAAATAGTGATGCTTAGGCAATCGACCTGGTACTTAACAGAATTCCTTTCCTGCCTGGGGAAGGCCGTTGATTTATTGGGAAATCATTGAATAAACAGAGGAGTAGGTTTGAAACAGCCACCTTGCAGACAAGGTGTTGCCGTGCGCTTATTTTTACAATCGGAGATGCTGCTGGAGTCAGAAATCATTGCTGGCGGCTTACAGGAGATGTTCGAGTTGGCTCTCAATTTCCAAGGGGGGATATGGGTAAGAGGGAGCTCAGGGCTTTACGTTTTCATAGTTCCTTGGTACATTGCTGAACGTAAGACTCAGTTTACAGACTTGCAAAGTGTTCACAGTTGGGGATGGAATTCTCTGACAGAAAAAGCAACTGGGATGGGTTTACTGTACCCTAGATACAACTTTTCTATGCTAATGGAGACTTCCGCGGTCTCCTCTAACGAAGATTACTGTAAGTAACTTAGTCCAAAATAGAAATGGGTCTGGATTGTGGCTTACACGAACTTCTTTCGGTGGGAGCAAGGATATGCTTCTTACTTTTCAGTTCAGCTCTCTGTCTATCCCTGCAAGCACTAGAAAGTCTGACCCTCTCCTTGAAGAAATACCTTCTCCACCACTGCTATTCCACCTCCATCCAAAGAGCTGGGCTCTCTCTCCAGGCACCAGCTAAGTTGGCCAGGAAAGCTGCAGTTATGTGAGACCTCAGAAGAGAAGCCACCACACTCTGATTCCCGTTATGTGCATATTGCCCCCGGGGCCTGACCTAGCCCACACCTGGCCTGGCATTTTAGCAGAGAACACGTTTAAGGCGATCTGATTTGACTGGATCGCATAACAGTATGCACTTCTCAAGTGGTTTTAGATCCTAATAATAAAGAGTCAATGCTCTACCTAGGTGCGGCAGCATATGCCTCTGTCCCAGTATTTGAGAATACTGAGGATGATGAGTTCAAGGCCAGCCTATACTACAAACTAAGACACTCTCACAACAACAACACAGCCCTTCCAACAACCAAAACCAACAGTAGGAAAACACAGCAAAAGTATCAGTACTCAAGTATTTGGGGGAAAAATCAGAAAAAAAAAATTCCTCTTTGTAATTCTATCTGCTGAAAAAGGATTGTGGCCAACAGTGCTTCTTAGTTACAAGCAATCAAATGAAATGATGTGTAAGTGTGTGTGTGTTGTGTGTGTGGTGTGCATGTGAGTATGGTGAGGGTATGTGTGTTGTGTGCGTATGGTCTATGTGTGTGTGTGGTATGCATGTGTTGTGTGTGGCATGTGTGTGTACATGTGTGTGGTGTGTTTTGTGTGTGTGTTCATGTGTGTAGTGTGTTTATGTGTACTGTGTGTATAGTGTACATGTTTGTGGTGTGTTTTGTATGTCATGTGCACAGTGTGTGTGTGTGTGTGCACGCATATATGTATCTCTCCGTCTTTTCATGTATCTGTTTATCAGCAACTGGAAGGTTGATTATGGGGCCGAGAGACAGAAATGCAGGCAGACCTTGTATGCGAGAGACCTTGGCCCTGGGTGACATCAACACTCTTCATGTTTTTACCCTCTGAAAAATCTATTTTTTTCTACTTGTTTTATTCCCTCAGCGTTTTCTTGGCGTAGATTAATTACAGATAACGATGGGTTGTTCATCTGAGCCTCAGTCTGTTTTGTTCAGAGTCACGGACACCCTGTTTAAAATGCACACCCATTATTTCCAGCTTTAAATTAAGTTTCCAATATGAATCCACAGGGCTGTCATGTTCAGGTTGTTCCCTATAAAAGAGCATCACATCAGATTATTTCACACACATGTCTCCGTTCCTGAGTGGCAGCACCACCCTTTTTTACGATAATTATTGGCTTCAGAGTTGGGCTATTTATTTACATTGGTAATTTTCTGATAGTTGTAGGGTACTACACTAGAAAGATAAATACATATATAATAGCAACTCTGTGCTCACGGAGGCGAATCAAACACAATGTCAGACACATGGGCACACACCATGTGTGATGGTTGGTGCTGATTGCCAGTTTGACAGGATTGTAATCATCTATGAGACGAGCTAACCATATCTAAAATACACACTGCCTCTATGTAAGGAGCTATTTTGGCAGATGATACACCCATTGAACATCCATCTAAAATATGAACCTCTTATTAATATTAGTCCATGTTCAAGTCTGACATTTTATATTTTGGCTTATTTCATCTGGTGTCCATTTACTGTACCCTGATGATATTGGTGAGTTCTTGATTTGTGTATACAACTATTTTCCTCCACTATAGATGGCTGTGCGGGGGCTGGGGAGATGCCTCAGCCATATGAGTGCCTATTTCTCTTTCAGAGGACTTGCATTCAGTTAGCACACATGGTGGGCAGCTCACAATTGCCCGTGACTCCAACTCCAGGAGTCGAGGGCCTCCACAGGCCCTGCACACACGTGGCATGCACAAACACAGACATGCACATACACATGGATTTTATAAAGCACTATGCAATAATCAGTATTCACATGCAATTAGTAATCTTTAAAGTCCTGCATGCACTAAGTTAGAGATGAAGATGTCCGGGGGAGAATCTATAAATTAAATGATAGCTGCAAAAAGATTCATCAGTTTTAACACAAAATTAATTTCTCATACAATTCAGCAGTGTGTTACCTGGACATATTTGAAGTTATGTTAAGTAATAAAATGCCAAAGTTGTACTAGGTATAAAAAATTAAGTGGATCCTGTCAGAAAATAGAAAACATTATGCTTAAAAAAAAAATAACTGAAGTACTGAAACCATCCAATAAAGTTTCAAAGAAAATGAACGAACTGTGTATGAGCGTCCTTTCTTGTTGTAACAAAACACCCGAGAGAAGCAAGCCGTGTGGGGAGATTTATTTTGGCTCATGGTTTTGGTCTGTCGTAGACAGCCAGGCAGAGCTGACAGTGGGAGCATGTGGCTTAGGCCTCTTACATCGTGCAGTGTCAGAAGTAGAGGGGCTAGAACAGAAACATGGCCAGACTGTAACTCAGAGGCCTCCTGGCAGTGAGCCACCTCTACCATCCAGGCTCTATAAACTCCCAGAACGGCACTAGTGGCTAGGGACCAGATATTGAATCATAACAGCCTAGAGGGGACATTTCAGATTCGACCCGTAATATTCTGCCCTTAATCTCCACAGGCTCATGGCCATCTCATAATGCAAAATACGCCAGTCCAAATTCAAGAATCCTCATGGTTCTGGTAATCCTAACACTGTAAAAAACCTCCTTAGTTTCTTCTAAGACTTAAAGCAAACTTTAACTGCTAGCACAGTGATGTAAAAGGCACAGGGCACACGTGTCCATTTCACAGGAGATAAATTGGGACATAGCAAAGAACATTGCTCCAAGGTTGAACCAAAGCAAACTCCAACGCCAGCAGGGTAAACACAGCTTGCAGCCTGTGTCTGGCATCCAGGACGTTCTCCTTGGCTTCTGTAGGCGTCTATGGCCTTGCGGTCTACAGCATGCATGGGTTTTCTCTCATGCAGACTCTTCACTGTTCCTGTTTAGAAGATGCCCCACACCCCTGACATCTTGAGCATCTTCATGTGTCTATTGTAGTTTGGTACCCACTCTTCAAACTGTGCACATTGGCCTCCCAGGGCAACTCTGGCAGGGAGTCTGGACTTGTCACACATGGGCTGGTCTCACAGCCTTTCCTCCAGAACGTTGGTGCAAGTCTTCAGAAGAACATCATCCGTTGTATCCTGCACACGGTGCCATGTGGATAAAACAAGTTTGAGATGTCCCCAAGCCCTGTTAGACCAGACGTCAGCAACCGGTGCAGCTGAGCGGAAGAAAATATCTCCCTAGACAGAAAGACAGCCCTGGAATGCTATGTTCTCAGGTCTGGTCTGTGTAAAGGACAGCTCTCAAATTTGCTTTCACTGGAGACTTTGATGGAAGGGACCCTGTCTTGTCTCTAGTGCACCTTCCCATAGCCTAGTGCAAGGCGTTCACTTTTGCTCTAGTAATGCTTATCTCTGCAACAATCAGAGCTATACCATCCAAACCCACGTTGTCCCCAGCTTTAATTTGTCACACTCCCTTTCTTGCCAAAACTGAGCGATTTTGTTTTATATTTTATTCTACTTTTGGCCCTCATTTTCACTATAATCCCGGCTGAAAGTATCTTGAATCCTTGTCTTGAAATTCCCTCTGTCAAAATAATTAGACTATTTTACTTTTGGAATAAAGCTCACTCGGATTTTCAGGCCATGAGCAGGACAAAAATGTTAGCCAGGTTCTTTGTCAGAATGTACCAAGAATTCACTGTCCATGTTTCCATAAGTGTTCTGGTCTTCCGAAGTCCCACCAGATTGGCCCATTAAGCTCTTTGACAACACCCTTGGGCTTCTCTAGCTTTCTGCTTCAAGTTTTTCCACCATCTTCCCACAAATCAGTTCTGAAGACGTAAGAATGCCAGTATCACAGTACCAACCTCACTTCTCAGTTCCAATGTTCACTCATCGCTCTAAGAACCTGGAGCAGTCAACTTGAGAAAGGAGAAACCTACCTGGCCTGTGGTTTGAGTCCATCATTGTTGGGAAGGTGTCATGGAGAGGCTCTGTAGTGCTGGACTCTGTGATTGCTGTTTCTCATATGGTGATCAGATCAGGAAGCAGAGGACAAGACCACAGCAGGGCCAGACTACAACTCTCAAAAATTTGCCCCTGGTGACTCATCTTCACCAACCAGGTCCCATGACCTTCTAAGACATCACCACCAGCTGTGGACCAGATGTTCAAATATATCAGCATATGGAGGACATTTCAGATTCAAGCCATAATAGAAAGTTAAATCTAACTAATGAGTAGCACTTTAGATTCCCGGTGTATATAGCATGCAATCACAGTCAGAGCATGTGTGAACCTTGGGTGAACCTACTGTCACCCTATGCAAAAACCACCACAGCAGGACTTCAAGAAAATGAAGAACCTTCCCAACATCATGAAGGATTTGTTATACAAATATCCTGTCTGCAGAACCAGGATAAAATTTTCGTTGTGCCAAAGACTGTACTAATGAGGAGCTCACAGAAAGTTATTGCACATAAAGCCTTAAAAGAGATGAAAAGCCCATGACATCCTGATCTGCATGATGAGTTCTTTCCAGTGATTCTGAAGGTGTTAAACATCGATTGCTTGGGCTTCTAAAATCGAAGCCAAGACAGAAATTGAACACACTGTTGATAGTGCTTACAGTTTACCAGTAAACATGAGCAAAGCAAAAATACTCATTAATGTTATTGTTCATACATTGAAATAATTCCACAGCTATAACTGTCAGTGGTGGAACAAAGACATCATACACTATGATAGAAAATATTGGTGTACCATTTTCAAACTCATGATACATGATTCAGGTTTGGGCAAGGAGGTAGGGGAGGGGTCAGCTCTACAGAAAGCCATCCAGGACACTTGTATGCCTGACAACAGGAACTGTACTCATTTAGCAGAAGGACAAAGTCGGATTAGAGAGCACAAAAGAAGAACTTTCCTGTAGAATACAAACACTAACAAACTGTAATATTGCAACATTGTGTCTTGTTTGAGGGAGAAAAATAATAGAATAAATCTAAGTCAAAAGAGTTAGGATCCAAATATAATGAATGATATGTGCAAAATGTCCTTGAAAAATTAATTCTGAAGCATTCTAAATCTTTGTTTTTTATGTTGTTTAACCTTGGTGGTAAACAGTGAAGTAAACAACAACAACAACAAAACCTCTTTCGCTGTTACTGAGTTCAGGACATTATCCAAGGACCTCATGATCACTACCCTTTGGTTTCGGTGAAATATTGAAATGTTGTGAAAACACACTTACGAAATGCAAATTGGAAATGATTGCAGAGTCCACTGTGAGAAAGGTCACTGCTGTTACGACGCTGAATCACAACGAGAAGCAATGTGTGCAGTTACAGAAACTTCAGGGATACCGATAGGGATGCCAATTGTAGAGACCGAAGCAAAGGTATTTCAAGACTATTTCATTGGGAGATTTTTGTTCTAAGGTCTCATTTGGTACCGTGTCTTAAGCGAAATGATGCAGAGCCCAGAGTCAGCAGGACGCTCTAGGAAGCATCCATCAGAGGGACTCGGACTTAGAGTCATTAGAAGGGATACTGTTTGCAAAGCCTCCATCACGAGTGTCTTGGTGCTGCTGCCGATTACTCAAACTTAGAAGCTTCAAAAAAATAAATAAATAAAGCAATCAACCTCTTCCTTTGCCTTCAGAGCTCATTATGGTCCCACAGTTCAGGTTAAATTTCAAAATTATCTTGCTTTCATTTTCATTATTTCATGTTCAATAGATAACGATACGATTATAAATATTTCGTGGTCCCATTAGTGTCCTCGCTGGGATTTAATTTGAAGGATTATGATGAGGCAGATTGGGGGAAAAAATGAGGGCTTTGCCACAGTGACGTCTATGCTGTGGTTTCTGCCTGGAAGGACAGAGAAAATCTGATCTAACACAGAGGTGTTGGGTCTGCGGGAAGAGGTCTTCCGATCATTAGTTAAAGAATAGCCCTGAAACCATTAATTTAAGATTGAATATTTACTCATGAAAAAAGACACGGCATGAGGAGTAACTGCAGCCATGGCATTTTATCAGTGGGTCCACAGTATTAAAGAAAAAGTAAACTGTGTCATTGACATTAAAGATACAGGGAGAGAAAACATATGGGAGTTTTGTACGTGACTGAGTTTATTAGGTTTAAATAGACTCCTACTGTTGTTTTATGCCAGCTCTGTGGTCACCACAAAGAACCAATATCTATAGTCAGGGCAGAAGACTAAGAGAAAAAGAACAGTATCCTGGGATAGTTCACCTCATTGCACTCACATCGTTCTGCTTCGTCGATGTTAACTTCTCCTGCAGATGTAAGGCTGAGGCAACCCCGCGTGAAGCGGGTTTCTCACCATTGTTTCTCAAACAGCTAATGCTCACTGTGCCACTATGTCACGCTAAGATAACTCTCACAAGACTCCAAACCTTTTTATTATTATTATAGTTGTTTTCTACAGTATGTGTTATTGCTTATTGCCATGATTTGGGTGCACCCATGCTCGCCATGGGATGGCCGACACATCCAGCAAATACTGTGTGCTCTGCCTGCTCCAACCACTGTTCTCACTTCTTCCCCTTCCCTGGGCCTCACTACACCCTGAGAGATGACAATATTGAAATTGTGTCAATTAGTAACCCCAGAGGGGCCCCTTAGCAACCAAGGGAAAGAAAATTGCCACACATCTCGCTTTAAATAAAATTCAGGAAAGATTAACACTGAAGAAAATATGTCAAAAGCACGGTGGCAAGGTAGCAAGGTTTGAAGGACACGTGGGCAAGTCACCCAAAGCATCCCAACTGAGATGATTGGTGAAGGCAGCCATGCTGCCAACAGCTCTCAGTGTGGCTGAAGCAGCCTTACATCGGATGAAGAAGCCATTTAAGACTGTCAGAGCTGGAGGGGAGAATTCAGTGCTGGACTTCCAAGTTCCAAAGGGCAGTGTCTTTCCTTAGGGTTCATGCCGCTGCAACTTTAATGCAAAGTCAGCACTCACTTGCCATTTCAAAATATCCCAAGACTTTGAGGAATTTTACTAAATATAATCTGTTTGTGTTCTGTAAATGGAACCACGAGGCACATCTGCTCGCAACATGATCTACTGAAAACTTCAGGCATGTTGTTGAGATCTCCCTCTCCAACAGAGATTCCTTTCCTTTTTAGTCTCCTAATTGACAACGTGCTGGGGCACTCCAGAACTATGATGGAGGTACACAGAGACATTAGTATTGTCTTCATGCCTGGTACCACAGCATCTATTCTTCAGCTCAAACATCAAGGAGTCGTCTAAACTTATGCCTTTGACAAAGTTAAGGCTGTCGTAGACCATATGAATGAGTTCTCGGTAGATCTGGGTAAAGTAAATTGTAATCCTTCTGAAAAGGGTTCATCATTCTAAACACTTTTAGGAACATTTAAGGGGCTGAGGCAATGGCTCAGCTGGTAAAGTGTTCACAACACCAATGTGGTACTCTGAGGTTCATCCCTGGTATCCATTTAAAAAGCAGGGCTTGGTGCAGCCATTTGTAATCATAACACTGGGAAGCACAGGCAGGCTTTCTGTGGGACTCAGTAACCAGCCAATCTACCTATTCCAGTAAGCTCCAGGTCCTAGTGAGAGACCCTGTCTCAAAAATAAGATGGATGGCTTTTGAGGAATAATATTCAAGTTGACATCTAGTCTCCATTACACCACACACACACACACACACACACACACACACACACACACACACTTGTTATTCATGAGAAGAAGTAAACCTGTTAATACTAGCAAATTCATTGCCCATACTCAAACAGACAGCCCTCATGATAGCAACCCTAATTAAACAAAATCACTGCCCATACTCAAACAGACAGCCCTCCATCCATGTTCACGACAGCAGCCCTGGTTAAATGCAATGGGTGGCACACAAAAAGACATGAATGTAGGTAAGAGGCTTAGGAAGAAGGGATTTGGCTGAAGGGTAAAAGAAGATGAAGAGGAAGGGAAATGGATGGGGAGGAGAAAATGGGGGAGGTAATGATGAGGAGGGAATAACACCCCTCACTTTCAATCTGAGGCAGAACCACAATATAAGGCCTGAGCAACTCCAGCAGGAGCCATGGGAAGGACTCCTTAGCCCTGAGCAACTCCAGCAGGAGCCATGGGAAGGAGTCCTTAGCCCTGAGCAAAGAGAAAGGCTCCATAAATCTCTGTCTGCTTGCATTTTGTACAAAGGATTTCACAGTGATGGGAGGATCTCTGTGGTAGTCGTGACTCTGACACAGTGTTTCACCCAGAGCAACTGTCACATGTCTGAGGATTTGTCATCAGGCAAGGCTGAGCATCTCCCTTCTAACCCAATACTGACAGGAACTTATAATCCCGTTTAGACCTCTCCAGTCTACTGAGTATACATTTTAACAGCACGTTAAATTAAGCTGATTTTGAAAATATTTCTCTCTCTCTCTCTCTCTCTCTCTCTCTCTCTCTCTCTCTCTCTCTCTCTCTCTCTCTCTCTCTCTCTGTGTGTGTGTGTTAATTCAGTGTTCTAAAACAAGCGCCCAGGAAAGATTGCCAGCAATTGTATAAATAAACCAGGACTTACGGAGTGGAGGGGTGGTGGCTGGCCCTGGAAAACGGTATCAAATGTGATCACACTGAGGGTATGGTTCTGGATGTAGGCGACCTGTTCACACTCACTCATCACCCATTTCAAAGGCTTGGGGAAATTAAGTCTTTTTAAATGAGCATCATAAAAAGAGCACTAAAAGGGGCTACAACAATTTTATAAGCCTTTCTTATCAACAGAGAGCTTGTGTTTTCCATACACATGCTCAGCGTTAGCGGTTTATCAGAATGACAGGGGTTTACGTAGTCCAAGTGTTTTGCTTCCCTAGCGTGTCACTGAAGGGTCAGTAACAGCATGGACAATGATTCCACTTACACTTGGGGGTTACCAGTGTTTGCAGAGCCCTCGTAAGGGAGCCGTGGTCTGTCTCCTTCTTGTTCACCTGGAGGGGTAGGGGGCAGGGAGAGAGGAAGAGGCAGACAGACAGAGGGGACTTGACAAAAACAATCTTGATGTCTTGAAACTCTGTCCTGAGTCTCAGAGCACATTGGAACACACACACACCACACACCATACCACACCACACACACACACACACACACACACACACACACACACACACACACACACACGCACACACACGGGGGTGGGGGGTGGTGTAACAGAGATCTGTCCTCACACATATCCATTTAAAGTGCTAGATGGACCAAAGGAAGCACAATCCTCTTTCCAGGTGGCTGAAATAACAAGGAATTAATCCTTATAGAGTTTCTCTGACTTTGGGGGGAAATGTGTCCAGTCAAGCGTTCTCTCTTTTCTTTCCAGTTAATATCCACATTTATTTAACAGTTACCTTCTTTAACAGAACAATATCTGGCGGGGGGGGGGGGGGGGGGGGGGGGGGGCTTCAGGGCAATGTGGCTGATATAACCACCACCTGGCTATGTACACATCTTTGGTGTCTATCCTGATTCTCCTACTGAATTCTTTTTGCTTTTTTTTTTTTTTTTTTGCTTTTCGAAAAGTTATTCAAGATACGTAATTGACCTAAAAACTTTAACAGGGTAATTTTCAGATCCCTTGAAGGCCATCCATGCGCCCTGACGGCGCTCACCTCCTAGTCCTCCCATGTCTATCCCCCCCCCAATAGTTTTCTGTGTGTATTCACTGGAGTTTAGTTAAATTCCTAGTGGCCGACCTCCTAAGGGAGAATGAGTCTTTTCTCTGCCTAAAGCCATGCCAGAGGACACATCTAGTGAGGAGAGCCTTGTGGTGGCCGGAGCCAGCTCTCTTGTGTCCACTCCACCACCGCACCACAGGGCTGTGGGACAGCGAGGTGTAAGAGTTCTCCTGCCATGTGGGGGGTGGGGTCAGCTCTTCCTAAGGGGCAGGGCCAGGTCTCCTGCGAAGGGTGGGGAAGAGTTTTCTTTTATATCCATCCCTTCACTGTATTATTTTTTTCCCTCATCCTCAGTGCGCTCGAATACACAGAGCTTGAGAAAAGAATTCTGTACAGATCGTTTTCTTTGAAAGTTGTGATGGTCTGCTTTAATTGCCAATTTGACACAACCAGAAATCACTTGGGAAGAGTTTCAGTGAGGGATCGTCTACACAGGTTGGCTTATCTCGAGGTCTACACTGCTTGGCTAATGTTGGTATGAACAAGGGGAGGAAAAAAAAAACAAATGGAATCAGTTTGCCGAGAGGTAGGCAGTGAAACCTCATCAACAAACTGACCTTGAATTCTGGTGGGAGAGAGAGAACAGAGGGGCCTAATGCTGATATGAACAAGAGGGAGAAAAAAAAACCAAATGGAATTTTTTTTTGTTTTTGTTTGTTTGTTTGTTTTTAGACAGGGTTTCTCTGTGTAACAGCCCTGGCTGTCCTGGAACTCACTTTGTAGACCAGGCTGGCCTTGAACTCACAGAGATCTACCTGCCTCTGCCTCTTGAATGCTGTGATTAAAGGCATGTGCCGCCACCACCATGCTGTGGGATGTTCTGTATGGCAAATATGTTGCTCTCATTGGTTAGTAAATAAAACACTGATTGGCCAGTAGTCAGGCAGGAGGAAATATAGGCGGAACAAGGAAGAGAAGAATTCGGGGAAGTAAAAGGCTGAGTCAGAGACACTGCCAGCCACCACCATGATAAGCAGCATGTGAAGATGCCGGTAAGCCACGAGCCACGTGGCAAGGTATAGATTTATGGAAATGGATTAATTTAAGCTATAAGAACAGTTAGCAAGAAGCCTGCCACGGCCATACAGTTTGTAAGCAATATAAGTCTCTGTGTTTACTTGGTTGGGTCTGAGCAGCTGTGGGACTGGCAGGTGACAAAGATGTGTCCTGACCATGGGCCAGGCAGGAAAACTCTAGCTACACCACCACCTGGCTTTTGTTGTTGTTGTAGCAAATGAAATCTTTTGAAAGATAATTTTTATTCTTTATTTGTGTGTACATGCATGCCTGTATCTGTTTGTCTCTCTGTCAGTCGGTCTAGGCCATGATCAGAAAAGGGTGTGGATTCCCTGAGGCTAGAGTTACTGAGTCATCTGTGGGTGCTGGGAACCAAGCTTGTGTCCTCTGGACATGCAGAGGACTACTGAGCCATCTCTTCAACCCCACAATAGAATCTTAATCTTATGGATCAATATTATGTTTTATTTATTTACTTACTTATTTATTTATTTATCTAATTATTTACTTACTTGTTTGTTTGTTTATTATTTATTTATTTATTTACTTATTTGTTTGTTTATTTTTATTTATTTATTTTTTATTTATTCATTTATTTGTTTATTTCAAGAACCCATGGTAGAGGTGCTATTATTTTGCTCCATTTTATTTGCCCCAAATTTGTGGTAATTTCTTTTCCCCGTTGTAAACACACGTGGAAGAGTATTCCATTGAGAACATGGGTAGGGGCCAGGCAGGCTTTAAGTCACCATTCTAATAAGAATGGCGTATGTACCCATTTGCTGTGTATTGAGTCCCAGTGGGTGCCAGGCTACGTCCCAATTCTCCTTTGCAGTTGCAGGACTTTATTTCTGCAGCCAGATGTGTCTCTCAGCTGTCAGCCCCCTTCACGGCATTCTCTCAGCTCAAGAAGCCGCCTCTCAGACATGCTTCTTTCCCACAGTGGGCTGTATCTACCGGCTCATCCATGTGAGACATTCGTCTTAGTCCCATCACCTCACTGGGGACAACTCTAAAGTGTCTTCCTGCTTCAGTGACGTCTACGGTGGACTGAATCTTTGCAATAACGTCTTCCGCTACCCAAGCATCATGAATGGGTATTCACAGGACTAATAGACAAAACATTAGTTTTCTGTCAACGTGTTTTCATGCCATTGTTTTACTCTAATATGAAACAGTAAATGTCAGCTTCTCATCTTCCCGTTATCCAGGGCCTGACTCGATCTCTCTCAGCCTCCTCTGCTCCCCCACCCTCTCCTTGCTCCCCATTCTCCTTCTCACCAGACTCACTGCGGCTTCTCTCGCTCACGCACTCACTGCTCTTGCTGGGTGCCTTGGATTGAACCTGGACTTGTCTATCTCCTTGTTGGGGTTCTGTTCATTCTTCTTTGTCTCCCCCTTCCTTCCTTTGTGCCTTTCTATATTCTTCTATCTTTCTTTTGTCTAAACTTATATCATAGTTTCCTCTATGCTGGAACACAGGGCTTTCTCTTTCTGTTTGGAGTTTGTATTTACATGTGTGCAAACCTTCCCTATTCAAATCAGATAGCTAAGTCTCAAGCAGAACTCTAGGCTGATGCTTCTTTCTAGTCTCTAAAACCCAGCACTGAGTAGTGCCTATCTTTTAGTAGGCGTTTACTAAGCCCCAAGTACTAAACTAATTCCAGTACTTGGTACTTCTTCATTCTAGATCACTTCATTTTTTCAAACACCGAGTGGAGCATACACTGCCATTATTCTCATTGTCTTCTGCTTTGAAAGTAATGGAACCTTGTAGAGGTTGAGGAATTGCTTAGGATCCCAGATGGAAGTGGAAGAGGTTCACCCCTCTCGCTGTCAAGTCTTAGTTCTGAACCTCCTCCATGTTAACCGTGTGTCCAAGAGGTCTTTGTGGGTCAGCTGATCTCAATCTAAATCACGAAGTATGGGATTGCTTTGTCAGAGCCCCAAGGATAAGATGAAATGCTCATCCTGTGGGATGCTTCCCAATTATTTTTTTTCAGTGAGCCAACAGCTGTGCGCAATCCTCCAGTCACCACATGACTTCCCAGAATCTCTGCTTTGGAGTAAGGTTGGCAGCGAGTCATTCATTTGTTCCCCAAATGCAACTTGGCATTGCTCTGTGCATTTTTAGTCATCACAAGGGGCAACCAAGTATTAGTCATGGTCCTCAAGGAGCTTTCATGGCACACAAAGGCTGCAGAGAGAATGCGGGTGCTTGCTCTCTGCAGAGCTAAGATTTCCTAGGAGAGACGGGCTACGGGCGTCCTGGCTATGCTCAGAAAGCACACGTATAATTAAACTCATCAGTGCTCTTCAGCGCTCACTGTTTATCAAGCAGCACTTGAACGCAACGGTCTGAAATAGTCTTCGGAATGCGTCGGACTCAAATTAGCAGACATCTGTAGGCCACTTGAAATCATGAGATGTGTATTGTTTCAGCCTGGGAAATACGGCTTGTCCACTTCAACTACATAGCCCTGGCCACTGAAAACAAAGACCCTGCTCTCCTCAGAATGGCCCTATGTGCATTTAATTTTCTATGTATTTTTAGTTGTAAAAATTAAATTTGTGCCAAATAGACTTTCAAAGGAAAGTGATACTCACTCATGTCATTGACAGATGGATACTTTGAACAACTATTGATGTTCTTAAAACAAAGGAATCAGACAGAGCTCATATTAGCTATCAGATTTAATATATAAATTCTCCTTTTCATTCCCATTAACAATACTTTGAGGTTCATATGGATATAAGTAGCAACACTTGAAAAACATTTCATTCCTCTTAGCCACTTCCGCTATGAATGAGGGGAGCAACTCATCATGATACACTATTTCAGACTACTTGGGTGGAAATTTTGAGAACATCCTCTTTGCCAGGGCATCACTTCTTGTCCACAGCATGAGCTGCAAGGGACCGTGGTCCACAGGCCACTCTCTTTCAGCCTCAGGGAAACAGTCTTCAAATAGCTACTTTAGTGAGAGGATGTCAGGCTTGTTTTGACTTTCTTTATCTCTTACACTGTAATTTTCATCACAGGTAAATGAAGTAAGATTTTTTTTTCAAGTGAATTTACCTTCCACAATCAAGTCTTGTCATCTGACTCTCACATGTCACTTACCTCAACATGATGCTGCCGTAGCTGAAAAATTTTGTAATTTTGCTTTTCCATTGTTGGCCGAGAATATCTTACTTAGGGGAACGGTGTGAAATAATCCAACTCTGTGAACCAATCTTAACTGAGGAAGCACAATGCCTGGTATCTGGAGTTAGTCTCCAAAATCAGTTCTGCTTTGGTGCGTATTTGTCACTGGAGATTCTGGCCACTATTGTCTTAACTCTTCGGCTATCCCCTTCTTCTTGGCTAATTCGCCATTTAAATCAATAGCTCAGAATCTCTTGAGTCCGGGGGGGGGGGTGCACTTGAAAACATTTTCTCTGTGGTTTGTCTGGGATGGCGCAGAAGATTAGAAGATTAGGTGTCTTTCCATGTTAAAGAATCAAAATGATGATACTTTTAAAATAATAGAGCCAACCTTCTTCTAGGACAAAATCCAGTCCCTTGTAAAGGATGAAAGGGGAAAAAAATACACATTTCCTCCTGTGTAGTACTTTCATGGGCTGTCCTTTCGCCCTTTGAGATGGTCTTGCTGCTGGTGACTGCCTCTCTCTCTTCAGCTGGCAGGGATTTCTTGGACTGTGTGGGAGATTGACCTGAACTCAAAAGACTCGCGAGGAGCCAGACTTTCGGCAACCCCGTGGGTGCTGGTGGCAATGTTTGACAAGCTGGTTGATAATGCACCCAAGTGCTGAAACTCTGCAACCTTTCTGGGTTTTCTAACCGAAAGCTTCAGAGAAGGGGTATCTAGCTGGTTTCCCTCCGATTAACTTGCATCCTTTCCTTGAGGTGGTGACGAGTGCCAACTGTCTGCGTCATTTTATTCCTCTTTCCTGCCCAAAGCAGAAATCTTGCATTGTCCCTGGATACTGGCTATGAGGCCACAGGTGACATGTTCTTTTCAGTCAAGACATGACCTTGTTAGTTCCTGGTAACAGAAAAAGACAATTTCTTGGTTTCTTAAAGATAAAGCTCCTTCCTCTCAGGATTTGCTTTTTTAAATTTTCATGTACAGAAATATGAAAATACGGTGCATGTGAGCTGTGACTGGTAATACAGCAGGTGATGATGGTACCCTCGAGGACCACAGAGCAATGATGTGGAAGGACATGGCGCCAAGGATGGTCTTGTAACAACAAGGATCTGCCAGTTTTAATGGTTACTGCTGTGAAAGAGGGAAATAAATGAGCTGTGTCTTGTATTTTGAGGGTTTCTGCCTACAATTGATCTTAACATGTACACCCAACCTACAGAGGACATGACGTCAGAGATGATGACTGTTCTCAACAGAAGGTTGAAATTTCTTCAAATTGTGAAACCAGTTATGGTTATGAATGCTTCTAATCCAAGCCATAGGGAGTGCTGTAGAACAATCCTTTTCTACACTATGAATATGCATTACTCTCATTGGTTAATAAAAAGCTGACAGGCTGGTAACTGGACAGGAAGTTAGGCGAGAAAGCCAAACTGAGAAAGCTGGGAAGGAGCAGGGCGGAGTCGGGCATCCCCAGCTGGATGCGGAGGAAGCAGGATGAGAATTCAGTACCGAGAAAAGGTGCCAAGCCACGTGGCTAAACATAGATAAGAATTACGGGTTAATTTAAGTGTAAGAGCTAGTCAGTAATAAGCCTGAGCTACTGGTCGAGCATTTGCAAATAATATTAAGCCTCTGAGTCAATTATTTGGAAAACAGGTGCTGGGTATTTGGGAGTTGCTGGTGGGACAGAAACGTCCACTTACAGAGGAGAGAGGCTGGGACAGGAGGATTATTAAGTTTGAGGCCAGCCTGTGTTACACTGTGAGACCCGGTCTCAGACAAAACAATACAAAGAAAAACACGAGGAACAAGAACTACCCTCCAAAACCAAATCCATTCTGGGCACCCGAATTTGCAGGTGCTCTCCACAACCTTCACAAGGCAACAAGCACACAGGAGAACTTTTCTAGACACAGGCAACTCAAAGTTAGGGTTCACGTGGAAACCTCCATGTGCTGTGCCACTTGGGATGCTCTCCATTAGAGTGTCCCTGTAAACATGAGTACCCTGTGAAGTGGGGATGCCTGGGGGGGGGGGAGCGATCTGATTTTGATTTTGACAGGAAAGTTATGTGTATGCTATGTTTTCCCTGCCTTCACTGTGAAGAAGTTTGGAGTCTGAATGGCAATGAGGGAAAGGCCTATGCCAATTCCCATGGCCTGAAAAGAGTTTTGGCTTTGTGATCTTGTAGTCTTTTAAAAATTATTTATTTATTTATTAATTATTGTGCAGTAGGTTCTGTGGGGTGTGTGTGTGTGTGTGTGTGCACATGTATATGCACATGTGCCAGGGTGAGTGTGTAGAGGTCAAAGGACAACTTAGCAGAGTCCTTTCCTTTCCCTATACAGGTTTCAGGAATTGAATTCGGGTCCTCAGGCTTGCATGGCAAGAAGCTCTACCCATTGAGCCATCCCACAAACTCGACCACATATTCTTAATCTGTTATTGCTCTTGTGACTTTTAAGCCTGTCTCTATTTAACTGTCTGTGCTTTCAAGGCCACCGTATTAATCTACTGCTCGCTTGTAATGAGCGTGAAAGTGTTTCAGTAAACAGAATCCCTGTGACTCCAAAGGTGCACGCTCGACTCTGTAGCTTTCCAGGAAAGTGTTGTTTATCTTTTTTTTCTTTTACCCCCCCCCCAAAGTCTCTGTGTCTTTTCTTCATTCTCCTTTCTCGGGCTCTCATGTTAGTATTGGTGATCAGTTAGCTCTGCGTCGGAACTACAGCAGAATCCGTGTTTGGAAGGACCTTAAGCCTTAAGCTTAATACAACGTGGATGATCCTTCTTTACAAAGTCACAAAAAGCTCAAAGCTAAAAGAAACAAACCAGTAAACTAGGGTGCGGTTTGTGCATGAGTATTTCTCTAAGAGAGAAAGACAAAAGGCCGGCAAACATTCAGGAGAGGGTGTCAGCGCTCATCAAGGGAACACAATTCAGAATCGCGGTGAGAGATCACATCAGGAAGAACGCTGTTTTCCTTTTTTTTTGTCTTTTCTTTTCTACTAACAGGACTATATGGCTATCTTTCCAAAGCAGGGGAAGGTAACCAGTTCTGGAAAAGATGAGGAGGAATGCGACCCCTTTGTGCTCTTGGCAGAGATGTAAATCTTCACGGTCATTATGGGAACAGTTTGTAGGGTCCTCAAAAATTTAAAAAAAAAAAAATAGATCTATTGCTTGACAGCGATTATCTTTACCTGCTGAGATATTTCACCAGCCAATCAGCTCAAGCACTGAATGTAATAAGCTATCTATATGTATTTGTGTCGTGTGTGTGTGTAGTGGGTAGCCCAGACCCCTGCAACCTATCCATTCCTTCATTTGTAAGTCATCCACTAAATAAATCTTCCTTTTAACTACGTGGAGTGGCCTTAATAATTTTCCCCAATATGTGTGTGTGTGTGTGTGTGTGTGTGTGTGTGTGTGTGTGTGTGAGTGTGTGTGCATGCGTGCTTTATTCATAAGGAGTCAATGTTCCTGCCAAGAGAAAAAAATAGATCTACCACATGATTCAGCATGCCAGAACTGGGTGTATATCCAAAGGGGGGAAACTGTATATGGGCTGATGAGATACAAGTAAAGGCACTTTTCACCGTGCCGATGACCTGAATTTGATCTGCCAGACCCATATTATAGGGAGATCTGACTCCTGCAAGTTGTCCTCTGACATCCCCATGTGCACTGAGGCGCACACCTGAGCCCCCCAAATAAGTACATGCAATTAAAAAAATTTGTATGTCGAAGAAGCATCTATATGCTCGTGTTTGTTATAGTGACTATTCACAGTTGCCATGGTGTGGACCAGCATAAACTTCCATCAACAGACGAGTGAAGAAAATACAGTACCTATGTGTACACAGTAGAGTGGTATTTAGCCATGAAAATTGAGGTCCTGTCATTTATGCCTAGAACTGAAAAATCATCGTGCTAAGTGAAATCAGCCAGGCACAGAGGAACAAATGCTACCTAAGCACACTCACATGTGGGATCTAAGAAAATTGACTCTGTAGAAGCTGATAGCAGAATGATAGTTGGTGAAGACTGAAAGTGTGGATGGAGATGAGAGAGTCTGACCAAAGGGTACTAAGCTCCAATTAGGACTATATGGGTCTCAGTCAGTAGGTTGACGATGGGTAACAGAAGAGTAACTACATTCCAACAAGTTGGAAAAGGTAATTTTGGATGTTACCTTCATAATTCCATGATAAGTACTTGAGAGGACAGACATTAACCTGATTTGATATTATAAAATACTTATAGGCATCAAAACATGGTGCCCTGTGACTATGTACCCTTATGTTTTAAGGATCAGACAAAATTAAGTTTAAAATTGACAAAAAATATAGAAGATTGAGTCAAACTTAGCATTGAAAATAAATTGAATGACTATGGGTATCCAGTTTGTGACACAGTTACTTCTAAAGCCAAGTAGAGTTACAAAACAATGCTGAACTTAATGACATACTTGTTAATAGCAATAATAATTCATTATTATCAGCCATTTTACATATTATAGAATAATGTAAACACAAATGACATTAACCTTTTAGTGTTCAAAATCTAGAAAGCAGCAGAAAAGAGGTACGGATGATCACCAACTAAAATGGTTCAACTAATTTTTTTTTTTTTAATTTTACATTGGTGCAAAATGTGTGAATTCAGTAGACACAATACTTCAGGGCGTGAATCTGGATGGTTTCCCAGGCCGACGACAGGCTACACGGTATTCTTGCACTGCTGGATGCTGCCCTAGGTCACAGCTCCCATCCAGCCACAGATCAGGAGAACAACCGATGTTGTACAGCGTGCTGTGCTTGGCTGCCAAGCTGTGACGGGATAAGCATGCTGAGTATGCTGCGGACTTATTTTCCATTACAACAGTTGTCTACAAACAGGGGTGCATTTGTGTAAGTGTAAAATTCATTTTTAAATTTTCTTTATTCATTCTTTAATTAATTTCCAGCTACCTATATGATTTTTTTTTCTTTTTAAAAGTATGTTTTCCTATCTCTGGTCCTGGAGAAAGCCTAGGAAAAATAAAGGCTCAATGCTGATGAACTCACTGAACTGGACTCTGGCCTCAGCATCTCACCCCCCACAGAGAGGAGCCAGAGATCCTGGAGAAAATGGCTGAGTCAAGTGCTAGCACAGAGAGCCTACAGCTTGAGGGTGAGAGAGTCTATGGCAAAGATAACAAGGGCTGGTTGGTGACTGGGCCAAACCTGAAGAACTCATGCCAAGTCAAGACAGCAATGGTGCAACCTGAGCAAGAGCTACTGCTGTAATTAAAACATCGGCTGCACTAAGCTGTATCTGAGTGAGAGATCTGAGAGGTGATGAGTTTAAGTGATCTGACATCACTGGCGGTAACTGGACTGACTCCTGGAAAGTGGAGAGTTTAAAGAAAGAACTAAGTTGACATCTTTCCTTGCATGTGAAGGACACCAAGTTCTTAGCGGACAATCTTCTAGGTAATCAATTTCTGGAAGCCTAATAAAATTAGAAAGAAAATAAATCACCATCTTTGCAACCAACGATGTAGCTAACCCAGGCCACTGTCATTGGTGGATGTCGATGTCAGATCCCAGTTTGTGCGAAGACAAACAGAAGCAGACTGTCACCGTCTGAAATGGCTGGTCAGTCCCTGCATCTCTGAGAGTGGAACGGCCAGGCATTGTAGGTCTCTGATGTGATACGTTTGAAGCAGGTAGCACCATCTAAAACTCCATTCTTACCAGAAACATTGAGCCTAAACTTCATCATAATTCCAGAAGTTAATTTCTTCATATAGAAAGTAAAAATACAGGTCACGGAGAAGGAAGTTAAGTGACCCCAGGAGGAACCAAACAGCTAACCTAGGGCACTGAATGTTTTGTTTTTGCAACAAGTAAACTATACAGAGGAATGGAAAAGAGATAGGAGTGGAAGGTGGGTTTATTTAATGCAGGCTTGAAGGTTCCATCATATAGATGTAAAGTATGGATCTTGTGTTGATCCTGCTTCAAGTTAGCCAACTTAACAGAATTGATAAACTATATCTGTGGATAATAGATGACACTGAAGGATTATTTGTTCTTCCTTAAAAATTCTGAATGTTCCTGACATACAGAACAAAAATCAAATTTTTATTTGCAAAATGGAGGACTTGGGGGAAGAATAACGTCATATTTTTAAGTGCTTTAGTAAAGACAAAATGGTCCTCAATATACCAAATTGATAAACGTTGAGTCTGGTTGATAGGCTTGTAAAATTTCACTAGTTGTCTTTATAAGTTAAAATTTTGCAGTTCACAGGTGTGCCATTAAACAGCGCAAAGGGGACATTTTAGCGCTTATAGTTCTATACAATGTGTCTCAGTATATATGAGTGTAAATACAAAACAAAAGCCATGTGAAACTTGTTCGTTGAGAAATAACTATTATTGATCACTAGATTCAGTATTTTCTTAAGCAAAGGCCAGCCAGACGGTTCACCAGGTAGAGGCACTGTACACAAGCCTGACAATTGAAGTTGTCAGCATGAGAAGGATGAAGTGTGTATCTGTAATCCCAACACTCTGACCATCAGAGACCAACCAAAGAGACCAGAAGCTTGTGAGGGGACTAGCCTGAATCATGCAGTGCAGCAGAAACAAGAGTGATCCTACCTCAAACAGGGCGAAGGAAGAGAGCCGATGCCCAGAAATATTACCTTCTGACCTCCACATGTCCAGCATGGCATTTGTGCACCCTACTCCCATACCATATACATACATAGATACCATATAAACACACACAATAAAAACAATGGTTTCATAAACAGAATAAGGCTGAAAATAAAGTTTGCACTTGCTAGCATTCACTCAGCCAATGTCAATATACATGTAAGATATGGAACTAACCCCTTGAGAAAAGACGTGTTTGAAAGTTTATAATTGTGAACTCCTTTACTGCGCATGGTATATAATAGCTCCTACCATGTGATCTCTTTCTGGTTTGGACTTGAGATATCCCTCCTGAGAATTGCTACAGATAGAGGTGGCCACTCCCCGGGAGAACCATGATGGGAAAAGTGAAGTGCATGCCAGAGAAGACAGCTGTGCCTCACGGGCTCTGGGGAGGCTAAGAGTACGTGCAGGAGATCACCTGGAAAACAGGAGGCAGCAGGGAGCTCCACCTATGAGACAGGGGAGAGACAAGAAGGACCCATAAATCTGAGCTTTTATGGACATAGATGTCCACAAGATTGTCCCTCAGGCTTTGTCATGGAGCTGTGGATTGGTTAGTGTAAAGGAAAGGCAGGCCCACAGGAGAACTTATTTTATTGTTTGATCATCAGGTTTTGCTCTGATGATGCAGGAGCAGAGCTGTGGAGTGTGTTAGATTTGGGGTCATGAGATGCTGGAACAGCGGCTAAGGTACAGACAAACAAAGTCACAGAAGTAGGCACACGGGATGGCTTTCAAACTACTCTTGTTGGATCTTGTTGTTCGGCTGTTTCCTCTTAAAAACAAACCTTCCCACCTTAGAGGAAAGCTCCTCAAGATGTAGAATGTTCTAAAGGGAGATGAAACATTCTACACTGTAGGAAGCTCCTTAAGCTCAGAAAGTAAACAACCGAAAAGCTTCAGGAAGTCCCTGAAACTAAACAGATACACTGACTGGTTCCTCCCTCCCCACCCATCTATCAGCCATAAGGACTGCTGAGAGACACTCTAAGGGGAGACAAGCCACCTGAAAGACAGAGACCAGCTAGGCTGCCTGGGAGAGACACAGAGCAGCTGAGACGCCAGGAAAGGACATTCTCCAACTTGTTAAGCTGCCCGCAGGCTGTACAGTGTGCTCCGGGTTTCTAGCATTAAGGGGCTGTCACTATGCTGGGTGGGCTTTCGGTTAGACAGTTGTCTTTGAGTCATATCTGTTCTTTTTGGCAATCCCTTACCCATATTCCTACCATAACCCATATAAACCCATTGATTCACCAAATTGGACTTTGATGGTATTAAGTGGATGTTTTTTGTGTCTCTACAGGAGTAGTGTTACACAACATGTCTAAAAGTGGATGCAGAGGGAAAAAAACTACATTTATAAAAAGTAGTTAATATGTAATAGTCTAACCGCTACCTGTGAGGCTGTTTGAATCTGTTCAGTTTTATACATTATTTTTTTTGAAACTCATTTATTCTTCTTGGTCATTTATTGAAACTTTTGATAGAAACATTTTGCAAATAACAACTGATTCAACACATATTTATTGCACATCTACTCTGTGCCAAGTGTAGACGTGGGAGAGTGCACTGATAAATCCTGAGAACGGAAGTCCATTAAAATGTGGATATATACACTGAAAATCATAGTAAAATATGACATGCTCTGGTGAGGTGGTTCTCAATTTTACTGACGCTGTGACTCTTTAATATAGTTCCTCACCTCGTGGTGACCCCCCAACCATAAAATTATGTCATTACTACTTCATAACTGTAATTTTGCTGTTGTTATGAATCGTAAGGTAAACATCTGATATGCAGGGTACCTGCTCTGTTCGGGGTCACCACGCACAGTTTGAGAGCCGCTGCCCCAGTGGACGTACAAAGAAGAGGTTGTGCAGCAGAGAGGAGACAATCATGGACTTTTCACAGGAAAGTGAAGGAAAAACGCAGGGTTTCATCTCGCTGGGGTATTTGTGCTGGGTTTTGAAAGGTGGCTCAAGTTTTGGGGTAAAATAACAGTGAGGTATTCACGGTCAGGCTTTGGAGAGATCGGCGTTAGACGGCATGGAGTCAGGCTGTGCGTTTGGCGCTTTGGTTCAGTGAGGGTGAGAAGCAGGGAAAAGTAGCTCATGGGGCACTTAGAGAAGGCAACATAAAAGGGAGGTACAGCTGGCTAGACCAAAACTTTACACAAAGCAAGGCTGTGCGATCCTGGCATTTGGGATTGGGGTCAGGAGTTCAAGGTTACACGCTTTCCTTTTCAGGGCACAATATAAATGTGAGAGTTTTTCACTTCTAGGCCTCGGGACGGAGGCAAAAATAACAGAGAACTCTCAGTAACACGTGCACAGAGCTGTGCTCCGGAAGGGAGTTCTGGTGGCTTTTACGTCTGGCATCTGCGTGGTAGCAGCTGAGCGCTGTGTTGAAGCCAAGCCATCCTGCAGGGGCTCGCTTGTCTCAAGACAGATTTTAGATGGTTTAGTTGGTTTTATTACCAAACTGCATAGATTCCACCCAGAGGAAGAATTTATTTGACAATCCAGACACTATACAAGATTTGTTTTCTGTTTTTCCTTACGTGCATATTCCCTTGTGAGAAAACAGATCTGCTCTGTTACAGATTGGGCAAAGCATTTCAAGGCATTATGGAGACACGCTGCCAGTCTGGTCAGCTCTGGCATTCGATTCCCTTTTCCAAAAGTTTAGTTCATAGCACATGGATGGAACAGGCTCAGTGAATACTGGCATTTTTCTCTATGTCTGCGGATCTAGTGTTGAGATGTTGGACACAAGACTGTTTGATGTTCTTTTATATGTGTTTTTTCTTTTGAACTTTATAGAACATCTTCTATTGCTCATTCTTTCTTGAAAGAGAAGACAATTTTTTTTGTTCTAAGTAGATGGAGTGTTTAAACTGTAAATTCGAGTTTTCTCCTTTTTTTGACCCATGGAAATGGTTTTTTTTTTTGTTGTTGTTGTTGTTTTCCCCCGAATGAACTGCACAGAGCATCTCCTTAGATGATGTCTTGTTTCCAAGGAGAGACCAATGTCCTCTTCACAAATGAAAGCATGCAGCATGGAGCAAATGCATTGCAACCCTTCTTGCCCTCAAGTGCACCCAGTGCAGCTCTGCCCCTGAAGCCGCTCCATCCTCTGGGTTCCCCGTGTGATGCTGTCATGTAAACAGTCCACAGAGATTTCTTTGTATCCCACCAGCTGCAAAATAAATCGTTGTCAAACACTGGAAATCTTTTGCTGTACTTTCTTGATATGAAAAATAATCGCAGCGCGTAACCCTGACACTGGAACAGTGGAGAAAGGCACCTGTGCAAATGGGAACAAGAAGAAAGAAAGGAAGGAATTTCCATGAAGTGAAGCAGTCTCAACTCTACCTGGTGATGCCAACGACTCATCTTCCTCACAGGGTTTCATACTCCCCCAAACTCAGCAAGTTATTGTACAGAAAATTATCTTTTCACCCTTTAAATACAGTGTGATCTGGAGAGAAGAGCAAGCATTATAAGCCAAGGGCAGCTGATTTTTTTTTTAGAACTTTTGTGAGCCTGGTTCTTCAACAATAGAAAAATCGGTCTAAATACTAACATACTATTTATGGACACATGTATGCAATGATTAGATATAAATACATGGATGAAATACCACTTAGTACAGCCATCTAAGACTGTCTACCCCATAAAGTGTATTTGGAAGTCTGAATGAAATATCTTTCTGGAGAGATATAATTTAATGACAAGAGTATCGATGCTAAGTGCCTTTTGTAATATGTATATGCATGGTTGTATACATGGTGTGGACACACACACACACACACACACACACACACCTCTAATGATGCTCTACTTACACACAGGCCATAGTCATCAGTACTCAATACAACATCCTAAAACAATCTCTAAGGGCTGATGCATGCAAATCCTACCTGTTGCTAGGAGACTCGGGTCCTCTTACCTTCTGACATTTCAGCACCAAGTTGGGAGCAAGTGAGAGGACCATTCCTAAAACAAGATGGCCACCTGAGGAGCAAACTGCTTCCATGGGCATTCCATTATGCATTTGCTTACAGAACAGCACATGTATTAATCATATGGACGGCCTCTTCCATAAGCGATAGACTCGCCAAGATGTGGATTAGAAACAACAGAGAAGTTTAGTTTGAAAGACTGCTGAGGGTTTAGCTCAGTGGTAGAGCGCTTGCCTAGCAAGCGAAAGGCCCTGGGTTCGGTCCTCAGCTCTGGTTTTTTTAAATAAGAGAGAGAGAGCTGCTGAAGTCTGGGTCATAATGGCAAATCAAACTAAACCCATGCCTCTTCTTGTTTGTGCTGAGCAGGACTTAACCTGGGTTCAGTGGAAAAAAATAAGTGTTTGAATATGTTGAAAAGGCTGGGGAAAATGTTGTGCTGTTGTATCTATTAGGAGAGGACAGCCTGCATGAATACAGTTATTAAATTGCTCTCCGGGCTTGCCAACTCTCTCCTAACCGATACCCCGTCCCAGAGTGTACCCCAACAGTCCTCCCATTCCCCCACTTCTCAACACTGTAATTACTTTTTCTTTCTAATTAAAACTTCTCCGTTTTCCTATGCCACATGCAACTCCTGGATTGGAAAGCCTCGGTCAAATGGCTTCGTCGCAAGGCCATTAGTATTTAAATTTGTGCACGTTGTACAGGTCCGTTACGGTGATTTTTTTCTTCTTCACGTGTCATAGTGGCTTACACAGAGTATTAATATTTCTTGCTGCTGGCAGCATTTGTGTGAGGCAGCTGGGGAGACTTCTCTGTGATGAATCAGACCATCAGCATAATTTGAGCGTCCCTAAGACAGTTAGTTCTGAGTGGTTTGTCGTGTTACTGGAGGAAGACATCACATGATGGAGGAGCAAATACAGACATGTCTCTCTGCAGCGCTCACAGATAACATCGCTGGCATTGAGGCTGCCACAGTGGCAGGACCTTTTCTGAGGAATAAGGAAACATGTCACGGGTGTTGTTGGTTTTTTTGGTTTTCTTCCCCCACACAAATACACTCAACTACCTTTGAGCAGCATTTTTCTTTCTGTTCTCAGCCGTATGCTCTGGGCATCAATGTGCCACGAGAGGACCGTTTAAAAGGACTCCTGGGACAGGGTCATTTATGTCAAGCAAGGTGTTTGTGAAATTAACACATTGTACTTGTCATGGGGCTGTTGTAACAGAAATCTATTCCTCTGCAGTTGCCTCCGGAGACTACAAATCATGTTCCCTGCCTGGAGCCGAGTTTTCTAGAAGAAAGCCGAGAGATGGCTTTGGGTTATTATGGAGGTGACATTGTTGGCAAGCTTAAGCTGACATATGCTGGGCACAAGCATGGTCAGGCTCACATGATTTTTTTTTTTAAACAGGTGCAATTGTTAGAAAGATATGATTTAAAAACATTAAAAATCCCCAGATTCTTAACTTTTGAAAATAGTCTTTACATCAGAACATTTTGAAGAATGAGCTGGTGGGACGTGGAATTTCTAAATCATTTTTCCTTGTGGTGATAGTGATGTCATCAAAGGATGACTCATGTCTCTGGACTTGTGTTAATCCGTGTGCCACTGCAAACACCCCTGAACCATCATAACCTTTGCCGTGACTTGTAAAATAAAGAGATTTCCATCACGCCATGTCAATTTTATTGTATAACTTACATTGTGAGATGTTTAGGTTAGTTCAAGAGAATAACCACAAAACCACACATCTTGGATCCCTGTGAAGCAAAATGGGGGAAATTGTGTGTTTCGGTGTTTCCTTTATTTTAGGCATGTTGGGCTTTCTATAGACCTCACAAGCAGCCTCCTGCCAAGTTGACGCAAGAATGTCATGTTGCCAGGCATATGGGCGCATGTCTTTAATCTCAGTGTGCCAAATTTTGATGCAGGAGGATAGCAAGATCAAGGTTAACCTGGGCTATACAGTGAGACATTGTCTCAAAGGAATAAAAGGAGGAAGGGAGGGAGGGAGGGAGGGAGGGAGGGAGGGAGGGAGGGAGGGAGGGAGGGAGGGAGGGAGGAAGGAGAGCCTGAATGGTTCAGAGTGAGCCAATGGTCTCTATCATATTTCTGCAAATTTAGTTTGTAAAAGACTATATGAAATAAATACTCTTTTATTTTAATTAATCGTCACTATTTCATCTGTATTTGAAAAAAACCAAAACATTATATTTAGCATAGTAGGTAGAGCATAAACAACACAATCAAGCCTGAGCAGTGACTACCTTCATTAGAATCTATATCTCTGACTGATATTGACCAGAGCCCAGCCACACCCTGCCTTCAAGGCCTGTACACAGTGTTGCTTGCTGTTGTAGGCCATTTGACCTCACTCGTAACCACCAGGAGGTAACCACTGATGCTGTAATTTACAGGTAATACAGATTAACTTGGAGAAATGATTATCAGTTAACAATAACACTAATTGGGCTCATTTAATTTTTTTATGAACAATTGGTTATTCGATTATTCCAAAAGTGTTCAAGTGGATAATTTGGGAAATTAAAATTTGTTTGTGTAGGCCACCCTTCACCCACTTTTCTGTGCCACCATTATACTAAGATAATAAATGAAAAGAATTGCCAACTTTACCTAGTCTACTCACCTTAATTTATTTTTTCACTGGAAACTAAAACCTTGTTTTTCCAGTTACTGGTAACTTCTCATAAAGCTTTCACACAACATACAGATGAGTAAAACACCAATGTGGTGATATTATGTTCCCAAAATATTGTACACCCTAATAAACTTATCTTAGGTCAGATAACAGAACAGCCACTAGATATAGAGGCCAGAAAATGCTGGCACACACGCCTTTAATCCTAGCATTCCAGAGGCAGAGATCCATCTGGATCTCTGTGAGTTCAAAGCCACACTGGAAAAAAACAGGCATGGTGACTCACATCTTTAATCCCAGGAAGTAAGCCTTTAATCCCAGGAAGTGAGGGCAGAAAGATATATAAGGCGTGAAGACCAGAAACTAGAAGCTTTTGGCCTGGTTAAGCTTTTAGGCTTTTGAGCAGCAGTTCAGCTGAGATTCATTCTAGATGAGAACTCAGAGGCTTCCTGTCTGAGGAAACAGGATCAGCTGAGGAACTGCCAAGGTGCGGTGGCTATGGCTTGTTCTGCTTCTCAGATCTTCCAGCGTTCACCCCAATACCTGGCTCCAGGTTTGTTTTTATTAATAAGACCATTTAAGATTCATGCTACACACCAAGGACAATCTTCTGTGATTGAGTGAGGGTTGGGATGGGTTGCGACTCACAGGCCGGTCTGTGTGCATGTGTTACTTACAAGACACTGTGCTCAACAGAAATGTGAGAACAAACTCTGAAACCAGGAGAGGATTTGTAACAGCATGTGATTTTTTTTTCCCAAATACCATAATTCAACTGTAAAGATGTGTTCTTAAACTGTAAAGGCAAGAGTGGGAAAATCAAAATGTCATACCTCAATAGCCTCAGCTTTTCACTTTATTTTATGATGATTCACAAAATTAAACACATCCTTTCGTGGTCAATAAAATAAACTACATGAAAGTAGACTACAACAGTCTGACAGTGCTCTGGAACCAGACTTAATCATCATTGCAATTAGTGATCCACGAATCAAGCACATGTGTTAATAAAGGCATACCAGACACAACCCTTTAGTATGATGGTCAGAATAATTTATGACAATTGAGCCTTTTCTTATTTTTTAAAGATCTATGTGATTTTGTTTATGTGTCTGAATGTATTTTTGTGCTCACATGTGAGTGGGTACATGCATCTGTGTGCACACGGAGGCCAGAGGAAGGCATTAGATCCCTCTGTGCTGGAGTTACAGTTGTTTGTGGGACTCCTGGCTTATCACGTGAATGCTGGGACCCAAACTCTGGTTCTCAGGACTGCACAGCAAGAAGCTTCAGCCACATCTATCCAACTCTGTCCTTTCTGTTTTTTAAATTAACATAATTGAAGTTGGTAGTAAAAGAGGACTTGGTTAATATGGAAAACTAACCTACCTTAAATCAAGAATAAATATTCTGATTATCCATGAAACATTATAAGCATTATTATTACAAACAACTCAAGAATTTTAAAAATAGTAAGACTGTAGAATTTGAGGCAAAAAGACCAATGTTACATGCGCTCTGTCCTTTCTTCTTTTATTTTCATTCAGTAACAACTTGAATACAAGATCTATTTACTAGGTTCCAATGATGTGCTTGGAAATTGGGGAGACTTCATGGAGTTTAGTGATGAGCAGATGTAGTTGTTGTTGTGTGTGGGTGTCCTTATTCTACGGGAAATATATTTGAGCAGACAACAAGTTTAGGTGGTTCTGACACTGTGGTGATCAGGGCTAATCTGGTTGCTAGGGAAGCATGTCAGCAGAGAACCCACTGCAAGAAAATAGCCTTTTCACTAATTCTCACCAAGAATGGCTCCAACAGTAGAGTGAATCAAAGGTGAGTGTAGGATACAAATGCAAGGACAAGGATGTGAAAAATATGGACCTAGGCATGATGCTGTAGATGTCCAGGGCAGTTTTCAAATGAGTTAGAACTGCTCTGATAAGTCAACTTCCATTAACTCTAGATTTTGCTGTATCTTGGAAATCAAAACACACCATGATCAAATCTCTTACCAATGTGAGATGCTGTTATTATTGCAGGAAAAACTTTTGTCATTATTTTGACTTGGTTTCCAGTCATAAGAAAGACTTCCTGTGTGCCAGTTCTCGAATTGCTTCTTACCTTTTATAATTCCTTGACTCAAACATCACGGCCTCCCCTTTGAGTTTACACTGAATACCATTACAGAAAGTCCATAACATTTCCATTCTTCTCAGTAAACTGTGTCTTTCATAGGACTGTGGGGCTATATGTGTTCAGAAGCCTTGCACCACTTATGTATGGTAGACATTTGATGAGGTACTAACTGGAAGTCAGATGGGGTTCATATCAAACTGGAAGTCACCTTCATAGAACAGTTCATCTTCCCCATGGTTTTACAACCTTCAAATCCATAAGCACTCATCAGGAATTTTCCATGTGTTCTGTTGCGAAATCATGTCTCTAAAAGTAAGTTCTCCCATTTCATTTCAATGAGATATCTTTGTCTTTAATCTAAGCTTTATCTTTGTAGATAGAAGTCCATGGAAAGACATCGTCTCCACAACATCTCCACAGCTGTGGTCTCCACAGCAGCTTCTCCATATCTATGTTTTGTTCAATAGTTTTTCCAAGACAGGGTTTCACTGTGTAATCTAAGCTGGCTTTGAACTCGAGATGTAGCCCAAATTGTCTGTGTACTCACTGTGATTCTCTTGTTTCTCCCTCCCATGTACTGGGGTTAGGGATATATACCACCACGCCTGGCTCTTTGTGTCATAATCTACTGATAATTTTCAGAATATGAATCGCAAACGCCTGCTGTGTATCAGTGTGCTACTCCTTTAGCTGTGTGTCCTCCAGCTGTGAGGAAAAAAAACTTGAGAAAATCAACTTGATAAAGGGAGAAAATATTCTCCAATGTTCTGGAAATGGTAGCACAGGATAAAGTCTGGAAGAAAAGTCAGAAGGCCTTGTGCTACAGTTCGGATCTGGGGTGTCCTCCACAGCTGGTATGTCAAAGGGTTGTGCAAAAGGAACACACTGTGCTATGAGATGTGCTGGAATGTTTAGGAGGCAGAGCCTGGTGGAAGGTAGGTTCCATCACGGAGACATGCCCCTTCCTCCTTCCTCAGTATGATCCCCGCAAAGATGATTCCCACCCCAGGAGCTGAAAGAGAGCGAAGCCCATTGATCACAGACTGAAATCTCTGAATCAATGAGCCAGAACAAGCCCTCCCTTTTCATCAGCTGATTTTCTCAAGCGTTTTCTCACAGTGATGGATAGCTGGTGAACACATCTGGCCAAAGGAATAGCACACCAATATACAGCAGGCATTTGCGATTCATATTCTGAAAATCAACGATAAATTACTACACAAAGAGCCAGGCATGGTGGCATATAGATCTCTAACCCCAAGACTCAGGAGGTTGAAGCAGGAGAATCTCAGGGAGTGCACAGCCAACCTGGGCTGTATCTTGAGTCCAAAGCCAGCTTAGATTACACAGTGAAGAAAAACAGCCTGAAGATGATACAGAGGGTCTGAAAATGAAAACACTGTTATCACGGCTTTAAAATCACACCGAAAGCCCTTTGCTTTAAAAAATCATAGATGGCAGCTTCTCAAGAACTATTTATTCTCAACTAATAGGCAATTATTGGCATATTTTCTATGGAAGTGTTGACATAATTTTCACATTGATACCAACAAAACAAGTAACAAAATTACCTCCATTGCCGTCTCTGTGTTTCTTCCCAAACCGTCATGTTGAAGCAAATAACTGAGCATGGGTGGATTTTGCCCCAAATCATCTAGTGAAGCCTGCCTCATTGACATCTTAGTTGTTAGGATAAAGACTTGCTATTTCAGTGGCTCCTAAGTGTACAGTTTTATTGAAAGTCATTATTTGTAAGATTTTGTGTGTTTTCTCACTTAACCTGGTGAATCTTACATATGCCACCAAACTCAGTAGTTACTCGTGTACATAGCATTTTATAACTCTGCCTATAACTATTAATGAGAGTTATCTAAAATACTCACACTTGGTGGGATTTTTACTGTTTCTTAAGTTTTCTACTTTTTTGAGAATTTCACAGTAAGTATATCATATTAACATAATTTCTACATCTCTCTGTCCTCACTCCAGCTACTCCTGTGATCTCTCTCTCTCTCTTGAATTCATCACCTCTTCTTCTATCATTACTATTGTTACACACACACACACACACACACAAACACACACACACACACACACACACACACGCACACACACTGAGCCTATTCAGTGTTGCTCATATGTACATGTGTTTAGGGTTGAACATTGAAGAATGGACAACCTACTGGGGACTTGTCACTGGGAAAACTGATTCTCCCTCTCTTAGTGGCCATTAACTGTCTATAGTGCTTTACCTAGGGGTGGGCTATTGCAAATGTTCCCCCCATCCACCTTGGCATGTCTCTTGATGGGGTCATTGCACAAGTCTCATTTAAGTGACTGTATTGTTGAGATTTCATGGTTGAAGTGTCCTTGTCATGGCTAGAAGACACGACCTCACAATAGACTTTCTGGTCCTCGGGCTCTTAGAACCTTTCTTTTTCCTGTTCTACGATGGTCCCTGAGCCTTAGGTGTATGTTGTGGATGCAGCTGTTGGAGCTGGGCACCCCATGGTCACTTATCTGCTTTTTGACCAAGTGTAGATCTCTATGGTAACCTCTATCTGCTGCAAAAGGAAGTTTCTTTGATGAGGGGTGAGAGATATACTTATCTGTGTGATAAGGATATGTATTTGGAATATAGCTAGAAGCTATATTGATGTAGGGAGTGTGACAGTAGAAGGCTCTCTTTTAGCATCTATGATCTTGCTAGTTAGTGGATAATAGTAGTTAGCTGGATTTCCAGTAACACACATTATTTCCCTTCTGTTGGTTCCCTTAAGCCCAATTAGATAGATGTTGATTATCTTCAAGTTGTAAGTGGCGCTCTTGCACCGTTGGAAGGTGACACTTTGGAATGGCTGCTGAGAGAATCCTATTTTAGACTTCTTAGTACTAAGGCATCCAAGAGGATTTGTTGTGTTGCAGACACCACCCTCTCTCTCCAGTGACAGAATGAAATCACTGAGTTCTGTGACCATGATTTCTTTACTCAAATGAACACTTTCCATGATGTAAGTAGATGAACCTGGGGCTTTTCAGGGTCACCAGTGATTCTGTGGAAAAGACATGAAGCTCAAAATCCTGTGAGGTATCTCTAAAGGTCTTCTCTCTGACTGGGAAACCATGATGCAGAGTTGTTCTTAACGCCCATGTTTGGAAATCATCCTTTGAGCCATAGTGATGTTCTGCCATCTGGAGCCCAACCCCTTTGAAGACTTTCCCTTCTGGTGGACTTTATTGTTGTCTTTATTTTGATGCTCTTAGAAAACATACCCATTGTTTCATTTGTATTTACTGGAAAATTGAATTGTGGGCTAATATCCGTTTAGCTTCCCAATATATTCATGTCCAGGAATTTTTCAATTAATATCCAGTAACTCAAAATTTTTAAATTCGCTTTTGTGTTATTGATGCCTTTTTTTGTAGTCTCAGTATAACTTACATACACTTTATTTTTTCTCTGTAAATGAGCTTTGATTTCACACTATAAGGCTGAAGCGCTTAGCTTTTACACACTTGATAATCAGAATAATAGAATAGCCTTATCACTGGGGTTGAATTGGATAGGTCTCATTAAAATTGCCTATTTCTATATATTCAGAAAATAAGACAATTTTCTGATAAACCCAACCACATTCTTTGGTTTATTTTTCACTTTATTGTCTGTAGTAACATTTGCTGAATGTAGTAGAAATTCTGTTCAACTCATTCTTTCTTGGTCAAATTATCACGTCTACAGCTTGTTCTATTCTTGAAAGGGTCAGCTGCCAATCTTGTGCCTGGTAAGTGTCTCCCATAAGGCATGGCAATCTCAGGTGACTAGCCACTCTTAACATGTATCCATGTGTCACTATAGCAGTGTTAGATTCTAAATTGAACTCTTAGAGAGCAGACCCTGTGTTTATATTTACAAATACAACACTCAATAAGGAAGTTCTTTTTTTTTTTTTTTTTTCCTGAGACAGGATTTCTCTCTGTATCTTTGGAGTCTGTCCTGGAACTCACTCTATAGACCAGGATGGCCTCAAACTCACAGAGATCTGCCTGCCTCTGTCTCCCAAGTGCTGCGATTAAAGGCGTGCACTACCACCTGGCAGGAAGTTCATTTTTGAAGTTTTGCTCAATCAGTTGTTCAGTTCACAGCCTATCAAATAATCATGGTAAATGTTTAGTTCAAATCAACCACATAGACATATTTTGTTTGTTGTTGTTTTTAACATAGAATTTTCCATTTTTATCTGTGGAATCCAACAATGGGAGGTGAGTAGGGGTAAGCTAACGACCAACCTAAAGTCCCCATGACGTGTATAATGAAAACATTTCTCTTGACCACATTTCTCTTGACTGTATTTCAGTAAGGTAGACTGTGCTAGTTTGAAATAAAATGGCCCCCAAAGGTAATGGCACTCTTAGGAGAGATGGTCTTGTTGGAGTAGGTGTAGTCTTGTTTGAGGAAGTATGTCACTGTGGGGGCGGGCTTTGAGGTCTCTTTTTTCAAGCTTCACTCAGTGTGACAATCAGTCGACTTCTTGCTGCCTTCTGGTCAAGACATAGACAGTACCATGTCTGCCTGCACGCTGCCATGCTCCTCACCATGAAGATAATGGACTGAACCTCTGAAACTGTAAGCCACCACCTCAAATGTTTTCTTTATAAGAGTTGCTGTGGTCCTGGTGTCTTTTCATGGCAATAAAAACCTAGCTAAGTGCTGTGGGATGTATTTCTGTGTGCTGTGAATATGTGTTGCAATGATTGGTTAATAAAGAAGCTGCTCTGGCCTATGGTGAGTCAGGTTATAGCCAGGCAGGAAATCCAAAAGAGATACAAGAAGAGGAAGGCAGAGGCTGACGAGAAGCTGTGAGCCACCATCATGTTGGGAAGCTGAGGAGGGTGGAGTCAGCAGCCAGGGCTGAGGCTTTCGTCCTAGCCAAGCAGTTTAACAGTTTAAAATCTCTCCTGGTCAGAGAAGGATTATAGATTCACAATAACAGATTCAGATGGAATACTCACACACATGCTCACAGGCATACAAACACATACAGATATACACATACATGCACACAGACATACAAACACACATGCAGGCATGTACATACATACATTTACACAGACATACACACATGCACACAGACATACAAACACACACATGCACACAGACATGCATACACATACAAGCATATGCATGTACACAAGCTCACAGGGACACACATGCACATTTGTACACAGACATACAGTCACACACATACATGCTTGCACAGCCATATACACATATGAATAAAGGCATACACACAAATATACATATGCATGCAGGCACATGCCCATGTATTACACAGTTATTTTCAGAATCATCAGGAGGCTAAACAACAATTTTAATAATGTGTTCAACTCAGTCTTAAGGATACCCTCCTCCTTAAAAAAAAAAAAAAAAAAAGCAACCAAGAAGGATGTGCCTACAAATATGGCCATGCCTTACTCTTTTGAGAATTGCCTATTTATGGTTTGGAAGAGAACACACAAGGAGCATTCAAATTCAATACTGCATCAAATATTCTCCAAAAGGATTTAAGGAGGTCTACGCAGTGGATCTCTCATTGAAATATAAACATTTTCCGTGCGATAGAAAAGTGTCTTTTTTAGTTTTGGTAGGCCAAATACTCATTTTGCAATGACAGAGAGCAGACAGATTCTTACTGAAGTGGAAAGAAAGACGCTTACCACCAGGGAAGGACGGGGATTAAAAGGATACGGGGAGAACATATCTCCAGGCCCACCCACTGTGAGGAGCTTTTCAGCTGGATCCAATAGCAGTCTAAAACCAACATGACAAGAAACAGAAAAAAGGGCTGAGCACTTGGACTGCGCTCCTGCCCACACACAGGCAAGGCTGTGGAAATAGTCAGCGAGTTCTCTGGCGTCTGAGAGTTTGCACACTCAGGGAACCAGCAAGCGCTTTCTTGCTTGTGTTTGGTCTGAATGCTGTTTTTCTTATCCTATATTAAAAAAGAATTATGGACCCATTAGTCAAAAGAATGTACGCTGTTTTCATTCATGAGGAGATGATGGAAGCTCCGGGAAGAAGTAAAAGCACCCAGGAAAAGGTTACTTCGTGTCATTGTCATAAAATTATGTATACTATATTCAAAAGTGAAAGCCATGATTCAGAAAAGTTTCCTTAATCATGAGGGACTGCCATGTCAGTTTTACAAACCGCTTGAGGTAGGAAGGCACCAGATTTATTGACTTAGCTTTAGTAACAAATCTTGTACGTTTCAACACTGATAACTTATGACTACAGTGATTCATACTGCACTGGAGTCTTTTATATTAAATTGTTAATACACTCTTATTCTGCTTTGTGTTTCTCTCCATGAATAGCTGTGGGTGTTTCACACAGCAAACACCCAACATACGTGCCGTGATCAATAAGAACCATAAGAGTAAGCGTGATGATTGTGCCTGAGATAATTATTTCTTATGATACAATGGTTCTCAAGTCAGTTTTGTTCCTGGGAAGCCTGTTTGGACCAGTGGCATGGCGGATTTAAATAAGGACAGGGCCCCTGTGCCTGAGCTAATCCAAGCAACCCAGCCATTCCCTCCAAGACCACTGGGGTGGGAAGATGCACAGTGGTCCTTCAGCTGCAGGGGTACCCCAGAATGGGGAGACAGGATGGCTCATGTAAAGTGTCTATGGATTATGGAGGACTAGATGGGTTAGTGTCCCTCATTCCCATGACTGTGTCCCAAATTGTTCTTTGACAAAGAGATTGATAGAAAGGTGAGATATTTTCAGGGCATATTAAACTTTTGCTAATATCCCTTTGTTAGTATCTCTTGTGCCGCTCAACATCAACAGGCACTGACTTCACGTGGATGACTGTGAGCCTTCAGAGATCCTGCCAATCACCTGTAGGAAGATGTTACATAAGGCTGACCCTGACTGTCTTGCCCTTTGTAAAAAAACATCTGGAAGAGAGTAAAGGCAGAGGCTGAGTAGTTTAAAGAAAGGCACCTTGTGTGTGTGTGTGTGTGTGTGTGTGTGTGTGTGTGTGTGTGTGTGTGTAAAGGGCACTCTTAGAAACCATCAGACTGCTAGGTAAAAGTCCCTCTTTGTTGTTGGCCAGAAAGGCCCTTGAGACACGATAGACCATAAATCCTATCCCCACTGCCATTCATTGTGTACCAAAACTAGATAGTAAGAACCCATTGATAAAGACACAACACAGAGAAATAAAACTGCAGCTGAACTATCTACGAGCCTTCTTGTTGTCTTGCTCTCACAGTACAAAAGGCACGGTACAAGCCACAAGAGGGATAATTGCCACTGCCTTGCTACAACACTGTATACATTACTTTTCTATTGCTGTGGTAAAACACCATGCCCAAGGCACCTTATAGAAGAAAGTGTTTAATTTAGAGGTCACAGTTTCAGAAGGCTAAAGCCCATGGTCATCATGACTAGGAGCATGGATGAGAGCTCACATCTTGAGATATAACCACAAGGCAGAGAGAGAGAGAGAGAGAGAGAGAGAGAGAGAGAGAGAGAGAGAGAGAGAGAGAGAGACTTGGTCACATGTAGATGTAACCAACCGTCTTATTAAATAAGAAACACAGAACCAATGTAAAAGAGAAAGCCGAGAGGTCAGAGCTCAGAGCTAAAATCTTACCCTTCCTCCTGCAAGCTCCTAGCTTCGCGGAAGAGAGCTATTTCCGGTGTGTAAGTCGTTTAATAGTCTTTTGTTCTGCCTTCTCATTGGTTGTAAGCCCAAACACGTGACTGCCTCGTCACTGTCTGTATGTACAGCCCCCCAGGTCTTAAAGGCATATGTCTCCAATGCTGGCTGTATCCCTGAACACACAGAGATCTACCTAGCTCTTCTACCAAGTGTTGGGATTAAAGGCGTGTGCCACCACCACCACACTCTTGCTATGGCTCAAATAGCTCTGACCCCCGGGCAACTTTATTTATTAACATGTAATCAAAATCACATTTCAGTACAATTAGAATACCACCACATTTCCCCTTTTCTATTTTAATAAAAAGAAAAAAGCAAAAGGTTATAACTAACATAAGAAAAACTATATACAAAAGTACAATAACTATATACAATATATACAAGTAAGAAATACCTAACCAATGTCTAGTCCATTTGTATTTGACAAATCAGAGAAAATAATTCCATTATCTATCCAATTTGGTAAGTCCAAAATGTATCTAATTCACTTTCTATCCTAATTAATCTTCAACTATAACTAACTAACCTTCAACTATAACTAACTAATCTTCAACTCCCTCAGAGACCCAAGAAGGAAATAATATTAGCTAACAAAAATAAAAACAGGAAGTGCATGCAAGCAACTTCCAAAAAATTTGTGAGTTGACAGAAACAGCCAGCTGCCTGGGCAGTCACCTGAGGTTTCTCTGCAGTGTTGGGGCATCATCTTCAGCCTATAGACTTAGCGTATCTGACAGACTCATTTGTGAAGTAGGATGTACACAAGGTCAACAGTTCAACCTCACATTGGGTGAGAGCAGTCCATGTACCAGAAACACCTGAATTCCACTAGTGTCATGTCATGATTCAGGATTTTAAATTCTGGAAATTGTTGACAGTTTTTTAATTCAGCTGTCCATTCTTCTTGGCTGTGTATATATGGCTTCATCTCAGCATCCCCTTCTTCTCCACATCCCTCTATTAAATGCCAGTCTACTATCGACAGGCGTGAGCTTTCAGCTGCTGTTCCATTGCACAACAGAAGCCATTGGCCCTCTGCCTGTTAAGCTGCCTTCGTAGAAAAGGGCACTGTACCTTTTCCGGATTGTGAAGGCCACTTCAGGTATGGAGCCATATTGTCCTGGCCTCACAAGATGCCTTTTGACAAAGCCATAACCACACTTGTTTTGGCAGGAATCAGTAGTCCTTTGTTTCGTGTTCTGTCTGTCCATTTTGTCCTATTGATTCGAGGATACTTTGTTGTCCAGTGGCTAACTTTTGCCACAATGAAAGTTGACTCCATATGCAGTTTCTTCAATGCCCATATTTTCTCTGAAGTAGATTGGTACTGCCAGGAGCTGACATGTCTCAAAAAAGAAAAATTTTCTAAGTTATTAAAACATTTTAAATGCCATATTCTGTAGATCTCTGAAGGGTTTGAAGATGACCTGTCTAAAACATCTCTGCTCAATTTTTAGAACATATCTAATATGACTACAAGTTCTATTGTAATGTCTAACTACTAACTTTCATTTCTTTATATCCTAATAGTTGGTAATAATAACATTCAAGGATCAGAAAATTGCATTACATTGTTAAATGAATGGTATGAATACAATTAGAAATATACATATAGCATTTTCTAACAATATCAGTTTCAAATTTGTATACAATATAAAACAATCCAATCCAATGTAAAGTACTTAAAACTAGTAATTGTCTTCTTCTTTTCTTTCTGTCTTTCTTTCTTTCTTTCTTTCTTTCTTTCTTTCTTTCTTTCTTTCTTTCTTTCTTTCTTTCTTTCTTTCTTTCTTTCTTTCTTAAACAAGAACCTTAAATCTAATCTCCTTTGCTTAGCCTTTTTCCTAACCCTTGACAACAACTTGTAACCAACCCCCCTAAACAATGAAAATTATCCCAGACCCAAAACCCATTAAAAAGACCAAAAACCCACCCACCCCACACCACCTCTTTGGGAATGTGGGTGTCGTATTCTTAAAATTGCTTCCTGCTGGATATGGGTGAAGTTTTCTTTATCCTGAAAGAAAAATTTTAGGTTAATTGTCAAAGTCTAGGAAAGGTAACTATATCCTTCATTATCCAGTCTGTGTATAATGCCAAAGTTCAGGGTTTATCTCAAGTCCTCATTCAAGTAGTCTTTGAGACTGGATCATCTCAGTTAGTCATCTCAAAATTGCTCTGAGCACCTTGTAGTTCAAAGTTGATCTGTAGATGATGTTTGTCAGCTTAGTGATATTATTATTGTCCACGTGGAATTGTTGTTGTTGTGGGGCCCCATCTTCTTCCTGGAGACTTCAGTTGATGTTAGGCCTGGCCGTGATTTCCTGCAGAAAACTGATAAGAGACTCAAACACAAAGACATATATATGCAGCTAATTGAAGCTCTTTTTTCTAGAATTAGTTAGTACTCTATATGACCATTCATATCTTAACAAAGTTTAACATGTATATATATCTATATATCTATATATGTTAATCTTATAAATTTTGATATAAAATTCATACTTTAAGAAAAGTTTAAAGAATCAGAATAGAATCAAAGAGTTGAGATTAGTAATAGAATAGTCCCTTATTTAATTTGGCTTTTGTCCTGTCCCATAGCAGAAGATGGCTCTTTTATTCTGGCATGATACAGGGAGTTTGCATTTTCCTTTTAATAACATGCTTGAGTTTAAAGAAGGAGAGAGCCATTCTCCAACTCCAAAGTCAGCTTTGCAACCATACTCCCCCCGGAACCCAAAGACTGGTTTCCCGGAAGCTGCCCGGTGGGTCTTCTGAAACCCCAAATTTCACCACAGTGACACAGCTCCTCCAACAAGAACACACATCCTAATCCTTCCAAACATTTCCATCAACTGAGGACTAAATATTCAAATAAGTGAGCCCAAGGAAGCCATTCTCACAAATCACCATAAAATATTAACGTGCCAGGGTAAGATGGGCCCACCAGCGCAAGCATGGCATGGCCATTATGGGTGCACAAATCAGTGGTTTCTGGTTGGCTTTAAGGCCTGCCCCACAGGAAGTAACAAAACATTGTTACTTGGAAGCCTAGGTAACAGCTTGAGGTTGGGAGTCAACAGGCCAGAATGGGGGAACAGTTACGTTTTGTTGGATGACTGTCAAACTAGCTTATAAATATTTATGCTTATGCCCATGGATCTTTGTTGCTGTCGGCCACAATCATTAAGGAAAGGAAACTTTCTTTGTTCAACAGACTCAAAGACACCAACAAACCCCCTAAGAACAAATTACTGTGGCTGTGGCATAGTCACTTGGTGCTTAGCCGTAAGTAGACGTGTATATCAAATAGATGTGTATATCAAATAGACGTGTGTATCAAATAGACGTGTATTTCAAATAGACATGTGTATCACTCCTTCCAAATCAAGAGACACTATAGAAGAGGAGGCAGCAAAATAGAAGAACCAGATGAAGAAACGTATTTTGTAGCAACTTCCTCTAAATTTAGACATTCCCTGGTGAAGGGAAGAAGTAACCACACCAGACTCAGGAGGTGAACAACAAAGTTCCTAAAAATTACAAGACCCATTAAGCTCCTCTGAAAGGTTATTTTAACAGTAGTAATTGCTGGGAAGAGGTGTTTGACGTGTCAAACTGCCTGGAAGCCATGCAGAACATTCCGGGGATGTTGCTTTTGTGAGCTGTCATCCAGGCGAAGGTCGGCTTTTCAGCGACATGACTGCTTTTGACTGTCCATGCTCTTGCACTTAACCTCAGCAAGCTCATTGGCTTACCAAGTAGGACATTGTTGGAATCATTAGTTTTGTCCATCAACAGTGCCCTATCTGAAGTGAACAAGGGATCATAAAACCATGAATAGATAAAACAAGGTGTCATGAAACAAAACATTATTGGTGGTTAAAAAAGAATGGAATTTCGAAATAAGCTATGACATTCAGGAACATGGACGACATGCAGACACAAAAGTCACACAGAATACTCTGATTCTGTTCAAATGAAGGATTCATAATAAGCAATGAGTGATGGAGTAAACTAGTGGTCACCAAAGGCTGAGGCAGAAGAAAGGAGCGACAGTGGCTACAAACATGGAATTTCTGTCATGAGTATGGTGATATTTTATTTGTACTAAAATATTATTTGTATCTTAATAAATAAAGTTGCCCAGGGGTCAGAGCTATTAGCAAGCCATAGGAAAGCTGGGCAGTGGTGGTGTACCCCTTTAATCCCAGGACTTGGTAGGCAGAGCTAGGTAAGTCTCTGTGTGTTCAGGGATACAGCCAGCATTGAAGACACACGCCTTTAATCTCAATACCAACCATAGAAGACCTGGAGGTCTGTACAGACAGGCAGTGATGAGGCAGTCATGTGGTTGGGTTTACAACCAATGAGAAGGCAGAACCGAAAGTCTTTATAAAGACTTTAACACAGGAAGTAGCTCTCTTTTGGGGAGAGATAGGACCACTGCAGGAGGAAGGGTAAGGTTTTAGCTCTTAGCTCTGACCTCTTGGCTTTCTTCTTTGCATTGGTTCTGTGTTTCTTATTTAATAAGATGGTTGGTTACATCTACACATGAGTGTTAAAAAATACTCTAAAATTAGTGGATAAGGTCATATCATTTTATTAGTTTATAAGTACACCAAAAGAAACACTGAATTGTTCATATTACAAGGGCAAATTATTAATGCGTAAAATGTGTTTCAACACAAAAAGAATTGATTTTTGAGGGTTTTCATCAAAGTTCTTGATGTTTCAAGAATATATGAGCTACAGCTAATGAATTCTCTATTTCATACACAATTTACATAACAGTTATTTCCTGTTCTTGATCATTTCATCACAATACATACTTAATTCAATCATTGATGTCGTTATTCTATAATTGTCCACATAAATGAAGTGTAAGACTATGACAGACTATAATCAACACACAAAATTGGCTGACAAAAATCATTAAATCACAGTAGCTGGTTGAAAATTGTAAAATGTATACTGCAAATGCATTTACAGATATTAGTGATGTTTGGGTGTCGGGTCTATTTCTGTGAATATTTATAACTATATGTATGTCAGAAAACAGCAATGAAGAAAAGGAATGTTTGAAGGATACATTACCAGAAATGTTAATTATCACCACTGTTGTAACTCATGGAAGACCTCCAAAGTAGAAGATTCACTGGTTAGTTCAGTTTGGAGATGAAATATCTTCCCCATAAAGGCCCATGGGTTGATGAGTTGGTCTCCCAATAGTGGTGCAATTGAGAATATTGGATCATGAGGCCCCACCTTCTTGGGTGGATAAACTCATTGATAACTTTATAGTTTGATATTATTCACAGATGATGGATGCTAGGATGTGGGACTTGGTTGGAATGTGACTTTAAAAAGTATGTCTTGTTCCGGGTTCTTTCCTCTCTCTCTAGCTCATCTATCTATCTATCTATCTATCTATCTATCTATCTATCTATCTATGTATCTATCTATCATCTATCTATCTATCTATCTATCTATCTATGTATCTATCTATCTATCTATCTATCTATCTATCTATCGTCTATCTATTATCTATCTATCTATCTATCTATCTATCTATCATCTATTTATCTGTCTATTATCTATCTATCTATATCTATCATCTATCTATCTGTCTATTATTTATCTATCTATCTATCTATCATCTATCTATCTATCTATCTATCAATCATCTATCTTCTATTTATATCTATCATCTATCTAGCATCAATCTATTATCTATCATCTATTTATCACCTATCATCTATCTATTATCTATCTATCTATCTATCTATCTATCTATCTATCTATCATCTATTTATCTATCTATCTATCTATCTATATCTATCTATCATTTATCTATCTATCTATCTATTATTTATCTATCTATCTATCTATCAATCATCTATCTTCTATTTATATCTATCATCTATCTAGCATCAATCTATTATCTATCATCTATTTATCACCTATCATCTATCTATTATCTATCTATCATCTATCTATCTATCATCTATCTATCTATCTATCTATCTATCTATCTATCTATCTATCTATTATCTATCTATCTATCTATCTATCTATCTATCATCTATCTATCTATCTATCTATCTATCTATCTATCTATCTATCTATCTATTATCTATCTATCTATCTATCATCTATCTATTATCTATCTATCTATCTATCTATCTATCTATCTATCTATCTATCATCTACCATATCTTTCCTCATCCTACTGCTCTTTCCTCTTCTCTCCTTCCTGGATGCCAGAAAGTAAGTAGCCCTATCCTACCATAACCTTTAACCATGGTACTCTGCCTCACCATAGCTCCAGAAATAATGGAGCTAGTTGACTACTATCCAATTAACCCTTTGGGACCATGAGCAAAACAAACTCATCCTCCTTAAAGTTGTCTATGTCAGGCAGTCCCCTCCCCACATCGTGACAAAGTACAGAGAAACACAGGTTATTAGTTACTTTTCTGTTGCTGTGATCAAATACCATGACCAAAAACAACGTAGAAGAAAGTTTATTTGGGCCTATGGTTCCAGAAGACTACAAGTCCATTATGATGTGGAGATAAAGAGGCAAGCAACAGGAATCCTGACGGGAGCAGGAAGCTGGGAAGTCACACCCTCGACTGCTAGCCTGGAGCAGGAAGAGCAAACTGAAAGTAGGGTGAGACTAAAAACTCTCAATAATGCATTTCTTCCAACAAGTCTCCATAAACACAACACCTGGGGACCAAGTGCCCTAGCCTGTGGAGGACGTTTCTCATTCCAACACATACTGGTGTGTACTGTGACAATTTCTTACAGCATCCCCCAATTCAACAGGGTCCTGGACTCATGAAAAGGGAGATGAATAATGGCTAGAATTTCCCAGGCACATGAGCAAAGATTATTTTTCATTTTGTTTTAAATAATGGAGTATTTTTTCCAATAATGCTCAATACTTTTTCAGTGATTTTTTTTTAAGTTTTATACCACACAATGATTCTTTTAAAAATCTCATAAAAAGGAGATTTTTTTTTTCATTTTAGTACTCACATTATAATTTCAGTGCCAGGATTTAAATAAGGTGTGGGACCCATTTCTCCAGTCATTTTTTAAGTCTAAAGCTGAAACTGTCAGTTAATGTATGATTTCAAGGATGTCGTAGAGATTTCTTAATAATTTGTTGTTAATAATTTTAAAATATTTTTAAATATTTTAAATTTAAATTTAAAAAAATATCATATCCAATTATATTTCATGCTGGATTCCCTATTACATAATTCCTACATAATTTCTTGTTAAATTCCTTGTTGTAAATAGTTGGGGTTTCTAATAGTTACTGTAGAGAAATAAATGTTTTTATTCCTATTTATGATTTGACCACATGAATATTTCTGCTGCTATCCCTCTTAAAAGTAATTTTTCCTTTTTAACTTAGTGTTCTGAGACACGTGTATTTGTTCTCATTTGAGAATTTTCTGGATAAAATTATTATTATATATCATACTTCCCATACAATAAATGGATTCAGTGTCTCGTCTTTAGTTTTATCTACTCTCTAAAGAGTGACTTCTGGAATTGCTAACGTTTCTAGTTTTATTATATTACCCTAACGGCTGGATTCTACATCCTTTGAGATTATATAATAATAAAATTAAAGGGAAACAAATGACCAACCCTCGGGAGTAAAAAACAGAGAAAAATAGCTGTGAGTTAGGTAGGGGAGGGGAAGAGTGAGTCAGACTTCAGCTTATTTATATTCTCTTACAAAAAATTAAAAACTGCATAACCTTAGCTATGCATTAAAGAGTTTTAAAAATGTTTGCAGGAATTGGGATATGCTAATGTTGGTTTGCAGGAATCCAAGGAGCCTTTGGTAGCTCCATAGCACATATTTCTTTTCATCCCTTCATGAGGGTGGTCAGGTGAAGATGGGTCAATAGTAAACTATATGAGCTGTGTCTGGTGCTGTGACAAAAGCCTAGCTCGTGAGTTTGGGCTATTTATGTGCTTTAGATATTTATGTAACAGTTCGACCTTTTTTTTTTCAGAAGTAAAAGACAATTTGCATTAAAAACAGGTTTTTATTTCAGTAATTATAATAGGAAAGTATGCACAGACATGCTGTTAATTGGCTAATACATGCAGTATGGTGCAGGCCTGTTTTCGATGAGGGTCTTCTATGTTGGGAGCTATTTGGTTTCTACTTTCCACTTGACAGTTTTATTTTCTCTTTGAAGAAGAGGAGGTGTCCATGCTGTTACTGTTGTTTGGGTGGCATTTCTGTGAGTCAAAGAAATTTCCCCTGAAATACAGCCGCATAAATAATGGTGTATTAGGAGAAAACCCAGTTCATTCTTCTAACGAGCACATAGTTCTGAAAGTCCGTGGGCCTGTTCAGACACACAGTCAGCTTGAGAAGGAAGAGACCCAGTAGTTCACTTCACAAAGTACCACACATGGCGCCGGTGTAAGGCCAGCATGCTGTGGGAGCCAAGGGGAACAAAGCTGACTGAGACCAGAATCACAGGGACCTTCACAAGGAGGCAGCGCTCTATGTGGGCTTTGAAGAATGAGCAATTTGCTAGGTAGGATCAATGGGATATCAGAACGGGCTACGGTTAAAGGCTGACCGTTTATTGTGAAACCGTGTGACGGTCAGTCTGAAGGCCTCCCTTGAGGACTCTGTATTAAGTGTCAACGGCCTACAAAATAGCAGCTCTGGCCCAGAAATTAGACTTTTAGCCTGAAAAATTGCCCTACAAAAAGCACGAGTCATCTTCACTAAAAAATTGCTGACAGATTTCTTTGACCTGGAAACAAAACACAGAAGTTTAGAGAAACTTCCGGAGGCCAAGCTCTGCCTGATGGGTTGTATTCACAAGCAAATAAATCTATTCCCTTCAAACCAACACACTTATCTGAGGGAATTGCAGGGATGATACTCCAGTTCTCACAGGCAGTATCAGGACGAGCTCTGGAAAGGCTGTTAGCTGTCCCCACTGTCTTTAGGGGTGAAATCGCCAAGGTTTGTCATGTTGATGGAACACTGACTGGGCCTCTTGGTCTTGTCTGGTTATAGTAAGATGAGCAACTTCGGGGTGATAAAGAGGAGAAGTATGTGGGTGGTGGTTTCTGTGGCGTGTTCTTTGAGGTGAGGTCCATCTTTCTTTTTGCTTCTTGAGGTGGGGAGGTGACTGAAGAGCGAGAACATAACGGAGTAGGAAGCTGAGAGCTGTTGTGTGATATTTTATTTGTGTTCTGACAAAGAAAGCGTGCCTGGAGATCAGAGAGCAGAGCTAGCCACTAGCTACCATAGAGGCCAGGCCGTGGTGGCACACACCTTTAATTCCAGCACCTGGGAGGAGGAAGCAGGAAGATTAGGAGTTCAAGGCCACCCTGGGCTACAGGAGATTGCACCAGTCTAAAAGAGAAACAGGTGGCTCACACCTTTGATCCCAGCACTTGGGATCTCATGCTTTTGATCCCAGCACAAGGGAGGTGGAGACAGGAACGTAAGGCAGATGGAGACAGGATCTCACCCCCTTCAGTCTGAGATTCCACAGAGATAAGAAGTGCCTGTGGCTGCTCCTTTGCTTTTCTGATCTTTCAGTTTTCATCCTAACATCTGACCCTGGGTTTTTATTATTAATAATAATTGGGATCACACTTCAGAGAGCAGTCCAGGGACCAAAGCAGTGGGCCAATCTTAGATACCTACGGTGAATATAAATAATCAAATTCTAGCTTACGGAGGCTGTGGAGAGGCAAAGTGGTTAAAAGCTTTGGCTGTTTCTCTAGAGGACCTGGGTTTGGTTCCCAGCACTCATGAGCTCCAGTTCCTGAGAACAGGGCACTAGGAGACCCTGCCTTAGCCACACCTCAGAGAATGTGTGCTGGGGGAATTATAATGTATGTTGTTACAATATTTAAGAAAATAAAAAGGTGTGTTACTTTCGTGTGTTACTTATAGCCAAACTAATTAACCCCTCAATTAACTAACTCCTCTGTAGCGCTTTCAATCTATTATATAGATCTATTGCTGTGGGATGTTAATGTATGTCCTGTGGGAGCCCTTCTTGGGTTCCTTGTGGCATTACCCAGCAGGTTTGCATAGAGGATGATTAAGACCATGGGCCTGAGTGCAGGTGTCTGAGATGGTCTGCACTTGGCTGTACTGGGGGATGGTCTGTATGTCAAGTTGCTCTGATTGGTCAATAAATAAAACCTGATTGGTCGTGGCTAGGCAGGAAGTATAGGCGGGACTAACAGAGAGGAGAAATAAAAGAACAGGAAGGCAGAAGGAGACGCTGCCAGCCACTGCCAGGACAAGCAGCATGTGAAGATGCTGGAAAGCCACGAGCCGCGTGGCAAGGTATAGATTTGTAGAAATGCGTTACTTTAAGATATAGGAACAGTTAACAGGAGGCCTGCCACGGCCATACAGTTTGTAAGCAATATAAGTCTCTGTGTTTGCTTGGTTGGGTCTGAGCGGCTGTGGGACTGGCGGGTGACAGAGATTTGTCCTGACTGTGGGCAAGGCAGGAAAACTCTAGCTACAATCTATGATTTATTTCTCTTCAAAGGGGTATTCTTTTCCAGTGAGTAGATTTATTCCTTCTTTAGTGTGTGATATCTACTCTGTTCTTTCTTTTTATTTTTTATTATTATTATTATTATCTTTTTTTGTTTTTTTGAGACAGGGTTTCTCTGTGTAGCCCTGGCTGTCCTGGATCTCGCTCTGTAGACCAGGCTGGCTTTTAACTCACAGAGATCCGCCCGCCTCTGCCTCTGCCTCAGGAGTGCTTGGCCTGGCTGATAGCTACTCTATAAAAAAATGCCTATTTGGGTTCTCCATGAAAAGCAAGCCAGTGTTTCCAACCATGAGCTCTCCCCCAAATGTGCCATGCCTTGCGTGGACACACACACTGAATCTTTCTGGCTCTGGTGAAGTATTTCCCATGATTAACTTATTCAATCCTTCCAGCAGCCCTAGGAAGTAGGTACTCTTTCCAGCCCTGTTGTCCAGCTGGTGGTGGGGGGAGAGGGGAGGGGGTGCTAAGCACTGTAACTGACTAACGTCTCCCAGCTGGAGAGGAATGAACTTGAGCTCTAATGCACAGCTTATTTATTCAACACTGCTCTCAGCACCCCATGGGTGTCCACTCGGTCCTGAAATCCTGTGTCTTAGTTTTTGTCCTTGGGAGAAAAGGGAAAAAAAATATGTGTAAGGGGAAATGGACGAGTGAATAACACGGAATGAGACATTTTTGTTAGTGGATCCCTCCGTTCTTAAAATTTTCTTTCTGTTGCTGAGATGTTCATAGAACGGGTTCCTGCTTTGCCCTCAATGACTGAGTTTTATGCTCCTGAACCCAGAACACATTTATTGCAACCCTGATCTTCATGGTCAGACTCTCGGAGCCTGACCATGGTTGGGACCATTTGCTGTCAATAATTTTTATCTTCCTCATCCAGTTGTTCTTCAGCTCCTTACTTCACTCGTCTCCCTGCAGCTTGCTTTCCGTGGCTTGGAACCTTTGTCCCCATTCTGTATCGAGCTTGCCTTTGGAGCCTGCCCTAAAGCTCTAGAATTGCCCATGGCACTGTTGGTCATGTTCTAGATACCCACCGCATCTGTTGCCCATCTTGTTCACCAAACCATTATTGATCTCTGGTCACGCGCCAACTACTGTACTGTGCTGTGACCGTCATGTATTATCGCCAACCTTCGTAGAGTATTTAACATCGCAAACAAGAGCTGTAATAATAAAGCATAATTATGATGGTAAGCAATGATTCAAATTAAAAAAAAATAACACCTAACAATACTGTGAGGAACATCAAGCAAAGAGGTCATCAACAAGCTGAGTGGAGCTTGAATCCTGTTTTCACAAGCTGCATGGTCTACCAGCTTGACTCAGGGGAAAGGACATTACCATCAATAGACAGGTTTAGCAAGGCATGGAAGCATGACCGAGCACAGCTCAATGCTTAGGTTAGGACAAAAGGAATAGCTGGAGGTGATATGGAAGAAAGATCTGAGTGACACCAGGAAATGCCCTGTGTGCCATGCCGAGGAACTGGGGCTTTGGAGGGATTTCGACCAGCTAGCAAAAATGCTGCCCTTTTCCAGGTCTACCCTCTCTGTTAGGATTCTGCACATCAACCTGCCATCCACCCAGTGAACACACAGAAGTGATTAATGATCTCTGTGACCACCCAGAAAACATTCCTGGCAGCGGCAGGCCCCAAGACACAGCCAGGAATCTGCTGCTCTGGCAACATTTAGGGCAGAAGTACACCCCCCCCCCCGCCCCGCTTTGCAGCGCTCAGCTGCTCCTTTAATCACACCTCCGTCCAGACCTCCCCTACCACAGTATGCATGCGGCTGCTGCCTCTTTCTCTGCGTCGTGTTTAATATCGAATGCTAAAATCACTGGATACAAAGGACATTTCTATTGCCTCCGTTTTAAGCCAAGACTGACTACAAGTGTAAAATAATGTGGCCACACACTCTAATTCCTCACAGCCCCAAATCCAGAGACGCCCATTTCCCCTGTGAAATAAAATGATCCTATTATAGCAGAAAAGGGCAATGCGTTCTTGAGAATGGCCTCTTGAAAGTCTCTGATGCCTTCTGCACCACCCTCGCTTTCTGAGGCCACCTGCCCCTCTTGACCCCAGACTTCCGATGGCCGAAGGACCAAGGCGGAGATGTTCGCTAGGTTCCGGGGCATACCTGCAAGAGCGTTTGAACTTCGCGTGCCATTTTTCATCTTTCAGCAGTATTGAGCGACGTGGCCTATTAATAACAGAGATTTATACAGCTAGTGTTTCCATCAATAGAGAGAGAGGTCCTTGATTTCCATTTGGAACCCATAGAAAGCACCGAAGTCTAATATTTAGAAGATGGAGAAAGTGTGTGGTCCTGAATAACATTATAGAGCTGTGTGGTATCCTGCTCATTTGGAGGCTTTTCAAACCTGGCCTAGGGGATCTATTTCATGTTTCCTTTTAATACGAGAACAACATTTTCCTCCCATTGTACAATGATTAAAATTCCCAGTGCCTCAACTCAGGCCAAAGGAAAAGAATATAAGCAAAAAAAACAAAAAAAAAAAACAACAAAAAAAACTGTTCCCAAGACAGGAGAGAGACAGTTTTCCTCTCCTCAGCAATGCCAAGAAATGAATGAGAAGATGTGGACTGTCTCCTTGACTACTTCATTTTTAATAAATGCAGAGTTGGCTACAGGAAGAAACGAAGTGTTCACTGGCAGGAGCAGCAGAGAAGGGGGTTTCCCACCTGATGGCAGCCAGCTCTCTGAGGCAGTCTGGATGTCTTCTTGCAGACCAGTAATTGGAAATTAAATATCCCCTCATCTAAAGGAGAGGCACCTGCTTGCAACTTTGTGTTCTATTATTCCTGCTTTTCCCCCTTTGATGCCTGATTTTCATGTGCTTGGAATAATTCATGAGAAATGCTTTAAAACTTCAGGGGAAAGGGGGGGGGGAAAGCAATGCATGAGAGCTTGCTACCTAGGAGAAAATTAGCTGGTTTCTGAGTTTAAAAAAAACCCTGGGATTCTTCTTTTTCTGCTCCATAAAATAAGAGTCATTAAAAAATGATTTCAGAGCCAGGAAACTTGGGCACAGGATCCCACACCCACTGATAATGAATCGTAGGTCTTTGTAAAAATGCATTTACATCAGTGAGTTCCAGCCAGGTGACCTAAGAGAAGAAGGGGAGGAAGGAGTGTGGTGTCACTAAGGACCTTGTTATTGAATGTTTATTTTGGGTTATAAGTGAAGTATAAATAAAGCACAGAAGGTTAAGGCACTGGCATAAATACAGCTGGAGGGAAGGGGACTTCTATGTGGAACGCTGGGGCTGCTGCTACCCCACAGCCTGGGCTAGGACGGGCAACTCTGTATTTAAACGTGAAATATGGACACAGAAAAGGAAATGGGGACTTAGGACAAGGGAGCCAAGAGGAGTCTACTAAGACACACGTTGGATGACAAGGCTATAATAAAAATCTAATACTTTGTGTGCTGTTTAAAAGTTGAATTAAAAATCTATAAACATGGAGCTTTGTATATGAAAATGTATTAAGTAGGACATGAATTACCAGATTAAGAAAGCTTATTCTATCCCTCAATTGTTGAGAGTTTTGTTCTGAAATAAGGGAAGGGTTACAACTGACATCCACTTGCAAAGGAAAACTTAGTTTTCTCCAGTGGGTCTCGCTGGGGATATTAACCACACTTAAGGGTGGGGCGCTGGGCCCAGGAATAGAAGTAGATGGCCAGTACAGAATGAACTCAGTATTTTTGTAGACTTTTGGTTTCATATTGCTTTGGTTTTGTTACTGGTCTTTTGCTTGTATAGCATGGTTTCTGATTTTGTATTTTTATAGTGTGTGTGTGTGTGTGTGTGTGTGTGTGTTTTGTTTGTGCTTTCTCTTTGTTCTTCTTGTTTTTAAACTCTGGTTTGTTTGCTTTCTTGTTTGCCTATTTGTTTTCCAAAGAAAGAGAGAGAGAGAGAGAGAGAGAGAGAGAGAGAGAGAGAGAGAGAGAGAGAGAGAAGGTATAGAGTTGGATGGGTGGGAAGTGGGGAGGATCTGGAAGGCATTAGGGTAGGGGAAACTGTGACCAGAATATTGTATAAAAAAAAAAGTCTTTCAGTAAAAATAAATAGATAGATAGATAAATAAAGAAATAAAACAAAAGAAAAAGGTTACAAGTTTAACTATCTTTTTATATCTATGAAAAACGATAGTATGGTTTTGCCCCTCACAAGTAGGAATTTACTGAGGCAGATATGTAGGACTAGACAACCAACATGTCACCACATTGGGGTAGGCGGGGTCCTGACACGAACTCCCCTGCAGTCCACGTTTTTGGGGCACTCAGAGAGTGAGGTCGTGACTCATAGGTGGAACCCTTTCTCCATCTTTCAGACTTTTTCCTCAATAATATTTAACAACAAGAGATAGCCTAGAGCTTCTGCCTGGAAATATCAAGTCATTTGGGGCTGGGAATTATTACGGATTTAAGGTGACCTGCTTGAATAATGAAATAAAAGCATGTCCTCTGAAGTCCAGATCCTGGCTTCTGCAGAGATCCAAGGGTTATTTTAAATGAATTTAAATAAATTTCCTTTTTTATTATATTGAAAACACATTGTCAATTTAAGATTGAACTGGTGAAGCACTTAATAAGGCAACAATATAGTGGCTTGGGGCAGGACTTGGACAATTAAGTGATAGATCCTATCTGTGTTGGGACGTTACGACGTCTGGAGCAATTTCCCTTGAATAAACATCTGCATTCCAGAATGACTGCCAATATCTCCCTACAGGTTGTTGATTTTAGGCATGATTTAAATCAGAAAAAGCAAGTGAAAAACAGCACAGCGAGGCTTACCGTTGCCTGGGTTTGCCTTGATTACCAAACACCACAGGCACAAACAGTGCAATTTTCCTGCCAAAAGGAAAGAGGAAGCTGGCTCAGCATGTCTCCAATGCATCCTAGACAATATGGGTTCAGAAGGGAGCTCCATCTGAAAATGCCGGAGAGTCACATTTTTTGTCATTGGCAGCCTTTAGAAGTTTAGCCGACTTTAAAAAAAAAAATACAAAACAAAACACAACTCACAACACAGTACCATCTGAAGCTTATCTTGCAATATTTTTCTCCCATTAAGACTTAAGATCCATTCAACAAGAGAGATGCCATGCTTGGTACTGGAAACACAGATAACATCCCATAAACTAGTATGGTCATGGGATTTGGAGGACTCTCCCAAACCAACATAATCCCACCTACATTCTAAGTATTTGTTCTCATTCCCATAGATACTCGTAGTCTGCACTCCCCACCAAGAAAAATTCCCTCTTCAACAGACAAACACCACTACAGAAAAAAACATCTGATCAAAATTCAGAGTTGCAGAGTCCAGTCCTGACTACACATGCAATACAGCTTTTGGACCTAAGGCTCGAGGATCATTGTGAAAGATGATGCAGGATTGTAAAGGCCAGAGGAACAAGAAGTTTGCTATGAGACTGTGTCGCCTACCCAGGGATGTCAGAAACTATTCCTATAAAGTCTCACCAACATGACTGCCCAAGGATAACATCAATCAACGTTCTAATGTGGATGGGGGGCCGGGAGATGCTCACAAATCCTTAGCCCTACAGAAAGAACTACAGGAAGCTAAGGGATGCACGAGTAGAAGAAGCAGCCTTCTCCAGGGAAGAACTCACCCACTGGTTATTCTAATGGTCAACTCTGAAAACATACACATACAGGTAACATCATTGTTTTAGTCAGTTTTCTAGTACTGTAAAGAGACACCATGACCAAGGAAACTCTTATAAAGGAAAGTATTTCATTGGGGGCTTGTGTACAGTTTCAGAGGGTGAGTCCATTGTCATCATGGTGGGGAGCATGGTGCTTGAGCAGTATTTGAGTGGTTTATACTTCTGATTCATAGGTAGCTGGCAGAGAGAGAGAGACAGAGACAGAGATAGAGACAGAGAGACAGAGAGACAGAGAGACAGAGAGACAGAGACAGAGACAGAGACAGAGACAGAGACAGAGAGAGATTGGCCAAGCATGGGATTTTGAAATCTCAAAGCCCACCCCCAGGGACATACTTCCTTCAACAAGACCACACTTTATAACTCTTCCCAAATCAACTGGGGACTAAATATAAGCGCCTATGGGGGCCACACATACAGGCTGAGTATATTTATTTACATATTTAGGAATGCATGCACATGTATCTAGGAATATGTATAACATGTATGTATGCAACAACAATTAATATGAAAAGAGACCATGAATTTGGAAGAGATTCAGCAGGGGTTTATGGGAGGACTAGGAGGGAAGGGAAAGGAAGGGGAAATATGATTATACTATGATCTAAAAAGATAAAAAAAAAAAACAACAACTAATAGTTAAAAAAATATTATGGTGTGGTGATGTGTACCTATAATCCCAGGAGGTGGAATAGAGAGAATCAGAAGTTTATGTCCATCCTCAGCTACATAGTGAGTTAGAGGCCAACCTAGGCTACCTGGGATCCTGTCTCTAAACAAAATAAATCCGACACAAAGAGAGAGTATGCTCAATGGAAAACGCAAGTAATAAAAACAAATGCCACATGGAATAATCTTATATATAGTCCTTTAAAGGTCAGGAGAATCCAGTCTAACTTAACAGAGGTTAGAAACCACTGCCTGGGCATGTGTGACCTCTGTGCCTGCGTATCTGCATGTGTGTGAAGGACTGTTCAGAAAGGACACAGTTGAACATCCAGGAGTATGGAAGGAGTCATTGTCAAGTGTTCTGACAAAGTGTAGATGTTTTACTGTGGATATCTATAACGTAAATGTTTATCTCTGTGAGAAAAATCACCAACGTTTAAGACCTGCACTTTTATTTTTAGATGTAAATTGCACCTGGATTAACTATTTCTTTCATTGGAGGTAACAGACTTCTGACTCTAATTAGCTCCACCGAATAAGGAACTGATAAGAGGGATTTGAGAGCACCCCGGGGAACAGGGGAGAGATGCATTGGTGCTTAACGGACCAGGCATTTGAACATCTCAGGACCAGGCATTTGAACATCTCAGCATGAACCCCCATGAATGCTGTTCTCCCTGAATCTGCAATTCTTTCCTTCCATCTGTGTGGCTCCCTCCATTTCTGTTCCAGCCACTGAAAAAAAAAAAGAAGGAGTTTCAGAAAAGTGGTGACAGGGCTGGACAGATGTCTCAGCGGCTGATCTATCACAGGAGACAGCTTCAATTCCCAGCACCTACATGGAGGCTCAGGACTGCCTCTAACTCCAGTCCCAGACAATCTGACGCTCTCTTCTGGCCTCCTCGGGCATGCACATGGTGCACAGATTTATAGGCAGGCACATAATATATATAAATAACAGTTATATACATACACATAAAATAAAATACAACGAAGGAAAGAAAAGGGGTCAAAGCTGGAGATAAACACTCACTCTCCATTTAAAATTGAAATTCTAGGGACCTTCATCTACTGCCAAACAGAAGACACGATGCTGATCACAATCAAGGCTTCAAGAATCCATGCTTTGGAAATTGGAAATGCGGTCTGTGGTTTCTGCCTCTGTCTACATCATCTGCTCCAGAAGTGCTGATATTTCACTTAATAGTTGAAGCGGGCCTGACATTTTCCTTCAGCAGAAAGAAGTTGGAATTACTGATGTCTGCAAGTGCAGAGAACTGACGTTTCTTCCTCCCCAGCTGACAAGGGGGTGTTAACTGGGTCTCCATTGCTCATAGTTCCATCGGCCGTGAATGTAACACACCAGGGACTTAGGGTATGTGCAGAACATGTAAGGCAAGATGCCATCATAACAGACTTTTACTTTATGTCTCTTCTGCAAACTCTAATGCTTAAGAAGATTGATTTCTTTAGATCACTAAAAAGAAAAGGACAGTAGCCTTTGATGGGAAGAAAAGTTTGGGATGGCACAGTTGGGATGGTAAAGCACTCAAAATTTTGGGCAACGGGTCTGGGATTTTTGAAAATATTGGGGGGCCAGAAAGATGATGGCTCAGCTGTTGAGAGCCCCTGCTCCTCTCGCAGAGGACCCCAGCTCAGTTCCCAGCGCCTGCATGGGCATGTAATAAGATCTGTAACTCCAGTTTGGGGGGAGCCAGTACCCTCTGCTGGCTTCTAAAGATGCCGGGTAACCACATGGTGATCATGCATACACGTGGGCCAATACTCATACACATAAAAATTTAAAAATAGATCCGTTTGTAAGTTGGGGGCTGGAGGGATGGCCTTAAGGATAAAAAGCACTTGCTATGTAAGCGTGAGTACCTGAGTTCAAATCCCCAGAACTCCCTGGAAGACCTGCTCAGTAGCAATATCATCATTTCAGTGCTCTTACTGGGAGGTGAAAATGGGTTCCACAGATGCTCACAGACCAACTAGCCTAGAGAATGCAATGGTAGATAACAAAGAGAACCCATCCCAAAGTGTGGCAGGTGAGGCCTTACACTGAAGTTGTCTTCTTACCTTGACATACTGTGTGTGCTAGCACACATACTACACACACACACACCATACACAAACACCACACAGCACACACGCACACACCACACACACCACACACTCACACCACACACACACACCACACTCACACACATATATATACCATAAATATGCACACCATACACACACATCACACAGCATACATACACACACCACACACACGCATACACACACCATGCACACACACCACACACACACATCATACACACCACACACCCTGTACACACACACTCACACCACACACACACACACCACACACACACACATATATATATATACACCATACATACACACACCATACTCACACACCACACAACACACATACACACACCACATACACACACATACACACCATACACACCACACACACACACACACACACACACACACACACACCACACATACCACACACACACCGTACACACCACATATACAAATCCACACACTGCAGTAGAAGGTAGAGGCTTCAGTCACTGTCATAATCCACTTCAGTAACAATCTTTCCAATGTCCCTCTTGTCCAACAGAAAGCCTGACACACAGCGTTTCACAAGTACGTGCTAAATGAACTATTACAGATGTGTTAAAGTTGGAGATTTTTGCCAGTTATCTTGAAATATGTCTGTATACCACTGTGACATCACCCACTGGCATGAAAACCAGGGCTCTTCAAGGAGTGTATAAAACATGGAAACAAAATAAAATCTCTGCTTTCTAATGTAAAAGAAAGAAAAAAAGTCTCTGATTTTCCAGAAAAGAAATCTGAAAGCCCAGATTAGGCCTCTGCCTCAGCACTCTACAGTATCGTACACGGCACTGTTGAGGCTTGGCAACATCTTTGGGCAGAACTGCAGAAAGTGGATATAGAACACCAGCACACATATGTCTGCAAACTGCGGGTACCATAGCAACAAGATCAACACAGCAAAGTTTCGTGTCAAGACTGAGAACCTCATGTTAGAAAAGCTGGGAGGCAGAAAGTCTCAAATTTCATTTTTTTTTATATGTGTGTCTATGTAAGAAGCCATTTTGGGGACTGAACAGAATTCCAATCTTCATAAAGCTCAGGGATTCATTTTCATGGCATGGAACTTTCCATTTGTGGTGTCATTTCAGCACTAAAAAAAAATGTGAATTAAATTGTTTTTGAAGTTCAGATTTTCTGGCTGGGTATGTGCAATTTCTCTAGGCCTTATACATTCATGGGAGCGGGAGGCCGTTCTGAGCCTTCCAAGAGCCTCATCAAGACTTCGACTCCAGAATGTGAAGAACCACTGTCATCCCAAATTTAATTTACAGATAAAACCTCACAGGGGTTACATATGTTACAACCTCTGTGGATGTTGGTCATATTCCTGCTGGAGCAAAGATGTGTTGGGTCGTCGGTCTCCTCATCCTGAACAGGTGATTAAGTCCACATGCAGTCAGCCCCTCCCTTTCTCTCCCCTCCTCCACTTTCCCATTCCAGCTCTCTACACACCAGCCCTGATGGCTCATGGGATCAGGGACCAGACAACCTGAAAGAGCTGCAAGACATGCCCCGGTCCCTACCACTGCAGGAAGTCTTCAAGTTAGCCAAGCCACGGCTAGCTTGTCCTGTCCTGCTTTCCACCCGATGTTGCCTCAGAAGTTCACTGGGAACTCTCTCACACCAGGAAGCCTTGTATGGTTTCCTGGGCTTTACTTTGAAGATGTATGAAACAAAAAGCTGTGTCTTCAGTTTGCCTGCATATCACCCTGTTGTGTCCCACCAACTCAGGAATCTTCAAATCTTGCAGAACATCCTCATGGTTGTCCTGGGAAATGAGTGTCATGGTTTGGGTTTTATGGATAAGCAAACAGACTTATGTCACATCTGTCTACGACACTGATGCGACTTCAGGTCCTGAGCACAATATTCCAATGTCAATGTTTATGTAATCTCTGTATAGTACACACATTTCAGTAATTTTCCCTGATTCGTTAGGTCTTTAAGTCTCTGAACTGGGAGAAGGAGAGGAGGAGACAGAGGAGAAGGTAGAGGAGGAGGAAGGAGAGAGGGGAGGGTGGAGGATTACGTAGTAGGGGACAGGAAAGAAGAGAGAGGAGGGGAGAGAGCATGGGTACAAATATTTAATATTGGGGTAAGGCGAACTGACCTAAGATATATTTAACACAATTTTACTACAAAACCATAGTAAGTCTTTACTAAGCGTTTTAAGAAGTTTACATACATCATTTTAATAACATTTATCATTAAATATACCTTGATTTTCTTCTAGAAGAAGCAGAGCCAAGACATAAAAGCTGTGTGAAGGGTTTCATTGCAAGAATGAGCATGTTAGCCATGCTGGTGTGTTCTGGATGCAGGACTTAGAAACCAGTGGCCCGTTAAATACTAAGAAGCTTGGAAGCAGTCCTGGAGGAAGGAGTACTTAAACCATAGAGATGAGCAAATACTATGAACCAGAACTGTGCATCAGTACACAGCTGCCTCTGTGTGGAAGCCAGCAGAAAACAGCAGCTGCAAATTGATTGATAAACCAAGGAATAATTAAGGTGCATTCACAAAAGAGGAAACATCACTACCTTAAAATCATACTGTAGACAAATAATAATAAGGAATGGCATAGACGATATCTATTGCCATCTTTCGACTGCTCTTGACAAAGAAGTTCAATGCAATGTTGTTGTTTAAAAAGCACACACAAATGGGGGGTGGATGATGGAAAGTTATACATGCAAATCTGAAAACTGGTCCTATTTAAGATAAAACAATGATGAAGTGTTTTGTTGTCTCTCTAGGGTTATAAATGTTAGGTGTTTGACATGAGTTACTTTTGCAAAGCTTCCAAATTCCCTCTAAAATCAGGGCCTTTATGTGCTCAGCCCTTTGTGTCCCTTCCCTGACCGTGGGGTCCCTGGCTTGGCACTATCGCCCGTGGGCAGAAGGTGCAAGGAGCTGGCATACCACTGTGCTCAGAGCAGGAGCCAGCAGCCAGCCAGGCAGGGGCCGTACCTCAGCCACAGCGCTGTTGTGGTTACCGGAGTTATCATGGGCAGGTCTCACTTCCCTGTGGCGCCAGAGGGCTGTCCTTGCCCTGGCTGTCCCTGCAGGATCACTGATGGTTCAGGAAAAACGGGTATCTCACAAAAGAGCCAGAGCATAGAGGAGTTCAAGAGTGCTGCTGTGACTTTAGGTCAATCCCTCTCTCCTGTCTCGGTTTCCCAGGTTCTGTCCTGCTGCCAGAAAAGTTAGATCTTCTGTTTTTAAACCTGAATTATTTTAGCTACCAATCACCCTGCCTTACTTTGTCTGCTTTCTGTTTGTGTGTGTGTGTGTGTGTGTGTGTGTGTGTGTGTGTGTGTGTGTGTGTCTGTCTGTCTTGTGAAATAGAGGAATTCCTGTAATTTTGACTTGTCAGAAAGTTCTAGCAGAGCCGGGCGGTGATGGCGCATGCCTTTAATCCCAGCACTCTGGAGGCAGAGCCAGGCGGATCTCTGTGAGTTCGAGGCCAGCCTGGGCTACCAAGTGAGTTCCAGGAAAGGCGCAAAGCTACACAGAGAAACCCTGTCTCGAAAAATCAAAAAAAAAAAGAAAAGAAAAGAAAAAAGAAAGAAAGAAAGAAAGAAAGAAAGAAAGAAAGAAAGAAAGAAAGAAAGAAAGAAAGAAAGAAAGAAAGAAAGAAAGAAAGTTCTAGCAGAAGTTTACAAATCAGTGATAAACATCATGATCCACCTGGTGGTGTGTATGCGTGGTTAAGTAGCAGCACTGTGCTGTGTATGACAAAGTAGAAAGCAGGTGCCCGTTATTTAACATACAGAGATCACAGATCACTGGGTAAAGGAGTAACCAAGTATACACCTCAAGGACAGACACAAACCAGCACAGAAGTGAGACGTTGAGGGAAATCTCTACTCCTCAGGGCTTCGGTTCCTTTACTAACGTATTACACATACAGAAACAACGGTAGGAAGAAGTGCTTCCCAAAAGAGTCAGTCGTCTTTAGACACGGGGCCCCTGACAGGCTGCCCCTGCTCCAGCAGATGGTACATGCTGGCATCACTGAGTGGAGTTGGTGGGTTTAAAAAGAGGACACGAAGTTAGGGGAGAGGCGTGGCAGAAGAATAGGGGAGGAAATGAGGGGAGGGGGAAGTAAATACGATCAAAACCCATTATAGGAATGTACGGAGTTCTTAAACACTCTATCCGGCCTGGGAGACTTCCCGTAAGGAAAGCCAGTTTACTGCTGAGAGCTGAACCTCTCACGTTCACTCAGTTTCTCACCCACTGTCTTCGCCTCTCACAGCAAAGGTGAAACCTTGTGAGGTGTCGTGGGGCGGATCCCTTAGCATCCACGTCGCAGCCCCTTGGGTCTGCTCTACAACACACTTCTTAATGAAGTAGGGAGTGTGGAGTTAAGATTGAGAATGGCTACACGGGTGTGTAGAAACAGGTCTACATGAAGGGGAGTGCTCTGCGCATGTGTACAAGTTTATACCACTTTGGGCGGTACTGAGAACATAAGCACTCTGTCCTTTCAAAGTCAGAATGGACACAACAAGGCCTGGAACCGGGAGGGATTCAAGGATACAAGGCATGTTTGTCCAACATGGAAAGGGACATCGGTCCACTCTTAGAGGTGACCACATCTAGCCAAGAGAGAAAGACATCTCGGTTTTCCTTCATGGCCCGGCCTCTTTGAAGCCCTTCTCCAGTTCTTCCTTTTCCACCCCACATTCCACCTGCTCTTCCTCTCTCTGCCACCCGCAGCCAACACCTCCAGACTCCGCCAAAGCATGAAACCACCTCCGTATAACCTGCCTTCTGTGCCTACACCGTTGAAACTCATCCGAAAGTATTTCTAAGCATCCACTTTTAAGACGGGGTCTCCAGTACCATCCTGAATGCGTTCACACACTTGAGGCTTTCCTTACCAGAATTGTCGCCATACTCTCTTGCAAAGTCACATCCATCTCTCTCTCTCTCAAGAATGTGCCCTTCCGAGAGTGCTGAAGAAAACTAGGGGACTGGTAGGGAACATGGGCAGCTTAAAAAAAAATACTCAAGTGCTGCCAGCTGGCCAGCTTCACAGATAAAAGCAATTAATTGAACCTTAAATGGAGACTAGAGGACATGGGGCATGGCATAAATTAGAGCCACAGTGAAGATGTTTTTTGTATTCAGAAGTTGATACACAACCACCATCCCTACATTCTCATTCTCATTCTCATTCTCATTCTCATTCTCTCTCTCTCTCTCTCTCTCTCTCTCTCTCTCTCTCTCTCTCTCTCTCTCTCTCTGTCTCTGTCTCTCTCTCTCTCTCTCTCTCTCTCTCACACACACACACACACACACACACACACACACACACACACACACACACACACACACACACGGCTTCTAAAACAGTGGAATCGGCTCCCCCGCTGAGAGGGGTCCACTCAGTTGCACAGAGAGTTATACAGTTCAAAGAACCGAGAGGGCTGACCCAGCCAGCAGAGCCCATGAGGCCCCAGGGTGTGGAGGAACAGGATTTGAGCAATTAGGAGTGAGGAAAGGAGGTTATAGATTCAAAACCAGCCTGTCTCCTTTCTCGAGAGCACTTTCAAGTTTATCAGCAAGAACTATCTTCTCTCTGCCTGCTTTTTTCACACAGCAATTACAGCAATTTCCTAATCACAGGAGGATGCTGGTATGTTCGAAGGCAATAAAACCAGTTCTAGAATTATGTTATAGGCTTGCAGAACACTTTTTTTTTTTTCTAAGCCTTCCTAACAAGGCCATCTCGAGAATTTCCTACTCTGGAGATGGTATCGTATCCTGCGTGTGTGACCTAATTAAAGAGGGCAGGGATTTGAGACACAACTGATTTCTGCTGGGGACAAAAATAGGAAGGGTGTCACACAGAGATCAAAAGGTAGCCACAGACGTGGGCTTGTTCCAGTGCTGTTGGTATGAGAGCCATAAAGTGCTGAGGGGTGTGGGGGGGAAGAAATAAGATCACACATCTTAGTGGGTACAAATAAATCCGGCGGCTTCTCTGAGCAAGGGTGAGGAGACAGCTCAGAAACCTGTTTTGTGTGGCTGTGGTGAGATAGAGGCGGCAGTTTAATTGGCGTCAAGATTGGAACGGTGCACAAAATTATCCCCCTGGGGTTGGATTGCTGCTGCGACGTTGTAGATTTATACCTAGCTCACTAAAGCTTCCCGGAAAGACCCATTTCTACCCGGCGCACAAAGCCTGAAAGGAACCTACAAGGAGGAAACAAACGTCTAACACACTTGCCGTTTGGGTTTTAAAGATGCACGCACGGGCAACCCGGGACTGGAGAGCAGCCCTTGCGAATTGGGTGCAAATTCTGCAAACTCTTTATGCTGGGATCCCATTTCAACCAGTTACCAAGATGCGTGACTGTCTAAAATAAAAGAGGAAGGAGGTGGTAGTATGTAGGTGTGCTCTCTCGGGGTCTGGTGGGTCTCTAAAGGAGAGCCGGGCCTGTCTGCCATGCAGAAGATCAGCAGAAACTGGGGAGGGGCCATGAGGGAGGAAATGAAGTCCAGCTCGCTGCTACAGACTCTGCCACTCACATTTCTGTGCCTTCCCAGGGCATCGTTGACTGTGGATGTAAGATGATAAGCAGCAAGATAATAAAAAAAAAAAGGGTGGGATGGGGTGGGGGGTTGCCAAGCATGAGCAAATGTCCCTGCTCTTTAATGTCCCAAAATGAAACGTGTCACTATACCAGAGTGAGAAACTTTGCAAAAGAACCCTAAGTATGTGTTGGGAAGGAAATCATTTTCATGAATTATTATTTCCACAGAAGCTGCAGAAGCTTTTTAACCAGGACCAGCGCAGGAGTCCAGCAGTCTACTTACCAGGAGGTGTTTCTCCACACGGGGAAACTATTGTATGCCGTTCTGCATCTCATTCCTCCCTCAGCATTTCCTGAGGTATGGATTATGCCCTTACCGACTAGAGGTGGGGAGGAAGAGTCGGCTTGTCCAGGCCATCCTGGAAAAGGGGTGCAGCTAAGTCCAAGTCCTCCCAAGACGAGCATCTCTGTCAAAGGTGATCTAAGTAGCACTTTTCCAACATCTATGTACCTATGATGAAGGGCATTCTTTAAAATTAAAATGTATACTTTTGCAAGATGCCTTTAAAACGAATTAGAAAAAAATGAAATAAAATACCAATAATGTGTACCATAGGGACTGAAAATTCTTTAGGACCAGACTGGGAAGATGAACTTATTCCTTATATTTGTCGAAAAGTAGATGCTTGTGGGATGGGGCGATGGTTCAGTGTGTCAGAACACTTGCTCTGTACCTGAGTTTGAATCCCCAGTGCCCATGTAAGAGTCAGAAATGGTTGTAGGTACCTATAATCCCAGCACTAGGGGGACATAAAGCTCCCAGGAGCTTACTGGTCACCAGAAAACAGAAAGCTGCAAGGTGACTGAGAGATCTCTTCTCATGAAAGAAAAAAAATAAAATCCTAAGGGAAGGTCATGAGCTAGACCTTCATCTTTATGAATGAAATTATTTAAAAACTCACTTAATTAAAACATACATGTAAGTATTGGCTGTCTGCATACCTCCGCGGTCTTTGCATCCTCATTTTAATTGGCCATTTATCTTCTTATTGCTCTAATTGTTGAGTTTTAGCCATTTTTAGTTGCAGCCCCTTACCTTGTCTGTCTTCTGCAAGTGTTTTCTCTGCATTGACAGCTTCTCTTTTCATTTTCTTAAAAACTACACATTTTAATTTTAACAAATTAATTTTCTCTCTTATTGATGTTATCTTCAGTGTTATATCCAAAAAGCAAGGTCATCTAGATTTCCTCTTACATTACATCTTAGCATTTTGGTATTTAGGTCTATGATATGCTTTGAGTTAATGTTTATGAAAGGAATAAGTGTATGTCTAGATTTTTATTGTTATTTTATATACAGATGTCCGCTTGTTCTGGCCTAATTTGTTGAAAAGGTGATCATTCCACCACTGTATTTTTATTGTCACACTTCTAATTAAAACATGATTACATCATTCCCCCCTTCCCTTCAACAATCAAATTCATGGCCTCTTTTTAATGTTATTATCATAGATATATACAGAAATGCATATATACATAAATAGAAAAATACAGTCTGCTGGGTCTGTTTAGCGTTTCTTATGTATATATGATTTCAGGGCTGACCACTCTGTAGTGGGCAACCAGTTAATGAGCTCACCCCCTGGGAAAGACTAATTCTCCCTCTCTAGGCAGCCATTAGTTACCTGCAGTTCTTTTATCTAGGGATGAGGCCCCAGGAGATTTCCCCAATGATGCTGGCACGTCTCTTGGTGTTTTTGTTGTCCAGATCTTGTTTAGGCATCTGTATTGTTGAGGTATCGTGGATGTAGCTTCTCTGGCATTCCTAGGAGATACCATCTCACAGCAGACTTCCTGGTCCTCTGGCATCTACATCTTTCTGCCCATAATGTTCCCTCAGGCACAGGTGTAGGAGTTGTGTTGTCGATGTACCAGGTGTGTCTGGCAACTCCATGCTCAGCTGACCTCTACACCCTGACTTGATTTTGTGGGATGGCCTCCGTCTTGGCTGAGGGGTATGAGCTCCACTTCCATGTATGTACAGGGATACATTTGGGCATGAAGTTAGGGATGATGCTGGTCTAGTGAAGAGGTGGTAGTATGTGGGTTCTCCTCTCAGATTCATGGCCACACTAACTACCTCACTAGCCCTGGGTAGTTAGAAATGGATCCACCAACATTTTTTTTTCTAGGAGACATGCTTGGTTGTCATGAGGACTGAAACTGCCAAAGGGAATCAGAGAGTCATCTTCATCTCTCTGGCTGCTTCTTTCCAGCCTCTTATTGGCCTTCATCTTCCTACACTCTTGGTCCCATCACGCCTCACTGTGCATCCGCTCAGCATGCTGGCCTGAAAAGAATGCTCCTTTCTTTGTGTATTGGAGACAAATTGAGCTTCCTCGGCTTGGCTTCAACAACAAATACTGTTTTAAAAATCTGCTTTACAGAAACCTTTTCACATCTTTATCTGTGGAAGAATCCCTGTTCTCTCCATTATTGAGGACTTATAACATTGATATTCCATGGTGCACAGTTTAATTCAGTATCAAGGAGGATACAAAGGGGGAGGCAAAATATGTGTGTCCAATTCACATTTATGAACCCCCCCCCAAAAAAAAACAACCCAGCTTCCTATCTGCTGCTAGTCTCTCTCTTTTAATTCATTTATGAATAGTATGCATAGACACAGGCATTCCCTAGCACATGTAAAGGTCAGAGGACAACTTTCAGGATTGTAGCCAGAAGTTTTTATGCAGTCCCATAGCCCACTTATAAAATAATCACTCAGAAGCTTATATAATTATAACTGCTCGGCCATTAGCTCAGACTTATTACTGACCAGCTCTTACACTTAAACTCGGCCCATTTCTGTTCATCTATATGTAGTCACGTGTTCTATGGCTTTACCTGTGTGCCATTACATGCTGCTCCCTGGATGGCGGCATGGCGTCTCCTGACTCTGCCCTTCCTCTTCCCAAAATTCTCCTAGTTGCTCCACCCGCCTCTACTTCCTGCCTGGCTACTGGCCAATCATCGTTTTATTAAACCAGTTTACAAGAGCATTATCCCACAGCAGTTGGTTCTCTCCTTCTACTATGGTTTCTAGGTATTGAATTCAGATTATCAGACTCGAATGGCAAGGGCCTCCACCCAATGAGCCATCTTAGCCCTATGGTATTTTCTAATGTTTATATGGGACCTGTGGTGGTTAGAATAAAATGGTCTGGCCATGGATCTCTGCATCCGGTTCCCTCAGTCATTGGATGAGGTTTCTAGCATGACAATTAGGGTGTTTGGCCATCCTATCACCAGAGTAGGTCAGTTCGGGCTTTCTCTTGACCATTGCCAGTAGTCTATTGTGGGGGCATCTTTGTGGATTTCTGTGGGCCTCTCTAGCACTTTGCTTCTTCCTATTCATAATGTGGTCTTCATTTATTATGGTCTCTTATTCCTTGTTCTCCCTCTCTGTTCTTGATCCATCTGGGATCTTCTGCTCCCCTAAGCTCTCTTTCCCTCAACCCTTGCGCTTTATTACCCCCATTCACATCTAGGAGTCCAATTGATGAGAAAGAGGAGGGTTTGTATGAGCGAGAATTGTTGAGACCAAGATTGGAAAAAGCACAGGGACAAATAGCCAAACGAATGGAAACACGTGAACTACAAACCAATAGCTGAGGAGCCCCCAACTGGATCAGGCCCTCTGGATAAGGGAGACAGTTGTTTGGCTTGATCTGTTTGGGAGGCATCCAGGCAGTGGGACCGGGTCCTGTGCTCATTGCATGTGCTGGCTATTTGGAACCTGGGGCTTATACAGGGACGCTTGGCTCAGCCTGGGAGGAGGGGACTGGATCTGCCTGGACTGAATCTACCAGGTTGAACTGAATCCCCAGGGGAGTCTTTGTGCTGGAGGAGATGGGAATGGGGGGTGGACTGGGGGGAAGGTGGAGGGGGGGGAAAGGGGGAAAACAAGGGAATCCATGGCTGATATGTAAAATTAAATTGAATTATAAAATAAAATAAAAGAAAAAAGAAAAAGTAATAATAAAAAAGAAAAAGAAAATGGTCTCCATAGGTTCATATATTGGAATGTTTGTTTCCCACTGTTTAGGAAGAATTGGGAGGTGTGGTCTTGAAAGAGCTGAGGGGTAGACTCTGAAGTCTCAAAATCTCATGCCAAGCCCAGTCTTGTGCATGTTCTCTCTGTCTCTCCATCTTGAGAATCAGATATAAGTTCTCAGCTACTGCTCTGGTGCCATGCTTCCTGGTCTAAGCTAATCATGGTCTAAGCTCTGAGACTGTAAGTAAGCCCCCCAATTAAATGCTCTTTTATAAGTTGCCATGGTCATGATGTGTGATGGTATTGTGTTCCCCAAAATATTGTGTACCCTAATAAACTTATCTGGGGTCAGAGAACAGAACAGCCACTAGATATAGAGGCCAGAAAATGATGGTACTCACACCTTTAATCCTATCACTTGGGAGGCAGAGATCCATCTGGAAACAGCCAGGCATGGTGACTCACGCCTTTAATCCCAGGAAGTGAGCCTTTAATCCCAGGAAGTGATGGCAAGAAGCAGAAAGGTATTTAAGGCGTGAGGACCAGGAACTAGAGCTGGTTAAGCTTTTAGACTTTTGAGCAGCACAGTTCAGCTGAGACCCATTCAGATGAGGACTGAGAGGCATCCAGTCTGAGGAAACAGGATCAGCTGAGGAACTGGCAAGGTGAGGTAGCTGTGGCTTGTTCTGCTTCTCTGATCTTCCAGCGTTCACCCCAATACCTGGCACCGGGTTTGATTTTACTAATAAGAACTTTGAAGATACTTGCAACAATGGTGTCTCTTCACAGTCATAGAACAATGACTAAGACAGCACCATATATTCCATCCCTTCTGCAGTTGGAGAAGAAAAGCGAGCAAATGGATATACTTGAAGCTATGACTAAGAGACACTGCCCTGTATTCTGGATGTGAGTTTGCCTAGTTAGTGAGGTTATAGATAGATTGGGAAATGACAAGTTGAGCTTTTCTGTGAAAAAAATAAAAATAAAAAACACATTATTGCAAGTCCGGGGAGTAGGAAAGAGGCAAATGGGTATCAGCAGTCACTGTTGTTCTGTTGTTTGTTTGTTTGTTTGTTTGTTTGTTTGTTTGTTTGTTTCACAGACAAGAGAAGCTGGAGGGATGGCTCAGTGGTTAAGAGCACTTTCTGCTCTTCCAGTGGATCCAATTTTGGTTCCCAGCACCCCCATATGGTGACTCACAATCACCTGTAACTCCAGGTCCAGGGGACCCAATTACTCTGAAGGATCTTGCACTCACATGCACACAGCTACCGCTATGCACACATACACATATAATTTTAAAACAAAAAAAATCTTAAAAAACAGGAGAAAAAACCAGAGAAACGTATTTTGAGCAGGACACTCAAGGATCACAGATCTCTAAGTTATTAACCTGTGCCTCTCAAGCATGACTGTAGAAGACATGCCTATGAATGTTTTTCTACACAAACTGAGTCTTCATGTGTTTTAAGATGTTGTCAGCAGTGAACCCCTATTGTTCTAAAACAAGAATCAGCAAACTGACCTGAGGGCCAAATTAACCCTCAAGCTTTTTAAATAAAGTCTTGCCCATCTGCTTAAATATCACAAGTGGATGATTTTATAATACAGCAGGAAGGACGGACGGGTAGGTACAGAGAGACGCGTGGTTTTGACAGCCTATGACTGTCAACCTAGTGACTTCACCGTCTAGCTCTTCATCAACGAGGGCAGCACACACATGTTCTAAGGTAAAGCGGATACACCATCCCCACTGCCAATAATTAGTGTGGGGAAAGGCCCATGAGCAACGGCTGCCACTGAGATATAGAGGAAAGGCTATCGTGGGGTTTGGGGGGGGAAGGTCTGCAGCCTTAAAAGGAAAACCTTTTTTGTTGCCCTCTGGTGAGTGTGGTGTCAGGGACGAAGATAGCAGGAAGCGTCTGAAGGCCTGGCTGGTGTGGGAAGCCATTAAATCATCCTACTTGGCAGGTGCTCTTCCTCGAGACTTTCTGCCCTGTGAGACAATACATGTTCCTTGTGGGAACCATCCATGTGAGTTTCTCTTGCAAGGAGCTGAAGGTCTCCCAACGGAAGCACCACCCAGTTTTCACCTGTAAAGCCCTGCAGACGATCTAGGCTTTCCCGCCATGCCTCTCCCTCTGTCCAGAGAACGATTGCTATTTTGCTTATGGGTTACTGTTTAGGGAAGACAGCCTCCAGAACTGTGCATCAAGCCATGCAATGTCTATCTTCTGGATATTTCTAGAGCATCTGTGTCATCAAGGGGGTAGAGGGATTTGGTCTAGATTCTTTAAGATATCTCTAAGTTGCTTTTTTTTTTTAAACAAGAATTTAAAAAGAGAGAGATTTGAGTTTAAATGTAGACATCCAATATATCAGCTCTTATAGTTTCTATAATCTTTTAATACAGTTACGGATTTCATATATATATATATATATATATATATATATATATATATATATATATATAGTTTTAAATATTTTATTCTCCTCTGCAGGTGATGGCATTAAATTGTGATGGTTTCTAGAAGCATAAAGTGATTATTTCATTTTGTCTTACTAATAAATACTTATTGAGTGAGGCATTTTATGTGCTATCCCAAAGTAGTGACTTAAATTGAATTTAGTAAACCCAGTAACTTAAACTCCTTTGATTTACCACCTCATCTACATAAATCAAGGTTCCTCTGAGAACTAATTGAAGAACTATTTTCCCACTTGAAGTTGAAACAGGTATTTTTGCAATGCAGCCCCCATTTCATAATAAAATTCTCGCTGGCAAATTCTGTTCTAGTATGTAATTGCGATAGTCCTGAAGGTGCTTTTAATTTTGTTAGGGGAAAATTGTCCATGCTGCTGGAAGCAAAAATCATAAAATAAAGTGGAATTCCCAACGCACACAGAAAAAGTTGTATCTTATTGTTTATGCCACTATATTTTGTCTGTTTAATCTTTTATAAAGTTTCTTTTTGCTTCTTGGGGGAAAAAAAAAGAAACAGAAAGTGACATACTTTTAAGAGATTTTTGAAGCAGGTGGTAAATGCAAGGTAATGAGCATTTTTAGGAATGTGTTATGTTGTTACACCAAAACGTTCTTTTTAAAAATCATTTCATTTGAATACTAATTTTGTCCATCGCCCAGTCTGACTTCAGCAGTAGGAGAATAGAAGTTACAATATCGTATTCTTACTCTCCCCCTGAGATTAAACACACAAATTCTACACGATAATAACACCAATGTATTATGTTATTATTACCATTATCTTGCAGGAAATTTTTTTAAAAAAAAAAAAAAAAAAGAGCTTTTGGGGAAAGCTGTCCAAAGTACCGCAGTTCATAAGAGGTATACAAAGAGCCCTGCAAGGCCTGGTCTGTTTGATGAGACAATCACCCTCCAATAGCCATTCAAGCTGTAAAGAATAAAATTATAGGTAAAAATATAGGGAATTGATTATCGTCAACAACAATGTCTTAGGAATCTCTGTAAAATGTTGGAAAAGTGAGCCCCAAGGAAGAATTTATAACCAATTCTCTACCAGATCCTCTTGTCTAGTTAAAAACAATCATTCTGTATCATGTCTTGGCCTGGAAAGATGCTCATTGGTTAAGAGTGTGTACCATTTTGGCATACGAATTAGAGTTAGGTTGGGTTCCCAGCACTTGGCACACAATAGCTTGTAACTCCAGCCTTGGAGTATCTGTTTTCTTCTGGTCTCCATGAGCACTGCACTCACATGCACACACACACACACACACACACACACACACACCTCACACATACATAAACACATATACATACACATAGTTTTTTAAAAGAAGAGATAGGATCTCTTTATCCAGAGTATGTAGATTAAATTCCATTAAACTGAAGAAATAAATTCCCCAATTGAGTCTGAGCTTGATCCTAGCAATGATTCCAGACATACATTACTAAAATGACAGGTGGGGGGATATTTTCAGGATGGAAAATAAAAAGAGCCCCCCCCCCGCATCTTTGGGCCTTTGAATCCTAAGAACCATTTGGTTCTTTGACTTTCTAATAATTTTAACCTTTTATTTACATGGTTGTCTAAACTGCCTTTCCTATATCAACTCTTTTTTTTTTTTTTTTTTTTTTTTTTGAGACAGGGTTTCCCTGTGTAGCTTTGCACCTTTCCTGGAACTCACTTGGTAGCCCAGGCTGGCCTCGAACTCACAGAGATCCGCCTGGCTCTGCCTCCCGAGTGCTGGGATTAAAGGCGTGTGCCACTACTGCCTGGCCCCTATATCAACTCTTACATGCCTCAGCTTTTGTATGCTTTAAAATTTCTTTGTATTATGTGTGTGTTGTGTATGTCCATGTACATGCAGAGGGTCCATGTGTGTGGGGTCATGTACATGTGTATAGAAGCCTGAGGTTGAAGCCAGGCATCTCTAGATTGCTCTCCTTCCCATGGACTGAGTCCAGACCTCTCCCTGAGCCCAGATCTGGGTCTTCTGCTAGTCTGTGTAGCCAGGTGGCTCTGGGGATTCCCTTTGTCTACATCTCAAGTGCTGGGATTGCCAATGGGCCCTCATGTGCACCCAGTTTTTACTGGATTCTGGGGATCAGAGAACTCTGGTTCTCAGGCTTATGCAATGAGTGATTTACACACAGAACCATCTCCCCCACCCACCCCAGCTCACAGTTTTTACATATGTCTGCCTTGTTGACCCTCTATGCGACATCTAAAGTGACTACTGTAGCATCCAAACCTGATTGTGTCACAAACCAGTGACTTTTCTCAACCACAGGTCCAGCTAGGGTCAGACTAAGATTGACTTCTACTCCATCTTTCAGGAGTATATGTGTGTGTGTGTGTGTGTGTGTGTGTGTGTGTGTGTGTGTGTGTGTGTGTGTGAGAGAGAGAGAGAGAGAGAATGTGTGTGAGCATGTGTGACTGTGTGTATGTGTGAGGGTATGTGAGTGTGGTGTGTGTGTATGTGTGTGTGTGTGTGTGTGTGTGTGTATGTGTGTTTGTGTGTAGGGTTTCACATAGTCCAGGTTGGCCTCAAACTTGCTATGTAGCCCAGAAAGGCACTTACTTAGTTTCTGATCCTCCTATCTCTACCTTCTAAGTACTGGGATTACAGGTATGGGATTACATGTCAGCACATATGTCTTCAGGTACAACTTTTATCAATCAATTTAATTTCTTGGGCAGGGTATCTAAAGAGGGTACCATTCATAACTTTAAGGTGCAAATATAGAATATCCATCCAGTTTAAAAGCAAGTGGTGTTCATTTTATTTGCTCTGGAAAAGCAATATTGACATTATTTTGTTGTTTCTTCCTCGATAAAATATTATCGCTAAATACATTCAGCTTTGTCAAATAAAAAAATGATTCTGGTGAGGAAGTTTTAGGAAAATACTTTAGCTCCTGAAACATCTTTTCTTGGAGTGTTGCATATGCATAAAAATGTGTAAATCTGAAGTTCTGAGTTCACTAAAATTTCACAATATGAATACCTCTATAATCAACATCTTCTGTCCCATTCAGTAATACCACATGTGACTATTTAAAATTTAAATTAATTAAAATTAAATACAATGAAATATCTAGTTCACTTTAATTTCCAGACAAGTTGGAGTAACAGGGACCAGATTTATCCTTTCAACTACAATAATTGAAAAACTAGAGAAATATTCAAAATAAATGTTTTTTTCGAAACATTAATTCCCAGGCAAGAAAGAAAAGTGAATACTGAGGGGTGAAAAATAATACTTTGAGCCTGGCCATTGCCTCGTCCTACTGCTGGAAGGCCCCAGGAATTAGTACAGCCAAGGGGAAACCAAGGCAGGCCACATGGGCCCCTGAGTTGAAGATGGATTAGGATTTCCACAGTCCAAAGAGAAGCGGCATTCACAGGTCAGAATGAAGGGAGAGAGGAGCAGAGGGGAAGCAGAGCTTCCCTGTTGGAGTATCTGGCTAAATCCTCACCTACACATGCATCTGTGAAAATCACTTAAGGCTAAAACCACCTAAAGGAATTAGAGAGAACAGTGCCCGTTCTGTTCTGTTCGGCCGTAACAAACTACGTGAGACCAGGTAGCACACAGGGAACACAGATTCATTTCTCATGGGTCTGGAGGGCTTGGAGGTACAGACTCAAGCAGCCACTATCTAATAAGAGCCTCTTTGGGAGACGGTAGAAAGGTAACCAAGGATAAGGCAACAGGATGAATAAAACTCACTTTTATAACAAATCTATTCTGACAAAGAACTGGCAAACATTACAGTATTGACCTGTTGACCCAAAGCTATGTCTCATGACCTACCTACTCTTAAATTTCCTACCTTTCAAAAATCTTTCATTAGAGGTCAAATTACTCACATGTGAACTTTGATAGGCAAGGGCCATGCAGACCCTGACGAGGGCCTAACACTGTTTAACAAAGAGCCATGTTAGGCACTCCACAATCCATAAAGCATAGGTCAGAATGTTATGAAGGACATCGACTTAGTAATAATGAAAAATTAGCCCCCACTTGAAATGGACTGTCACTAAGAGACCAAATGCCAAAGCAAGTCCTTGAGGCAGAAGAAACATGATGTCACGTGGAAACCCAGACCTGCTCAGAGAAAAGCAGAATGGCATACATCTTGTAACTCTAGGAATTAATATAACGTCTTCCCTCATTGTTATCTGAGTTTCTATTTAGATGTTTAAAGCAAAAATCCACAGTGTATCATGGCGTCATGAACACTGGTAAAATGGATGGTATCGAGATAGCAAGGAGAGGAGAAATGGAAGTTTACTATCGCACAGCATATAGGGAATGACAGGCTATGTCTTTAAGGAAGTGTATGGCAAGTCAAAAGTGAGAGCGGTGAACTCTAAAATATCTGCTGAAGCAACATGACAGAGGGGTGGTCAGTCATCCAGTTTCAGAGACAAAACAGAATTGGAAGAAGCGAAGAACAATAAAGCTGAAGCAAAGATGTGGCAAGCAGAAAACCAACAGAGACAGAAGATTTAGACCTGATTATTTGCACATTAAATACAAATGGCTGAAATACTGAAAAGCAGAATTCACAGGATTGGATAAGAAATTATCTGCCACGTAATTAAATGCCTTTAAGTACAAAGATACAAAGGGGAGAAATGTTAAATGCTATTAAATAAAGATAGTGGGTGATATGAAAAAACAGAAGGAACTTCAAAAAGAAATAAGCAAAGCGAAAAGCTCATTTGGAGACTGTAATGATCTTCCTCAGCTCTTGATAGAATGTTGAACCAAAGGAGCATACCAAAAGGAAGGGCATAGGAAACCTGAACGGTGTCAATAACCACTTCTGGCAATATCAAGACACCCTACACCATAGACATAATTTTTAGAAAATTCCCACAATAATTCCCGAGTGAGAGCATATGCAGACTGAGAAAACAACTCTCAAGTTTCACAAATGTTAAGCCATACATATATATTCCCCGTTCAGAATGGATTAAATGAGAAATGAGTGGCATGGAGAGAATTCTTTTTTTTTTTTTTTTTTTTTTTTTTTTTTTTTTTTTTGGTTTTTCGAGACAGGGTTTCTCTGTGTAGCTTTGCGCCTTTCCTGGAGCTCACTTGGTAGCCCAGGCTGGCCTCGAACTCACAGAGATCCGCCTGGCTCTGCCTCCCGAGTGCTGGGATTAAAGGCGGAGAGAATTCTTAAAAATCGTGATGACGATGCTGAAGTGTAGCTCTCCACAGTTGATAGCTTCTGGTGTGGGTGTGGATGGGGAAGGACTCAGGACTCGGTTTTCTTTTCTTTTTCTTTTCTTTTCTTTCTTTTCTTTTTTTTTTTTTTTTTTTTTTTGGTTTTTCGAGACAGGGTTTCTCTGTGTAGCTTTGCGCCTTTCCTGGAACTCACTTTGGAGACCAGGCTGGCCTCGAACTCACAGAGATCCGCCTGCCTCTGCCTCCCAAGTGCTGGGATTAAAGGTATGCGCCACCACCGCCCAGCTGGACTCAGTTTTCTTTAAGGGACTGGCCACCGGGAGTTTGGCCATGCTCCAGTGAGTGTGTGGGCAGTACACATTGGATGACGTCTTCTTCTTCTTCTTCTTCTTCTTCTTCTTCTTCTTCTTCTTCTTCTTCTTCTTCTTCTTCTTCTTCTTCTTCTTCTTCTTCTTCTCCTCCTCCTCCTCCTCCTCCTCCTCCTCCTCCTCCTCCTCCTCCTCCTCCTCCTCCTCCTCCTCCCCCCCCCCTCCTCCTCCTCCTCCTCCTTCTTTTTGTGAGAGAGGTCACAAGGGGAGGGCAAACTTTTGATGATAGGGAAGTGGTTGTGATCAAGGTACATATTGTCAAATTCTCAAATAATCAATAAAAATATTACATTGGAAAAAAAAGAAACATATGAAGACTCTTTAAGTTTGAAGAAGCCTGTGGCATACTTCTAAGTATCTTGGATGTAACACACACACACACACACACACACACACACACACACACACACACACAACTCACAAGTAAATTACAAGTATTCTGAGCTGAGTGAAATGAAATTATGCATGCAAGTGGGGAATTGCTGAAGTGTTCCCTGCTGGGATAGCAACAGCACAAAACACTGATTTTTAAGAACAGAAGAATTCACCAGCCTCAACTTTCACCTTCAGGGACCAGAAGGAGAAACTCAAACTAAACGTCAAGTAATAATAATAATAATATAAAAAGCAAGAAAGATGGAATGAAAAAATTTTAAAGCTGACAGAAGGGGCTAGAGAGATGGTTTAGTGGTTAAGAGCACTGGCTGTTTTTACATAGGATCTGAGGTCAGTTCCCAGCCCACCTACATGGCATTCACAATCACCTGTAACTCCAGTTCTGGAGGATCTGACACCCCTCTCCTAACCTCTGGGTCACCAGGCACACAAGTGATATACATGTGGGAAAACATTCTACACACACACACACACACACACACACACACACACACACAATAATAATAATAATAATAATAATAATAATAATAATAATAATAATAAATCTAAGAAGAGTTTTTTTTTAAAATCAGACATAGGCTAGTAGAGAAAAATAACGAAACTAGAAACTGTTTTCTAAGTGCTGAATAAAAGTGAAAGACCAATAGCCAGAATTAGCAGAAAATAAGTGAAGGGACAATTTTCCAATATTTGGAATAAGATTCTAATATCACCAAAGAGTCTAAAGATGCCCTAAAATAATAAGGAAATGTTATATAAATTTTATTACAATAAATTCAACAACTTCAATGAAACTGATAAATTCACTGACAGAAGCAAACTACCAAAGCTTATATAAATAGCTATCCAGCTAATTAAATCTTTACTATTAGGACTTCCCACAACATGTAGAAAGGATAACCTCAGGCTTAGAAGACATCAACGGTGAAGCACATCTAAATTTAAATATAAATTGTACACAAACACATCCAAAAACACGAAGAAAGACTTCCTAACTCATTCTATAAGGCCAGTGTCATTCTAATATCAAACCAGACCAGGTCCTTGCAAGAAAGATTATAGATAAATATTATTAATGCCTATAGATGTAAAGACTGTACGAGAAGATTTAGAGTTTGAATCCAACAATACAGTAAAGTGATGGACATAATGACTAAGTGGGGATTATTTCCAGGATCTCAAGGTTTATCGAACATTTGAAAATAAGCACAATTCACCAAGGTGACAGACCCAAAGCAAAACAAAACCAACACATACAACCGTCTTAACAGAGGCAGTGATGCAAAGAGATCTGCCTGCTCCCCTTCTATTGGACAATGTACTCAAGGGTCCAGCCAGTGTGATGGGTAATGAAAGAAAATCTAAAGCGCTGTCTTAGTCTTTGCTCTGTTGCTGTGTCACCATGACCAAGAGACTCACAAATAAAGCATTTAATTGGGGCTCACTTACAGTTTCACAGGAAGCAGGAAGAGAGAGCCACTATGCCTGACCTGGGCTTTTGAAACTTCAAAGCCCACCCCCCAGTGACATACTTCCTCAAATAAAACCACACCTATTCCAACAAGGTCACACCTCCTAATCCTTCTCAAGTAGGGCCACCCCCTGATGACCAAGCCCTCAAATATATGAAACTATGGGGGCTGTTCATATTCACACCACCTCAAGTACCTTGCAGGAACAGAAATACAGTGACTTGAAGGTAACATCATTGGCTATGCAGGGAAGTCCCAACAATCTAAAAGATGCTTCTGTAGATAGCATCAAGGTTTCAAGGAAAAAAATCTCAATGTGAAAAAAAGCCAATAATGGAAAAACCAAAAATTTTATATTTTGTTAGTTGGTTTATTTATTGTTGTGACTTTTTGAGATGGTCCTCACTCTGTAGCCAGACCGGTCTGGACTTGTGGCAATCCTTTTTCAGTCTTCCAGATGATAAGAGTATAGAAGTATGTCACTGTACTAAGTTTAAGCAGTTAATATCCAAAACACTAAGCTCTTTCCAGTATGGCAAAAAATAAAATAATTTTGGATACTTGCAATTATATATATATATATATAATTATATATGTGTAATTATATATATATATATAATTCTAAAATATAAGATTCATGGCTAAGAGAGCATAATATGTATGGAGACTCACAGATGTTTCCTAGTGAGAACTTACTCAGGGGCTGAGAATCTGAGCTTGATTTACCCTGCAGGGCTGCATAAGGGGATGACTTGACCACGTGTGTAGCTACCAGGTGTTTGGAAGGATCTACACTTGGCTGTGCGGTGTGCTTTGATCTTGCAAGGGGGAGGTCTTTTGCCCCACACCTTGGCATTGTTATAAAAAACCCTTTTGAATAAATGCAAGAGGCCATTGGGTAGTGACCCAGGCCCTCCTGAAGCTATCCTGTGTTCCTGTCCTTCTTTTCAAAAACTAGGTCTCTCTTTCTATCTAATATTTTCTTATCTCTCTTTCTCATAAGAACCCTTCAAAAGGTGGGAGCTGGCCTCCCACAAACATAGGCCTAAAACACTGTACCAGGGCCAGTGAGCTGGTTCAGGCAGTAAAAGGATTTGCTGCATAAGCCTGATGACCTAAATTCAATCCCTAGAACCCAGGGTAGAAGGAGAGGATCAACCCCTGAAAGTTGTCCTCTGACATCTACATATGGGCAATGACATGTGTGCACCTGTGCACATGTAGGCACATGCACAGGCACATATGCACACATGCTCACACACTGGTACATGCTCACGTGCTCACACACACACACACACATACACACACACACTAATAATAAAGGGTTGCAGCATTAGGAAGGTTTGGGATCCCTACAAAGTGTTTCTCTCCCACCCTTCAAAGCTCTCTTTTGATAACGGATCCTTTTTTATGCTTACACTCAGGCTGTTCTCAGGCTGAGAGTACGTTTGTCTCTTTACATCATCCTCTCCATTTTTACCTGATTAGTAGAGAATATTGCACACGCCCCATCCCTCTGCAAACTTTCCCCACATGTCTTTTGTGACTTCAGACTAAACTTCACCTTGTTATAAAATTAATTAATTTCCAAGACTGGGGAGGCTGTGGACTCAGTGTTCCTAGATAAGCTACATCTGGACTTTAGCAAACACTAATTTTTTTAGCTTATGGAAAAAAATCATATACTTCACTTTTTATTAGTTCTTTGAAATTTTCATATAATGTGCCTTCATCGTATTCACCCTCTTCCTACAAGTCCTCCCAGATCCACCTTCTTCCCAACACACCCAACCCTGCATCCTTTTTTTTTTTTTTTCAATAAAACCATCAAAATCAAATCTAATTTGTGCTGCCCACAGACTCTGGGATATGCAGTCTTTTTCACCAGAATGTGGTCAACCTATATAGGTCCACACCATTAAAAACTGATGGCTTCTAGGAGCCATCAACTGCCCACAGCGCCTCAGGTAGGGGTGAGACTTCATGCCCACCTTCCATCTCCACTCTTGGATTTTCTCTGGCTTGAGCTTCCACAGGTCTTGTGAGTGCCATCACCACTACTGTGAGTCCGTATGTCCAGCTGTCCTGCTCTGTCCAGAAAACAGTTTCCCTGCGGTCATTCACAGATTCTGGATTTTAATGCCCTTTCTGCCCCCTCGTTCACAATGATCCCCGGGCCCCCGGAGCGGGCGCTGCTGTATAGACATTCCGCTGAAGGATGAGAATTCTGTCCTCTCGTGTGGATCCTCTGCACTGTGACCAGTTGTCTACATCTTCACCGTCGTCTACTGCAAAAGGAAGCTTCACCGATGAGAGTTGAGAGATGTCCTACTCTACGGGTATAACAAGTCACTGGGAGTCAGTATTTATACCATGTCCACTTTAGCAAAATAGTAGATTCCCTCCTAGGTCCCATGACCTGCGTAGCCACTGGTTCTTGGCTCAGGTATCAATGCCAGCGTTGACTTTCATGTTGTAGAGCAGGCTTTTGATCTTATCAGAAAGTGATTGGTTACTCGCACGACCTTTGTGCCACCATTAAACAAGTGGACAGGTCTTGTCAGACCTATCATATCATACTTCTAAGAGTTCACATGTGAGTAAGATTAAAAATTCTTTGCGTTGTATTCTAAATTATGAAAAATTTAAAAAAAAACGGAAGTACTAACGATGATCTACCTATAGAGACTTAAATGATTTGAGGGGAGTTGTTCTTAGCAGTTCTAAAGATGCATCTGTGCTTCATAAATCCTAAGTCCCAGGAGCTTGTACTGTGTACTGTGTGATGCTGAAAACATCAGTAAGCTTTTAGAAGTTACATTATACAGAGTAAATAGTTCCCCTAGCATTCTAGAGGAGTGTGACCTTCACTGTGCATGTTACACCTGATAGTACTTAGTACCAAACATATTTCAAAAAGCCTCCATACAGGTTTTACCACGGGATATGTGACAAATGTTGAGTATTGCTGTACCCTCCCATGTCTACCTCAAGACAGACTAACATTCTTGTCACCAGAGGTGCTGGAGTTGAGCCTAGATGCCAAGCTTTATTCTCTGCCATTCTTCATGTTCAAGTAAACACAAAATGGTCACATAAAAGCCAATGCCCTGGCTATTGACAGTGACCTTTCAGAGGAAGCTATTTTTAAATATAGGCCACATAAAACATAAATCTCCAAGCTCATTCTTTTTTCTCTTAAAATTACAGAATTAAATTTTATACAAAAAAGTAAGAAGGCGTGTGTCAAGGAACCATTCCTTCATAATTCGGTTTTCTTAGTAATTTAAAAAGACGTGTCTCGGCTGGGCTTCTGCACATTTCTTCTATCTTGCTATTTAAATAAGTGACTTGCTATTTAAATAAATGAGCATGAATTAAAATACAGCTACTGCCATATGTGTAATTAGCCAAGGAAAAAAGCTGACGATCAACTGCTGCAGATATCAGCTGTCCTAGGCTGCACAGGGCAAGCAAGGACCACTTCGTGCTAGATGCAAGTCTTACTTACAACTGACGTGACCGACGCAGGTATGAATTGGTGCAAGAGAAAGACATGGACCATCTTGACTAGAACATCAGCTGTCACTCTTCCTCCTGGATGAGGCCTTTGCTTTGAGAGGAGCCAAAGCGTTCAGTTTTACCACTGCTCTGTGTAGACGTCTTCCTAACTCCTCCCACATCAGCATAAACAGCAATAGTGTCTCCCTTGTTGCTTATAGACAATAATCACCTGCTTTACAAATTGCCGAGAGTGAAGATCACAGCCATTAACAAGCGTTGAGCAGGCCCTGGGTACAACGGGCAGTCCCGGGGGAAAAAAAGAAAGAAAGAGAAATGAATGACAAAATGAAGAGCAGAGTTTGCCAGCACATTAAACAAACGGTCTACCCTCCTGTTTTTGTTGTTTTTTTGTCTTGTTTTCATAGTGGCTGAAACATCACCTTCCAAAGATTCCCTGTACAACCAGAAAGAACTGTCAGAAGAGGGTGAGGTTGCAGGCTTTATAACCCAAACCTTAGAGATGTTTCGGGTCGGAACACTGCTGTCATTTAGTAACAGCTTCCTGTGGGACCGAAGCGTGAGGGAGCCTTGCCCACTGACAACTGTGGATTGCAGAAATCTGAGACAACTCTTGAGGACTGGCCTGCGTCCCAAGGAAGCTGTGCCTTCTTTGGAGAGAGAGAGAGAGAGAGAGAGAGAGAGAGAGAGAGAGAGAGAGAGAGAGAGAGAGAGAGAGAGAGAACATTCATCTTCTTTATATCTAGCAGAAATGATAACTTTATAGGTTAGACAAATATTCTCTGCTTTACAAAGGAAAGAGAACCAAAGAAATCACTTGGCTAGAATTACATACGTATGTATGGTACACACACACAATACATATGTTGCCAAAAACGGCACTTTGAACAATGTTTTCTTATAACTAAGGATGATTAATGATGTAAAACTTTAGATACAACAAGGAAGCATTTTCTAACAGAGGAAAAGATATGGAGCGTTTAATAAACACTCTCAAAATAATGCCAAATCGTCTAAAAATCTTAACTCTTTTCCTCAGTCTTTTCCTCAGGATAGACCATTATTTAAATAAAAAAAAAATAACCACTGAAAGGATTAGAAGAAAATGTTGATGGTGACTTCTAAACCTGGAGCGGTGATAACTCTTGGGAGAAGTGAGTGATACGCTTGACTGAATGGTAGGAAAGTTGTCTGAGCCGGATTGCTGGTCACAGGAGTAATTAACAGCACACCTGGAAACATTCACCAACTCTATTATAAAGAATTTTATACTTAACATATCAACATTGTTCCTTTGTCAATTAAACCCATACACAGGCCAACAAGAAAAAAGAAAGGGCCATGACATCATAAGACTTAAGCAATTAGGTTTCACAATATACACAACACAATAATATGCTAAAACCCAGGGTCAGTTAGAGATGGTTCAGTGCTTAGAAGCACTGTCTGCCCTTCTAGAAATCTGGGGTTCCTAGCATCTACATGGTGGCTCATAAACATTTGTAACTTCAGTTCCAGGGGATCCAATGCCCTCTTCTAGCCTCCAAAGATACCAGGCACATACCTGGTGTACATACATATACGCAGGCAAAGCATCTATACATACTAAACAAACAACAACAACAAAACATTAAAAACCAAACAGGCTCAGCCGGGTGGTGGTGGTGCACACCTTTAATCCCAGCACTCAGGAGGCAGAGCCAGGAGGATCTCTGTGAGTTGGAGGCCAGCCTGGGCTACAGAGTGAGTTCCAGGACAGGCTCCAAAGCTACACAGAGAAATCCTGCTTCAAAACAAACAAACAAACAAAAAACTAAACAGGCTCAACTACAAGCTAATTTTTTTTAACCTAGAATAAATTTCTAGTTTAACATTTTAGATCATGAAAAGGTATTTAGATTAGAAATTGCCTCACCACATCGACTTCATCGGGTCATTACGTAGACCAAATGGTATGATTTATTTTCAGTGTGCTGAAAACTGTTTGGCATAACCACCGAAGAATTTTAGGTAAATTAAACTAACAATGAATTCCTTCATATTTCAAGTTATCAAAAATGTATAGACAACTCAGTACATCTAATAAAACAAGGAATTGGTCTATCATACACATGTGGAAAATTGGACTTAGTGGGTTGTGGTTGTGTTTTTTGTTTCTTTTTCAGGCCATGGTTCAGAGATTAAAAGCACTTGTTGCTCTTGCAGAGGACCCAGGTTCAATACCCAGCATCCACAGAGAGGCTCACAACTGGTTGTGACCCCAGTTCCAGAAGATTTGAAGACCTCTTCTGACCTCCTCCAGTGCCAAGCATGCATATAATTATACCAAAAGGATTTTATCCTTCTCACAAATAACCAGTATGCATTTGGACGTACTGACATATAAAACTAAAGAGAATTAAGAGCGAATTAGACGAAGTAACTGCACTTCATTTTTAAAAGGTCATGTGGGACGTACTCAAATTTTGGATTTTCATGTGCTGCTGTTTTGCCATGCGTTCGTCCTCCATGCATCTTTCGAGGTCTCCTCTTAGATGGCTCTTGGGCATAGAATTCGACTGTCTGCTGTACTCTCAAGAGTTATGCTGGGGTTGGGGACTTAGTTCAGTGGTAGAGCACTTGCCTAGCAAGCGCAAGGTCCTGGGTTGGGTCCTCAGCTCCGGGGGGGGGGGGGGCGGCGGGGGAGGGGGAGAGAGTCATGCTAAAGCTACAGAGAGCACGTGCAGGATCATGGTGGCTGCTTGTGGAGGGTTTAAGAAAAGGCTCCAGTTCGCTTTCCACTCCCCACACCAAGAAGACTGGCTTGATTCCACCCGCTTTCTCTAAACAGAAGAGGGGTCTGGGGGGAAGAACCCGGATCCTGAGCGCTTCCACGCTCAGCCATTAATAGTGGAAAATGTAAGTCACCGAGTGCAAGGCCCACAGTGGTCCGCACGGAGTCGGGGGGGGGGGGGGGGGGGTGCCGCGTCTCTTTTAATTACTCCCAAGGAACTGAGCGCATGTCTAGCCACGGTCTTTTCTTTTACAGTTTTCCAAATAATGAGTCCTCTAATTGCTTTTGCTGGAACCCATGGCCACCAGTATTTTCCCTTTCTTCTCCCCTGCGTTCCGCCCACACATCTCAACTTCCCCCATTAAAAAAATTATTTTTGTCTGAATTTGATGATTTTTTTTTAACTCCTTCGGAGTTTAAGTGGTTGAATTAAATCACAACTTGCTTTGGTCAGCCATCCAGGGAGTGCTTTAGGCACGGGGTGGGGTGGGGGGGACGTTTTATTTTCAGCTCAGCCATCCACCTGTGCTGACATGGCGTGGAATTTACAGCTACACCGAAAGCGTTATAACCCGAACCTCAGAAACGCCGAGTTCTCCTGAGCTGCGTTATTATGGAACGTTTGTCAGACGGCCAATTGCGCCAGGCCCTAATTGATTTATATCAGCATCTGTAGAACGAGGTAGGGGAGGGAAGCCTGGGCCCAGGTCTGACCCCTGAGTTTCCTGGGCACAGTGCAGGTTTTCACAGACACTGGGTCCCTTCCTTCTTTCCTTCCTTCCTTCCTTCCTTCCTTCCTTCCTTCCTTCCTTCCTTCCTTCCTTCCTTCCTTCCTTCCTTCCTTCCTTCCTTCCTTCCTCCCTCCCTCCCTCCCTCCCTCCCTCCCTCCCTCCCTCCCTTCTTTTCTCCCTCCTTTCCTCCCTCCCTCCCTCCCTTCCATCCTTTTTCTTCCTTCTTTACTTTTTCTTTTTTTCTTTCTGTTTTATTCTTATATAACACGTTTAAAATTATATGCATGCTTACACAACCAGCATAGACTTCTATTATTTTCTTAAAAGTGAGCTCACCCTCTCCTTGCCATTATTTCTAAATTCTACAGAGCACCTGGCGGCTCTAAAGGGGGGCTTCATTTTCCCTGGGATGGGGTACTGGGTAATGAAACCAAGAAACCCCTTCAACCTTTCTATTTTGACAGCTTTCTTTCTTTCTTTTTTAAAAATGATCGTTGGCTTTAATAGCTTGTTTTTATACATAGACTCCACTCCTGCTGAATTAGAAGTATAAATAAATCTATATTACTTATTCAGGAACACCTGGCCTGAGGTGAGGTCCAAGCTGAGGGAGCTAAGGAATCCAGCAGAGGTGCAGGGTACACAAGACCCTCATTCACTACAGTTTGGAGCTTTGGCACAATTTTATGTGTAGGCATTCCCAAACTAGCAGTGGAGTGTCTAGAGTGTGTTGGCAACGTGGCTGTATCTGTTGGCATCTCAGGTTGTGGATCCGGCCTCTGTTGACACCTAGGTGTGCGGTGATTTCCAAACAACCATCTCTCTGCTTCCGTGGGTGGTGCTGGGCCTGATTGATGGTAGGTCTGTATGGGGCTAGAGTGGGTGTGAGAAAAGTGGAGGAAGAAAGGAAACACACGGGTTTGCATAAGCCTCTGTCTAGAAGGCAGCCCCCTACCAGGAATGGCGGCATGCCATTGTGTAGCCACAGAGTAGCCACTGTGCTTTAACTGGTGGTCACTGTGTACCTGGCTGCTATGGGTCACTGTGTGCTGGGATCACGGTTCATAAAATGGACTTGGCTATAGCGTAACTTCTGTTTGAAACATAGTGGGATTTGGGAACAATCTTTGGAGTTTGGGGATTCTCAAGGAAGTCAGAGGGTTTCAGAAGTGAAACTAAGATTGTATGGTCAGTATCAGCTGTGTTATAAAATTATGTTAATGAGCACACACTATCTTAGATCTTAAACATCCCCTAAGGGACCGTGTGTTGAGGGTTTAGTCCCCAGCCTGTGGTACAACCCAGAGATAGTGAATCTTCAAGAGGAGCTTTAGTGGGTAGAAGTGACATCATTGGAGTCTACCCTTGAAGCCTGGGGCTCTAAACCCTCCCCTCTCTTTGTTCCTAGCCATCCTGAGATGAGCAGCATTCATTCACCTGGTTCTGACCCTCATGAAGTACCACTCAGCCCCCCCCCCCCCAAAATCAGGATTGAAAACTTTGTGGCTAAGAAACAAAACAAAGCTTTCTTCTTTTTAACTTGAGCTTTGATTTTTTTCCGGGTATGTTATCATGGCGATAGAAGTCTGATTAACACAGCATAGCAAAAGAATGTGTGCCCCAGAATGTTAAAAATGGGCATTTTGGAAATTTGTATATGCAGAAGATAACTGAAGAATACACATGTCAACTTGTTAGTAGGTGATTTTTCCTGGAGTACACCTTTATACTTTGTCTTTTAGTGTTTGTGCTGTATCATTTAAAGGTTTTGTGACGGTTTTAAGGATGCCAATCTCTCTGTTGTTCAAGACCTACATCCATATAACCCTTCAATGAGTCGGGTCTCATTTATCCTAAGATGGCATTGAACTTGCTCCTATAAACTAGGGTGAACTTTGATGCCTCAAATCCTGGGTTTACAGACATGCATCACCACACCTGAGTTTATGCCACATTGGGATTGAACTCAAGGCTTCATGCATTTTAGACAAGCACTAACTGAGCTACATCCTGGCTCTTTACTGGAACACGTTGCCAGATGGCTTACTTCTGGCTTCTGGACACTGTCATTCACAAGGACTGCCGTGAAATAGTGGGCAGGAATCTACTTTTTATTTATTTTTTATCTCTCTAAAAGTATAGTTCTCCTGGACTGGTGGGCTGGCTCATTGGATAAAAATACTTCCCACCAAGCCTGATGACCGGCATTCCACCCCTGGGATTAAAGCTCTTCAGCAATCCTCCAGGCCTCCAGTGTCATATTGGGGCTGCTGAGACATCCAAGTCCTGTGGACTGAGGAGCTCCTGGATTCTCAGCCTCTTCACTATGAGACAGCCACGATTGGACTACTAAGACCATGTATAATCCAACCTGACAGATCATATATATGTATGAGTGAATGAATATTTGTGTATTCATGTGTGTGTTTTCATTCATTCTATCAATCCTGTTCTTTAAGAGAACACGGACTAAAATAACATCTCTCAATCTAAGTTGACAATTTAGACAAACCACTCATCTCAGCAACCTTCTGCGCCACCCACCCCCCAACACCAGTTCCGATGGTTATTAGTCCTCTACTAGATTTTTTTTTCCCACTAACATTAAGACAGGCTGGGTATTTACTTTTCATCTTACAAAACAAACTCCTCTTGTGGCTTTTTGTCCTGTGGTGGCTTCCTTATTTCTCTTGTCATTTAAGCGGATGCCTTCAGGAGGTTGTTTTGGAGTTTCTGCATCTAACGTCTTTCCTCTCATTCTCCCTGGAGTCCACGCCGACCAAGCTTTGCACCGTGACTCCAGTCCAGTTACTCTCACAGCCGTTTATGAATTCCACATGACTAACCAACTTACAGATTCTCAGGCTCCAGCTTTCTTGACCTCTTAGCAGATTACACATGGTCAGGAGTCATTTTGTGCTCCTTGATTCATTTTTCACTTGGTTTCCAAGGATACTGTCTGTGCTTCTCCTCCTGCCTACCTGCTCCTTCTCAATCAGCTTAGACGGACTCTTCATCTGCCATGTGCTTTTGGTTGGCAAGCCCCAGAGCCTGTCTTGAACATCTTTTCGTTTCTCTCTCTACTTACTCCCTTAGTGAATACTTTATTCAAAGTCTTTCAATAACATCTCTACGTTGATGGCTCCTGAGCTCATAAATTCATCCTGGATTCATATACTGCCAACCTGACATTTATGGCTGCCAACCTGACATTTCCATTTGAATATCACTCAGAATTCCCAAATCTGCCCAAAACTGAGCTGACATTCTCTACAATAAACCTCACTGTCCTACAATGCCCCCCACCTGGGATTAGACATCTGAGATTCATTCCATCTTCCTCAGCAACCCCTTACTTCCAGCCTCATCCATTTTAGTCTGTTATCAACATAGACACAGAGTTAACATGTGGTTAAACACATATTAATATGCACAAGGCCCAATTCATCTCCCAGTATTGAATAAATGCCTATTAACACATGTCTTCCCTTTGATGAAAACCCTTCAGGTATAGGCACGTCTCACAGAGGAAAGACCAGCATGCTTTCCCTTAAGGCCCTGTCGTCCCATTTTTCTACAACATCACTCTGCCTCAGCCACCAGCTGCCAGCTGCAGGCTCCTACAACATCGGTGCCCTTGAAGTTTGTCTTCAGTCCTGAGTGCTGTCCCCCGACACGAACACCTTCTCCAGGATACAGATAAAATGAGTGAATGTCCTCCGGTCATCATATGTAAAATTTTATTCTCTACTCCTGATATTGTTAAAACCACTTTCCGGCTTTTTTTTTTTTAATTTTAATTTTTATCACTTGTCACTCTGCATCATGCTGAAGAGCATTCATTAGGCTTATTATATTTACGTCACAATATGCCGAATGACGGGGTAAGTTTTATTTATTTGGTCATTAAACTTCCGCAGGTGGCAGAATACTTCTAAAAAGTGCCCAGTGCAAGTTACATGAAGGTTAGGTCACTAAATACATTTTAAATCATGAATTTCCTTTCACCCCGCCGAAGTCTTTTCAGGATCATTCCACCTCATCTGTGTACCTCCTGCCCCGGGTTCTCTTATTTACATCTCTATAGACATGTAACTTCTCCAGCCTCAGACACAACTTTCCTTGAGCACAGTGGTTCTCAACCTTCCTAACGCTGCCACCCTTTAACACGGCTCCTCATGGTGTGGTGACCCCCAACCATAAGTTTATTTTCATTTGCTACTTCATAACTGTAATTTTGCTACTGTTTTGAACCATAATGTAAACATCTGATATGCAGGAGATCTGCTATGCGACCCCTGTGAAATGTCATTTGACAGCCCTCCACCCAAGGTCGAGACCCACAGGCTGAGAACCACTGATCTAGTGTTTTTCATGGCTTCATAAAGACCATTTTGCTCTTCTGGGCTATATGTTCTTTTTCTAATGGCCTACTGAAACTTCCACTTAGTGTTCTAGTAAGTCCCTCATATTGTACAAAATAAAACCTCTTGATTTCCTTCTTCAAACTTACCACCTTCTGTACCATGGGTTCATAGTACATCTGATTTATCAGCCATCTAATTGCAAAAGCCATGGTTCCAGTCTCTTCTCCAGCTTGTAGTCTCTCCCTGCTCCCAAGGAAGAGGTCCTTTCATTTGGAACCAAAAAATACAAGTGGGTATGCATAAATGTATGTGTGTGTGTGTGTGTGTGTGGTTTTCATGAGACTCAATCACACAGGAAAAGTGAAATGGACCTGGCTGGTGAGACAGACAGCTCAGCAGGAAAAGGCACGTACCGCCAAGTCTAATGACCTGAGTTCGATCCCAGGGCCCAACAGGGTGGAAAAAAGGAAATGACTTCACAGTTGTCCTCTGACCTTCCTCCTGCACTATGGCAAACACACACACACACACACACACACACACACACACGAGAGAGAGAGAGAGAGAGAGAGAGAGAGAGAGAGAGAGAGAGAAGCAGAGCAGGAGCAGAGGCTAAAGTCCGGTTTGGTTTCTGCAGAGCTCTAAGTTGTAGAACTGGCCCAGAGGTCGAGAGGGCCAGGACTTTCCCCACACGTTGCAGAGTGGGAATGGGTTCACTGCCACCGCATGAAACTGAGCCCTCAGCAGGGTTCTGTGTCTGTGGAAAGATCAGGAAGAGGAAGTGACCACTGGCCAGGTCTAAGACATGTGCCAACCGTACACAGTGCTGGAACAAGGCAGACAGGACCCAAATCCAGCTGGCAGCCAGGTCTATGACTAAATGTGACCTGTGCTCAGGCAATCTTAAGTGGCTAATGTGAAAGCTGATTCTAGTTCTTTAAAAATTTTTTCTTTTTTTTATTTTCCGAGACAAGTTTTCTCTGTGTAGCCCTGGCTGTCCTGGAACTTGCTCTGTAGACCAGGCTGGCTAGGATGGGAGAGCAATCTGGCTGCTGCATCTTCACCCCACTGATGGCCAGGAAGGTTGATTCGGCTGATCTGGCTGGCTAGGCGAGTGCTCCCTTCCTCCCTCACTGCTCCATGTTGCATCCCTCCCAAAGCTGTACACTTGGTCAAAGATGACGAACTTCCCGGAATAGAAGAAGACCAGTCTTCGGTCATGAGTATAGCAGCAGCTGCCCTTCCCTGTTAGGACCTCCAAACAAGCTCTAAATTATTTTTATTTTATGTGTAAGGGAGCTTTGCCTGCATGGATGTGCCAAGTACCCCGAGAGGTCAGAAGGGAGCATCAGATACCTTGAGACTGGAGTTACAGACAGTTGTGAGCTGCCCTCTAGGTGCTAGGACTTGAACCTAGGTCTTCTGGAAGGGTAATAAGTGCTCTTAACCATGGAGCACCTCTCCAGCTCCTGAAGGCTTCACAAGATGACTACTAAATCACTAAAAAATGATAAATGATATAAAAAGCGGAAAATGAAAACTTGCAAACATGAATCCCAATGCCCATAAGCAAAGCCAATGCTAGGACAGACCATCGATGAACATCTACCCTAGCACCTAGAAGGCTGAGGCAGGAGGATTACAAGTGGAAGCCAGCCTGGGTTCCCACTGAGATGCTCTCCTGAAATCTGGAAAGGAAAAATCAGCAAAGCATGAGTCTAGCTAGAGGAAGCAGAGATTAATAAGGATCCGTGCAATTAAACGCATGTCTGGAATAGTGAGGATTATGAACAGAACTCAGTTTGAGAACGGAGTCCCAGTAATTTGGGTAAAGCAGTTTCAACTAGATTTGAGTGTGCTCCTAGGCAGAAAAGGAACCATGACTTCTAGAAGTTTTGATTGAGAAAACTTGAGAGTGGAAAATGAAGAGGCGAGGTTTGGAAATGATACACATGGCTGCATATGATTCTGGCAACTGTATTTATAGATAGAGGGCATTGGTGACCCTATCAGAACACAGAAAGAGCAACAGCTCTCAGACGCAGTGACAACTGCGTCCCCACCTCCACACCGTACAGTCACGTGGAGCCATTTACTTTTCTAATAGGAAAAGGAAAATCTTTGGACACATCTGTTTACCTTTGGTACGCTGCACATGAACGGAGTTCCTGGTAAATGCCAGGTCATCACACTCAGATAAGAGGCTCTCGACCTGTGAGTCGTTAGCCTTTGGGGTCGAACAACCCTTTCCCAAAGGTCACATATCAGATATTTACATCGTGGCTCATAACAGTAGCAAAATTACAGTTATGAAGGAGCAACGATAATCATTTCATGGTTGGGGGTCACCCCAGCATGAGGAACTGGACGAAAAGGTCGCAGCATTAGGAAGGTTGAGAACCACGGGTCTAGAGAGTGTTTAAAAACAAAGGACCACACAAGCAAAAGGGGACTTTGAGCTCTGTGTTACGGAACTTTGGTTTCCGGGGCTGTAATGAGACAGAGGCTGGGCACTTACAAAGAAAAGCAGTTGACCTCGTGGTTTGGCATCTGAAGGACATAGAGCTGGCTCTGGTGAAGGTGGCGGACACCGCCATGGTGATGGGAGCGAGTGTGGGGTCACAAGGCAAGACAGGACACCAGAGCATGGGGACAGCTAGCCAAGCTCTTTGAAGCAACTCTCCTCTGTGGGAACTAGCAGGTCCCTCAAGAACGACTGAATTCCTCCTGAGGATGTCCGCAGTGACTCAGTGACCTTGTACTGGGCCCCACCTTTTACAGACTCGCCACCTCTTATTGTACTCAAGACCAAGCTTGCAACACACAGGCCCTTGGGGACAATACCAGATCCCACCCTTATCACTTTCACTTATTTGCTTTGCTTGAAATCACCTTATTGGCATACAGGTGCTTAGTACTTGTCATGCATCCCAGATGGCTTCAAGGACAGCTACTTCCTGTGGTTCCTCACGGTGGCTCAGGAGCAAGAGGGGAGAAAGGCCTACATGCTTGTGATAAAACCACAGGCTCGGCCCTGGAGAGGCCTGCCAGGTGAGTGAGGAGGAACAACAATTGGGGAGATAATTATTTGTGTCCAACCTAGGAATTCGAGGGAATATTTATTTTAAGAATAAATATTTAGCCGGGCAGCGGTGGTGGCACACACCTTTAATCCCAGCACTCGGGAGGATCTCGAGCCAGGCGGATCTCTGTGAGTTCGAGGCCAGCCCGGTCTACAGAGCGAGATCCAGGACAGGCTCCAAAACTACACAGAGAAACCCTGTCTCAAAACAAAACAAAACAAAAATAAATAAAAAGAATAAGTATTTATTTTAGAATAAATATTACGGGGCTGATGAAATGACTTTGCAGGGAAAGGCGTCAACAGAAAGACAGTGAGTGGACACTGCTGAGGCTGGTAAAAACTACAGCGTCGGAAGACGGAGAGTGCTCTGGGGAGGGGGGGACATGGGTGAAATGATAGCGTCGGGATCACCTAGTTATTCTGTAACTAGGATTTAAAGTTAACCACCCGAGGGTTTTGACAGACACTTATCCATTCAGATCCACTTTAGAAAGCTATTTCTGGTAATAGCGAAGATAAGGGACTGAATAAAGTAAGGAATGAGACCTGCTACGTCACCGCTACCAGAGACAGGTAAGAGCCGGAGCTCCAGGCACCTCCATGGGATCCCAGGAGACCTTGAGAAAACTCAGGTGCAAAATCAACAGGAACGGTGATGACGGACAATGATTAAACGAGGCAGAACCTGAGCTGGGACTGCGCTGGGCAGGTGGATACCCAGATCCAACAGCCTCAGCCACCCCGCTGCTCCAAAGTCATGTGACACTCCAGTTTGTTTGGTGAGAACGCAAACGTTTTAGATACAAATCCAGTGCCAGCCACAGAGGCTCACTGGGCAAGAAAGAGTAGCGTGTGACCATGCCAGTTACATAATTGAGAAACTCCTTCTGTCCACTGATTAACCTGGGAAAAATACAGAACTATGTACATAAAGTTGGGCAAATGAGTGGGCTGCCAAATTTCAGCTCTGATCTGAAGACAGACCAAAAAGGCCATGTGTAGAAAAAAGGTACCGATTACTAATGGGGCCTAGGGATGTAGCTCCCTGGGAAAGCACTCACAGTGCTTTCAGTATTTCAAAACACACACACACACACACACACACACCACACACACACACACACACACACACACACACACACACACACACCCCTAACCAAACAAGCAAATAAATAAAAAATAAACAAACAAAACTACTCTGCAAAAACATGAAAAACAATAAAAAGTAAATAAACCAACTTCATGAAAACCATGGTAATAACCTCATCATGATGTTAGGTGCTGTCTTCAAACCGGACCTAAGACATTAAGCTAAATAAAACAAAGTCAGCCATGAAAGCCCAACAAAGATGCATGAAAAGGAGAAAAGAATCGTAGACAAAAATCTAAGAACTAGCTTGTAACAGTTGTGGATGACTTTCATTCTTAAGAATCTTTAATAAAGTAAACACAATAAAAAGCTGCATGAGTATCAGTTAAACTTTTTCTTCATTCGTGGATAGATGATATGGAATTTAAGATCAAGCATCAGATCCCTGGTATTAAGTGAAGTGAGTAGGAAAAAAAGTGAACCTGAAATTTTTACAGTAAGGATGGATTTGATCAATTATATTAAAAAAACATCAAAATATCAAAATCAATTATCAGAAAATGAAACTTTTTGCCAAAGATACTCTGTCCACTATCAAATTTCTTAAAGAATAAAAGAAAGACAAGTGACTCCAGATATTGGGATGATTCTGTAAATGCATGTGTACACACCCTCTAGTGAATCTATTAAAAGATTGTACCGATGGTTTTTAGGTCACATTTGAAATCTCCCGGAGCACGTTGCCATATCCTTGTGTGACGCAGATTTAATGAATGCCTTGTTAAGAAAGAGAAGTTCTGGTAACTAGATATTTTTGGAGTCATTCATGAAGGAGTGGTCCTCTCTTTGAAGACTGATTTTGTTTGGGAGGAACCGGGCACTGTGTTCTTCAGTGTGTTAAAAATTACAAGTTCCAAATTATCCTATTGCACAAGTCTCATCATTTCGGATCCTGAGATCAGGGGAGACAGAGGGCATATGCTGCCGTGACATTCAGTTCTCAGATTCCAAGACATCACATCACAGCACATCTGTGATACTGGCTTCCAGTCATTTCTCTCCCATTACCGAGCGGGTGTGGAGACCAAGCCGCTTTCCATTTTGTACCAATATTCGAAAGGTACTGACCAGCCCTGCTCTGAGAAATCATTTGTGCCTTTCTTCTGTAGGAAGACAATGAAAACCATACATCTAATTGTGGATGCTGTTGAGAGCTATCCCAAGATCTTACACAGGTCAAGATCACACATAATAAATCTCTTTAGCATCAAGAGTGGGATGGACAAAGAAACCGAAGTTCTGTGAACATCTATGAAGATATGTTTGTATGAGGTGTGATCTTCTACCAGAAAACAAGAAAAAAGCTATGCTGAAAGTTTAAGAATTCTACTTAGAAGTTAACCAAACCTTAGGATGGCGGTTCAGTTCAGTGATAAGGCACTTGATGGAGGCCCTAGGTTCAACCCCAGCATCACAAAAATAAAATGGGCAGACCAAGGGATTTAATATTCACCCTTACCTTTATATTACTTTAGAACTTAATATCTACATATTTGTTCATCCGATGGGAGGTATCAACACAGTGTACACTCTTCTTGCTGATGTCAGAGGAACTGGGTTCTCCTTTTTCTAGACAGGTAAGATTCATATCTGATCCACAAGTTTGGCCAACCAGCATAGTAAAATTACGTTGAGGAACCCAGTTTCATCTTGTGTTAAGAAAGACTTCTTTTTATTTCATGTGTGAATTTGCCTACAAGCACGTCTGTGCACCGTGTATGTCTGGTGTTTGTAACACCAGCAGAGGGCATCAGACACCCCTGGAACTAGAGTTATAGATAGTCGTGAACCGCCATGAGGGTGCTGGGAACTGAACCTGGGCCCTCTGTGAAATCAACAAGGGTTCTATTCTGCTAGTCGTCTGTTTTATCCAATAATCCAGCATTTCAGCTTAAGGTCTTGACTTAAACTTTTCTACCAAATTTTGAAAAAAAAAAAAAAACTCCTTCAAAAGAAGTTCATAATTAAGAAGCCCATGTTCGGAGCATGTCGGGTTAACTATGTGGACAAATTCACAGTAAGGGTTCAAAATTTATCTGAGTTTGATGAAGACAAAGCACAGGAAATCAATTCTTCCACTGGTTGCTGGTTGTCCAGGGAGGGATGCACTTCCTGTCTTTGATTCCCAGGTCTAAATGAAAGGGGAAGCTTTCTGTGATCTAGGTTTGGGCTCCTGACTCTCAATAGAGAAGGACACCCAGCAGGAAGACCTTACCTCCACTGTGTCCTCGCAGAAGATCCTGCTTTCCCAAGTACTATTTTTAGTTTACTTTAAAAAAAAATGCAAATGGCTGAAACCCACACATCTTCAAGTTTTGATTATTTTAAATTCGGTACTGCTACACTAACTCCCATCATGGCATCTTATCTTGGGCCGGAGTGTTTTCTTTAAATGGCACGCACTAACTAGAGTCTCCTAAGAATAAATGTCCAGTTTTATCCCCAGAGACGTCAAGTGTAGTAAGTTTTATCTGTTCTGTTGCTCGCAGTGAGGGTAGTGTTGAAAATCTCCCCTTCCTTCCTTCCTTCCTTCCTTCCTTCCTTCCTTCCTTCCTTCCTTCCTTCCTTCCTTCCTTCCTTCCTTCCTTCCTTCCTTCCTTCCTTCCTTCCTTCCTTCGTGATTGAGCTTGGGATGTAGCGTTCTCCCTTCATACTGCTTGAGACAAACACCTTAAAAGACTATAAGTGTTGAGGTGACAGGTTCAATATCTTAAATTTCAACGAAGTAGAGTTGGCAATGACAAAATCAGTAAAATATGTTCATTAAAAAAAATAAAAATGCTTCAAAATACTTTAGAAGCACTGTGCACAGCCTGACCACGGCACTGTGTATACACCAACCACAATCCCTTAGAGACTAGTAAGGGCAGGAAAGAGTGGGATGACATCCCACAATAACTGTGGGTGAAAGCTCACCTTCCCTGTGGCCCTTTCCACAGCAGAGACAGGAGATAAAGAGCCTTCTGGCTATAACACAAGCCATGGTGGGTGGGAACTCCTGCGATAGACATTAGGTACTGGGCCACAAGGCATTAGAATTATTCAGGAAACATGGATTGTGGAGTCATTTGAGCGACAGTTGTGACCGGACGGCTGCATCCTCTTCTGTTTGTGACGTTAGGAATATGCTCCTGATGGCTGCAACTCCTTCTCCTGGAGCGTGCGTGGCTGCAAATCGCGTGACGTCCATCTCGTAACCATCACGGGGTGGGGTGGGCTGAATGGGTCCTCTGGCTGTACTTTAATACGTTAACTTTTAATTCATTTGACATGTGATAATACAAATGAAATAGGTCCAAAACGCATTGAAAACGGTAAAATCTATTATTGTATAAATGGGGCTTGGCACCAAATGATACATTTTATTAAATGTAATGTGCAAAATAGAATGAAGTGGCCTCTATCCAAAAAAAAAAGGGGGGGTGGGGGTAAGGCAGGATTATTTAAAAGGCTTCAGTACTCATTCTCAATAAAAAGAAATCTGGCTTTATAAAAATACATAAAATAGTCATGGACTTACGCCATTAATTTACATAAGATATTTTTCATATAAAACGAAGTTATAAAATACTTTTTAAAAACGCATTTTTATATGAAAGTTATTCCCAGTATAAAATTTTTATAACTTTTTGTAATTTTGGTTCATCTGTATAAATAAAGCTTTTTTTTTTTCCTTTTTTTAAACTTTGTAAGTCCATTTTAAAAACATAGGATTCGATTCTGTGTCTCTTAAATAGAAGCCCAGATGAGGTAGTGTGTCGACTCCCCTTGTTCCCGTCCAGTCTAGGTGCCCGAGTCACAAGGCTGGCAGTCTGGAGTCCTGTAAGTGTCTGATATCTGTGGATAAGTACACCTGTGAGTCTCCTCCCGAAAATCTGTCCTGTCTTTCTCGTCCTCCTCTGACTCAGAGTCCAGCTCGGGAGAGGAAATTGCTTTCACATGAAAGGGCCTCGGCTGACCGTCCGGTGGCTTCACAAAGCTCGAAAATGCATCCAGGTGAGGTCTCCTCAGAGGTTTTCCAAAGGTACCTGCAAGGGGAGAAATTCCCATGAGCACGTGGGGCCTTTTGCCAGCACAGATATGAACACACCGAAAAAAGAGCGAGCACGCTTCCACAAATGTGAATAAGTTTCTTTTCCCAGAGTCCTATGCAGGTGTAGGTGTTGCTGTAGATACACTATTTACAGAATATTAGACTATCACAGAACACTATGCACAGAACACCTGCACACCTGCTTATTCAAAACCACCACATAAATCAATCCATTTTAATGTTTTCTCATGACCCTTAGTAACATTAGTCACTGAACACTGAAGTTCCTGAAGTCTCTCAATTGAAAAATGGTCCCGGAGCCCTGGCTTGAGGATCTGTGAGCCCATGGATCTCCAGGAAGGGCGATTGCACAATACTCAGCCAGTGTCTTTCCACAGACTCTTGTCTTACCCTTTTTTCAACTGTAGCAAAACATCAACAAATGAACTAAAACTTCTACCCTAGTTCTACAAAACGTGCTTTCATTTTTTCCCCCTCCCCTTCGGGAAGGTATATACGTAATCATACTGGAACAAGGGGTAAAATTTCTTAAACGCTGAAGGAAAATGGTTTGGAATTTTCCTTTTAAAAACAAGCCAAGGACACCAGAGCACACCGGGGCATGTGGAGGCCTGTTTTCTGATTGCTTTGCTCAGTAAAAAGAGCATTCACTCTCGGTTCTTCCCTCCAACTGTTCCCACACACGAGACGGGGAGGGGGGGGGCGGAATCACAGTCTACCTGAGGTGCTAGTTGTTGTTTAATGGCCCTGGCTTTCTCTGTGAGCGTTGCGGGCCTCTCCCCAAGATTATCTCAACTGTGTGAAGCCAGGCGAGGTAGGGTGCCGCGTTCCCGGCTTCCACTGTGAGTTCAGTTAGAAGCCACCAGACGTACGAAACCACAACCATGCAGAGAATACAGCTCCACCCCTCAGGCTGCCGGGACCCAAAACCACTTTTTCCACATGGCTGACAGGCTCAGCTCCTCAGTCATTCCCCCAACTCTTGTCTCCTCCATGCCACACACAGCATAACCCAGAAAGCTCCCGGGGCTTAGGTACAGATTAAATACATAACCACACACAATTCCCAGCCCCGAATGCACTTCAGAAACATCTGCAATCCAGAGGATACCACAGTAACATTAGAAATGAAACCCTTGTCCAAAGCAGGATGGAGTTTTGAGTCAGAGAAGCAAGGCGTTTCCCAGCTTGATAAACTTACCCATGAAAGAGTTACTTGAAGTAACTGATCCCGGTTCCTGACTTGCACTAAAATCCAAGGAGGACTTGTTTAAACACAGGGTCTGAATGGTAGGTCCCTCATTCTGAGAGTACATGGAGTTCATGAGCTTTCTTGAGTGTGGCCACGGGATGCTATTGAGGCTCCGATCACAGGGCTCCTCTGAGGGATGAGCGCACGGGAAGCAGTCCTTCTTCATGTAGCTGGGCTCACAGTGGTCCATCAAGGCTATCCTGGGGTCAGAACTGCAACCTTTTCGAGTTGGGACCCACAACAGAAGGAGATACAGTTAGCATGCCTCCAAGTCTTTTCAGAGAACAGAACTCCAGTCAATCAAGAAAGTCATACCTGGAAGATAAACTTCAAATGGATCTGGGCCATAGACACTCCCCTTCAAGTACACAGGGCCTGTGGAGCCCACAAAGGGGCAGAGGAACGGATCGGGGGCAGCTTCCACATCGGCCTCACTGCTGTTGTCAATATGGCATGTCCCTTTAAGACACAAATCTCAGTCACTAAACTGTATTAAATGCCATTCAACCTTCTCTCTGGTTCTGATTTCCCAGATTTACAGAAGAAAACTTGGCTAGAATGTGATAAGAAAGAAAAAGTACACACATACATAAGATTTTCTTTCTTTCTTTCTTTCTTTCTTTCTTTCTTTCTTTCTTTCTTTCTTTCTTTCTTTCTTTCTTTCTTTCTTTCTTTCTTTCTTCCTTCCTTCCTTCCTTCCTTCCTTCCTTCCTTCCTTCCTTCCTTCCTTCCTTCCTTCCTTTCTTTCCTTTTTTTTTTTTTTGCTAATTTCTTAAGGCCCGTGCAGCTGGGCTCAAAACGGTCCATTTAAGCTATCCTGGGGTCCAGATGGTAAATGTTTCAAATTGGGATCCACCCATCAGGGCTGTGAAAGTAAGTCCTGATAAGCCTTTGAGCTAGGTACGCCAATGCTAGCCCATTTGGATTCTAAGGGAAAAGGATCTATGTGTAGAGCCATAGTTTGAATGCTCAGCACTGCCGCCTTCCTGTAAAATGTTCCAGATGACCAGACTCAGGGACTGACATTTGACTAGTAATCTCTCAGTGTCCCACCTCAAAGCTGAGTCAAAAAAAACCAAGCTGAACCAAAACATCTCCTGGTGGTTCAATTAAACCACACGCCTTTAATCCCAGCACTCAGGAGGCAAAGCCAGGCGGATCTCTGTGAATTTGAGGCCAGCCTGGTCTATAGAGCAAAATCCAGGATAGGCACCAAAACTACAGAGAAACCTTGTCTGGAAAAACCAAACCAAACCAAAAACATCATGGAACCATACAACAGTTAGCAGTGGACATAGCAGTCGGAGGATTACAGACAGGGTCTCCTTCCAGTTGCCGTGGAGGCAGAGGATGGACGCCCTGTGGTCTAGGAGAGAAGTGCCCTGTGGCCCCTGGAGCTGCTCTGGGAGGGTGCCACCTTCCCAGGCCAGCTTGTCACTTTTATACCTCAGCCCTGTCCCTTAAGGAGTTCTCAGTTAGCCTCACTAGACCTGACTGAGGTTGGGTCTCTGTTCTTGGCCAACCCTGACACTCACTCTGTGCTTGGGTCTGCTGCCTCTGCTCTGACTGTCTTTCCTAGAATATCTTCACAGTTGGCTTGTCTTTCTTTCTTTTATGTTCTTTGGGTTGAGTATCCATCTCACCAAGGACTAAATTCTGAAGCTGAAAAACACGTATGCTTCCTTTCCAACTACGCAGTCTGGTACAGAGCAAATATAGACGCTCCATAAAGGACGGTGGTAAAAGATAAAATGCTGAGAAAAGCCCCAGGAGCTTTTGCCATGCAGAATCTGTGGCATGTGCCAAGCACTGTGTATGTAGTTTTTTTCCCTTTAAACCACCTGTCTGGGAAGTGCTGCACCTGCCTGTGAACACAGGGAATGGGTCTGGGCTGGGATGCTCCTGCATCCGGCTTCCTCCATCTTTAGTCTCAAATACATAAGGCACCATGTATGACATCGGCTTCCCCCAGTAGACTTGAAGTCACCTGGCCTCTGACACTATGTAAGAAACTCCCAACACAGGACATTCCAATGTAAAGAAAATATGACATCCTCAGGGAAATTAAATTTGACCTAATTTGCCTACTCTTCTTTTACCATTTAAAAAAAGTGTTTTTCAAGAATTTAACAAAAGGCTATAGAATGGGCGTGTATGTGTGCATGTGCGCGTGCAGAGGAGCTTGCACATAAGAGAGCAGATTTCCCTGGAGCTGAAATTACAGGTAGTTGCGAGCCACTGGGAATCAAAGCTAAGTTCTCTGGAGGAGCAGTAAGTGCTCTCAACAGCTGAGCCATCTCTCCGGGGCCCTGACACTCGGATTTTCTGGGGCTACCATGCATCTGTAGATAGCTTCTCACAGTAGAGCAATTTTCCTCAATATTGATTCTTCCAACCCATGAGCACGGGAGGTATTTCCGTTTCCTACTATTTTCCTCGCTTTCTTTCTTCTGTGTTTTAACGCTTTGCTTGTATTGGTCTCACATTCCCTGAGCAGCTATAAAAGGACTCTGTTCCTACTCAGAGGGGGCGATTCTCTTGCTCTGAGAATTCACTCATGCGTGTCTTTCCACAGTATCTAGTCTTTAATAAAACCTTAATATCCACTCTGGAAAAGCAGAAAGTGGGGAGGAGGAGGGGGAAGAGAAGAAAAAGAGAAGAAGAGAAGGGGGAGGGGGAGAGAGAAGAGAAAAGAAAGAGAGGGAGGGGAGCGGGGGATGGGGAGAGAACTAATAGTTTTGCTAGTAATCTTGATCTAGGCCCTCATCACTGTTATCAGTTTCTTCTGAAATTACTATTACATCTATGACATATCCCCCACCCCCCCCACACCCCCACCCCCCCCACACCTCCACACCCCCACCCCCCCCACCCCCGACTTCAAAACAACTGTCCACGGACATCTCAGACACTCACCAGCACCGTCATGTTGCGGTAGGAAAAATCCACCTCCTGAAGACGTCACGAATTGGTGGTGACTTCCGCTCTCTGAGGAGATGTACCCATCCTGTCTGTCAGCTAATGTTCCCTGAGATGACAGATAACTGGGGATATCGGCCGGCAAATTGGTCTCATCTGTGATCAAACAACAGCACTCGCATCAACAGCCTTGCCCCACAGCTTCCGACGCTGGCAGGATGGAGACTACAGACTGCTCTGGTTTCCATATCATCCATAAAGGAAGATCTACTCCTGGAAAAACCAGGGATGGCCCACGACTGCTTCTCAGCTCTGGGCCATGAGTTAATTTCGACTTTACTTCCCACGAAACACACCCCTGCCCAAATTTGAAAACCACATGTCCAAAAGGTGATGCCTCAAACACACAAACCCAGCTCTTGGATCATCTTCCATTTCATCAGTGGCAGAGTTTGCCGCCAACCCTCATTGCAAAATCCACTGCACGTGCATGTGTACACAGGCCATAAGGAACTTCCACCGAGGGTGAGCCAGCCCCCTGGGGGCTCCTGCCTCCCTGTGACCATCCTGGAGGAGGGCTATTTCACTCTGTGCTTCGGATTTTTCCCTCTCAGCCATCAGGATTTCCTGATGAGGTTTTAATAAAAAGACTGATCTCTGTGCATCAGCGTTATTCCAGGCTGGGTCTAGTTTTTAGCTACCCGTATCCCTGCAGCTTGTAGCCCATGAGTCACCCTTCTGAGACAGGCTCAGACTGGGACACAGCCGGGAAGGGAATGCTTACGAAGCCACAAACACACATGACGGCCGCACCCCGGGCCAAGCTTGTGTTTACACACCTGTGTTGGTAATACTGCAGTCCTCATTCCTGCGCCTTGTGTGGTAGATGATGACCACCCACACGAGGGATGTGCCTACCACACAGCAAACCACGGCTATGATCACGACGCCCACGGTGGCCCATCCGTCATCGTCTAAGGATGGGGCGGTCATGTGAGGGGAGTCGCAGGTCGGAGTAGGAATCACGCTGAGGCGCATGTGGCCTCTCTCGGTGCCCAGGGTATTGGACATTTCACACGTGTACTTTCCCGCATCGCTGACGTCTGAGTCCACGATAATCAGCAGCTGGTTGCCCGCTGCAAAAAAGTGCCTCTCGGTCACCACCAATGGGCTGTCATCTTTTGTCCAGTTCAGCCTCGGGGGTGGGCTCCCACCGGCGATACACTGCAGGACCGCTGTTTCTCCCTTGGTGACAGTTCTGTCTAACAGAGGCCGCAGAAATGATGGTGTCTCTGAAAGGACATGGTTTGGATTTCCTACGTGAAAAACCGGGTTCCACAGAAGACCTAGCAGGTGAATTTATTTAAACTGTGTACTCCTACAGCTCCTCAGACAAGCGTATTCAAGAGCCCCAAACAAGGTAACCTTGGATCACACCACTCATCCCATGACTTAAGGGTAAAATTTATGAGTTTTTAAATCTCAGTCTTCCTCATTCATGCCAAGGTTAGTGAATTGGTAGTAGGAAGATAAAACAGTTTTTAAAGTCTAGAAAATGTATGAAAAAAAATTAATAAGTTCATGCACAAGACTGTGTTGACATGTGGACAAAGGCAAAGAACGCTCTAGAGATTTATTTTTATGACTTTTAATTATGTGCACGATATGCACGTGTCTATGTGTGGGAATGTGAACACAAGAGAGATTCCTGAGGAGGCCAGAGGCGGTGGGTTCCCCGGAGCTGGAGTTAGAGGCAGGTGTGAACTGACAGTGCGGATGCTGGGAACCAAATTCAGGTCGTCTATAAAGCAGCACACACTCTTTAACTACTGAGCCACCTCTCCAGGCCCATGCCGATTTATTATTTTTTTTTAATTAAGTTTCTCATGCCTGATACCTAGGTCTGTACGGAAATCTCGGCAGGTCCTCCTCTACTATCTGGCTCTCGGTAGGTTATTGTAACTCTCTCAAAGACACATGAATTATGAACGTGTTCCAAATCTGACCAACACCTCCTGTTTAGGTAGGTGGTAAGAACCGGGACTTCCAGGAGGTGGAGCCAAGGGAACGGGTCTTCCTTGTCTGTCTATAGACATTTTCTGACATGTTCTTTACAGCACTGAGATGACCAATGGCTGTGAATAATCCCCGTCCACAAAGAGAACACTGAGAATGTACTCAAGAGTAAAGGGGGCAGATTCACCTCCCTGGCCACAGGCCTGAATATGTCCAGTGACCCCTAGATGTCAAAGCTCTCCAGAGGCTCTTTGTTCATTTGAAGACCGAATTCTCTGGGTCTTCATCCGCCCCTTTTCCCCCAACAGCTGCTAACATGGAGGGTCTCTGGGTTAGTTGGGGGCCTTCAGGAGGGACTCGGAGCCTTAAGAAACCCCCGCCCGTCTCACCTAGCACGGTCAGGGTCGCGTTTGCAGAAACGCTCCCCGCACTGTTCTGAGCCGTGCAGCAGTACACCCCGATGTCCTCAATCTTCACGTCCACTATGAAGAAGACGTCGTCCTCCGGCATCACATGCATGCGCCTCTCCCGGGCAGCTGGGAAATCCGTGCCTCCATCCTTCTGCCAGGCTATCTGCGGGGCCGGGTGTCCCCCGGCGGCACACTCCAGGCGGGCCATGGCCCCCGCACGGATGGTGAGGTCCATGGGGGTCTTGGTGAAGGAAGGTAACACTGCAATCACAAAGGGGCATTGCAGGTGTGACCGGGGCGGCAAGGGTCCACCCGCGCTGCTCCTCCTCTTCTAGGTGTCTCGAGGAGACACGTGACTCACGTAAGGCAGGGTTATTGCTCTAAGACAGAGACGCTAAGCTTGAGAAATGAGACAGCTCGCTCCGGGTTAACGCCCGGCGCAGGTGTGATGGAATCAGAGCGGCACACGGGTCACAGGACCCAGCCTCTGGCCGAATCTTAGTTTTCTCAATAATTAAGTGTGAGATCTTGGGCAAATCAATAAATCTCTCTGTGCTACGACCATTCGCTTCCTCTACCCTCCCTGCCCCCCCTTGGTCCTGCAGGACCTAACATTTTGTGACTTTATCCCATTCTGTACTTTAAACTCTTCTATGCGCCAGGCCTTAGCAATTGCCTGCTCAATGAAATTCACTAAATCATATTCCAAATCTTCTCCTACCAGGCAGACCTTAACCGTTAAAGTGGAGAGAGCATCCAAAATGCAGTCTTAGAATTGTAGAATCGAATACCTGCCATGCAAATCTACGGCACTGCCGTTGAACAGTGGCTGCTATGAATGCACTTCCTGATGCACTTCCTGACCACTACCCACGCTCCACGCTGCTGCACCAAGCCACTGACATACGCACATTACCTTATTAATGGATCGTGACATTTCTAGGAAGTGGCACTTAGCATCTCTTTATTTTATTTTTATGTGCACTGGTGTTTTGCCTGCATATGTGTGTCTGTGTGAAGGTGTCAGATCCCCTGGAACCAGAGTTACAGACAGTTCATGTGGGTGCTGGGAATTGAACCCGGGTCCTTTGGAAGAGCAGATGGTGCTCGTAACCGCTGAGCCAGCCATCTCTCTAGCCCCCCACCCCCCATCTCTAAGTGGAAGACAGAGGTATGAAGGTAAGACACTTGTTGAGAGTCATAACTATACATCTGGAGTGACAGTATTCACACCCAGAGCTGAGTTAAAGGCAGTATGCTGTGTGGCCCTACCTATCACAGTGCCCCAGAGGGAGCACAAGTATCTGTCTCATTTTCATTCTGGTTCATCCTGCCACATTCAGAGAGGTGGGTTCAGTAAATCACTGCTTTAGAGACAAATAATAAAGAGTAGTGATTTTGTGTCGCTAGGTGGGAAACTATGAGAAAGAAAAGCAGGGGTTGCTGGGAGAGAGGGGGGTAAGGGGAACAGACAGACACTGCAGCTGTTTCTAAAGGGTATCCCGAGACACTGGAGGAAAGGGGATCGCGTACTGTTTACGGTGAGCTTGGCTTTGACAGAGTACGACGACCCGAAGTGGTTGGAGATGACACACTGGTATCTCCCTTCGCTGGTGAATTCTACACCGTGCAGCCTCAGGATAGTGGTGTACTCCATCACCTCGCCTCCCTGGGCCCGGAGGTGTGCGTAGTTCTCCATTTCAGCATCCTGCAGCAGCTCATTGTCTTTTTTCCACGCAAACGTCATCGGGGAGTCACTGCTGCTGGCAGCGGAGCAGGTGAAACTCACGTTGGAGCCTTTTATGGCGGACTGCGTTTCTGGTTGAACCGTGATCTGGGGCTTGGGGAAATCGTCTGTTTAAAAGGGGGGAGGAGGAGGAGGAGACAAAGTCACTTGAAGGCCCTGGAGAACACCCGCGCTCAAACGCCAACACCAGGCAACACAGTAGAGAGCTAGCTCAGGGCTGACCTCATGCCTGGGTTTTACAGACACCTCCGCTGTCCCAGAGTGGAACGACAAGCTGGGAGAATGCTCGTAGGCAACCGACTGGAGTCCAGTGGAGACGGAAGCTCCGTCATGATCAACCTGAGAGAAGTGTTACCTCGAAACGATCCTAAGAGTTTACGCCACGTGTCTGGCATTTCGCGTAAGCGTAAGAAGAGCAGTTAGGAAGGCACAAGGCACAAGGGAAATTAGACCGCATTTAAACCCGAGTGATGGAGTGGGGTAACGCTGGCTGACGGCAATTAAGTGATTATTTTATAAGAGCCTGTAGAGAGGATCTGCAATCTTGCCAGCACAAAGAAATGACTGAAGTTTGAGGTGATGGACCTACCGGGTAGCCTGATCAGCTCACAGGACATCTTCTTCGTGTACTGGACTGTCACAGCATACCCACACACATGCATAATTACCATAATTATCACATTAATCACCATAAAGAGTTAGAAGAATTTTTTTTTTTTAAGGAAGAGATAAAAAAGCAGTTTAAAAACTTCCAGGCTCACGGATGATCCCTGAATGTTCTCAGCAACTACAATCTTTTGCTTAGGCTCTCCATTAAAAATATCAAGTAAAATACTGTAGTGGGTAGCCATTCCAGCCTTGATCTGGAAGTTCCAACCCCCATAGAGGCTACAGTAACTGTCATGCCTACAAGGCGGGGGCCGGGAGAGGACCCTGAAGACCGGAGATCCGGATGCGCTGGCTCTCTTGGTTCCTGGACCCTGGATGCTGGAGGTAGACCGAGTAGAGTTCTCCAGAGAGCCGGACTGCACGACACCTTTCCCAGACCCTGTTAACTATCCCTTCACTTGTGAGTTACCCCACAAAATAAACCTCCCTTTTAACTATGTGGAGTTGCCTTAATTTCACCAATAAAACATACACAAGCAAACATCAATGGCAAATAATCATAAACCCCTATCATCAAGACAATAACAAGTGGCTGGAGACCTGGTTGCTCTTGCAGAGGACCTGGGATTGGTTCCCAGCATCACACTGCTCAGCTCGTAACTGCCTGTGATTGGAGTTCTGATTCCTCTTCTAGCCCTATGGATACTTGAATACACACGACACACAAGCAGACAGACAGACAGGCATACACACACACACACACACACACACACACACACACACACACACAAATAAATTAAGAAAAGACGGTAATGAGCAAAAAGCAAACCAACAAACAAAAAAAGCCAAAAATAAATCAAGCAGATGAAAAAGCATGTGCGAGCTAGCACACTGGCTGGGGCCTGAAGTGGGACAGTCCATCAATCAGGCCCTGTCGGGCTACATTATAATTAGAGCTGGGCAACTCTCTCATTCCGGGCGGTTATTTTTAGCTCTCTGTTACTTTTTGGAAGTAGTTACCTTTTTTGAACTTCAGTTTCTCCGAGATGGCCTAAATAAACCCTGGAGGAAACTACCAGATCTCCCAACATGGGTTTCTGGATAACGGAGAATCTGAAAACACAAGCTTTCAGAAGGACCCTGAACGGAAGCAGGGTGCTCCTCTGACCACGGCCTGGCTGCCAGCTTCCGACCCTATGCCTGTGGGTTGTTCAACAGGAGTTTCTTCTGTGTGACTCGTTGAAATTTCCATCCCATAAATCAGTGTTCTGATTCACAATGGAGAAGGGGGAAAAAACCAAACAAACAAGCGGTACAGATGAAGCACTTGGGTTTGTCTCACAGTACCAGGGTTCGTATATCTGGGCGAGAGAATCGTGAGATAAAGAGTGTGGAGAAGGAGCAGGGTAGGCCCTGGTGGCTGACTGCCAAACGCTGATTTGGTTCCCAAACCTACACCAGAGGTTTTATTTCCAAAAATTGCTGGCACCATTAAATTCTGCAACCTGATACACATACATACATCAAAAAAAGCAAAGCAGTGTGTAGTCAGGTTTTAAATGCCAGGGTAAAATGCTGGCCTATAGTTTCTTCTCACATGTGCCTTAACTTTCAGCAAATCTTGATTTTTGTGTTTTACACACACATTTATTTTTGTGAAGGCTTCCCTGGCAGCTAAGAGTCAAGAGCTGCCTGGTATTATGACAGAAAACTGTACCGGTGATGGGAACTTTGTTTGTTAACCATGGTCTGTTCCTCACTAGTCAGAGGAATTCTGGGTAAGAGGATTTCAAATACTGAAACTCTTGTTTGCTAAGACAATGGATCTTAAAATGACTAAACGATAAACTCAAACTTGCCTTTCCTCCTAAGGCTTTAACCCACCAACGCTTAATGTCTCAGCAGTCCTAATTCCTTGGCTACTGAATTTCCTTTCTCCATGCCTCTCAGCAAACCCCAGAGTTTAAAGAGCGGAAAGCAAAATGCACCACAAGACCCAGCCATCTTGGATGGGGGAGGAACTTATTGCTGGCCCCACCCCTCCCTAAGAGCCTATAGACAAGAGTTGCCATCTTGGATGGGGGAGGAGCTTACTGAGGACCTTACCCCTCCCTGAGAGCTATAGGTAGCCAGAGTTGCTGAGGGAGGGGGGCAGTCAGGTAGCTACCGTGCCTTGCCCTTTCACCAGTAAATAATGCACCAATAATGCTCACATAGACGATACTTACTAAACACAGTGGGTCACCAAAAAAGACATGAAAGTAGGAGATGGATTCTGGAAGAAGAGCGTTTGGTGGGCAGGGGGAAAAGACTGAGAAAGGATAACGGGGGAAGAGATTTATACCTATATATATGAACGGGTGAAAATAATTTTTTAAAACAGATTACTGATTTTTAAAAAGGGGCAAGCGGCAGTTAAGACGCCTTCAGGTTCCCTGGATTGGTAGCTATGAACCCACCTACTTGGGAAGCTGCACTGTGGAGTGAGTTCCAGGCTACCCTGAACAACTCAGTGAGACCCCCATTTCCAAAATTAAAAACACACAGAATAGTGGGGAGTGGGGGGGCCGGTGATGCCACTCGGTGGAGGAGCCCTTGCTCAGGGCACACAAGGCCCCGGGCATGATCTCCATGAACACGCAGAAGAAATGCAACACCTAGGCTCAGGGACTGTCTTTGAAAGCTGCTACTAGGAACTGCCATTTTTTCCCACGGTCTCTAAAAATAACAGCAGGAAAATCGAGAGAGCGGCGTCAATGCCACACCACCACAGGCGGCTGCTGATATGCCAACTACGGAACCAGCGTCAAAGGCCAGTAACACGCCTCCACAGCAGAGGACGGTTGGCGGAAGCGGAGAAGAGTCGGGTCCAACTCATTCACGATCTGATTTCTCTCTTGCCACCAAACCACGCTGATGCTAAAACAAATACGAAGTTACACGTCGGTGAACTCCACCAGCGTCTGTAAAATGCTGACGGGCAGCCACCTCTAGATCCACTTCGTCAACCTCAGCAGAAAGCAAAGGTCTATTCAGAGAACACGAATCTCTCCAAAACCATTATTTGGACAAATTAAATGGGAGAGAAAAAAAAAAATGAATGAACATCAAGGGTGAACCTTTCACTCACCGCACACAAAGCCATCTGGGCTGACAGTAAAAATACTCCTCCCCTTCAGCAGCTGAGGGTGGGCACAACTGGCGTTAACGAAGCTCTGGAAGCTGTTCTCCACCACCCACTGCGGGAGCCACTTCAGCTGGCAGTCACACAAGAGGCTGGAGGTGTTCAAGTGCCTGAGGAGAGGAATCACATTCAGTTTGCTTCGTATGAAATGCAGATTTCTTCCACAAGTCCGTCAAACCTGAGTAAGTATTCACCAAGTGAGGAATTTGGAAACTCAATGCACAATATTGTAAATATTCCACAGTCTGCCTCAGAATGCAAGACAACGAGCGAGCGGGTCCTTTGGACTCCGTTGCTCTTACTGTCCTATGGAGGCAGAAGTGCTGATACATCAAAATTCCTAACGAATGCTATATTTAGGTACCATACTATATATGGTCCCACAGACGTAAGCTGCAAATTCAAAACAGAGAGCAAAAGAAATTCCAGTCGCAACCAAGGGGACAAATAACCCACGTCCCCTGTTTCCTGGTTTAAACATCAATCACGTCAAGAATGCGCTAGATACTTTTTTTTTTTTTGATGACCTATCACATGACAGCTCCCCTTTGGGGCTTCATGTGAAACCGGAGAAGAAGCAAAAGGGAACGCTTACAGTTGCTGAAGTTTCTTCATTTGGGAGAACGCATTGCTCTGCAGAGACATGATGGCGTTGTCGCTCAGGTCGCTGGAAAACAGCCAAGACAAAACACGTCAGGGTGAACTATGGCCAGGATGTGTTCTTAAGGTCTGGGCCACACCCCACTGCCCACACCCCCGCTTCAGCAAGCAAGTACTCCATGCTGAAACGTGTGACTGGGACCATTGCAGTGGAATCGCCCAGAAAGCTCTGACCAAGGAACCCAGAGATGGGTTCAGTTACGGGGAGAGAGTATCATTTCTGTCACCACACCCAGGGCGTTGACTCCTCCAGGGCTCTGGCTGATCCGCCTGCTGTTTATTTCTCATTATTCAAATTTGCTGTTAATGAAGTGTGCAACCTAATGCTTCATGATTGCGCATTTAAAGAAAAATCTTCCCTAGCCCACGTTCCATGATGTGTGTTTTGATATCCACTACTACAGGCATTCCTAAAGCGACTCAGAGAACGATGGCCAACCTACGTAGCTTGGCACAAGAGGGGATGGAGACGGTTGGGCCCATTATTTTCCCCTCCAGCCTGACTTTGTCACACGCAGCTCATCACTGGCAAAAGCAGTGATGTTCAGGTGAGATGCCTTCATTACAGCAAGTAAGATTCCAGGCAGGTCATCCACCAAATGAGAAGATACTCTATGTTGACTTTCTTTTTAACTAGTACCTTAAAGCAGTCTGAATTAAACTACCAGCCACAATGGTTACTTTTTTTTTTTCTTCACAGTTCACAGCGTAAAGGGGGTGGGTTTAAAACAAGACCTCCGTAGACTAGGAAACAAAGAATGGAGGTGCCGGACTTGGGTAGAGAGAGAGAGTCAAGGAGAACCAGGGGAGGTTAGAGAAAATTGAAGCAGAGGTTAATACTCCGCTGATCCACTAATTCCACTTTCCCAGAAACGGAACGGGCCAGTTGACAAATGCTTTGGCTAGCTTTCCTTTGAAAATAATCTGTTTCAATAACAGCCATCCTGAGTTGGCCTGGCAGCACTCAGTTCTGCAGACTCATTCTGCAATTCCCAACTGTGGCTCTGTCTGTGGGGCTGGGCCATCAGTTTCTCTCTCAGAACAAGTGGTACAGCTGGGAGATGGCCCACGCGGTGGCTGATAGACAATACCCAAATACATAGTCTTCATGAGGCACAAGCCAAGTGTGTATTTAAATGAGAGCATTTGTCCGAGTTAACATATGGGAGGGCTTTTGGCTACAAGCATTCCTCAATGGAGCGAGCATACTCTAAGCTCGACTGTGATTGGACTATCCAAATGTGAACCAATGTGAAGCTAACAGTAACAGTAGGCTGGGTCAGTTGTCGTAATATTTAAGCCATACTTCCCACGTTCAGTGTTTCCTTTTATAACTGAAAGCCCTCTACCCTGAAATCTCATTTCAGAAATGTGTGCCAAAGGTGCCTGAAGACGGGGCATGGATTGAGTAGTCATGAGCTAAAAGGGTCTTTCTGAAGCCAGAGAAAGCCTAATCTTGTGTTTTCCTAGCAATCCCCAACTTCTGTGTGGGGAGTGAGAGAGAGAGCTGGTTTGTCCGTTCTGCAGCAATGGACAGCAGCAACAAAGTTTCTCAGGACAAATCTCCATCACGGCGGCCCTCTCAAGGACAGTTTTTTGATCTTTTTGAAAATTCAAGTCGTCCTAATTGTTAAAAAGAACCCATGAATCTTCAGGAACTCTATTTAACGTTTTAAAAAGACGGCAATGGTTGTTGAACAGTATTCCTGCACATACTAAATGGAACAATAGATACTTATATATTCAGGACCTGGCAAGATGACCAGACTATGAGAAGTGCCCAATATATGGTACATTGTTTTAAAGTTGCCACCGCTTATAAAGACGAATAAACATGGTAAATAGAGCGATGTTCTCAATGGTATCAGAAAACACAGAGGTGAACTCCAGAAGATAAATAGGAAGCAAGACTGACCGATGATAGGTAGATGTGCAAACGTGTTTTGTAGCATAGGGGAGATGTCGGCAGAGGCTGTTTGTTTCATATTTCAGGAGTCATAAACAGAAACCGTCTGGGACCACCCTTGGGGAAACTCAATTCCAGGTACTCACAGGTGTTCCAGGGCGTCCAAACCAGTGAAGGCCTTTTTGGTAATAGATCGAATGCGGTTTCCCTGGAGTATTCTGGAGGGTAGGAGGGGGAGAAGGTAACCATCACATTGTAATAAATTTTTAAAAAGCCATTTAAGGAGCAGAACTCTTATAAACGGGACCATTCTCCTTTGTGAACAACACTGTTTTCTTCAAGGAGACAATGTGACTTGAAATACCAGACCCCTGATATCATGTTCAGTCACATGATTTAACGCGGGTTTCAAAGCATTCAACAGACACCTCCACGTAGGAGCTTGAGTGAGAAATGCCTCCACAGGCTCATAGACTTGACCACACAGTCCCCAGTTGGCAGTTCTGTTTGTGAAGGTTATAGGACTTTGAGGATTTGAAGCCTTGCTGGAGGAAGGACATCACTGGGGGCGGGCCTGGTGAGTTGACAGCGTCCCCCATTTCCAGCTCACTACCGCAGAGACATGGTCTCCAGGCTTCCTGCTGCCGCTGCCGTGCCTGCCCTCCCATCACGGACATAGAGCTGTCCAGAACGATGAGCCAAAACGAAACTCTTAAGTTGCTTTCGGTCATGGCCTTTGACCGCAGCAACAGAGGTAAATGGCTGACACACTCGGCAGACACAGGTGCTAAGCCGGTGCTTCTGGGAAATCACACTGGGCCACAGGGCAGCTTGCTCCCCTCTTCTCTGTGGCTACCCCTTCATGACCAACTGAAAACAGAACGATCTACAAGACCCTTTCGGGGCTGACTGTCAAGTGTTTGCATCCTTTGTGGACCCTGATGCAGGGTGATTGATGGACGGTGGACTGCTTCCCTTGAGAGCTCATGACCATAGCACACTGTTGGCGTTTTCTAAAGGTTGGCATAGGCACACACACTCCCTTCAACACGGTGGTCATTCCTAATGGGTAGCAGTCAAAACAAATCTCAAGTTCTGATCTAGGTATCAAAATGAATTAGACCAATCCCAGGACTGAAGTTTCTTCCTTTCCCTCAAGGAAGAAAGGCTAATTAATACGCACACATCATGGGCAATAGCACGCACCTGGAGGAACGACCTAGGGTGCAACCAGATGACATATCTACTTCTAATGTCTCTATGATGTCAGCTTGTGGATCTGACTTCAATTAAGACAATAATCTTAAGTCACAGAGGAGGCAAACTAAGAGGCAAATTATACTCACAGTCGCCTCAATTTGTCCAGCCCAGAGAAGGCTCCATTCATGTCTTCAATCGTCCATGAAATTTCATTGTTTTTCAGATCCCTAATGAAAACACAGTGTTCTCCTTAGACATACTTCTCAGAAACCTCACACCACCCACCACCCAGGTGGTGTGCCCAAAGTCCTCCTAATTGCCCCACCAGCTCCACCCAATTCAGAAGAAGGATCACAGTTCTCTAAGGTGCCTCTTATATCCTGAACTCTGCAGTCAACATTGGCAACACTTTCCCCGAACCAAGACAGGCAACCCAGCCCTGTCAAATCTCCTATCAAGATGGCTAAACCCTACAGTCTCAAGCAACTTGAAAAATACATTAAATTCTAAGACCAAGTTCCCATCACACAAACAGACATGCGCCAAAGCATGCAGCTAACATTGGAGAGATTTTTTCAAGCAACCAGTTAATTCCACACTTAGGAAAGAAATCAGGTTGTGGTTAACCAGAAGAGCCAACATTCACCTTCCTATAACTTTTTTTTAATTTTGCTCTGGGTTATTTTTAATCTATGTTTTATAAAGAAAAATAATAGCGGACTTAAAATTGTTTCTCTCTTTAACAGTTTTGAACTTCCTAGTGATCCTGCGAAGGAAGGCAGCAATCACCGGGCAGTCTGATCAGTGTACTTTTTAATCCCTTTAAGAAAAACACACATGGATGAAATGGATCTATTCTAATCAAACTGCTCTGGGAAAGATTAAGACCCCCACTTTAGAGGCTGCACGCATTTCCTCAACAACAAAGGAAATCTGCTGGGAGAAAAGTGGGCGCATTTAGGAACCAATTAGGTTCATGTACCGAGAGCAAAATGTGGAACTTACAAAGTCTTTAAACTGGAAAGGCCCCGGAAGGCACAATCCGCAATGTAGCTGACTTGGTTGTGCCCAATGTGGAGGGTATTTAGCAGACTTAGGCCAAGGAAACTGGAATCGTCGAGCCTCGATAAGTGGTTGAAAGTTAGGTCCCTGCAAAGAACAACAACAACAACAAAAAGAGCTTTTCTCTTTCCATCCAATACAATAATCTGTTTTCTAAAAGAGAGGTGGTTAAAAAAAAAATGTTAACTACCATAATCCTGTTTTAACATTCTGCCCTCACAGTCTCCAGGTAAGCATTCCTAATCATCTCAGCAATTAAAATTAAACAAATAGCCCATGAAACTGCTTTTACCAATGTGCCACAGAGCTGAAGAGAGCGGAGCTGGCTTCGACTTAATCACAACCAAAAATGCAGGGACAACAGAGGGCACTTCGGAAAGTGGCTGTCACCTGGGAAACTTTGTTATGAAAATTTCACGGATCCGTGGTAAAGGACCTCTTGTTCCAGCACGATCTCTGCTCTCGAACCCGAGGACAATAAAAGGCAACTTACAGCTCGCTGAGTTTCTGGCAGAACTCCCAGGCATCCTCGCTGATCCTGTTGATGGCATTCTGGCTCAGATGAAGCTCCCGCAGCATCAGCAGGCCGTAGAGCCAGCCTTTGGTGATCTCAGTGAGGTTGTTATGGTCTAGCTGCCTACAGGTACAACGAGAACCAGAGGCGGGATCCGGAGTTCATAATCTAGTCTCGACATGCATGGCTGCCTGCAGCCCATGACGTCTCCCTCATGTGCTTAGAATATCCGGCTTGGATATATAAAGACATCAGCAAAAGATTTATGTGCTTCTAAATTCTCAGCTCGTCTGAAACGTCACTGAGTCACAAATTACAGCTGTGATTGTAAAGTATGAGAATTTAATGTGGGTTTTCAATAAGAGCTACCGAGGGCCTTACTCTAGGGTCATGCCATCTGAGTGGGAACCGTGATAACCCACACTTACAGGATTTCCATGTTGCTCAGACCCCAGAAAGCTCCATCCATAAGCTTTGTTACTCCATTTCTTTGCATTTTCAGAGACTTCAGTGCCCCAAGCCCTTGGAATGTGAGTCCGTCCACGTTCTTAATCTTGTTTCGGTTCAGTTCTCTGCATTGGATGTTACGATTAAGCAGTTAGTTCATACGACAATAAAATTCAAGAGGTAGCAATAAAATGTGTCATATACTACTACAATATATTTAACCCAATCAGTGCTAAACTACACAGAATGTTTTTAAATTTCCCAGACTTTTTATTGACAAGAATTTCATTTTTTTCCCTCAATGTATTATGGGGAGGCAGGAGTGATGGATGTCTGTGTAAAACCGCACGATACATTTTTGGAATAATATGGGAAGTACATTAGATTTTCATTTCTACACTGTTGTCCACTAAGGGTAGCAGCAAACCAACTGGGTATTCATCTTCTGTGGATGCAGAATTAGAGCAATAATCGTGCCAGGAGGTCTACGCAAGAGCGGCACGGAAATCCCGCTCCATATGCATGCAAAGTTGGTTACCGTCATTCCAAATTAGTTTTCAGCTTGGTGCTTCCCTGCATGCTGCAGCTCTCGATTTCTGCTCAACACTGGAACCCCCTAGGGAGCTTTAAAAGTCCCCAAAGCCCAAACTGCAACCCCTAGAGGTTTTAGTATAATTGGTGCGGGGTGCAGCCCGGGGCGCTGGGGCTTTGAAAAGCTCCCCAAGTCTCTGTAACGCGCAGCCACGGTTGAAAAGCGGGCGCCACTGCGAGAGGGAACCCGTTCACAAACCAGTCTACCCGTCCTTAACAAGCCGGTTCTCTACCACCACTTAGCTATCAAAGCGTCCTGGAGTTGTTGGCATTATTCTCACAAACCACAGCCATTGAGAGACCCTGTGGTTTCCCCAGGTCCACAATGACACCTTTGTGAGGGGGCCGCTCAGTCATCATGCGGCTTGCTCCCTCAGCAGCCCTCCAACGTGTCTTTTCAGGCAGCGGCTGGCACGAGATAACCGGGAAGGCCTTTTCCCAATCGGGAGATTCCACTGCTCTCGCCATGGGAGGGGAAGGCGGTTACCTGCTTCTCCCCTGAACTTCTCCCGCCATACTGTGGGCATCGGAATAACAGACGCCCAAGGTTTAGAGGTGAGGATGTGATATCCAAGAGGCCACCGCACTTACAGGTGCTGCAGCTGGGGCAGTTTAAACATCTTGGGGGGCACAGCTGAGATTCGATTCCTGTTCAGCTTCAGCACCAGGAGGGTGCTTGCCAAGTTGTCAAAATACCCCGGTTCCATGGACATAACTCGGTTGCTATTGATATACCTGTGGAGAGTTTGAAGGTCAGAGGTTTGCTCGGGTTTCTATGGGAAGTCAGAGTGCATTCAATCTCCCCACTGCAAAAGCTCTCCAGAGAACCTGACCACCAGAGGGTACTTAAAAATCTTCAACACTGAGGTCCCTGTAAACAAATTAAGGTTTATACATATGGGCTGGCATATTGGCTCACTGGCAGGATCCTCACCTGGCATGTACGAAGAAGCCCTGGGTTCTATATCCAGTACCAGAAAAATAATAAATACAAATAAAAAGATCCACGCACTGCAGCTTTAATATAAAATGCGTGGTGCAAGCTCATGCACTCCAACACTTATTTTCCAACACAAGTACTCTTTTAGAAGGCGGTAAAGCCTTTGGGAGGCGGGGGCTAGAAGAAGTAGACTGCAGGGGGCGGGACTCGGGGGTCTTATGATCTGGCTTGACTTCCTGTCCACACTGTGACAGGGCTGCCTGCCACTTCTCCCGCATCATGCCTTCTTCCCTGCAATGATGGACTGTACCTTCAAACTGTCAGTCAAATTAAGTCCCGCCCTCCTTTAAATGGGTTCTGGCCAGGAACTAAGTGACAGCGGCAAGTAAAGTAAGCAACACACACAGCCTGACAGGAAAGACCGACTGACATCTTTCAAGGTGACAAATGGCCATTAAAGATACATAGAGACGGCACTGTTTGGAATTAGTTATTAATAAAAACACAGCAAGGCTCTAGTTTGGGGCATATTTTTTTTAATTGTGATACAAAATTGTAAGAAAGAAGACTGTGCCTATTTATGCCAATTTCAACTCAGTATGAAAGATACATTTTTGGGGCTGCAGAGATGGCTCAGTGGTTAAGAGCACACTGGCTGTTCTTCCAGAGGACCTGGGTTCAATTCCCAGCACCCACGTGGCAGCTCACAACTGTCTGTAACTCCAGTTCCAAGGGATCTGACACCTTCACACTTATGCACATAAAATGAATTGAAATAAGTTTTTCTAAAGTTACATTTTAATCCAACGACAGCAAAATCGAGTTTGCTGTATCTTAAAGCCCACCCCTGTTCTAACGATATTCTCCCTGAGGGTAAAAGGCTTTGGTAATTTATACTTACAGATACTTCAGTTGTAAGGGTGGAAGCGCAGTTCTAAGTTCTGAAATATTGTTGTTGCTCAGGTCCAAGGCCTCAAGGGACTGAAAGGCTTCCAGCTGCTCAGGGACGATTTCATCAATGCTGTTCCCGGCCCTGAAATGAAAACACAGCCCGGGGAACAGGTCAACCGCACAGACCAGCACGAGAAGAGTGCTGCCTCTTCCTGACCTGTTCTTCAGGAGTATGAAGACCTGGTGGAGATAAGCAGTACTTCTCAAAGGTGAACGAACAGGAACCCCATGGCCATGCATGCTCTGAGTTCATACTAGAGCAAGTGAAGAGCCGTCCCACGCAAATCTGACGGCCATGCATGTAAACACAACTGACTACCTTTCTTCTTTCAGATTATTTTCCCAATTCCTCCAGTTTTATTAGATAGTAAAGGAAATGTCTAGGGCCCAGTGGGCACACCAGACCACACTGCCCTCATTCCCCATTCCATATATATATATATATATATATATATATATATATATATATATATATTATCTTCCTTCCCAATTCTTAATATATATAATATATATACATATATATTTAAACTTACTGCATTTATCACTACTAGTGGGAGAGGGCTACACATGTTGAGGTCAGAAGAGACTTTATGGAGTCAAAATTTCTCCTTCCACTTTGATGCGTTTCCATGGGATCTGGTGACAGCAGTCAGCTGCGTGAGTGAGCATGGCAGGTACGTCTACCCTCAGGACCATCTAGCCAGCCCTATTTCTTCTTGATTCCCAGTCTGATTCTGTCCTTAGAAAGTGTCCTCACACCACGGTGCCATTCAGCTTCCAAAAGGCATCACCCTGTGGCTGCCTCAGTGCCCGGCTGGAAAGATCACCTACCTGTTTTTACAGCAAGTTACTAAGCCGCGAGAGACTTCCATACCAGAGAAGAGCTCCTCGGCTTTCTGCCTTACAACTGTATTCCGGAAGAGCAACCAGCCTGAACAATCTCTAGACACAGGTATATAAAGACATGCTTGACATTATCAGTCCTCAACACCAGACCAAAGCAGACCACACTGGTAGTCACTGGCTACAAATAACTCTTTACATATAACGTAAATGTACACACACACACACACACACACACACACACACACACACTCATACACACCCTGCAACACTCACACATAAGTAAATGTTACTGAGCACGGGGCACACTCTCCTAGTTCCAGCACTCAGGAAGCAGAGGCAGAAGAACGGGGTCAGCCTTGGCTATATAAAAAAAAAGACCACGTCTCAAACCAAAAGTGTTCCTTCATTACAGCACCTATATTTCAAGAGCGCAATAGTCAGCGTTCCTGGTTGCATCGGAAGACACAGAACGTTCCCACCATTTTTCTATTGCGTTTCAAATGGGGAGAGAGGGTGGGGTGCCCAGTCAAGCCCTCACAAACGGACACAGGTACTAGAGCTTCCAAGGGGAAATTTAGCCCTAAGTGACACAGTGCTTGAACGTGGGTGACTGTTGAGCTGGCCTGTATATTCAGTTCCCTCCTGTTTTCTAACAAAACTGTCACTTACAACACGTTAAAGTAAAAAAAAGCCGGAAACAATCATAATAAGGGTTTCTCCTTACAACCCCAGGAGCAGTGTGATAATCTGAGCATTGCACACAGGACTCTGCATTTGATAAAACCCTCACCCCAGTACTTCTGTGTATGATTGGTAGTAACTCTTCCCAAGGAAATTAGAAAATATATCTCGTGTGTGTGTGTGTGTGTGTGTGTGTGTGTGTGTGTGTGTGTGTGTTCTCCTGAGTGGGAAAACATCTCTCTTGGATGTTACGTCACTTACCAAAAGCTGGATTTTTGCAGTGCTTTGGGTTTCTTAAGCTTTTATTAATACCTCAGAGACATCTCTCCATCTCAGAGGTTAGGGGGAATCTCTTACATGGGCTCCCAAATCCTACGCTGCACCACATCATCCCATGCACACCCCTGGTCTCTGCCATACTGCAGACTCCTCTGAGGCAGGAATTCGTGTTCACGACACTGCATTGAAATGTGATGAAACCAGAAATAATGGGGAGCACACTTTGGGTGCCCCACGTTAAACGCATTCTGTATGTTAAGCCGTTGAATGATAAAATAATTTCTCTTTTACAAATAATCTAATAATGGTTGGGAAACTAGAGGCTCTTTGTATAACCAGTCCGATCACTTCTGGGCCACCTCACACAGCAAGTCTCAGTTGGTCCCTAGACAATCCCAGGGTTCTGTGTTCACAGAACACAGAGCACCAGAGACATTTTGGAAATTCAATTCTCACTGCACACGTCCCTTCAGAAAGAGTTGCTACTTCTTATCTTGACAAAATTTAAAAAAAAATTAAAAATTAAAAAAACAAACAAACAAACCCAACTTCTAGTTTCAAGCTGATGTGGAAATCCAACTGGCCCCAGAGCCCTCATCAGAGGCACAGCCAGGGTCCCTTTTTTTAAATTTTATTTTATTTTACAATGCAATTCAGTTCTACATATCAGCCACGGGTTCCCTTGTTCTCCTCCCTCCCCTTCTCCCCAGCCCACCCTCCATTCCCACCTCCTCCAGGGCAAAGCCTCCCCCGAGGACTGAGATCAACCTGGTAGACTCAGTCCAGGCAGGTCCAGTCCCCTCCTCCCAGGCCGAGCCTAGCAACCCTGCATAAACCCCAGGTTTCAATGGTGGAGAGACAGCCCGAGCTGACCTACTCTGGTGATGGGATGGCCAAACACCCTAATTGTCGTGCTAGAAACCCCATCCAACGACTGAGGGAACTGGATGTAGAGATCCACGGCTAGGCCCCAGGTGGAGCGCTGGGAGTCTAATTAGCGAGAAAGAAGAGGGTTTATATGAGCGAGAATTGTTGAAACCAAGGTTGGATAAAGCACAGGGACAAATAGCCAAACGAATGGAAACACATGAACTATGAACCAATGGCTGAGGGGCCCCCAACTGGATCAGGCCCTCTGAATAGGTGAGACAGTTGATTGGCTTGATCTGTCTGGGAGGCATCCAGGCAGTGGGATCGGGTCCTGTGCTCAGTGCAGGGTCCTTTTCAATCACCTCTCCCAGACAGGCCGGGCCTCCAGGGATTTGAGTGACCAGAGCCCCCCAGGTGGAAGGCTGACTTCCTGATGCTGCAAATGCCAGATGTTGCTTTCTCTACAACAAGCAAGGAGGAGGGATCCCCACAGACACGGACGGACAGGCTCAAAACAACACATTCAGTAACTTCCCAAACGACAGTTAACAACCCTTAGTCTATTCCTTTTCAAGACTTTAGGGTATTGTCTGTTTGATCTTCAAGACCCAAATCATCAGAGAGTGTAACTCCACCAAAAGCAATCCCACATGGGGTAACCAGCTCACAATGTGTAGTACACCTTAAAAGCCTAGATGATAGTCAAGTTCAAAGAGAAAAAGAAAGAAATCACCAGTCCTACACACAAGTCACAAATTACAAAGCCCCTTGGATCCCCATAAAGCCTCACAGACTTTGTTTAGAGTCAAGTCAGCCGTGACCTCTGGTTTTGACCGTTTCCCACATCTGGATTTCCCACATCTGGATCTGCCGGGGGTACAAACTCCTTGATCTAGCTGTGAGGTACAGTCAGTCAATTTCTAGGTCCCGGAGATGGAGGCAGTCCAAGCCAAGCCAAGAGGCCTTCGGGTCAGGGGATGGATAGGGGCAAAACAAAACCACAGTTTGGGGGAGAGAAATTTTCTCCCAAATACATAGCCTGATGTTTCTATCACCAGGATGTCCTTTCTGAAGCTGCCCAGCAGCCGGGAAGTGCCCAGACCCAGCCTATCTGTCTCACAGATCCCTTCAAGTCTGTCCCTGGTTTGGGCCTATACTGTCTGGGGCCAGCCTACCGAGACTTAAATAATATTATGCAACAACAGAAAGAATACAATAGCTGTAGTGTTTGGTTTTGTTATTATTAGATTTTTTTTGTGTGTGTAATAAATGGAGCAAATTAGTTTTTTGAGGTAGGGAGAGGGAGGCCCACAGGTGTCTATCATGTTAGTTACATAAAGGCTGCAAGTCAGATAACAAGCTATACAATCTTTGGTTTATATATATATTCGTTTGTTTATAAGGTAATTATGAACAAGGTCTTAAAACTGCCAATTACTTGAGTGACGAATAAAATTTTCCTTGCAGTAAAAAGTACGGTCCAGCCAAAGCCGGCAATTTCCTGAACTGCACAGCTCCTAAATTGCAGTGTGAAAGTGCTCCCTTCTAGATGGAGCATGCACAGTGTGGTCTTTGTCAGCCTCGACGCCCAGCACAAAAATCCCTTACAACCACCAGGATAATAGCCCCTGTTTCACAAAAATGTAAATCTGCCCTAATGGAACTGACTCCAATCCAAATTTGAGTTTCTTATTACCTTAGACTAACTGGCAAATTACCACCTGATAGGTACCAGTTTAAAACAAAAACAAACAAATAAAAAAGAAACTTGCTTTGTATCATGAAAGAGGGTTTTAAAAAGAAAGAGAGGAGTAAAGAAAAGAAGAATCACCCAAAACACTCAAAATAAATGTATTTCGGTGATTGGGTCCTAAACAGCCACTTGCAGAAGACAAAGGTTCAATTCAGTTTCAGCTCTAGCTTTTCTCCAAAGATGGACAAATGCCAAAGTTTATCAACACATTCAAAAGCACCACAGCCAATTCCTGCTGGGGCAAAATGTGTGCAGTTCTTGATTAAAAACAAAGTCCTTATCCACTGCTGAAGTTACACGAACATGGCATCTGTCCATCGCCCCAAATAACAGGGCCTGGAGGGCGTTTGGGCCCTGCACAAACCCACTGGAGAGGAGGAATATTTGGTCTTGTGTTTGTTGATGGTACAGAGAGTCCCCTGGTCAAAAATCGCTGCCGCGGTGACTTGTAATTAGTCCCTTCAAGACAAACAGACCTTTGGGGCATGGCTGGTGGGGAGCGTAAGACAGTTGCTTCCTTCTTAGCTTCTGAAGCAGCCACAGGAGAAACAGTAGCCCCAGGTACGCCAACCTTGGCTTCCAAGGTCCAAAAACAATGGCTTCATTTTGTTACCAATGCCATCTTCCAGGCAACTTCGCCAAATACCATAAAAAAACATAGAGGCAAATATGGCCTTACCATTTTTTTTCTTCTCTGATGATATTTACTCTAAGGGTGCTGGAGGGAGACCTAACCATGAGCAAGATCAAGATACCTCAAGCCTCAGGTCTAGTCGGGGAAACGACAGACAGACAGACAGAGGTCACTAGCAGGGTTGGTGCTGAGAAGGAAGGAAGGGACATCAGTGAAAGCACGAGGGCCAGACTCCTCAAGGGCGTTGGGAAGGGCATAGAAAGGTGAGCAGGATTCGCCAAGGAAGTCACTGCTGAGACCCCAGGGGCGCTGAGTTCTCCCAGTGGCAAGAAGGAGAACAGGCCAGTGTTGCTCCAAGAAGAAGCAGGGGCCAAGAGTTCGAACAAGAGAGAAGGAAGCCCAACATCTTCTCAAGGAAATGGAAGTGGGCTTGGCTGGCCGGGACGTAGCGTTCACAGCTCTAGATAGAAAGGCTGATGTTCAAGAGTGAGGAAGCTGGGGCCCAAAGAGATGATTCCCAGGTGAAGAGCATTTGCTGTTCTTCCGGAGGACCTGAGTTCAGAGCCAAGCACCCACATCAGGTGGTTCACAATCACCTGTAACTGGAGGTCCATGGATCCAGCATCCTATCCTGGCCTCCGAGGGCACCTGCACACACGTTAACAAATATCTGCACATCCACACAAATAAAAATAATATATCTTTAGACAAATAACGAGTAAGGTCACTGAGGTGGCAGTAGGCGAAGTCGGACCCTGGGAACCAAGTTAGGCCATGGCTTTCCTATCAGGATGGCTGGTGGGGAGAGGCCAGGGGTTCTTAGTGAAGGGACGGATGCTCCGGCAGGCGTGGGTAACGACTAGCTAAAAGGCAGCCAAGAACAGACGCAGGGCATCCTGTGTGAGGCTTCTAAATCAACCATGAGGACCGAAGGTGGTATTCTGGTGTCATGGCAATGACCAGTGTAGACGTTACGTTTGGGGGTCATGCACCACGGTTCTTCTCGCTTCCAGAGCACCTCCAAGGCTTTGTCCTCCCCTGCACACAGGCCCAGGTCCCCTGCTCTATAGCTCTGACTTGGGACCAAGTTCAACTTGAGGAGTTTAGTTTCCCTTCACTCTGTTACTTCCGTGTTTTGCGTTGGATGTGAGTGACTTTCTAAGATGCGGGACTCCCTCTTGCTTGGCAGGTAGGAAGTGTGACAGATGCAAACAACCAATACCAGCACTCTTCATGTGTCTGGAGCTTCTGAGAACATGGCTGACTACACTCTCTCCACATATTAGGAATGGGCTCCTTTGATCTGACACCGGGAACACCTGCTGTGCATGTAAACATGGTGGAATCACTCAGAGCAGGAGACAGCCCGTGAGGCTAGAAAGGCCACTTGACATGGTGAGCGCGCCTGCTTTCGACTCCCTGTGATCTCCAGAAAGTACAAGCTTCTCAAAAGCTCTCCTGCACTGTTAAGTGGATTTAAATGGTGATAATTTACTTCCTAGGTGAGGAAAGGGGCTTTCAGAGTGGGAGAGTCTCTGTTGGCCAGGAGCAGGAATAGCTGGTTTTTTTCACACTGGAATTCCTGAACCAATCAAGCTCCGGCTCCTTAATGAGTAAGAAACATCTGCCAATAGTTTCAACTGTGTCCCACCTACTGCGCCAGATAAAAGGGACCTCAAGGCCTTGCGGGCGTGATGTGTAAGGGCATGCAACTCTGGCTACTTAAGGATGCTATGTGGAGGAGGCGCTCTCCTTTTGAGAGGCTGGGAGACCATGGTTTAGGTCCTGTGGTTCCCTCTCTATTTGGAATGTTTCACCGCACTTCCAGTTCTATTCTTCTGTAGCACTAACAGCTGACTCGGTGGCCATCCCATGCAAACCCTACTCTGCAAGTGTATTATTGACTGTTCAGGTTCAGGATGGCCTGGCCATAGGGAAATACTGATCTCGATATAAACTTACAAGCAACCAGCGTAACGCCGTGTATAAAGAAATCACAGACTCTTAATGAAAACACAGCATGGTACAAACACACAAAAGGGCGTTTATTTCCAACATTTGGCACACACACACACACACACACACACACACACACAAAAAAAAAAAAAAGTTTCCTTGAGCCATCTTGAAAACTACTTTGGCTGAAACAACTAACTCCCTTTAATATCAGACTTCATTTGAAAGAAAGATCTGGCAGGCAAAAGGCCTCTCCCATACAGATAAAAATAAACAGCCTTGGCTCACCTCTGTGAACAAGATAATGAGGAAGTTTCATTAAGAGAACTCACGTGTTTGGACTGGCCCACTAGCAATGTGCCATCCAGTGAGAGAGCCAACTGTGGAAACGTCTGAACGGAGACAAGGGGGCCAGGTGAGGAGGAGAGTGTCAGTGCTTTTCAGCTAAAAGCCAGGTCAACACGAAGTATGATTATCTTTCGGATCACAAGCAGGATAAAGATGGCTACATCACAGTATTTTAACAGTGGTCAGACAATAATCAGGGCTCTGTATGTCTGCCAGTTATGACCCATGTTAAAATGAAGAACGGAACCAGGGTCAAAAGCCCATTCATACCACATACAACACACCCTTCTTCCTTGGTCCCGGGTATGTAAGTTACGGTTGGTCCTCTGTGTAAACAGGAACTGACAAGTTCTCAAAGAGGGCCATAAAGCAGGAAGTTACTGAAAATTGATTTTAACGTGAAATTATTACGTACAATAAAAGCTAACTCTGCTTTGGCAATAAAATTTTAAAACTCTGGGGTTGGAGAGGTGACTCGGCAGGTAAAGAAACACTTGCTGCCTGGTCTAAGGACCTGACTTTGAACCCTAGGACCCACATGGCAGATCTATGACTAGTCTTCTGACCTCCACACGTGTGCGGTAGGCATTCATGGGAATGGTGATCCCAGACGCTTGGATATACCAGAAAATGGTACACCTCCCTGTTGGCAACAGCTGCCCAGGAGGGCAGGAAAGCAGCCACAGAGATGACTCCTTACAGGGTTCAACTTGCTCCAAGTGGAGGTTCTTTCATACAATAATTCAAACCGCCGTGCCCAAGAGGGCTTCACTCTCTTCCTGGTTCAGTGTCTTGGCTTTGCTCCACTTGGTGAATCCAGCCAGCCAGAAATGGAACAGAAAGGTCTCGCCTGGCCATCATGAGCCGGAAGTCAAGAGTCGGATGATGGGGTACCACCAATAACGGGCTTTGCTACGGAGGCTTCAGGGAAGAATTGCAGAACCCCTAGCATTGTGCCTCCCTCCGAGACTTCTTGACAGTTTGTCCCTGTGCCCTTGATCCTTATTGCTTTCAGTTTACACTCCCCTGTTCCTGGACCTCATCTCCCTTTAGCTTCTCTACGTTTGGGAATGTTTTTTTGGGAGTCTGACAGGCAGGTTAGCTGTGCACCGTGTTCAGGCAAGAAGCAGTTGTCTTCTCAGGCCGGGGAGGCTTGGTGCTCACAGACGAAGTTTGAGAAGCTAGGTTCTGCTGCACTCCGGCACCCCAGCGTTGCTCAATCTTGAGCCAACAAGGAGAGCATTCTGGAGGCAGGCTTGGAGAGCACCGCACCACTGGGTGGGGGTTCTTCTGTTCAGTGTGTGTGCAGAGGAAGGGAGACCTGCCTGAGCGTCTGTGTTCCCACCAAGCTCTCAGGAATGCCCTGCTGTCAGGAGGACGGTGGCAAGATCACTGGCTGCATTCAAGTTTCCCTCTGCCCGGAGCTTCTTGCAGTCCCAACATCCTGAAATTTCACAGTAGTGTACTGACTGGAAGCCTTCCGCTGGCACACAGTCGGCCTTTTCAGGCGAGAAAATGTGGCTTCTCGGTTCTCAGATTGTTTTTCTTCCCCCTCATGTCTTTGGTAATCTCTTCCCTCCAACGTCTACCCGTGTCTTTTGGTGGAATTCAACTCACAGGAGCCGGTTCCTCGGCAACATCCCCATTCTTCCTCTCTCCTCTCTGGAGTCTCCATCCCTTGGCCCTCTGGTTCTTTCTGGTAGAATTTTTCAACTTTTCTCCCAGCACTTCTTATTTCTGTGGTAAAAGGACGGTTTCTTCATTCTTAGCTTCAATTTTACAATCTGGTGAATATTTGCATTTTCAACTTCCAGTCTGTCCCTGCTTGTACGTCCCCCACCCCCCCAGGGCTCTTCTGTTTTTCTGGCTTTCGCTGTTCCTCTTTCCACCCCAAAGACCAGATTTGTGTCTCCATCAAATGCCTCCAAATCCTTTTTTCCCCCCATTGGTTCAGACTCTGACTTTCGAAAGTATTAGATATCCATTCATATTTTCTAAGTAAGTTCTTTAAAAAAAAAAACTTACTAAAATTAGGCAGGGCAGCAAATACATGTAATTCTAGCATTCAGGAGGCTGAGGCAGGAAGATATTGAGTTCAAAAACCATTCTGAGCTATGAGGCAAGACCTGATATCAAAAACAAACAAAACAAACAACAACAAAACAATCAGAAGGAGGTAGGATGTAGCTGTCGCTAAGGGGGCAGATTTGTGTCCCGCAAACACGCGGCTCTGGATTTGGTCTCATCACATACATCAAGCACAGTGGTGCAGGACTTAAATCCCAGTTCTTAGAAGATGAAAACAGGAGGGTCAGAAGTTCAAGGTCATCCTCTGATTCACAGTGAGAGCATCCAGGAGCACACGGAAGAAGAAGGAAACTTAAAGAAACCAAGGGAAGCCGGGCGGTGGTGGCGCACGCCTTTAATCCCAGCACTCGGGAGGCAGAGGCAGGCGGATCTCTGTGAGTTCGAGGCCAGCCTGGTCTCCAAAGTGAGTTCCAGGAAAGGCGCAAAGCTACACAGAGAAACCCTGTCTCGAAAAACCAAAAAAAAAAAAAAAAAAAAAAAAAGAAACCAAGGGAACAGGAGCTTCCTAAGGACTTCAGGTGGCGGGGCTGTTGACCCGTAAGCAACCACCCACACAGGTGACAGAGGGGCGCTGTTTTCTGAAGGGATGCTGCTTTTTTTTTTTTCTTGAAAACCTTCAGCCTCTAGTCTACAGGTGTAAGCATGGCTGTTATCACCTGAGAAACTTAACGGAAATAAGATGAGAGGATGTAACCTCAGCATCCACACGTTTGACTCGGTTTCCCTGACTCAGAGACAATGCCCTCTATCCCACCCAAACTCCAAAAACGTTCTGCTCAAGTTATCCTAGAAATAAACTTCCAGTCTCCTGAGTCAGATGCAAGGCAGTCACTGGGCTGTGAGTCTGGAATGAGAACATGGAGGTAACACTACTTCTTATAAACAAGTTTTAGCTAAGTCTTTATTATTTTTTCTTTCCAGTCCTATAGGGTACCTCCACCTTTACAGGTTTTGAATTCCTGAACTCTCCTGAGGATCAGCAGCACATGCACATATGTATACACACACATGCACACACTCTCTCACACACACTCATATACACGCACACACACACATTCTCACACACATACACACATAAGCACACAGTAACACATGCACACATAGGAACATACACACATGTACTCATACACACATACACACACACACACACACACACACACACACACACACACGAGTTTTCACTTTCAGGGATGTCCTCTACTTTCCCCCTACTTAAGTTTATAATTTATCCATCAGCCTGCAAACTTTTTAATGACATTTTCATTTGGCCTGTGATCTTGTCTTGGTTCTTGTTGCTATTTACTTTGGGTGTTTCCTTTTCCTTTGTTTCAGCCCTTTTACTTGAAGGTGGTTAGGAGAGAACAGAGCAGGAATGAATGTGCCCAGTGTAACACGCTCAACACAGGTCTTCTGCAGTAATTCAATCAGTGACACCACGTTTTCCTTAAAAAGCAAGCAAAGTATTTACCGTTAACTCACTCCTTCCATATGAATGAACTGTTTTATTGGCCCAAACAAGAAACTGTCACTTAATAATAAAAACAAGGGAGTACGGCTGTTCGAGACCACAAGCAAATAACCAGATAGCGTAGAAGGATTAACTGGCATGTATACACCAGGCTAAATTAATTCTGTTTGATTTGGCTCGCAGAGCAACAGGCAGGGGACACGGCAGGGAACCTTGGCCTCTCTGGTCCCTCTGAGGTGGAACAGAGTATGTGGTGGTTGTGATCCCACAGGGAGGGGTGCCACACCCCTGTTCCGTGTGCACACTGGCACGGAGCTTAGGATTCTTATCACAGAGGAGTCACTGAGCAGGACTGGTCAGGCCTGCAAGAAAGGAGGCAAGAGAATCTAAGCCTAGAGATGGAAGGGGCTGTGGATGCTGGGGCGTGTCTGGAGTCCAGCGCAGAGAAGCTGAGGCGGCGGAACTGAGAGAGCACTAGGTCTGCAGAGTGAGACCCACCCTGTCCCACCAAACAAACAATAGCAAAACGACAAATGGCGGACAGCAGCTGTATTTAAAAAACTGTATGTTTTAAAGCCTGTAATGTCCAAACTGGAAGTTTCTTCCCCACCACAGAGAGGTAAGTTCTAGCAAGTACATCCACAGAGCAGGTCTCTCTGGGAAGGGCGCTCACCAGAATGACCTCCTGCACTGGATGTGCTTCGTGGAGAGAGGTCCAAGGATCTCTCTTTCAAGGATTCTTCCCTTCCACAGAGGGAAATGCCTCTCCTAATCCCAAAATTGTGCACAGGCACTAAATAAAAAATGGGCCCCAACAGTTACATAACGTATCAAACTGTTTCTTATTCTTTGCAAATAATTCTCTTTGATAATTACATGGTGTGGTGGGTAAGAACAAAGACACCCATTCAATGAGCTGAATGTGTGCCCAAATCTGAAGCATTTTTTTCATTGGAAGAATTCTGCCATCTAGTCTAGACCAATGTCATGTGTGGGATTACAAAGAAAACTGACCAAATTCAAAAGTGCCTCTCTCTCTCTCTCTCTCTCTCTCTCTCTCTCTCTCTCTCTCTCTCTCTCTTTCTCTCTCTCTAGACAGACATACATGTTTGTTTATATGTATACATGTGTATTCACTTTGACTTGTGCATGTTACAGTTCTTTTCTATGAAAAATTTAAATTGCCCACGCATAATAAAATGGACAGTTCCCAAATAAATACCAAATTTATTCTATGCTCTAAAGTACCTGAAGTGTGACTATTCCCTTCAATTTCCTTTTGTCTTCAACCTCACTCTACAGACTGCCAGGCTGCTCTAGCTTCTAGCTGAAGCGACAGAACAAGGGCATGAGACAGCCAGGCAGGTGGTATGAAGCGACAGAAATGAGGCATTTGTGTTTATGACTGCCTTCCCTTTCATGTGTTGAATCTACTGCTTAAGCAACTTTCATCCAAAGAGAGAAGAGGTTTGTTGGCTCCAACCCTCTTTCACTGTTTTGGTCTTCAACAAACCAGAGTCCTCAACCTCTGGCCTTAGGAAACCATCAGAGAAACTTAAGGAAGGAAAGGAAGAGGCAGAAAGCAACTAGACCAGAAAAGAGGTGCATGTTCAATCTTGCCACCCCAACCACGGAAAGCTAACTGGCTGGAACTCTTGTCTTGTCTGTCTTGGCAGAACGAGCCTCACTTGGCACAGAGATGCTTCCTGGTAGAAGCTGTCCCCAGTGCCACAAAGCTGCACTTGAAATGGGGAGGAACCGCCCCCCCCCCCCCCCGTGGGGAGGAACAGCAGCGAGGCTCTGACAGCACAGATGCTCTGCCGCGGCAAGCATTCTGGTCAGACAAGCTCAAGGGAGGGAGGTCAATTTTAGGAGCTTCGAGGAGGACCACTGCGGAAAGATTGCCCAACAGGTCCCTTCTGTCAAATCTACAACGTTGTTTTTTTTGTTTTTTTTGGGGGGTAGGGTGGGGTGGGATCGAGTTTAATAAGTAAAAACAAGTTGTAGCAGATGGAGGAACAGAAAAGCTAACTGTATGATTAACTAGGAGCAAGCCATCCATTCATGCCTCTATCCATCCAACAAATGTGAACTGAGTACTTTCCATGTACCAAACACCATCATTGCAAGCCATGTCCTCGTGGGGGATAAAAATCGAAATGATATCAGTTTGGGGAGGTTCCATTTGGAAGAGAGAAACAGAAACTTTAAAATCATGGATACAACTGGAAGATGTAGGTTTACAGACACGCTTAAAAAATGTAAAAGTGGCTGGGCACGGTGGCACAGGCCTTTGTCCCACCACTCACTCAGAAAGCAGAAGCACATAGATATCTATGAGTTCTCAGCTAGCCTGGTCTACATATCCAATTCCAGGCCAGCCAAGACTGTAAGGAGACCCTACCTAAAAAACAAACAACAACAACAACAACAAAAACCCAAAACCAACCAGCTGATCAAACAAACAAGATCCCAGAAAGGTGGAGCCGAAGCCAAGGCACAGGAAGAGTGGACAGCGAGGTGACCTGACCGTGCTGTGTACGGGCAAAGCAAATGTCCAGACACCTGGGACGGGAACAGCAGGGCCCATCCCTGCACCCAAGGAATGACTCCAGTTTGAAGAGGAGTTCCAGAGCACTGTACACCGAGACCAAGATTCCACTTTTGACCTAACGAGCCACGTAAGGACAACCGAGAGCTCTCAAAGGCCACGCAACGATGACAAATATGTATTTCAAATCATCTAGTCATTCTAGGCAGAGAATGGAAAACCCCAAGTCTGTATTCTGGGGTACCAGCTAGTATAATGAGCAAATGAGATGGAAAACTCACAATGGGGCACAGATACAGCTCTGTGCACAGCAAATTCTTTTTTGTATGAGCTATATATATAAACACTGTAAGGCCCAATAAAAGAATACCACGTAAACGGGATTAAGACGCTCATGTGTTTACTTTGTGGGACTTTCGCTCCATGAATGCAACAGTATCTGGTTTGTATACATGGAGAAGGGTAGGGGCTTCTAAAGCACGGCTCTTGGCATTAAGGAAGACACTAGTCCATCCATCCATCCATCCATCCATCCATCCATCCATCCATCCATCCATCCATCCATCCTCAGGACAGCATTCCTTCATTCGAACATGCGTTCGCTCAGGGAAGAATTTCGCAGTTAAGCTGGTCAAATTCCATCAGCTCCTCTACAACCAGATGTGGGCAAGCGCTGGGTATGGTCTATGCCCACTTAATCAAAGCAAAGCTTGTTGATTCCCCTTAGAAACCTATGTTTTACTTTTGGCTGAAGTCTGATCCTCAGCTTTCTTAATTAATATGACAAACTGGTGACCTCTTTCCAAACACTGACTTAGGGGGGGTTTGCTTCAAACAACTATTTGTGCTTTTACCTCCTAGTTATAAAATTATGCGGACAAGTCACGACTTGAAATGTTTGTAATGCTTGTCTTCTCATATGCAGCTTGATTTCTGAGCTACGAACCTACTAAAATCACTAGTGCTAGATTTAAAAGCTATGAATTAAGCTTGGTGAATTCTTCAGATAAACTCAGTATTACACTGGGTAGTATGATAATACACTCAGTATTACAACCAAGCAACAGTACCTTAAAGTGAAGCCCAAACTAATCCAAAAGTCTGATTTTTGGAAAGCATGAGAACTGTATAATTAATATGGGTTGTATTCACTATGTAAGTAACAGAATATGTATATGTATTTCTCTAGATTTATGATAGGATGACACCCCAGAAAACACATCATATGTGGAAATATTATAAGTTAAAAATGTGTTTAATAGCAAACCTAACCTGCTGGTCATCCAAGCTTAGGCTCAACCTATCTTAAACATGCTCAGACATATATTTACCTATAGACAGGCAAAACCATCTAATGGAAGCCTATTTTACAAGTAGGTGCTGTCCCATGTAACTTGCTAGATACCCTGAAAGCAGGAAGCAGGACCACTGTATGGGCACACTCTTAAACCATCAACCAGCCTAAACACTGAGTTGAAAGACCACGGTTAAGTTTTCAGGGTAATGCGCTACACTCTCCTTTCTCTTCAGCTGTTCTGCTCCGTCTTGTGCATGAAGCAGAAAACATGCTTGTGTCACTGCCGGGGATGAACAACCTCCTTGTGTGGCTCTAACACACTCCAGGGCTCTGAATACAGAACAACCATCCGACCTGTGGGTGACAGGCATGTCACAACTGTTGATTCTCAAAGCCACCAAGGACCCTTGATTTTGAAAAGGAACAACAGTATGTTGACTATCTAAAAGGAGGAGGGAGGGAGAGAGAGAGAGAGAGAGAGAGAGAGAGAGGGAGAGAGAGAGAGAGAGACAGAGACAGACGACAGACAGAGAGAGAAAGGCAGATTCTGCTGCTCAGAAAAATAAAAAGTTAAGAGCTCGTCCATGACTCCTTCTAAACCAGCCAGTAAGGAAGAACCTCCATGAGCTCATCCTTCCAACCTGTCAACATTTTCTCCCTGACATCAATGTTCTACCCAGGTAGCAACGGCTGCACCTCAAAGCCCGGGGTACCCACACCCCCCTGGGCATCACCTCTCTTTAGAAGTCATACCAGCTCCCCTTCCCACTGCTGGAACCACTACAGAGCACGACACACGCCGCGTCCTCTTCTTTGCTCTCTGTCACTTAGCAAATGATCAGCCTTGTTATTAGGCTCCAGATTCGCCCATAAACACAACATTTAGGCTATAAATTACGGTGATATCTTATTTGTGCTGAAATGTAATTTTATTTGTAGGTTACTAAATAAAGTTGCCTGGAGGTCAGAGGTAAAAGCGAGCCATTTAACAGAAGTCAGGCGGTGGTAGCCCACGCCCTTAATCCGATCACATGGCAGGCAGAGTCTCTGTGTGGTCAAGGACACAGCCAAGCGTGGGGATCCAAATCTTTAATCCCAGTACCAACCATAGAGACTTGGAGGTCTGGTATAGACAGGCAGTGACGAGGAAGTCCTGTGGTTAGGTTTAGAGCCAATGAGAAGGCAGAACAGGAAGGCAATAAAAAGACAGGTCACACAGGAAGAAGGTCTCTTTCTCAGGGGAAGGACGGCAGCGATTGGTGAGCTAAAGGTGGTTGTGGCTCTTTGCTTTGATCTCTTGGGCTTTTAACGCCGCATCTGGCTCTGTGTTTCTTATTTAATAAGACCGCTTAGAAATTCGTCTACAATAAATGTTGAGTTATTTACTATTATCATGTTGTGCTGCCCCCCTCCCACTTTTTTTTGACCACTGAAAGGAAGTTCAGGTTTTACTGTTAATTTACTCTAAATATAAAGTGACCACTACTCTCCCCCCCCATCCATTGCTGCCAAGATAATTTTAAAATATGTTCACCTATCTCCTGTGACCCTCATGTTCAAGCAATCACATCGGCACCCTCGGCCTCTGCCCCTGAGGCTAAACCCACAGCAGGCTGTGACCGCTGCAGCTGTGGCTGCTGGAGCCCCTCGGGGCCCTTTCTAGTATGGAACGCCCCTTGATCCTCGGCCGGAACAGAGGAGGTAGATGGGCAGACATCTCTGACTGTTTGTACAGATAAACAAAGACGAATTCATTACGTCTGCCTCAGGTCAGGCAGGCCATGACACTGAGCCAGACACAAACCTGTGCCCCAACTCCAGCCCCAGGCTCCCCTATTTTAGAGGGTTCTATGTGTCTCTCACCCACTCATGATTCTTCATGCACGCTTTCCACATGAATGGAACTGCCCTGGGCTGCTGCTGCTGGAAGGACTGAGACCTCAGGAAGACATGAGTCCTACCTTTGGTGTGAGATGTGACAAATGCCCTCTAGAGGCCACACGCCCTATAACCTGTAAGAGTTTCAAAAACGGAAATCAAAGAAAAATCTCTGGGCTGGATGGCTAGTCTCATCAGTCAACTTGACTGGGCTGAGAAACATCCAGGAGGTTAATGAGGAGCACTTCCGGCTGCCTCCGAGAGGATATCTCCAGACAGGGCTAACTATGGAGGAAAACCTGGGCATCAACGCAGGCAGTGCCATCCCATAGGCTGGGGCCCACACTGAATAAAATGGAAACAGAGAACCCTCTAGCGCGGAGGCCTTGTTCTTTTGTTTCCTGGCTTCTAAAATACCCCTGCTCTGCTCCACCAGGCCCTCCTGACAGGATGGACTCACACCTTAGAATCTGAATTAAAGGTGACCTTTCCTTCTTTGTCTTCCCAGGCATTCTGCCACAGGACAAGACAGACTGGCTGGCCACCACCACCCTTCCAAGCATTCTACAGAACCTGAAGATCCTGTGCCCACCCCCGGGATACACACACATCCAGCGCTAACACTCCCCGCCCCACAGTGCTATTTTTTGTTGTCGTGTCTTGGCAACTCAAGACCCCACCCCAAGGGAAGGGTGTGATTCACACACTTTTCTGTGCCTCCAACACGTCTCGGGTACAACGGGACAAGAGATGGGACAGGACCACGTGTCATCCACAGTAGTTCGCAGGTCACCAGTGGGGACAGACACCTGCTATCAGCAGTCCTCATACACAGTCGAGGACTTTGTACGGTGTCTCCCTCCCTCACCCCAGGACTCCAATAGGGCTAGTTTTCTTCTGAGGGAGGCAGCTCTGTCTTGTGGGACGTGTATGTGTGTGCATGGTGTTGTTATAGGTGTATGGATATGTATGTGTGTACATTGTGTGGCTATAGGTGTATGGACATGTATGTGTGTGCATTGTGTTGTTGTAGGTATATGGACGTGTATGTGTGTATATTGTGTGGCTGTAGGTGTATGGATGTGTATGTGTGTGCATGGTGTTGCTGTAGGTGTATGGACATGTATGTGTGTGCATTGTGTTGCTATAGGTATATGGATATGTATGTGTGTATATTGTGTGGCTATAGGTGTATGGACATGTATGTGTGTGCATTGTGTGGTTGTAGGTATATGGACGTGTATGTGTGTGCATTGTGTGGTTGTAGGTGTATGGACGTGTATGTGTGTATATTGTGTGGGTGTAGTTGTATGGACATGTATGTGTGTGTGTTGTGTCTCTGCTGTAGATTCCCACTCAGGACTTGACAACACAGCTCACAAAGTAAAAGGGATGGTCACCATGAAAACCTGGGTGACCTATAGAGACATAAGAAAAGGGGGCCATGGAGTCCCACTTGCTACTCACTCTGGGACAGGCTGTCACTGCAGAGTCATCTAATGAATTCGGAGCTCCTTAAATTGCCTCTCTTATTCTTTTTAATTTGGTCTTTTTAATTAGCGCTACTGCGGTTGGTATAATTTAATATTATTATTATTATTATTACTCTACCAAGTATGCATAGTTGAACACTGTAAATATTTAGCCACAGGTTTGGACTCTGTGTATACAAGATCTGTCTGCATTATGCTAAGTACACATGGGCTTTCTATAAATACTCTCTAATACGCATGTTAATTAAGCACCAACTATACATTATTATATGCCTGCAACAGGGCACTGAGCCACAGGGGTCTCCAAACACAGAGGAGAATGGTGGAAATAAGGTCATTTGATAACCGGGCATCAGCTGGACACACAGGGTGAGGTAGGTAACGCAGGGCAGACTTAGAGCTGAGCCCCCGCCTCCAACATACACTGTGAGGCGATTGCTGAAATCTCACCTTCTCAGGGAATCTTTTCTCTCTGCATGCCCTTTTCTTTTATTACATTTTTTTTTTGTTTTTACATTTTTACTTATTTATTGTAGTCGGGGATGCATGAGCCACAGTGCACTGGTGGGAACTCATGGGACCATTGGTGGGAGTTGGTTCTCTCCTACCATATGGGTTGTGGGAAATGAACTCAAGTCCTCAGGCTTGGCAGAAAGTGCCACTGAGCCATCTCGAAGGCCTTCCCTTCTAAACTGTCCGGTCTTCTTCGGCCATGCCCGCTGCATAGACTTTCTTCCCTGCTTTTTTCTTTCTCTCCAAGATCTACCCCACTCGGTAGGCAACTCTTATTTGACTTTTATCTTCCCGCTTCCATGAGAAGGTGAGACATTCCTGCTCCGAAGGCAGGGATTTTCATCTGTATTGTTCAATCGCTGACCTCTGTCCTTAGAACCTGACACATAGTAGGGCTCTGTCAATATTGGCCTTTCCTGAGCACCTCAAAGGACAGCCGCCAGGGCTCACCAACCACACCTTTATCGGGAGCCCAAGCCACTTTTTCCTTTGAAGTTGGCGGACCCATCCGTTTCTCCTCTCCCTTCCCGTTAGAATGAAGTTCCACCGTAAGAGGCAGATTGTGAGCTCTCTGCTTGAAACAGATCCTGGCACATAACAAACATTCACTGCTGGGCTCTAGGCGAATGAATCATCTCCCTCCCCATCACTCGTCACTTGCGCGTACCAGATGGCTTTTCCTGCCTGCTCTCCACAAATCCTCACAATGACTCTGGGAAGACAGGTACTGTTATTATTCTCGTTTTAAAGGAGAGAGAGAGAGAGCACACACGCAGAAAGACCCACCGTGGACGGGGCTGGTCATGAATCCCAGGCCCCTAGATAGATAGAGGCTTTGCTTCTTCCCCTCAGTGAGGCTGGAGGTGCAGGGTCATGCAACTCGACTGCTGCCCCACACGCCCACCCTTGAACTTCACTTTCAATGACTGTTCTATTGGCACGACCCCTCCCTCCGTAGACGAGGGCAGTCACCACGCTTCTTCCGTCCTGCTGAAGGGACAGTAGCTGTCGGACACCTCCAAGCTGCGCTCGACACTGCAGCCTGACTGCTGTTCCCGGGCCTTACATTTGATCCTCACACTGTCGCAAATCTCGGGCTTTTTACTGGAGACCGTGCTTTGACTTTAACCAGTACTTAGAAGAACATGGCTGGAGGGGATGGCCCAGTCCATACAGTGCTGGAGAGGAGGATCTTGAGGCTTGTTGGTCAGCCAGTCTAGCGGAATCAGTGAACTCTAGGCTCGCTGACAGACCCCATCTCAGATGATGATGATGATGATGGTGATGATGATGGTGATGGTGATGATGATGGTAATGATGATGGTGATGATGATGATGGTGATGATGATGGTGATGGTAATGATGATGATGATGATGGTGATGATGATGGTGGTGGTGATGATGATGGTGATGATGATGATGATGAAGGTGGAGTTTGAGGAAGACACCCAACATTGCCCCTCTGGCTTCCACATGGGCACACATACACCTGCACACTTGTAAAAAGATGACCGTGGCATCTTGACGGTGATACTGACCTAACTGATATTTCCAGAAATGTTTACGTCAGAGCTGATCAGAACTCCAGAGGACGGATGTGTCCCAACAGATGTCCCTGGCCCTGCCCAAACCCTCCAACTGGGACACTCTAGGAGTGGGGTCAGAGAATGTCCATTTTTAACGCCACAAGCACTGCTGACAGCCGCTGATTTAACGCTTCTCATCTCTAGGACACTTGGCAAATGTCCACAGGTCAGGCAGTACTGTTTAAACCATCATCGTCAAGATAAAGACTTGACCAGTCTCTTTTCACAATTAAACCACCATGTCTCACAAATGAAACCCCTGCCCCAACTCATGCTACATGTTTCAAAAGTGCTTGGACCAAGCAGTGGTGGTACACGCCTGTAGTCCCAGCACTGGGGAGGCAGATCCAGGTGGATCTCTGTGAGTTCGAGGCCAGCCTGATCTACAGAGTGAGTTCCAGGACAGGCACCAAAACTACACAGAGAAACCCTGTCTCCAAAAACAAAACAAAACAAAACAAACAAATAAACATAAAAGTGCTTGGAACCTGGGTAAGTCACGCCATACTACATAAAGTCAACAGTTTTACTTTGAGATATACTCATCTCAGGATTTTTCCATTTCTAAAAAACAAAGCAAAAACCAAACAAACAAACACTATCTTACCACAGCTTTGCAATGATTTGAGAGAAAGAAAAAAAAATCAATCAACACACACACACACACACACTCACACACACACACTCACACACACACACACTCACACACACACACAGCCCATGCCTTACCCCAGCACATCAGTGAGTTCTGAACCTTCTATTCAGGTCTTTTGCATCGTAAAAGATCCGTTATCATGTCAGAGATAAGCTTTGTTAGAGGCTGGCCACTGACTTTCCAGCCAGCATCCCAAGTCCCTCATATTTTACCAGGCTTCAGAACTGTCTGTCTTGTCTTTGGACATGGGATGCCATCTGACCCCACATTAGCTCCTGTCTCCTACAATTATAGGCAGAGACAAATATTTTACCAGCTAGTCATCTCTGAAGCCAGCTACTCCAACTGGGAGGGTCCCGTGGCACAGAGAAACAACAGCATGAAGCTGGAGTATTAAACTTTTGTCCTTAAGATGTATAATATATTTTATATAAAGATTATGAGATATATATGTATATAAAATGTTTAAAACTCCAACTAATTTTTCCTTATTATAACATATAAATAGCCCAGAAAAATATTTTCTTCCAAAAAAAAAAAATATAAAAAACAAGCTAAAAAAAACCCCTGATAACAAAGGTCAAATGTTTTTAGAAACTACTTTGAAAAATGAAATTTGAATATAGTGCTAAGGCAAGTATGGAATCTGAGTCATGTCATGAAGTTTAATAACTTTTTTTTTTTTGCAATTTCAGGAATGTATTTAAAAGTAATGATATTTAGTTGAGATTACTTCCCAGGGTCTCTCTATGAAGGAAAATAAATATTCCATCTACACAACAGGATACAGAAGATACTGATGTTTTAGAAATAATAACTATATATGACAATATCCAGGAGAGCCTTCAGGAGAAAATAAAATATTTGTAGTAAGAAACCACCAAAGAGGTAAGGTTTTCGAGACCTTTCACGGGCATAAAAAACAACAACAACTATTTTTTACTCTCCATACTGCATGAGCAGACTCCTCACATAAATCACCCCCCACCGGGGCTTCCTAAGCTAAGCAATAATTGGGCCGAGCATTATGTGAGAGGAACAAAATAAGACTGCCCAGATGTGCTCTGACCGATGAAAGGGAAAGGAAGTGAAATTTCGGAGGCTAATTTGACACACAGCCTCACTAAAGCTAAGCACACGCAGGAACAGCATGTGGACCATTCCTAACTCCCCAGCCCCCACCCCAACCCCGCGCACCCCCCCCCCCACCATTCCAGCCTCTGGCTTTCTAGCTGTAAGTAATGGCATTCAAAGGGAGGGTGGTAGCTATTCAGTTCCAAGAGAAATTCATAACTTCCTTGCGTGTTCTCAGACTTTCGACTCAACGACACGAACTAGAGGCTGTCACACCACCCTACCCAAAGCAAAAGCCACCGCAGACCCTCAGCCACCACAGTGCCAGGAGGCTCTTAAGCATGTTCACAGAGTCTGCTGAAACACGGGACGAAGACGACAGGGTAAAGAGAAACATTAACAGCCCCCCTTGGCCGGACAAAAATAACTCCCGAGGCTGTAAGATGCCTTCCGCTCGGACACCAATAGGACACGAAGAAAATGGGTATTAATACTAATATGAAAACTCTTTCTAAAAAAAAAATTCAGTGTTTATTTGACAAATACCAAGTGTCTTTTCTTTCGTGCCTCTCTGGTTCTGATCTTTGGGGAAAGCCACGTGAGTATCAAATACCACTCAGTTCTTATTCAAACAGGAGACAAGCAGACTCAGACGGAGGCTGCGGGGTGACTTGGCTGACCAGGGCCCTCAGGAAAAACAAACCACTATAAATCACCAGATGTAAGCAATTGGAGAGTGATCACTTTAATTAATTGACCAGCTCGCCTGAATTTACTATATAACAACTTCAACCTTCCCAACACCTTTACTAGAAAAAAAAAAAAAAAAAAAAAAAAAAAAGAAGGAACAATGGTGGCATTTAATCAAGCTGTTTGAAGAACACGTTTTAACTTTGGAGACAAGTAAAATTTTAATTACTTAAGATCAGGACAGGAAATTGCTTAATTTTCAAAATTAAACCGGGAACATACAAAATGCCACTTTTAAATGCTGCCAAGACAAGATGGTCCCCGAAACTGACCTGAGTACATGAGTATACACATATTATCTGTACTTAAAATACAGAAAATCTGACACGATTTTAATTGTACCTGAAAAACTACAAACTCACGTTTTGACTTCACTTACTGATTTAACTACCCTATGTTGACATTTTCAGTTGGAATTTCTAATCCTGATTCCCATGCCAGGCGCCATACTTAAAAGGTGATGCCAGATGACTCACTGATTAAGAGCAGACTCTGCCCCGGAGAGAACCCTAGTTCAGTTCCCAGCACACACATCCAACAGCTGATAACTGATCCAGGAGATCTAGCGCCCCCTTTTGGACTCCAAGGATACCTGCACTCACATGTGCACAAACCCACATACACATATAACGAAAAATAAAAAACGAGACCTCAATGGCATATTACCAGTTCCTATTATCCTCACAGGAAGTCTGAGCATTATCGACAAATATTACATAACTCAGCATCCACAGTTCTCAGGCCTGCCTGCCAACCGCTGAGCACTGTCAGAATTTAATTTCTAGTCCACAGAACATAACCAAAGCTCTAAGTAACTTCTTTTGAATCCCGGCAGTCAGGTGTGCAAAGGCAGCAGAGAGTAATGTGTGTTGTAAGGACGCTTGAGGGCTTGGTAGTTTTTAATGGGTTGCCTAGCAAGCAAGAAGCTCTGGGTTCCACCCCAGCTCCAAAACAAACAAACAAACAAACACACACTTGCGATTTAGAAGTGGAAACAAATTAATTTAAAGGTGCCTTCTTTCTTATGCCCTGGAAAGGGTATTCAAAGTTTGCTTCTAAGAGGTACGTGCTAGTTCATATAAATCAGTGATTCTCAACCTTCCTAACGCCGCAATACAGTTCCTCATGTTGTGGTGACCCCCAGCCATGAAATTATTTCATTGCTCATTCACAGCTGTAATTTTGTTACTGTTATGAATCTTAATGTAAACATCTGATAGGCATGATATCTGATATGCAACACCCGAAGGGGTCCAATGATTGAGAATCACTGACACGGATGGTACCTGCCGCTCTTACACACATACATGGGAACCATGGGAATGACGCCGACATTCACTTACAAGGAGAGCTGTCTAATATTTGCTGAGACTGGTCCCAGGTTTGGAATGGTCTCCAGTTCATTGTTATTCAGCTTCCTAAGAATGCCAAAAAGAACAGAAAAGGCTAATTAGGTCATCTGAAATCCAAAAATGTGGAAACACTATACATTATTTAAAGCCCGCCCACTTAAAAGTTTGAAGGAAAGTTTCTATAAACCAAAGGTTCATCCCGTGAAATGGTCTGAGAGGGGGAAACATTTCATGCAACCCTCAAATAGGAAGTGACTGGGACTCACACTTCTCGAAGGTTTTGGAGGTGGCTCAGGGAACTTGTCTGGATAGAAGATAACCTGTTGTGACTGAGGTCCCTGGAAGAAAACAAAAAGTGGTATTACAAGCAGTTTCGTAAAAGTTACTAATATCACTTAATGAAGTGCCAGGCAGAGCGGGGTTCTGAATTATCTCTCTCAACACCAGTGGCAAGAAGAGAAATAATCGGACCACTTTGTCCACAAAGTAAATGGCAACCAAATGTCAAACTCGAAATGACAAACTCTAAGGGCAAATTTAGTTTAAGAGGCTGGCAGATTCAAATACTTGAAGCCCACAAGCATTTTAAGAGCTGTTTTTTTGGCACATGGTGAACAGACCTTTTATGAACTGTAGCTTGCTTCACCCTCTCATCTCTCTCCCCACCCTCAATTTGATACAATGACATCATAGACTATGAAAAGTAGCTAATTAGACAGGTTACTGAAACAAGGACTCTGAAGAAACATTTTGATTATCACAAAATTAAGTAGCAATGTCTTTAAGGCAGTCAAAGAGAGCAGAGGTTGGCATCCATGGGGAGTTATTTCAGCTATTTGTTTCTCTGTGTGAGTTAAGGGACTAGATTACTAATACAGGGTGTGTTCGTGTGTGTGTGTGTGTGTGTGTGTGTGTGTGTGTGTGTGTGCAATTGCACACGCCCCCGAATGTACATGTTCAAAGGGATACACCACAGCCTGAATTCCTCTCCTCTAAGAACTTTGAATTTCAATATCCAATAATGCAGCACACCATTTATGAACCACACCAACCATCTGATAATGCAGGGCAAGCGGTACAAGCATCTTGGTCACTAAAAAGAAAGGTGCTTCTTACTCAAAGGCCCAGTACAACTTAACAATTCCCACAGGCGTCCAAGTACTAAAAGTAACCAACTCCTAGCTACACAGTGCTCTGGGTTAGGAAGTCCACCCAGCATCACGATTTGAAAAAAAAGGAGAACACAATCCAACAAATGTTTCAACATCCCATCTACATGCCTCCAAAGTAGTACCAGGAGGACAAAATGGTTGGAACAGTCACCAGGTACAAGGTTCAAGCCCAGTGTGGCTGGAAGCTCCCCTTCTGGAAGAGGCAAGCCGATCCTCGGCTAATTCCCCGGTGTTGAAAATGAAGGCTTTTAAATCACCCCAGTTTTAGATAACTAAAGTTAGCTGCTGACAAGCATGAACCATGCTACCTCCATCAGAATGTCCTCCCACAAACAAGAGAAAAACAGCAATCGCACACACAGAGAAACACTGTTGCTGCTTGCTCAATCCACAACTGGCAATGAAGGACCCTGTCCTTCTCCTTGCTTTTTGTTTTGAGAGTAAGCCCTGATTCCTGTGTTTCACCCCAAAAGAAAATTTAAAAAAAAAAAAAAAGGAACTTGCAAAGATTTTTATTCAAGCTCTGCTTGCCTAGAGACCTACCAGACAGTAACAGACATGAGCAGATTTGTTCTGGTGGAGTTATAACATGAAGGGGTGGGGGTTGGGGGGGGGAATCTGGCTCCCATTTCAACTATAAAAATCCTGCAATTACAACCACTGCTGTGCACGCTCACCACGCTGGCTGGAGCCAGACACTTTCCCCTCACCGTCCAGCCCAAGTCCATCTGGAGTTCATCAAGGAAGCAGAGAGCCTAACAACTCACGTTAGCAGTCAGACAAAAACCTGCTTGCCTTTAGCACCCCAGACAGTCACAGATTGCCCACATGGTTGAAAACACAACCCAGAAAGGAGTCTTCCACCTGGGGCTTTAGCCTCCCCCCACAGACAGTCATTTGGACCTACTTAACTCAAGAATGCTGCGCCTGCCCCCACCCACCATTGTTTCCTGTGTTTGAAAAGCATGGGGAGGGGGGCAATCTGGTATTTACATTTCATCCAGTCGATTTTCTTTTAATTTAAAGAAAAGAAAAGCTCGATGTAAGGATTATTATTTCACAGGGAATCCTGGGAGAAATGAGATGTGGGGGCTCAAAGTTTCCCACCAGTCATGGGATGAGGTTCCCCCTCCCTAGCCCCTCCCCCCCAACAAAAGGTCTTTAAACTGGGAACAGCCTGCAGCCCAGTGTACGTTCTGGGGACACTGGTTTCATGTCTTCCAGCAGGAGCTGGCAGCCATACGTATTTCAGTTATGGCCAATGCTTCCATCCTGAGATCTGTATACTATTAAAACCATATTATATGTGGGAGACGAAAAGAAAAAAAAATTCTTAAGTGACTTTTACTGCTAAATACTTAAAGCCATGGAACTTTTAATTTACCTAAATTTAGATTTTTTTTTTACAGTAATATACATTTCAGAAGTAATTACCTTCTTTTCAGAGGATGTCACATTTTCCTACATCTTCCCTCTATTATTTTTATGGATGGAACACTGAGAGATTCAGGACATAAAACGCCAGTGTTTCCTTGAACCCAGGACAGAAACTATTCCATGGGAGGGCAGATTGATTGTTATGTGAAGTTCCATAAAAGAACATCTTTCCCCGGGAAACTTTTTTTTTTTTTTAACAAGATTTGCTGTGATGAGGCCAATACTTGGGTTGGGCAAGGCGTTAGCTATTTACCCAGAAAGCCACTGGGCAAAGGCTTGGGGAAAAAAAAAAAAAATCAAACCCTGTGTATGGTAGAGTCGCTTTATCAAGTGAATGAGCATATGTGAGAACTATTGATTTTACAGCACTTGGTGCTAGCTAGTGTTTTCTTCTTTTTAAACATTTGGAAATCTGGCTTCCGGCTCAAATTTGGAAACGCAAAGACAGCAGCGGTGTGTCTTAACCCCACAGGGGCCTGCCAAGCTGCTAACTCAGCAGAAACACGGAAAGCCGAAAAACAACAAGGCAGGCTTGTAGCTGTTTTAAAACACGGATCCAAAGCGACTCATAAATCAGCCTGCTGGGCTCCAGCTTGGGTCTGGAAAATATAGACGAACAGCTGTGGAAACCATAAGGACTATTACTCCCTCCCTACCCCCAGCTTCAGTCAGCTCCAGAAGATTCCTAACAGGCCAACACCGAAGAAGAAGTCACACACCAGCACAAACTACCTTTCGGACTTTCGCCTCAGCCCTGTTAAGAGCTCAAACATGCCCACGTGGTAAGATGCATCATCTGAAATCCCAGCTAGAATCTAATAACACCAGAGGTTCCAGTTGGCAATCAAACCATATCCCCCCTCTGGCTAAGTCACGTATTGTAACAAGCCCCCCTCTTTGGGTTTCGAGCCCCGAAAGCACAAAGGTTTTCAAGCGAGGCTCCAAGCAGTGAGTTTTTTTTAATAGCCACTTTCATTAAAGGACTGCAGCTTCGCTCTCAAAGCAGGAGCAAGCACAGTGTTATTATTGTTCAGCTCCAACTATTCAGCTTTCCACTCAAGGCGCTCCTGTGGCAATAAATGACAACTGGGTAAAGTGGACACACACACACACACACACACACACACACACACACACACACACGCAGCACAGACGTTCATAACTTGCACGTTCCACAAAGAGAACAAAAGGCCCACAGCATGCTTTCCTGAACTTTCTCATCAACAACTGTTCCAAAGACAAACTTTTGCTCTTTTCATGACCCAGGGAAAGGAGAGCCGTGCCGCACAAGACACATTTTTCTACTCACTCCCTGGTCGTGGAAGTGAGGTCTACTTAAGAGCTTTTGTTATTATGTAAGGTTTAAGGAGCAGCAACTTACATCTCCTATTGCAATCCACCAAATAACAGGGGGAGGAACAAACAAAAGAAACCCTGACAATAAAGAACTTAAGACCACATGGTCTGGTGACACCTAGGAAGATGGTCAGAAGTCACAGGAGAACAAGGACCAAGGACTGGAGGGAAGGCTGTCCAGATGAGAGGTCACAGCAGGACCTCTGAAAGGAGGCTAAGTGCTTATTTATACAAGTGGGATGTATTTTCACATACATTTGAGGAATGTGGACTTGTATTGAGACAATTTACTACTGGTGGAAATGTAATTAAAGACTGCGCAAACCAAATAAACTGTAATTTGTTAGGGTGCCACCAAATTATCTGCAAAACAAAATCCTAATTAGGTCAGCTCTCTTTAAGAACGTTTAAATAGGTATTGAGTCCCCCTTTCGACTCAGCCCTACTTCCAATCCAGCTCCTCACAGTTCTCCGAAATGCCTCTAGATTCCAAAACACAATACCGTGTACTGACAGCATTTAATGGGCCACCTGTCACTGAGGAACTGAAGTTAGATGGAGTAAGCATTTCTAAAGGCACTCCAGGGAAGCACCGTCTGAGTTTTCTCTCTCATCCCTCTGCTAGCCATAGGTGTCCACCTCCAGGCATTCACAGGTTCCATATGTTCTCAATGGAGCCATTCTGCTTCCCGTGAATGCGGCAGCGAGACCCCCCACCCCCAAGAGGCAATTGAATGGAATTAGCCACAACTAATTGAAAGTCTTCCTGCTTTAGGCTCAAGGCTTTATCTTCCCTTTCACGAGTAATAAAAGCTGCTACATCAGACATTCCATAATCAGCCATTAAATATCAATCCAATTCTCGTTAATTCTATTTCCTTATTAAACTCCTTCTTAAAACAAGGCGTTTTGTTTGATGGTCAACAGTTTATAGCTGATGAAAGTATTTAGGTTGGCACACTGGTTTAAAAAAAAAAAAACACGACTTCTTAAGCCGCCTGACCACCAACTATTGTCAAGAGCTTCGACAATTGTTTAAGAGCTGAGAATTTCCACTAGGCCTAAATTTAGGAATCTTAAGTATGAAGTGCAATTTGATTTTTCTTTTAAGCAGGACAACTGTTTTTTTTAATACAACTTTTGAATTTTTTTAAAAATTTTCAGTTATCTATTTATTTATTTTGCGTATGGCTTAAACACCCCCTCCAATTTTAACAAAATTAGAGGTTGGGAGAGAATAAGGAGGGCTGACATTTGTAAGAACTCGCATTTCCAATTAAATTACATTTTCTTCTGTGTTCTTCCACACCGTTGGCAGTGACTTCAGGCTTTCAGACCTCGCATCTTAAAATTCGCCAAACAGCACTCAGCGCGGGCCCTCAACCTTCACAGCGCTGCTGGAGGAGGTGTCGGTTCTGAAAACCCACTTCCTCCCCCTGCTTATCCACAGATCAGACTTCGCACCCAACTTCTCACCGGAACCGAGACGCATTACAAAGTGGCCCGGGAGGGAGGCTGATGGTCTGCTAATGTGAAATTAAGCACAGGAAGAAGAAAGGTCGGTACACCACAGCCTGAGGAGGGGGTTCTACGTGAAAGGCGCGCAAGCAGTGACTGGGGACAGGCAGGGACTCTAAACCACTGGGAAGCCAAAGTTGGGCCGGTTTCCCAAATAATAAACTCAGAAGAAAACATGCAAAAATCCGGTGGTCTCCCAGACTGGCTCCTGCGGTCGCGGGCGTCTGGTCCTCTGGCCCGGGAGTGGCGAGCCAAGCGCCCACCTGCGCGGACGCAGAGGGAGACTTGAGTTCCCCCAAGGGACTCCACTCGCGGCCTAGGCGCAGTGCACACTGCACCCTGCGCCCAGGCCTTGGGCAGACTGCGCTCGTCACCGCACCCCTCGGTGGGGCCGTCCCCTCCACCCCACGGTAATGATATTGATACTCACAGCCGGGCGACCCAGGCCGGGAGAAGATCAGGAAGGTGAACGAGCCGGCGGCGGCTGCAGTCTAGCAGGTCCCCGAGGCAGTGGCAGGCGGCTGGGCATGGGCGCCGTGCAGCATCCTCCGAGGGCTGCCCCGGCGCCCCGTGGCCTCCGCGCTCCGCCGGGCCCGTGCGCCCCAGCCCCGCGCACAGCAGCAGCCCCAGCGCCGCCGCCGCGGCCGCTCGGAGCCTGGGAGCACCCATCGCCGCGCTCCCCGCCGCCTCCGATCGTCCCGGAGCTCCGCAGCCTCGTGCCAACTCTCTCCCTCCTCCCCTCCCCCGACGAGCACCGAACTCCCGGGACCGGGCTGGACACGCCGATCGCGGCCGCGTGCTCCTCGCCCGCTCAGGGTCGGCACCGAAGGCCTCGCATGCCCGCGCGCAGCGGGAGAGCCAGCAGCGAAGGACGGCCAGGCGCGGCGCGGGCAGCCCGAGCGGCGTCCGAGAGCTCGATCGCCTGCACAGAAACTTTTCCGCCTGCGGCGGGGCGGCGGGGGCGCGAAGTCCCGGCGCGGCGGAGCGGCGAGGCGGGGCGCGGAGGCCGGCGCTCGCCCATTGGCTCGCCGGGGCACCCGCGGCCACGTGACAATAACAAGGCTCCAACCCTCCCGGGCCGGCGCCGAGGAGAAAGTGGAGCTGAGATTGTAGGAAATTCCGAGTTACATTTTCCAGCGTCTGCAGCCAGAAGTCTCCGCTATGTCCTGGGAACCATAGATCAGATGGAATGGAAGGGGGGGGAAAGCGAGCCAGCGGAGGACTGAGCTCGCTTGCTGCTCAGATGTGGAGTGACTTAGAGAAACTTTAGGGAGTACAGTTGAAGTGGGTTTGGTGTGAGGGAGCGTTTCAATTGCAAGCGAAAAGAACTGTGTCGATTATTTTACTATTCGCGGATGAAACAGCCGCTTTGATGGGGGAAAAAACACTTTTAATATTGATACCAGTAGGGTCTTTTTATGCCCACAAATCGGATACATACATACGTACATAGCCTGGCAGCCCAACCCTGGAAGACAGAGGCAGGCGTATCTGTGAGTTCCAGGCCAGCAGGACAACACAGTGAGACCCTTTCTCAAATGTCCGTCCATCCATCCATCCTTCTGTCTGTCTGTCTGTCTGTCTGTCTGTATAGGCAGACAGACAAGACACCACATGATTTTGAATCCGGTAGCTTGGTTTACAATGGCTGGAGCTGGAGGAAATAATCTTTTAATAAACCCGAGTTAGCAATCCGATTTCCTCCAATAGCTAAGAGCAGTGATATTATACTACGACCTTGGAAGGAAAAAAAAATACATGTACCTTGGTCTACCTGGCTTTGGGGTGCTGACAGATCTTGAATGAAAAGGTTATCAGAATTAAACATGCGTGCCTGTTTGTGGGGGTTTATCGGGGCAGTGGAATCAAACGACAAGACTTCCCAGTGAAGTCTTGTCTGGACACTCCTGCAGGTAACCTGGGCAGCAGAAGTGATGGAGTCCTCGGAGATGCTCGGCCATCCCCTCCTCGGGGAAAAGTAAGAGGCCCTAAAGAGATATCTAATACTGTGTGGGGTGGCCTGAACTAATTTGAAGACTCCATTTCTCCCAGCTGTGTGCTGCATGGTTTCTGCCCACGCATGTCTGTGGCTAGTGCTTGCTGCTTAACATGTCAGTTGATGCGCAATCGAAAAAGCTGGTGGCGAGGAGACTCGAACCCCATACCCGTTGGTTCCCACTGTAGCAAATCACCTGTGTGAGCACTGCCGTTCTTGGGGGAAATGGAAGACTCTAATGCTGACACACCCTAGTTTAGGTGAGATCTTTCCATCTGCCTGTAGCCCTGTCCGGCTTTAGAACCACAGACAAGAAATAGTTACAATTACAGGGCCTCTGTGTAGAATTGTGTTCGCTACAGTGAGGCTATGGATTTTCCCAGGCTACTGTTGCTTGAGTAATTTACATAAGGGAAACCAGGTTTGCTACACTAAAGTTTCTAAACACTAGGGAGATCTCAGTACACTCATGCTGGTGCTGTTATATGACTTGAGTGCCTCGGCACGCTTCTGAGATGTCAGGGACAATCAGAAGTCTTGTCATCATTTTGGCAATATAGGGTTCACTTTTCCTGTGTACACTCAATTTTACTTTCTTTGTGAATTAAATTTGTACTTCTGTATGTATATTTACATCTCACCCCGGTTTCCAGTCCAGAACTTTCTCCTAAATAGCACACACACACACACACACACACACACACACACACACACACACACACACACACACACTTTTACCACCCACCCACCCACAGGTCACCTCATGTTGGGTATTCAAATGTGACGTGTCTAGAATCGTGTTTCAGCATCCCCGAAAGTTCCCTCATTTTCCTCCTGCGTCCACTGTCGCAAACAAGGTTGCTTCACTCCATCCAGGTGACTACTCTAGACCCTGAAGAGCCACCCTTCATCCTTAGCTCCACCTCCATAACCAACAGCATGTTCTGTTGAAGCCAACCAGGACAGGACCTTGTCTCCATCTCCTCAGACATCACGCAAACTCAGACTCCACCGGCTCCTGCTTAGATCCCTTCTGATCTGGCACTCCAGTTCTTTCCTCACAAGGCAAAGACCTCTCAAATCAGGGCCTCTCTTGGGTTCCATTGTCTTGGAAGTAGAGTTTGAAATTCCGAGAGTGACCTATACAGTCTGTCTTTGTGCGTGGCCTCTGATGCCCCCTTTGTTGACTATAATCCCCTAGTCCGCAAGCTCTCCCGATTCACTGCAAAGCTGTGTGGTTTGCTCTTTTGTCCTGACACTTCTTCGATGTCCAGATCACTCTGTCCCTCCTCAGCCTGGTCCGTTTGCCTGTCTGCTTTGGAATCCCTCCTAAACAGGCTTCCCTAAGCTCTGCTTAACTCCCCCACCCTCCATGCGCTCCCTCTGCATTCTTAATCAGCTAGTTGGGAATACAATCAAAGCTTAATCAGCCTCCCCTCTATCAGTTCCTTGGAAAAGTCCCTGTTGTGCTCTGTCCTCTCTGTAACATCTACTGACTGTGGCCTAGGCCTCCTCTGAAGGCCACCAGTTCCTCCCTATTATACTCTTTTGCCTGTGTGCTCCTGACAGTTAGTAGCTAGCTGATCCTCAGTCGTCCAGACTGGTTTGTATTTATAATTACACAATTAAAAGGCTTTGACTTAACCAAAGAAATATGAGCACAACAAGAAGAACACACACTCACCTGGCAGTAGTGGTGCACGCCTTTAATCCCAGCACTCGGGAGGCAGAGCCAGGAGGATCTCTGTGAATTTGAGGCCATCCTGGGCTACAGAGTGAGTTCCAGGACAGGCTCCAAAGCTATGCAAGAAACCCTGTCTTGAAAAACCAAAAGAAGAAGAAGGAGAAGGAAGAGGAGGAGGAGGAGGAGGAGGAGGAGGAGGAGGAGGAGGAGGAGGAGGAGGAGGAGGAGGAGAAGAAGAAGAAGAAGAAGAAGAAGAAGAAGAAGAAGAAGAAGAAGAAGAAGAAGAAGAAGAAGAAGAAGAAGAAGAAGAAACACACTCATTTTTATGATAATGACTTGAGGGCATAGGAAATATCCTTTACAGGTAACCACTTAAGCAATGTTATCAAATTAGATTAGAAAAAAACAGTTGTCCAAATGGGAAGGAGGCTTCTACTTCATTTTATGCTCCTGTAACAGAACACCTGATGCTAGGAAACCTTTAACAAGTAAGGTTGGCAATTCCAAGATTAGGGGTCCATATCTAGTGAAGACCTTCCTATTGTACCACCCCATGGCAGAAGACATGCAAGAGAGGAAGAGAAGGAAGGAGAGAGGAAGAGAGGATGAGGGAAAAGGAAGGCAGTATTTATCCTTTTATTGGGAACCTACTGCGGCCAGAATAGCATTAATCCGGTCAGGAAGCCAGAGCCTTCAAGATGCTGTCAATGTCAACAACATTGCGCTGGGGTTGTGTCTGCAGGACACCAACATGGAGGGACACATTCTACCAATGGAGAGGGGCATTCTGAATCTCTAGGAAAAGTCATCCCACAGATGTCTCCCCAGGCCGGTGTAAGATCCTGTTGTGTGTGGTTTAGAGTAGTGGCTGGGAACCCAGAGTCAGTCAGCAGCAGCGAAGGAGGCTTTATGGGCATGGTCTACTCCTGCACTGAAAGGCACGTCACGACTGAGGGTAGACGACCTGGCATGGAAAGGATCTGGAGTGTTGTCCATCTCAGCACATCCTTTAGTCACACCGTCACTAGAAGGAGTGGCCTCTCCTGCACAGAAATGTAACGCAGGGCATTGCTTTTCACAAACTCACCAGGGCCTTCTTCAAGCAAAGGCCGGAGAAAAGTTTTACTGGGTACGCATCTATCTAGGATGACGGGGCCCAGCTATGATGTGAGGTTTCCCCACAACAGCTCTGTGTGGATTCCTTTGTATTCTGTAGGAAATAAAACTGAAAGCGAAGTCCCTGGGAAATTGATAAAGAAAAGCACCATGCCTTTTTTTTTTTTTTTTTTTTTTGACATGGAGAGCAGATTACATCACAGAGGTTTGGCTCTGCTTTTCTGGGTGGCGGTGGCCAGTGCCACCACCCCAGTGGGAGCGCATTTTCCATGCTGTCAGTGGGTTGTTGCAAAGTTGTTTGGCTCCCCCCCCCCACTTTCTCTCCCACACCTTCCCTCTTTCTGTTCTGCCTTTTACTATGGGATGATTACAACAGGAAGTCCTCCCCAGGTGTGGGTGCCTTGGGCTTGGACTTTGCAGCCTCAACGATGGTTAAGAAATACATCTTTGTCCTTGGTAAATTACCAAGCCTCGAGGACTCTGTTACAGTGGCACAGAGATGAACAAAGAATTCTGTGGGTTTCCCAAAATGAATAACAGAGACCCCTGAGGCTCCTTGCCCAATGGTTGATCCTCTCCCGTGAGGGTCCTTTCCTATCTGCATGCCTCACCTATGGCCGATTGAGTTGTTGTGGCTCATGTCTAATCAATACAGCTTTAGGAATGAGGTACTGACATCCATTCTGACTGGGAGTCACTTAGCATTTCTGCTAAAATGAGAGGAAGCGTTGGATTTCTTCTTCCTTCTGAGAATCACACCGTCACCAGGCAGTTAAAAATGAAAATTGACTTTCCTGTGGAAAATGCCGAAATCATGCTGGTTTTTCATTTACACCTCCCCCTCCCCTGGGGAACTAGAAGTGTGACTATTTCCCAAAGTGCCTACTACTGCCCATTTTGTGACTAGTACGTCCCATGCCCGGTGGGTTGGGGTTTTTGTTGTTTTTATTTATTTATTTATTTTTTCCTTTTGCCTCTGACAAGCCTTTGACTTGGTTGGCTCATTACACACTCATGCATGCACCCTCCTCTCTCTTTCCACCCCCCACCCCACCCCACCCCACCCCCCCAACAAGTGAGAGACTTTCTTATCTTGAGTGCTGGCAAGGCCAATGACTCAGAGATAAGAGGTAATAGAGGTGCTAGGTTGTCAGTTTTAACATCCAGGGACAAGCGTGAAGCTGAAGTGCACAGTCCCTTGGCTTATCGGTACAGTGAAGGACATGGTTTGTGTACCTGTGAACTGTGGAAAGGGGGGTAAGATAAGCCCACGGAGGAAGGAAAAAAAATGCAAAAGTCCCTGCTAGTGTTGCCAAAAGGAAATGCCCCTTCGTTCAGTCACCTGCCTGGGCTTCCCCCTCACTCCCTTTCCCCACACTCAGGCGCACACAAAATGCAGTTGCAAATAGAAAGCTCCGTCTTGCTCTACAAAGATCTGCGTCTGGAAAGAGGGAGCTGGCGACCCATCTGTTTTTCTCAAGTCCGTCGATTGTGATATTATTTGAATTAAAAGCAAACACGGTTATCTGAACGTTGACTTAGCTACAAATTAAATACATGCTGCTTTATCTTGTATTTATTTCTCAAATCGCCCTCTAGGAAGAATGTGTGCTCTGCAACGCATACTGTGGATAAAAGTGGATTCCCAGGATACCACCTGTCCTGCGCTCCTGGGTGTCCGAAGATAGAACTGGGGAGATGGGCGAAGGCAGGCCCATTTCGCTCACCGGGTTCTCCTCAATGCAGCATCCTTTGCCAGCAAGGGCCCCTTAGGGGTTTAGTCCTTCTGGTCCCTTCACTCTGCTCCTAACCTCCAGCAAGCCTCAGTCCTCAAAGTTCACTGGGACCTCCCTAGAGCAGCCCTTCTTTCTGGCATACAGAACACAGATTCATGACAAAGTCACTGCGGCGGAAGTGGAGAGGTCAGAGGTAAGGTGCCACAGCTCTCCACACCCTGACGACTGCTCACTCCCCTTTCCTCTTCTAGAAAAGGGCTCAAAAACAAGACTGTGCTTCACAGTAAAACTTCAGAACTTCTAAGTCCCACATAAAGTCAGATTCTTAATATTAATATATAATGTGTTTTAATAAATATGTAATAGTAATTATTAATAATATAGGATGTATAATGTAATACATACTATAATATGAATAACTTAATAAAAGCATAAAACACATTATATAACATATAATTAGATAGATAGATAGATAGATAGATAGATAGATAGATAGATAGATAGATAGATAGATGGATAGATAGATGGATGGATGGATAGAGTGTCTGTTTGTATATGTGCACCATGAGCATGTAGTACCTGCAGAAGTCAAAACAGGCATCAAATTCTCTGGAACTAGACTTGTAGACAGCTGTGAGCTACAGGGGTAGGGAGGGCGCTGGGAACCTGGGTCCTCTGCAGGAGCAGCCAGTGCTCTTAACCACTGAGCCACCTCTCCAGCTGCAGCCATTCCAAGTTGTCACCCTCTTTTCATTGTTTGGAGAGGTCAGGTGGGTGAGCCACAGAAACCATTTGCTGCTGGAAGAATTTACTAATGTGGGTGCTGGAATTCACTGATGTTCCAGCTGTTAAAAGATAATGAAATAGAGAATAGAAAAGAAAAAAGGTATTTTTGTGACCTCACATAAGGTCCTAAATCTATGTGTTATGGTAGCATACTGTATGCATTTTATTGGGAATTGTATTATACCATCTGAAGAAGTTTCACATTAGCTCAGTTTGCTATGATATATGCCATGAGGTCAAAAAGAATCACTAAGCGTATTTATTGAAAAAGATTCCTGTGTGCCTCTTGGGACCTTCCTATAAAATGTTTTTCTCCTACATCTTGGATGAACAGTTAGTCTACACAATTCTAAGAATTAATTTGCATTCCCGAATCATGGGCGTGTTCATAAATGGTTTATTTATTGCTTTTCCATACAGCTGCATCCTCTTCATCATTTCACATTTACTCAGGCCTCTCCAGTTACTAAGGTGACTTTATGTTGCACATTCTCAGGATCAAGTGCCCTGTATTACACTCAGCTTCAACTCCTAAACCCGAGGACACATACTATCACACTGTCCCTGTGAGTGACCAGTCCCAGGGATCCACACAGTAGAAGGAGCAAACCTACCCCGACACGTTGTCCTCTGACCTCCACACTGGCTTACACACACACACACACACACACACACACACACACACACGCACGCACGCACGCACGCACGCACGCACGCGCCGGCTAAATATAATAAAATCATAAACTAGTTTAGCAAAAGGTCTTACATACTTCTGTGGTGTTCAGACATGAATACAAAAGATTCCCATTGAAGTGTTGGCGTAGAGTGCGAAGATGCCGGGGGAAGCTTGCGATCTGGCAGTCTCATCCAGGCACACCTGTCCGCTGCAGGCAAGGTCCGCTGTTCCAGGACAGTTCACTCAGACCTGGGTGGCTTTGTGGGGGTAGGGAGACACAGACTCTTTCAGTTCCTGGAAACGAATCCTGCCTGCTGTCTGCTGCCATTTGAACTTTCGGTGCCCACACCCCACCCCCAACTCCCAGAGGGAAACTGAGGTGTTGGTTAACCAGCAACGTTCTTGCACCTTTTCTATTCGATTTAAAGAACTGCAATTATTTTGAACAGCGTCTCACAAACACCACTCCTCTGACGCGCCCATCAACGGATGGGACCCTCGGTTTCAGCGTCCATGTTTTACGGAGATAAGCGTGCAGACGTGGGGGTCGGAGTCCCCTGCAACTCCTGGTGTTAGCATTGTTTGCAAGCACCTACAGCTGGTTACTACCGTCACCATGATTATTTCTACAGTGCTGGGGAACGGACCTAGGGCCCCACGCATGCTAAACGGGTGTTCTGCCAGTGAACTCTCTTCCTAGAGTTCTCTATTGACTTGTGAGCGGAAGTCTTACTAAGTTTCCCCAACAGGCCTCAAAGTTTTGATCCCCCTGCCGCAGCACTCCAGTGCTGGGAATACGATGGATATTTACCAGCACATTTGGCTTCTAAATGTCTCTAAGTGTCTAGTGTGTAGTAAACCATTTATTTCCTACAGCTCCCCATAGAGTATCCATGTAGTTGTCAGGTAGAGAAACCATGGTATGAGATGCTGAGAAATTTACCTGTGTTGGAGTTGGGATGCCAGCCTACTCCATCTGACTCCACAAGTTACCCCTTACCCACTGCACTACATACTTTCACTGTAGAGTTGGAAGAGGCGGGTTTCCAAAGTCTCCCTTCCTGCTCCAAAGAACTTCCTAGTGGGCAGCCTGGGAGCAACAGGTGAATCATGGCGTTGCAACCACTGTTGCTCACCCCCTCCTTTTGACATTGATTAATGTTTGGGAAGATGGCTTGGGCCTATGCACGGCTCAGTCGCTTGAGAGTCTGGTCTGTAAAAGTTGAAGGTTGCTACCCTTGCCTTGGTATCGGAAGGAGGCTTGAGATTCTGAGGACAGTAGAGTCTGCAGAAAGATTTCTTCTACTGTATAAACCCACCACAACTCTTGAAGGGCTACTGACATGTCAGGGATATTTTAACCATCTCTTCTCCCTACGTGAAGCTTGGCTAGGAACCTAGGCAGTTGGTTATTAGAGCTAGGAAAAACGTGCTAAAAGAGAAGGATGCTTCTTTTTCTTTACAAGTTTGTCATGGGCTATGCTTAGTTTGGGAAACTGTGAATGATGCCCATGTGCTCCCAGCAGCCCAGACAGAAGATATGTTAGTGCTATAGTTGTATTCCAACTGTTGACAGTCTATACATGTGGTAACAGTGTTTCTTTTCCTTTGGTGTAGGGGCTAATGATCATCTTTTTGCTTGTCTGACTCCTGTATGGTATAAAGAGAACGTTTAAAACAGATAAGATTCTCAAACTGGCTCAGTTTCCCAATCAGCTTTTGTTTGAGGTTGCCCTTGAAGCTATTTCCCCAGAAGCATTGACGAGGCTTCCCCGAATTGGGAGATGTTCCCTAAGTTGCTCAATGATGTTATGAGTTAATGGTTGCTCAAATTCAAAGACCAGGGCGGAGAGTATAGCACAGTGGTACAGAACTTGCTCAGCATGCATGAGACTCTAGGTTTGATCCCAGTACTGTTAAAAACATCCTACCCTGGGATCCAGCACTATTAAAAAAGGAATCGTTGACCTAATTGAAATCATAACTTTTTTTGTTTTTACTCTGTACTTCAGTTATTCAGCACAGTGATAATGATTTCTACAAGGAAAAATGTAGGCATATGAAATTGAGCCTTCTAAAATTCTAATACAAATAGATAGACATGTCCTACTATTATTAAGAGAAAGTGCTAGAGACACATCCACCCCGGGTTAAAAGTTGTTAAATTCATTTTCATCATCTAATATTATGTGTCCTCATAATTTGATTTGAACCTATGCAACAAAGGACTTCATACGAAAGTACATTGAATTTTCCAGATATTTAAAATATACATTATTAAAAGTGAAGTTTATTTGACCATTTGGTCTTGGCACATTAAATTATGTAATATAGTAGTGCCTTGTTTGGTTAGATTTAGGTGTAGAATTAAATCCAGGACTTGACTTTGCTGAAAATGTGTTCTGCTGTTGTGCCACCCCTCAAGCCCTGGTGGCCATATTAAAAAAAAAAAAAAAAACAATGGGCCCCTTCAAAATTTGAATTAGGAAGAGATATTTATTTGTAGTGATGAAAGTGTACCATGGGAAATTAGAGGAGATGTGAATTTTTAAGTACATCAAATGCCCGGGGACCTGTCCCCAAAGAATTCAAGAGCATTGGCAGCATCGGAGTGTTTCCCTGAAGTCTGTGCTTGGTCATTGAGACTGAGACCTAGGAAGGAAACACTGAGGTATCCTGCTTTGGGTCATTTTCTGTTATGCCGGTGAGAGCACATGAGAACTGCCTCAAGGTGAGGGATGGCTTCTCCATCTTGTTAGTAATTACGCTCGCCTTCCTTTGATCCAAGGATGGTGAAGACCAAATTATGCAGAATTTGGATACCCTGATTGTGGCTACAAAGGCATTTAGGAAAACAGCTTTTTAATAAAAACCATTCAAATATAGCCTATCTGTAGACAAAAGTTTTCCTGTGTCCCACAACACTTCAGTCCCAAATAAACACACAGAGGTTTACATTAAGCTGTTTGGTCTATGGCTGCGGCTTATTGCTAACTAGCTCTTTTATCTTAAATTAACCCATTTCTATTATCTATGTATCGCCACTGTGTCTTGAGTCTCTTCTGACTCCACCTTTCTTCTCCCTGTATCTCTCTTGGAGTTCCCATCTGGCTAGATATCCTATGTTGCCATAGGCCAAAACAGCTTCTTTATTAACCAATGGGAACAACACATATTCAGAGTACAGAAAGACAACCCACATCATCTATCTGCTTAGAAATATCTTAATATCCTTTTTTTTTTTTTTTTTTTTTTTTGGTTTTTCGAGACAGGGTTTTTCTGTGTAGTTTTGCGCCTTTCCTGGGACTCACTTGGTAGCCCAGGGTGGCCTCGAACTCGCAGAGATCCGCCTGGCTCTGCCTCCCGAGTGCTGGGATTAAAGGCGTGCGCCACCACCGCCCGGCCAATATCCTTAAGCAGTCTATATTTGGCAACTACAGCTGTATCTTTAAGACTCATGTTGGATGTCTAAATCTGAGAGCAAGAGTCGTCAGCTCCCAGAAACTCCGATATTTAAGAGAGTGAATGGTTTAGGGCAGCGACTCTTTGAAATGCCTTTCATCTTTCATCATAGCTAGTTACACAGCTGGTACCAAATCGCTTTTCCAACATCTACAGTCCACAGGGCACAGAGAACACAGGATAAAACTGAAGGACTTGGTAGGTGACAGTCTTTCCACTGGGCATCAGGGTACTTCAGGCATCAGACAGAGAAAGTGTCTTTTTATTTTATTTTATTTATTTCTTTAAGAAAATTTTTTTCCTTCATTTTACATACCAATCAAAGATCCCCTTCTTCCCTCCTCCTGGCCCCCCCAGCCTCCCCTCCCAACCCACTCCCCACTCCCCCGCCCCACAAGAAGGCAAGGCCTCCCATGGGGAGGCACATCCAGTAGAGACAAGTCCAAGCCCTTCCTCCTGCCTCAAGGCTGCCCGAGGTAGTGGGCTCCACAAAGCCTGCTCATGCACCAGGGATGGATTCTGATCCTACCACCAGTCACCCCCCCCCCAAGCAGATCAAGCTACACAACTATCTCGCCATGCAAAGGGCCTAGTCCAGTCCCATGCAGGCTCCACAGCCATTGATCCAACTTTCATGAGTTCACTCTAGTTTGGTTTGGTCATCTCTGCAGGTTTCCCCATCATGATCCTGATGCACCTACTCATAGAATCTCTCTTCTCTCTCTTTGACTGGACTCCTTGAGCAGTAGTGGAGTGGGTACTGAACTGAACAGGCTTGCCCCGGAGATCAGACCGGTGTATACCCTAACTGTCATCACAGAACTTTTCTCCAATGACTGATGGAAGCAGATGCAAACATCCACAGCCAGTCACTAGACAATAGAAGGTGACACTCTTTAACTGTGAGCTCATGAAGCTCCTCTTTCTTCCCACCCAGCTCTGTCAAAGAATGTAGATGGAAGCTAAGGAGTAAAGAAAAAACAAACAATGGTTTCATCTTAACTGTGGTAACCTTGGACCAATGTGAGAATTTGGGATAGGGGGGACATATGGAGGGTTACTTTCCAATATGTTTACTTAGCAAGGAGAAGCATCTACCATATATTCACATGATAAACAACTATAAGGAAATTGCTGTGGTACAAACTAACTTGTACAATCAGCCAGCATCAAAGTATTAGATATCCCAACAGTCCACTCCATTCAATTGTCTATTATGTGAATGGCAAACAGAAATGCTTATTTTAAAAGTGTGGTAAATATATGGGTCAGGGAATCTCCATGTGTTTCTATGACACCGTGTGTGTGTGTGTGTGTGTGTGTGTGTGTGTGTGTGTGTGTGTGTGCCAACTTCTGTTTTTGAGAGGCTCTTGTTCCACTTCTTTACCTGTATATTTTTAATCATAGACACTTTTATACATTTATATACTGAATTTCAGTCATTTTCCCCCACAACTCATTATCCTTTTCCATCCCCCGCCCTTTCATGGAAACCCTTCTTTTTAACAGGTCTTCCTCCTACTCTCCGATCTTTTTACTTATGTATGTGCGGAGGGACTGAGTTTAAGTAGAATTGCTCCCATGAGCATGTATGGGAGGTTATTTAAGGGGCAACTTGTCAGAGGCTACTCTAGTGAAGGAATCACGGACTCCCCCTGCCATAGCGACCAGTAACAGCCAATAGTCACCAGGAAGGGAGTGTGTGGTTCACGAGCCCTTCCCCTGTCCATGATGAAAAGTTGACCTGCCTAATCGTGTTCAGGGCTGTACAGGTAACCACAGCTGTTGTGACCCATGTTCTGCACACAGTGTGCTTCCTCATCCTTTAGCACTTACATTTTTTTCTACCACCCCCTGCCCCCTTAGCCTTTGAAGGAGTGTTAGGAGTCTTAGGGTTTCTATTGCAGTGAAGAGACACCATGACCATGGCAACTCTGACAAAGAAGACATCTTAATTGGGGTAGCTTACAGTTTCAGAGGTTCAATCCATTACCATCATGGCAGGGAGCTTGGCAGCAGGCAGGCAGACATGGTGCTGGCTATATCTTCATCAGAAGGCAACAGGAAGTGGACCGAGACACTGGGCAGCATCTTGAGCATATAGGAGACCTCAAGCCCGCTTCCACAGTGACACACTTCCCCCAACAAGACCACACTTACTCCAACAAGGCCACACCTCCTAAAAGTGCCACTCCCTGTGAGGCTATGGGGGCCAATTACATTCAAACCACCACAGGCTTCTTACTACAGATGTGATGTGTGAGTTCCCTGTGCCCTGGAAGTCAGGCCCTGTCAGTATCTGAATATTCAGCCTCAGAGGATGTAGAAGCTCTCGCCCTCCTTTGCTATAACTCTTACCCACGTGCCTCTCACTCCATCCCTGTTTGCCACTCACCTCTCACAGAGTCAAGTCCTGTTAGTGCTGCTTTCAATATCCATGCCTATTCTAACCAGCCTCTGCTCTCACTGCCCGCCTCCAGCCACCATCTTCTTTATGTGAGCTGATGAGACCCCTCTTCACGCACTGCTGGGGCTGCTGTGAGATCCCCGTAACCCTCCACAGAGCAGCCCGAATCCTCTTCCCAACGTAGATCCCTCCACATCCCTGCTCAAAATCCTCCTGTAGTGATTCTCTCACACTTGGAACAAACACCACAGGCTTCGTGGTGATCTGTCGGGTTCTCCTGGGACCCGCCTTCCTCTCCAGCCTTATGGTGGCCAAAAACCTTGCTTGCTTTTCTTTCCTTTCATGTTTAGAATATTTGTACCCAAGAAAAGTTTCTATTGCCGTTAATCCTGCACAGTTTCCTAATAGCCTCCTGCCTCATTCTTTTTCTTGTTAGAGTCCATGATCAAATTCATCTCCTGGAAGCTCTCACCTCCACTCCCTCTACTCTTTCCAAGGCAACCTCTCGTTCTTACCCTACTCAATTTTCCTTTGCTCTACTATAATTAACTGTAACCACGACACACACGTATGCATGTAGGAATGTACTTTTTTTATTTCCTATGTCCTCACTGGAATGTCATAAATGGAGTAGGCGTTTGGTCCTGAAACTTCATATCCAGAATGAGACCTGTTCCTCTAAGTGGTGGAACTTTACATCGTACCCGCATCCCAACAGCTGACACCCAGATCTCTGTACGTCTCTTGTGAATGTCTGGGCGAGCTCAGGAACTTTGCCGCTTCGGGTGGGAATCACGGTGGACCGGTGTTTGCTCATGCAGATGTGGGCGCACTAAAGGTTAGCTGCTCCTGCCCAGACCCCGTCTTTTCTTTAACTGTATTCTCACACCCCAACAAAGCTCCGCTTCTCTGTTTGCAGATGGACACCCAAAGCAATCTCGTTCTGATTAATTGAAAAGTGGTTTATTTTAACCTGAAAATAAACAGGAAGCTAATGCTGTTTTACAGAAGGATGTATAGTAACTTTCAGCTTATCACGGGGACCCATCAATACCAGAGATAAACCAACAGCAGAGTCCATGGCGGCAGGCTTTCTGCACTTGCTCCCAACTCTGCCATCCACTTTACTGAGAGAGTCTCCGGATCTGCGGCCACCCGCCCTCTCTGCTCTGTCTTTACAGCTCCATCAGATGCTCCGAGGACAGCAGCTTAGGCTTTAGGGACCAGATGGTTCTTAGTTTCATATTTTCAAGCAGAATAATGTTTTCTTCCTTGCTTTGTGTGAGACATGGTCTCAGGACACAGCCCAGTAACCCCAAGGTCACACTCCCCCACCTGAGCCTCCTGACAGCAGGAACTAAGGGGGTGCCCACCACACCCAGTGAAAATGTCCTCATGGGACGAGAACTCTTGTCCCAGAAAAGCTAAGGAGTCTCAACTGGTATTCGGAGCCAGGGAAAGCTTCTTCCTATAAATACCTCATGCCTAGCACATCCTGCTCGCTTAAGAGCTGTGGACTTACCTGTGTATGGGCACATGTTCTGAAATAAACAGAAAGACAGGGAGAAAAAGAGTGAGCAGATGAACACGAATCTGAGTGCTCATATGGTGATAGCACAGCACTGAGGGCTCCTCACACACAGAGTGTCTTAGAGAGTGACGTCAAGGATGCACACAAGCGAAATCACAGAACTGCCAGTTTCCTTCCCCGCCTTAAAGATCAGAGGAGGACTTTAATTTGGAGACAACTGCTTCCCACGTGTGAATTAGATGTAAATGACAGTGATGATGTCACCAAGGTGGAGTGTAAAGGGTTGAGATCTTAGCGATGGCTGCTTCACCACAGCTGTGGGCAATGTGTTTCATAAAGACGACACAAGGTCTCCCAGCCACGCCATAACCTCCCCTGTAACTCTTCTCCTCCATAACTGCTTAAAAATGGGTGCAAATTGACCCACCATGCCAGGACTTCATGTGTTTTCTAGTTAACAAATAGATACTGGGTTCTTGTGTGTTTCCATCACATCTGGTAGAAGTCCAATGTATGATATATGATAAGTCAACCTGCAAATTTTAAACTAAGGGTGTGTGTGTGTGTGTGTGTGTGTGTGTGTGTGTGTGTGTGTGTGTGTGTGTGTGATCAAATACAGTGAGGGTGGTTTTCTGGTTTGAAATGAAAGCATAAGCTCACTGTGTGTTTGAACTTTAAATATTTGAAGAAAAATAGTAGCCCGGGTCAAAGGTAGGAATACATTCTTCATTAAAAGTTTTAAAACATTGCCGACTCCTATTTGGGTTGGATTAAAGCAAATCTTTAGCTTTACAGTAACCTGGGTCAGGGCTGGCCTCCTCGTGGAGGGTATGGCTGTGTGCCCAGCAAACCCACTCTGCAGGAGAACTGCCCTGGTGGCCTCCTTCACAGGTGTTCTCCGCCATGCAGCTCAAGCCTCTCCTTGTGGGGTCTTCATGATTCACTGATGAATTTCACTGAAGAGAGAAATTTTCCCAGGGAAAAAAAGGCAACCACGGTGGGCACCAGAAAACAGCCAGCCGGGTTCGGTGTTGTGGGAAATCATTTCTTCTGTTCTGAATCCTTCGGCTGTGTGTGTCTTATAGCTGCGTCAGGTCGTGTCCAGGACATCTTTCGGGGTCCTGCTTGGCCCCACTCTGCCCAGTGTTTACTGGACTCCTCCTTGCAGAGTAGACATGCTTGGGTCAAGGAGGAAACGAGAGTTATCCACAGTGGCTAACGGCTTGAGAGCCAATGTGGATGAGACCTTTGCCATCTGATCCTTGCTAATTTTTTTTGAGACAATACAGAGACCGTTTTCAAGTTAATTATTAGCTATAAAGTATAATCTACAGTCTAGGAACCTAAGCACCTCTTCCCTTAGCACACAAGGAGTGCTCAAGGGCTGTAGGTGGGTACATGCTTTGAAATGACAGAAAGAGATGGGGAAAAAGACTGAGAAAATGAACATGAACCCGAGTATCAGGTCTGAAGTGTGATACGTGGATTTTTTTTTTTTTTTTAGAAAAAAAAAAAGCACAGATTTCTTAGTGGAAGAGCTAGGGCATTTATGCTGGCTCCATATCTCATATATCGTGACTTGTAGAGCAATAAACGTTGTGGGCAAGTATTCCTTTGCTATGCCAACTTAAAAGTCCTTGGAGGCATTTACACAGGGGCGGTGGAGTTGGATCATTTTATAGACTCTTGTTCCTTGTCTGTGTTTTATTTTTCTAAAACGTGTTTTGCTCGTGCAAATTATTAGTTTGACGTTGGTGTGATTCCTATTTGAGTTCCGAAGAAGAAACAGAGTGGTATTATCTGCGGTCCAGAGCCCGGGAGTAGAGAGGGTCAGGATCTCTGCATTTTGTGGAAAATGGCCGCATTCTGCTCTTTAGACCCGGTGCTTGGAAATGCGTTCGTATGTACTGAAACAAATACAAAATAAAAGAAAAAAAAAATTCTGTCGTGGAAGTTGTAAAAGAAAGCTGGACAGCATTTTTACCATAAAAGTATGAAAGAATAGGTCATACAGCTATTATTTGGCAAATAATGATGGAATGTCTACTACCATGCAGATAGAAGAAGGATGGGGGGAATGAGATCCGAGGTAGGCAAGAGCTGCGTTCAAATCCCAAGTTATTTTTAGCAACTTTGCAATTGTTTCCAAGGCTCGCTTTCCAATCTTAACAATGGACGAATGTGTCTTAGTCACTGTTCTGTTGCTGGGAAGAGACACCATGACAAAGGAAACTCTTACCAAAAAAGAAAGCATTCGGCTGGGGCTTGCTTACAACGTCAGCGGTTTAGTCCATCATCATCATGGTGGGGACCAGGTAGACGTGGTGCTGGAGAAGTAGCTGAGAGTTCTATCTACATCCTGATTCACAGGTAGAGCAGCAGGGTGAGAGGAGAGAGAGAGAGAGAGAGGGAGAGGGAGAGGGAGAGAGGGAGAGGGAGAGAGGGAGAGGGAGAGGGAGAGGGAGAGGGAGAGGGAGAGGGAGAGGGAGAGGGAGAGGGAGAGAGAGAGAGAGAGAGAGAGAGAGAGAGAGAGAGAGAGAGAGAGATATCTCATCCCAAGCGACACACTTCCTTCAACAAGCCCACACCTCTGAATCCTTCTCAAATATTGACACATCCTGATTACTAAGCATTCAATTATATGAGCCTATGGGGACCATTCTTATTGAAACCATCACACAATGTAAGGTTCTCAGTGGGACTTAATGTTTTCAGCGTACTTATGAAATTGCATAGCACACCCAGTAAGTGGCAGACAACACAAATTACAATGATCTAAAAGATTTGTGAATAACCAGCCTTTAAACAAACATGATGATTTTTTTTCTTGACACTTTTCTTGGCCAGATTATAACTTTTTTTTACAAGTGAGGTAGTCAGCTGCCTGACCTCCCTCTGCTTTGCATGTCTCCCACTCCTGGGCATGTATCCTCGACTGAGATAAGCACTGAACATCTACATCTTTTGTTTTTTTTCCAGGCAGGGTTTCTCTGTGTAGCTCTGGCTGTCCTGGAACTCATTCTGTAGACCAGGCTGGCCTTAAACTCACAGAGACCCACCTGCCTCTGCCTCCTGAGTGCTGGGATTAAAAGTATGCTCCGCCACCTCCTGGCAACATCTACATCTTGAACCTAGTCATCAGCAGCAAAGAAAATGGGTAGATGCTGGGTGCATTTAAAATCTGAGTCTTCAGCTCTCTTCCATTCCATTCCCTCCTCTCTCTCCATGGAAAACTCAGAGTGGAAAAATACCAGAATGAATGAAAGGGAGGAACCAAGAGCTCTTGGCGGAGTTGGGGGGAAAGCAGGAACATTCTTGCTTGGAAGGAACAATTTAAATCAACAACAGCCTTATCAGCTCACACCAAGTAGAGAAAGACTGAGCTTCCCCGCATTATATTTTATAGAGTGCATTCAACCTTCAAAGGCTCAAAACTTTTCACCCCCATCTGCTAGTTAGAAGGGTAAAGTCATAACCATGTGAGTAAGGATTATTTTAGCATCTTTAAACTATGCATTGCCTTGGGAGAAAAACACATAGAGTTTTCAAGGTGAAACTTGAAATATTGGCTTCAAGTTATTAATTATATTTTTATGGCGATACTAACTCAATTTTACTTGGCTTTTGAATTATATTGTTTGATGCTTGGGGCTATACATGGCTACCATGAGAAATTGGCCTTAGCAATCTCTCAAAAGAAAATTTGAAAAAGAAGGGGAAAGGTACCTTGCTTCTCTCTGAAAACTCAAAAAAATCTCTTTGGACATTTTCTCAAGCTCATTGAGAAGCTTATCTGCTAGTTGCCATTTTTTTGTAACATTTTAATAATAGTAAATTCTGAGTCATCAAGTTTTACCTGTTGCAGGTGGCCTTACTGTGTTCCACGGACTATGAAGTGTAGCTTTTCAAAGACATAGTTAGTCTTTCTGATCTTTCTGGAGAGGGAGCCCTTTGATCACTCCCAGTTACAATTTCTTTACACTCATTCTTATTTGGGTTTTCTGATGTCAATCTAGACAAACAAAGAGGAAAAAAAGACCAAGTACATATATATACATGGGATATCAGAATTTTTCTTGTTGAAAATTTTACTCAATGGGAAAACCTAACAATATTTTGCCATCTTCTTCAAAGTAGAATGGAATAAATGTCAACTAAAGCCATAGATTAAAAGAGTGGGTTAGGGATTTAAAATTTTTCAGTCTGGCCTCTGAAACCAAGTAAATTATTTTAACATATGTTTTGCTTCCGGGGTGTTTTGTAGATGGGATTCAAACTCAGTGTCTGTTTGCTGGGCTATATGCATCACCCCAAGTGAGTCAAGTGGCTACAATGCCCATAACTTTTTCTGATTGGAGACACAAGCTGTGCTGCACAATGCACTGAGCTGCAATCTCTCTTTACTTACACTACTTACTTTCTCTTTGTGATGAAAGATACAGGCATGTGACAGGCAGGAAACCCAAAGTATCTTAGTAAATAAAGCACAGAGCAGGAGTTGGGCCCAGGCTTATGAACTCGGCACTGAGGACGTATGATAGAGTCTGAATTTAACTTAAATGCTCAAAACGATCAAGGCTTTGCTGGTGCTGGCCATACACTTGATTGAGAACTTCATATATCCTTGTGGTTGTTTGAATGTTGTTGGCCCTCATAAGCTTATAGGGAGCGGCACTATTAGGAGGTGTGTCTTTGTGGGAGTGGGCGTGGCCTTGTTGGAGGAAGTGTGTCTGTCATTCCGCCATGCTCCCCGACATGATGATAGTGGACTGAACCTCTGAAAGTGTAAGCGGACCCCCTCAGTTAAGTGTTCTTTGTAAGAGTTGCCGTGGTCATGTTGTCTCTTCACAGCAATAGAAACCCTGACTAAGACAATCCTGTACCAGTTTTTGACCAGCCCAATAGCAATGGATAGTAATTACCACTACTATCAATATTTTGCAGGTGAGGAAACTGAGTCTTTAGCTAAAGAAATTAGTCCAAAGCCACGAGCTAGGTAAAAGAAGGGGACATGTTTTGAACTTGTTTTGGGGGTGGGGATGGGGGAGCAGGTCTCATGAATCCCAGATTGGTTTTAGATTTCTATGTAGCTGTGGATGACCTTAAACGTATGATTCTCCGACTTCCACTTCCTAAACTGTGGGATTACAGGGATGGAGGGCAACATTTTATTTGCAGAGTATTGGTTAGGAAACCCAGAGTTTAGTGCATGCTAGGCAAATACTTTACCAACTGAACCACATCCCCAGCCCTACATTTTGAACTTTTAAGCCTTTCCGGCATGGTTCTATGGTGAAGGAAGACTTTCAATGACTCTAGGTGGAGGAGATTCTATTGAGAGATTGGACACAGTGGTCTCGTGTGCATAGGTGCTGGTATTGTTGGTCAGGTGGGGTGAAAGGTCTTCCGGCAGTGCCCGTGCCTTCTGAATGATCAAGGAGATTACAAAAACCTGACAGGAAATGTTGCTCATTCAACAGCTGATGGCAATGTTCTTTAACATACCACTTGTAAGCTCTAAATATATATTAAATTCCCCATTGCCTTGGAGGTTCAGCGAGGGTTCAGCATCATTGTTGCCCTCAATAATTCATTTTAGGGAACCTGTGCTCATTATTGCTGCTGTGTGGTAATAATATAGGGTCTATGCAGTATCATGGAGAAAAAGGACCGAAATACTAAAGGCATATGCAGAGTGTGGCACATTTCTGTTACAGCTAGGATAAAAGCATTTTGAAATGATTGAAGAGAAACATAGCAAAATCCCATAAATAGTTGTGTCAAGGTGGATCGCATTTTCCCTTCTTTACTATGAGTTTTAAATCCTGTCGTGAAACTCACTTCACATGAGAAAATAATGAACTAGTAGGGAACCAGGTTTGAAGAGCCTCAGTGTATCGGAGAGACACTGCAGGCTGATTAAGGTACAGGAATTCTTGGCCCGCACACATGGTTGCTAATCAGCATCGATGCGGAGGAGCTAAAAAGAACTCCGTTTTTTCAGAGTCATCTGGGTTCCTCAAGATAAGCAGATTTGGAGAAAAGATAACTGAGTTCCCGTTAGATACTCGCTGCTGAGAGCTGCAGTGAACTCAAGTCCCCGATGCAGGAATGGGCTAGGATGAAACAGGAGAGCAGAAGGAGGGATTTTTTGTTTTGTTTTGTTTTTTGTTTTTCTTTGGGGGGGGGGGAAGAAAACAGGTTAAGCTTTTTTGTTGGGTTTGCTGCATGCTTAGTTTCCTTTAGACAACTGGTAATTTTATATGGATGGTTGGAACAGAAGGTAGAGGCAGGTCATGATTCTCAGTAGAGGAACGATCTGAGGACACCACTAGGAGTATGTGAAGTCTCCGAGGAAATGATTCTAGAGAGGAAAACAGAGCCAGAGAATGAACCGTGAGACACTCAGGTAGGAGGTCTGAACTCCAGCAAACCAGCATGGCCCTTCTTCTGTGAGTCAAGGATATTGAAGATGATGGTCCTGCAAAACGAAGACTGTGTAAGCATAAAACTGAATTGGTTCAGGCTTAGGAAGAAAAGACGTAAGGCTGGGTTTCGGGGGACAGGATGATGGGTGAGAGGAGTGAATTCATGAAAAGTCATTCGCGGAATGCCGAGAACAAGCATGCATACCGAGGGAAATCAGTCTGGCTAGATTCAAGTGTCGTGTGACTGTGGTTCTTCGTCCAGAGAGAAATAGCAAGGCACAAAATGGCTGTGGAAAGACCTCATGAGTAAGGCCGGGTGGGAAGACCAACGAGGCGGAAACCATACGGGGCCGGGCAGGAGTAGGGTGCAATATCTCAGAAAGAACAGGTCAAACAGCATACATACCAAACCAGGGTCAGAATAAGGACCTAGAGGTGGCTGTGGGGAGGGTCCTTGGAAGAGAGATAGGACCTGAAGCTGAGTCGGAAGAATGAGATGCAGGAGCCCGGCAACAATATAGACACAACACTCTCAAGGCTGCCAGCATCTACCTACCCACGACGTTCTTCGTGCTGTGTGTCTTTAGAACGTGGAAAGGAGTCAGAAAAGAAAGATCCTTAAAATACTCCACACTGGAGCTGACTGGGTAAAGCAGGTCCTCGGGAAGGTGTGTGGTGTTATGGAGGGGTGGGGTGGGGTGGGGTGGGGGTGGGGGATGGGCACCTCACTGGGCGGAGGAGAGAGACCTCACCGACAGGAGCCCTGACAGATGAACTTTGCAAACACCCACTAAAGCCATTGTCCTCTCCCCCTCTCCAGTTTCTCTGGAAACTGAAATCTGTGCTGTAGCTACTCCGACACTGGTCCACAACGATAATTAGCACCCCTCAAATTAATAAAGTTCCTTCACCTTTCGCCTGTGAGCTAGCTGTGGGAGTTACCCAGGTGAGGGACAGCCAGTGCTGATCGATCCCTCAGTGGAGGCTTGCCTGCCTTTCTGGCTTTGAAATCCCAGCCGACTTTCTCTGGGTTCTCTGGCAGTGCAGACTACTGGACGTTTGCCATGAACATCCCCTCCCCCCCCCCCCCCCCCCCGCCCGCCCGAGTGAAATTCCATGGGGCTTAGACTGTTAATCAGATCGTCCTGAGATACCCCCTGAATTTGGCAACAAAAACCCATTTAGGTGTGTTTTCTTTCTTTCGTTTCTTTTTGATGGCTAACATGGGCCGTGATCCAGCTGTTTTATCTCAGTTCATGAGGCAACAACAGAGGGAATAAAAAGTTAATTTCATTGATACATTATAAATTACTTATTAATTATTTGTGTATAAAGTGCCCCTATAATTTCATTTTTAAAATGAAAAAAAAAAAAAAAACAAGGGCCAGAGGGTTGAAGCAACATGTTCATGGTCATAGAACATGAACAGCAGAGCAGGGGCGAGAACCTGTATCATTGGAGGACCCTGAGTTACAAGGTACATCAAACAAACAGATGCCATTTCCTTCCTCCACTTCTTTAAAAAGAACGGCATCTCTTGTCGTATGACCTCAAGCAGTGGGCCTTGATGCTTGCGAAGGATACGATCTGGTCTGCCTGAGGGCCTCGCTACCTGATGATGTGACAGGCTCTGGCTGTCCAATGAATGAAGCCCTGTTTCTGCTTGCCTCAGCTGTCATCTTCTAAACCAGCTCTAATTGGTCCATTTCGCAATTATCCCCTCTGTCAAGAGAATTAGTAGGGAAAGGCTTCTTCAGCGCCTACATTTGCATGGTCCAACAAACCATGTCCCGAGCAATGCCGTCAGCAAGGAGGAACAAAAGCGAAATCAAACAAAGCTCACTTCAGAACTGGTGTGTTATTTGTCCCAGAAGTTGGTTAGTTTTAGTTTTATAAATTTAAATATAAAACATATGAGAGGGAAGATGCTTTGGAAATGGAGCCTCTGAACCTTGCTTAGAAGAGGAGGAGGGTCTGCCCGTGTCAACTGAATTAAAGGTGACACAGGATTCCCAGGGCAGAAATCTGAGCTTTTCGGAGAGCGTTAGGTGGTTGGGGCGAGGGAACAAATAAATGAGAGATTTGGAGAGCTCATAGTTCTTATCAAGTCTTGTTTACACTCCTGGGGGCGGCAGCTTGTAAAACAAATTAAGATGTGGCCCTGCTGCTCTCTGACTGCCGTGGTCGTTTGCCAGCTCTCGTCTGTGGTAACAACCCTACAGGGTTAAGTCTGTGTGGATGGCATGGCGTTTTTTTTTGTTTTTTTTTTTTTTTTTTTGGTTCAGAATGAGATTCTTTTCTTTCATGTGAGTGATATTTTTTGATGCAAGAGTAGAATTAAACAAAACAGCCAGTACCCACTGCTGGTGGTGTTATCGTAGTGGTATGTCTTCAAAGACCAGAGATAACTAAAGTGTGTCCCTTAGGAATGGGTGGCTCTGACTTTGACATTGACGTGGGTAGGAGGAGGTTTAAATTATAGTTCAGCAGTTTGGGGGACCCTCCTTATTCTGCAAAGCTGAAGTCAATGTCTTAACTGTCACACCTTATATTCGAGGTTTGGCCTGTGCTTTTCATTTGCTGCGGATCACATTCTTGGGTGTAAGCTTTGAGTTTCACCACCCATATACATAAAATAATAAAATAGTTAAAAACAGGTGTTAACAAAATAAATCATATTTTAGTGTGTCTGTACTATTAGAGTAGCATGAACATTAAAACACAGTAACTAGTAAAAAAAAAAAAAACAGTGGAATAATTATGAAAGCAGCCAGCACCTACCAAGAACAATGGCAAAAATGATAGTGTGCTTTATATTAACACCTTCATTTGATTGGCAACAAAGAATGTTATGGATGGGACTATTATTGTTCAGATGACTTAGACATGGATAGGTTTAAGAACTTAGCCCGGCAGGGAGTATTTGTGTATAAAAAGTCAAGGTATCTTTTACTGCTGAATGTACATGCTCATTAATATTTAAATCATACTTCAGACACAGTACAGCTCCCTTCCCCTTCCACAAATTTGTAAGGATCTCCATGTCAATACTTCTTCATAAACGTAATTCCTCATAAACAATTCAAAGCGGCTGCCTGATATTTTCCCCACTAGTTAGCTGTTTCCTATCATAAGTCAGAGGTTTATGTCCTTTGCAGGGTTTTGATAGAATGATACTGCTATGGTGGATTTAGATTTGCGTCAGCTGTCAGCATGGCTTTCTCAGGATGGCTTTCTAGTAATGGAATTCCAATTTGCTCTGAGGACATCTTAATGTCAAACTTTTCTAAATGAAAATGCCTACAAGTTACTTTGAAAAAAATAAATGTGTCTACACAGAGACTTCAAATCTTTAAAAGTCAGCTAATGGGCGTACCTATATTCCGGAAGCTTTTATGATGTGATGAGAGTTGGCAGCAGCCACAGCCATGGGGAAGCCATTCACTGAGGCTGGCCTGACCTTTGCTCATTCAGAGGCCACTGCCCTGTCTTTGTATGAAACTCCAGGAGTTAATCCATATGCAGAGTGCCCATTGATTGTGACTAAACTGTGCTCCCAGAGAAGCATTTAAGGCAACACAGCAAGAAGAGAAATCAGGCCAGGGATTACAGAGCACGTGCGGATGCTTACAAAGCTCGGCATGAATTGTTGTTTTTGAACCACAATTCTTTCTTTGTTTGTTTGTTTTTTCATTGGGAATTTTTTTTTAAATTTTACAATATAATTTAATTTTACATATCAGCCATGGATTCCTTTGTTCTTCCCCCCAGCTCACCCCCCATTCCCATCTCCTCCAGGGCAAGACTGCCCCAAGGATTGAGATCAACCTGGTAGACTCAGTCCAGGCAGGTCCAGTCCCCTCCTCCCAGGCTGAGTCCCTGTATAAGCCCCAGGTTTCAAACAGCCAACTCATGCACTGAGCACAGGACCTGGTCCCACTGCCTGGATGCCTCCCAGACAGATCAAGCCAATACACTGTCTCACACATTCAGAGGGCCTGATCCAGTTGGGGGCCCCTCAGCCATTAGTTCATAGTTCACGTGTTTTTATTCATTTGGCTATTTGTCCCTGTGCCTTATCCAACCTTGGTCTCAACAATTCTCGCTCATATAAACCCTCCTCTTTCTCACCAATTGGACTCCCGGAGCTCCACCTGGGGCTTAGCCGTGGATCTGGGCATCCAGTTCCCTCAGTCATTAGATGGGGTTTCTAGCACGACAATTAGGGTGTTTGGCCATCCTATCGTCAGAGTAGGTCAGTTAGGGCTGTCTCTCGGCCATTGCCAGCAGTCTATTGTGGGGGTATCTTTGTGGATTTCTGTGGGCCTCTGTAGCACTTTGCTTCTTCCTATTTTCATGTGGTCTTCATTTACCATGGTCTCCTATTCCTTGTTCTCCCTCTCTGTTCTTGATCCAGCTGGGATCTCCCGCTCCCCTAAGCTCTCTTTCCCTCGACCCTCACCCTTCATTACCCCCACTCACGTCCAGGCTGTTCATGTAGATCTCATCCATTTCTCCATCATTGGGCAATGCCCATGTCTTTCTTGGGGTCCTGTTTTCCAGGTAGCCTCCCTGGTGTTGTGAGTTGGGCTATAGAACTAAACAGAGAATTCTCAACAGAGGAAACTCAAATGGCTGAAAGGCATTTAAGGAATTGCTCAATATCCCTAATTATCAGGGAAATGCAAATTAAAACAACTCTGAGATACCACCTTACGCCTGTCAGAATGGCTAAGATCAAAAACACTGAAGATACCTTATGCTGGAGAGGATGTGGAGCTAGGGGAACTCTCCTCCACTGCTGGTGGGAATGCAAGCTTGTACAACCACTTTGGAAATCAATATGGCGCTTTCTTAGAAAATTGGGAATCAATCTCCCCCAAGATCCAGCTATACTACTCTTGGGCATATACCCAAGGAATGCTCAATCATACCACAAGGGCACTTGCTCAGCTATATTCATATCAGCATTGTTTGTAAAAGCCAGAACCTGGAAACAACCTAGATGCCCTTCAACTGAAGAATGGATAAATAAAATGTGGTACATATACACAATGGAATACTACTCAGCAGAGAAAAACAATGACATCCTGAGGTTTGCAGGCAAATGGATGGATCTAGAAAAAAATCATCCTGAGTGAGGTAACCCAGACTCAGAAAGACAAACATGGTATGTACTCACTCATAAGAGGATACTAGATGTGGAACAAGAATGACTGGACTGCTACTCTGAACCACAATTCTTATTGGTATCTTTAGGACACAACAACGAAAGGACAGAAGAGGTAACACAGTCCCCAAGGAACAGTTATCACGAAGATGGGGATTCCCAGGTGCATTGTGAGGTAAAGGCAAGATGGCTTAACTCAGGGAGCAGAATCCAGTCCTGGTGATGTGAGCGGACCACACCTGGATGGCAGACAGCTCAGATGCTGAAAAGATCTTGGTTATTTTTAATAGCCCATGTGCTGTTGCTGGTTTCTTGGTGAGTGAGTGTGTGTGTGTATGTGTGTGTGTGTGTACAGGTGTGTACCTGTGCTACAATACACGCATGGAGGTGAGGTCAGAATATAACAGGAGGGAGTCAGTTCTCCCCTTCCGTCATGTGAATCCCAGGGATGGAACCCAGGCTAGGGCAGCAAGTGCCTTTCCTGGAGGACCCATCTTGCTGACCTTTCATCCTGACCTCAGCAATTCCAACCCCGAACCCCAGTTTTAGGTGCTGTCCATGTGACTCCTCTCATGCTCGGGTAGAGTCCGTAGAGTTACCATTTTGTTCGTTGTCCTTTCCTGTTCTTCAAAAGGTAGGAAATCTCTCTCTCTCTCTCTCTCTCTCTCTCTCTCTCTCTCTCTCTCTCTCTCTCTCTCTCTCTCTCACACACACACACACACACACACACACACACACACACACACACACACACACTCAAAGGGGGGTAGAGAATTAGCCAATAGGCCCAGGGCCAAGGTGATACTTAAAGCACTGTTGGATGTCCCTCTTTATTCCTTGTCTTCTCCTAGTGTTTTCAGTCTCTGCTGTCTTAGGCAGGCTCTCCCACCTGGGCACAGTCTTGGGCAGGCTCTCTCACCTGGGCACACTCTTGGGCAGGTTTTCCCACCTGGGCACAGTCTTGGGCAGGCTTTGCCACCTGGGCACATTCCTGGGCAGGCTTTCCCACCTGGGCACACTCTTGGGCAGGCTCTCCCACCCGATCACAGTCTTGGGCAGGCTCTCCCACCTGATCACAGGCTTGGGCAGGCTCTCCCACCTGATCACAGGCTTGGGCAGGCTTTCCCACCTGGGCACAGTCTTGGGCAGGCTCTCCTACCTGGGCACATTCCTGGGCTGGCTTTCCCACCTGGGCACAGTCTTGGGTAGGCTCTCCCACCTGGGCTCAAATTTGCCATGACTATTTTCTGAAAAAATGACAGCTAAGTAATCGAATGAGCAAACTCAAGCTAAATGAAATGGCATGTTCCCAGCTCTAGTAGGCTGAAAAATGAAAGTAGGGGATTAAAGACCCAGTGATTACAATGAGAATATATAAATATATAATAGAGTTCAGGATTGACTGGGAGATTAAGTTTCCGCAGCTCTACCTTTCCTTAAATAACACTCAAATGTCCCCTTTTTCAATGCTCCCCCAGGGACGGTAAAAGCTTGTGTAACATTACCTGTTATAAAGAATCTATTTGCCCTTTATTCAGAAGCTTAAATTCTTGACTTTCAAGGACCATTGTGGAAAGAACTCCCCCTTAGCGGGTCTCTGAATACCAAAAAGCCATGGGGTCCCAAATTTGGTTGCACATCTGAATCCCTTCGGGAGCATTATAAAAATGCACCTGGGCCTGGGAATTTATGTGTCTCAAAAGCTCTCCGATTGATTTTGATCCTTGGCCAGCTCTGTGAACTGCTGTAAAGGTGGCTGCTTGGACATTAGCTAAGTAGGTTTCTCTGCCTTCTGTGGATATTCAATAGGTGGCTAACAGCAACTGTACACAGATGCTGTGGCCGTTGCTATGGCATTTCATAGCCAAAGAAATTTGTCTTGGTTTGTGAGTAGCAGAAAGGAAATTCAACATAAGAGTCAGAGCCTTCCTTCTCATCCTGCCTCTCAACTAAATGCTGATGATAGACAGACAGACTAAAACTGAAAACTCACCCTTGTGAACATTTTATGATGTATTTACCAAAATGAAAAAAAAAAGAGCTTTGTCAGATTGTCCACCTTGGTCTGTTCAAGTTGCTGTAACAAAGGACTTTTCACTAGATAGTTTAAAAACAATGCAGATGAACTGGTCACAGCTTGAGAGAGTAGGAAGTCCACAACCAAGGCACCAGGTAAAAGCTTTCCTCCCAGCAGAAGGGAGAGAGACCCCTACAGGCTTGCGCTGTGAGAGCTCTTATTTTCATTATGCAGAAAGAGTCTTAAGACCTACTTATCCTCTCAACATTTTCCCTCCTAATACCGTCCCACTGAGCACAGGTTCCATCAGGAATCTGGGGAACACCAGCCAAGCGAGGGACAGACCCTGGCACATCTCAAAGGTGGTGTCCAGTGTTGGCAGCCTCTCCTCCGTTTTAGGGTAGCTGATGTGTTCTTATGTTTGAACCAGAGCTATGAATCCTGGAGACATATTTCTTGTGGCAACACACTGGGGTCTTTGTATGATTTTTAACAATGGGGTGCCCAGATCCTCTCACTAAGAGAAGAGCTAAGGATTCTAAAATGGTGATGGCGGTCCTGCCTGAGGCCAGATCTTCAAGACACCTTCCAGCCTTAGAAGCCCCAAGCTAATCATCAACTACAGATAAGAATGTTGATAGGCAGTTTGCTTTCCAAGATGAATATTGGATTTGGGGAGCTGCCAAAGTATCATTATAATCCACTCTCCCAAGGGTAACCCCACATTTTAGAAAGACCTTTCTTGCCTAGGAGCTGAATTCAGAGTATGTGAAGTCTCTGTAGTGCTGAGGTTTTTCCCCAGAGTGGAGTCTTATTATAGTCCAGGAAGAGGCATCTATAAGTAAATGTTTGTTGTGGGTAATTGAAGCAGTGGGTTTGCCCTTGTGGTTTTTCTCTTGTTACTAAAAATTAAATTGATATGTAGTTAAGCGGAAAGCAATCTAGTTTGAAAGAAAGTAGCAACCTGACCCTAACTAGGACCTTGGCTTGAATATGTCGAATAACTTACTTTTACCTTAACTTTTCTAGCCCAGAAAAGCTAGTTCTGGATTTTAACATAAGAAGATATATATATATATATATATATATATATATATATATATATATATATATATCGTTATTATGAAATTGTAAACAACGATTATTGTGAAGAAACTCCTTTGTCTGGAATGGGTTAAAATGGAGGCACTAGTATGATATGGCAAGTGCTACCTTGAAATGCTGAGTATGTATTTCGGAAAGACTGGTGAAAGGGAAAATGCTTTTAAAAACTGGAATGCCTGGTTTAATCCAAGCACTTCAGTGATTTACCATAGGTATGGTCCAAATAATCTTCATCATCATTCATTATTTTGCAGTCTTTTGTTTGTTTTGTTGAGACAGGGTTTCACGTAACCCATGCTGGTCTGGAGTTTGCTGTGTAACACAGGCTGGTCTTGAACTACTGACCCTTCTGCTTCTGCCTCCCAAGCGCCAGGATTAGAGGAGTAAACACCATGCCTGGCTCACTTGCTGCATTACAGAATCAGACGTCATTTCTGATCGTACATCTTATGGGTCTTTAGTTTCCTTTAGAAACTTCATTCTTTCTATTCACAACACTGTGAAGTATTGCTAAAATGCAATTCACAACTATATTCTGGTAATTTTGCCGACAATTCAGGAGATACTTGTCTATCTTTTTTTTTCCAGTTTATATAAGTAGTTTGTAAAACTTTTAGGAAGTTTAATAACTGGAAACTCACACTTTTTTTTTAATTCGAGTAAAATCACAGCTTTGATTCCCAAGAGAGAGAAAGAATAGTTTCAATATGGGAGTCGATAGTATTTGTACTAGAAAATGAAGTCATAGATGAATATGTATGTAATTAGATGACTAAAGCCTCTACCTGCCCAAGATGTTCCCAGTTATATCGTTGGCACAAAAGTTACAAAGTGTTGAAAGGCAGTTGCATTGTGATAAGTATAATCAACACATTTTCTGCAGCTGAGGGCCTGTTCATGGGCAGCATTGAAAGAGAAATAAAGTGACATCATGTCTGGGAAGGATTTCTTCATAGCAGCGGGCTCAAGTCCATGATTTGTGGTTTTCCAAGCTCTCAATTTCTTCAGGGAGGCCTGTTGACAGCTAGGTTCTCTCACCACCGAAGTCTGAGTGGGTGGTACCTGCTCAGCGGGACCAGGATCTCTCTGTTATCCTCACTGACCAGAAGGGGTGGAGCATGTTGCCTTGACTCCAAGCGTCCTTCTACAGACTTCGTCCTTGCTGCTCCTGGGATTTCTGCTGGCTTTTGCTAAGCCCTGAAAGCGCAGGATGAGATGACTTTAAAGGTCACTGATGACGGGATCCAATCTTCCATTCTACGAGAGTGAAATGGAGCTTCCTGCTGGGCCAGGTGTGTCCTGAATAAACAACACACCTGTCATTTCACATAAAGTTCTAGTCTGGGATCATCCCCACTTAAAAGTTAATTGTTCTTTAGGAAAATTGTAGAGGATACAAAACTGGGTGTGGTGGTGGCACATGCCTTTAATCCCAGCACTCAGAAGGCAGAGGCAGGAGGATCTCTGTGAGTTCCAGGCCAGCCTGGTCTACAGAGCGAGTTCCAGGATAGTCAGGGGTACAGAGAAAACCTGTCTCAAAATAAAAAGGAAAAACAAAACAAAAAACAAAGTGAGATTCTCAAAAGGGGGGGGATTATTAAAAACCGCCTATATGGCATCAATCATTCTAATGGCTGATAATAAACCAATTTCAAATATGTAGATTTTTGTTGTGATTACTTTCAAAGTCAGAGTGCTGCTAATCAACATTGAAAGAGTGAAACACATGTGTTTGAAAATGCTTCTTAACCATCATATATCAAATGCCCATCTGGGCTATCTCTAGTCATATGTTAAGTATTTAGCCACTGTCTACCTGGAGGGGTGAGCTCTGGTATCTCTCATGTCTTCCCATGCCCATGGTATAAATATTCTCACCCCACCTAATTTCAAGCTAATTGTTGCATGTGGAATTGGGACAAAATATGCACCATTTGGCTCCTAGGAGCTGGCACCAGCCAGCTTAATATATCAAGTGGCAAATTCAAAAACCACAGAGTCATAAACAGGGAAACGCCTGTTGCCCAGGTAAGGCCAGGTGTGGCCAGCAATTCCAGACAGACCTCTTGATATCTGAACATTATGAGAAAGAACTTCCATAGGACAAAACTACGCTAAGGTCAAGTTGCAGCTCCTTGATAAGGCTTTGTCTTGGCTGAGAAAGGAGGGTCCTTCAGCGTTGTATCTGTTTTCATCTGAAACTACATATGTAGGGCATTCTCCTGCATGGAATTAGAGGACACTCACAGACTGCTCAGTGACTTGATGCACATGTGAACCCCACGTGAACGGCAAATGTGCTGCTGTTCCACTCCTGAAGGAAGCCAGCTGCAGAGAGAGCCCTGCTCACCCCGTTTCTTAGAACGGGGGATAAGACATGTGAGTTAGGACTCAGTTCCTGTAGGCTGTGTGTGATGCAACCTGGGACCTTCTCTCTCTCCTTGCCCTGTTCTTCTTTTTAAATATTCTTTGATTGTTTTGGGTGTATGGATGTTTTCTCTGCATGTAGGTGTGTCTGTGTGTGCTGTGTATGCAGTGCCCATGGAAGCCAGGAGAGAGCATAAGGTCCCCTGGGATTTTATGGAGTTACAGGAGATGATGAGCCACCATATGGGTTTAGGGGTTCAACCTGAGTCCCCAGGAAGAGCAGCCAGGGCTCTGAATCATCGAGACATTTCTACAGCCCCTCTTTGTTCCTTGTGGTCCTGCATGCAGCACAGTCAAATTCATTCTGGCTCTTGTACGATCCAATTGATCTTTATTTGTATAAGCATAGCTAAAGCGTTGCCGAGGCCCCAATTCTGACAAGAAAGAGAAGCTAGTCATGGTGACACAGCGTCACGAAAGTATTTACTTGTTTTCTCTCTCTCTCTCTCTCTCTCTCATTTGTTTTTTGTTTTTTGAGACAGGGTTTCTCTGTGTAGCTTTGTGCCTTTCCTGGAACTCACCTGGTAGCCCAGGCTGGCCTCGAACTCACAGAGATCTGTCTGCCTCTGCCTCCCGAGTGCTGGGATTAAAGGCTTGCGCCACCACCGCCCGGCCACTTGTTTTCTCTTGTCTGCTACAATCAAGCTACATATAAGGCCCACACCTCTCCTGAGTGCTGGTGTGTTCTCAAAATAGCTCACCCTCAGGGTGAGAGCCCTCTTCCCTTCATCTCTAGGTTAGCTTTGAAAGCCTTCTTTAGAAAAACAAATTTCACTGTACATGTTTAAGGCACAAAACTTGAAAGTATAAAGATTTATATCTATACTATGTATGGTATTTGTACATAATAAAATAATTTCTTTAAATAATTGTTATGTGTTTTGTTTATGTGTGTGTGTCTATAAACATGTCATGTAAGTGATTGTGGCTGTTTGAATGTAGTTGGCCCCCATAATCTCAGGAAGTGACACTATTAGGAGGTGTGGCTTTGTTGGGGTGGGTATGGCCTGATTGGAGGAAGTGCGTTACTATGGGAGCAGGCTTTGAGGATTCCTCTGCTCAGGATACCATTCAGTGTCTCGGTCAACTTCCTATTGCCTACAAGATATAGGACTCTCAGCTACTTCTCCAGCACCACATCTGCCTGCACATGGCCATGCTCCCTGCCATGATGATAATGGACTGAACCTCTGAACTATAAGCCACCCCAATTAAATGTTTTCCTTTGTAAGAGTTGCCATGGTCATGGTGTCTCTTCACAGCCATAGAAAACCCTAACTGAGACCGAGTGTGGGTGCCCTCAGAGACTATCAGCTGGTTGTGAGCCTTCTGGTACTGGTTCTCAGGAAGAGCAGGAAGTGTTCTTGCCTGCCAGGCCATCTCTCTGGCCCCTAGTCAAGCTGGTTCTACAATGGAACAAATGAATCCCCTCACGGCGTCACCTCGCTCTCCATTCCACTCCCTGCCTATGGCAAACGCCGAAGCAGTTTTTGAGTAACTTCCTCTGTTTCTCTGCTTTCTTTTACTGTCTCCTTTTCTTTATGCCCCTCTGACCCCTAAGCTCCAGCTCCACAGCCTGCTTCAGTTCTTTTCATGAAGAATTCAAGAAAGAAAGAAAGAGAGAAAGAGAGAAAAAGAAAGAAAGAAAGAGAGAGAGAAAAGAGAAAGAAAGAAAAAGAAAGAAAGAAAGAAAGAGAGAGAGAAAGAAAGAAAGAAAGAAAGAAAGAAAGAAAGAAAGAAAGAAAGAAAGAGAGAGAGAGAAAGAAAGAGAGAAAGGAAAAGAAAATGAATTCTAATTGAAATAGAAATACAGGAAATTCCAAAGTTAAGCTTCAGCTGGCAGAGCTGACTGGGCCTGCCATGTGTTGTGAGTTGGGCTTTTCTGATGTCCTGACTGTGTTAGGAGGAGGTGTCCAGACGTCCTGCACGAGGCGAAACAGTGTCTCAGGTTTCAGCTGTGCTTGTTTGCTTATTTGTTTTTGATGCTCTTGGTAATCGTTCTCTTGAAAAGGTCCCATTAGAGTCATCCTACTTCAGGTCTATTCTGACCCTTATATGGTTAAACTCTTCCCTGACCACGATGGCCATCTGGGGGTCTTAGAAGGCTTGTGATCTGACATGTATTACAGTGTGCAGAGGAGGCAGAGGCAGCAAATACTCCCCCCCCCCCTCCCCAGGAACATGTCATGTACAGCCTTCCAGCACAGAAGCTAGTCTGTGCCTATGGCTTCTACCTGGTCAACACAAAAAGAAGGGTGCCTTATTTTAGGGGTACTGTTTGCTTGACCTAAGGTTTTTTCAAGGCTCATGTGTACACACCTTGTAAAACCCACCTTTAGCAAGGGGTCCTGTTGAGTTGTGTTAACTAGGATCCCCCCACTCTCTGTATCTCTGTATTACCTTTAATACAAAATTGGGCTCCTATTCCTCCATCACCCCCTAGTGATGTCTGGTTAGATGCCCTGTCTTTAGTCTTCCATCTTCAGTAAGTACCTTCTTAGCACACATCTGAAATCCCAGCACTTGGGAAGCAGAGACAGGATAATCAGTAGTTCAAGGCTAGGGCAGGCTACAATGCTAAAACCCTGTCAGATGAGACAGACAGACAGACAGATGATAGATAGATAGATGATAGATAGATTAATAGATAATGAGATAGATAGATAGATAGATAGATAGATAGATAGATAGATAGATAGATAGATAGATACATCGATGATAGAGAGATATGATAGATGGATAGATTGATGCATAGGTAGATGATGGATGGATGAATGGATGGATGGACAGATATGTAGATGATGGATGTATGGATGGACTGATAGATATATGGTAGGTTGGTAGATGATAGATGGGTATATGCTAGATAGATGAATGGATGAATAGATGGATGGACGAATGGATAGATGATTGGTTATATCATATATTATTATATAACAAATATGTATTATATTATATCATGTTGGGTTGGGTTTATGACAGAAATGGCCATAAACTTCCACCTGTCTCTGCTGCATTGGGAGCTGAAGCCAGCAACACTGAACTCTGTCCCCCATGGTGGCAGGAGTGCCACCCTTACTCACACCTGTTCCTAGCACTGCAGCTGCTGCTGTCCAGCTCTGGTCCCTCAGGACAAGCTCCATCTGGCAGCAGAAGAAGCGGGAGGTGAGATCAGGAGGAAGTAATAATCTCCAGTTTCCAGAAAGGCGAACTAAGTAAGAGCTGAATGTTATTTGGTGTACTTTAAAATGGCTGCTCTCCCCTGACCCATCCATGGCTCTTCCTTTACTGGGTCTTACCTCTTTAAAAATAAGTTGCTTTTGCTGCTCAGAATAATATTTATTGGTAAATATGAACATTTAATTTCCTAATTTCCTGCAATTAAAAGTAAAGCATCTGCAAGTGACTAGGTCATTAAATCTCCAACATGGCTCCTGTCCACTGACTCCACCCATCTTGCCTGGGTTGTCCTTCTTAATCCAGAGCAGTGCAAACCTGCCAGTGAATGTGCAGGCCATATCCATGCTATGGGCTTCGCTGTCTGAAATCACATCTGTAATGTATAGTGACTTTATGGTAATGATGAGATTCTAGATGAAACTTCGCACCGCCATGTAGTAAAGTAAATACAGTATGGTCAGACCCTGTGGTGTATCCCAACCCTTCATGAGCTGACCCAATCTTTCATTTCTAGCCTGACCACCTGGCTTTCATTATTGGACACCCCCCCCCCCCAAACCTGTGCCTCAGAATATGCACAGCTGGGTCTTCAAACACATTGCGCAGGGCTCTCTTCCTGATGTCTGCACAGTCTTTTCCTTTGGCTGAATTCTTCTCCTCTCCTCCTTCTTGATATAAATGGAACTTTCCAGGAAGCCAGATCAAATTTCTTTTTATCGTGTGTACTGGTTTACCCTGAGAGTGTTGGGGAGAACTCGAGGACTCGCTAAGCAGGTGTTCTATGGCTTTCTCTTTTAGGGCTAGACAGAATTGTTCTGAAGAGTGTTTATTGAGAAGCCAAGATGAGTGTGGAAAGCAGTAACACACAATGGCAAGAGACAGTCTAGCAGATTTGAATAGTGTTATTGTATTAATATGGAAAATAAGTGAGTAGTAATTAAAGTAAGGTTTTTTGTTTGTTTGGTTTTTTTTTTTGTTTTGTTTTTTTGTTTTTGTTTTTTCGAGACAGAGTTTCTCTGTGTAGCTTTGTGCCTTTCCTGGAACTCACTTGGTAGCCCAGACTGGCCTCAAACTCACAGAGATCCGCCCGGCTCTGCCTCCCGAGTGCTGGGATTAAAGGCGTGCGCCACCACCGCCCGGCTAAAGTAAGTTTTTAAAAGGCTTAGAAATGTCTGTTGAAATAAACACAGAAACCTATGGTTGTGGAGAGTCAGGCATGAAAACGACCTGAGTTCTCCCAGAGCTAATCTGTAAGTTCATTCTATCTAGGTTAGAGTTTCAAAACTGCCCTTCAGAGAAACTGGCAAACTGAACCTATTATGGGAGAGAAATATTCAAGAAATGTACAATCTCTAAGATATGTAGAAGGAAAGGAGAAATGTGTCTTCACTTGATTATCTAAACCTGCAGAAAACTGCTCTGGAAATGGACCACGCATAGGTCAAAATTCGATATCCGGCAGATGCAGTCTTTCAAATTAATGGAAAAGTCGTGGTACAGTTCTGCTTTGAAAAACAAAACTGGCTTTTCTTTGTGCTTCCCACCGTTATGAAAAGATATGAAAAACTTGCAACAAGGTTACACAGTAATAGCCTTCATACAGCAAGATAGTAAAAGTGCTTTTTATAAGAAAATAAATAAAAATCGACTCTAAAATAAACCACAAACAAAACAAGAAGGAAGAGAGGAAGAAAGGAAGGAAGGGAGGAAGGCAGGAAAGAAAAACACATCCACACATAAAACCTTCCTTGGTCCTCTGTTCTGCTTCGTGACTAGATGGTCCTTTTGGACATCCAGTGTGGTTCCCAGAGTCCCGAGCCATTGAAGGATTCACACATGGATGCACATACATGTGATTTTACATGGGAGACTTGTCTGGGGAGATCAATAATAGGACTTTATAGCTTTAAATAGTTCAAACAATGATCTCAGGGTTGAGAAAATAATTCTCAGACTTCTTAAATGTCCTGGCATGCATTCTCATATTAAGCTAATCAGGTGGTTGTAATTACTGGAAAGAGTCTGCCTATGACTAGTTATTCAATTGGAATAATTGTGGGCAACTAGGCAAGCAGCCATCCAGTGATTCCCCTGTTGAGGGATCATAAAGGCCTGAATGGCTGAGCCATGCACATTATCCTCAAGTGTGTTTGAACCCAGTGTCCATGTTGTACTCTGCCCAGGCTCTAGGTCCTTATCACATCTAGGCATCCTGAAGTTTTCAGATAATTGCTTCAGTCCCTAACTTTACAATTAGCATATAGTTGACTTTTGTTGTAGAAAATGTTAGAACCTCTCTTGTTTATTTGTGGGCCTGATTGACAGTGTCAAAACGGATTCTATTCAAGGGCTGGAGCTGCCAATTCACTTCTGAAGGTGATGAGCATCACATTATTCACTGGAACTATTTAGTATTTTTGTACACAAAATAGTATCATATATATCCATCCATCAAAATTTAAGTCAGCAGACCAGTGGTGGTAGCATACGCCTTTAATCCCAGCTGGGATTAAAGCAGAGGCAGGTGGATTTCTGTGAGTTTGAGGACAGCCTGATCTACAAAGCGAGTTCCAGGTCAGCCAGGGCTGTTACACAGAGAGACCCTGTCTTGAAAAAAAAAATTAAGTCAGAGATTTTTAACTATAGTTAGTTTGAAATCATTTAAACCATTGAGAGGGGTCAATGAACGACTTTACAATTTGACTTCTTTTGTGTGGGATGAGAAGTAGTCCTATATCTTCATTCTGTAAGGTCCACAGCAGAATCAGCAGAAGTTAAAACTTGGCAGCGTGTGTCTTGAGACGTTACAAAGAACACCCATTTTTAAAGCCATTGAGTGACTTCATTCTCTTTCTCTTTTCCTTTCCATCTGTAATGCCATCTCATCGGGCCGAACTTTCACATCACAGTGCTCGTGACCGGGTGGTTGGTGGAAAGAGTGGGGACTTTGGAACCGCGTCTAAACTTCAGAGCCTTGAACTGCCACCCCCTAGTTTACTTGGCTTGTGGCCGAATGTCTTCACCTCCTCTATGACAATGACAGGCACATTTTATACATGACCTAATATTACCTGTGTGTGTACCCAGGCTTTTGTATGCTTGTGCTCATGATGCAGTGGTGCCCTATAAAAGACCTGTGTCTTCAGTAGAGTTCATAACACACCAGTGTGCTCATGTGTTCTCAGGGCTGGACTTCAGCTTTAAAAAAAAAACAAGCTTTTCCTGTTTCACCTTCTTTCCTTGACCCTCAGTGGAATGATTTGCAGAAGTAGCCCTCCTCTAAAAGTTCATTTAATTGAAACCTTGAGTCCTTTTCAAAATACAGGAGCAGGGATTAAAGATTCAAACTGTAATTTTTGTTTGCATGTAACAAGTCTATGCAAATTCATTTTCAAAATAAAATGTGATGCGGTACTGTATTTCCTTTCCCAACAAAACCCAAATCAGTGTTTAACCCTGAGGTTGCCAGCTGCCATGTGTCTGTCTGGCCATCGGGGGTGGGGGGGAGTAGTCAAATGACAAAGAGGTCTAATATACAGAGCGGCTGTGGCCAGAGCCTCAGTCACCTGAGCACGTACACGCTCATGACCTTCAGCCTTTTCATTCGCAATCATCCCATTTCAGAACCAGGAAGAAGGAAAAGGTTGGGGAGCGGCTTTCACTGCGGTGGTTTGTACCCATCAGGAGAAAACAGCATCGCCGAGGACAGTTCAAGTTCTTCCTGTGCAGGCTCCGTGCTACCTGTGGAAATAGATTTATTTGTCCCACAAAAGCAAAGGATTGGAATGGGAACACAGGGCAGGGCAGGAAGAAAATAATTCAGTGTGAGGTGCTGTAAGGCAGAGGGAAACTGAACTTTAAAGCTAACCAAAGCGATGGGAATTTGCATTTGCCCCAGTTTAGTGTCCAGAGCCTGTAGCCTTTGTAAAGGCTGTAAGCAAGGGTGCTTGATGAACTGCCAGTGCTTTTAAATTTTCTTTCTAGTGTAAGAACCTCGGGGACATGAACTCCTGCCACCAGAGCTGATCTGTGGAAGGGCCAGCGACTTCCTTGGCCCAAGTCATACCTCATCAAGGGTGTTTCGGTGCCAAGCTCTAGGGGCTGAATATGTGGGAAGAGCCCCGTCATCCTGTGTGTGGACCAACCCCAAGGGCAGTAGCAGTCTCAGACCTTCCTAAAGCAGAGATATGTACATGCTTATATAGGTCAGACTGTGTTCCTTAGGTAAGCCATACATGTGAAAAATAGTCTTCCAACTGCTGGCCTTTAGCCTTCTAGGGAAAAATATTCATCTTCAAAACACACCTTCTATAGGACAGAAATGAATACTAGCAGTCTAGAATAACACACGTCATCCAGTCATTCATTCAACAGCTATTTTTATTATTTATTTATCTATCTTTTGGTTTTTCAAGACAGGGTTTCTTTGTGTAACCCAGGCTGTCCTGGAACTCACTTTATAGAGCAGGCTGGCCTTGAACTCCGAGATCTGCCGGCCCCTGCCTCCTGAGTGCTGGGATTAAAGGCGTGCACCACCACTCCCAGCAAATATTATTTCTCTATGTATTTTATGTATGTAAGTGCTCTGTCTACATATACACCTGCATGCCAGAAGAAGTCATTGTTTCCCATTATTGGTCGTCATGTAGGTGCTGGGAATTGAACTCAGGAACTCTGGAAGAGCAGCCAGGGCTCTTAACCATTGAGCCATCTCCCCAGCCCCCTCAACAGTGATCCTCCCTCACTCCTTTTTTTTTTTAATTTAATTTTTATTTTTTTTAATTTTTAAATTTAATTTGTTTTTTTTGTGTGTGTGTGTGCCTATATGTGTATGCATGAACACATGTGGGTGGTTGTTCGTGCATGTCCTGGTGACACATGGGATACATGGGAAGAGGGAACATCAGCTGAAGAATTGCCTGGATCAGTGTGGCTTCTGAGCAAGTCTGAGGGGCAATTTCTCAATTGCTAATTGAGTTAGGAGGGCCCAGCCCACTGCGGGAGGTGCCATTCCTTACACAGGTGGGCCTGGGCAGCAGAAGAAATGTAGCTGAGCAAACCTAGGGGAACAATCCAATCAGTCCCTCCTCTTATGTAGTTTCTAGTTCCTGTCTTGAGTTCCTGCCCAGGATTCCCTGGATGATGATGTGCCATAGCTTGTGAGGTGAAATGAACCCTTTTCTTCCCAGGTTGCTTTTGTGAGAAGTGTTCTTATCACAGCACAGCAAGCAAGCTAGGACAATGCGTGTGCCTGTGCACCCCTGTATGAGTGCGTATGGAAGCTGGGGGTCAGTCCGTGGTGATCTTCAGGAACTGTCCACCTTGGTTTTTGAGACAGGGTCTCTCACTGGGATGGTTCTCCCAGCAAGTTAGGCTGGTGGACCAGCTGGCCCCAGAGATGCATCTCCACCCCCAGAGCCCCACCACCACATTCACCTTTTTATGTGGGTGTTGGGGAATCTAATACAGGTTTTCATGTTTGCACAGCGAGAGCTTTTCCAACCCAGCCACCCCCAGAGCTCCCTCAACAATCATTTTTGCATTTTTCCTCTCCACCATGCATTGTACTCAAGCACTGAATTAGCAAGCCCATTACAGAGTTGATTGTTTAGCAGAAGAAAATGGAAACCAATAACTATAATAATAATAATAATAATAATAATAATAATAAACAACTATAATAATAATATTGCTAATACTTTGTTGGCAGCAGCAATATACAGGCATTATAATAAGGAAACATAGGTTATAGCCAGAGCACCTAAATCAACCTACGAGGGCAAAGACATTTTGATTAGAAAAAATAAGACCCCCTCACCCTCACACCCCTGCTCAGGCATTTGAAGCTTTTAAAGGGCAGAGGACCTTAGAGGATTCATTTCTAGAAAATACAAAGGGTTAGGCGTGAGGTCATACAAAATGAAGGTAGGGCTGCACCTGTTATTGGGTGGGAACCTCCACGAGGCGTATGTTCATTAAACAGGCGGAGAACATACTGGGTGCCCTGGAAATGTGTGTGGGCTTGAACATATATTGGCAAGCAGATGGCTCTCAGGGCCTTGAGAACTCTGGATACTCGGAGGTCATTGGTTCATGGCTGGGCAGGCAACAAGGAACTGACTGACCTCGCCAGGTTCAAAGTGGCCAGGGGATAGAGTTCCTGAATGTTCTCCCCGCTGGCAGTGTGCCTCTCTCTGCTCTACTTGTCCATGCCTGGACTTGCAATCCGGGTAGACTTTGACTCAGCAAACACCACCCTGTCTTCCCACAGGGGATTGTCTCCCTGAGCTGTCGTTCTGCCTCGTGAACCCCGAGTCTTTGAGGCTTGTAATTCATTGGACACGTGCAGAAAACTTTCTTTCTAAACTCAGTCGCTCAAAATGACGCTCTGGGCTCACTGAGATAATTGAAAATGACAACATAGAGAGATATGCTGGGTTTTTTTTTTTTGTTGTTGTTGTTTGGTTTTGCTTTGTCTTTTGAGACAAAGTCTCTCTATTGTGCAGCTGGCATGGAACTTGCGTGGCACAGGCTGGCTTCAAACTTACAATCCTCCTGCCTCAGACTCCCAAGAACTGTGACTTTTGGATCAGTCCTACCGTGACAGCTGGGAACTCTTCTCTCCTTGTTTGTTTGCCTGGGAAATTTTACGCAGGGCCTTGCAGGTCTAAGGATGTGTTCTACCACTGAGTTATAATCTTAGCTCCATGAGGGGAAGATATTTAAAATATGTACCAGCACAAAACAACTCGCTTATTGAGTTCCAGACACGAGTAAAATTAATAAGATACTCTTTACAAGTTACTCCCATTCCAACACCATTTTCAAGTTGAAAGGTATCTTGTAAGTCATTAGGTTGTCATGGAAGATGGTCAGACACTCTTTGTTAATGGCCAGTTCACCCCTGCTTTACAGGTGGGTGTTGTTTGTTTTTGCTCTTTTGGGGGGCTCACCACCAGCTCCCAAATAAACCACACACACACACACACACACAGAGGCTTATTATTCATTATGAATGCCTGGCCTTAGCTTAGCTTAGTTTCTAGCCAGCTTTCCTTAACTTAAATGATCCCGTCTACCTTTTGCCTCTGGGCTTCTCCCATTCTCTTACTTTTCTAAGTCTTACTCTTATTCTGTGGCTTGCTGTGTAGCTGGGTGGCTGGCCCCTGGAGTCCTCCCCCTCCTCTGGCTGCTTCTCCTTCTCACTGCTCCATCTCCTTTCTTCTTCGCTCCCAGATTTCTCCTTCTATTTATTATCTCTGCCTGCCAGCCCCGCCTATCCTTTCTCCTGCCTCCCTATTGGCTGTTCAGATCTTTATTAGCCCATCAGGTGTTTTAGACAGGCACAGTAACACAGCTTCACAGAGTTAAACAAATGCAACATAAACAGAAGTAACACACCTTAAATAATATTCTACTACAGGTGGGCCATGTATTTCCTGAAGACCAAAGCATATGCATAATGAACAGCTTTCCAGTTCTTTATATATGTAGAGATTGAAGAAAATAAAGTGGCCAGAAGCCACCATGCTACAGGAATGTCCTAGTTCTTCAAGTTGAACATGCTCATCAAGTAGTCTTCAAATGGGACAGAATTTAGATATTTTGAAATTCTACTCTAAATGTTAAGCCAGATTTAGGGCTTGTCTTAGTTAGGCTTTCTAATTGCTTCAGTGAAACACCATGACTAAAAGCAACTTGGGAAGAAAAGGCTTTGTTTAGCTTACACTTCCATATCACTGTTTGTCACGGAAGGAAGTCAGGACAGGAACTCAAGCAGGGCAGGAACCTGGAGACAGGAGCTGATGTAAAAGTCATGGAGGGGCACTGCTTACTGGCTTGTTCATCATGGCTTGCTCAGCCTGCTTTCTTACAGAACGCAGGACCACCAGCCCAGGGATGGTACCACCCATAATGGTCTGGACATTCCCCAATCTATCACTAATTAAGAAATATCCTACAGGCTTGCCTACAGCCTGATATTATGGAGGCATTTTCTTTTCTTTTCTTTTTTTTGGAGGGGGGTCAGTAGGGGAAGCTTTCAAGACTAGATTTCTCTGTGTAGCTTTGGCTTTCCTGGATCTCACTCTGTAGACCAGGCTGGCCTTGAACTCAGAGATCCACCTGCCTCTGCCTCCCAAGTGCTGGGATTAAAGGCACGCGCCATCGCCACCACCCAGCAGTGGAGGCATTTTCGTAACTGAGGTTCCCTTTTCTCAGATGACTTTAGCTTGTGTCAAGTTGATATAAAACTGTTCAGCGCAATTGACCCCTTGTCAGCTTGACACACTGACACATCACCACTAAGTCACAACCTCTCCTTTCTCATTAATGCCCAAGGCCTCACATTAAAACCATATTTACTTTAAAAGTCCCACAGTCTTTACAAGTTCAAACATATTAAAAATTCAGTCTCTTTAAAATATTCAATCTCTTTCAAAAATCCAAAATCCTTTTAGAAGTCCAAAGTCTCTCAGCTGTGAGCTCCCGTAAAAAAGAAAAATTAAGTTAAATACTTCAAGAGGGAATAACCAGGGCACAGTCACAATCTGAACAAAACCAAACCAAACCCCAATGGTGTAAATAACTCAGCATTCAGTGTCTGGGATTCACTCATGGTCTTCTTCGCCCCTCCAAAGGGCTAGTGCCATTTCTGTGTCTCCTCTTTCTACAGCACGCACAGCTTGTATTTTAGGCTCTGGCAGGCTCCACTCCACTGTTGCTGCTCTTCTTGGTGATTAATCCACAGTGTTGCCATCTCCAACTGCATCAGCTGGGGTCTCTGCTGCAACTGGGCCGTGCTTTCACCGGTAGCCTCTCCTGGGCTCTCTTCACGGTGCCAAACTCAACTTCCCTTCATGAATCCTTGGATTTCAACTGCCACTGAGGCTGCCCTTTCTCCAGTGGCCTCTCCTGGCCTCTCACAGGGCCAATCCTCATGCTGTTTTTCATGCCCTCATGCTTTCAAAACCAGTGCCACCTAGATGACTCTTACACGACCAAGTTCAGATGCCAGCGTGAGGTACAACCTTGGCTGCCTCTGGAACACAACTTCTGTGTGCTAACTCTGATGAAACTCTGCCCAGAAGGTTTCACCTCAGTGATACTGGTCTTTTCTTAATCATCATTAATGTCTTAGCTCCAGCTGACCAGCATTAATTGTCCCAGCAAAGCAAAGGTTTTACTTCAGTGGTTCCTGGTCTTTCATTAATCACAGCTGATTCTTCAGTGCCAGCTACCAGAACCACAGATCCACCACACAAAAGGCCCGGTAGAGTCTTTGCTTCCCTCTGAAACATCACAAGCCAGACCTCCATTCTCTACTATGTTCTCAACATTCTTGTCTTCCAAGCTCCTACAGAACAGCTCACTGAGCTTTCAAAAGTCAATGGCTTTTCTAGCCTTAAGTTCCAAATTTCTTCCACAATCCTCCCCCAAACAACATGGTTGGGTCTGCAAAGATGCATTTAGTCCAACTTCAAAAGTCTCCATAGTGTACCACAGTCTCAACGCCATTTAAAAGTCTGAAGCCTAAAGGCTCTTCTGAGACTCAGGGCAATCTCTTGACTATAATCTCCTGTAAAATAAAATTGAAAAGCAAATCACATACTTCCAACATACAATGACACAGAAAATACATGGCCATTCCAAGAGGGTGGAAAGGGAGCATAGTGAGGAAATACTGGACTAAAGCAAGATGTAAAATCAGCTGGGAAACTCCAAATTCTGCATCTCCAGGTCTGATGTCAAAACACTCTTCAGATCTCCAACTCCATTCAGCTTTGTTGACTGCAACACACTTCTCTCTCTTGGGCTGGTTCCACTCCCTGTTAGCAGCTCTTCTTGGCAGGTATCTGACAACTCTGGCATCTACAACATTTCAGGGTCTTCAAGGCAATCCAGGTTTCACCTTCATAGCTTTGTGCAAACACTTCTCTGTGCCTCCATGCAGGGACAGCCCTGAAACACACCTGGGTTCAGCAGCTGTCCTTAGCCATGGAGGGAGATTCCACAACCCCTTTCTTGTATCCTTGACTCTAAAGCCAGAACCATGTGGCTGAAGCTGCCAAGTTCTTCTGCTTGCTGGGGCTGGAACATGGCCTCCTTATTCAATTACATCTTCACCAGCTTTCTGTTTATGATCGTTTCCTTCAATAACTAAGCTTGTATGTTCTAGAACTTGCTCTGTTATTGGAGAAATTATTTTGGCCACTCCACGTAGTTAAAAGGATATTTATTTAATGGCATAACTCACAAATTAAGTAATGGGTAGGTCACAGGGTCTGGGGAAGGTGTATTGCAATCCAGCGGTGTTCTCTGGAGCTCTGCACAGTCCACCTTTCACTGTTCAGCGTCCAGGCACCGAGCGAGGGCACAGAGAGAGCGCTGGCCCATTCAGCTCTCGGGTCCCCAGGCGCCTCCCCTCGCTCCGCCTCGTAGGCGTGACAGTTGCCAGAGTCTCAATGGGGGTTGGAACTTCCAGATCCAAGCTGGAATGGCTACCCACTACAGCTCTGTAGACCAAACTCAGAGATTCACCTGCCTCTGCCTTCTGAGTGCTGGAATTAAAGGCATATGCCACTATGCCTGGTCCTAAGCTTTTCTTTAATTTCCTGTTTCACAAGTTGGAAGCTTAGCTGGGTGAGTCTTGCCCTGAGGTCACCACTCCCTTTATTCCATTTAGCATCAGGCTTTTCTTTAAACTTTGTTTCTCCCTGAGCACTGGACATCACCACACTACACATCTTGGTGCTTGTTTTCTCCTCAAACTGTACGTGTCATGCTTTACCTTGCTCAGCATATTTATTTGTTGCTCAATGTCTTCCTTTTCATTATAGATCTGCATAAGGGTAGCCACTAAGAATCCCATGAAACCGTCAATGCTATGCTGTTTTGACATCTCTGCCAACATCATTAATCTAAAACTCTTCAATCTAACCTCAGGCTGATTTTTCAGACAAGGGCAAAACCCAGCCATATGCTTTGCTAAAATATTTCCTAGGGTGGGATACCTTGCTTAGCCTTGAAACAAGGGTTGGTCCTGCCTCAAAGTTAGTATGCCAGACTTTGTTGACTCCCCAAGGGAGGCCTACTCTCTCTGAGGAGTGGATGGTGGGGGGTGGGGTGGGGGGTGAGGTGGGAGGGCAGAAGGGGATGGAGGGGAAAATGGGATGGGTATGTAAAATGAAAAAAAAACACTTTTTTAAAATAAATAATTTTTTTTTCAAAGCAGGGGTTCTCTGTGTAGCTTTGCGCCTTTCCTAGATCTCACTCTGTAGACCAGGCTGGCCTCGAACTCACAAAGATCCACCTGCCTCTGCCTCCCGAGTGCTGGGATTAAAGGTGTGTGCCACCACCACCCGGCTAAATAAATAAATTTAAAAAAATTACAAGAATGATCTCTAGGCCACTTACTAATATTCTTCTCCTCTGAGACCTCTGGAGCTGGGCCGTCATAATCAATGTTGCCATCAGCACCACTGTCTTCCTGCTCCTACTGGTATGGCCCATCAAGCCCCACTGAAAGCATTCAACTGATTCCCTAATCCAAAGTCCTAAGACCCGCATTCTACCAACAAAAAGCATGGTCAGGCCTGTCCTTTAAACACCCCACTCCTGATACCATCTTAGTGAGTGTTCTATTGCTATGAAGAAACACATGGCAACTCTTCATAAGGAGAATATTTCACTGGGCCTGGCTTACAGTATCAGAAGTTTAGTCCAGTATTGTCATTGTGGGAAGCATGGCTAAATGTGGGCAGACATGTTGCTGGAAAAGTACCCGAGAGTTTTACATCCTGATCCATAGGCAGGAGAGAGAGAGAGAGAGAGAGAGAGACAGACAGACAGACAGACAGACAGACAGACAGACAGACAGACAGACAGACACTGGGCCTGGTTTGAGATTTTGAAATCCAAAAGCCCACCCCTAGTGACACACATTCTCCAACAAGGCCACACCTACCCCAATAAGTCCACGCCTTCTAATCTTTCCCAAATAGTGCCACTTCTTAATGACCAACTATTCAAATATACGTTTTGACATTCTGACATCCTGTTGTCTGCTACAAAGTCCATGCTCAAGAACTGTGCAGTAGAGTTAAAAAAGAAATCTCAAAAATTCTTCCTCATAGTATCAAATTAATTAATGATTTCTCATTGGACCATGTTCTCAGGTATACTGGGGTACATGTATGGATTCTCATGTATACTAATACCTTCCATTTGGTTTTATTTTTTTTTCTTTTGGAGCAGTACCTATTATAATAATGCAATTAAAATCTAAGCTCTATGTTTTGCTTTTCTTGCCATGTTTCTTATTTATCTTATTTGATATTTATCTTATTGATGACTGATGTATAATCTACAAGAATGTATTCTTCTCTACACATATTATCCATTCATATTTCTCTTTTTTAAAAGTTTCAGTGTAAATGCCTTCAGTAAAAGTAGTACTTTTATTTTTAGCTAAATTATATTTTAGATATTCAGGGCAAAGATGATTTCCTTTGATAATCACTTATAATTAATGAACTATGCTCTAAAATTTTTAATGGAATAACATTTGAAATTAATGGAGTTTTAAAAACTACATATATAAAACATCCCAGTGGGAGCCTTTAATCTGATAGAAGCTGAGCAATTTAATTAAAAGCAAACTCTAAATGTGTAAACTTGTCTTATTGTCTTTATATGTTAATTTTCTTATTGCTTTATGAAAAAACTATTGTCTTAGTGGGGGCTTCTATTGCTGTGAAGAGACACCGTGACCATAGCAACTCTTATAAAGAAAACATGTAATGGGGTTGCTTATAGTTTCAGGGGTTTAGTCCATTGCCATCATGTTGCAACATGGTGGTGTGTAGGCAGACATGGAGCTGAGAGCCCTACATCTTCACTCTCAGTCAACAGGAAGTGAACTGGGACACTGGGTGTGGCTTGAGCATATATGAGACCTCAAAGACATTCACTCTAAACAAGCCACACCTCCTAAGAGTGCCACTCCCTATGAGCTTATGGGGGCCAATTACATTTAAACTGCCACAACTCTCAAGTTCTCCGAAAGCTTATTGGAATTATTAGTCTTTAATAACTATGATTTTTATGATTACTATGTGGGGGCTTTAGCATAACTTTCACTTAGTGATTCTGAATTGCACAATTGATCACAGACACTAGGCAACTGTTACTTTGGGCTATTTGCATTTTTTGTTTGTTTGTTTTAAGACAGACTTTCTCTGTGTAGCCCTGCCTGACCTGGGACTCACTCTGTAGACCAGGCTGGTCTTGAACTCAGAGATCTGTCTGCCTCTGCCTCCCGAGGGCTGGGATGAAAGGCTTGAGCTACCACTGCCCTACTAGACTATTTGTAAATATGGTACAAACATATTTAAAGCAATACTGCCCCCATATCTTTTTTCAAGGTCATAAATATTCATGCTATTAATACTAGCCATGTATTATATCTTCCTGGACCCTACCACTTCAGGATTTTAAGGTAGAGTTACTTTCCTCTGATCAAAGACTGGAGACAGACTGTCTCCCAGTCAAATGTCTTTGGAGTGTTTAGTCTTCAACAGTATCTTTTCCCACTTTAACATCTGGAAAAGCAGCCCATAGACAAGAACCCTCTCCAGCAGGGAACGCAATAGTTTAGGCCTCCGTCATCAAGAAGACTTCAAGTGAATCCAGACTTGGCCATAAGCTTCCCGTCTATTTTAATACGGCACTTGGTGAATTCACACGGGTTCATCTTGGCATTCATTTGCAAAGAAGCCGTGATCTTGGTTTGTGGTTTCTGAGGCTAGATTTCTGTCTTCTCCATCCCTCCTTCAATATTATTTCCTCTGAGCCAGCCTGTCTAGTCCAGTTCTGAGTGTAAGTAGATGCTAGTTTGCATTTCTTGAGTACTGGTGCCCTGCTGTTGCTGGGTTGTGTGAAACCCTTTCTTGGGTTGAACACAAGAAGCCTGTGATTATTGGTACCACAGATTCTCACATTCTTAATCAGTTCCACCTGGCCAATAAACAGTAAAGCCGGGGCAGCCTCTCTTCTGCCTGGGTTTTCTACTTTATGGGTAGTAAAACTGTCTTTGGTGTGATTTAGGAGTCCCTTTGATGCCTGCTAGTTTACTGTATTGATATTTCAGGGGTGTTGGCAGTCACTGGTGAGACTCTACCAGGGTATCCCTGAACTGCGGCAGTGAGACAGTCTGAGTGAATTGTGGGGGGCACAGCTGGGAACTCTTTTTCTTTTACTTAACCCAACCAGGAGACGATTAGAAGTGGCCTTGTTGGAACACGCCAGGTCAGAGGTGGTTAGGGTTCTTTCAAACCTAGAGGAAGGAGCCAAAGAAATATGGAAGAAGAGGCAGAAAAAGGAGAGGGGAGGCGTGCGATACTTTTGAACTCTGAGAATTCTGAATTGAGTATCTGACATAGATCTGTGTTTAAAGTCATTGCTGTAAATCGAGCTGCCAGTCTGCATGTGGGGAAGGAGGAGGAGAGGAGGAGGGGCGGGGAGGGGGAGGAGGGGAGGGGAGACGGAGGAGGGGCAGGGGAGATCTGGGACAGGGAGCAACTGTGCCTCCTGCAATTTCAAGTAAAGAGAAGTATTAAAGCCATTCTGTCTTCCCTTTTCAAGCTCCACGTTTGAGGTCCTTTTATTTTCAATGCCTGGTTTGAGTCATGCGTTACTTCTTCATGGGGAGGTGGTTTTTACTTTTATTGCTTTTTTCTTTTTTTCTAACCAATGTGTGAAAGGACTTTTGAAGTAGGAAGGTCTAAATGGTGTGAAAGGTTAGTTCGTTTCATAAGATGCATACATAAAAAGCGAACATTTTAGGAATTTGCAGACCTTTGGATGGCACTATCTTACTTTAAGCAATTCATTTAAATCATATTTACCAGTAATTGTTACAATCAGGACTCAGGACTCTTTTGGAAATAGTTTTATAACACAGAGCCCTTCTTTGTGTGAGTGGTAGATATCTATCTGTAATTAATTATTGGGGTCACTTCTTGAAAAGAATAAAAGGTATAAGCCTTATTATTACTATCATTATCATATGTTAATCACAGACAGTATTAATTATTCATAGTTTATAGAGTTTAGGGATGTTCTGTAATATATGAGAGAATTCCCACTCGGGCTTAGTGCCTAAAGGTTATTAACCCAACACAGGCATCATTAGCATCATTTTGTAGAGTTTTAGAGATTCATATTTTCTCCTAAGTACCTTTTCCTCAAAGCCATTAAATATCTTAATGAATTTTTAAAATATTTGTATAATTAAAATATTACTCAGGCAAGATTTATTATTTCATTTTGCAGATGGTGAGAAAAACTATTAGAGACAGACCACATAGCATGTTACAAATGGGACAATGTGTACATGGATGTGTGTGTATGTGTAAGATGATCAATTCAACAGACATCTACCCGGAACCCACTGTAATAATTTCTGGCACCGTAAAAACAAAAACAAACAAACAAAAATCAGTAATATGCAATCCATGCCCTTAGGCACTGTATGGTATTAAAAAGTGATAGATTTTTCAAATAAACAATAATAAAAAGTGGTCCTGCCATGCTAGAGGATGATTTTCCCTGGGGGAGTTGAGACAGGCTCCCACGGAGAGAAGTTTTGAACACAGCTTTGGACAGAACAAATCAGAGGAGAGTACTGAAATTAAAAGACAGAGTCTGGAGAGAGCCTGGGGAGTCAGTGTCCGGGACAGCGGGGCTACAGGTGACGAGGACAAGAACTGAGGCAAGCCACTTGTTTCAGTGACAAAAGGTTACTCATCAGCTGCTCAGGTAAAAGGAGTTTGGTGGACACTTGTCATCATCAATCTTCCACTCCATACAGATAATTGAAAGTGTTTGAAAATGGAGGAGAGAGAAAACAGCAACAGCAACAGCAACACAAATCTACTCTAGAATGATGGGGTCTCCTGGCAGCACCACATAACCGTGGACCTCAGTTCTTAGGCATACTCCGTCTCCTTGTGTGAAATTCTTTATGCCTAGATGCATTTATCAATGTTATATTCCTAGTGTTTTAAAAGGCACTTGAAATAAAAGATTTGATAACTTGACTCTAAGCACAAATAAGGAACTTCTTATCTGTATACAAAGTCAGTATTTCCAGTCGGTCTTACACAAGAAAATAACAGGTGTTGATAAAGCTGGGTTTCAGTAAACTGAGTATGAGAGAGGAAGATTTTATTTTGTTGTGTGTCTACATGAGTTACTGTTTATATAATACTGTTTTACCATGTATTTCTTCACGGAAATTACTTATGTAAATGCTAGTAATTATGACGTTCCAGTTGAAATTGATAAGCAAGAGGTATTCAGCTGCACACCTACCATGTGCACTCTGACATCTGTCCTGTATAGGGGTTGTCAAAAAAGAGACATGCCAAAGTACAATTTCAATACAAGAGTGAAATTTTCTGCGTAAAATTTAAACATTTTGATCTGAATTGTATTGGGTGAAAATTGGCTTATTTAAAACATAAAGGAGATTTCTACACAACCATTAAGAATTGTCATTTAAAAGAATAAATGTCGAGCTCCATAACCTTTTTTAAAGTACTGAGGACATATTCTTGAGGTTAGAGCGGAACACAAATTTTTAACAGAGTTGAAAATAAATCGGTTAAAGGTATAATTTGTGGGGTTGTATTTGCTCCCTAACTTGGTCTGCATGGGTTCTTCCCCCCCCCCACCTCCCTTTCCCCTGGGTTCCTTTACTCCACGTAGACACACTGTGTCCAGATAAAAACAATAAAGGATGTTCTTATAATTCAGCCTTGCCGCCTGCCGGGTGCTGCTGCTGCTAACTGGCTGGGAAAGGCTGCCACGGGGACCTGTAATCACTTAATTCCTGCGGTCTTCGGAGGTGCTAGGCCTCTTGCTTCTTGCACAACGTCAGCACCAATAGAAACAAACTAGGAAGATGGCCATGGCATCATCCCGGGACAACAGATGTGTGTCTTATTCCCCACGCCCAACCCACCCAGCCAGAGGGACAGCCTGGGTGCACCTGGAGTAGCCCATGGAATTTTTTTTTTTTTTTTTTTTTTTTTGCAAGCGCTGCAGATTTCTGGAGACTTCAGCAGCGTTCTGGAAAGCATCCCTCAAAACTTTGTGTTTTCGCTTTGTGTTGAGGTTATTACCCGGTGAATCCAAAGGAACCGCGGTCCACCATTCCCAAACCCTGAGCATTCTGTTTCCTTCTGGTCACGGTGGATGGTCTCAGATGCACCTCTAGAAAAGAAGCTGGGAGGCAGAGGTAGGCGGATCTCTGAGTCCGAGGCCAGCCTGGTCTACAAAGTGAGTTCTGGGACAGCCAGGACTATTGCACAAATAAACCCTGTCTCAAAAAACCGGAAAGAAAAGAAAGAAAGAAAGAAAGAGAGAGAGAGAGAGAGAGAGAGAGAGAGAGAGAGAGAGAGAGAGAGAGAGAGAGAAGAAAGAAAGAAAGAAAGAAAGAAAGAAAGAAAGAAAGAAAGAAAGAAAGAAAGAAAGAAAGAAAGAAAGAAAGAAAGAAGAAAAGGAAAGAAGCTGGGGTTGTCTGTTTGCTTTTCTTCTGTTTTATTTTCAGAGAAGATCTTAGAATGGGGCCCCAGATCTCAGAGCGCGGGAATTATAAACACGGGCACCACATCCAGCACCCAGCACAAAGCTCACTTTTAATTCGCTGATGTGTTCACTAAAGCAATCATTAGGAATTTTTACAGCGGTCTGGTCTGAGCCAGAAAGGATCTGGTAAGGGCAGCTGTGCCTTCTCCTTTTCCTTCGGTGGGTGTGGATACGCTCTCAACACCGTCAGAATGAGACAGGTTCCAATTTCCACCTCAAAGGAATTTTTAAATGTGTCCTCTGCTTTGATGACCGCAGACTCACCAATGACTTCCAGACTCTATCTGCCCCGGACTCTTTCTTGACATTCAGACTTTGGATGAAGGAAGGTTTCAGGAATGCCCGATAACTAACAAGCTAAAATCTTGTGGTTCAGGTGTACAACTGTTACATTCTGAGCAGCAGCACGCGTGTCGGGAACTGGAGCCAAGCGACAGTGCAGCTCTAGATAGCGTGTTGAAAGGACCCCGACCCAGCTTGTTCATCTGCGAGTGTATTTAACCGGGGGGGGGGGGGGGGGGGGGGGGGGGGGGGGGGGGGGAGGGATTTCCATGAAGATGGCACCGCGTGACTTTGTGCAGAGTGAGCACCCGAGGAGCAGCGGCAGGGATGGAAGTGAATGTTTACTTTGGGTGCTTAGGTGTGGCAGCACTTCGGACGATATCTCAGTGTCCGTCATTGTCCTGTGATCGGTGGTGGATCACTAAATTTTCTTCTATCGTTATCTGACGTTTTATGTTTGCAGGAATCGAGAATCAAATGAACCCTCGGGAAAATCGTGCTAGCTGTGATGCTTTTCACTGCAATATTTTTTATATTTTATGTCAATTAAACACACACACACACACACACACACACACACACACACATATATATAATGTATCTTTCCTAAAAAAACAAAGAAATATCACATATATATGTATGATATATATGATGTGTGTGTGTGTGTGTGTAAAATCTATTCCAGAAAAAAATATCAAAATGTGGTTGAGAATCTGAAAGGGCTTAATACAAAAGCTCCAAGGAGCTACAAAAACTCAGATTGGCCCATGAAATAGAGATGATAGAGCAGCACGTGACAATTTACTAAGAAAGAGGGCCCAAAGTGGGTCGTGAAGAGGGGTGTCTAGGTCGAAAGAGGAGAGAGCCCCCATTGGTAACTCTAGGGATAGAATTGTGAAGGGCCAGTGTTTTCAGGAGGGGGGTTTCAATGGAGGAGGCTGAGGTGCACCAAATGGAGGCGTGGAACTTGGGTGACCAATGAAGATTCTAATGGAGGGTGTGTTGGGGTGCCCATTAGAGGAGGTCACATGGGATGAGGCATTTCAGAGGGTGGATGTGGTAATGACTGCTTCCTGGAACCTGGAGACCTAGCATGAGGTTAAGCCATGAAGACCAAGGTGGGCCAGTTGTATCTGAGACATCCTGGATGGGGCATGCCACTTGATTGGAATGGGTTAGCGTGTAGATGTGTATGACAAGGATGTCCAGTGTCTGGGGTTCCTGATGCTAGAGGCCATGCCCTCTAGGCCCAGAAGGAATAGATGGTGGAGCCTGGCTCCGGGTATCTCTGTTGAGAGGTTTCTAGGAGGCAACAGTGATGGTGAGGGGTGAGGAGGAGGCATACCTGGTGGAGGAAGCTGAGGTTTTAATGGTGATACCATAGGTTTGTGGGCAGAACATGCATCTGCAAACGGTTGATGAAGTTGGTGAGCCTGGGATGATGGGTGCTAGACTCCCAGAAGCCATTCAGCTGCTAAACCCTGGCATTCACCCCTTAGAGTTCTTGAAGGTGTAAGGCATAGTGGTAGGGTGGCTAAAGAGGTGTTGCCTACTCGTGGCCTCAACGGCTGAATCCGAAGCATCAGGTAAAATTAAAACAGATATAACCATTGATGTTGCCTGTGTCGGGATCCCACATGATCTTAGGGGTTTATATGATGACCCCAAAGGCACTTGAAATATCACAAAGGAGCTTTTCATTAGTCGCTGGGTCCAGTGAAAATGTTGGCCTATTCGTTCACGGTTTGGTTTTTATGTTTGTTTGTTTTGCTTTGTTTGTTTTGAGGGGAATACTTGTATTGGCTTCCCATAGAGTTTGAACCTGTTCATAATCTTCATGGCGTAGTTGGCCTCTTCCTTACTCAAGAATTCAACAGAGCCATAACCTTGATACCATCTGGAGATCATGCCAACAGCTGTGATGAAAGAGCACCCACCGTCTCTAAGTCCTGTCCCAACTTCTTAATGCAGTGAAGTTTTTTGGATAGAGCTGATAGCAAACAACCAAGATTTTGGTAGATGGTTTTGGCCATTTGTCTCCCTGATTTGCTCTTAGAGGGAGTTCTGCAGGCTCTGTCTTTACAAATGAGAACAGAGTATGGCTCTCGGAATGCCATTTGAGCTGGAAGCAAGATTCTAGGCCACATGACTAAGTTGTGTTAGCCAGTCCTGTCGCCTGTGACATATAGTCACCAGCATCGCGCAGAACTCAGAGCATTCCTGGAAGTAACTCCCTTGGTGATGTCAACAGCCGCTGTCTGACCTTCGGCATGGCATTTCTCGTTTGTTTTTTTCAAGTACCTAATTTTAATGTCTTTTCAGGACAAAACAAAACCCCACTATCCCAAAAGGGCAATGTTTACTGACTTTTTTGAAATCTTACATTTTTCATCAGATAGTGATTAATATTATACAGCAGTTTTCCTCCAAGACACCGAGTCACAATGCATAGTTCAGATTTACCCATAAATAAGGTGTAAAGGATGGCATTATGATGTTTACTAAATATGATGCTGTTTAGTAAGCTCCCCTGGTTAAGGCTGAGAAAGGCTGGAAGCCACGCTGTGGATACTGAGGAAAATGTTACCATGCCAACCGCTTTCCCCTGTCTGCAGTGTTATATATGCTATAGCTAGGTTCCCCTTTATTCTTCCACAGTGGTTCCCCTCCCCGTGCAGGACCAGAGTGCTCATCAGGCATGGTTGGCAGTGTGTGTCTAGCAGCTTTAAGATCCCTTGAGAGATGAAAACAAACTATGTGCTAGGAAATAAAATAAATAAATAAATAAAGCCACTGTAAGATTAGTGTTGATGAATATTTAAGTATCTATGAACATAATATTACCTCAACTTCATCACCTGTTAAAATTAGTATTCATAAAAGTTTATGATGTTTGGAAACAATTGTCATTTAATTTTCTCTTTTTGTAGAAATTCTGAGTCTGTGAGATGATTATCATAAAAGTAACCAATTTTAAGTCCAGTGATATGCCTAGCCATTGGATTTTAGGAGCAAAACTACACACATGAATCTTCTACTAACTTTGTACAAACAAAAATCAAGTTTAGGTGTAATTGGAGTGCATTTCAGCACATGGGCTAGTGACTATGATAAAACAAAACCAATTTGATGCAATAGCATGTATCAAATGCTCATTAAGTGACAGATAACCTAAGCTCCCATCCATTATGGATGCACCATTGATTTCTCTTTCTCCCTCTACTTAATATCTAATCAATCTCTGGTTCAATATTTTACTTACAACTTTAAATGATCTTGCCTCCTCTTCTCTGCATTAATACCCAGCCCTCCTTTGATTGAGGGGTTCTCTATTTCAGCTGAACTAGTGCAAATGCCTCCTTGTATCATCTCCTCTATCCCCTGCCCAAGCTTCTTTTGATACAGTGATCCTTTAAACACAAAGCTGTTTTAACTCCTTCAGTGGCTCTTTATACTACCATGATGGGCTATATCCTCAATGCAGCATGCCAACCTCAACACATTTCACAACCAGCCCTTTCCAGAGGTCTTTATGCTCCAGGTAGAGGAAATAGACACATAGTCACTTACCTCAGTGACCAAAAGCAGGGATCTAAGGATTGCTCAGGGCAGGTGCCTGATGCAGGGAGACATAGGGAGAAGAGTGAGACCTAATTTAATCTAGTTTGCCATCAAAGGGAGAGTGCAAGACTCTCCTGAGAGGAAAAGGAAGAAACGAATGGTAAGCTAGCTTGTGAGAGGCTCTCCGTCGCTTGACTGCACACCTACCACAACCCATGCAGCTCATGTAAGAGCAAGTACAGACAAGATACTCAGGGCAGTACTAGTGAACACAGAACAAGGATGCGGACTTTGACTTTGAAGCCCATGTTTTTCCTACTTACCACCTGCCTCGTTGTTCGGTCCTTGAATAATCCTAGTCTACCACAGAGACTCAAGACACCAAGAGCCTACCCCTGTGTGAATAGAAGTCCAGAGCCAAGCAAGGACTTCTTGAAGGTCCTTGCTCATCCTGGGGACTGAGACAGCTCTTGTAGAGGCTCAGTGCCCTCCCCACGTGTATCCATGTGCGAAAAGTTACAGAGCACCAAGAACATCTTAAGATGAAGCTACCTTGGAAAACCTGGTACACGTGAACATTCTTGCAGTATGATGGCTATGGAGAAGATTCTCTCATCGGCACAGTGCTATCATTCTCTGAGTACAATGGCACTATTTCCATGGCTTGAAAATGTGCCTGGGTGTGTTGCTCTGTCTGGTTTTATTAGCGTATAGATGTAAATATTTTAAAATGTTCACCGGAGCAAGGCAGGTAACCACTTGGAAGCTTGCCTAGCAGCTGCTCACCATCAGCCAAGGCATCTCTCATGTCAAAAGCTCCTGTCAGTGAGTTCGAAGATGAGTGGCCAGGTGAAGACCATGTGTGTGTGTGAGAGGTGGCCTCCATCACAGCTCTTCAGAAGCTCATCCATGATTCCATTTTTCTCTACTGCTTTCCAGATGTGTGGCTGAGAAAGATTTGTTTAAAGATGTAACAAAGACTTACAGCATAGTTGGATCAGCTCTTGGATGAAAATAAATGGCTTCAAATTGCCTTCCCAGAATTCCTCACACCTGAATTTATAAGTTAACAACTAAGAGTATTTATTTGTACAAGCTCCTTTGGTCTTTCTACGGAAAGTTTTTCAGATAGACCTTTCAGTTGCATTCTATTCCCAAATAAACCAGAACTCAGAAAATGAAATATCTTACTTCAGATTAAATGCAGAGAAAGGGGGAGGGCGTAGCCGACCAGGAAGTAGGAGGAGGCACTCAGTGGGTATGAAAGGAAGCCATTATCAGGCTACTCTTGAGTTCTGTTCCTGGATCTCTCCTTTCTCACCTCAAACAGGAGCTGGTAGATATTTTAGCTCAGCTGAGGTGATGCCCATTATCTGGACAGCTCCGGGATGGGCAGGAGTTGAGTAGAAGCTGTGAAATTCTCATGTGAGAGCATGCCTGTGGGAGGGAACAGGGAGCATGATTCTAAGGAACACACAAGTAGTTCTATTTCTATCCTGTGACCTTGACCAAGACTCCTAACCTCTTAGACATTAGTATTTTTACCCATACATAAATCCTTTCATCTGTGTTGCTGTAAGGGGTAAGTTGACTAAGGCACGTGTGTCAGATTCATAAGGCTGCCATCATAAATGAACATAAATGAAGAGGCTTCAGACAAGAGAAGTTTCTTCCTTCTAGAAGTCTGAAATCAAGGGTGCACAAGGCTCCCATGGTGTTTGTGGGTTAACGCGTATTTCAGGTATTACAAACAAAAGACACATAGGTACCGAATATGAAGAACACTGATTTTTGTGGCCAATTGAAGTCTTTCTAAAAGGGTGATTGCTAATAGATAAGCTAGTGAAACTCATGAGGTTGTCACTTCCTCAATGATTAAATAGTCATACAGGTGGACTCTCCATTTTCTATCTGTTGTGTGACTTTTATCTATATACTCCAGATAGTATGCTTCATGATAGAACAAAAGATATGAACCCACCCAAGTTCGGCTTAAGGAACCAATGAGTTTATTGAGGCTTCTCCTAGGAATATGGATGAGGGTTTACTTAGAGGAACATCACCAAAAAGCTCACCTCTTCATGCACAGTGACTCACAAAGCTGCCTCCCTGGAACTTGCTACACGATTCTCAGGTAATTTGGCTGATTATGAAGTCCCCTCTTCTCAGCAGATGTTTACTGCTGTGGAGGGATCTTGTAAATCATCTAAGTTTCAGGAACTTCCTGAGATTTGTGAGTTTTGCTTACTTCCAGAGTCTTATGAGCCTCCCTATAAGACTGAATGAGTCAATTCAGAGGAAATCATTATACAACACTGTGCACATTTCTTATCTTCAATTTTATTAGTTTATTGATGTTACTGAGAAAGAAATTAAAGTTATGATCTTCATTTTTGCTCACTTATCTGAAAGTTATTATCCAATTGATGAATCGGCTCACCAGTATTGCTTTTTATCAGTATTGATACCGGAACATATTTGATTGTGTATTTGAGTAAAGAGCCCTGTTTTACAGTACTGGGAAATTTATAATCAACATCTGGGGCATACGTATGAGATTTGAACGCTCACTCTCACAAAGTAAAACATTTAATGTCACCACATGAAAACAATAACACGGTGGCTCTACTTAGCTATCTTGGCCAATTTGAAGACCAAATGCTGTAACACGTGAACACAGAATTAGCTAGTGACAGCAGATGCAGAAACTCCCCATGCACCAGACTCTGCTCTCAGTCTTTCTATGTGTAACCTTCTTTGATATTTAGCCCTAGGTGTTGCATGCTAGGAACTTTTCCACTTTACAAAAGGGGAAATCAAGGCACATGATGGTATAGTGACTTACACACAATCAGTCATCGAATTGGTCAGTAGAAGGGTGAAGGCTCAGATATAAGAATATATGCCTGCAACATGAGTTTAAAAAGTTATTGGCTTAATATTCACTACATTACATCAGGAAAGATTAACTCATTTTTGGAATTTATATTTTATTATTTTAGTCCAGAAATTAGCAAATTAGATATTAGGTGGTAACATTAAGGTAAGTCTGAAAGAGTTGAGTTATTAAAGTCTGAATTATATTCCAGGTGTGTTATACAATATGGAAAAAGCTTTACAATTGGTATCAGCTTTAAAGTATGTTTTCTTCATACATTTTTTTTTGGATAACTTCTTCGGAGAGAAATAAAGAAGCATTAATGTTTATTCCACAAATTATATTTTATTATTCTGGAAGATTGTTTCATCTTTTATTATCAGAGGGTTTATAAGTAAAATGCCCGATCATTTTTTATCCCACATTGGCACCTCATGGTCAGTGGCACTCCTGTGAATGACTGCATTAATGTGAGGATGAAGGTCAACTGGTGCCCAAGCTGGGCACTTTCCACCTTTCCCCAAGACTGTGCTTCTTTGACATTGCCCTTTCAGGTCATTAGTATTTTTTGGTGACGTTGACAGATGAAGTAGCAGGTGCTCCTCAGGGATGGATATCTTATTCCAAATCTAATTGATTGTGCCAACAAAGCCTTTCATCTTCCTGACTCATGACCAAAGGTGAGGTAAAGATATCCCCTACACAACATTCGGGAGACAGTGTTTGAGGAACACTCCACACTGGGGGTAGTTAATACACAGGAACGGGGTGGGAAGGCTGTTCATGTTTCCTTTCTAACTTTCTTTTTGTTTTATGGTACATGACATTGATTATATATGATGTTAAGAGAACACAGTGTGTGCTACAGACAGAAATCATGACCTGTCATGAGTGTAGCCGAGGAATAATCTTTCACTGCTTTGAGGCTATGTTATGTTGCCATAGGCAAGTTACTTAATAACTCTAGCCTTCAATTGCTTCATCTATAAAGCAAGGACCACAATAATAGACTTTTCATCTCCTACTATTAGGATTACAGAGTTAACCCTTGTAAAACAGAACAGAAGCTGACAGGTGGAAAGCTCTCAGTGATGAAGTTACTGCTACTATCAATAAAGAACCCTACCACACCTTCTTCCTTTCACACGCAGCGAATTCCTCCTCACTCTGGAACATCCCCTTGTCCCTCCCATGGAGTCTTTGGGACAGTGGGTCATTTCTCCTTAGAATGTCCATATAAAATTGCCTGCCTCTTTCCGAGAACAGGCTTGTATATTTTTCCTCCCCACTAGCTGTGAACTCTCAGATATGAACAGTTTGAGGAGCAATGTCCAGCATAGTGCTGAGTACAATAGGCGTCTGTGAAGAAATAACTTGAGATCACCGAGAAACAACACGCCCTTTGTTATATTTATTATCTACTCCGGGTGTACTGCCAAATTGAAGTTCATTATCAGAACCTATTACACTGTTTGTGAATTACCCTAAATCAAGTTATCAGAATCCTAGTCAACCTGAATATATGGTTTTTAAATTGTGCTTATTTTGGGCAGAGGGCATACAAATGATCAAAGTCATACCACTTTAGATAATTTTTATTTCTAACAAATATATTTTTCTAAAGCATTGCTCTCAACATATTTTTTCCTGCTTCCAGACCTACAGTATTTCCCAGGCCTAATGAAAAGTACACTAGCTACATTTTGCATAGCTGTTTTATATCAGATTCCATGCTAAGCATTTCTATGAGTTCTCTCAAATAGCTAACCTATCATTGGAAAGAAGATTCGCTGAGAACAGTGGCCAGCACTGTTCTTCTATTAATGCCTGGTTAATGTTCTGAAGTATTTTGAGGGAATGAATTAGTTACTATTACCAATCCTGTTTTATTCTTTAATTTATTTTTTTATTTTAAGCCTTATTATTTAAAAAAAAAAAAAGCATGGCAAATAAAAAAAAAAATCACACACTGAGAAATGAACCAGACCCAAAGACTATGCAACTCAATGAACTTCTATACAGTTAGAGTAGCCATTTGGAACAGAGGCTGTGGGGCTTAATATTGGATTTTATACCTTTACTGTGGGATATATTTTTATATAATTGTCTACTACCCAAAGCAAGAAGTCCAGGACAGAGCTAAAACTAGAAAAACAAGCAGCTTTATAACCTCTTTCATAACTCCTGTTCTTTCCCCCCAGCAGCCAGCCCTTCCTCACTCCCTAATAGTTACCCTTTCTTGTTCTATTTTCTACATGTTATACTGTGCCCACACATTTATTTGCTTATATGTATACGCGCTATAGGCTAATTCCGTATATAAGAGATAGCATGTAGTCTTGTTTCTGAGATTATGTGACCTCGCTTAATATTCTAAGCCCTCTCGTTGATAAAAATAAAGAAATTAAGAAACAGAAGTGAACCCAAAAAGCCAACCGAGGAAGTGTCAAAACTTGAGTGCGTGTGATGTCTCCCTTCTCTCCGACTGGCATCCTGAAGGCTGAAGGCTGAAGTCATCCCCTGCAGCCCAGTTTTCATGGAGCGGCGCGTTCTGGTCCTCAGTAAGTCTCCAACATGTCGCTTTCCTCGGCTGTTCACTCAGCTTGCCACATCTCTAATGGTGACGCCTCCATGTTTCCTATGTTAGCCTTGTTTTTTTTTATTATTATTATTATTATTAATTGTGCTGTAGGTGTTCTTCCTCCAGATAGATTTCAGCTCTTACAAGGCAATACGTCTTTCCACTATTTACTGTTCCTTGTTCATTTGACTCAAGCAGTTGGTCTTCACATTTACACAACATCATTCATTCATTCATCCAGAGAATTATATATCGTGCAGCGAAGACTCCTGGTTTTGGATCTGGAGATACGACTGGAATCATGGAAGAGGGCGTCTTTATTTTCCTGAGTTTATATTTAAGGCAGAAAACAAGTAAGAAGCAAATCTAACCACACACACACATACACGCACTAAAGAGAATAAGCCTGAGAGACTAGCTGGCAGGCGGCACACACGGCTAGGTGGTGATGGCAGTGGCTGGTGTTAGGTAAGCCACCTCTGAGAGGGAACCATCAGAGAGAGGTCGGTGGGCCCTGAGGCAGGAAGCAAGTTCTGACTTAAGACTTTGGCTAGGGCCATAGCACACGGAAGACAGGCATAAGCCTGGTGCATCTGAGGCAGAGAGATGCAGCATGGTTAGGCATCGCGACTGGGAGAAGAGACAGGCTGGGGACACATGATGCAGTGTACACTGAGCACCCCTAAGCTAAAAAGCTAAAATTCCAAATGCTCTGAAACTGAAACTCTGGGTAACTTACGGGATGTTACAGGTGGACCTCATGCGACAGGCTCCAGTCAAAACACAGGTGCGTGAAAGTATTCTCTGCAATTACCTTCAGGCTGCATGTAAAAGGTGTATAGGACATATACATGGATTTTGTTTTTAGCTTTGGATCCCAGCTTCAAAACATCTTAGTATCCATATGTACATATTTCTAAATTTGATAACAAACCCAGTTCAGAGGCATCACTGTCCCAAGCAGTTCTTCCCCATGAAAAGGAGTTTTGACTGCATGGAGCATGCAGTGAAATACTCTAGGATGTTGAGCAATAAAGGAAAAAAAAAGCCTGCTTTATATTTTGAAAGATGTTTCTATTAGAATGATAGCATAGAAAATGGAGACCTTAAAGATCGGTTGTAGTAATCCAGAAGCAAGATACACCGTGTCCTAGAGAAGTGGCCGACATGGAGTTAGGAGAAATAAACAATTAAAAACAGGATTGCATGGTGATTAAGAGAAAACAGCGAATGCGCAGTGGGTCTCCTTTTGAGGGATGGATCTAGCGAAGCATTGTCTCCCCAGCCAGTGGTTAAAGATGCATTTAGGAGTGGGTCACGAGAATCTTCCCTTAAAATATGCCGTAGTTGTGGGGAAAGGACCGCACTGTGAGATTTGTTCACAGCTTTCATACACGTGTTCCCTAATACAACAGGCAATCAAGTCACATAAATATTGCGAGGGGTTACATTTCCTTGTGTTGATGATGGTGGAATTCTCCTAATAGAAACAGTGTGAGAGGGCCCTCTGTGAATCCGTGGGAATGCAAAGTTCGGTTCACATTACTTAAATTTCTAGACGTTAAATATTTAGGAGAGTGATACAAAAGTTCACACACTGTAACATACAGACATGGAAAAACAGAACTGCAAAGAAGAAAAATGTATAGCTTGCTAAGAGGAGATATATGCTTCCAGAGTGATTTTGTGACAGTCCATGATACTTTCAAGATGTTATGAATATGTGAATAATAGCAATCATGTCATACCAACGTGTAATGTTACATTTCATTGAGTAATCTCAAACTGTATCAGCCTATAAAGTATATACCAACTACCCATTGTGTTCCCTGGAGTGACCATAGTATTTTATTATACTTTTATTTTAAATTATATATTTTATTAAAATATATTTATATTAAAATAATAAAAATATAACGATGTGTAGAACATATGTCTGCATATATATGCATTCATGTATATTATAAATCTGTATGCATGCATTTGTTTTAGGGGGCGGACTTTGGATCTGTCCTGTGCTCTACCATTGACTGTACCGTCCTTAGGCTGTTCTATATTATGGATTCTGCTTTGAAAACTTAAACTACATCCTTCTTTTAACAGTGTAGTTAAAACAGAAAGGTAAGGCCAGAAAATCATTGTGACTTCACCGTTAGCCTGGGCTACATTGGAAGGTCAAGTACGGCTTGGGCTACAGTGTGAAATCTGACCTCTAAAAACAAAGTTAAACAAAACAAAAACTTAGTGAAACTCATTTTCGCCTAAATGAGGATCCGCGTAGCTACGGAAAACCGGGAGGACACATTCTAACCGAAAGCCAGTGTGGCAAGAAGGGTGGGGACAGAGCAGAGGAAGTTAGGACGAGCTGTAGTCTTTAATGCTCACCAGGCGATGAGAGCTACAGACACTGTCGGGACCAGTTAGCACGAGTCCTTTCTTGCAAAGAGAAGAATTAAAAATGCCTTGCTCAATCTACACTAGAGAGGACTACTCTGTCTACCCAGGGGGCCCCACAAAAAGTATAAAAAAGGGAACAATATAACACAGAGGATTTAACAGAAAATGCAGACTATATCAGTGGAAACAAGTTTTGTAGAAATGAAAGTAAACATGGCTTATCAAACTCACTGGGAAGAGTTCAGCAAGGCTGTGCTTGCATACAATGTTCAGCAATGTTTGGGTAATGAAGACACTTTAAAAATGTAGGGGAAAAAAAAACCCAGAAGAAAATTAGGGTGAAACTCTACCACCCAAGTGCTTCCAAATTGCAAAACGAAATAGCAGCTTTAAAAGAGGCAAAGGGCAAACGCTTATGAGAAACCAGGATTTCTACATTTGGCAGCTAGACTGGAAAGAGAGAACAGATGCCAGTGAGTGAAGCAATAGAAAAGGAAGCGGTGGGCTTGGGGATCATATCTGTCTTAAAAGACCACTGAAGACAGGAGGATGGATGAGACCAGATACAGGTCATGGTCAATTCTGTCCACCTGAGGTTTAAAAGATATAAAGGAAAAGGAAGGGGATGGATGAGCACTGTAAGAGACATAGAGGGCCGCGAGGGCAATCTACTTGGTCTAAGTTTCAGGGTTTTGTTTTGTATTTTTTTTTTCATTTAAAAAATGGTGTATGTATGTATATAATGTGTGTGCATGCTTGTGTGTGAATGCAGGCATGCACATGCTGTGGCACATACATGGAGAACATAGGATGACCTCTTTCTTGTCAACATACAGGCTTACACATGGCGACACACTCAACTTCACGTGGGGTCAGGGGATTCCAAGTCAAGTCCCTGTGTTTGTGTGTCAAGATCTTTACCACGGAGCTATTTCTCCAGTCCCTTCTCAACTTTAAAACGATGACCAAGGCCTCTATGATTAGGGTCGTGTGAGAATGAAATCAAAGAACATACATAGACCATGGAGATTAGCGCCACTGAGCAATGACTTCAACAGAGGAGTCCACTTGGACATGCTCAGATCTGTTTCATAGCTGGTAACACCCTCTGCCTGTCCATCCATTCCGCTGTGTCCTGAATTATGACATTGTTTCTGCCTGTCCATCCATTCCGCTGTGTACATGGTCCTGAATTATGACATCGTTTCTTGAAACCTTCTTGCCATTTCCCCAACATTTTAGAAATTTACAGTTGCAGAGAAGGACAAAGGATGACCGAAATATTTTTAAAAACTATCTTTTCTCAATGTCTTTTTTTTTTTTTTTCAGAAAAAGATTTTTTCCCGTATCTTCCCTTGAATTCCAAGAATTTCGCTGCTGTTTATGCAAGTGTGGGTGCTTGAGTTCATGCGTCGTCTGCAACACAGGGGATCTCTCCATCAAGGTCTTCTCTCTCTAGGTGGGAAAGAGTTTCTATGCTTTTGCAGTGGTTCCATTTTTGTTCAGATATTGTTTGTGTTCTAAGAATTGCCCTTTCCTGTGCTCCAGGAGTGGGAGAGGACGACCTGGCTAATTCCATTGTTCTTTTGTTTCTTTTTGGTTTGGGTTTTCCGAGACAAGGTCTCACCATGCTGGCTGGCCTGGAACTCAGAGATCACCCTGCTTGCCCCACAGTTCTGTTGTTCTTTGTGTCCATTGTTCTTTGTGTTAACGTTTGGTTTTTTGACTACTTCATGTTTGACTTTTGGAGTTTTGGCTTAGTAAGTATGACAACTCTTTTCTTTAAAAAATTATTACATTGTATTTATTGGTGTAAACAGGTAGTATTTAAGCATGCCGTCTGTGTGTTTGTGTGTGCTCGTGTGTGTGCTTGTAAATGTGTAGAGGTCAGTGGACAACTTTCAGCCGTAGGTTCTTTGTGTCTCCCATGTGGGCTCTGAACATGAAGCTCAGGGTGTCAGGTGTGGGTGCAGATGTTTGAAGCCACTGCCTTCCTGCTGAGCTAGAAACGGGGGGGGGGGGGGATTCCTTTTCTTCCTTTTCTTTTCTTTCCTTTTTTTTGTTTTTTGTTTTGATAACTCTTTTCTTTACTTAGAACCAAACTTGTCACCTGCCGTAATGACTTTGGTTTTCACACTAAGTGTTTCAAAATAAATGTCCTTCACAGAACACAGAAACACGAATTTAATGTCTGTAAATTTAAATGAGTGCTAATAACAGTGTTTCTACATTATTATACCATTGTCTATTTCTTTCTGTATCAAACAATATTTCCTAAGTTATAACTTAGGACATGAAACTGCAAACAACTGTTACGGTTTATTGGGTTAAAACATCTCTCCTCTCAGCTGTCCACTTGGGTTTTACCTGTCATCTTTCAAGTGGTAAGTTTGAAATACCTAAACACACTCTGTTTGCATTCATGTAAAATGTTTCCATAGGGTCTTTTTCTCTCTCCAAACAACTTGGAGGTTTGCTCTCTGCAAATAGTGCTCAGTTGGATTTTGTCTCTTGATCCAGCTCATCATTCCTTTAATATGGACTGGTTCTCTACTGCAGGCCTCTAAGTTTTCAGAGAACTGAGGTACTTTCTTGGCATGCGGTCTTTCTCTCTGATTTTCTCTTCTGCTCCCCTGCACTTATTTTTTATTTTGACCTCCTGTCTTCTCCCCTCCACTCCCTTCTCCTCCTCTCTTCTCCTCTGGTAACCTCTCCTTCCCCTCCTAAATTCTCCTCTCCCCCTCCTAACCTCCTCTCCTCCCTCCATTTTCTTTCCCCTTCCTTCCCTTCCCCTTCCCTCTCCTCCCCTCCCCTTCCACCTCTCTCTCTCCTTCCTCCCTTCCTTTTTCTTTCTTGTTTTCCATTCTTTCGGAAAGTGTGACTTTTACAAAGTGATCTCCTTTCAACTTGCCAAAGTCATGTCCAGTCTCTGATCATTTCAAAAGATGAATAAAAGAATATAATTGTGTGTCTCTATTCAAGATACAGTATTTTAGATGTCTTTGCTTGTCTATCTCCTCTCCCTTCACATAGCATTTTCCAGTAGACTCTTTAAAATACTGAATAATTTTTACACTCTGCATTTTTCACGAGTAGAATTATGTTACCTCTTTAAAGGGCAGCTTGGCCGTCACTCATCTTCCTCTGTCCCTTTAAGAAGGTCTCTGACTTTCCTCCCAAGACATCAATCAATCAGGAGATCATTGGCTCTTCTGCCTGCATGCTTCCTAACATGGTCCCTATTGGTATTGTGATTGTTAGTTTCAATATGTGTCTCCCCAGTTAGTGGTGGATTTTCTACTGATGAGAATTATGCTGTCGGTTTCGCAATCAGATAATATATATATATATATATATATATATATATATATATATATATATTATAATAATATATAACACAGAGCACATGACACAAGCTTGGTAGCCTTTGGTAAATCGATGAAGGCATAATGAAGACAGAATGTCTGTATAAAATACATGATGTCCTTTTGGGAAATCTGGTGGCCGTAAAGGAATAGAGCATTAAAGATAGAGTCATTGCACTCTCAAGGCTCTCAGTCCTTGAATCACTGGTATAGTGAATATTGAATATATTGAATATACTAGTGATTCAAAGACTGAGAGGGAGGGAGGGAGGGAGAGGAGGGGAGGGAGGGAAGGGGAAGGAGCTTAGGAGGGGAGGAGAGAGGAATAGAGATTAGGAGAGGAGAGGAGAATTTGGGGTGGGGGAAGAGAGGTTACCAGAGGAGATGAGAGAAGAGGAGGTCAAAATAAAAAATAGTACAGGGGAGCAAAAGAGAAAATCAGAGAGAAAGACCACATGCCAAGAAAGTACCTCAGTTCTCTGAAAACTTTCAAGCCTGCAGCAGAGAACCAGTCCATATTAAAGGAACAATGAGCTGGATCAAGAGACAAAATCCAACTGAGCACTATTTGCAGAGAGCAAACCTCCAAGTTGTTTGGAGAGAGAAAAAAAGACCCTATGGAAACATTTTACATGAATGCAAACAGAGTGTGTTTGGGTATTTCAAACTTACCACTTGAAAGATGACAGATAAAACCCAAGTGGACAGCTGAGAGGAGAGACGTTTTAACCCAATAAAGCGTAACAGTTGTTTGCAGTTTTATGTCCTAAGTTACAACTTGGGAAGTATTGTTTGATATAAAAGAATGAAAAGCAAGAAAGCAAAAAGGAGGGAGCGAGGGAGCAATGCACAGTGTATCCCCTTAGAATTAGAAAGGATTCAGAGACCTTACTGTAAACCATGGAGATTGCTGTGATATCCATACGGTCTAAAATAGTGGTAGAAACTCCTTAAATTCCAAAGGGCAAACTCAAAATATCCTTAAGTGACTTACAGTATTTAATTTTCTAAGCCCCACCAGGGGATTTGCCCAAAAGAAAAGATTGCCATTTTGTCTGTGAATCCCTTTGTCTCAAGTCAATTGATCTTGCATTTTAGCTATGCGGCGTCTCACCGGGCGCTGGGAAAGAGCCTCATAAATCTACAATGCTCTAGAATTTTAGACTGTTGGACACCAGTCACATAACCCTGATCTCTGGTTAGCAATGATTCAGCGGAGTGATCGGCATACCTTGGTAGTATATGTTATCAGAACTTTTCCTTTGTCCTAGAGGGGAGAGGATTTGGACTTGGGTTTACCACGTGAGGATCCTGTTCTAACTGAACTGCTACACAAGCAAGTTGTTTTCTAACCAAACGGAGCTGCCTCTGTCCTCCGTCCCCTGAGTTCTGGTTTCAAACCCATGGCAGCTGCTGTTGCCCCATCACGGACAGCAACAGTTCCTTCCCTGAGGTAATTAGTGTCACAGATACCATTTACAAGTCCAGACACCTGGCATCTTAACTGTGTCATACTGTATGCACAAGGAAATAAGACTCCTAGATTTCTAGAATGCATCTGAATGGTGGTGCTACATTCCATACTTACGTTTGTCAAGATTGACAGGAACTTTTCGTAAGAAGTATATCACTTCAAATTAAGGACTGTCTCCAAGGACTGCACTTCTGAGTGTTCACCTCACCACAGCTACAAAAATATATCCATCTGAAAGCACACATGTGTGCATGGGTGCTTGTGCAGAGTAGGTAGACCCATTGACTCATGCTCATGGCATTTTATTATGCCAATTTGTCATCATTTTTAGAATACAGCAATGAAATTTGTCATCAAAACTTAAGTGAATGAATAAGTAAACAATACGTTTTCTCATCTCCACCTTCTCGAATTCCCAATTAACTTCAATGGTATCAGTTGACACCTCTTCCCTTCCCCACTCCTTCTACCAAATTCTAAGCCTTTGAAATTCTACTCCCTTGAAAGGAGGCGGGATGCCCTTTGCTTACATGCTTCCCTGGTGAGCTGAGACAAACTTCTTTCTCTTTTGTTCGCCCCGCTGAATAACCTTAAGTGTACAAAGAGGCCCTGGAGTTTTCAGTCACTTCTTGCTTTAAGCGTTTCTTAACATCTGATGTCAGGTTGGAGCTTTCTTTTGTCGTACGAAAGTGTGTGGTTGGTTTTCTATCACACAGCTAATGACATAGTAAATATGGAAACTCCTATGCTTGCCCTTCCTTTTCCTCAGAGAGCGTTAGTCATGGGAATAACAGCCAGTGCCTGGGAAACATTAGTCTCTCCTCAGCATAGCAAGTCTGCAGGGCTGAACTTAGAGAGCAGCAACCAGGAAGGAGGACATTTCATCTAGTTGGCCTTCCAATTCCTAGTCCTCAATAAGAAGACTGGACAACTGAGGTGTTTAAAAGTGTGTGTGTGTGTGTGTGTGTGTGTGTGTGAATTGTTTAGAGATATAGTAAGAACCCAGGTAGAGGTTCATGGGTTCCCTGAATAATGAGACAGCACTGAGAATATGGAGATGGGATTTTTAAAAAAACTGGAGTTTAGGGGAACAGATGTTGCATGGGAAAAAGTTTGGAGGCCTGAGGAGAACCTCCTTCCAGCTTTTAGCAGAGTTCTGAATGAGCACACTCATGAGGAAAACCCTCGAGGAAAGGGCAGAGTCTTTAGTTCCCACCATGCCCAACTGCTTCGTAATTCACGGAGCACTGGGTAAAAATCTTCTGAGAAATGTTGCTTTATTTGTGGGGAACATGAGCCTTAGTGAAAATGCTCTTCTAGTCTCGCCAGCGAAGTCGGAGAAGGATCAAATGATCTTCATGAGACTTAATTGTACCCCAGAACAAAGCATTCAGATTCTTACAGAAAACTCAACTCCGTGCCTGACTTGATAAAATTGGTAGTGCCTGGAATCCATCAAAGGTTACATGGCAAGCAAAGACACAGAAACATATTACCAATAATGAGGAGAAAAATCAATTAGTGCAAAGCAACCAAGAATCAGCAAGCAGAAACATGCAGAGAGCTATTGCAATTCCATTCCATGTGCTTGAGAAGTTCAGTGCAGTGCTAGAACATGCATCATTATACAAGTTGAACCTCCATGATGGAAAAAAACAGTACTTAATACCCCGCCCCCTCTTTTTTTTTGTATGTAGCTTCACCTGCTCAACTTTTTTTTCTCATGTAGAAAACAAAATATACAATTTCTAAAATAAAACAATATATGTAATATAATTCACAGATTAGATTTTGCAGAGGAAATGACAGAGAGAGAGAGAGAGAGAGAGAGAGAGAGAGAGAGAGAGAGAGAGAGAGAGAAGAGAATACAGGGTTGAGGTATAACTTAGTAGCTCAGTGATAGATTACCTGCCAATCATGTATAAAACCCCAGGTTCAATCTATAGATAGCACCATGAAAAGAAAAAAACAAGGACAAAATAACTCAACCAAGCATCACTGAACTAACTATGGGACAAAGTCAAACCCTGATTATAATTGGAGTCACAAAAGGGAAAAAAAAATCAAACATGCAAAGAAGTAGACACTTGGAAACATTTCCTAAGCAAAAGAAAGCTCTAATTATTCACAAAATGCAATGAATCCTAGAGCACAGAAACACGAAAATAAACATAAGACATATTACCCTAAGTACAATGAAGTTGAGATAGAGGTGGAGAGGATAGATACATAGATGGATAGATAGATAGATAGATGATAGATAGATAGATAGACAGACAGACAGACAGATAGAGAGATGGTAGATAGATAGATAGATGATAGCTAGAGATAGATGATAGATAGATAGATAGATAGATAGATAGATAGATAGATAGATAGATAGATGATAGATAGATAGATGATTGATAGATAGTAGAGAGATGATAGATAGATAGGTAGGTAGGTAGATAGATAGATAGATAGATAGATAGATAGATGATAGATAGATAGATGATAGAGAGATGATAGAGAGATAGAGAGATGATAGATATATAGATGATAGATAGATAGATAGATAGATAGATAGATAGATAGATAGATAGATGATAGATACATAGATGGATAGATAGATAATAGATAGATAGATGATAGACAGATAGATGATAGGTAGATAGATAGATAGATAGATAGATAGATAGATAGATAGATAGATAGATGATAGATAGATAGATGATGGGTGATAGATGATAGATAGATAGGTAGATAGATAGACAGACAGACAGACAGACAAATAGATAGATAGATAGATAGATAGATAGATAGATAGATAGATAGATAGATAGATAGATAGATAGATAGATAGATGATAGAGAGATGATAGATGGATATAGATGGATGGATGGATAGATGGACAGACTGACTGACAGGCAGACAGAGAGATAGATGACAAACAACATAGAAGAGGAATTTATAAATGTCTCTGTTAAAAGATTTCTCTGAAAGCAATACAAGTTAGTGGAGTAATTGTGAAGAATGCAAGGGTAATAATCAAGTATATAATTATAATGAGGATTTTAACATTTTCTCTCAATATTTGAATCAGAAAGAACAAAGGAGTATGGGTGACTTGAACAATATTGTCAACCAACTTGACAGTTGGCATTCACAGCCTACACAGTGAAAGAAATAAAATTTTCATGTGCACAGAGAACACTTAGCAAACTAGAATATGTACTCTGGGCCATCAAACATGTCTCTGTGCACAAAGTTATCTGAAAAATTCATAGATAATTAGAGCTCAAATAACAGATTGCTAAATAATTAATGGGTCACAGAAGAAATTAAAAGTGAATTATACATTGTTCTCAGTGAAAATTAAATACCCTACCATATGAAGCTAGGGAGGAAAAGAAGAGCAAAATGAAATTAAAGTAAGGAAAAGAAAAAAATAAGAAAAGTCATAGAAAGATCCTATTGAGAGCCCGAGGATGGTGGTGCACTCCTTTAATCCCAGTACTTAGGAGGCAGAGGCAGGTGGATCTCTGTGAGTTAAGGCCAGCCTGATCTACAGAGTGAGTTCAAGGCCAGCCAGGGCTACACAGAGAAACTTTGTCTCAAAAAAAAATACAAAACAAAACAAAAAGCAGAAAAAATCTATTGAAATTAGACACAGAAAAGCAACAGAGAAAAATTTATGAAGTCGGGAGCTGGTTCTTTGTGAAGACTAAGAAAGTTTATAAAATTCTAGTCCCAGTGACAGAAAAAGGGGAGAAGACACAATGTGTCTGCATGAATAAAACACGACATCACTGCAGTGTGTGCAAGCATTAAAGGATGTCTTTATAGAAATCATTTTGCCGCCGTAGATGAAATGTGTGTATTCTTTGTCAGACAGACTTCTGAGGCTCACCCAAGAAGAAGTTAAACGTTTAATGGCCCTCTGTATAAAGAAAGGAATCAAATTCATGGCTAAAAAGCTTTTCACACAAAAAACTCCATGACTGCATTCCTTACCTGACTTATTCCCAACTTTACAGGATAAAGTAATAAAATTTTAAAAGAACCCAGAAAATTAAGGGGAGACCACATTTACCAACTCATTCTATGATTCTCAAACTCAAGACAATACAGGGAGAGAAGCTGCACATCTTTGTTGCTAATCAATACAGACACCAATTTTTAAAAATGAATGTGTGTGTGTTTGTGCATGTGCACCTGCACACATACACGTGTCCCCATGGCACACATATAGAGATCAAAGGATGGTTTGTAGGAGTCCGTTCTCTACCTCTAGCATGTGAATTCCAGGAATCAAACTCTGCTCATCAAGCCTGGTGGCAAGTCCTTTTGCTTGCTGAGCCAACTTGTCAGCCCACAGACACTATTTAAAGAATGGACGAAACCAAATCTAACCCATGGCTTTATGAGAAAGATGTCTAAACAGAGTTTATTCCAGGAAGTGCTGCCTTACTGTTAATCCCACACATGTGAGGAGAAAGACCACTGACCCAAATTGTCATGGCCAGATTAATTAAAGCAAGCAATTCATTAAAGCAAGCTTTCTTATTTGTGCTCGTGGGCTGTCTCTCCCTAAAGGTGGGGCTCAAGATATCAGCATTGGATGTGGGGAAGATAAGGTTTTTATAGCTCAGGAGTTGGGGGTTACCCATGGGGGACTTTGGTGGCAAATATGTGGGGTTACAGAAGCAGAATATAAGCTTAACAAGTCGGTTATGACGAACTCTTGTGAAACAAAGACAAGGTTGAAGGGGATCATAACAAGGTAGTCATAATAACCTTTTAAAACAAAGGCGTGGTTGCCCTTTCCCGGAACAGGCAGGACAGAACCATTTATAGTTAAGGTGGGGCACATCCCAATATTTGGGAAACAGATTTAATCATAAACAGAATCAAGCCTTGGTTGTCTTTACTATAAGATGGCTTTCAACCCTAAAATGGAGGCAGGCTGGTTTACCATTAACACCTGAAAATCAGTCTGTGCAGTTGATCAGTGTAGCTGGAATTTTCTCCAGTCCTGCCTGGCCCACAGTCAGGACAAATCTCTCTCACTTGCCAGTCCCGCAGCTGCTCAGACCCAACCAAGTAAACACACAGAGACTTATATTACTTATAAACTGTATGGCCGTGGCAGGCTTCTTGCTAACTGTTCTTATGTCTTAAATCAACCCATTTCTATTAATCTATAAGTTGCCATGTGGCTCGTATCTTAACATCTTGCCATGGTGGTAGCTGGCAGCATCTCTCAGCCTTCCTGTTCCCAGAATTCTCTTTTCTCCTTTTCCCGCCTATACTTCCTGCCTGGCTACTGGCCAATCAGAGTTTTATTTATTAACCAATCAGAGCAATACATTTAACACACAAAACATCTCATAGCAGATCAGTTAACTAAAAAAATGATATACTTAATACAATAGGTTCCACACAAAGCATCTCCAGAGAATCTAGTTCTAACTCAAATAAGTTCTCCTCAAACTAGAAGAGAAGAGTCCTCAACCTGCCAAAAATAATCACATAAACCCTGCAGCTGCTGTGGCACTGGCTGACTTCCTTGCTCGGACAGAGCAATGCAAACACTACTCTGCCGCTGTTTCTCCTCAGTGGGGGTCCTTTGGGTTCCAGCCAACGCCACACAAAGCAAGGAAAATGAACAGACAACTAGAGGGAAAAACTGACTTATCAACACAGTGTCATCAAATTGAATCTTGAGTGGACTAGCTTTCTGAGAAACACAGAAACTGATTATAAAATTCATTTTTAAAGTACATGGAGCATACAGTTAGTCAACAATATGTCTAAAGGACAATTGGATGAGTTTAATTATTTAATTCCAGAGTTATGGCAAAGCTATAAAAAGCATATGGTTGTAGTGTTGGTGTCAAGGTAGACATGTGTCAGTGGAAGAGAACAGGGAATTTAGACGTTGACCCAAACTTGACAGGTAAATTAATTTCCAATAAAGGGGCAAAGGCAATCTAGTTATATTCATGTTTTTGGGGAAATGTTTTATACACACACACACACACACACACACACACACACACACACACACACACGACATGTGAAGACTGTGGTTGTGGCTAAGCAGTGGTAGAGCAGTTGCTCTACATTTATAAAGCCCTGGACTTGACCCCAGCGTTGCAGATCCTACTTCCCCAAATATGTGAATGCTCCTAGAGCAAACAGAGATTAAAAAACAACAACAAACAAACAAACAAAAAAAACATATCCAAGTCACAAACTCAAAAAAACAAGCAACAATTCACCTTTAATTCACAGTGACCAACAAATTAACAGTCTCAAATGCATTAGAATATTAAATATAAGGCTTAAAACTGTAAACTCTCTAGAGAAAGGCCTCGTGGTTTTCAATGAGGCAGAGTTCTTAGATGCAGTGCTTTAAGCAAAATCTGTCCTTACTGGACTTCTAGTAAAAATGGGAAAGCCATGTGATCAGGGAGAATATGAAGGAAAAATTACAAAGGACAAATAAAGACATGAAAAAAGCCATAGTGTTCCTTTAGTCATGAGAGACACGTGACTAAGATCACTGTAGATGCCTTTCAGAAGAGCGTGAATTCCAAGACCGATCCTACCAAACACTAGTCACATAGCACATCTTTTTTGTTGTTGTTGTTGGGTTTTTTGTTGTTGTTTGTTTGTTTTTGTCAAGACAGGTTCCTCTGTGTTGATTTTGTACCTGACCTGGATCTCACTCTGTAGACCAGGCTGGCCTTGAACTCACAGAGATCTGCCTGCACATAGCATGTCTTAACAACTTAAAATCTACAGCTATCATAGTATGCATGATATGATCCTTCCCTTCCTAAGAACCTCTCCAACATGAAAAGAAGCATATGTCTAAATATGTACATCAAACTTCTGTTTTTTTTATTTTTATTTTTTTATTTTTAGCCTTATCTGCAATGTAAGCCAATTTAGAAGCAGCCTGGATGTTCATCAATAGGAAAATAGATGAAAGGATCTTAGTATATTCACATGTGGTGAGCCCCAAAACTAGTGTGAACTATTAATAATGCAGAACATTCACGAACATAGGTGAATTTTGAAGTCATTGTGTTAGTTCACTGAAACTGGTCAACAAATAGGAGCCACCACACCTTCTGAAACATAACCCCATTCCATGATTCCATTCATATAAAAGTTTATAATTAAAATTAGAAAGTTAAGTGTTATTGAATAAAATGTATCACAAAGTATTTTTCGAAATTGGGAATCTTAGAATTCCTTTTAAAATCATTCAGAATGTTGATCTTTGTTATTAATACTCTAAGAATTAATTGTTTGAAATTTGATTATTTTGAAGCTGGCTTGCAAGAAAAAAACTTTTGTAGTTGTCAATGAAAATTGAACAATGCAGACTTTCTTGTTGTGGAATATTGGTTTAAGATACGTTACATTTGTTTACACTGTGGAAGATTTGTTTAATGATGCAAAGATGTGTTACATTCTTTTATATTGCATTTATTTAACTCTGTAAAGCCATGTTACTTTGTGTGCCTAAAACACCTGACTGGCCTAATAAAGAGCTGAATGGCCAATAGTTAGGCAGGAGAGAGAAACAGGTGGGGCTGGCAGGCATAGAGAATAAATAGAAGAAATCTAGGGAAGAGAGCAAGGAGAGAGAAAAGGAGAAGGAGAGGGGGAATGCCGGGGGCCAGCCACCCAGCCAGCCACAGAGTAAGAAAGAAAGAAAGATATACAGAATAAAGAAAGGTAAAAAGCCCAGAAGCAAAACATAGTTAAAGAGAAACAGGATAATTTAAGTCAGAAAAGCTGGCTAGAAACAAACCAAGCTAAGGCTGGGCATTCATAAGTAAGAATAAGTCTCTGTGTATTTTTTTGGGAGCTGGGTGGCGGACCCCCAAAGAGATTAAAAAAAAACAAAAACCCAAAACCCAACTACTACCTTCCTTCCTTCCTTCCTTCCTTCCTTCCTTCCTTCCTTCCTTCCTTCCTTCCTTCCTCCCTCCCTCCCTCCCTCCCTCCCTCCCTCCCTCCCTCTTTCTTTCTTTCTTTCTTTCTTTCTTTCTTTCTTTCTTTCTTTCTTTCTTTCTTTTCTTTCTTTCTTTCTTTCTATTTCTTTATTACTTTCATTGTTTTTTTTTGAGACAGGGTTTCTTTGTGTAACAGTCCTGGCTGTTCTTGAACTCACTCTGTAGACCAGGCTGGCCTCAAATGAAGAGATCTGCTTGCTTTTGCTTCCCAAGTGCTCGGATTAAAGGTGTGTGCCACTACTGCCAGACTAGATTTTTCTTTTAAAATTTCTCTCAGGATATTTTGTGTGTGTGTGTGTGTGTGTGTGTGTGTGTGTGTGTGTGTGTGTGTGTGTGTGTTTTAAGTTGTTTTTAAAGATTTATTTATTTTGATTTTATGGGTATGGGTGTTTTGCTCACAAGTGTGCCTGTGTACCATGTGTCTGGTGCTTGCCCAGGTAAGAAGAGGGTATCTGTTGTCCTTTTTTAAATGGTAGCTGCTTTTTAAGCCCAGGCTGTCTGCATCAGCAACTGCAACTCCATGCTACCAGCAGAGATTAGGCCGCAAGGGCCATAGCCAGAGGGAAATCTGTTCTCTCCAGCTTCATTCAACTCTTGCAAAGCTATGAAGGGAACTTAACTAAACCTCTCTCCCTCTAAAGAACTCAAGATTCAAAGGTTAAGGTGGAATTCTGCTCTTCAGAGGCTGAATAGCAAGTAGCTCACCCCACCCCCCCTTGCTCAAGTTCTCCAGAAGCCCTCGCGTTCCTATCCTAGCCCCTCCTTATCAACCCTTTCCCGCCTGGCTCCTCCCTACTACTTCCTATCAGCCAGTTGCTGACTCAGCCTCCTGGCGGCAGGTGAATTTATTTACTCAAACACATCTTTGCATCATTAAACAAATGATCCAGAGCATAAACAAAAGTTACACACCTTGAAATAATATTCTACAACTGGTATCAGTTTCGTCTGAAACTGGAGCTATTATGGAAAGTTGTGAGCTGCCATGTGGGTGTTAGGAATTATTGAACCCTGGTCTTCTACAAGAATACATGCTCTTACTGTTAATATTCTGACCCGCCCCTGGGCGCGGCCCAGCCTCCTGAAGTAAAAGCTTCATTTTAAGGAAAAAATCCCTCCCCTTCCTTTCTCTCTCTTCTACTTTTCATCCCACAAGGTGTGCACCCTCGGCCCTCCCCTTCTTCTCTTTCTCTCCCTTCTCTCCCTCTTTCCTGTCTTTCTCTTCGTTTATTATAATAAACCATTTCCACGAAGATGCAGCGTCTGGGTTGTGAATGACCGTCTGCTGCCACCTCGCCGCCATGCTCAAATGGCATGGGTGGCCACCAGCCAGCTGCTGCATCTGCCCAGCATGCCAGCATGTTTCCATGCACACATGGGATACCCTTGGGGTCCCCCATGCAACATATCATAGCACTTACACTCAGCCATCTCTCCATCCTCGTGTGTGTGTGTGTGTGTGTGTGTGTTTAAAATGAGATGTTTGTCACAAAACACTTATACACAATAATTTGGCACAATGTGATCTTGCACGTTACTTTTTGTTTTGGACTGATATTTGGCACACACACACACACAAAATATCTAGGAACGAAGGGTGGTTATATGAAGATCTTCAGATATTAACAGGAAAAAGAATACGACAAGAAATATTTACAACATCTATAATGTTGGCTGAATTTTGGAAAAAAAAATATTGATTACAGACAGATAGGTTTTCCAAATACCCATTTACTTACTTTCTGGACTCAATATCTGACTGGCTGATGCAACTGCTAATTCAAGAGAATTATTCCTACATTATTCAAATTCCAAATTAATAATAAAAGGAAAATTTGGTGACAGATAGGCTGACACAGAAAAACAGTCTCTCTGGCTGTGTGGACTACAGTTTTTAATGGTCCCAAGCTTATACTTTAAGAAACAAATGACCGACAGTTTTTTTTGATGACGAATATGGCGATATGTGAGCTAGCTAGAGAGATTTAGTTAAATAATCCTCATGACAAATTAGTCTTGTCCAGTCTTGGCAGTGAAAGCCAATCCCACTCACTAATTGCTGCACCCTATGGGGTGCTTTGTTTTAGACCAATGTGGGGAGAGAAAGGAGATGGCTGACTTTCGAGGGAAGAAACCTTTTCTCTTTCTTTCTGTATTTTTTCCTAATGAGTTCCAATCGTGGAGGCTTCCAGCTGCATGTGTAACTGCCTTTTGCCATCCGTCTGAGTAAACTTCCACAATTGTACAACGTGGAGATCAGAGAACACGTCTTCAAAGCTAATTGAATCAGCATGATGGCCCGCCACAGCTGTTGGCTCCGAGTCGATGGCGTCCCAGGACAGAAACCCAATGTGTGGCATCAGGATAATCAAGTCCTCTGCTGCTTCTTCCTGCACTGTAACCCCCTCCTTCCTCCACTGATCTTTACTCATTCACCATCCCCCGAACTTTTACCATCCGACTACGCCCACACTTTTCCTATCTGAAGAGCATATTTTAATAAAGCCACATTTTCCTCACCAGAAAACTGACTGATCCACTTTGATACGTTACTAGTCAGATTCTTATAAAGTAAATAGAATATCTTTTGTGTTGAAACTATGGAACCAAAGACAGGATTTACATAGCATTAATATTTAAAGTTTTTTAAATTAGTTATCTATAGCCTATCTCCAGCATTTATTAATAGATTCATTATTTTCTTAGAGTCTCTGCAATATTTCTACGAGGCGTCTTGAGCTTTACTTATAAAATGGGGGAAAACTAGAGTAACTTTTCAGGAGTGCATTTTCTTCTACAGTATGGGGTACAGGGATCCAGGGATCAAACCCAGGTCATCGGGCTCAGTGGTAGGAGAGAACAGTCTCAGAGGAGAGAAAGTCGATTTTAGCAACTGCTTCTTTTGATTCTCCCCTTCGCTTTTTGTGCACCTGAGCACACCATTGACTTTGGAAAATCACTGGTGTCTTCCTTGATAGACTAGACAGCACGCTCCTTGCTTTAATAAATTCTATTTTTATATTTATCGGCAGGATGTTTGCGAGCAATTTGTGGTTGAGCCGTTTTCTTTCTCTTTCTTTCTTTCTTTCTTTCTTTCTTTCTTTCTTTCTTTCTTTCTTTCTTTCTTTCTTTCTTTCTTTCTTTCTTTCTTTCTTTCTTTCTTTCTTTCTTTCTTTCTTTCTTTCTTTCTTTCGCCAAAAAGGAGGTTGCCTTCTTTATAACAAAAGGATGACTCTGGGTTCAACTGTGATTTCCATGTTTCAGAAGTAAAAATACGTTTCTCGGGTATGTCCATCACCACACTGAATTCTTACTATGCCACTGAAAGCGGGACGGTCAGGAGACCCCCATGCAAGCACAGAAGCAATCTGCACAAGACAGAAGACAGATACATTGTTACCCCCATTACTCTGAGCAAGCACCATGCGTCCTTCTGATGAGTATTGCAACTGTGATCATGCATATAGAACATGCTACACACACACAGGGCACATGCAAAGAGCCTGGCCAAAGATAGAGCTGGGTGGAGCCCAAGCCTGGAGCGGCATGACAGCGTTTTCCGTTTCAGAGCAGAGAAGTCCCCATCTTCCAAGCATCTGGCTTTTATCAGTGCTCAGGCTGCTGCTGTCAGCATCTACTCCAGCAGGAAGAGGCTTCTCACTGTGCCATCCGAGGGACACCACCACTATTTTTTTTTAAGTGATTTAAAAAGTTACATTTATTTATGATTGTGTGTGTGTGTGTGTGTGTGTGTGTGTGTGTAGGCCAGAGAACAACTCCCCCTGAGTTCATTCTCTGCTTCCACTTTTTTGTGCGTCTCAGGGCTTGACCTCCGTTCATCTGCGGTGGCAACAAGCCCTATTACCAACTGAGCCACCATGGCGGCCCAAGGGATGCCATCCTTCTAAGGCTGAACTGGTTTACGTTTTTACTGACCCACTGGGACAACATGGTGGCACAGAAAAACGCTTCCAGAGATAGACAGGAGTCATTTCCAGAGCTTCGTCAGAGTCCCTTCAAATAGCTTCCTCCTTCTGTCCACCATTGCCTTTACCGACGACGACGACGACGACGACGACGACGACGACGACGACGCTGATATCAGACTCTGCAAGTACCAGGGAAAGGTGTTTGATGGACTTGGCTGCTGGGAAATAAACCTCTAACTGTTTCGCTCATATTTTCCACCGATGCTGTTAGGAGTTAGGCATTTTGCCCTTTCCCTTGCCAGGCTAGACATAGTGCGCCACAGCAATTAAGCACATGAACTCTGGAACAGGCTGCCCGGGTCTGAATCCTCACTCTGCCACTTCCTTCCACAGGACATTGAGCACATCACTCCACCTACCCGTGTCTTAGAGTCCTCATCTGGAAAATGGGAGCCTCATAAAACCTGCCTCCATGTCCTTGAGAGGAAGAAATGAGTGTACAGGAATCTAATGCTTAGATTGAGACCAGCACATGCACATTGTGCTTCTGATTATACGCTGCTATTTTGTAACAAAGAGGGCCTAAAATACGGCCTGTGTTCTCTTTGAGTATCTTTAATCCCATTTAAACCAAAAGAAAATTTGGCTTGTTAGCAACCATTGTCACAGTCACAAAGTATTTCAATATCTATGTTCTAAAGAAGAAAAAGACATGCAAATTCTTCTCAAGGAACCCCAGTAATTGGATATTTTGAGACCAAGAAGGAAGCAAGGTTACTTTTTAACTAGATCCATTGGGGTTAGATGTAAATTCATTTCAAATTCTTTCAGAAAATTCTACTTCCTCTATTTGAGTTATTCTCTTCAGACTTCGAAGAGAATATTCCCTGAGGGGGTCGGTCGGTCCGAGAAGAACTTGAATCGTCCCCCTCTACATTTCCTTACCTCAGTTTTATTTGGCCAGTAAAGATCTCTCGGGACCCTCAGTCAGTGTCAAACTCTGTCCCTGTCTCTACCCCCTTTCACGGCCTCCCTCTGTCCACCTCCTTCTCTTCTTTTTGTTACCTGTCTGCTTCCTCCCTCAGTTACCTGCAAATCCAAGCCCTTCACTCACACCTCCGTTTTCATTCCCTTTGGAAAGCTTTCCACTCATTTTCTAGGACACGTGGATTGCTTTCGGCGCTGCGTCATCCTTTGCTTTTGCTGATTATAACTCACCGTCGGGTTGAAACTCCTCTTCAACATGCGTATCTTGGTTGGCTGTGGTGTCCTTGGAAATTTCAACCATACGGACTTCTGTGTTGCCAAACTTCGCCCTTGTGCCCGCTCTACTTCGTGTAGTCATTTCACATGTATTACGTAGATAAATTATGCTGAATGTATGCATCACCATTTGGGTTCACTTATTTCCAGATGCAAGTGAAGAAAATGTCTCACCAGTACATATTATTGGAGAATAAAAAGAAACCCAGTGGTCTCGATTTTCCTTTGAAATTGCCTACCTGCTGCTAGCAATAATCCCCTGCAAATGAAGATTTAAAGTCTCCATGCATTTTAGTCTTGTTCAGACATTACCAAGTGTAAAATTAGTTTAAAAAAAAAAAGGAGGCGGGACCTGCTGACATTTTTAGAAAGACCTGGTTTATCCGAGAGTGAGGAAGACTGATGCACAGAAATGGTAAGTTCAGATTCAGCAGGATCCGGAGCAGTGGTTCTCAACCTTCCTAACGCTGCCACCCTTTAACACAGTGCCTCATGGTGTGGAGACCCCAACCATAAGATTATTTTCACTGCTACTTCATTCATAACTGTAATTTTGCTACTGTTATGAATCATAATGAAAGTATCTGTATTTTCTTTTGGTCTTAGGCAACCCCTGTGAACAGGTCATTTGACCTTTGAAGGTGTTGTGACCCATAGGTTGAGAACCTCTGATCTAGAGCATAATTGGGGGAGGGCCTTGATTGGCCAGAACATGAGCAGGAGTCATGGACACACTGTGGGAATCCAAAGATGGGGGTGGGGGGTGTCCTGCTAGCCTCCTTGGATTATGTTACCTCTAACCAACTTGGATTGTGTTATTGTTTTCCATTGAGATCTGGCCCAAGACTTAGCGCCTAGAAAAGAGAGTTCTAAGTCACCTGGAGGTAACTTGTGGTCTCTCTTAACAATGGAGTTTAGCGGGGTCTCTGCAGCTCTGCAGCATAAACTACTCGTAGCAAAACCAAATTAGATTCAATAGTAGGTTTAAAGTTTAAATATATATATATATGCTGCCTGGCAGAAGGGCTCAGAAAACCATTCCATCCACACACACAGTCCATAACACGTGTTTAGATTTCTGAAAGTGGCCAGGATGGAAGGCATTGGCTTTACAAACCCTGCCCTGTCTCACTGTTCAATTATTTGCAGACTGTCAAACAGCGTTCATGCTGGAGGGGTCAGAGGTCTCAGAACGGCCCCACCCCCTCCTCTGCTGGAAAGAGCTATTCATACGTGAAAAACCGCATTTAAACCGGGTTTGAATATTTTTTTAATTTTTTTTAAGATGTGACTTGGGGCATTAAACCATTCATGTAGCAGGGTAAATTACTCCACAATGTTTGGGGCCAGATTCATCCAGTTCTGTGATATCCTCTGGGCTAGAATTTTGCCATATTGAGAAACGCTGTGAAGAGGTTGAAGCGTGTATCATGCTCACGCAGCATCTTCTCTTTCTAAGTTCTTATTTTTAAAAGTTTCATTTTGGGTCTTTTGGGACAAGTCTCCCTGTGTGGCATAGGCTGGCCTTAAAACAGCAATCCCACAGTGTCTGTGGACCTCTCCACTTCTTCCCATTTCCACAGGTGTGAATGAGGCGTCGCGTCTGTGTTTGTCTCCCCAGAACAGCCAGGATCAGTTTTCTTGGAGTTCTGCCCTAAATCTGTCATTTTTCTTATTATGATTTTTATGGAATACAAAGACTCTACTCTCTTATGAAGTCACCACGTTGGGGTCTGAGTCTCAACACTGTGGGTTATTCCCTGAGCCGTACCCTGTCTTGTATCCCCCATTCTGTCTCAACAGCATTTCAGACTCCGTTTGCTCTGCTCTCTGTCGGATTCACTGATCCCAAGTCTGTGTGTCTTATTCCTCATTGCTGGGGATAGTCACCTAAGACTTTGTGTCACAGGTATCTGAATCATCGGTGGCTTCTCAATGCTTCATGTGTTTTAAAAGGTTCCAGTGTAATCAGCTTAAGCAATCCATTGATTGTTTATAGATCGCTGTTCAACACAGTCTGGAAAGCATTGTGAAGATCGCAAAATAATTATCAAAGGTAAATTTTGTCCTCAATTGTGGTACAATTATAACTTAATGCTGATGATGAGCATGGCAATAGCCCACATATTGTGAAATAAATGACAGAAATCTGTGGTTTGAGAACACCATCCTAAACCTCAGGATATTCGGTCTTGCAAGCGATTTCTTCCCACTAGGTTACCAGAGTCCCTCCTTCAGACTTCTGGTTTTAGTTTTCTGAGCCATTCCATATGGGAGCCATTAGCCACACAGGGCTCTGCGGCCCTCAAAATATGACCTCTGTGACCAAGGAGCAGAAACAATTGCATTTAATTCTAATTAATTTCAACTCCAATTTAAAAGCAAATATTCTGTTAAGCTGTTGGAAATTTTACATGTTTGGAGCAACTTGAGTTTAGGAGCCTATTTTTCCCTGGCTATAAAGTTTGAAAACCTAAATACAGATCATGAATTAGTAGTGAAATTTTAACATCAAAATCCTCTGAGTAGAAGATATATAGTAGGTAGTGATAACAGTGTGGGGTAAAGAGTGTGAAATATCTATTAACTTGTTTCTATTGGTTGTGTCTTGAACTGACAAAATTTTGCATCTATTGGGTTAAACAAGACATACGCCTAAATTTTAGTTCATGGCTGTTACCTTGAAAGTTATGAGTTTTCTTTTCTATAATTACTAGAAAACTTTAAGTAACTATATGGAGTACTACATCATTCTATTAGGCCAGCATATCTCTAGATGAGCAAGGTCAGTACTGGATTCCTATGTGTCCCCGGGTCCCAGGGCCAGCTTTTCTTATGCTGTTTTGTTACCCACAGATTTAGAATACTTCCTCCTGTTGCTTTGATTATATCAATGCAGTTTTAGGCAATGCATTGTATACCCCAATATACTGTGTACCCTAATAAAATTGCCTGAGGATCGGAGGACAGAGCCAGGCACTAGATTAGGCATAGAGGCCAGGCAGTGGTGGCACACGCCCTTAATCCTACCATTCAGGAGGCAGAGATCCCTCTGGATCTCTCTGAGTTCAAGACTACATTGGAAACAGAACCAGGCAGTGGTGGCATGCACCTTTAATCCCAATACTGGGAAGCTCACACACCTTTAATCCCAGGAAATAACATGGCAGGGCTGAGAAAGGTATATGAGGCGTGAGGAAACAGGAACTCACTCTCTTTAGGCTGAGGATTTCGTAGAGGTAAGAACTAGTGGCTGGCTGTTCTGCTTCTCTGATCTTTCAGCTTTCACTCTGATATCTGGCTCTGGTTTTGCTTTTTTTTTAAATTAAAAGACCATCTAAGCTTTGAACAACAGTCTAAAAGCAATTCTGTGTTGTCACATGCTGCTAGAAAGAGAGACCTGTGTTCACATGGCTCTCTACAAGCACTTCATGTGACCCGTTGCATGCACACATGAGCATGACACTAAGTGGTGTCAGCTTGACAGGACCTAGAATGCTCTGGGGGATGGGCTTCCATCTGTGTCCAGGGGGAATTATCTTGATTATGTTAATTGATGAGGGGAGATTCGAGCAATTCTGTCCTCACAGAGTGGATCGTAGACTGTACGGAATGGGGAAAATAAGGTGAGTGAGCACTAGGAGGCTTTCATTGCTCCCTGGTTCTTGACTGTGGATGAGATGACCAGGTCTTTCAAGCTCCTGCTGCCTTAACATCCTAGCACTGAACTTTGAAACAAGATAAACCACTTATCCTCAAAGTGGCTTTTGTAGAGGTATTTTTATCTCAGCAACATGAAAAGAAACTAAGATAAAACCTTTTTTTTTTTTTGGCTACCAGTGATTTATCCCATCTAGTCCACTCTCCATTGCATTTGCTGCAGTGGCTTCTTCGATTTCTTCTATAGATTGTTGTCTCCCACAACCTTGTCTGAGAAAATCAGTTCCCTTCTGGATTTTGCTTCATGTCACAGACATGATGCCTTTAATCCCAGCACTCAGGAGGCAGAGGCAGGGGGATCTCTGTGAGTTCAAGGCCAGTCTGGGCTACAGAGTGAGATCCAGGAAAGGCACAAAGCTACACAGAGAAACCCTGTCTTGAAAAAAAAAAATTTCTTTGTGTGTGTGTGTGTGTGTGTGTGTGTGTGTGTTTCTCAGTATGTCATGGTGCATTTGTGGGGATCAGAGGACAACTTGTATTAGTTGGTTCTCTCTTTCCACTACATGAGTTCTAGGGATCAGACCCACGGTGTCTGGACTGGCAGCAAGCACTCTTACCAGCGGGGCCACCTTGCCACCCCATATGCTAATTTTTTAGGTTCCTGCGGAAAATACTGAGGATTTTGCCGTTTCTCTTTCTTACGTCTGTGCCTGACCACACTGACCTACTGCCCTCCACAGCTCACCCTCCGAAAGACGGCAAGGAATCATCCATGAACCGAGAAGAGCTGCCTTCTTCATTCACCCACCGCACAGGTGTGTCAGAGGACATTCCATCTCGAACCCCAGGAAGAACGAGGTTCAAACCTGTATTGAATAACACCAGCCAATTTTATAATTTTTGCACGGTACGGGATTTTTACACCTTGGTGAGTACACTTTCCCTATAATTTACCCTGGCAACAATATACCTATGAAGAGTTTAAGAGAGAAGCCACAGACACATGTTTCATTTATTACCTCAGTGCAGTGAGAATTTGGAAACAGTGTGAGCAGACTTTTGTAAGCAGGTGGCTGAATGCTTAGAGGGTACGGTTAGAACAGGGGAGGATAGTAATCCTCTTTACTTGTATTTTTTTCTTGATATTTAAAAAAAATTAACTAGCTTCAAGTTGTCTGTACCCTAGTTTTAATAGATACTGCATATTTTAGAAAAACTTATGAAAAATGATTTTTTACGTCCTAGTTCATTTAATGCTCCTTGTGCTAATCTATTCAAATTATATACACTGTGAAAATAATCACATTTTATTTAATTTACATTGTGATGAAGATACTGAAATTCTTTTGTGTTTTAAAATTAATTAGAAAAGAATATAAATCAGAAGGAAATCATATGACTAATGACTGTGCTGAAATGAGGAACAAACACATTTCCTAAGTGTATAATTCATACATTATGTATGTCTTCATTTTATTACCCCAGATCTTGTGAGTCCATCTACCGAACACACACAGAACCTACAGGGTAATGGTTAAATTCATTTCTCCCGTTTTAGTCATGTGTAAGCCAAGCCACAGTTGGACCTATCTTAAACTTATTCCAGTTAGAAAGTTATGTCAATACAAGAAAATAACGCAATGTATTTTACTGTTTGTAACTTTGGTTCATGTGTAATTAATTGATAAGTATCTAAATGACTAGAAAATATTTCACTCTGCAACGTTTTTTTTTTTTTGGTTTTTTTTTTTTTTTGGTTTTTTTTTTTTTTGGTTTTTTCGAAACAGGGTTTCTCTGTGTAGCTTTGTGCCTTTCCTAGAACTCACTTTGTAGACCAGGCTGGCCTCGAACTCACAGAGATCCACCTGGCTCTGGGATTAAAGGGTGCACCACTGCCACCCGGTGCAACAATGTATCTTTTTTCATGCTAAGTGACAGCATGCATGGCTGCCTAAACCACTGGAGTTTCCTCTTAGGTGCTTCCGTTCTCTCCCAGCAGGCACAGCTGAGCCCCCTCTCAAAAGGTGGGAGCAGGGAGTTGGCAGACAGAAGCCAGTCCTCTGGCGTTCTTACCTTGTTTCCTAGAGCCGAGACCAAGCAGGTCATCCAACAGAAACATGTATTCTGCCGTAGTTCTGGAGGGGGCTAGCCTGAGGTCAGGTGGGCAGCAGGATGGGTTTCTTTCGGAGAGCTAAGAGGACACCATTGATGCAGTCCCCACCTCATTCTCTCCGAGTTACCCAGCCATCTTTCCCTTTGTCTTTCTGTATTGTTCTCCACACGTTTTACAAATTTCCTCTTTTTTCCTGGATCAGGGCCAGCTGGATTCCCGAGGGCCCACCCTCATGACCTCACTATCATTTAATTATCTCAGTGAAGACTATCTCCAAACAATGCCACATTCTGAGGTCATGGGGAATGGGGCTGTCCCTCATAAACCTCGAGGTGTGGGAGCACTTCCTCTTCCACAGTGTCCCTGCTCAGATGTGAGGGGGCTGGCATCTTACTTTCCACCCCGCTGTCTGTCCATCCACCCTTGAGCTCTTCTTCAAGACAGTGCACCACTTAGGTTTTTTTTTTTTTTTCTGATATGGACAAAAATTAAAATTAAAAAGAATTAATTAATTAAAAAAACTTCTGTGGTGGGATCATTTCCCCAGACTCAATTTTGACTCTCGTTTTCTTAAAATTATTAACAAAGTTTTGCACAAGTAGATGCAACAACACTCTCCCCAGACGACAAAGCAAACAGTTCTCTTCAACTTGATGAAGATTTAGCAATGCTCCTGTTTTCGCCTTTTTTTTTTTTTTTTTTACTTTTTATGCAATTACTCTTCCAGGTAATAAACATGAGTCATACTTTTACGGTTCTTAATCTATTTTTATGTATCTGCATAATATGTAGTTGATGAACTTTAATCAAATCTGAAGCGAGGGTCCCCTCGAGGCCATTTCCAGGCTAGTTTTGCTGCAAACCTCGGTGAGGGAATTTGGTTAGCTCAGCACACAATGCATGAGAAGCATGTCTGTGCTGGCTGGGCATAATGGCCTGGCCACAGATACTGGCTGTTAAAGCAAACTACACACCATCCAAGGCCTAACTGCCAATGATTCCACGGTGTAACATAACTTAATTGAATAAGCTCTTGGCTTGGAAAATGTAAATAGGAAGCGAGGTAACAAGAGCAAGCACGTCTGTCAGTAAGCCACGTAGCCCTGCGCTGGACAAGTTCCAGGAGATTACCGCATAGGCTGTGCTCTCAACATAGCAGCCAGTCGGTATTCGCTCCTGAAGACATGTTCTAGCCCAGTCACCGGTACACAGCCAAGCGACTGATCAATTCTACTGAAGACCCAAATATGACAAAGTGCCTTCAGTTCCATTTGCAGAGAAATGGTTGTCGACACAATGGAATTCAGCAGAGTTCTCCTTTTTCTAAGACTGTCCTCAAGGGCAGCTGTTCTCAACCTGTGGGTCACAACCCCTTTGAGGTTCAAAGGACCCTTCACAAGGGTCACCTAAGACCATTGGAAAATAGATGTTTACATTACAACATTACAATTCATAACAGTAGCAAAATCACAGTTATTAAGTATCAATGAAGTAATTTAATGGTTGGGGGTCACTACAACATGAGGAACTATATGAAAGGGTCACAGCATTAGGAAGGTTGAGAACCACTGACCCAGGCCTTTCTCCACCACCCTCTATGAAATGATACGTATAATTCTCTCTTGTTTTCTTTCTTTGGACAAGGTCTCACGGTGTAGCTCTGCAAGCCTGGCACTTGCTGTGTAGACCAAGCCGACCTCAAATTCAAATCTATACATGCCATTGCCTCCTGAATACTGGAATTAAAGGTACGCTATAAATACTCTTAAAATTATTTTCTTGTCCATAGTCCATTTTATTATTGCATAAGTCTATCTCTTCTATTTATTCTGTACACCAGAAAACCTTTTGTTGATTTTTATTTCAAATTTTAGTCATAATGTTCGGTATAATTGGAAAGTAGAATAAGAATGAGAAAAGGGGGGAGGGGCATTAAATTCTAAAATCAGGGAATGAGAAGGGATTTCCAAAGTCAATTTGTCATATTCTCTCTATTCTGGGTGCTGACATGGAAGACAAGAATCCTATGTAGATCCATAAGCATTTTGGAGAAAGGCTGATAATCTTTTACATATATTAATATATAGTGTATGCAAGCTACAAACGCTCCCCTTGCTATGACATTCACTAGCAGCCTCAAGGGTGACCATATTCCCCACAGCAGGAAAATGGAAAGTTGGATCATGATGTCAGTTCTCTGTCATACAGAAATGCCAGCATACATACGGGACAAGTCCTCAGACGGTGACTAGCTGCCAGTAAGGCTGTCACGTGACAGACCCTCATCTCTCAATGTGCCTTGACGTTGATGTGTGCAGCCTGTCTTCTCACCATGCTCACTACTCTCACAGTTACTAAATGCGAGTGTGGGCCCATGCCAATTACACCAACACTCAGATTCGGGGCCAGACATCGCACAACAGTTCTCGTGAGCCCGTGATTGTTCAAGAGCTCCCATCTTCTTAGAAACATCCTACTTCCAAATCTCACAGACCTGACAACCCCCACCCCCACCCTATGCCCCCTACAACAATCAAGAGGGAGGACCCTGCACCTTGCCTGGGCAAAGCAGTAGAGCTGGCCCCGGCAATACGAGTGAGGGGACTTGGATCTGAGGGCCTGAGAGCAGGAGAACTCTCCCCGCTCCTTGCTATAGGCTGTATCGGGCGAGCTGGCCAAGGCAGTGCTGGAGAGCTTGCTCAGTAGTGACCATGAAGGAGAGCTAGAGAGCTGGCCAACCCAGCTACCACGGAGGCCCAGAAACAGGGCTATGAGTTGGCCACACCAACACCCACCAAACCTATGAACTGTTGGAGCATGTGAAGGGGACGAACCTACAGATCCCAAACAGCAGGATCTCCATGACTCAGGGCCACAACAGGATCTCCAAGGGGAGCCCCAGGGAGAGCCTATTATTGATGGTGTGGCAGAAACCAGAGGCCCCAAGCCAGACCAATGACTCACAGCAATGAACACAGGTGAAGGTGAATGGACTAAAGGGTGAACCGCAACTCAGCGGGCCACACTACAGCCTCCACAAGGTTCTTTTCTTATTTGTTTTGGGTTTGGTTTTGTTTCTTTAACATGTTTAGAATTTTGGTTTGTCTTTTAAAATTGGTTTTGATGTGGAGGGGAGGCTGCAGGGGCAGATTTGAAGAGATCGGAATGCATGATGTAAAATCCACAGAGGATCAATAAAAGTAAGAAAAGAAATAGTATGCCACCCACGCTGATTTCTCAATATGGACAAGTGCATCACAGCTCACAAAGACATAATGCTAAGAGAAACCCGGGTAAAAGGTGTGGAAACACCATACAAGGCTCTCAACTTTTCTGTCAATCTAAAATAATTGCAAAAGAAAATTTTCCTTTAAAAGAGTCTTTTTTATACAGCATCACTCTTCATTAAACAATTTCAAACACAAAGAGAATGTGTACAAAAAAAATGAAATTCTGCCTCCTCCTCTGGTTCATCTGTGATATTGTAACATGGTGTTTAGCAAAGGGAGCCGTGAGTCTTAATCAACTCAATAAGCAACATTACAAAGCTCTCCAAAACCCTAGATGAAAGAAAATTATAAAGTATGTAAATAAAGTCTTAGTTTAGCCATGCAAAGCGTTTCTGGGTACACGAGGCCTAAATAAAAGAAGAATCTTTTGTGAGCTGTTTTCTCTAATCAAATCCATTCTGCCTATGACTGTGAGTGCACTATGCCGAAGGAACTGATTGAAAACTGAAAATTATAATCATTTTCACGATGAGGCGTCACGGATTAGCAGAAGCAGTTGAAAAACCGTGCAGCGGTTTTCATGAGAGCTCCCAGGTGGAGCTTCTAAAGTATTCCTGGATGAGAGCTCCGTAGGGTTGGTGTTTGGCCACACACGACCCTCTGCAGAATCGGCACAGTTTAGGAGGATCCAGACTGCCTTCCCAGGAGTTCCACGTCTTTTAAGGAATATCCTCCTCCTCTTACACAGGGCCCTTGGTTGCCAACAGTGTTCTCGCCCTGCGCTCAGTTGACGGGGAGATTCTGTCATGCGTGTGCCTAGCTTTCTTCTCCCTGTATATCTGCTTGGGTTTCCCGCCTGCCTCTAAGTGCCTTTCCACAGGCCAGCCAACGGGAACAGCATATGTCCCATTCCCAGCGTCTGGGAAGATATCCCCCAGCACCTCCACATCAAAAAGTTTGAATTTTCAGAAGACTGCAGAGATGGTTCAGAGGTTGAGAGCACTGGCAGCCTTGCCCGAGGACCGGGGTTTGATTCCCAGCAACCACATGGCAATTCACAAATGACTGTAAATACAGTTCCAAGGGACTCGACACCCTCTCTGACTTCTATAGACAGGTGACACAGTGTGGTACACATACATAAATGCAGGCGAAGCTCTTGTGCTGGCTAGTTTTAGGTCAACTTGACACAAGCTAAGTGGTCTGAGAAGAGGGAACCTCAATTGAGAAAATGCCTCCATCAGATCCTGCTGTGAGTGGACAAACCTGTAGGGTATTTTCTTGTTTAGTGATTGATGGGGGAGGGCACAGCCCATCATGGATGGGGGCATCCCTGGGCTGTTGGTCTTGGGTTCTATAAGAAAGCAGGCTGAGCAAGCCAGGAGGAGCAAGCCAGTAAGCAGCACCCCTTCATGGTTTCTGCATCAGCTCCTGCCTCCAGGTTCCTGCCCTGCTTGAGTTCCTGCCCTGACTTCTTTTGATGATGAACAGTGATGTGGAGGTGTAAGCCAAATGAACCCTTTCCTCCCCAAGTTGCTTTGGTCATGGTGTTTTGTTACAGAAATAGTTACTCTAACTAAGGCAGCACCCATACACATGAAAAATTTTAAATATTAAAAACGTAAAGATTTAGAAAAAAGTTTGAATTTTCAGTTTTTGTGTGTGTGTGTGTGTGTGTGTGTGTGTGTGTGTGTGTGTGTGTGTGTGTGTATTCTGAGGGGTGGAGGTCAGGGGAGTGTCTTCGCCAATTGCTCTCCACCTTATTCTCACTGAACCCAGGACTTCCCTCATGGCTAGGCTGGCTGGCCAGCAAGCCCATGGCATCTCTGCTCCCTCAGCACCAGGATTACACAGTGTGCCACAGCCATAAATAAGCAAGTGCCTCCCCCACTGAGTCATCTCTGTAGCCCAGAATCCTACCTTGGGGAGGGGATGACGGCAGAGGGAAGAGAGCCTGAGAGGAGACACTGGTCTCCTAGCTGTGTCTGGGACTCAGCCTTTGGGGACAGGTACAACCAGCTGTTTGTCTGTAGAGACACACGTTTGCAAGGCTGATATTTGCCGTTGAGAAATGAATATAGCGGTCATCGATCCCAGAACCATATGGATGATCCCCTTTGGAAAATGTAAACATAGCTGGAGCTCTGACCCTGTGAATGTTAGCCACAGGGCTGCAGGGAGAGCCCGGGGCTTTCAGGAAGACAGCTAGCTGCAAGACTGCAACTTGGAAGGGGCTTTCTTTTTTCTTTATGTGACAAATGCCCCGAACTTGAGTAATCCTGCAGTTTTCAATAAGCCCAATTGATAGGGGAATGACTCACTCTTGCCTCATAGGTAGAAGAATGGACTTCGAGAAACACAACCCGGATGGTTCATTTCACAACGCAAAGCTTCGCATTCAATAAATACAACTCAAGTCACAGTGAAATGATGACTGATGTTTTTCATCAGCATCCAATTATCGTTCCGTCAGGCACCTCGTCTGGGCCAAAGTAAACACAGTGTGCGTCTAGAGAGGTACACGCTCCATGTGTTTCAAACCCACTCTCAGGACAGCACCACGTCTCTGTGGAATTTCTTGACTTCTCAGATCATGTTGCAGGAGAGAGCTCTACTCGGGAATCTGCGTTCTGTGTTGTCACCCTCTTGCTTTCCAAAGGAATATCAGACGCTTTCGCTGCTTGAAATTAGGAAGAAGGCGCACTTGCCTCCTTTAATTCAGTCCATCGGAATAACCTGCATCTGGTGTTCCTTGCCCTCTGTGAGTGTGAAGGCAGCCATCTGGGCAGCTGACAAGATGTCCGGCTGTGGTGTCAGATCTTGGAGGAGGTGGGATAAACAGAGGAGATTTCAGAAAAACAAAAACAAAATAAAAACATCCCTCTTACGGGGCTTCAAAGGAAGCCGGCACATTCATGAACAGCTCTTCAAGAGAGCACAATCCTTCCCCGTTTTGTTCTGGGTTCAGTCTGAAGTTCAAAAGGGAAGTGATGGATGGCTTGGAAGCTGTTGGAGTTAAAAAAAAAAAAGCTCCTCGTTCCCAGTGATGCCTTTTGTCCCAGATCACGTTGCTAGCTGCCCCCTCAAGGAGGGAAAAGCATTCTCCCTACTCAGCTCCCCGTCTCCTTGGGGCAGGGGTGGGGGTGGGGGTAGCAACAGCTGCTTCATCAATCTGCAGTTACTCACTGGCTGAGGAAAACAAAGAGCTCACCTTCTCTGTCTGAAATTGCAGGAAGGGCTAAGCATTAAAATGCAATTAATTGCTCAAACTGGAATTTGGCCAGAACCCCAGGGCTAGCAACGTATATTTAAGGGGCGGGAGAGAGGGGAAGCTTTAATGAAATTAGAAGAGATCTAAACATTATATCAAAACAGACATCACAAACACACTCGTGGCTTACTTTAGCTTGGGACAGCTTGGTGAAAAAGAAGTTGAGTCTCCTAGAATTCTGAGTCTCCACAGTGTGAGTAAAATTCTAAAGTGACTTTGCCTCACATCTAAAAAGTTGCTGCAAGCCAGAATAATAATTAAGAAGCCACGCTGGCTTGAATTTCTTGTTGATTCCATCTTAACCCTCAGTTCATGGGTTCCTATTTAAGTGGGCAGAACTCATAAAGGGCATGTAAAGATCCAGCCTGTGGAGGCCTGAGGCATAGCCCTTGCTTGCTCTGCCTCATCTGAGGCCTACTGTGGATGTCCATGAGGCTTATTTCAATTCAGACAACATTTGTGGGCCCAGTGGACGCCAAGAGCTGGAACCATCAGACATGTTCTTGAAACGGCGAGAGCTCTTTGGAAACTGAGACACTAGCAAAACCCACCCTGGGAGCACTTACCATTGACTGGGCAGGAAAAGCACAGCTGGATGCACCAACATCCTGTACAGAGTCCAGACTTGTGTGGGCAGGGTGCTAGGTGCCATACTTGCTACGTGGAATAGATTTACCAACAGGTGGTCCAGCCTGTGACAGAAGAACACAGTCAAGAGATGCAGTAGACAAGAACTTCAGTGGTCATTATTTACTCTCAATAACATCCTAAGTATCCTAATGTGCTGTAGACACTGTGGGTGATGTTAAGGGTGTAAGCATTTGGAATGGGAGATTCTACAATGCAGTTCAACAGGCAATCAAAATTAAGCCAGCAAGAGAGATCGCTTGTGGTCACATTCCAGGAAAACCACAGGTCAGCTTTCTGATAAGAGTTCATCACTCTGTCATAGAGGACAAAGAGAGAGAGAGACAGAGGCAGAGACAGAGAGACAGAGGGGGAGAGGGGAGACGAAGAAAGAAGAAGAGGAGAATGGGGGAGGAAGAGGGGGAGGAAAAGGAAGAAGATGAAGAAGGAGGAGATGATGATGATCAGAGTCAGGTGTATGACTTAAACCAGAGTGGGTCTCCAGAGGATGTTGCATGGAGCCAGTGGATGCCACTGCACTGGTCTTCATTCTGAGCAAACAAAGCTATGTGCCACTCACCAGGGATTCTTACAGACAGCCGACTACACAGTGCCTCCCTCCATAAGGTTATATCATTTGATGATATCGTGGACACCTTCATTTGCATAGTCAGAATCCGGTGTCCACACAGTGATAAAATGACCTAACGCTTCATTTCTCAGAACACATCCCCATTGTTACATGACTGTATCTTGCTTGCAAGGCTTCCTTTGCCTCAAATCTACTTTGCCTCTACTTTGCCTCAGCTGAGGAATAAAATTTGATGCTGCACAGTAGACCCGTCATTTGCATATAGTTTGTTAATTTTGTATTTAGTAAGAATATATTAGGTCCTAGAAATGACACCAGGTCCTTTAGATGCAAAGGCGAATGTAATGAGATCCTATCGAAGAAATGTGTGGTCAGTTCAATTAGGCATCGATTAAACTAGTGACTGTGAACAATGTAGTATATGCCTTAACTGTCCCTACTCAGATGATGCCCTGATAAGCTGGAGGTGCAGTTTGGGTGTTTCTGTAATGCATCATCTCATGATGTCATGGGTCCTCATCATGGGACCAGAACCTAGGCTAGACTAGGAGATCACAGTAAAGGTTGATTAAAGCAAAGGACTTCACCTGAGAGTGAAATTGAGTCCAAATGTCCCAAGGGACCCAAACACTACAGAGGACTCTAGAAAGAGGTCCAGAGCTTGAGACCCTGAGTACATCAAGAAGAGAGAGAGGTTGGGACTAAAAAAATAAAAAATAAAGAAAGTTGATGTGACAATGGCAGAAAAAAAAAAAAAGCTGTCCTAAGAGTGAGAGTCCAGCCCCTCATTTCAGGCATTCCAAGAAAGGGAGGCCAGGCCAGTTTTGAAAAGTCAGCACAGGGTAAAGGCAAGAACACATATACAAAAGTGGACAGTGTGTGTGTGTGGGTGGGGAGGATGAAGACAAAAACTCACGGAGCCACAGCATGGATGGAGATCACGTGTCCCTGTCCCAGAGCTCTGCAGAGAAGGAGGCTACAAGGATTTGGCTCCACAAGCAAATGGCAGTTAGCCAGACAGGCAAAGATAGGACTACCTACCCTAGGGAGATGCAGAGGCCGGGCACCTGAGACCCTCCCCACTGAGGACTCCGGGAGCAGCCAAGGGACATAAGGCTAAACACAAGTTTACTAATCTGACTCCTTCATGGAGCACAGCCAGGGACGGCACCCCCTGTCCCTCTACTCAAGATTGTCACTCTACAAACCACAGGCACAGATTCTGGGCAAGTGCCAGCACTAACTAATTGCAAGTTAATATTATTATTAGTTTCTATCTTGCCCACCACTCACCAACTAGAATTATTTGTGGCTTCCTAACACTTTGCTTTCTAATTCCTTCCTCAGAAAAACGTTAAATCTGCCTCAGGGTAGAGCTCAGTGTTTGAGCATGTGCTCTTGCATGAGTGAGGCCCTTGACTCAATTGCTGATAAAAAGCAACAACAACAAAACATCAAACAAAAACGAAGAATGAAAGCAGTGAATCTGCTTTATTCAGTCAAGTAAGAAGGAGGAGAAGGAGGAAGAGGAAGAAGGAGGAGGAGAGGAAGAGGAGGAGAGGAAGAAGAAGGAGAAGGAGGAGGAGGAGAAGGAGAAGAAGAAGAAGAGGAGGAGGAGGAGGAGAAGGAGAAGAAGAAGAAGAGGAGGAGGAGGAGGAGGAGGAGGAGGAGGAGGAGGAGGAGGAGGAGGAGGAGGAGGAGGAAGAATCACTATTTTTTGTGCCTCCTGGTGAATTACAGCCCCGTATATGATCCTGGTACTTAATCACTGCTAAATATCAACTTAACTGCTGAGGGCTCAGATTGCCTGGTTTTATTTTGAGGTCTTCCACCTCTCGTATATTTATTTTCTCAGATTTCCCAGCTTAGGAACTGCAGGAGATAGACTCAGCCACTCACCACAAACACAAGATTTGCCGAAGGGCACCATGGCCCTCTGAGGACTAATAGTTTCTGGCTGTTTGTGGACCTTAGTCTTAAGCTCAGCAATCCAGCCTCAGGTGGTGTTTAGTTGAGGTCCCATTGCTTAATCATCAGTTATTTGGATGCTGGTCACAGTGGTGGTAGAAGTTTGTAAAAAATTTTTCTGTTCTGAGTTATGAAAGCAAACAAAAACCCAATCCTATCCTTGGATCAAGCTGCCCCTAGATCACGTTGCTTTTATCTTTATACATATTTTTTTGTAAGTGTTACCAAACCAGTGATCGCATAAGATGACTGATTAAAACATTTGGGGTAAGTATGGGGATCATTAGGTGCTGGCGGTGGCTGGTGAGGAGACCTTCCATAGACAGAGTGGGACGCTGGATAATTTCAACAAGTCTGTTTATTGTTCTGCTTAGTTTATGGTCTTCAGTGTGTGGGTATTAATAATAATCCGTCTAAATCACAGAGCACGTTTCTTAGGAGAATACAAAGCATTCCCTCATACCTTCTCTCCGTTCATGTCTGCAACATCCCCATAAAGCAGGAGGTTCAGGTATTCAGACAGGAAACCAAAGCAGACGCTAAATGACTTTCCCGGGGACATATGGTTAGCCACAGACAGAGCCATAACAAGAATGCAAGTCCCTTGACATTGAGGTCAGGGCTGATGCCATCGGACTGGAGCTTTTCAAAGGATGATCTGTGAAAGCTCTGGGCTTATGCACCGGCTGGGGGCTACGCAGCTAAGGTCAGCTGCTGTGCCAAGCTGTTTTCCTGCCTGGCTCTCACGGCTTCCACGCACTGACCGTCTGGGATGTGACAAGAGCTGTAATGTTGCTGGTGTGAGGTCTCTCTTTAAAACACGTATAAAACCAGACCTTTCCTTGAACCCTCTTTCTGGGCTCCATTCCACTTCATTCTCCTCGTGACCAACAGGATTGAGACCCACAGGCTACAAGGCTGGCGTATCTTCAAACTAACCACTTAAATATTGTTTTCAAGGCGTAGTGCGTATGAATTAGTAGACACCGATTTTTCTGTTAGTGAAAGCATTCTTGAAGACCCGTTAGACTTAGTCCTTCACTCCAACACCGGCTTAGTCCTCCAGTTTTATTTCGGGGATAATTTTCCAAATCAGATGACTTCTTAGGAAACATATTAAAGGACTTGAAATTTAGGCAATAAAATAAATCACTTGTTCCAGTAAACAACACCACACCCATGCATTCTTCAGTTTTAGATTCTGACTGCTGAGTTTGAGCCCAGTGCTCTGAAAAAAAAATCTAACAACGACAACAACAACAACAAAAAAAAAAACCCACAAATAAAACAGAGAAGTCACCACACATGATGGAAAGAGGTCCCAAGTTTTCACTGGAAGGTTCAGTCTACCTTGAAGGGGAGTGGTTAAGCTGTGTGATAATTTGCATTATATTTCTGATTTCCCTCAAAACCTATAAATCTGCATGCTTATCTTCACTCTTAGCCCCAGATCCATTTTCTACTCGCACGATTGAGGATTTACATGGAGGCCATTCCTGTACAAATTAATGCAAAACTTCTCCAAAGTCTAATGATCAAATTGTGTCACAAGACTTCAAAACGTGCTGGCCATGAAGTTTCCTGCAACATTCTGTGCTCGCTACCTCCCACTGGTTTACTTACTCCTTAAAGAGTTCGTTTATGAATCCCTCGGCACATTTTAAAGGCATGAAGACACCAGAAATAGCCCAGGGAGGCTGTAGTCCAGCAGCTACGCCCTGGTTCTGTTCTTCCTTGAATGACTGCACTGATCTTTCCAGGGCCTTCTGCTCTGTACCATTTCTCCTGGCATTCAGCAGTCATATGAATCAGAATCCTTTCCCCAAAAATATTCAGAGACTTCTCACAGACAGGGCCATAACAGCCTGCATGGTGCCCTCCGTAGCCATGAAGGGCAGTGGTAGATAACAGGGCTTGTACCTCCATCTGGGGAGCCAGAGCCCTGTCAGCTTGAGGGTGACAGACCCATTTTCTACCCATCATTTCCTTCATTTGTGAAGGAAGAAAAGTGGATTAGAAAAGTGCACTTCCCAAAGTCCTTAGTCCTTTTCCCACTTGAAAATGTTACAGTCCAGTCAGCTAGGTTCTGCCCCAGCTAACAGAATATTCTATTTTCATACTCTGTGCTATTGCTATATTGCTATTTCCTCTAAGCCAGTCTCCTTTCCTTTTTTTTTTTTTTTTGGATTTTCCAGACAGGGTTTCTCTGTGTAGCTTTGGAGCCTTTCCTGGATCTTGCTCTATAGACCAGGCTGGCCTCGAACTCACAAAGATCTGCCTGCCTCTGTATCCCCAAGTCCTGGGATTAACGGTGTGCACCACCACCACCCAGCCTCCATTTTTTTTTTCAAAGAAATTATCCTTCTTCACCATTTCTTTCTCTCTCATTAAAATCATGCACATCTTTTATTGTTTTATTCAAATACCAGCTCTTCCCTTCAGGGTCATAAGTGACATCCTTCTGGTTAGAACACTTGTAGAGGTCTGCACACTCGATTCTCTTGAATCAAGTACCCAATACTTAAAGGAGCTTAAAGGTGCATACATTGTAAATTAGATATAATTACATTGAGAAATGCCATTTTATGACAAGCTCCTATTTCTCCAAATAATGACTCAAAAATGCCCATTCTAAATAACAGTGTGCTTTTGTTCAAAGCTTAATTCCTTACAGATTAACACGATCTGCTCAAGAGGTGTAACTTTATTCCTTACCCTTCATCTCTTTCCCTTCTCCTTTCTGCTCAGGTACCTTCAGAGCAATAAGTGATGGCAAAAAAAAATCACAGATGCCAAGCTGAGAGGTCCTTCACCTCTTCATCCCTCAGCTCTGTTCTGAGCTGTGTCGTTTCCCATCATCTTTATTTGAAGGTTGCTTTTCCCTCCATATCATCACCTCATGCTGCTCCTCTGGCTTTGATAGACTGAGCTGTCCGTGATCTGACAGATGACTTGTGATTTGGCCTTTTCTTTGCCCTGATGTTAGGTCTCTTGGCTCATCTTTCTGGACACTGGGGTTTCCTCATTGCCTGCCCCCCCCCAACCCCCATGCCATATATAACCCACAGAGAACCAGAGTTGGGAAAGGGGTCATCGTGAGCTCTTATAAACAAAACATACACACGTCACTGATGTCATGTCCACCCTCCTGGAGTCACTTCATGGTACAAGAGTATCAACCATTCAGAAGACACAGAAATAATGGTGTCAGTCCAAAGCATGCTTGTGCTTATGATGGGTTATGTTTTACCTATTTGAGGAAAAAAAAAAACTGTATTGTTCCCTACTAGAAGAAAGGTGTGTCCAAACTGTGGCTAACTTTCCAGATTATTCTATGATACAAAATAATCTCCAAAACTTGAAAATCTTCTGCCACATTTTTCTACGCCCGGTTATTCAGTACTGATTTTTTTCTCCTTTAACTCTTGCAGAAGAAGGGAGAAAGTTGGGTATAGAGAATAAGTAGGGATTATTGCTGTGTTTTGGATCTAGAACACATGAACATTTGTTACTAAATAGATATTTGGGGACTAGGGTTAATTCCACTAGGACTGAATGAATTACAGTGGTTGGAGACCATGAATGACTTGAAGACAATATCATTATATTATTAATTTATACTTTAATACATTAATTTATAATTTAATATATTATATATAATTTAATAAATATTAATTTATAATATACATATAATTATACATTAATAAATTATACTTAGAAAAGCATAATATCTAGGGCCAGTGAGATGGCGACACAGCTGGTGCAGGCATCTCCGCCAAGTCTGAAGACCCGAGTTCTCTCCCCAGGACCCACATGGTGAATGGAAAGAATTAACTCCCTAGGCAGTCCTCGGACCTCTGTACGCATGCCATGGCATGTGTGTGCTGCACCAGATGTAATAAAAATGTTTAAAAAGTGTTATACGGAAAACTTAATAGTTTATCATCTATTGAGATTAGCGTGCAAGACACAGAAATATGCCCTATGTTGCTATAAACACAAGAGCTTTTTTCCTTTCCCAAGAAGCAGGCAGAGCAGTGATGGCCGTCTGTGGAGTGTCCAACTGCGCAGTAGCGCCTAAGAACCAGACTCCTTCTATTTCCTGGTGTCAGTACCCTTGGTACATCCTCGTGGTGACATGAAAAGCTCTACACTTTTAAAAATCTTGTCATTCTCCTAGACAAATATAGGGAAAGGATCCTCTCCTACCAAGTTTATACCTTTTATTGAGGAAGAGGTGTTGAAGGAAATTTCTGCATTCATATTATTGTTCAGGGACATGCTATAAGTTCTTCCCATCCCTTGCCCCATAGCTGCAGAGGCCTGCATAGCAGGCCTTTTCTTTTGGGCCACCAACCTGTTACCAAATCATGACCTGGTGACTTCTTATTAGTTATGAATGCTCGGCCTAGCTTAGACTGGTTTCTGGCTAGCTCTTATAACTCAATTTAACCATTTTCTCTTTATCTACCTTTTGCCTTGGGGCTTTTTACCTTTATTTCTGTATATCCTATTTCTGCATGTTCTGTGTCTACTGGCTGGCCCCGGGCATTTCCCTCATTCTCTCCTCTCTTTTTTCTCTTGTTCTTTCCAAGCCAAGACTTCTCCTCCTACTTATTCTCTCTGCCTGCCAGCCCTGCCTATCCCTCTCCTGCCTAGCTATTGGCTGTTCAGCTTTTTATTGGCCCAATCAGGTGCCACAGGCAGACAAGGTGATACAGCAAGACATGTTTACATAATTAAACAAAACAGCATAAACAAATGTAACACACCCTTACATCATTAACAAAGGCAGCAGAAACATAACACACCTTTACACAGTTAAAGTACTATCCCACAGCATAAACAAATGCAATACATCCTTGCCTAGTTAAAATGATATTCCACAACAGCACAACAGGCCTAGATACAATAAACATTATTTTTCTTACCTTGGCAGGTAAGAGATGCAAAAAAAAAAAAAAAAAAAAAAAGTTAAAAATGTTTTTCTAGGCCGGGCGTGGTGGCGCACGCCTTTAATCCCAGCACTCGGGAGGCAGAGGCAGGCGGATCTTTGTGAGTTCGAGGCCAGCCTGGGCTACCAAGTGAGCTCCAGGAAAGGCGCAAAGCTACACAGAGAAACCCTGTCTCGAAAAAAACCAAAAAAAAAAAAAAAAAAAAAAAAAAAAAAAAAAAAATGTTTTTCTAACAGATGCAGATACTCACAGCCATATATATATATATATATATATATAACAAAACAATTACCGAGCAAGAATTATAGTTACAATATTAAAGAAGATGTCTTATCTATCTTATATTTGTGAGTTTAAGGTTTTATAGCTAACTTATCTTTTATCATAACTGAGGAAATTACAACTATCTAGTTTTCAACCACATCAAAGACCTGAGAAGGAACATAATGGTCCCTGAGAAATGGTAGATGGATGCAAGCAACTTTCGGGAATCTTGCAAGAGTAGACCAAGACAGCTGGCAGCCTGGACAGTCACCTAATGTTTCTCAGCATTGTTGGTGCATTCAAATTGGCTATAGGCCTAGAGTATCTGACAGACCATTTTCAGAAGCAGGAATTCTGAGAGACCATCTTACCCTGTCTTGGCAGAGTACAGTGGTCGCTTTCCTTGTGTCCCGCTTGTCCAGGAAGGACAGCATTGCATTCGTACTGTCAGCCGTCAAGGCAAGGACAGTTCTTTGTCCAGTAGGCCATTTTGTGCCAAGAAGACAAACTTCCAAATGGAAATGTCTTAGAAGCCCAACATTCTCTCGGGGTCAAATTGGTGCAGCCAGGAGCAATTGTGTCTCGCGTCAACAGAATTCTAAGTTATTTAAATGCCATATTCTCCAGGTCTATGAAGTGTTTGAAGATTACCTATCTATCTGAAATATATCTATGTATACCTAGAAGACTTAACTAACATGGCTACAAATATGATTATCATAGATGACTAATTATTAATCTATTTCTTAATTATCCATTACAATTTTAAATGAGTTACATAAACATAATACCTCAAACAAGAATAGAAACATATATATAGTATAACAAAATTAACTTAAAGTTTGTATCAATAAACTAAAATTTATACCAATGTAAAACATTTTAAACATGAACTAAAATCTATACCAATGTAAAACATTTTAAACAAGTTGTTCTTTAAAAGTAGGTTCATTAATCTACCCTTTTATCTTATCATCTCCACATCCTCCTATATATCTATACCATATCCCCTTTTCTTTTTTAGAAAGAGATCACATTTATAATCAACCTGTTTTAAATAAAAATAATGTTTTTTCTCTGTCCCACATCAGAGGGCTCTTCTGATTTGGGACACAAGAATCTCTTAACCATTTTTTTTTTTTAAAGCAGTATGTCTGGTTTTAGAGGGGGAGTGAGCCAATTCCACCTCTAAAGCCAGCTTGGTATATTTGGGAATTTGGGCGTAGCATCTCTTACTACTTCATGCTGGAGGGGGGCGCTGTATCTTATGGGGAAGCAAAGAAAATTTTAAGCCTATGGGGTAGTCCGTGAGGCTGTATTGTGTGAACCAGTTGCCTTGAAACCGCTCTGGATGTTGGATCATCTGGGCCATGGTGTCATCAGAGACCTTTCAGGGGGTCTTGGCTGGTGAAACCTGATGTATCTTAATCTGGAACAAATCCACAGTCTCTGGCTTTCTGTGGAAACAAAAGCAAAACCTCTTTTTCAAAGTAACATATCCTTAAATCCAAATTTTGAAGTCAAGGTACCTTTAAAATATACATTTTGGCATAACTGAACAGCTTTTGCAATCAAATGTTTTTCTTCAGTTACGAATATCAAAGACAACATAATCCAGATTCTCTGTGTAGTAGCCATCTTTACGTGGCTTATTTTTTATATTACGTGGAGCTAGGGGAAGCCTGCCGTAGAGAGGAAGGGAAGGTTGTAGGAGGCCATTTGTAGCTGGAGGGCTTCTCTCCAGGTTCCCCAAGCCCCGCAGTCCCACAATCCACTTATAAAATAAGGTTGTAGGAGGCAGAGGGGTCAGGAAACGACAAGAAAACACCCACAGAACAAACTAACCTGGGCTCACAGGGGCTCACAGAGACTGAACTGACATCAGGGGGTCTGCCTGGGGCTGCCTTAGGTCCTCTGCATGTGTGCTGAGGTTGTGCAGCTTGGTCTTCTCGTGGGACTCCTCACAGTGGGTGGGGGGGCTGTCTCTGACTCTTTTGTTAACTTTTGGGACCCCTTTCCTCATACTGGGTTGTCTTGTCCAGCCTTAACACTAGGGGCGGTGCCTGACCTTATTGTTACTTGTTATGCCGTGTTTGGTTGATATCCATGGGAGGCCTGCCCTTTTCTGAAGAGAAACAGAGGAGGAGTGGACGTTGGGGGCAGGGCGTGGGGGCAGAGGAGAGGTGGAGGGAGGGACTGGAAGGAGAGGAGGGAGGGGAAACTGTGGTCAGGATGCAAACATAATAATGTAAAAAAAAAAAAATGAAAAGAAAATCTGGTTTCCTTTGACTGCCTAGAACTCTCTTGAAATAAGGTATTCAATTTTGACTTTCTGTTTTCACAAGAAACAAATGACGGAACAGGTGTTGCAGAGGGGGAAAAAACCATTTAGCCTGAAGGAAAAGAATCTGTAGGAAAGGACATCTTAAACTACTTGAAGGGCTGCTATGAGAAGGCATCTCTTGAGTTATTCCAGACACAGAGCTGGAATCAGGAAATGAAACTTACTGGGGAACACTTCATCGTCCATCTTAAAACAAACACATTTGTCCTCAAGAGAAAGAAATGTAGTAAGTTAGAGAGAGAGAAAAAAAGCAACTTATTATGGGCAGGTGTAGGATAACGATCACCGAACCTCAAAGCCATACCTGAATCTCTCATCTTTTCTTTCTCCACTTCTCCTTCCATGTTCTCCTTCCGTGTGCTTGCGCGAGCCATACACACACACACACACACACACACACACACACACACACACACACACACACACATATGCATGTGCACACACACACAGCACCGTTCTCTCTCCACACACCAGTTTTCTACTAAATTTATCTCCTATCCTTTTGCTCATGGCCCACCTCAAGCATTCCAGAAGGATGGATTGCCACAGTTCAACAACTCAATTCCTTGTCCCAAGTCCAAATTCCTGAGAAGAAAACATCCCACTGGATGGACAAAAATCTTTTGTCTTCCCCTGGTTTTATCAAATGTGCCCAGAAAAAAAAAATAAGAGTACAGCATAGAGCTGTCCTTATTCGCACTGTGAACAAGAAAGGCTTTCTCAGAGCGAGGCTTACTGAAGGAAGGCACAGCTTGGGTATATTCAGCAAGTGTTTCCAAGTCTGCTCTCCACCATCCATCTTACTCTCTACTGCTGTGGAACAATCCTTTTCTACATTATGAACATGTATTACTACTCTTCACTGGTTAATAACAAGCTGTCAGGTCACGAGCTGGGCAGGAAGTTAGGCTGGAAAGCCAAGCTGAGAATGCCGGGAAAGAGAAGGGCAGAGTCGGGAGTCACCAGCCAGATGCAGAGGGAGCAGGAGATGAACATGCCATGCTAATAAAGGTACCACCACATACGTAAATAGAAATACAGGTTAACTTAAAATGTAAGAGCTAGTTAGTAATAAGCCTAGCTATTGGCTGAGCTTTTATAATTCATATTCAGTCTCTGAGTCGGTTATTTGGGACCAGGCAGTCAGGACATGGAAACATCCATTTACACTCTACTGTCAAGTTTCTCTGAAATACAGGTCTACTTATATCTTGCAGTGAACTACTATTCTCAATATCAAAGATCAGACTCTGTAAAACCCTGCCTGACACTCAATGTCCTCTACAATATAGTCTCAAGGCATTTCTGTAATTTTGTTTCATTGCTTCCCTCTCCAGCTCAAGCCAAAGAATTCATCTACCCTTTCCTCCATGGTTTGTATGGCCGCCATGGTTTACCGAGGTCAGTCCTGCCTTTGTCCATTGCCTTGGTGTAACTGTGGAAAGTGATTCCTTTATTCTCTTCTGCATCCTGATTTAGATGATAGAGGAGTCATCAATTCTTCAGTCTAAAGGTCCCTTCCCTTATCAAACTTATCTTCTTCAAACTCGACTATTAATATCAAGGAGGTATGCCGACATATTTTTACAAAAAATCTCCACTGACCTAATAAAATAATATTTTCTGCCTCCTAACTCATACAGCATTTTATGTGTTTCTCATCTGTATTATTTCTGGAACTTTTATTTTTTTTCAGTTTATTGTAACTGAAACTTCTGACTATCCTTTGCTTTCACTCAGACAACCCAGATTAATAATGAGAGGGGGCGGGTCTTGCTGTGGACAGAGGTGAGGCTGAGCTGTGTTCAGAGAGTCTCGGACGCCACCATGCTGCTGACTGTCACCTTGAAAGCGCTAAGAAACAAATTTGCGTTGGTGAGTGAAACCCCTTGCAGTCTGCCGTGAACGTAGACTCAGTGGCTGCTAAGGGGAACAGAAGTGAAACCCTTTCTTCCTTGTTCACTCTGCTGTATCACTGTTAGCCTGGGAGAATGACAGCATTCATCCATCAGCACAGCACGGCTGGTGTGGAGGGTGGCGGCTTTGAACACTGGTTTCCTTCAGCCACCTCAGACCTTCCCACCTTTGTTAGCAGCCACCTTGCTGGCACCTGAGCCATAGTACGACACAGTTATAGAATCGAGACCTTTAAGAAAAAGAGGCTCAGCATTGAACCCCGGCTTGGCCATGGCTCGTTCGGTATCCAGGGCAAATTCTTCCTTCCTTGCAAGTTCACTTCCTCACACACAAAACCAATGCATGAGAGTGAAAATCCCACAGGGTACTTCTGAGAGCAAACAGAGATGTGTATGTAGTGGGCTTTGCATGTTTATCATAGTTATCATAGTGTGCATAGTTTATCATCATAGAGCTTTAATTGCATGACCTATGTATCTCTGAGGATTCGTGGGATAAAGCCACACAAGCACAAAACAGTCCTTCAGAGTTGGAGAAATAGGTCCGGTCTCACATGCATAAGTCCCACTCATTTTTTTTTTAAGATTAGAATGAGTAGTATAAAGTCAAAAATAACATAAGGCCATTTTGAACATGGTAATTTTCTCTTTATACTATTCAAATCACTGTTCTATTTGGTTTTTCAGTAGTATACTGTTTGACTACATTGTTTCCTAAAAAACACAATGAAATCATTGTTTGGGATATTTATATTTTACCTTTCTCAAGTGTCTTTGCTGGTTAGCTATGTGAACAGGGCAATTTTCATTATTATTACTTTATCAATGAAGGCTAACAGTTTAAGTGCTATCAGATGAATTGCTATGGAACCCTGAATGCTCAAGGTGACCTCCACCTTTGAGAAGTTCCTGCCTTCATCAGAAGGACTTTCTAATTCTTAATGGACCCTTTCAAACGTCTGTCACCAACTAATCCCCATGACCTATGTACCTGGCTCTAATCGTCCCGGCAGGATTGAGCACTGACTCTGGACTGACTGGCGTCTGGGCCTGACTGCTCTGTCGTGCAAGGGCAAGGCTGACTGTGAAGATAACTTCCCCACGAGCTCTAAGACAAAGAGCTGAAAGTTCCGTCCAACACAAGAGCCTCTGGGAAGTGACCAACCCAACCCCCAGCTTTTTTTTTTTTTTTTTTTTTTTTTTTTTATTGTACCGTCGATCAAAAGCGGCCGGGCAGGAAAGGAAAGCTGGGGTACAAAGTCAAAGACATTCAGTTTGCGGAGCTAAAAGTGACAAAGGTCAACGTAGCGGCTGGGGAGCATGGCTTGGAGTCTTCCCTGGCCCACCGCGCACATAGCCGGATCAGCTGTCTGGCTATCAGAGCATCTGAACTCTCCACGAGTGGACAGTTCCCATGTTGGACTCTAGTCATGCTGTTTTCTTCATGGAGAATTGTTACGCCCATGACTTTAGGTTGACACTCGACACACAAAAGTAAAGTTTGACTCGAATGTTATATTCCGTGTAAAATCAAGAGTGCCCTGCACACGTTAGGTGCCAGTGGTGACCTGCTCATCATTACCGCTGCTCAGTATACACAAGGTAAGCACTACATCCCGGGAGATGTTTAAGCAATGTCTCATTAACGAGTGTGTGCTGCAAATTAGAAACATCTGTTAGTAAGTCACATGGAAAAAAAAAATGAACTTGGAGACGTCCTCAGAATTGCTTCCAAATCTGAGAATTGCAGGTTCTATATTCCAGAGGTTAAAGGGTGTAGCATTTGTGACATGGAAACTGCGTTTTCAGAGAGAGTCCATTTGGTTTATTAAGATTCTTGAAAATGAAAATTCAAGTAATCCTCTGCTCGACGGAGAGCATTTTCTTAATTTTCTATGGATTTTAAAAATTATATAATTGCAAATGTTCATTAGGATATAATTAAATAGCCCTGTTTCCCTAGTTACTAATATGTGCCAGGGTACTGTAATTATACAAGTAATTATGAAAGGAAAATATATGACTTGGCAAGCTTATGAAAATTATTCTAGATACAGAGAAGGCTCCACTTTGGGGAAAAGACATTAAAATATAGCAGAGGAAAAAAAGAGAGAGAGAATCACATAATGGGATGGGAATATTACCTAATGACACAGGGTACGTGAAAACGCCTGCTCTCATTTCCATGAAAGTAACAGAAGAATATAATACAATCTGCTCACCATCCACAGAGGTCCAAGTGTTCGGAGATGTTTTATGCCCTTCGTTTACTTACTGTGCCTCTGATTTCTGGCTAGTTCATGGCTCTGCATCAAGTTTCCTTCATGGAGATGAATGCAATTTATACCTTATATTTTATTTTATGATATACTTAACAATAAGTGGAGCATAATTAAGGCTGTGTGAGTTCGAGGGAAAATGCCCAGAAACTAAATACCTTTAAAAAAATGTGCTCTTTGCATTTAATAGCATCTGAACTATTTAAACAGCTTAAATTAAATTAAAGTTAATAGAGTTTAATTAAAGTTATAGTCAAAGGAGAAATATTCCCTCTCATAAAAAGAGAGTGTTGTGCTGGGGTCATGAGCATGTTTTCTTCTTCACGATGAAGGACTTGCTCTTAGCTGAATAGCACTTTGTGCACGCCAAAGAATCTTCCATGTTCTCACGTCAGACTCCTGGTTCAAGGAAAAATCTCAAAGATGGTCTGACCTGTTCAACCAAAATTCTATTGTTTTTCACATCTAAATGCAGTCAATCAAAATTGTCATACCAGCAGTAAATGATTGATACAACGTTCACATGGAGAAGAGCCTGGCTAGCTAATCTCTCTCACACAAGGACGAAGACACTGCTTCCTAAAACAAGTGGGAACTTGCTTCAGACTTTTGTTTGTTTTTCCTACAAGTCCTGCTACGGCAGCATCAGATCCTCAGTGGATGAGAGCCAATTTCTACCTGAATGGCAGAGAGAGGAAAAATGCAGGAAACTTAGAGGTGCTTTGAGCCAGCAAGATGAGCCTGGCTGAGAGTGAGCAACCTTGATCTCTGATTGGTTCAGGCTCAGCTTTTTGTTTTGTTTTGTTTTTGTTTTTTTGAGATGGAGTCTTACTATGTTACCCATGCCAGTCCTGACCTCCTGAGCTTAAATGATCCTGTCGCCTCACCCTCTGGAGTAGCTGAGGCAAGCTACTATCCACCCTTGGTAGGCTCCCGTTTTGGCTGGCTATACTGCCATGGCTTTTGTCTAGGTACATGGATTAACATGGCATACAAGCCAAACGCCCACATTATTTCCTTAATTAATCCAATTCTAAGGGTTGGAGGGATGGCTCAGTAGTTAAGAGCACTGATTGCTCACCAAGAAGATCTAGGTTCAGTTCCTAGCACCCACATAGCAGCTCACAACCACCTATAACTACAGTAACAGGGTACCCAACGCCTCTCTGATCTCCTCGGGTTCCTGCACACACATAGTACAAATGCATATACTTAGGCACACACACACACACACACACACACACACACACACACAGAAACAAATCTTCAAAAACAAACAAACAAACAAATAAATAAGTCCAAATATTTAGAGCAACAATATAAAATTAATTTCTTTATTTTATTTTATTTTTTTTGTAGAGTTAGTTTCTAATGTAATTCCATTGAATGTTTATCTTTTTTTTTTTTTCAAGACAGGGTTTCTCTGTGTTCATCTTTATCCTTATTGGTAAATGTATTTTTTTTTACTCTTCCTTATATTTTATTATATTTTAAATTCTTAAAATTACACTTCATTTTATGTATAGCAAAACAATTTTCATATTAAATAACATTATAATAGAAGGATTAAAAATAGATTTAAACAGAAGAAAAAAATGGAAAGGAATCTGGTTACCTAATCTCTCCTCTTGAAAAGAAATTCGAAAAAAAATTTTCTAAGAGGGTTGATATGACAAATGTATTCAGTGACAACTCGTATTGAATTACTACTGCCCTGATATTCAAGAGAATGAAAAGGCAAGTCCCACAATGATGGAGTTAAAAGGAGAAGAAGAAGAAAAGAAGAAGGAGGAGGAGGAGGAGAGCAGAAGAAGAGGAGGAGGAAGAGGAAGAGGAAGAAGAAAAGCTTTTTAAATAATAAAAAGTTTAAAATAAATAAAAATAAATGCCACTTATTCATCTTCCCACACACGGCGAGGCTGAGAGAACACACAGATGACATTAAGGACTATCAAACTACAAGCTGAACTCATTTCCTTGTTGTTTTGGGTTGGGTGCCGTGAGGCTGTCCTGCTGCTGAGTGACAGTGACATGCCATGACAAGGACCCCGGATGAGAAGACGGTGAAGGGAAGTCTGACCCCCAGTGCATGGAGGAGGAACTGCCCAGCTCTGCTCCTGCGGTGGGCTCGCTCGTGGCGCATCTCAGATTTTCCTTTGTCGTCACTGGCGCAGCAAAGTGGCTTAGAGAGCGTGGCACAATGCGAGGCCTAAACAATGAAGGAAAGAATTAATGAATGAAAGAATATATACTTCACATGACTGCAGTCAGTGCTTGACAAAAGCCCCAATTAAAAACAAAGGCTTCAGCCGGGCGGTGGCGGCACACGTCTTTAATCCCAGCACTCAGGCGGATCTCTGTGAGTTCGAGGCCAGCCTCGTCTACAGAGCGCGATCCAGGACAGCCAGGGCTACACAGAGAAACCCTGTCTCAAAACAAAAAGGAAAAAACCAAAAAAAACAAATGATTCTTTGGGTTACCTGATACTTGAAGGCAGCAGAACAATTCTCTTTGTTTTTTAACAATAACAAAAACCAAACCAAAACAAAACAAAAGAAAACAAAACAAAAAACCAACCAATTTCTTTTTCTGTTAGCTTAAATGCCTATTGTTATAACTAGATCTTAAAATGGATCTTAAAAAGAACCTTTTCAATTTCTTTAAATTATATACATTTTCAAATGTGACTTTATGATGACCGTGTTCTTGATATTATTCTTCAGTTACCAGACTCTTCTGTAAAATACACTGTGATTAAGATATCTTTATCATCTCTCTGTCAAAGTGATTTAGAGAGCTTAATCATTTCTGTCAAAACCAGCAACAGGGTTGAGCATTTAAATAAACATGAAGAGATGTGATGCTGGTGATGCTTCTGACTGACTGGGTGAATTCTGGCAAACTACTTAGTTTGTCTGGTCCTTCATTGATTTCATCTCTAGAAGAGAGGCTCTCCTGAGTGCTGTTGTAAGAACCACATGAAGTGAGTGTATGTTATAAGATACGGTATCAGTGTAAGATGTTTCCACAATAATTACGTAAACTATAACTTGCAGGTTAGATCCGTTAGAAATTAGATAATTTCTACAGAGAACGGTGTATTAAAAAATATGAAACTTGGTGTCAAGAAACAGATATTCATGTCTTAATAGTTCTGTTTGATGACCCAGACCAGAGTTCTTCATTCAGCTTGTTTCCCTATCTACAGACAAGATGATTTATAATCTAATAAGATGTATGTAAGAGCATTTGGTAAAACAATTAGCCTACATAGGTATCACCTATAATTCTTATTAGCTATTGAGTTTACAACATAGGCATGCCAGAAACCATATACTATGGTGGTATTGTGTTCCCAGAAATATTGTGCACTCTAATAAACTTATCTGGGGTCAGAGAACAGAACAGCCACAATATTAAACATAGAGGTTAGGCAGTGGTAGCACACGCCTTTAATCCTAGCATTCCAGAGGCAGAGGTCCGCCTGGATCTCTATGAATTCAAAGCCACATTGGAAACAGCCAGGTGTGGTAACAAGAGCCTTTAATCCCAGGAAGTGATGGCAGGAAACAGAAAGGTATATAAGGCACGAAAACTAGGAACTAGGTTGGTTAAGCTTTTAGGCTTTTGAGTAGCACAGTTCAGCTGAGGCTTCCAGTCTGAGGAAACAGGATCAGCTGAGGAACTGGCAAGGTGAGGAAGCTGGGACTGGTTCTGTTTCTCTGATCTTTCAGTGTTCACCCCAATACCTGGCTCCAGGTTTGATTTTATTAATAAGACCCTTTAGGATTCCTGTTACAATATACACACATTCAGAGTTGTTCAAAATCCAGATGTAGAGGTCTTGTGTGTGCTGACAGTCTCTGTGATTTTGCATGTGCATCAGTCCTTTGTGTCTGGCAGACACTGTTACTTGGAGTTATCCACAACCTCTGGCTCTTCCAATCTTTTGGCTGCCTCTTCTATACAGATCCCTGAACCTTGAGTGGGGAGCTTGGATGAAGACATCCCATTTAGGACTGAGTGCTCCAATGTTTCTCACTCTCTACATATTGTCCAGTTGTGAGTCTCTGCGTGGGTTCCCATCTACTGAAAGAAGCTTCTCTGATATGGGCTGAGTGAGGCACCAATCTCTGGGTATAACAATATGTCATTGAGAGCCATTTTATTGCCATGTTCCTGTAGTAGAATAATAGTATTAGGTTTTCTCCTAGGCCTGAGACCCATATAGTGTCAAGTTCTTGACCATTTTATAGCAGATTTATGTATGGGTTTCATCTCAAGGAACAGGCCTTAAATTCAATAAAAAAAAAATGGTTTGTTATTCCAAAACCATTTGTGCAATTATTGTACCAATATATCTTTGAAGGCAGGTTTCTGTTGTAGATCACAGACTTTGTAGCTGGGTGATATTGATGATTGCCTTCCTACACTGGAAAAATGCAGAATACTTTCCATTGCCATGAACACTAGTCAGCAGGGGATTAATAAATTAATAAGTACTGCTCATTAATAATTTTCAATATAATGGTCTCAGTTCTCCAATAAAAGGCAGAGACTAACAGACTGGATTAGAAAACACAATTCATCTTGCTGCAACCAGTAAACAAACCTCATCACCAAGGATAGAAACCATCTTAGAGGAAAAACATAGAAAAGGGTATTCCAGACAAACAGATTCAAGAAGCAAGCAGGTATAACTATAGTAATATCTGAAAACATAGACTTCAAACCAAAACAGACATGGAAGAATACTACCTTCCCATTGAAGGAAGGACACAAGCATTCTAAATTCTACCAAGAGGACACAGCATTTCTATACTTAATCCACCATACACGAGGGTACCCAAGTTCATAAAAGAAACAGTACTACAACTAAAATCACAAACTGACCTTCACACGGTGATAATGGGTGACTTCAATACCCCGTTCTCACCAACAGACATGTTATCCAGACAAGAACTAAAATGAGAAATGCTTGGGTTAAATGGCATCATAAAGAAAATAGACCTAGTACTCATCTACAGAGCATTCCACACAAACACTACAGAACATAACTTCTTCTCAGCAGTTCGTGAAAACTTTCTCCAAGATTGACCACATGGATTCAAAGCAAATCTCAACAGACATAAGAAAACTAAAATAACACCTGGGCATTTTATCTGACCATGGTGGATTAAAGCTGGATCTCAGAAACAAGAGAAAGCTCACAAACTCATAGAAACTGAACAACTTATTGGGTTGAAAAATGGGTCAAGACAGAAATCAAGAAGAAAATTAAAAACTTTTAGAATTAAAGGAAAATTAAAACACAACAGACCCAAACCTCTGAGACACAATGAAGGCAGTTCTGAAAGGTAAGATCATAACCTACATCAAAAGACAAGAGATTTCATATTACTAATTTAATGACACACTAAAATGCTCTAGAAAAATAAGAATAAAAATACCCCCCTAAGAAGGAATATACAAGAAGATATAATCAATTTCAAGCCTGAAATCAATGAAATGGAAACAAATAAACAGCAACAATCTTAACAAAATATCAATGAAATAAAGTGTTGGTCTATTGAGAAAACCAACAAAATTTACAAATCCTCAGCCAAATTAGCCAAAAACGAGAGGAAATGTCCAAATGAATAAAATTAGAGATGAAAAGGGGAACATCACAACAGACTGTGGGCGCCATGGGCCCTGGCCCCCGACTGGGAGTGGCTGCGGCCTTGCTTGCTGACCTCGATCAGATGATCAGATGTCCTCCCTATTCAGATTCCCTGCCGGTATCCACCCTTCTGAATGCTTAAGGGAAGTTCCTTGTTTGTGTATCCTGCATTTTGGGCGTTAACTACTTAGATGCAAGAATGTAGAACATTGGGTCTGGAATGTAGACCATTGACAGCGAACTTCTGCCCTCCGGGGGTTCCTCCATTTGTGCTGTAAGCCTGTATGTATTTAAGGTTTCTTCCCTCTTTCAATAAACGGCATTCGACATCCAAACGTACGAATGACTCGCTGTCTCTTGTCTCTATTTTTTAATCCGCAGCCCTTCGCTCAGACGTGGTAAACGGGTATCGGTAATGCTGGCGTTACCGCTACACAGACATGGAGGAACTCCAGAGATCCAAAAGAACATAGTTTAAAAAAACTATATTCCAGTCAGGCAGTGGCAACACATGCCTTTAATCCCAGCACTTGGGAGGCAGAGGCAGGCGGATCTCTGTGAATTTGAGGTCAGCCTGGTCTACAGAGTGAGTTCCAGGACAGCCAGGGCTGTTACACACAGAAACCCTGTCTCAAAAAACAAAAACAAAAACAACAACAACAAAAAACAAAAAACAAAACAAAACAAAAAAAACCACTATTACCCTGGTACCAAATGATCCAACAACAAAAGTAAGTTATAGACCAATTTCCCTTAGGAATGCAGATGCAAAAATTCCAATAAAGCACTTGTAAAGCCAATACAAGAATACATAGAGAAGATTATCTGGCATGATCAAGTGGGCTTTATCTCAAAGATGCAAGGATGGCTCAAAATAGATCCAAACTTTTAAAAGATATTGCGTGCAGGACAAGCTGAGCATAGAAAAAAAGAAATTGTGATGACCTAATCATGAATTTATTTGGGAAAACACTGAGAAAGAGGCAAGTCTATTGATGGGATGGTGTCTTAAAAGTGGTTAAGTTCAAACGTATGTCACAGTTGGAACACAGAATTATGAGGCCAATTGGAGGCCTCTGTGAGTAAATGTGCCTGTCCCAAGCCTGAGGACTTGAGTTTAATCCTCTAACTCCAATCAATAGCCACAAGGTGTCTTCTGACCTACACATATGGCAGTATACACTCAGAGATCACACACACACACACACACACACACACACACACACACACACACACACACACACACACAAACACACACACACACAATAAAAACAATACAATATGTTTTAAAAGCATGTAGCATGACAATAAAACCATTATGATCAAGGTGCCAAGCTTAGGAAGCAGGAGCAGAAAGCCCTCAGTAGATTTGCATGAGGAAATCAAGAGATAAATTAAAGAGAAAATGGGATGATACTATGTGTGAGGAATCCAACCGTCCTGCCCTTCCATTCTGGCAGCATTCTGGAAAGGAATGTAGCCCAAGGGAGTTCCCATGTCCATCATGAATCCAGAGTCTTCAACAAAAACATGGTTCTGGGATGCAACAGACACATGGATTGGATCTAAACCTTCAGAATTCCACTTAATTTGAAAGTTCCCATCTTTTTTCAACTATGAGATCCAATCTTTCCTTGAAAGAGCCAGGAGAGAGAGGAGTTAAGACACTGGCACGAAGGCCTCTTGACAGGGCTTAGATGATGGTTCCAGTGTCCACCTTCCTGATTTCTAGTCCTGCTTCTGCCATTAGATGGGAATCTGTGAGAGAGTTTCTTAGATTCTCTGAACCTTAGCAAAAGAGGAATTACAATTTTGTAAGGATCAATTGAAAAGATTACATGCTTATAATATGGTGGATTTTAAACACTGGCTACTCTTTTGTTTAACCTATTCATTTCAAGAAAGTTATTAAGCAAGATCAGAACAGAGAATCACAATGACTATAAAAAGAAGAGCTTGTGTTTTTAAAGTCTAGGCTCATGTGCTCCTTTATCAAATTCCTTTGCTGTTCATAGAATCAGTTGTTACCGGCACTTGTTTTGGAGAGCAGGAAACCAAAATAAAGGGAGATACCACAACCCATGTAGCCATATAAGACAGTGAATTCTCCCAGCTTCCAGTTGGGGGGGGGTGTCTTTTGAGTCTAGGAGCATGGAGCACTAGCCTGGTCAGGATCTCTGAGGTAGACAGGGGCCAGCCTTTGTCATGTATGACTTCATTGAAGTCTCACAACAACTTCACGGTAAAGTCAGTATAGGAATTGTCGCTCCAAAAAGTTAAAAAATAAGCATGCATAAGGTTGATCAGCTGTTGAGGAATGAAGCCAAGCTTGTACCCAATCGGTTTTATATTTTATGACTAAGTTAAACCATGAATAAGAAAGTCATATAGGATCAGAACGTCTTCAAATAGCCGATAATCTCATAAACAATCGCTAGCCTTCCTATATCTAGGATAAGGAGAAATAGAGGACGTGGAAGGATAGCATTAAGTCAGTACCTTCACACCCGAGCTACTGTGCCAGGTACTTTTCATGTCTGTCCATCACCTCGCCAACCATGGAAGCTGTGCATTCTGCCCCCCTTTGAAAACGACCACTTGAAGGAAAGTAAAGTCAGTGGCAGAGCCAAGACCCGAGGCTCTTAACCTTTCAACCACTTTTAGCACTTCAAGATTTTAAGCTAAAGGAAAAGTAGACATCTCCATCAGCCTCCATGCTTGCCTACAAGCAAGCAAAATTCAGCTTGGGAGAGTCCATGATCTCTCTATGTTACCTTAAAGGGCTAACATGTTCTCTGCCCCCAGGGAGCTCAGACCATTCTTAAAATCAACTAAGCAGGAAGCAGCCCAAGGGGACCTGTGTTTAAGGAGGCTTTACCACATGCAGAAGAGGCCTTCTCCTACCTATAGGTTCAAGCGAAGCTGAAGACAGAGAGGCAAGTGGTCCAAGCTTTTACCCATCCATGCAGGAAAGAGTCATTTGGATGCTAGAAAGGGCCACAGTGTGTGGAGGAGGGAAGGGACGGTAAGTGGGCTGTGAACACTAGAAAATGTGATGGAAGTAGAGAGGAGAAGAGTTGGGAGTGGCCAAGTTTAAATGAGGATGGAGTAGGATAGGATCAGGGCAGGGCATCTAAAACTAAGGGCTATGAAGAAGCCATATGGAAATTTTCCTATTATAAGCTGAATAAAACTGTAATTTAAAAGCAAAATTTGATTAGCAGTACCATGCATAGTAGATAATGGTGAATCCAGGAGCCATGGAATAATAAATGAAAGTGTCATGCACAGAGCACCTCTCTGTGAGTTGTTGCTCACCTGCGTGGAATCCCCCTTTGTGAGTTGTGGCTCTAGAACAATAAGGTGGTGCACGCCTTTAATCCCAGCAGTCATGAGGCAGAGTCATGGGGATCTCTGTGAGTTTGAGGCCAGCCTGGTCTACAGAGTGAGTTCCAGGACAGGCACTAAAACTACACCGAGAAACCCTGTCTCGAAAAACCTAGATAGATAGATAGATAGATAGATAGATAGATAGATAGATAGATAGATAGATAAAACAGTACAAGTTACTGCCATTGTTCCTGGTTACCTCCCAGAACTAGAAGGTAAGACCCTCTTGCTAGAGATATCTCACACTTTGGGCACAGGATGCTCAGCCGGAAGGGTCTTCCCCCTACCTCTAGCTCTGACAGAATTTAATGTTTCTAGGCAGCCAGATGAGGGGGAAAGTCATCAGTGACCTCATCCAGCTACAAACCTTGCTAGCTCCAATACCAACCTACAAAACAAAAAGGCAGACATGAATGACCTCCTGAGAAGCAGGCATCAGATCCAATCAGAATGCAACTGGCTACTCCCCCGGGATGGTTGGTTTTTTTATCATCAACTTGACGTACTGTAGAATGGGTACAACAGTGGCATGGACTGCTATATGGTATATAGTTTTGTTCCTGGTGCTATGATAAAATACAGCGACTTAAGGAGAAAAGATTTCCTTGGCTCACAATTCCAGGTGACATTCAACTGTTGTGGGGAAGCTGGGGAAGCAAGAACTTGAAGCAGCTCATCTCAGTATATCAACAGTCAACACAGAGAGCAATGAGTTAGTGCACACATGCCCCTATCAGCTAGCTCTCTCTTTTTCATTCATTCAAGGGCCCAGACCATGAAATAGTGCCACCCATGTTCAAGGCAGGTCCCTCCCACCTCATTGAACCTAATCTAGACTATTCCTTATTGAGACTCCTTTCTCGGGTCATTCTACAGTACGTCAAGTGGATGATAAAAACCAACCATCCCAGGGGAGTAGCCAGTTGCATTCTAATTGGATCTGATGCCTGCTTCTCAGGAGATCGATCATTCATGTCCGCTTCTGTGGACCTGATCAGTAGCTGGGGAGATCATAGGCTCTAGGGTTGAACACATTGCTTCTGTTGCTTCTGTTTCATTTAATAGATATGTTGTCAAACTGCCTCCTAAATACGTATGTTTATACCCATGGATGAATGCCCCCCTTCAGCCTTGATCTAAGAAGCTACCTTTTGCAGTAAATGCCACTTAGTGGAGACTCGTGGCTGGGCAATGTGCTGAGAATAAGCAACTACTGAGTTCTCAATTCCAGAGGGGACTTCCGTATCACCCCTTCCAAGGCTCAGAAGACTTCACAGAAGAGGGGGCACAAAGAATGTAAGAGCCGGACCCTGGGGAAGAGGCCTTGACGATGTCTTATGGGTATAATGTAGCTGTGGCACTTGGGAACTCAAAGAAGCCCACGGTTGCTTACACAGGGCCCGCACAAGATTGGACCTGTCCACATTCAGTCACCTGTGGGGGAGGAGATCATAGGGAGATCATAGCCCTCCTCAGACGAGCTATTGGCACGGGATGAGTCATTGTCTCCAGTGATGTAGCCATTATTGAGTCCCCCATGCTTCATGCGATCGCAACACACCTGTGGTCATGAAGATAAACAGTCCTGGCTTATGAACAGAAAGACACAACCCTAGAAGAACGTGTGTGTGTGTGTGTGTGTGTGTGTGTGTGTGTGTGTGTGTGTGTGTGAGCATGTGCACACACGAGCAGCGGGAAGGGGTTGTTGGTGGTAGTAGGAAAGGGAAAAGGGGTGGGGTTTGACCAGAATGTATTTTATGTATGTATGTAATTGTGAAATGATAAAGTAACAACGATGGAAAAGAGTTATCTGGGGGAGTTCTTTTTTAAAACATAAATTCCTAGGCTGAGACCAGAAAACTGCACGTCATGAGCCCACTTTGATTTCTTTTTGTTTTAGAAAACAGCCCTGATTCTGGAACGTGCGCTAAGATCAATGACCCCGAGACATAGGACATCTGTGAGTATGTCTCAAAGAGGAGTCAGGAATGAAACTGGGTGTGGACCATAGGAGCACCTAAGGGACATTCTGGAAAAGTAGACAAAGCTGTGTCCATTTGGTGTTGAAAGCAGGGATGCCGAAGAGGAGTGAGGATGGATAAGGGTAGTTTGCAAATCAACGAGATGTGGGCTGAGGGTTTGGGGGGCCAGGGAGCACCCAGATGATATGAAAGGGTTTGTTTTAGAGACATTTCAGAAAGGGAACCAAGATGGGTGAGCAGTCACCAGGAGGGAATAAAGGAGGCAAATGGTGTCCACGTGAAGAAGCAGGGAGGTGGTGGGTCTGGCTGTGGACACAACCATCTACATGTAGCTATGTAGGTGAATGGTCTTATTAAATAAGAAACACAGAGACAAATGCAGAGTTAAGAGCCCAAGAGGTCAGAGCAGTAGCTAAGAGCCGATACTAAAAACCCTTTCTTACCCTTCACTGCCGCTGCTGTCGCTGCCACTGCCATCCTTCCCCTCAGAAAGAGAGCTACTTCCTGTGTGTCTGTCTTTTTATTGACTTTCTGTTCTGTCTTCTCATTGGTTGTAAACCCAACCACATGACCTCCTCGTCACTGCCTGTCTATACAGACCTCCAGGTCTTCTATGGTTGGTATTGAGATTAAAGGCGTGTGTCTCTATGCTGGCTGTATCCTTGAACACATGGAGATCTGTCTGTCATGTGACTGGGGATTAAAGGTGTGTGCCACCACCGCCTGGCTTCTGCTATGGCTTGCTATTAGCTCTGACTCCCAGGCAACTTTATTTATTAACATACAAATAAAATCACATTTCAGTACAAATAAAACATCACCATATAGCTAAATGCTCCTAAGTGCTGTTTTAGCGGGGCCCTGTTACAAAGTTAAAGATTCTTTATGCCACACGTGGCTCTAAAATGCGTTTGTTGTTCTTCCTTCCAACACATGTGTGAAAGGGAAAAAAGCCAAATCTCACCTTCCTCATGGCGTCCTCAAAAGAACCTTTGTAAGGGGCACACATTAGAAAACGTTTTTAACTGATATTTGATCTCTCGCAAAATGGGAGGCCCTCAATTTGGCTAAGAGAAAAAGAAAGTCAATTATTTAATGCTGTTTCAGCTGTCCTCTCTTTCTCCACACTTCTTCATTTTCGTCCAAAGCCAGAGCAGTAAGAAAACTAATGTTTGGTATTTAAAAAACAAAAATCAAAAACCCCACTAGATTCTATAAATCTTAAAATGACAAACCAAAACTTAAAAAAAAAAAAATCTATGTTTTCACTGAGAGGAAAGACGAGTCACTAAAACTGAATATAAAGCAGCCCTCACCTTCAATTGGTAATCTTCTTCTCCAAAGGAAGAAAATAAATCAATAGCAACACAATCCAAAAAATTCAGTTAAACAAGCTACGCCTCAAATAACTATGAGAAGTTTCCAATCTTTTTCTCAATTAAAGGATTCAGATCTCGGACATTTTCTCCGTTAGAAACTGGCAGCAGGATATCAAATTCCATATTGTAGCTAAAGTGCAAGTAAAATGAAAATCCAAGACTCAAAGGCAAAGCAACTAAGTGGGAATATGTGTGTATATATTTTAAACTAATGCCTGCTGTAGCTCAGCATTCTAGGGACAATGAGGAGCTTGGCTTAAAAGAAAGGAGGAAGAAAAAGAAGAGAATTTTAATTCAACTGAAAGCCCCATCTCACGAGTGAGTATATCAGCAAAGGTCTGTTGATCGTTTTTTCCAAGTTGATGAACTTCATGCTTTTAAAAGTAGGTTTTATACTTTTATACTTTTGCTGCCTTTCTCAACTTAAGACTTTCATGCCTTGTAACTTTAAAAGGAGAGATAATTTAGCTGCGTTCCTGACAGTAGTTTATGCCTTAAAATAACTGAAAACATCTACAGGATAAACTGTTCCACTTTGGTTCACATTAAAAGTATTTTGTGTCATCCTCAAAGTGTTCACAGGGAAAGAAAAACTTTTATGAGATGAATTGGTCACCTGGGGCTTCAGAGTAAGCAGAATCTTGAGGTTTTTCTATTCTAAAACTAATTGGATTATTAGAGATCTACAACTTCTTTAAAATAAACGTTTTCACATTTTTGAAGCCTTTAAATGTTTAATTTAAATCAGTCGTTCTCATTTATTTGCTCAGTTTAAGTTTGAAAAAGTGGAGTGCATGCTGTATCCCAGACACTGCTCAGGCTGGGGAGATGTCGAAATGTGAGGGATGGCAGGGTTAGAAAGCAAAGTTCAGTGTGAGGAAGAGATATGCAGCCTCCTAGAATTTAACGCGAGACCTACTGGAATGTATACATTCCAAATGTTACAGATACCTAGAAATCTGTAAGGTAGATTTCATTTGAACTTAATCTAAAATAATAATAATAATAATAATAATAATAATAATTAATAATAATAATAATAATAACACTAGTTAGCTGAAGAGGAACGAGTCTCAGAGCAAAGCATTCTTGGGCAAGTAACAATGTGTAGAAATGTCTAGAGAGCTGAAGGGATGTTTGGGAGACCATAGGTATGTCTATTCAGTAAAGTCAATGGGAATTTTAGGACCACAGGCTCCCAACGGGGGTCAGTCAAACATAATCTGGACAGATTGTAAAGGAAGTGATGTCAACTATTCCAGTAAGAAGAACAGGGGCCACTGGCAGTGTTCGCATAGGATTATGGTATATACTTATTGGATCTTAAAAAGAGTTCACAATGGAGTCAGAGGAATGGACTGGGGTGGGAAAGGGGGTTGACACAATTTAGTGAGGAAGCTAGGACAAGGCACACATGCAGGCAGAAATGTGGAAAAATGTTGGATGGACATCCAGGAAGTCCATTGAGCATCTCAGAGATGTGGTCGGGGATGAGGATAAGGATGTGGTATCTAGATAGATTAGCTCCAGCAGGAGACAGAGCCTGCTGCGCATATCTCTAGGAATACCTTTGGTGTCAGCTAAGACATCAAAAGCATGTATTTACCCCCTAGGCTGTCATTTACCAGGGACTCTGGGAAGTGGGTGTAGTGTCCGTAAAGTTTCAGTCTCAAGAAAGAATGTGTTTCATGGCTACGGATACCACTTAGTGGAGGACAAGGTAGATAACAGAATATATGAAGATTCACAAATTGCTAGGCAAATATAATTTTTTCTCATCTTTGTCTGGGCATGTAATAATCTGCAAGAAGAATTCAGGCAAACTGTATTACTGAAGAAAGCCTGGGAAGTGAAGGCTGAGGAAAACTCAGAACTCCTGGCTTTGGACGATGTCATACAGTCCAGGAAATGAAATTCTCCAAGAAAGTTAAGTCCTGGGAAAGTAAACCACTATCTGATTGGAGCCCTTATTTCGCGTACCACATCCAGTAGGCCATAACTCAGAATGTGCGATTTGGTGGGGAGATTGAGCCAAGTCCATCAATGACTAAGACCAAAGTCTAGGAAACTGTTTAAGTTCTGAATCCCAGTGGTGATTTAGAGGAAAGTAAAGAACAGCTGGAGAGTGACTCGGGAAAGATATACCCAAGTAACACCTACTGGTGGTATCAAATTCAGTCAAGAGTGGCATTCAAGAAAACCGTCCCAGTCAGAAAGAACAGCGCGTCCAAAGATCGGGAAAGGAAACGTTAGAGAGATGAAGGAGTGTCAAGTTGTGAGGGGAAAGAGAATACAAATAAGGAAAACAGATGGAGGGCAGAAAAGAGCTGAAAAGACAGAAAAGCATGAATGATCGAAACAGGAAATGATGGGAACATGACAAAGCACATGTCTAGGAACCCCCAAACTTTGCAGACTCTACAGTAGAAAACACGCCTCCTCTGTGTCTTCCACAAACAATTACGGGTTTTCACATCCAAACGAGGATGATATCCAGATTCACCGCGATGAGTTTGAAGACGGAGAGCTAGTGTAAAGCATTGCGGTTACCGACTCAGTCACCTAGCACCACTCTGTGAGGAAAGAAGAACAGTCTTCTCATTTTAGAGGAGACAGTTGGAGTGGAGCGATGCTAAATCAGTCAGCATGGGAGCCAGAATGTAAATGTGGATGTAAAACAGAGTGAAGAGCATGTGCTTGTGCTCTTGATGTCTGAGTCCTGTAAGAGTTCCAAACAGGTCGATTTAGCCAAATGATCACAACTCTTTCTACTAGCAGCACAGAAGAATGTTTTCTTTCTCTTGGCCAATCACGGGTTTCTGACAGTCTTCATGGTGTGAATCAGTCTGGCATATTCCTTAAATATTAATGTCAGAGCCCAAGAGACCCGGGAGGATAAGATAATCCCTTCACCAAACACTGCCATCAAAACTACAGTACCTTTATCTTGTCACACACAAACCTGTGTAGAGTGGAAATAAAGATTATAAGAGGAGTTTTCTTGAAAATATCACAACTTCACCAAGGTTTGACTTTTCTTCTTTACATATGAGAGCAAAAAAAAATGTGATTATACATACTTTCAAGCGGCTCCTCGAAGGTGGGGCCCTCTTTAAATCAGAAATATTATCCACCTAAGGATAATATTTTCTAAAAATCTTTAAAGGAAGGTCTAAATAAATTTCTACCTTCCCAAGTTGATTACAGAAAAAGAATATAGGCCTGCTAAATACAATGCTTTATCCAAATTCTTTGCAACCTATCATGTGGTTGGTTGGAATAAAATATGGAATATAGGAAACTCAGAGAAGTCTCACTCTTGCAAGAGCAGTTGACAGGAGACTAAACCTGTATTTCCCACCTTGAAGCCTGAAGAAGAATGTTCCAAAGCCCATATTCTTTCCTGGAGAGGCAGAATTCTTGCAGGTCTGTGAAAACAGAGTCTGACAAATAAGATGCCCTGAGGTCTGAGGGCAGTACTTTCATGGATAACACTTAAATTGTTGCCATGTGCTTTCCCTTGCTTGGAATTCATCAGCATGATTGGTGTATTATAATTTCCTCTGACTAAATTGGTCCTCTCTTCTGAATTTTCCCCAAGGAACACAATTTACCAGCAAAGAACTTTCCCTGCTAGCTTTTTTTTTTTTTTTATCTTTTTAAGTATTCATTACAATACGCAGAACAAAATACAATAAATACTCAGAGATTTTTGCTTTTGACTATTAATCGGCATCTATCCAGTTAAAACCTCATTTATCACATCTTTTCCTACATGTCCATTCATTTTTATATTAATTTCCAAGTCCCAGCTTGGGGACAATGACCTTCTCAGTACCAATGGGAAAAGCATTTGGAGTTCAACACAAGTTAGTTAAATCTGTTACTTTTCAGATATTGGAAGGTTTCTTTTTAAGAAATGGAAAATAAAACTTTAGAACCAGGTGCATTTAAAAAATATTAGATTTATATCATGGAAGGGGGGAGGAAGGTAATATTTAAATCCCCATTCTAGAGTCTATACTTCTTCTCATTTCCATGGGAAGCTGGAGGACTGGAGAGTGGTTCACAGTAGCCAACCCCTGAGTCTACGTTCTCTTGCATCAGTAGACTTTGGGGCTTCATTACCGTTTCCTTTACTGGATTATACTTTGCTTGAACACAACGTGCTCTCATACTTTAGAATCATTTAAAACGAAAGACTCATGATAAAGGAACAATTTGAAAGCAGTAAGATGCCCAGCCCTCTTCGGAACATCTATATCTGCTTTGATTCAGAGACCGTCTTCTAGGCTGTAGTACTCAGACCAAATGGAAATGCAAATAAACACCATGAAAAAAAAAACCAGACTTTCAAATTAGAGGCACAGTAGATGAGGAATAATCCCAGGTCAATGGCACAGATCAGATCTTTAATAAGATCATAGAAACAAACTTCCCAAGACTAAAGACAAACCCACACAGACATAAGAAGTACATGGAACAAACACCAAATAGCCAAGCCCAGGGGAAAAAATCCCCATAGCATATCATAGGTAAAACATTTGAGTATACATAACAAAGAAAGTGTATTGAAAGGTGTACGGGGCGGGGGGGGGGGGATAAGTCACATCATAAAGGGAAATCCATCAGAATAACAGCTGATGTCTCAAGAGAAACTTTGAAAACCAGAAGAGCCTAGAGTGATGCATTCTAAATCCCAAGTGACTATGGCAGCCAGCCTAGATTAATATATCCAGCAAAACTATTCACCATAATTGAAAAAGAAAGAACAAGAACTTCCCTCAGTATAAACAGCCCTAAAAGTTAAAATTCAACAAACCTAAAGAAAATATAGGAAGTAATGTCTGGGGTTGAAGAGAGGATTGACCATAGTCATGAGACTATGTATAGAAATAAAAAAGCCACTGTAACTGAATGTTTTTCTGTGCCCACCCGGCTCCTGCATCCTTGAGGTCCTGCAGCTGCTGAAACCCAAATAAACACATAAAGTCTTATACTAATCATGGACTGTATGGCCTATTGGCTCAGGCTTCTTGCTAGCTAGACCTTACATCTTAAATTAACCCATTTCTATAGATCTATACTTTGCCAAGTGGCTCATGGCTTACTGGTATCTTTATATCTTGTTTTCCATGGCAGCCGCTGGCAGCGTCCTGACTCAGCCTTCCCCTTCCCAGAATTCTCCTTGTCTGTTTATTCCACCTATCCTTCCTGCCTGGCTACTGGCCAATCAGCATTTTATTTATCAACCAATCAGAGCAACACATTCACAGCATGCAAAACATCCCACAGCAGGCCACTGAGAACACAAACAAAAATTAACAAAACTTTAACTGCACAATTAATGTACATATTTCCATAATAACTTTAAATATCAGTGGCTTCATTTCTCTAATTAAAAGACACAGGCTGACTGAATGGATCAGGAAACAAAATCCATCTATCTGTTGTCTATGAAAAAAAACCAAAAACCTCAACTTTAAAGATAAATACCACCTTAAAGTAAAAGGATGGGTAAAAGTACTCCAATAGTCACTGAATGTGAAGAAGTCAACCAATGCCTAACTAGAGCCTTAACCCCTACCAACTAGTATTCATGGTACTGGAAGGAACCCTGAAAGCTACCGGAGGAGAAAGGTAAACATCAGCCTAACTACAAACCCTGAAATCTAAACCAGTCACCTGCCTGCATGACATGCTGATGCAATAGTGTCCCAGACATTGTAAGAGTAACCAACCACGGTCTCTGTGGATTTAAGGCTCACTTCATAAGACAGAACCTATGATTGACACTGTTCAATTTAAAAGAAGCTGGAATTGGACAGGCCACTGCCAAAGGAACATAGCAATTAAATAACTCTTAATGGCACTCCACTATATCCACAAATCAGTGTCTTACTCAACCATCATCAGAGAAGATTCCTTTTGCAGTAGATGAGAATTAATACAGAAATCCGAAACTGGAGAGTGTGGAGAGTGAGAGACTTTGGAAAAATCAGTCCTAAATGGGGTGTCTTCATCAAACCCCAACCTCAGGGCTCAGGCGGCTGGATGGAAGGTGCAGAAAAGATTGTGAGAGCTAGAGGGGATGGATGACATCAAGGCAACAGTGTCTTCCAGATTCAGCAGGACTGATGCACATATGAACTTACAAAAACTATAGCAGCATGCACAGGGCCTGCACAGGTCCAAGCCAGACAAGGTGCCAGCACTGAGGGGATGGGGAAGTGATCTGAGCAAAAAATAAACAAACATCAGAATCAAAGGCATCTTACATCACATGGACTTAACAGAGATCGACAGAATATTCCACCCAAATAACAACAATAACAACAACAACAACAAAAATGCACATCCTACTCAGCAGCACACTGAAGCTTTTCTAAAATACACCACATCCTTGGACACAAAGCAAATCAAGCAGATTTGAAATAATGCCTTATATCCTGTGTGACTACAACACGATGAAATCTAAAATCGACAGCAAACAGATCTCTGGTAAATTCACAGGTTTGGTGGAGATTAAACAAGGAATTACCAAATGATGAATGGGTCAGAGAAGGAATCATGAAAGAAACATAAAAACTTCCTAAGATTAAGGGAAAATGAAGACACAGCACGACAGAGACTCTGGGACGCATTAAAAGAAGTCCTTTGAAAGAAATTTTTAGCTCTAAGTGCCTACATTAAAAAATAAAAGAAATATGTATAGAAATTATGAAACAGAAAGGCTCAGTGGTGGTGGCACATGCCTTTACTCCCAGAATTTGGGAAGCAGAGGCAGGGAAATCCCCAAGTTAATGATGTTATTCAAAAATTTGGAAAAACAAGAACAAATCAAATCCAAACCAAGCCAATGGCAAAAAGCAATAAAAATTAGAGCAAAAAAAAATCAATGAAATAAAAATGAAGAAAATAATACAAAGAATAAACAAGTCTAAGAGCTGGCTCCTTTAGAAGATTGCAGGATTGAAAGACCCTGGGCCCCACCTAACCCAAAGAAAGAGAGGACCCGTATCAACAGGATCAGAAATGGGCAGGGAAGCATTACAACAGACACCAAAGAAATTCAGAATATTATAAGGGAATACTTTAAAAAAAAAATACTGAATTTATAAGCCGGAAAACCAAAAAGAAATGGATGAATTTCTAGATTCAGCCAAACCACTAAAATTAAACCAAGAAGTCAATGACCTAAATGTATCAATAACAAAAGAGGAGATTGAAATAGTCATAAAGAGCCTTATGTCTAAAAAAAAAAAAAAAGCAAGGTCCTGATGATTCTAGCATACATTCTACCATACATTCAAAAATCTATGGTCAATCCTTCTCAAACGACTCAACAACAACAAAATGAAACAACAAACAAAACAGATACAGGAGAAGCATTCCCAAACTCCTACAAGGCCAATCAATATTCCCCTAACATCATGGTAAAGACACAATAACAAAAAAAAAAAAAAAAAAAAACCCTACCAGGCCAACATTCTTGACGAACACAAAAAACGCTCAATAAAATCTTTGCCAACAGAATACAAACTTACAAGTGAAAGTTTGAATACAAAAACGTAGGTTTGTAAGTTTGAATACAAGTGTAAATAGGAATACAAAATACAAGGTGCGATCCTCACTCCTCATCAAGGAAGCTTCTCCTGACAGTAGATGGAGACCATGGCAGAAGACCACTCAAAATGCAGAGTTTTGGAGCCCAGTCCCAATGAATACATCTATAAAATAACACCTGTACCTAAGTCTCATGGAGCATTGCAGGAAGATGGGGCAGAAAGATTGTAAGAGCCAGAGGGCCAGGGAGTTCAATGTGAGATCGAGTCTCCTAGTCATGTCAGAAGCGACATCCATGAGTCTCACCAGCATGACTGCCTAAACACAAACTGCACAAGAATAACAATATGCATGCCAAAGTGGACAGGGGAATGCCCACAGGCCACAACCCTAATCCAAGCACTACCACAGGCAACTAAGGAATTTTGAGAGAGTGAAAAGTAGTCTCCCCAGGGAAAAGCACATGAACTGTTTATCCAATATCAAATGCTCATCCCTGAAAACCAGCACACCCATAATATTATACAGACTTAACAGTTTATACTTATGGTTATATATGCACATGTGCTGTGAAATAATTTGTACACTGATTTAATAAAACGCTGATTGTCCAGTAGCCAGGCAGGAAGTATAGGCAGGACAAGCAGACAAGGAGAATTCTGTGAAGAGGAAGGCTGAGTGAGGGGAGATGCCAGCCTGCCGTCCAGGGAGCAACATGTAATGGCACAGAGGTAAAGCCATGGAAAATGTGGCAACATATAGATTAACAGAAATGGGCTGGGTTTAAGTGTAAGAGCTAGTCAGTAGTGAGCCTGAGCTAATGGCCAAGCAGTTTTAATTAATATAAGCCTCTGTGTGTTTACTTGGGTCTGAGCAGCTACAGACTGGGTGGAACACAAAAAAAACTTTCAGCTACACACATGTGTGTATATATTCATATATTCATTATACTCATATAATAAAAAGAGGCTATGAATTTGAAAAAGAGCAAGAAGAGATATATGTGAGGGTTTAGAGGGAGGAAAGAGAAGGAGTAAATGATTTAACTTGATTGTAATATTAAAAAATAGAAGAAGTTTTTTGTTTGTTTTTTAAGAAGACAGCCCATAATGTCACTTTTACAGGTAGTAAGTTGCTGTGAAATAGATCTTCAGTCATATTTTCCTCAATAAAGTAACTCCACACGATGTATATTTTAGTCATTAAGGACCTTATGAAGTGTTTATCCTTATCTTTACATTTATAGGTGAAAAAACAGGTTGGAATACACAAGAAAGGTAAGAACATAGAGCCAGGTATGATAATGGTGTGGGTCAGTCTTTTGTCAACCTGGCACACACTAGGTTCATTTGGGAAGAGGGGGTCTTGAGACAATGCCTCCATCAAATTGGATGGTAGGCAAGTCTGTGGGGACACTTTTTCTTGATTAATGATTGATGTGAGAGGGCCCAGCCCACTGTGGGCAGTGCTCCTGGGAAGTATAAGAAAGATAACTGAATATGAACCTGGAAAACAAGCCATTAAGTAGCTTCCATGCATGGTCCTTACCCCATGTCCTACTTGAGTTATTGCCCTGACTTCCCTCAATGATTGACAAAGAAACACTTTATTTTCCAAAGTGGTTTTGGGCCAGTGTTTTATTAGAGCCACAGAAACCTACATAAAACAGGAGCATATAGGGTATCCAAACACTGGTGAGGGTGAGGCTGGAGGATTGCCAATTCTAAACCAGCCAGGGCCATATATCATGACCTTGCATCAAATAAACAAACACCATAGAACATGCTGTTGTCCAAAACCAAGTTGCATTTGGATCCATAATGATTTGAGGATGTCTATGAAAAAGAACTATTGCATTATTCAAAGGGGAAGAGACTACAGTATATACTAAGGTAGCACATTATTTTACTATATTATATTGAAATATTAAAATCATGGTTAAGTCATTACTATACAGCAATGACCTTCTGAGAAATAAAAGCCAGACATATATGCAAAATCCCACCTGCTCTAATAACCCCACTGTGCTTCTGTGTCTCCCTGAAACTCACTTTGTTGATTAAGATGCTTTTTAATGAAGCAAGGTTGAGGGTTATTGATCTATAAACGTCTTTATGATTCAGCTGCTGTGGAACTGTCTATAATACCCCAGCCTCTGGGGGATGCTTTTCCAGTGATGCCAAGTTGATTCTTGGAAATTTACATGCTGCTATCTGTTTGACCATAAATTGGTGTGTAAATCCCTTATGTGATACACACGCCCGGCCTTTTATAATAACAAGCTGTAGATCTTAATGGCCAATTTGTCTTTTTGCTTTACTTCTTTTGAAAACCGGCCCTAATCTCCACAGAGGTCACTCTGAAGAGAAGGTATTTTGTTCTCCATGAGCCAGACCCCCAACCTCTATGCTTCAAATCCCACTCCACAATGCCTATTGCCTCACACTCCCTACCTGAAAAGGTTTGCTTTCTATCATTTCTTTCTAGATAAACAGACGTATTTTGATGGGTGTCATTCAAGCCCAATCTCCAAAGCTTGTTTGAAACCTGGTCCCGCTGTGGGGTTTCTCCCTGGCACTGTGATACCCGGCAAGTTGTGGTCTCCTCCCTGTTCCTCAGACACAAAATATAGAAACAAATAAAACCATTCTGTCTCAGTTACTGTTCTATTCCTGCGAAGAGACACCGTGACCATGGCAACTCTTCTAAGGGAGGCATTTAACTGGGGCTGGCTTACAGTCTCAGAGTTTCAGTCCATTGCCATCATGGTGGGGAGCCTGGCGTAACTGAGAGTTCTACTTCCGAATCCAAAGGCAGCGGGAAGAGAGAGAGAGCCACTGGCCTGTCTTGGGCTTTTGAAACCTCAGTGCCCACCCCCAGGCACTTCTTCCAACAAGGCCACACCTCCTAATCTTTTCAAATAGTGCCACTCCCTGGTGACTAAGCATTCAAATATATGAGCCTATGGTGTCCATTTTTATTCAAACCACCACAAATCCCATAGGATTGCTGTGAGAGGAAGCTGAGTTAGAAATGATGAAGGCTCCTCCTCCTGCTCCTCTTTTTCCTCACTCCCTCCTCTCCCACCTTCTTTGTTCCTTGAGATTTTCATTTTAAAAAAGGGTCTCATGTAGCCCAGGCCAGTCCCAACTGCACTGTGCCACTATGTACCTGAGGCTAGCCTTGAACTTCAGAACTTCTGCCTCCATCTTCCAAATGCTGGGATTACAGGCATGAACCCACCACACTGAGCAATGAAAGTTTTTGTGGACCATGCAGTACATCACTTCACAGTGAGTATGAGTGATTAGGATCGTTTACCCATATTAAGATTATGAACTTATGAATGATATTTGAATACCCACTCCATGGCAAGCTACTGCGGCAAGTGCTTTTAACATTTTTTAATCAACTGGAAACTGTAACAGTGACATTTAAATGGAGATCTCTCTCCCTCTGTCTTGCTAATAAATAAACTGAAATCCAGAGAGCTTATGTGAATTGCCTGAACTCTACAGCCAGCAAGAAGCTGGGTTTGCATTTGACTTGAAAAAAACGTAAGACATGGAGACTTCGTAGCAGACCTTCCAAGGTCTGTTCATGGATGCCTGCTGCACTGACAATATTCTACAAATGTCTAGGATTTTTAAAAGATAGTCCATAGTAGTTAATGAATAACAGAGTCAGGACTGGAGAGACGGCTCAGGGTTTGTGTCACATGTTGCAACTGTCCATAACTTATTTCAGGGGATCCAATGCCCTCTTCTGACCTCCTCGAGTCCCAGGCACACATATGGTGCACATACATGCAGGCGGGCGAATATTCATACGCATAAATTAAATCAATGTAAAAGCTTTTTCAAGAAAAGAATAAGAGATTTCCTTCTACATGACAGATGTGGTTTGTCTTACTCTAATTGTTAGGGCCTCTTAATAAACTCGTGTGGTTTTGCTTGTAGTAGAAGCAGAAGTAAGAAGGTAGACAGACCATAAAACTGTCCTCAGTCCGGCAGGCTCATGGATCAATGAGGTGAAGATAAAGCATTTCCTCCTGCTGGGCTCCTACGACCTTCATATGCCGCTCTTTCCACTGGGCTCCCCTGTATCGTTCAGCTGGAAGCTTAAGTTCCTCTTTTCAGAAGAGCTTCACCTGAACCACTCATACAACTTAGACAACCATGATATAGATATATAGGAGGATATAGAGATGATAAGATAAAAGGATAGATTAATCAACTTACTTTTAAAGAACAACTTGTTTAAAATGTTTTACATTGGTATAGATTTTAGTTTATGTTTAAAATGTTTTACATTGGTATAAATTTTAGTTTATTGATACAAACTTGAAGTTAATTTTGTTATACTGTATATATATATGTATATATATATTTCTATTCTTGTTTGAGGTATTATGTTTATGTAACTCATTTAAAATTGTAATGGATAATTAAAAATAGATTAATAATTAGTCATTATGATAATTATATTTGTAGCCATGTTAGTTAAGTCTTCTAGGCATACATAGATATATTTCAGATAGATAGGTAATCTTCAAACACTTAATAGACCTAGAGAATATGGCATTTAAATAACTTAGAATTCTGTTGACATGAGACACAATTGCTCCTGGCTGCACCAATTTGATCCCGAGAGAATGTTGGGCTTCTAAGACATTTCCATTTGGAAGTTTGTCTTTTTGGCACAAAATGGCCTACTGGGCAAAGAACTGTCCTTGCCTTGATGGCTGACAATACAAATGCAATACTGTCCTTTCTGGACAAGCAGGACACAAGGAAAGCGACCACTGTACTCTGCCAAGACAGGGTAAGATGGTCTTTCAGAAATCCTGCTTCTGAAAATGGTCTGTCAGATACTCTAGGCCTGTAGCCAATTTGAATGCACCAACAATGCTGAAAAACATTAGATGACTGTCCAGGCTGCCAGTTGTCTTGGTCTACTCTTGCAAGATTCCCGAAAGTTGCTTGCATCCATCTACCATTTCTCAGGTACCATTATGTTCCTTCTCAGGTCTTTGATGTGGTCAAAGACTAGATAGTTGTAATTTCCTCAGTTATGATAAAAGATAAGTTAGATATAAAACTTTAAACTCACAAATATAAGATAGATAGGACATCTTCTTTAATACTGTAACTGTAATTCTTGCTCAATAATTGTTTTATTACATGTAATATTACCATGTTAAAGTTAAAACCATCTTTTTTAAAAAAGAATAAAAGGGGAAGTGCTGTGGATACCACTCTATATAAATAAAATACTGATGGCCAGTGACCAGACAGGAAGTATAGGCGGGACAAGGAGAGAGGAGACTTGGGGAAACAGGAACAAGGGAGGAGGGACACTGCAGCCACCGCCAGGATAAGCAGCATGTGAAGATGCCGGTAAGCCACCAGCCACGTGGCAAGGTATAGATTTATAGAAATGGGTTAATTTAAGATATAAGGACAGTTAGCAAGAAGCCTGCCACAACCATACAGTTTATAAGTGATATAAGCGTCTGAGTGATTATTTTATACGTGGATTGTGGAACTGCAGGGTTTGGTGGAAACTGGAGAGAAGCCCTCCAGCAACACAACCACCTTCTAGTTCCTTATGTCTTCACCCTGTATACATTGCCTAGAGTTCTTCTCATAGCCTTCAATTATTTAACAGTGTGTTTACTCATGCTGAAATAGTAACAATGCTCATTTGTGGGTTATCAAGAAAATATGAAATGGAGATAGATAGATGGATGATATAGATAGATACATATAGGTAGATAAACAATTACATAAATACATAAACAATATATAGATACATTGATAGATAAGATAGATGATAGATAGGTTATAGATAGATAAATAGATGATAGATCAATCATTAGTAGGTAGATAGACAGACACATACATATATAAATACATGTGTACATAGATAGGTAGATAGATCATTGATTGGTAGACACATAAACATACATATGTACATAGACAGATGGATGGATGGATAGATAGATACATAGATAGTGGAGGTTTAAACAATGTCTCACTCATGCTTAGCTTTCTATCATCAATAGCAACTGATCTTTTTTCACTGTTGTTACAGCTTCAAAATTTTGAGTCAAACTAAATATCTCTCTCCACTTAACTGAGAATATGATAATTCCCAAGAAAGTGATATAAAGCATCAATACTAGGGACTAGCAGAGCACTTCATTGGTTCATCACCGGCTTAACATTCATGGGGTTCTGAATTTGAGCCTTCAAAAACCCAAGGAAAAAGTAAACAATATTAGGAGAACCATGAAAGAAAGAAACCAGACAGACTAGGTTAAGTCACTTGAGATAAAAGTACACAACTCAGTTGGAGCTAAAAATAAGACAAGTACTTTATATTTCATTTCCCAAATAAGTGAAGAATTGCCAAGGGAGGTTGGCAATCTGGATCCAAATATAATAAATGAGGAATAATGGGTTGTGACTCTGACAAAACTTTTTAACTTATGAACAAATGATTTAACAGTTAAGAAATCCAAGGCCCAGAGCCATAAGCACTCTAGACATCATGATCCCAACACAGAACAAGTTGCCTAGACTTTTACTCTTGGGACCTGGCTAGTTCCCTAGAGCTGCTCTTCTCCCCTTTAACTGGAATGGTACGGGATAGACTGGGGGCCAGAAGGACAGGTCCAAGCCAAGCCCTAAAGCAAGTTGGTTGCAGAAACGTGCGCCACCACCGCCTGGCAGGCAACTTTTATAGCGCGGTTCAGACATCGGTTCGCGTCGAGAAAATGTTATTTTTAGGTTCAGTGTGCAAATACCTTTGTTTTATTAACATCTGACATGTGAATAATATTAGACATTGGCTTAAGATTGTAGGATTTGGAACCTCAGAGTCCCAAGCTAGAATGTTCTATAGTTTACTGGGTGCTTGGTGTTGGAACCTATTTAAGATCATGTTCCAGTGTCATCATTTACAACACAGCAGCTGCTCACAGAATTCGTATCAGGATTAACAAGCTGGTTTCGGCAGTGAGCAGCCCAGTGCCTGGTGTGGAATAAGCTCCAATCAAATGAAATCTACTGCTCTCCCCTCCATTTTCCGGAAATGTATGTATAATATAATAATCATTCTTTAAGTCAGAAATTTTAGCTGATCATTTTAACATGAGCCTTGTTCGATAACACTGGGTCCATTTTCAAATGTTCCTTTTCCCAGGATGATGCTGATCAGTGCTGGCAACGGTTGCTTTCAGAAAACAGTGATGTCCAAGATCTCCAGTATAGCTCTTCACTCCCTGCACCTGGGACCTGCTCTTCTCTTCCTTCTGAATGCTTCAGGACATGTCTACGGAAACATCAATAGAAGGGGAGGTGCCAGCAGTGGCCACACACCCTACACTTGAAAAAAAAAAAAACAAAAAAAAAAACAAAACAACTATTGCATCTATTTATGGGTCAGGAATGGGGTGGGGGCCATGGCGGCGCTGTGTGAGTAGAACTGTGGAAGTCAGAGAGCAACTGGCTTTTTCCTTCTACCACGTGGGTCCTGGGTACTGAATTCCAGTGGACAGCCTTGGCGACGAGAGCCTTTCCATACTGAACCATCTAGCCAGCCTCTCCATTTTTTAGGCTGCTAGATACAAGCTCTCCCACGGTGGAGTGCCTCCTGGTGCAGTCAGACCAGGCGATGGCCACAGGTTCGAATCCATTGATTCTCGATGTCTTGCTGACAGACACTTCTTGCGGCTGGCCCCTACCTTCTTGGTCAGCTGGGCTGTGTTCTGGGCAGAGGCAGACCTGCTGGTTGCAGGCTCTCTGGAGAGTGAAGGCCTTGGAAACAACCTCACTGTTTAGAATAACTTGCTTGTGGCAAGTTCTTTACTCAGTAGGGTTCAGAAAACCAATTAATACAATTTCCTGGTAAAGGAAGGGAATAGGTTATATTAGTATCCAAATTTAGTTCCTTTTGCTGGTGAGAAAAACATTTAAAAAAAATGCTTAAATTGTGGCTACCAGTCTGCCCACAAACCTCAGACATATTCTATAGTACCCTGTCTGCTCCCCCACACCCCATGTACTTTAATTATAATAAATACTTGGTGAATATTTAGTATGTTTAATATTAACTGTCTTCACTTGAAAACTTAATCAGAATCTGATAATGCTATTACCCACCCCACACACTTTATTTAGGCAAACTCTGGCTCTCCTGGAATGCTTCCAAGTACTACATCTTTCAAATGGTTTTGTATGAGCTCTTGTCTTCCTCATATCAATAAGACCATATTTCATTCAAAACAGGAATTACAAGGAGAAGGCACGAAACCTAGATTACTTTATCATTGCTGTTTGCAAATTACATGACTTAGAATTAGGCCAACCTTTTTACAGCTGAAATCGAGCTCATGATGTTGACTGAGACCCATTTCATCCAGGGTAAACAGGACATTGCAGCAGGTTCATTACTGACCCTTCTTGCCTCTAAAAAATACACATGCTGCTATCACCGTGGAGGCAATGTGGAGAGCTGAATTAAGTGGACAGACTTACAGTTCACCAGGTTCACATGAGGTTGGATCATGTAAGCTTTCTTTCTTGAGCCTTTACTGATATGGTAGCATTTATGTGGGAGACACAATTTTAAATATTGCGATTTTAAAATTCAGTTCCTCTTAAACAGTTTACTTGGTGTACCCAGAACAAAGAAACACATACTTCGAGTTCTTTAAACAAACAGTTCTAGGCTGGGTGGTGGTGATGGTGCATGACTTTTTATCCCACCACTCAGGAGGGGAATCCCTGAGTTCGAGGTCATTATGGTCTACAGAGCAAGTTCCAGGGTAGTCATGACTGTCTCAAAAAGCAAGAAGAAAGGAAAGAAGTGGGGAGGGAGGAGGGAAAGGAGGAAAGGAAGGAAGGAAGGAAGAAAGGAAGGAAGGAAGGAAGGAAGGAAGGAAGGAAGGAAGGAAGGAAGGAAGGAAGGAAGGAAGGGCGAGCAATCTCTGGGTTTGGGGAACACATCTGTTTGAATGCGTATTATGCAAACATTACTGACTGGTTGTTCCTGGTGTAGAGGGGGCAAAGCACCTACGACCCACTCCTACGTAATACTTTTCACACAACTCTGCTCTGTTCCGGGAAGCTTTTGCCAAAGCATTGTGTTGTGGCTGTTGTGTCTTTGGTACACTTCCCATATAGTGCAAGCTTTAGTTAATGTAAAAATAGAGTTACAGGGATTCATTTTCTTTCTCATCTCTCCCAAAATGCAAATATCCACCTAAAGGTTGTTTCCATACCCCTTTAAGTCTTTCCCCTCCCCCAGTAATTCATTCCCATAGTTTGTGTTTTGTCAGGTTGGATTTCTGTGTCCTGTGTATTTTTCCCAACCATCACAATCCCTGAAAGACCGATGCTATGTGACCTTTGTAGATTTTGGGGTGTGATACACTCTGAAGTGCTAAGAACCTTTGAAATTTCTTACTTCCTTCACAAATCCAACAATTTCGAGATTCTAAACAAGGATGGCAGAGCAAAGAAAGTAAAATCATTCTGAGTGGATAGTCCAATAATGTTCCGTGGTAAAGAAAGACCCATAGGAGTCTTTCTGTTTTCATTAAGTTTTCTTTCCCTGTGCCTTTAGAAAAATATACTTAGTATAAATATAGTTCTTAACTTTTCTTCAAGAGTTGATGTATTGACAAAGTTAATCATCAGACTTTACAATGCCATCTATGTGGAAGTTTCCTTTCAACTTAATGGTTAATTGCTTTAATATTAATTTTTAAATGTTAATCTATGACCCTTTCTGGTGCAAATTTTATTTGTGATGTAATGGAACAGTGTTAAATTTTAACATTAAATCATAGTAGAATTGGATGATTATATGATAATTGCATATTGGATTATTTGACATCTTTGAAAAGAAATTGGCAATCTATGTTTGCACATAAAAAACAAAACAAAAGCAAACAAAAAAAAGAGTTGATGTGAATCATTAAAAAAATTTTTTTTATTCAAGAAAATTTTCCCCAAAAAATAAATTGTGACAAAGGGAAGGAAAATGGGAGGTAAATGTTGTTCCCTGGGGTGAGGGCCACAGCTGTGAGCTGACAGCTAGGTTTCTCTGCGTATGCCTGCTTCCTTTCCCGGTGTGCACATCTACTTCTCTGTTTTATTACTAGGTAGGAAATGTCAGGAAGCATGTGTTTGGCAAGGGTTAGCAATACTCTTCCTGGTGTAATTTAGCTCTAACCAATATTCTTATTAGATTTCCAGAGAATTGGGTCCTGGAAGGGCTAATGAGACGATAGGAAGGTGGGGGAGTTGGCAGTTCCCAAGAGCAGTCAAGGTTTTTTATGAAACGGGATGGTTGTGTATTCCTGTTTGTGGCTGGTCTAGCTCAAATTAACACGAGCAAATAGGAGCAGTTTATTGGTTCTTGTGACCCAAATGCAGGGAGATCAGGCAGAGAGCCGAAGAATAGCAGCATAACAACCCAGAGATGAGGACCTTCCTTTTTTCCCCCCCTTTCTGGGTAGACTATTTTTATTTTTTATGGTACAGATGGGTTTTCTCTATGCACAATGCAGAATCGATAGCCATACCCTCTTGCTTTACACTCTGAAAACCAAGCTTTCTCTCCCCGTGCTAGCTGGTCAGTGTCCTCTGTCCTGTGTTTTCTGGGCTGCTTACTCATGCCTCTGAACGTCCTGGGTTCTACACAAGAATAAACGAAAACAACTGCCGAGACAGGTGTGACCACAGAGTGTGAAGGAAACACTCCAACAGAGCAGTGTAAGATAGACATGCTTGCTCCAGCCTTTGGATTTACATCATAGGACCTAGTACCTACTTCTTTAGACTAGGCTCCATCCACCTTACCTGACCAGCTTTCCCAGATGACAAAAGACCTACTTCAACCATCTCTCAACTGGCAAAGATGGTTGAAAGAGGGGGAAGCATTTTTAGTATGCTGGGTTCTAGAAAGTTCCAGATCTGGATTCTAGAAAGTTCCAGATCTTGTAGACTGTGATTTTGCATGACTGGAGAAGGAGCTATAACAGAGCATCATGCTTCTTAGAGATCAAAAAGACAGGCAGTGTGTCTAGGCAAGAGGAATCCATCCTTTACTTCTAACGAGTGGTAGTCTCAGGCACCCAAATAAATGAACACAAAGCTCTGATCTATTAAGTAGCACTAATGAAGGCTCTTCCTTGTTAAAAAGGAAGTGAAAATTATTTCTCCTTCTCCTCCTCCTACGAATTCTAAAGAGAAAAAAGACTCACCTCCATTCCCCATGAGAAGGTACCATGGGAGGAGGGGTCAAATGTTTCCAGACTCTGGGCCAATGGCTACTTCTAAGAGAAGTGGTACACCCTCTTTGGAATATCTTTAGACACCTCTCTCCAGATGAGCTCGATGTGGCCAGAGGGAGATGGGGAGGAGTGTCTATGGGCAGGCATTTGAGAGCCACACATGTTCTCTCCTCTGCCACTTCTCTGTGCTCTCTGGGTCTCTGAACTGGCATTGGCATGGTCTCCTTGGTCACCCAAAGAGCAAGCAAAGAATGCATGTTGTTTTTTAAGCTATAGACTTTCAGGAACTACTTGTCACTGTAGCCTAACAAAGCCCATCCCAACTGACACAGGCACCTAGAGTGAACGTCTTCAAAGAATCTTGAGAAACACATCTGTGACTCAGCTTTTCAAATCCACCCTCCCAGAAAGCAGGGCCAGATGGCAGTGAAGTAAGAATTCCTTTCATTCCCCACCTTTGTCCTCGCTCCATGAGATCTTGGAAAGAAAGAAGGGAGTGATAAATATCTACCGGTGCTCCGATAGTTTATGATTTTTCTGGGACTGAATAAACCACTGACTAGAGACTGTGTCTGTAACTTAAGGCAGTTGACTGCCGGGAAGTGACCAGAACAGACAGGACCCTACCAAAACGACAGCTGGACACAGATATTCTCGAGCTTAGCAAAGCAAAATGAAACAATAAAACCCCAAGTGTGTCCTCAGAGAGCAGAATTAAAGGAGTGGCAAACAAATTTAAAAAAGTCTTAAATATATTTCTATTTTGTTCCCTTTTAACACACTAACTCTATGAATAAAGACAATTGGTATTAAAGTTAGAAATTGGTTTCAGTGCTAAAGCTAATTTTTGAATACCAATGAATGGGTAGCATTGCAATCTGACTTTTGTAGGAGAAAACTAGGCAAATAATGTGAGTAAACGAGGTTAAATTTTCGGCATTGACGAGTTGATTTGGCTTTGGTTTGCTTTCCTGGTTGGATCAAGTGGAAGGTCACTGAAGTGTAAAGATGGTGGCGGGCAAGGGTGGCTCAGCTTAAGTCCAGGCTGACGCCCTTTCGTAACCTTGCCTTTTAGTGAGATGTCTTGTGATCTCTGGCAAGTCACCTAAATATACACCACTTTTCTCATCTGTAAACTAAAGGGAATAACCCTGACTCAGAATTTATGCAAAGAGTCTCAAACCCATGCCTGTAAAATCCTTGAAATGCCAAAAGAATAATAGGACTGCCCATTTTGGGCAACGTATACTTTGGTTTCTCCATAGGAGCAATCATACTCCAGAGACAATCACACAGCTTATTAAGCTAATATTGTAATTCTGTAAATCTTTCAATGCTGAAAAATGGGGGCCAGTGAGGTGGCTAGGTGTGCAAAAGTCCTTGCTGCCTGTGATGTGTTTGATCTCCAGCAACCACTCGGCAGAAGGAAAGAGCTGACTGCTACCTGTTGTCCTTTGACCTCTATACACCCACCGCGGCCTATGCCCCTCCCCCTAAGGCGGCATCAGCTCTTACTAATGACTTTTTCAGATATTTAGTCAGTTCAAAATAAATAGTTCTGTGTGTAACAACACTGGATTGTATGCAAGGAGCTTACGTATCCATCGCTTTTGCTGAAGCATAGAATTGTGGGTAGGAAGAAACCGGAAGTGACGCCTACTGAAGTTCCCCTTTCCTCTTTGTTCCACATTTGTGGGATCAAGTCTCAGGAGGGTCCACAGGGCCTTTCTGTCCTCATGTAGCTAATCTGGTCAGTCTTCTAGTCAGGCCTCTAAGATGGGCAGAGTGTTTCATTCATTTTCTTTTCTAAAAAATTAATCTAGTTCCAAATATTTTGAAGATTTGGGCAAAAATCTCCGTTTGGGATTAAGAGGCAGGCAGAAAGAAGATGGGCTTGCATGTAGGATTCTGCATACTCTCCAGGGTAAGCGTGCAGGGTTTTGCACTCTTAATTCTGGCCGCTTTCTATTCACTTAGGCAATTAATTCTCTGTCATATTAGACTTGCCAGCTGAACTGTGAATAGCATGCCCTGTGGTTTAGGCTTATATCAAATATCTCAAGTCTCCTAGAGTTAGATGGGAAAAATAAATGCCAGGCTTTGTCTAGGTAGGACCTAGAAGCCATGAAATCCTTAGGCTTCTGAGGGATGTTCAGTCTACCCAGAGACCTTTGGAGTGTTGCCACTTGACTAGAAAATCATTGGTGTGCAGCTGGAGGCCAGTTGGGTGGCCTGAGGGAGTGTCTAAAGTTTCTTCTCCTTGTCCCTTTGAGTCTGTGCTGACAAGCAAAGGCAGGATAGTGGAGAGAAACCCACTACACAACAGCCAAGGCATTTCCGTTTCTCAATAAAGACAGGACGGTGCAGCCTAAGAATGAAAACTTGACTGACAGGAAGAAAGAGGCAGTTGGAGGCATTTGGGTCACCTGGGCAGTGACAATGACTGGGACATATTCCACAAAGTGGGGAAATGGATTACCAGGCATCAGATGCTATGCTTGATGGAAACACAGAGCAACTGGAAGATATGGGGGCCGTGTGGGAAAGCAGGGGACGGAAGTTTGTAAATGTAATACGTTCACCATCTATTGTTATTTCTGCTGAAGGGTTACAGTTCTAGTAATTTAGGGGGCAGGAGAGAGCCACCACAGAATCTCAACTATGCCATGCTTGCCCAACCCAGGAGGAAGTCTGGAAGCCTCTGAAGATGCTGATGCGGATGAAGTGTTGATGTCAATGATGGAGGTATCACGAGCTCCTTTTTGTTCAGCAGAATTTCCACTTAACCTGTAATTCAGTTTTTAAAATCTGCCAGCTTCTTATCTGATGTGAGCCGACCTTCAATGAGGCTTGGGGCAGCAGAGGGAGGTCCACATTCTGGGCAGCCCTCCCGTTCCCAGGCAGCCTCACTCCATGCTGGCCTCCCATTCATTCTTTTTTGGTTCTTTGCCCCTCAAATGGTCCCCCAAGGAGGCATGCTGGGTTGGAAGGTAATTCCTGTAAGTAGAAAACCAATGTGAGGAAGAAAACCAGAGACCATGACACACACAACGGTGGCCCACTCAGTATCAGTCCGTCATTTGGCCGTAGAGCACAATGTTGCAGTGAGGACAGCCTTCCATTGACGTTCTCCGGCTCTCAGCGCTCGGGATGTTTTCAAATCACTCACCCTTTGCTTGCTTTTTGTATATGATAGTAGAGATCGAATCATTCTCTGACAGCTACAAATGTGCTACTCATACCGTTGTGTCTAAAAGTATGTCTACACACGTAGAGATAATAATGTGAAGACTACCTGATGCTTCCTTTGGAGACATTATCCTTTGTAACTCTTTTCCTCGGTGGTGCAGTGGCGTGTCCTCTACCACTCTGCTCAGTAAATGACCAACTAGTCAAAAGTTACTTTCAAATAAGATATGATTGCATTTTTACACCACGTAAGGATTTTCATGACTCTCCCACACACATTTATAAACCTAAATCTGGCACTCCAACTTTGGATATTTATGAACACTTTTTAAAAATATTCATTTTCTATGGAAAGCTACTGAAGCAAACACATTCTCAGGGGCTCCATAACCCGTTAAAATGTGCTACTGGACTGTCTGTCAGAGAGCAAACATTCATGGCAGTGGCCTGGAGGCAGAGTAAGAGCTTCCTTTAAATTAAACGTGTTTCTTACCACTTGCAGGGATAAAGAAAACAGAAAATCGAAATCAGATGGGCATTGTATATTTTATCAAGGAGTTTTAAATATGAAAATAACTCTAGCAAAATATCTTTGATATACTGTGTGTTTAACATAGTACAGCAATCTTCAAAGGGTCTGGTGGCTTCTACATCCATCGGCCAAGGAACAGGAACCTAACGTATTAGACACTTTACGGACTGAATCATGAGATATAGTTTGAGTGCTTGTTTTAGCTGAATTTGTGCCTCATGGGGTATTCCTTCTCATACAGGCTGGCTGCGTGAACTCTGATAAATGAAGGGACACGATTAAAGCTGATTATTGACAAGGAAAGCACACGGATGGCCTTTTGAGATGACAGATACCTGCTAGTGAGGGCAGGTCCAAGTCAGTTATTAAAGAAGCAGGCCCTAGATAGCTACGTAGACAGCATCCAAATAGCAAGCACCCCAAAAAGGAACAACAAATGGTAGATGACAGTCATGAGATGCCCATCGTGAGTTGCCCAAGGCAGAGGGAACGATGTTACCTCTTTCAATAGGTGCTGCAAACCCAGCAGGGGGGCATGCGGGAAGAAGACGGGAGATCTGGAATATTTACGTGTTCAATAAGACCATGGCGTTTAAAGCAGGAGGTGAGGGTGAACAGGGACGGAGGGGCACACGGGGAGGTCTGGGTCATAACAGCACTTGAGAGGAGGCAGTGAAGTCATTGGTGCAGGTGTGAATTCAACTTCGCCGCCCCGTTCTGGTGGGTCAAGGAATATTTTCTTTTTACATGGCTGGATTAAATTACTTCCCCTAGGTCATTCAATTAATCACTGGGAGAGCAAGGAACAGAGTCCTTCTCAAGACCCTTATTTCACATCTGGAGCAGGCGAACCAGGCTTCTACTCTCTGAAACACTCTGTTGATTCGATATATATATATATATATATATATATATATATATATATATATATATATATATATATATATATATCACAAATCAATGAAGTTTCAAACCATTCTGTACAGAATTTGCAAAATCCTTTCTCTTCTGTGTGACTCAGAACACAGATAGCCTAACTAGGTAGAACGACTATAAATTGCCTTCTGGTTTATCTTTAATTCAAGAATTTGAAGTCTCTGTCAAAATTGCTTTGAACGCCCCCCCCCCTTCTCCCTGAAATTTCAACCTATTATTCTTGGGAGCTAGGGGGAAAAATGAGTTACAGATCTGAGAGGGCCATATGTGCACAGTGTAGCTGCAGCATGAGTGATTGTGTGATATATTGCTCTTTTCACTAATAACCACAAAGCAGGTAGAGGCATGGCAGACTAATTTGGTTTATATGTCCAGCTGTAAGGCTAGACACTGCATCATTCTTCTCAGAAACCAGTGACTTTAGGCATGTGGAACTCGTAGTCATGACAACAATGAACCGGCTTTGAGTCTGAGTCTCAGCTCAGAAACTGCCTTGTCTCCATCGCTTCCTGCTCGCGGCCTGACTTTTCTTACTCTCTGGGGCTGGGGGCTGGGGATTTGTGAAAGATCTATTGAACGGAGTCCCAGTATAGGTTTAATGCTTAAAATGTCTGGGCTGAAAGTTTTGCTTGCACAGATGGCCAAAGGCTGAAAGAAGGCGAGATCAATCATTGTTATTGCTAATGATACAGTTAGAAGGGCATACCCTAAGGTGAGCTGATTTGGAAAATAGGAAGAGGCGATGTAAAAAGCGGCTTGGAAGAACTTCTGTGAATAACATAAAAGCAGATGCAGCAGATCTTTTTTTAAAAATCACCATAGGGAATTATAGCATGATTCTGAAAAGATGTACGCCAAACATGCCTCAAACAATAGCAAAACATGTTAAGACAGGAAACCGAGCATGTGTCGGTATGTATGTTGAAATAATGAGCAGATGCTCATGGGAAAATCTACCTTGAATTTCAATTTGTGTCCCTTGCGTTGCAGGGAGCCATGTGACTACCTTGAGAGAGGACATAGCTCAGCGGTAAGGGTGTAAAACCCCGGGGTTCAATGCTTTTAAATGCCAGATGTGATCTGTGGAGAGCGTTGCCAAAGTCTTTTGATACTCAACCACAAGGAGAAATTATACAATTCTCACTATAAACTTGCTGAGCTTACACAATGGGGAGAAAAATCTTAGCCCCGTGGCTGGGACCATGCAAATATTCTGTAAGAGAGAGCCACCAATCACTATCCATCCTACTGATGGAGTGGCCAACAGGATTTGGCATTAATTGAAATCTATTTTTCACATGATTTTGATGCCCGAATGCTTCATTGTTCCAGCAGCATGATCACGGATGTGGGAAGATCATCTTCTTTCTTTCTCTTGGAGAAATGTACAACCAATATTAACATCGTATTCTTCTGCGTTTACAGTTTCCCCTCAATAATCTGGATTAAGAGGTGGGGATTTCGAAGAGGGGTGGGTACAAATTACCAACGTAAAAGGTAATTTGGGCTTCATGCCTTTTCACTGACCAGAGTTCTTCTACACACAGGAAGTGACGAATTCCAGCATCAGTTACATTTTCCATCCCTTACCCAACAGCACAGGTCTGTCTTTTCCCAGGCCTATTTTCTAGTAATTTAGCTCCCACAAGCTGACAAGCAGCAAAATAACACACAGACCAAATCGTAGATAGAATCAAATGCTCCTCCCTTTTCTCTGCACTAAGAAATGGAATGATTACCTGTCCCAGAAATCTGCTTGATCATAGACTTAGCTTTTATTTTATTATCTATTTTTTAATTTTATTTTTTATTATTTTTTTACATTTAATTAACATTTTTTTCATTTATTTTACATACCACAGTTTCCCCTCCCTCTTCTCCTCCTGTTCCCTCCCCCTGACTCCCAGGGTCAAGGTCATGATGGAGGCACCCACAGAGACAGCTGACCTGAGTTCCTGGGAGCACATGGAATCTGGACCAACAGTTAGGGAGCCTGCGTGGGACTGAAATAGTTCCTCTGCATGTTTGTAACAGTTGTGTAGTGTAGGCTGTTTGTGGGGCCCCTAGCAGTGAGATCAGGACCGGTCCCTGGCACTTACCTGGCTTTTGGGAACCTGTTCTCCATGCTGGCTTACTTTGTCCAGACTTAACTTTTAAATAACAAGAGAGGCAGCCCTGAGGCCAGTTGTGCTCATGGTCTCAGGCAGTATAGATCACTGTGTGAAAGTATGGTGGAGCATATTTAGTTTGAGGAATCATGATCTACAAAGTGGTTATGTTTCTATGTGTATGTGTGGTAAGAATTTAGTAGTGTCACTGATTAATTTTCTCTTTTCATTGTCCTCAGTGGAAAGCTACAATTTACAGCAAGTAGATTTGTTTTCTGAGATGAACAGTCTGTGGTGATATTTTATTTGTGCTGAAATGTGATATTTTATTTGTATGTTAATAAATAAAATTTGCCTGGAGATCAGAGGTCATAGCGAGCCATAAACAGAAGTCAGGCAGTGGTGGCACATGCCCTTAATCCGATCACATGGCAGGCAGAGTCTCTGTGTGTTCAAGGACACAGCCAAGGTGGTGACACACGCCTTTAATCCCAGGACCAACCATAGAGACCTGGAGGTCTGTATAGACAGGCAGTGACAAGGAAGTGATGTGGCTGGGCTGAGAGCCAATGAGAAGGCAGAACAGGAAGGCAATAAAGGCACAAGTTAGACAGGGAAAAGCTCTGTTGGGAAGCTACAGCGAGGTGGTAAGCTAAGGTTAGTTGGTGGCTCTTCGCTATTGCTCTGATCTCTTCAGCTATCACACTTGTATTTGGCTCTGTGTTTCTTAAGACTATTTAGAAATTGATCTACAACAGTCAAATACTCTTTTTCCTTAGAAAGTTTATGAGGGAAACAATTTGTACATGTGCCTCATTAACATGAAAGAGTTAATATACCTTTAGGAAAAGAGACATACATAAATATTTTATAATAATATTAATTTGATGTGCATTTAAACTGATTCAATCACATTAGACAGTTGAAGATATACAACATGTCTGTAATATATAATTATACTGCAGAAAAGACACAATTGTGTAAGTTTTCTAACTATTCCAGTGTTGGTAAGAATCATAACCACAGGGGGCTGGAGAGATGGCTCAGTGATTAAAAACATTATCTGTTCTTCCAGAGGACACAGGTTCAATTTCCAGCACTCATATGGCAGTTCACAGCTGTCTGTAACTCTAGTTCCAGGGAATCTGGTACCCTCACACAGACATACATGCAGGCAAAACACAAATGCACATAAAAAAAATTAAATTAAAAAAGAAACATAACCACATGCTTGTAAAGGAAAATTATAATATTATTACAAAATATTATTTTTCATACACAATAGTCTTACATTGAAAGTTGTAGGTGGACTTTTCTGTCCCACCAACCAGTTTCTAAATAACCACACTGAAACTTATTAATTATAAATGTTCAACCAATAGCTCAATAGCTCAGGCTTGTTACTAGCTAGCTCTTACATTTAAAAACTAATATATATATAATCTACGCTCTGCCACGTGGCTTGGTATGTTTCTCAGCAAGTTCATCTCCTTCTCTCCGAATCTCCTTTTTCATCTTCCAGCTACCTTTTTGTCTGCAAGTCTCACCTTACCTTATCCTGTCCAACTATTGGCCAGTCAACTTATTAAACCAATCACAGTGACATATTCATACAGTGTAAAGAAGTTTTTCACAGAAATTTTTTCACCCTCTCTTGATTAAGTTTAGATTAAAAGATCACCAAAGTTTGGAAGAACTTCTTCTTTTTCATGAGCTCTTATAATTTCATAAATATTGGCTTCTCAAAGGTCTCCAAGCTTTGAAGGAAATCTTTTTTAAAGCCCAAGCTGTTTCCTCCTAAGTTTGATTGTTTAGTCTACGCAAAGATAAATCTCCTGAAGATTCAAAGTCTTTAAACATACCCAGAGGAAACAACTTGTTTCCAGAAGTTTCTTCCCGGAATAAGTCTCTCTTCAATATCGGTAAGCTTTTGTCATTGCTCGCAAATGCCTCCGATAAAGGAGTTTTGAGGAAGGGAATTGAAACAATTCAAAAATAAATCTATTCCTTAATATGTAACAGAAGGCTGATTCATCAAATGTGGCTTAGTGTTTATGATTTGCCTAAGTGCTGAAGACTGCTGTTTTCCTTGGTGGGGCTGTGGGTATGTTCACATAAAAAGGCAGACTCTTCCTCCTTAGAATTCTCAGGGCATCAGTCCCAAACACTGGGAAGAAATAGCATCCAGGGGCACACATACAGGTGTAGGCAAACTTCTACTCCACACCTAGGTTACATGTTTGTTTATTTTTTTTAAATCTAAGTTTTTTTTCCTAATAGTTACAATAAATAATCAATTTATAACTGATAAAAATTCAAGTTCTTCAATTTGGAAGGTCATTTTCCTAAACTAAAAATATTGCATTATCTAGTTTATAATAAACTCTCTGCCAAGTTAGCCTTGGGGATTCCAAAGTTTCATTATAATTTACAAAGAGTTGGAAAGAGATTACTGAGCTGGCTATAGTGTCTATAAGCAAATGTTCGGATGTCATTTAATGTCACTCACTTTTTAATCAAATTCCTTATTCAAATATGATTATGTTCTGAACACTGTCAAATGATTTCCCAGATGTTTTCTTGCTAGTCATCTGTCAGTTTTAACAGGTAAGAGAGAAATAGAATGGGTGCCTGCCTTTTCTTTTCACTGACCTTATCCCTTACGTATTCTGATTATTCTTGAACCTGCAGCTTAAGGATAGATGCAAAAGTGATGAGAATTTGATTTAGTTTGGCTTTTATTATCAGACACCCACAAGGAACTAAAGCTTTGATCTACTTCCTTGGGAAGATAATCCCTGTGATTAGGTGGAGATGTGTGCAGTGGTAGCTACAGGGATACACAGCTTTAATCGCGAGGTGCTGAATACTACTTAATCCAGTTCAGATTCCTGGCAAAGAGATTTAAAGAAAGAACTAAATAATTATACTCTTCATGGGCTTTGTTTTCTGGAATGAGTTTTGAGTAGCTCTCCTTGCTCTTTTACGGTTTAATGAGGATGCTTAGGAAAATAGATTTGGATTTACTTGGAATGTCGTAAAATTGATGACTTTCGTGGTTCTCAGCAGGTATTTTTAAAAGGCTTCTTCTGATGAGGAGGGAGTTTGGGTCACTTTCTATATTCAGTTTGCCTCAGAGCAAAGGCTAAATATGAAGAAATAGTGAAATAATTATTCTCAAACTGAAAATTCTCATTAAAAAATGCTCTTTAAAATTATGTTACATTTTCAAAATTTATTTGTGTAGATGTAGATGTGTGCATGTGCCACGGCATGCACATGGAGGTCAGAGGTCAGCTTGCAGGTATGGTCCTTTTCTTCTACCATGTGAGTCCCAGGGATAACTCAGAATATCAGATGGAAGGACAGGTGACTTCATCCATCTTGTCTACCCCAAAATTAAATTTTCCTGTAAACAAAGACTTCTCATTTCAAGACCCACTAAATCTGAATATAACCCATATCCATTAAAAATTATTCTTAAAGCAAACACATTTGTTTAAAAAGATATGACTCACTATCACTAAGAAAACATGAATTGGGTTAATGCATATCTAAGCCAATTTTATTAACAGATTAATTCAAATAATATGTATCATCTTTCCACTTACTGCATGATAACAAAACTGCATATCATAAAAGAAAAGAGAAAAAAATAAAACCACATCCTTTTTTTTTTCTTCTTGGCTTTTTGAGACAGGGTTTCTCTGTGTAATCCTGGCTATCCTGGAATTCACTCTGCAGACCAAGCTTGTCTCAAATTCATAGAGATTTACCTGCCTCTGCCTCCCAAGGGCTGGGATTAAAGTTATGTACCACCACTGCCTGTCTTACATAGTTCTTTTGTAAAATATTATTTATTTGTTGATTGAGTGATTGGTTTTATATGGGGTTTTGTCTGTTTTATATGGGGTTTTGTCTACATGTACATCTCCACATCAGAAGAGGGTATCCAGTCTCATAAGACTACAGTTATAGATGGTTGTGAGCCACCATGTGGGTGCTGGGAATTAAACCCAGGTCTTCTGGAAGAGCAGCCAGTGCTCTTAACCACTAAGCTATCTCCAAGCCTTACCATATCAATCAATATATGAAGTGTGAGCAAAAAGAATAAAGTTTTGTTATTTGGGCCAAATATTCATTTTTAGTTTAAAGAAGTTATAAATATTGCAATTAGAATAAGTGAAGCTTATCAGGAGTATGAATGAAAATTTTCAGTTTAATTTTAACTCATTTTCAGTTTAATTCATAATTTAAGTAAACTGATGTGTAAAACAAGTATTCATGCCATCTGGTTTTTATGTAGAGATAATTATTGGTTGCTGATGTATTAGCATTGCCCTTGCCATTGCCTCAGAGTCCAGGGTCTGTGCTGAGTATCCCAAGCAGAGTTGGGATCTCCATGACCCCTTCTTTAGGGGATATGACTCTCTTTTCAGCTGTGACTGACACCCCTAACATTACAGGATCTGGTTTCACTACCTTGAAAAAGCACATATTCCAAACCATGTAAAACCGACACCAGAATGTCATCTTGGTAACAAGGAATATGGCCACTTGGCAATACTTAGAAGTGCCCATGCCGTCCAGGACATTTTATCGAGATTCACTTTCCCAGAATTTCCTGGAGCAGCCCCTGGAAAAAATGTGTCATAATTTAAAGGGACCTAACAATGTTTTCATAGAATTCCAGCAGACTTTGCAGCTGGACACTCATAAATGAAGAACACACTCAAGGCTGTTTCTATTGGCTCCTTCTGAGGAAGACCATGACTGCTGTTTGTGCTATACTGGTTTCATTTTTTTTAAAAGTTGAATTGGTGAAATAGTCTAGCATTAGAAAACAATGAACAAATCCTATCTGTGATCAACTCCAAATATTCCCAGCTGTGTATAGGCCGTTCCTTCAGTTTGCCAGCTCGGCTCAAAGGTGGTTTACAGTGGCGAATGACCTTGGTACTTCTGTATTTATTATTCAGCAACTGGAGGTGATAAAAAACTCTGTCTGAACTATTCTTCTGGTGCAAGTCCTTACCTTTCCACTTGGAAACCAGCCTTCAAAGTGCAGGTAACACTTGGATTGTGTGGCGTGGCTCTTTTGCTCCTGATCCTTGCTTTTGGCCATGAGTACAGTGTGATTGTGAAAAGTGTAGGGTAAGGTGTGGCATCAGGAGTGGCTGGCAGGTGTGGAGTCTTTGTGTGTGAACAGGAGAAACCAGGTGCCAGGTAGAGGGAAGCGAGCCTCATTCCCAGAACATGGGTGTGTCCTCAACTCATAAGAACCATAACTCCATTGGTTGTGGAAGTGCCAGCCTGTGCCATACCTTTCTGAAATGGTCACTTACAGAGGCTATTCCGGTATTTTTTCTCTTTGTAGACTAGATACTGCAGATGATTGATTGTACCCAGATTTCTAGGTCATCACTATCATAATCTGGATCAGTGTCACCCAGAGTCAGATCATAGAACTGTTTGCGACTGACTCATGATGAGGGGAGGAGTTGGGACCAGAATGTCAATCAACCAGGTTGCTAAACACATTGCCAGTGTCCATACTGTCTTCATGTTGCAGGATGTTCTTGGCTGTTTCCTGAAGTGCTAGATAACAAACTAGTCAATGAGGGGCTACTCTGAGTAGTGGTTAGTTAGCTCCTCTAGACTTTGGACTAATGTTAAATAAACGGAAACACAGAAGTAATTCATGTGAAAAATGAATGTTTTCTGATAAAATTGGAAAGCAGCCCAGGGGGTGGGGTCAGGGAACTCAGGTCTTGGTTTAGACTGTGCCACCAACCAACTACGTGTCCTAGTGTCCTAAAGCAAATCAGATAATTTGAGTTTTCTCAGTTGCAAAATGAGCTGGAATTATTCATGCTTAACTATGTAATGAAATCTAGCACATTAAAGGAAGTAAGCTCATGGCAAATCACACTCTCAGATCTAGACCCAGGTTGATAGCACATTAACACTGGCTACTGAGGGAAGAGATGCTCGCTGAAGTGGTCACTTTGAAGTTTAAGGTGCTAGAAAAGTGCCTCCTTTTGCTATAATTTGTCTTTTTTGCATAGCAAAGTATTCTGGTGTTTAATCCGTAGATGAAGAAATATATTTCAGCCCCAAACTATAATTTGTTTTTCCTATTAACTTTTATGAGGAACCATGGCAAACTACCCAGGCCCCTCTTTCTGCCACAAGAACTGGTAATATTATTATTACTATTAAATTTTCATTTATGTTCACGTGTCTCTATCTGTATGGGTGAATGCCCCCTGAATACCAGGGGTCATAGAGGCCAGAAAAAGGTGTCCCATTGCTTGCAGCTGGAGTTACAGGTGGTTGTGAGCTGCCCCTTGTGAGGTCTGGGACTCACACTGGGGTCCTCTGGGAGAACAGCAGGTACTTTAAACCTCTGAGCCATCTCTGCAGGCCCAGAATTAGGGCACTCTTTAATCTGTCAGAGCAATACAACATTTTTACCACTTCAAACTTCACTCACTACTTATTTTTAGTGGTCACTATAACAATAGAAATAGTTACTGTGGCTTTTCCCAACAAGTTTCCGTGAGATCAGTACGGTCAAATCATTGAGGTGAGAAAGTTAAGGGATGGTGCATTTTCCTAGCAAGAGAACGGGGCTCCCCAGGGAACGTTTTGGGAAAAGTAGAGAACAGCACAAGGGAGCGTGTTCATTTACATGAAGCAGATGTCATTCGATAAGCTGGTCAATTAATGTCATTCCAGTCCGAGGAGGTAGAAGACTGCCGGTGTGGACGTGTGGACGTGTGTGTGTGTGTGTGTGTGTGTGTGTGTGTGTGTGTGTGTGTGTGTGTGTATGTGTGTGTGTATGTGTGTGTGTGTGTATGTGTGTGTGTATGTGTCTGTGTCTGTGTGTGTCTGTGTCTGTGTGTGTATGTGTGTGTGTGTGTGTATGTGTGTGTGTATGTGTGTGTATGTCTGTGTGTGTGTCTGTGTGTGTGTGTCTGTGTGTGTGTGTGTATGTCTGTGTGTGTGTAAGTGTGTGTGTGTGTGTGTGTGTGTGTGTGTGTGTGTGTGTTGGCAAACCAGCCATCCTCCTTTTTCCCTTGGCTCCTATTGGCGCCTGTCACTTTCTATAGGGTTATTGGCACTTTTCAATGTTCCGTGTACCGTATACCCGTGTTTAATATATTCCCAACGGCTCCCGCCCCTCCAGCTCTTCATGTGTAATGTCCTCTGAGACGCACCGTAACCACAGCCTCTATTTCTCTGTACACCGCGCCCCTGGCCCTTCCTTCTTATCTTGCCATTTGGAGCTCTTGGCCTACATTGCCCAATTCCTCTTTTACAATTCAAAGCTGAGGTTAACAAGCTGTTGTAGGTTTTGTTCTCTGAGTGCTTCGGGAGCATGAGTACCCGAGCAAATATTTGCCGAATGGAATGATCCAAATATAATAATCTCCCGGGAGCTAGGGCAGTGGCTTTCTCTCTTTAACTCTTCTCTAGGTGGTGATCACTATCTAGTTCAGACCCACACAGAGCTTGCTCTGAACTTTTGCCTTTTCCCACGAGTTTCCTGTTAAAGCTTGGGTCTGCTGCCCCATAGATGGAAGTTCAAACCCTGATTCCTGCCTCAAAGCTTATTTTCTGCGGGTTGTTGAGTTTCACATGCACCCAGCTTTTCCCTGTCAGCTGAGGATGACGGTGTCTACATCATTAAGTTATTATGAAGATGGCATAACGTAACATACGTGCAAACTGCTTTTCGTCATAGAACTGATCACCAAAGCATGTGCTACTAAACGTTTAGTCATAATAACACAAGGCCGTGTACAATCCTTACATGCTGGGCACTTCTAAGTTCTTTACACATAGTATTCTGTTTGTTCCTTGCAACATTGGAGTACATTGGGCAAGCACTGTTGTGTCAGCCTGGCAGCGGGGAGAAACCGAGGCACAGGAGAGCTGAACTCTTTCCAAGGACATGGACTAGGCATTGTGTAACAGTCAGATTAAAACTATGACAGCTGGCCTTTCTGCCTGTCACCAGCTCCCTCTGTAACCTCCCTGGACTGTGTATTGTTCTCGCCTCCTGGCTGTTAGGAAGGGCTTGGTGCAGTGAAAGGACTCATAAACCAGAATTGTTTCCAAGATTGTCAGCTGCTGATCTGTTCTCCCTAAGCCTTAGTTCAGCATTCTTATCAGCATTAACAAATGAATGTTAGCAAGGAAGTCCCCTTTCTGAGCCCCTACCCTTTGGGGAGTGGCCCCCTTCCCAACCTACTACAAAAGGGCTGTTGGGCACATGGCTACTAGTACTAACCACACTGAAGGGCTTCCAGAATTTTCCATATTTCCAAGCCTAGTCATTTCTCAGAGCTAAAACCATGAACCATATGGAATGGGGGGAGGGGGAGCATGGGCTTATTTTTTTTCACAGTATATAAACTGAAATAATTATGAAGGCATAAGTCTGTGAGGAACCATCTTTCTTGCTAGATATAGAGAATGCCTGGCCCTCAATCCAACACAAAGCAAGCCAAGATGGTTTCCCTGGGGGTTGGGCATGGGGAGGGTAGAGAAAAAGAAAGATAGGATAAGTTGGGAATTGCCTTTGGGACTGTTTCTTTGACACCTAAAGTCAGCTATATCTGAAGGCAAAATATTGCTACACTTTTAAGTTTTATAATCCAATAAAAAAATACCCCTCAAACTAGTTTGGATTGGTTTTCTTTCACTAAAACTAAAGTTCTCATTCATACAGACTTAGAGAAATGATCTGCCTTCTAGCTATTAACGTTCTCTAGCTGAATGTTTTGTGGTGTTTCATAAAGTATGTGTTACAATAAAGCAGAGAAATATTTTTAATACATTTAATTGTTCCACTGGCAATCCGGAATACAGATAAGTAGATCTGGGCTCAAAGTGTCTATTTCAAGTGATTTAGGGGCTCCTGGTGCCTGATGACTTTGTTCATGGTCTGAACTATGTACAGCCAGCGTTTCCTTGGTGTAGAGATGATTCCTAACTCAGCCAACGGTTTCTTCCGCACTTGGTTTGGAAAACCAGCTCTCACGTGAGGCCTGATCATCACATGTCACAGAATGACTTGATGGAAATGGGGACAGACCTGTTACCGAAATCAACCAGAGGAAATGAAAGGCAGGATGATTGCGGGATCTGTAGGACATATGCAGAGTTTCCAACCCTGATCCCGTGCGATGACAGAAGGTCAAGATTCCAAGAGGCTCTAGGAAGGGAGAGTCTGAACGACTCCAAATCTATTCATATTCTCCAAACCACACAGAGTGATCCCTCTAAAAATCACCCACCAGTTGAATACTCTAAAGAAAGCAAGCTCCCTTCAAACCTCTCCGTACCAGATGTCTGCTGAATGCTCTACCCATTGTCTCATAATTCTTACCAGCAGAGCTGTGACACCACTCCCAGCTTACAGACAGGGAAATTGAGATTTAGAGCATTTACGCTAATAGAGCATTTATTCAAAGTCTCACACCTTAGCAAGCCAGGAGCGTCATCGGGCTCCGACTGCACTTTTTAAATCACTTAGTTGTGTTGTTCCTCCCAGACCTAATTAGTCGTAATGATTTAAAAAAAAAAAAAAAGACAGAGATATTGTCTACTCAACAAAAGACGGAGTAGAGAGTTGAGATGAGATAGTGGGCTATTATGGGGATGACAGCCTGAGATTGTATGTGTCTCGCTGGCACATAGTCAAAGCGTACAGGTGAAGGGAGCTGATCCTGGGGGAAATAAGGCTCCATGCATTCCTTTCCCCAAAGTGGCTGTGTAGAACATGAACTCACACTTTCGCAGCTCAGACCTGTTTGGCTGCTAACATCCCGCTCCGGGATCTGCCAGCCGGAAAGCAAGAGACGGTGCCAGCAGCAGCAGCAGCAGCAGCAGCAGGGCAACGGCATGAGCTGCAGCCCTTCAGATGTGGCTGCAGAAATGTGGCAGTCCGTTTGGCATTTCCTGCTGAGCCTTTCTGAGACCTTCTCGGCTCATTTATACGTGACTGACTCGCGTCTCCCTAACATCTTGAACCATGCTTTATACAGACTTCCGGCTCTGTAGGGAGTCCATTGCCGCTACACAGCTGTGCTTATGTGGAAACAGTGACATTTTATTTTATTTAGTGAAAAATACGTTCTCTATTATTAGCTTTAAAAAGTGTGTTTTCCAAACCGTGTAAAAGATGAAGGAAGGGTCTGGGGTGCAATCTTCATAGGTTTCTTATTTATTTTTATCTTATGTGCACATTTGTCTGTGTGAGGGTGTTAGATCCCCTGGACCTAGAGGTATAGACAGTTGTAAACGGCCATGTAGGTGCTAGGAACTGAACTTGGGTACTCTTAACCACTGAGCCATCTCTCCAGTCCCAACTTCATCATTTTCTTGAGGTGATAGAGACAGGCTAGTAATATTCACTGATGAAATAAAGCTCCAAAAGCACTCCACGTGTGTGTGTGTGTGTGTGTGTGTGTGTGTGTGTGTGTGTGTGTGTGCTGGGAGGGTCTTTGTATGAGTGAACAGAAACTCCATTTAGCAAAATGCACTTCATATTAGCTGCTCACATTTGTTCATAGCATGAGCAGAAATTGATGCAGCATCATTTAGCTCTAATGAAAGGGTCGTATTGCTCACACCTCTAAGTTATATAAGTTTTGGGGGAAACTGGCATGTGACTGCACATGAGGCTCCTTTTTATGATGTCAATTGAAGATTCAATTCAACATGACCAAAGCTTTGATTTTTTTCTCAATTATTTCTTTAAAAGTTAAACTTATGGGGCCTGGAGAGATGGCTCAGCAGTTAAGAGCACTGCTCTTCCAGAGGTCCTGAGTTCAACGCCCAGCAACCACATGGTGGCTCACAACCACCTGTAATGAGATCTGGCGCCCTCTTTTGGCCTGCAGGGACACATGCAGGCGGAACACCATATACATAATAAACAAATAAATCTTTTTTTAAAAAAGTTAAACTTATACATCTGTTCCTCAAATTTTTCTAATACATGGAATTAGGAGGGGGAAAATTTGAATTTTTTTTTTTTTTTTTTTTTTTTACTTAGCAATTATGACTACAAACTGAGACAGTATACGTCATGGTTTTTAATCACTAATGTTTCCTTGGAGGTTTCTATAGATTGGATGTACAGTGTATTTTCTCTCTGGCTAACATTCAGTACGTTTTATGTTTGCATTGTTTCCTGCAGTCTCCCTTTACTGAACCAGAACTGCCATAATGGGCTGAAGCACCTGTAATCACCTAAGCTCTCAAATGAAGTTCTCAATGAGTAGCCGTCACGCGAATGGACGGGGATCGTGCCAAGTGTTTTATAGGCGTACCTTATAGCAGCCTACAGAAGCATGCTACCCTCACCTTCCTGCTTTCCAGATAAGGAAATTGCTTGTTGAGAAACCAGATCGATTTCTCTAGGCCATAGAGCAGATCAACTAGAAAACACAGGTTCAATTACCGAATTCTGCCTCCAAACTCCACGCTTTTAATCTCCGACCGGTATTTTCCTCCTGAAAAACTCACGTGATTAAAATATGTGGGCACAAATGCGGGAGAGGGTTGGGGTGATCCCAGAGTTCAGGTTGTGTCTGTCTTTAGATCAACTGACTCTGATGGGAGTTTGGCATATGTCGCTCTCTTTGCCCTCTGGCCTGATGGCTGGAATGCTGGAAAAGAGGCTGGCACTTTGGTGTTCCCTTCTACAACCTCTGATAGACAGGGAGGCACCTGTGTGGTATAAAGAACCAGGGAGCAGCGTGGAGAAATCATTCATGGCTCTGGCTCTCAGCATCTTCCTCTCCTCAGGTGTGGTTTAGTGCTTTGAAAACATCCAGGTTTGAACCGGGTTTATTTATGGTTTGGGTCTGGGTTAAAAAACAAAGGAGTAGGGTTGAAGAACTTTTCAATTTTAAAACGAGGACATGAATACATATGTATCTTGCTCCCTGTATCCGTACATGTTGATATACTTAGAGATGTTACTTTAATTTTGGGGGTCTGCACGTACAAGTGAAGGCCAAGAGAGGATTTAGGATCTCCTGAGCTGGAGTTGTAGGTGGTTTGAGCCACCTGACATTGGTGCTTGGAACCTAACTTGTGTCCTCCACAAGAGCTATACCTATTCTTAATTGCTACTAGTCATATACTTAGAACTACATGCAATAATAATTTTGCAATCATCCACAAATTAAATCTCCCATAAAGAAAGCAAGCTCTCTCAAATCCTCCCCCTGTGCCAGGCACTCTTCTGAACACAAGCGGAACATAACTAAACCTACAGGTGTCTACAGCACTGAGAAAGAGTAAACTCTCAAAGGCAACTAAAGGCGGAGTGTGCCTTATTTGAGATGCTCGGGATCAGAATAGCTTCAGATTTGGCGTTTCTCAAGTTCTGAAAGTGTTCTCCTATAGGTGGTGAGTTCGTTGTCTTAGGGTAGGAACTAGGGTCTAAACGTGAAATTAATTTATGTTGTGGACACATCTTATATGCACAACCCAAAACTAAATGCGTACTCTATTTTTAGCATAGGGCATGTTTCACCCCGTCTATTGAGGGCACATGCAAGTTTTCACTTGTGGCGTCATATTGGGATTCAAGATGTTTTAATTTGTTTTCACATTCAGGATGCGTGAACTATAAACTATACTAACACTCAGGTGTTTGTTTGTTTTTTTGTTTTTTTTTTGTTTGTTTGTTGTTGTTGTTTGGTTTTAACAACAGCCTATTCTTCCAGAGGAGGAGAAATGTTCATTAGAACAGTGGCTACAGGAATAGGTTCAACTTCCTGAAGTCTGGGGTTCCAACCTTGCTACACGTCTCTTTCAGTGGTTGTGTTTGGATAGTAACGCTCTACCCTTGGTTGCCCTCCTTCAGTTTTTGTTTTCTCCCATTCGTTTCAAAAGTATATATGTTTAGATGTATATCTGTTTTGCCTGCATGTGTGTCTATGCCTGGTGCCTAAAGAGGTCAGAAGAGGGCATCAGACCCCACAAGACTGGAGTTACAGACAGTGTGAGCTGCCATGTGGGTGCTGGGAATTGACCTGGGTCTGCTGGAAGAACAGCCAGTCTTAACCACTGGGACATCTCTCCAGTTCCTTGCTCATTCTTCTAAGTGTCTTGTAGGGTGAGTCTGAGAGTTGATTCAAATACATTATGACACATTTTATGGGCTAAGATTAATCCAATGATCTGGGGTCACCAATTTGAGGATGATTGCAAAATTATTATTGCATGTAGTTCTAAGTATATGATTAGTAGCATAAAGTGTATTGGCTTGTGCCCAATACACTCAATGGCTTTGTTATTGCCAGGCAGGAGGCTCTTCCGATTCAGAAAAAAACCTTGCTTAGGGTTCTGTGTTGAAAAATGAACAAAGATCACCAATGAAGAACTGATGCCTAACACTTTGACCCTCTCCTGGAGGCCAAGAGTTAGCTTTAATGTGATCTATGATATTCTAGTTTGTTTAAGCCAAATAAATAGGTCTTTGTCTGTCTGCTGGTTTGTTCATTGAGAAGAATGATCCAGAAAGAACAGTGATCTCGGTGGCAAATGAGCAAACTGAACACAAGAAGTCTCTCTTCTCCCTCAAGTGGTATCTTTAGTGACTCTGACGCTTTATGGCAGCATCGTCTGGTGCTGGGATTGTCCACACTGTTGCTACTTGCACGGGCGAGCTTCTCAAGAATACTCACATTTGGACTAATATAACCAACTCAAAGCAGAATCTCCCAGAGGAAGGCTAGCACACTGGTACTCTGGAAAGGCTCCCCGTGAGCGGGTCTGATCCACATCTGGAGCTGAAAGCCTCATTAGGGTCGAATGGCTTTAGAGTCTGACTAGCCCGTGTCTGAACGCTGCTCATACAACTTTCTGTGCCAAGCGACACTGGGTAAGTTCTTCAAGCTCCCTGAAGTCACACGCTCACCTTGTAAACGGAGGCAGCATGTCTTCGTCACAGAACCACTTCAGAGGTAAAGTGAGCACACAGGTGACACATCTGTATGATGCCTGGCATCAACCCCGGGGTCTAGTAAGTCAGGGTTGTTGTCACTATCTTCTCAGTGTTAAGCTCGAGATGATGATCCTTTCGCTGTGTAAACACTGCATGGCGGAAGAGATGGGCAGACGCTCACCAGAGGCCACTCCACCATCTGCTCTTTGTTAGACAGAGCTTGTCCCAGGAATATCCTCCCTGCATATCCAACATGCATGCGTGTGTGCGTGCGTTAGAACTGTGGTTTGCAGTCACTGCCACAACCCTGATAGGTTCCTACCAGCAGATAAAGAGCTCTCAGTGTCCAGACTCCTTGTCTGGCATTAAGGTTGGCTTTATTCTTTTCAATTCTGAATCTGCCATTGCATTAGTTCCCTCTTTAAATCACCAAAGAAGCAACATTCATGTTCATTCATGTTATTCTTTTTTTTTTTTTTTTTTTTTTTTTGGTTTTTCGAGACAGGGTTTCTCTGTGTAGCTTGCTTTGCACCTTTCCTGGAACTCACTTGGTAGACCAGGCTGGCCTCAAACTCACAGAGATCCGCCTGCCTCTGCCTCCCGAGTGCTGGGATTAAAGGCGTACACCACCACCGCCCGGCCCAGTCATGTTATTTTATTGTGGAATTCTCTTCAGAGATCAAAAATACTCCCTCTTCCCCCCAATTTTCAAAGTAGGTAAGAAGCTATATTCCACATTTGACATTTAGGTTACAACCAGGTTCTTAACTCTGTTGCCACAGATTTATTTATGTTTAAAAGCCTTTTCACTAGCTATGGGATCGCAGGAGATTAAAAACAACAAACAAACAAAAAACCCAAAAACCAGAAAACTCATAAAAACCTTGCAACAGAGTTCGCTTTGAATTACCTCTTACACACACAGTAAATGCTCACATGACCGGCAAATGAAGAAATCATGCTGTCTTTTTCAACAGAAACAAAGTAACTTACCCAACAACGATTGCACGCCTGAACATTCTACAATAAAGGTTCATGGCTATTTTCCTTATTCTTGGAGGGTGTTCATACTCTGACTTTGATAGATGATAGCAGCAGTCTCGGGGGCTGTGGATTTGGGGAATCATATATGTATGGCTTGTGCCCAATACACTCAATGGCTTCGTTATTGTTCACTGCTTAGAGCCCACTTCTGAAATCACTCTTTAGTGCTCTGTTTTCCGAGGTGACCTGCTTGGTCCACTCCACATGCCGGGCTTGGTGTTTTGTGGCTGTGCCAAAATACCCAAGACGGTGATGCCAAGGGTGAGGTATTCTGGCCCGCAGTCTCCGAGGATCAATTGATGGTGTGCTGGTTTCAGCGCTTTGGGAAAGGGGAACTATCATGATGGCTGTAATGTGGGAGAGCCAAACAGCTCTTAACAGGGCAGGCAGAAAGCAGAAAGGAAAAAAAAAGTGGGGGGCGGAGGCAGGCACAAAATAATGCCTTCCCTAGGACACACTTCCTACAGCTGAGTCCCCCACATAAAAGAGTGCCAGTGGCTTATGACCAAGTCCTCACATATGAGCCTGCTGGGGATGTTCCATTTTCTGACCATGATTATGTTGTTTCTCTCTCTCTCTCTCTCTCTCTCTCTCTCTCTCTCTCTCTCTCGTCTCTGCACCTGCCATTGTACCCCAGGCCATGAATCCCCCTAACTCTTGGTCCTGCTTATTCTCAAATCCTGACATCTCTAATGAAGTCCATACTGCATAGGTCACATGCAAAGGGTTCATTCACTTCACTGAATCTGGAGGCGTGTTGTTCTGAGTTTGAGCCTTTACTCTGTGGCCTTTAATGATGTTAATGTGAGCACGATCTTCTCTGGGCTTGTTTTTCCCCCTATAAAACAGGGGTTAAAAGTAGCCTTATCAATAGACATAAACTTTGCACACCATGCAGTAAAGCGTCTTGCCTCTCTGTGAGAGCTTAGTCAGCACTGGCCTTCCAATCCTAGACCTCTACAATTCCATCTCTTAGTGTGATGCTCATCGGTCCCTCACACACTCATCTTTCTGCATCTCCTCTCACTATGCACACGGCTTCTGTTTGTTCTCTTGTTTCTGTGGTTTGGCTTTATTAATCTAGATCTCCATATAGTTCTCTTCATCATGAGTGTCTTCTTCGTTAGTTTCTAACTAGATTTTTTTTTCTTTAACTTTCTCTGGAGCATCCCAGTCAAAATTCATCTTCAACTACGTACTCGTAGCCCTTTTCTTAGCTTCGAGTGACTTTCCATCCTTCCTGGTGCAGCTCTCACTTCAAGGTTCAGATCTACCTCCCCCACCTTTTTGTGAGCCCCTAATGGCAGAGCCTTGACCTCCCTCACCTTGGTCTGTAGCTACTCATCCCTCCCCCCACAGCTTCCTGTGTGTCAACAAGGACTCATTAGATTTTAAAAAACATTAGCCAATGTATTCTTTAGCAAAATCACTGTAGTGTTGAAACTACAAAACAAAGACATGTGTGTAATGATACTATCATTATTGATGATGCTACTAGGAAAATTCGCCATGTCTGCCAAGCTTAAGTAACTTTCCAGGATAGCGTACTATACTATTCACATCTTGGAAGCTATTATTAAAGATTCTAATGGGTCCCAGAACTTCAAGCACAGACAGCAAAGTGACAGCCACACAGAGCTCAAGAATTCAAAGACTCGGGCTGGGTAGAGGGCTCAGTAGTTAACAGCACTTGCTATTCTATAGGAGTGTGGTTGATATATTGTGCACCCCAATAAACTTATCTGAGGGTCAGAGAACAGAATAACCACTAGATTAGACATAGAGACCAGGTAGTGGTAGCACACACCTTTAATCCTATCACTTGGGAGGCAGAGATCCATCTGGATGTCTGTGAGCTCAAGGCCACACTGGGAACAGAGTCAGCATGGTGGCCCACACCTCTAATCCCAGCACTTGAGAGCTCGTGTCTTTGCTTGGGAAAGACACACGCCTTTAATCCCAGGAAGTAATATAACAGGACACAGAAAGGTATATAAAGGGTGAGGAAACAGGACCTTGCTCTCTTGAGGCTGAGGACCAGGAACTAGAGGCTTTCTAGCAACAGTTCAGCTGAGTTCCATTCGGGTGAGGACTCAGAGGCTTCCAGTCTGAGGAAACAAGATCAGCTGAGGAGTTGTCCAGGTGAGGTTGGCTGTGGCTTGTTCTCTTTCTCTGATCTTTTAAAATTTACCCAATATCTGGCTCCAGTTTTTTTTTTTTTTTTTAATGAATAACACCTTTCAAGATTCATATTACATAGGAAAGTCGAGTTTAGGTCCCAGAACCTATGTTGGGCAGCTCACATCTTCACAGCTGCCTGTTTGTCCAGCTCTCGGGGATCTAGTGCCCTCTTCTGGTCTCTGCAGGCTCCTGCACACACATGTACATGTGAACTTGGATGAGTGCCCACAAATGCACACACACACACACACACACACACACACACACACACACACACTGCTTACCCAACATGCATGAGACTCTGGATTCAGTCACTACAAACAAACAAACAAAATAATTATGACAGTGATGAAAGCCTCACAATTATTATTATTTTAAAATCTTGTTTAGCAGAAAGATGTGTAGTGCAAAGCTTAAGAAATGCTATGACGCGAACCCATGCATGACATGAGGTGCCTTTGCCAAGTGTTTGGGTGGCGGTGTTCTGTGAGGACGGCAGCTTAGAACCTCCAGCTAAGAGAGCTGAAGCAAGGATGGTGAAGACAAGAACTGGGACGGGGGTGGGGGTGGGGGGGACCCCGATGAATAAGGCAGCTTGCCCTGGGCATGACCCTAGTAGGGAGCAAATGCGTGTTGTGAATACAAAGTCGGAGGAGAACCCCATTTCGGGGTAACCTGGTCTCCCAAAATCTGCTTGAATAATTGTCTGCTTGGATAATTGAGTCCTGCCAACGATTAAGGTTTACCTTTGACTGCTCAGATTCCGGGGCACGCCTATGTTGAGATGGAGGGCCTGTGAGTGAAACCTAGGGAAGGTCTGCCTCGGGAAATGTTCTTTGTGGGGGAAACTCTCTACTGCAAACTCCAAGTGGCGGCGGGGCCAAGGCGTTTCAGGAAAAATAATAAATGACTTCTCCTCCTTTCCAATAGGTTTTGACCTTTATCTGATATTGGGAGCCCTGGCTGTTTGGCTCCGAGGAGCGCCCTATCATTTGTTTTATTGCCCCCGATTTTAGCAGCCTCGTTGTCTTTCTAATCCTTCTCAATTAACACACCTGCATCACCCAGCTACAGCAGAAATGGAAAAGGACGCTGCGTGGGAATGATGGACCGTCTCCCTGGAAGAACAATTTTCTTGTCCAAAATTCAACGGGGGGAGGGGTGGGAGGGTGGGGGATGGGGGGTGCCATTTTTATGTTTACTTCTTGTGTTCCTAGTTTCTACTTAAAAATTCAGCTGCCCTGTGTTTTCTTTCACAAGAAACCCTCTGCATCTCCTCAAAAGCAAGGAAGGACTTAGACAAAGAGAGAAACCAGGACTCTGGCTCCCAGAGTAAACAGGCCCCGCTGAGCGAGCCTGGACCCAGGGAGAGCCCTCCCCGCCCAGAAGGAAATCGGATCCCTGGGCAAAATAGGTGAAGAAAAATAGACCAGCTGTTAAAACATTTAGGCTGTTTTTCTTCTCTTCAACCCCCCGCCGCCGCCGGTCCCCTGGCCTCGCGGCCCCCTCCCCCGCCTGATTCTTTCCAACCCCGGGCGAATGTGCTGGAACGCAGGACCCTCGCGGTAGAGCAAAGACGTGAGCGAGGACCTTCCCGGGCCTCCGCACCCCGGCCGCCCCCTTCCCCCCGCCTCCCCTCCACATTCCTGGAGAATAGACGGAAGATTGATTGGATGAATTTTCGGCAGCTATTTGCAGAACCCGCAGCCGCAGCTTGCTTTAATTAGGGAATCAGAGCGCTTCTTTTATGTAGGTCACATCAGGTTCTGATTCCAGATCTCATATAGCTTTAGCCTTCCTAAAAAGCCAGAAATACATATACAATTAGAAATTTAAAAAAAAAATTTTTTTCATTTTCTTTTGGAATTCGCACTAGAATGGCTTAACTCGGAGGAGCTCTCCCCTCTCCGAAATAAGAGTGGTATTCTAGCTTAGTTCGACCCCCACTCCTGTGGTCTGAAACACATGTGTGCAGAACACAGAAAATTATTAGCAGGCATGAGGGGTATTTTCTCGCTTTCTTGGTGTTTTTGCCCCCGGAAAGGCTCCACAAGTTTCCTGCTGTGGAATCTAGCAGTGAAGAGCCTACGGAGGAGAATGTAAACGCCACCATCCATCAGTTTGTTAATCTTTGGGATGTAATTAGAAATAAACACGAGGCAGGAGGTGAGGTGGCGGATGGGGTGGTACTGGAGACCCGCGCTAAATGTTTGCAGTCACAGGTGGGGCCCAAGGAAGCCCTGCCTAAAGATTTCGTAATGCACAAAGAATTCTCCTTTGCAAGGAGTCAGGGTGGTGGAAGTTTGAGGAGTGAACACGGAATCTTCTGTGGCCTTGGGGAGATGAGGGGGGGTGCGGGGGGTGCGGGGGGGGGTGCGGGGGGGGCAGGGAGCGGCGGGAGCGAATCCTCGTTGTCAGAAATTTGTTCAAATCATGCATGGTTTGGGTTTAACTTTTTCAGGTACTATGTTTTATGTTGACTTTTGCGTTTGAAATTGTGATCAGTCAAACGTAAATATGAACTAGCCGGGCCTTTAAGAACGGGGCCAGGCACTCTGAGCGCTCTAAAAGCCAGAAGAAAACACAGCCATGTTTTCGTAATAGACTTGAATGCAGGAAATGCGTGCTTAATGGACGAGGGTGACTTCATGTAATCTGCCACCCACAGATAATTAATTAAGCTACTCAGTGAGTGTCAGGCAAACAAGTGTGTGTTTGAGGCTCTCAGGAGTGTGAGGTAGTGTCCTGTTTACATTTCCTGGATGGTTCAGCGAAGAGCTGTGGGAACCCCTGAAAAGGAAATACGAGGAGGAGGCGGCGTTTCAAGTTGTGGACCTCTCAAGACGTTAAGAGGGGCTATTAGCCCTCAAAGGCTGCAGGTCTAATCAACTTCAAATTGTGAAGAACAGCTGGAGGGAGGCCTGTCGTCTGTCAATGCAGGGGGTGTCTGGGAGGTCGGCCGGAGGAGCTCATAGACTCGTAGGCTCATCATTTCCAGAATGAAAGGGGAACCACAGCTGTCTGTTCTGATACGTTTGATTAAACTGCTAAAATGGGGGTCAGAGAGAGCGGCGAGGAGCGTCAGCTGAGGCTGGGAGCCAACGGCGTGTGTGCATATGTCGACTCTCCAAACTTCTTCCTGTGCGCGGGGAGTAGCACAGTGAAGGAACTTGCCACGCGATCTCTGGCATGCTCGTTGTTGGAACCACATCATTGAAACTGCTTGTCTTGGGATATTTTATCCTTGTTCGTCTTGTCTGCGACTTCTCCCCCTCTGTGAATCCCAGCCAAGAAGAGTGAAATGAATTCATCATGGTTGTAAACTTCCCAGGGCCGAAACTTTGCATTTGCGTTTTGGGAGAGAACTTCTTGGTGGAGGAGATGATGCCCTGGTCATGAGCCCAGAGAAAAGGTGAAGTTTACCTACCACCAAATCAATTGTAAAGGTGCCGAAAGTCTGGCTGCCATCTTAAATCCTTTGAGAAAAGCCACCGGCAATAGCTTGGGAGCCACCCCCACGTTCTGCTAGAATTGTTCTGCTGCGTATCTACACGTATCTTGTGTTTTTGTGACAGCCACAGACCCTTGCCCGCTTAGCGTTGATGGTAACCTAGTGCATCTGGGTGGAGCAAAAGCTACAGTGTGTCCTACAGAGCAGCAATGCCTCCTCCTGTCAGCTTTGCTGGGGTGAAGAGTCACTGCCACAGTGAGTGCAAAAGAGGTTCACACTCCCACCCCATCGCCGCTTCCACACCACTGTTCTTCTGGACACATTACACATGCCGGCCGAGATGAGGATCCTGCAAACTTGGCTTTCTATAGTCTGTTAAAAAAAAAAAAAATCAGCCAGCAGGTGGTGCACGCCTTTAATCCCAGCACTCAGGAGGCAGAGCCAGGCGGATCTCTGTGAGTTCGAGGCCAGCCTGGGCTACCAAGTGAGTTCCAGGAAAGGCGCAAAGCTACACAGAGAAACCCTGTCTCGAAAAACCAAAAAAAAAAAAAAAAAAAAAATCAAATTTAATAATCAAGGTTGTTGCCTTTCTCCTTAAATTACACAATGAGGTCCAGTTATCTCTGTGGCTGTGGAGGTGGGCAACATCCTCCATAAGGACCACATGAGTTGTCTAATACATTATAGACTTAAATGGCAACAGATTTTGTTCAGACACTAGAACCTTGATGGAAATGGTCAAATGTGTCTGCATAGCTGCCTACCTTTACAAACTCCACTGGTCTCTTATAGTAGTGCAAAGACCATGCCATCATTTACAAAACAAATATGGTAGACTATGCCTTCTTGTTCCAGTAACTTCTCAAGAAGGAACTGATGAGACCCTTAGCTAGGACTAGTCAAAGGACCAAGCATCTCCCTCTGACTTGGTCTGTTTCTCCTTGCCTTACAAGGCCTACCTCGCTTCCCTCGCTTGTGGTGTGTGTGCAAGAGTTCTTTCTTGGGCAAAGCCTTGAAGCACATTGCAGAAGACTTTCAGGACTTCTTAGTGCATCTCTTTCAGGTGGATTCACTCACCATCATTGAGACGTTTACAATGTTTCCAATGTGTTCCGAAATTAGCTAAAGCTCTTTTTGTATGAATGGAAGTATGGCATTTCCTAAACTGTCACTTGAGTGTGTGTATGTGTGTGCACTTACCTTTGGGTGATGTGTGTGTGTGTGTGTGTGTGTGTGTGTGTGTGTGTGTGTGTGGTCTTTTTTCTGATTTCTCAGTATGGAAACAAGTGCAAGGACAGCACTCTACCACTTGGACCACATCTCCAGCCCTCTGCGGCAAAGTCAGTTGTGTGTTACTACAAAGAATTTACAACTAGTAGCTCAGGATTTGGAAATCAGAGGCAAGTTCCGAAAGTATTTCCTTCCAGTCATACAGAGACAATGTATGTGGAAACTCTGCATAAGGATAGTGACTTCACATGTAGACATAAAGACACTCCTGTGTCTTGTGTTCATGATAGACTAGATTGAACCTGATATGACCTGTGCAGTGAGTTAATAGGTTTAGATGCTGTCTTCAGTGAAGTTACAGTCTTGTTTTAGATAGGCTTTCTACTGCTGTGATGAGACACCACGCAGAAAGCAACTTGAGGAGGAAAGGGTTTATTTCAGCATAACAACTCTCAGGTCACACTTCAACACCCAGAGAAGTCAGAGCAAGAACTCAAGGCAGGGACCTAAGCAGAAGCTTTGGGGGAGGGATGTCTACTGGCTTGCCCCCTGTGGCTTACTCAGCATGCCTTCTTACAGCACCCAAGACCACCATCACAGGGGTGGCCCTGCCCACAGTGAGCTGGGCTCTTCCACATCTAAGTCACCCATCAAGAAAATGAGCCGCTGACTTGATCGCAGGCCAGTCTGGTGGAGGATGTGCTTTCTCAACCAAGGTGTCCTTCTTCCAAGTGCACAAGTCTCCAAATCACTGCTGGGGAGAAAAGCACCTTCAAATATCTCCTCAAGTGTGTTAGAATGTGCTGTACGTGGAGGTCAGAGCGTGGGACATGAACACACTTCGTAGTTTCCGTTCATACTGTACTTGGAAACTTCCACAATAAGAGTAAATAAATCTTAGTGTCTGTCATCAGGTAGAGAAGGGTCAAGCTGATATGGAAGCAGTAGAAAGTGACAAACTATTAAAACCCAGTCTTCAAAGATTTCCTCTTTATATCGCATACTCGCTGAGATGACTACAGCCTAGGCAGGAAACAGTAAAAGTGCTCTTTTGGCCCCGCTCCCACCCCTAACACCTCTTGGTGGAGCAGAGCCTGGGGAGAAAGGCTTTTACTCTTGGAATGCATGTGCTCCAAGCCCAGTGATGAGTCAGCTGCATGTCCAGCTGGCTAGGGGATCCTTGGAAAAGACATCAGTCCTGTCAAATGTTCCCTCTGGGCCTTCCAACTAGTGCTCTATCACAAACAATGACCTCTTCTTTTCTTTAGCTTCCAGGCACAGAACTTACTAAGATGCTTGGGAACCGAACCTCTGCCCAGAAAGTCACAGATTTTTAACGACACGTGATGAGGCTGAATCTAAAGTTGAATTTGTAAGTGAACAAGGTCAATACATATTTAAACACTTCCCTTACTTTAGGAGAATGCTGCCTTGAGAAGAGAGAATCCTTTAGCCTGATCTATTTTTTATAGTGTTCCCCATGGCAGAAGTTAAACGAGGAGTTTCCCCGTACTGTGACTAGCATTCTGGGACTCAAGCAACCACGTGTTAAACACTTTAGGCACAAGGGGCATGTGACATTTTGATAGGACTGAAGTACGCAGGTAAGTACATCTATGGCCTCCTAGTCAAAGATCTTCATGGCCAGTTTGCCATAGGAAAGCTCTGTACAAGGTGAGACAGGAGACCACTGAAGAGGAGACTACCGGACAAGAAAGAATTCCAACCCAAAGGATACAGCTATGCTCAAAGGAGTGGGTCCTGTTCAAGGGAAGCAAAAATACAACAAACCAACACGTCATTTCTGAGAAGTTGCTTTTCAAAAACTGCATATGCTTAAGTACATTACCTTCTCCATGTGCACATTTGGAAGTTTAAAATAAAGGCTAGCAAATGGCAAAATGTGCAAAAGTGAGTCAAGGAAATAATTTCAGTGTGATTGTTGCGTGCTGGGTAATGAGTCGGGGGCTTTCCAAATGTCTGCATGCCTGTTCTCAGAGTTTTCCCTTGAGGTAGGTGTTAGAGATCAGACCCAGAGGCACAAGGTAGGAGACCTTGGACTTGAACATGTGTGTCTGAGGGCAGAGCCCAAAGGCTTATCAACCAAGAAAATGCCCACAGACTTGCGCATAGGTCAATCTGACAGAGGGATTTTCTCAATTGAGTTTCTCATAGCCTACATGTCCCTCACTTGTGTCAATTTGACAGCAACAAAACCAAACAGAAATCTCCCAACTAACCACGACAGACAACGACACTTAAATACGTAATTTTTCCTTATTCTTTCTGTGTATTTTTCTTGTAGTCTCAGTGCAAGAAACCTGGAACTTCTGTGATTATAATAATTAAAGTCATAAGTAAATTCAAGTTGTCCACCTCTGCAGGCAACTCCCACACAGGTGGAATGCCACTCCCCACTCATTAAATGTAGAGCATATGTAGTGATTTCCTTCCTTAAAGCACAGAATGGAAAGGAGTGAAGAGTAACTGGACCATAAAGACTCCTGGAAAGTGTTTCCTTAACCCATTGCTCCAATGTCACACCAACAGTGCCCAAGTCCGTTAGAAACATGCATTCTCGTGTGCTGTTTGTTGACAGCGATGACTGACCTCGGTCTCCTCTGACTATTTTCATTGTTCCTATCTAATAATGAATAAACACAAGTCAAATCCAAACAGAAACATTCTACAAAATATTCCTTAGAACTATTGTTAAAAAAAAAGGAGAATCTGAGGAATTATCCTAGACAAAAGGATCCTAAAGAGATATGATGACATGATAACTGATTTGTTACCATAAGAGCAAAGAGATCATTAGGTTATATATATATATATATATATATATATATATATATATATATATATGTGTGTGTGTGTGTGTGTGTGTGTGTGTGTGTGTGTGTGTGTGTGTATGAGTAAAATAGCAACATTAGTGACTAAGACTGTGTCAATACTGGTTTATTAGTTATGAGAAATGTGCCACAATGATAAATAATTTTTTTAAATAAATTGAACTGGTCTAAGAAAGCCAAATACATTACAGATCCCTCATTTATGATTCCTAGATCTTATACAGATTCATAAACATTGTGCATGTACACATGACATGAAGACAGAAATATAACTATCTAGAGAAATGGGAGATGGGGTAAGAAGGGGAAAGAAAGAAGGTATAAGGAGAATATGTCCAATGTATAGTATATTTGTCTAAAAATGTCCATATAACAACACAGTTCTATGTACAATGACTACACATAATGAAACTTTGACAAACTTTTATTTTATATGTGTATTATTATTATTTATATGTATGAGGATTTTCCCTGAATGTATGGCTGTACACCATGTGTGTGCCTGATGACCATGGAGGTCAGAAGAAGGCATTGGATCTCCTGAAACTGGAGTTACAGATGGTTGTGATTATTCTGGTAATCAAACCCTGGCACTCGGGAAGAGCAGTTGGTATTCTTAACCACGGAGCCATCTCTCCAGTCTCCCACAATGAAACCTTTACAAACAATTAAAAATCTAATAATAGAGAAAACTGGGTATGGAATTAGAGACCCATGAGAACTCTCTGCTGTCTTTGCAATATTTACTTTGGAAACATCTAAACCTTGCTTTAGAAACATCTAAACCATTCCAAAGAGTTTCTTTCCTTAATTAAAGTATCAGAGGGGGAAACAGCAACATACTGACAAACATCTATTGATTTTGGTTCCTCTGTAGTAATACATTTGTTTAGTTTATTTCCCAGATATGATAATTTCATTAGGGTCTGAGGAGGAAAAAAAATACATTACTCATTCATTCTTTCAAAAAGCAAATATTTACTAGCAGGAGCAATAATACCTAACCTTTATCAAATGTTTATTATTACTGGACAACATGCTTGGGGTTTGACACTATCTCATCAGTACTTACAACATCACGAACCATTATTAACACTGCTTGTCATTACTGTCTCTAGTTTATAGACGGAGAAGCTGAGGTTTTGGAGGACAGCTGAGTTCCTTGCCAATGGTCATTTTCAAAGCCGAGGTATGACTACAAACAGTCTACCTGTCCTCTTTAAGCTTTTACTTATCTTTACTTTTTGGAGACTGAAACCAGGGCCCCCGTGAAGGCTGAGCACAAACTTTGCCACAGACTCCCCCCAAACCCCCATACTGTTAGATTCCTTATCTGGCAAGAATGGGGTTCAGCTGCATAGAACCAAAATGGAGGTACAATGATTGGACCCAGAAAGTTTTATTTTTCTCACGTGAAAATATGGGAGCTCGTAGGATCCATCTAGGATGTGTAAGATACCTCTGCGCCACTGTGGCTGAATGCTTGACATCAACAGCTTTAAGGAGGAAGGACTTACTTTGGTTGAAACTATAGGAGCTTGTAGGGTCCATCTAGGATGTGTAAGATACCTCGGGTTCAGCATTGCAGAGTTTTCAGTCCATTATCTTTGGTCTGTTGATTATGGGCTTGGAGAGAGTCGGGACTGGATGTCACGACCAACAGGAGGTTATTAGCGATGGGAACCAGAAGGAAATGACTTGGAGCGGATAGACATTTCGACGGCATTATTTTGGTGAACTATTCCCTCCAATTAGACTCCTCCTCCTAAAGTGTTCCCCACCTTTCTTGCCGCCACAGCTGCAAGCTGATGAGCAGCCCCGGCATGAACCTATGGAATACATTTCAACGTCAAACTGTAATCAGGAAACAACTTGAAGACATCAGTGCTCGGATTTCTTCTTCAACTGAGCAAATGGTCCCTCCCTTTATAGCTCACTCCTATTGCACGCATGTTCCAGGATGGACGAGGAGAACTGAAAACATGTGGAATGCCACATCTGCCGGAGTGTCCCCTGGACGCCCAGCCATCTCCTGCTGTTGCGTTTCTGTCAGAATACTGTCATCCCGGAGAGGAGAGCAACTCAGAGACTGAGTTCTGTGTTTCTTTTCACTTAAACATCCACACATTGCTTCTCAAACAGGACTCAGTGAGTAAAGGAGAAATTGACCACCAGCTTTAGGAGGACTGGGGGAAAGTGATTGTTGGAGTTGCGAAAGGATGGATGTCGAATAGCCACTGGGAAGTCTGTACGGTCCTTAAAGCTGTGAGATTACAGGGACAGAAAGGCGCCATAGACAGTCTGTGATCTTAAATCACAGTTAATCAGCCAGGACCATGTCACAGGCTGTAGTGATCCTTACAGGGAGAAAAGAATGTCACTGACACCCAGCAGGAGAGGAGCGGAGAGTCTCCCCGGAAGAAAGGGCACCTGATCTTTGGCAGGAAGGGACTTATTAGAGACCGCAGGACAGGGGCATTCATTGAAGGTGTTGAAGTGAAAATGTGTGGTGTAGCTTAGCAACTAAAAGCAACCTGGTGCTGAGGAGGCTCGGGACTTGTCTTCGTTTTCTCTTGTTCTTTATTCCATCCTCTCTCACTGCTCCTCCTCCATTGGTCAAATCTGGGGAGAACTGTCTGGCCACCACATCCAGAGAAGCCCCTCCTGTTGTCTCTAGTTTATGTCTCATTTATCTCTTAACAGTTTACTAATCAGGAAGCATCTGTGGTGTGCAGAAATGGCGGCCATTTCATCTGTTTAATTTTAGAGCTACCTATCAACCTGAAATTCTTTCCTTCTGGATATGATTTCAAAAATGAATTTCAGAGATTTAACCTTGGGGTAGCCTTCTGCATTATCTTAAACTCATATTTCTTTTATTTCATGATAATTATTTTGTGATTTTATTGATCTAGAACAAGAATGTTGGAGTAAGAATAGTATCTAATATGTGTCTACATTCCCCCTCTTTTCTTTCTTTTCTTTTCTTTCTTTCTTTTTTTTTTTTCTGTACAGAGTTTCTCCATGAAGCCCTGGCTGTCCTGGAATTCACTCTCTAGTCCAGGCTGGCTTCAAACTCAGAAATCTGCCTGCCTCTGCCTCCTGAGTGCTGGAATTAAAGGCATGTGCCACTACAACAGACTTCAAATTTTTCATAAGATAAGTCATGGTAGATGAATAAAATTCATTGCCGTTGAATGTCTGTCTAATAAAAATTAGGGTGTGGGGGCCAAAGAGACACCATAGACTCTGGCCTTACTCAAGGTCAGAAAGTCTGAGCTTGCTTTACCCAGCAGGGCTGCATAATAGGATGATTTGCCCAAAGACCTGGGTGCCAGGTGTTTTGAAGGGTCTACACTCGGTTGTACATTGTGCTTTGATCTTGAAAGGGGGAGGTCTTTTGCCTCTCTCCTTGCTAGTGTATAAAAAGCCCATTAGCAATAAACTCGAAGTGACTGGGTATTGGCCCAGGGCCCGCCTGAAGCTATCCTGTGTCTCTGTCTTTCTCGTCGTCTCCAGCTCTATTTCTACCTGATTCTTCCTCATTCCTTTCTCCTTCCTCCAAGAACCCTTCCACAGGTCAGAGCTGGACTCCTACACTAGGGGGTCTATGAACAAGAGTCAAATGGAACCATTTCTATTGTGAAAGCAATTAGGAAGTTTATTTCTACCATTATTTAAGGCCGTTCTGGTTATACTTCTTGGTGAATCAGTTGATGTTTCTGCTGTTGATTACCGTGATGCATGGCGTGTGATTTTGTGATTCCTGTTTCTACATGATTGCAGAGAGATATTTATGTATACAGTTCCTCTGCCTGCTGAGACCCCATCAACAGCAAAGAAAAACTGTAATAAGAAAAATAAATTCATTGTGTACAAATTTTGAAACAACTGAATGGGATCCATAGACAGTTATTCTCATAGGCTACTCCTCACTTGGAGGGGCATAGCAAGCCTCCCAATAGCTTTATTCTTTATTTAAGATGCACTTTCTGCTTTTGCCTCATGCTGCGGCACAGCCAGTAATCTTGTTTTGCAATGCAATATGACCAGGAGCCCTGGGACCTGATCCCTAATGCAATGCTTCTCAGAGTGGAGCCAAGAAGTCCTGTGGGGCTCTGCAGGAGTGCAAAGTTCTGAAAGCTGAAAATGTTATCTGGGGGGAGAAATGCTAAAGAGAAACTGGTAGAGGGGACCTGGAGGGATGGTGAGTAGTGGGGAGAGGAGGCTAAAAGTTATTTCCTGATATCAGGAAACATGCAGCACTCCAGAGGACGATCCGAATGTGAGTTGCATTGTTTAAGTGGTGGGTGTAAGAATGAGACACATGGACAAGCCATTAAAACTGTAGTTTCATTCAATGAGAATCTTTGGATAAAGTCACAAAGGTATTGTGAGTTAGTTGGGCATTTTAGGACTTGTATGGTTATGGAAAGAGAAGGGAGGCTAGTGGTGGGGGCTGGTGATGGGGGGGACCAGCAGGAAGAGGGCAGGGGCTCAGGGAGAATGGGAAAGGCAAGAGGTCTGTGCTGGCTACTTTTAATGTCAACTTGACACAAGGTAGAGTCATCTGAGAGGAGGGAGCCTCAATTGACCAAATGCCTCCGTAAGATCCTGCTGTAGGCAAAACCTGTGGGGCATTTTCTTAACTTGTGGTTGATGTGTGAGGCCCCAGTCCACTGTGGAGAGTGCCATCCCTAGGCTGGTGGTCCTGGATGCTATAGGAAAGCGGGCTGAGCAAGCCACGAGGAGCAAGCCAGTAAGCGGCATCTCTCCTGCCCTGTTTGAGTTCCTGTTTCTGACTGCTTTTGATGATGAACTGTTATATGAAGTGTGAGCGAAATTAAACCCCCACATGTTTCAACACAGCAGTAGACCCCTCATTAAGACAAGGACCAACAAATCTCACGTTCGTATGAGATGAAGCACAGCACAACATATAAATTCCAAAAAAAAAAGGAATTTAATTTTTAAAAGGATTTCTTTAAAAAAATAAATAAAAACAAAAGAACAGTCATTCTCTTGTGGTTATTATGACAGGGTAGCAGATTTTCTCTGCCGTTGATGACTCAGCCCTCGGTGGGGTATTTTGAACAGCAGATGATGGCTGCCTGGACATCAGCAAGCTCTGTCTGAATCTCCCCCCTCCCCCCGCCTCTCCCCGCCTCCCATGGTGTCTGTCTGCTGGATCAGACTGAAATGGTTTCTTCCTTGCTTTATTTATACTGAAATGTACAGGAATTAATAGCTCCTCCAGCTCTTGTCTATATATATATATATATATATATATATATATATATATATATATGAAGCACGGTGCCTGATACCTCAGCAGTGCCCGAAGGTGCTAAGCATAAACAGCAGCAGAAATATAAACTCTATTTAAGAATTCAGCTAGTTTTTACAGATGCTTTGGGGATAGGCTTTGGCAGAGAGAGGAGCAGCAACAGCCCCAAAGAATGATATTTGTTCTTGAGTCAATAATTTGAATAAGTCAGAGGTTTTTGTTTAGTCATTCCTACAGACAGGCTATATATTAAAATAAATATGGTTGTGTTGAATACACACATATAATGTTATGGGAGTTGTGGCATGAGTTGTTAGAAGGTCTTATTAATAAAAACAAACCCAGAGCCAGGTATTGGGGTGAACGCTGAAACATCAGAGAGACAGAACCAACCACAGCTAACCTCACCTCACCAATTTCTCAGCTGATCTCATTTTCTCAAACTGGAAGCCTCTGTGTCCTCATCCGAATAGATCTCAGCTGAACTGCTGCTAAAAGCCTAAAAGCTTAACCAGCCTAGTTCCTGGCTTTCATGCCTTATATACCTTTCTGCTTTCTGATATCACTTCCTGGGATTAAAGGCGTGAGTCATCATGCCTGGCTGTTTCCAGTGTGGCTTTGAACTCACAGACATCCAGATGGATCTCTGCCTCCAGAATGCTGGGATTAAAGATGTGTGTGTCACCATTTTCTGGCCTCTATGTCTGTCTAGTGGCTGCTCTGACCTCTGACCCCAGCTAAGTTTATTAAGGTGCACAATATATTTGGGGAACACAGTATCACCACAAGGAGTGGTCATGATTCTACAGTAATGCTGTAAAGGGATGTATGGGGGTAGGTGTGTTCATCTTTTGTTGATACTCATTAAATGATACTAAAAAGCAATACCCTGAATGTGCTTCATCATAACCCAGGTGTGAGAGCATCAGGGTTTTGTGACTTTGTATTGAAGAAACAAAATGGTACAGAAATTGAGAAATTGAATAATGAATACATGGGAACCCTTCAAACTAATTATCTTTGCTTCTGTAAGTATTTAAATGTTTTTACAGTGTTAATTGATATTGAAATGAGGATGGACGAATGAGTTGTTCAATGAGTTGTTCTTTACCTCCAATATGTGGCCTGGACCCTGGGTACCAAGTCTTGCCTTACAGTGTGATGTCTGCATGAGGCCATCCTTAAGTAAATAGGGACGAGATATCAATGTTAAGGAAGGATGCTGAGATCCCTGCAATTCTGTATCCAGAGGGTTTTGTTTTATTTTGTTTTGTTTTTCATTTATCAGAATAATGACTCCTTATATAGGGCACCTGGCAAAGCTTTCTTTCTCTGTGTGAAATGAGTGGGAGAAGCAGTTAGAGGTCCTAACTGGTCCTGGTCATCCACAGACAGTCTGCAGCTTGGCTTCCTCACCTCAGGTAGTTACACTGCACTTCCATCAAAACATCTGGAATTCTAAAGTTCTTTTTTCAAGAGATATATGATCTCTCACTCCAATTCACAACTGGAGATACAAGAAGGAATTAGTCATCATGAGCCACTCCAGACGGAAACAGCTCGTGTACGGTTACCTCAGCTTGCTCCCACACAGCTGCGTTTTACCTGCCTCCTGAGTGTCTGCATTTAACACCTCTCTCCAGATGTCTTAATCTGTGTTTAAGACCTGCTTGAGTCAAGTTTTTCTCTTTTGCTCAGATTTCCAAGTTCTTTAGGCACAGTCAGATAGTTTCTTTACTTATATTGATACTTGGCAAGCCACCAAATTCCCAATCATTAAAATCACCATGGCTGTACCATTGTCTTCCTTTTCTGGGTTATTACATGGAAGTAAGCATGGAGGTGGGAGTCATCGATGCTAATTAATCGATGGGGAATAAGCTTTCTGATTTTAAAAGTCACACATGTCTTTCTAGGTGATGGTACACACACACGTGCACACACATGTGTCCCTGACCTTATTCATGTACTGAATTCTGAAATCCAACCACTATCCAAAAGAAATGTAGTTTAGGGTATATTTACCAAAAGATTTATTAAAATTAAAAGGTAGAATGAAAGAAAAAAAGCAGCAAATGGTAGCAAAGGCTGATTCTGTTCCCTTGATGATGAGGCTTGAAAATGAGCTGCCCTGGAGACACACACCCATGTTAGACAATGTCTGTCACTGCCTCTGGTTATTGAAACATTCACCTTTACATGTGAAATGATTTTTTTATTGCTTACCATTCGCTAAACTGATATGCTAGTTAAAACTAGAAACTAATGTCCCAGTAATTGTTAAATACTGATATATTCAAGTAAAGACTGTTAATTCCAAAGATGTGAGGAGAAAGACCATAGACCCAAATTATCAGAGCCAAATTAATTAAATCAAACAATTAATTAAAGCTATATATATATATATATATATGCTATCTCTTCCTAAAAGCAAGGATCAAGAGATTAGCATTGGATATAGAAAGACAAGGTTTCTTTCAGGGATAGTAGGTTTACAAATGGGGGATTTGGTGGGTAAAACAGGTAGGGTTACAGGAGCCGGACATAAGCATAACAAGTTAGTCATAACAGCCTCCTGAAACAAAGACATGATTGCCAGGTAATCATAAGGGAGTCTCAACAACCTTTTAAAACAAAGGCAGGGCTGCAAGATAGTTATAACGTCTTTTTGAAATGATGGCGTGGTTGCCTTTCCTGGAACAGGCAGTACAGAACCATTTGTAGATAAGGCTACAGGTGGGACACAGCCCAGTCCTTGAGACACAGAGGTTTAATCCTAAACAGGAACGAGCCTAGTCTGTCTTTCAAGCCTAAGATGGAGGCAAGCTGGTTTATCAAGGCAATGCATCTATCTTCTTATTATAATTCCAATTGAAGGAAAATATATACCATATAACACTACATTCTACACTAAAAAAAGACCCAAAGAACAACTACAAATACAAAAAAAGAACAATTGCATGTGAATATTTATTTTATGTATATCACTCTGTGTGTGTGTGTGTGTGTGTGTGTGTGTGCTCACTTGGCCATGCATATGTGTGTACACATGGGGGTGAAATTCAGTTAGTATGAGTTCCATAAACAAAGGATGTTCATCACGTGGATGAACACTCTCATTTTTTATTTGCAAAAGAAGAAGCAAAAGTCACATCAGGTTTAAAGGATTTGCTCTGGGACATACCCAAGCAAATTGCCAAGCTGGGATTTGAATTTAGGCAATTAGATCCTAGGTTCTTTTGTGGTCAACAGTTTCCTGTATCTTCAGGTAGCATTTATTAACCAGTGCTTGTTTTTTTGCGATGGTTTGAATAAGCATGGCCTCCATAGGCTCAGATGTTTGAATGCTTTGTCATCAGGGAGTGGCACTAGTTGAAAAGAATTAGGAGGTGTGGCCTTGTTGGAGTAGGTGTGGCTTGATTGGAGGGAGCACATCACTGAGGGTAGGCCCTGAGGTTTCAAAAGCCCATGACAGGCCCAGCTTCCCACCCCCACCTCCTGCCTCTCTCTGTGGATCAGCTAGGGCTCCAGTGCCATGCCTGCTGCCCTGCTTCTACGGTGGTGATAACCCCTGAAGCGGTGAGCAAGACCCCAGTGAAACGCTTTCCCTGGTAGGAGGTGTGCCAGTCATGGCGTCTCTTTACAGCACTAGGACAGGGACTAAGACAGTCTTGAAAAGTGTCTTAAAAAAGAAAGGAATGAAATAAAGGAGGGAGATGGAGAGGAGGCAAGGAGGGAGGGGGAAGAAGAAAAGGAAGAGAGGGAGGGATAAGAAAGAAGGGAGAAACTGGCAGGAAAGAAAGGAAATGCCATTGAGATTTGTTAAAAAAAAAAGGAAGAAGAAGGAATAAATTTTATATGGCAGCACACAGCATTGGAACGTTTCTTGACTCTTCTTACCTGCTGCTTTTTGAAGAAAGCCATAAAGCAAGGGTCACATCCACATTCAGTATCAGGAAAGAGAGTCCTGGACAGACGGAGACAAACAGTGAAACCCCCAAATCCTCCACTTTCTGTCTTGCTATCTCCTTGGGACGCCCCAGAAAGATCTAAGTGCCTCTTGTCTGGGACTCAGCTTCTTCCACTGTGGGTTGCCAAAACTCCACATAGGAGATCCGGTGAATGCTACGTGTGAACCAGAGACGAAGGGTTTTGAGTTTCAATGGCAAAAAATGAATCTGAGGCGTTGGTGGTGGTGCTCATCGGTGTTGTGTCACGAAGCTTTACTCCTGAGCACAGTGTGGGCTTGTGTGTGTGTGTGCGTGGGTGCGTGTGTGTGTGTGTGTGTGTGTGTGTGTGTGTGTGTGTGTGTGTGTCCTACCCCTCCATGTGTGGGTGTTTTGCACAAACCGTGAGACAGTGATGAATGTTCATTGATATACATCAGCTCAATTTCAAGAGTATGTTTGCTAAATATTGCAGTGTTTTTTTTACATACATGTGAAGTTTTCTGCTCCTATAGGAATATAATGGTTCATTTATACAGGACAAAATGTTTTAAAAATGTCCTACCTTAATTTTTTCGCAATGTAACCATCAAACGAGTGTGTCTTTGAGTTGTATTGTGTTAGAATGTTTGATTTTTTTTTTTTTGAGTTTCTGAGTTGAGTTTCATAGAAAAAAAAAATTAAGTGAAACCATTGAGATGCCTCAGTACGTAAAGATGGCTTTTCTGCCAACTCTGAGAACCTGAGTTCAATCCTTGGAAATCACGTGGTTGAAGGGGAGACCCAACTCCTGTAAGCTGTTATCTGACCTCTGCACAGGGTTAAGAGAGCATCTGCAACAATTTCTGACCTGTCCCCAAACAGACTTCGCCATTTTGAAGTATGCATTTGTGTAAAGTGGCATTCTCAGCACTGACAGGTATAAACTTCAAATACTGATCATCTTTGAAAAACTAGAAGAGACTCTGTATCCTTCAGTATCAAATATTCAAGCAAGATTTTGCTTCTTATGAAAAAAAATAAGACAGCATATCCATTAGCATGAGAATTTGACTTTGTCTTTAATAAGTTACATCAAAGAAGTATTTTGAAACAAATTTCTTTATGATTTATTATAATTATTTGGCTTATATACCTCCTACATATATGTATTTCCTGTGTTCATACAAGCAGAGTCACATAAAAATTTCTTGAGCAGCAAGGTTTCATAAGTGGAAAAGATTAAGAATCCTTTGTGTAGGCTACATTGCTCCAAACTAGTGGTCCTCAACCTGTGGGTCTTGATCCCTTTGGCAAATTTCTATCTTGAAAAAATATTTACATTGCGATTGATAGCAGAAACAAAATCACAGTCATGAAGCAGCAATGAAAAAAAAATTTTATGGTGGGGGTCAGCACAACATGAGGAACTGTATTAAAGGGTCACAGGATTAGGAAGGTGGAGAACCACTGTTCTAGACCCAACCATAGAGTTTAAAAAGAAGCAGAAGGGTATTTTAATTAAGGAAGCTCCTAAGTTTCAGGCAAAAGAGGGTGGAGCGAGGTAATGTTCTCAAGGAGGCAGGCACTCGGTGGCAGCTCCGCTTTGGAATCAGTAGGCTTCCTAAAGCCATGGGCCTGCTCCAGCTACTCCTGACAAAATGTGAACATAAAAACCTACCTCTTACAAAGAGCTATCTATCACAAGGTGGTTCCAGGGAGACATGAATGATGTCTAACCCACATCGGTTGAAAGTAACCCATCTCCGGCTTCACCTTGTAAATATTACAGCCCTCTTGGACTCTCCACAGCTCCTGTTACCTTTCCAGTCCTAGAAGTCCATTCTCATCAACCATAGTCAGAATATAAACTTCAAGGTAGTGAGAGCCATGTTTATGTTCATATGTCTTACTTATAATTTTTCCTAAAACATAGTCAATTATTCAATAAGCATACTATGGATAATCGGAGGAATGAATAAAATAAAACAATTTTAAATGCTGCTGGGAGAACACGGATTCCCTTTTCACGCTGTGAAAATTGACAGCATGTATCTGATGTATTAGTCATTACTCATTTGTAGTTGAATGGCCACTGACATTTGTGCGATATTTTATTTTCATAATTGATGTGAAAATTAATATTAGAACAAAACGTAAGAAAAAAAAGGAATGTAAAAGCCCCAGGGCTGATTGTACCTGATGAATGCCAGGTCTCTTCTTTTCAGTTATAAAACTTAGGAAGAAATCTCAGAGCCCATGGAACCCTATTCCTTTTCTCTCCATCATTTCAGAGATCAAGTTTTATGTAGGATCACAGCTGATTAGCAGGGAAGTAGGACCAGACTGAAGGAGCTTCCTTTTCAATCCAGTGATTTCCCTTTAGTGCGTCCTATCTCACATTGTCACAAACATTCAGTTTTAACACTTCCTGGTTTATGGCGTCTGAAATCTGAAAATTTAACAGCATATCTCCAGGTGTAAAATTTAACTTTCCCTTACCTTCTACACAATCATTCATGGGAGTTCCAACTGTGCAATGGAGGTAAGGAATGCATGTTTCTTTAAAGCATCATTTTAAGGCTCTTGCTTGAAGTCATGCACAATAAACCACTTATCCATGGCTACAATGCTCTTGGTGTCCAATTTCTCACGTATATGATTCCATTTCAAAAATACAGCTTGAACCATTTTCATGGTCATGTCATGTTACAAATGCTGCAGGTGGTTCGTAAACAAAGCAAAAGGCCTGTATCGGACCATTTGAGGAGCCACACATAAAGCTGGGATGCAGCATTCATTTCTGGATGATTTCGTTCTTGCAACCAATACTGCATTCTTAAAAATTCTTAAGAATTTATCTTTGGGGTGGGATAGGGAATCAAAGACACATCAGTTGGGCATTTATGAGAAGCAAACTCAAAATAGCTGGACAACCTAATAATTCAAATGCTATGTGAAAGCCAATTGTCTGAAAACCAATTTCTCCCAGTAACATGCTATAATTTTTAGTTTTCAATCACTATAGGAATAATTTGGTGGGCTTCATGCCTGTGCTTTAATATTTTAGAATAAAATATAGGTGTCAGATATAAGAAATATAAAATATAAAATATCATGTCAGATATAAGAAAGGAATATAACAATTAAGCTAAGAATTTTAATTAATGACTAAAATGGACATCTTATTTTTTTCCTTGTTTAGGAGGACAGTAAACCTTTTAATTTCCTAGTGGACCAAGTCATGAGGTGCAGGTAAAGGACATGAAGATTAAAGCCTCAGTTTGAGTAGCCGTCATCATCTTTGCTGAATCTCTTGGAACACTGGAAAGGAAACCGAAAAAAATTCAGAAAGATAAAGATGAAAAGATGTCTTTATTTTCAGTAGAGACTGAACACTAGATGCCCCGAGAGATCCCTTCTGTCTGCATCCCCCTGACTAACTTCGCAGCAAATGTGTGCCCGTACATAACATTCTTTGCTGAAGGCAATTCACTCCTTTGTACAGCCAGCTCTCTTATTGGCAGCTAGTTCTCAATGGTAAAAGATTTTTTTTTCTTTAAACTTTCCAAAGTCAGTCTTTAGTGCTGTCTTTTGGGACTCCACAGAGCAAGTCTAGGCCCATCTTAAATCTCACAATCGGTGTGATATTCAAGGACATTGAGTGTAACTCTCTGTGTGTCTTCACAGGTGACTAGAGTTACTGCTATTTGGAGAGACAGAGAGGTCAAGAGAGTTGTGAAATGTTCCATTGGTGCTGCTGGGTCTTGGATGCTCTGATGGGCGGGATAGCTGCAGAAGGATCCATCAGATGTACTGCCTGGCCCTGGATGCTGGGTCATTGTCTCTGTCTGTCTTCCTCAGCCCAATTCTCTCCTAGTCTACCTGCAAGCAGTGGCTAGATCTAAACTCTTGAGAAGTAGAACAGCCTTAAGGAGTCAGAAACAGGTCATCAAGAGAGAATACTGCATAAAAATAAGAGGAACGTAAGACAGTCTAGTTTACTGCAAAATTAAATGATCACCCACTAACATGGGTAGCTCATTGTTGTGTGAACAGTTGAACTCTGCATTAAGGTGCATGGTTAGGGAAGCCTTTGGTTTGGGAGTTTCTGACACATGAATATTCCTACAAAGCAACTTTATCCCCTGCTGTAGATGTCTTTCTGTAGGCTGTGAATATCTGTTGCTTTCTTTGGTTGATAAATAAAGCTGTTTTGGCTAATAGCCAGGCAGAATAAGATTAGACAGTACATCCAAACTGGAGACAGAGATGAAGGGCAGAGTAGAAAGACACCATCCATCCATCCATCCATCCATCCATTCATCCAAGGAACAAGATGCCAGAGAACCAGTAAGTCACAGACCACATGGCAATAAATAGATTATTAGAAATATGGGTTAATATAAATGTAAGAGCTAACTAGTAATAAGCCTGAGCCATTGGCCAAACATTTATAGTTAATATAAGCCTCTGAGTGATTATTTGGAAATGGCTATGAGACCAGGTGGGAAAGAGAACAGCCTCTATTATAACTCCCTTTCCCATACATTGCATTTTCTTGTCTATTTCATTACACCACCAAGGAACATTCAAACTCAAGAGAAATAACTTTAAAAAATTTTTTTCAGAAAAGGTGAGGATGGACACACAGCATTTCTGTTCTCACAGGGTTCAGAGACTTCTTGGGTAGAAGATGAAAAATGATAAATTAATGTATGGGGGTGAAGTACTATACTCGAGATGCCAGAGCAGTAATGGTACCAGAGCACAGACCTTGTGGCTGCACAAGTTGTACCGAGGACCTGACATTTGATCTGAGTACTGAGAGACGCAGTGTAGTTTACCAGGCACACAACAAAGATCAAAGGAACTTCTTCATAGGCTGTGGTGTTAATGGATCTGGTGTGTTCGTGGTCTGAGAAACACTCACCAAGTCAGCAGAGGGATGGGGACACTCTGAAAGGTTGATTGCTGGCTTTGGAAAGGGTTTTGTTTGCTAATCAGAAACATAGCTCCTGCCTGGTTAGGTTTCCCTGTTTCATTGACTTAATCTGGGGGAGTGAGGTTATCAACTTTATGCCCTACATTTGAAACCAGTTTTAAAGTGAGCATTTTCCTGTACGTAAGAGGGGTTGGGGAGGAGACTACAAATAGAACCACAAAAGTGAAAGACCATGTTACAGTCCTGGGAAGAGACAGTGCGGGTCTGCACTGAAATACGGCGGCTGTCGAGGTAGAAAACGCCCACACATTTCCAGTGTCATTTCCGAGCTTTAACTTAGGATTCATGTCTAGCTGGAGATGAATGAGGAGAAGGAAGGCAGTCCCATGGGTTTACCTCAGCTTCTGTATCGGAGACTGGGTGGAGGCTCTCAATCTTCTTATGGCTGAGATGGGAAGATGCTGATGTTTTTTGAGGAAACTGCCTTTGAGGCTCCCGTGTGCATTCTAGCACTACTGTAGACAGTGTGGTATTGGATCTGCAGATAGAGAGGGACAAGCCCAGCCAGACAGATAGTTGTTTGGTTTGTCTATAGCCCAAGAGCACTCTGGCACTGTTTGCCTAATGGGATTACCATCTGTAGTAGGCCAGACTCCCAGGGCTGCTCCCATTGATGGCTCTAGTCCAGCTTCCATTGATGCTCCAAGTCCTTCCATTGAAGCCCCCAGTGCTGCCTCCACTGATGGTCCCATCCTGCTTCCAATGATGCTTCAAGTCCTTCCAATGAAGCCCCCGGTGCTGCTCCCACTGATAGCCCCAGTCCAGCTTCCATTGATGCTCCAAGTCCTTCCATTGAAGCCCTCAGTGCTGCTCCCATTGATGGCCACATCCTGCTTCCATTGATTGCCTCTATGTTGCTCCCATGGATGTTCTCAGTGCTGCTTTCATGGATGCTACTCTCTGAGATATTCTCAGCCCACTCAGGGATTCCCTCATCACTTACTACTCCTTTCTATAGGTCAGATCCTTTGTAACAGTCCAGAACGGTCTACATTTACAACCCTTCTACGCTGTGGGATGTTCTGTGTGTCAAATGTGTTGCTCTGATCGATTAATAAATAAAACACTGATTGGCCAGTAGCCAGGTAGGAGGAAGTATAGGCGGGATAAGGAGGAGAAGAATTCTGGGAAGTGGAAGGCTGAAGCAGGGAGACACTGCCAGCCGCTGCCATGACAAGGAAGATGTAAGGTACCGGTAAGCCATGAGCCACATGGCAAAGTACAGATTAATCGAAATGGGTTAATTTAAGATATAAGAACAGTTAACAAGAAGCCTGAGCCATTAGGCTAAACAGTTTAAATAATATAAGTGTCTGTGTGTTTATTTTATAAGTGGGCTGTCGGACTGCTGAGGCTTGGCAGGACCCGGAGAGAAAATTCTCTAGCTACACTTCTAAAACTGCTCACAGCCTCCATCTTCCTTTCTCCCCTACAAAGGGAATATTTAAGCCTCAACCATCTGGCCCATTGTGAGCTCTTTTTACTTATACATGGTTTAGGATTCCCATGCTTTCTTGTGCAGAGTGATACATTTTCCATGGCTTTTCAACCGTTCATTTGTCAAATATTAATTTGGGAAGACTCAATGAGATCTCGCAGCAGGAAAGTGTGGGTTTCTCTGTCGTTATTCCGAATTTTTCAAATGATGCCGTTTGGTGTCATTTTTCATCACAGTTTTGTATTTGTCCCCCTTTAGCAACTGTGTCATTACTGTAGACTCCAGGAGGACAGTGGTCATTTTGATCTGCTTTCTTGTAGCTTGATTTGGGGTCATTGGTGGGGAATTTTGTTATCATAGACTTGGCTTCAAGTTCCTTGGGACTGAAGAAGTAGGCAAGCAGATCTGGGAGTATATGGCATACTAGCTGTTGACTTGTTAACGGGAGGAGAGGTTAAGGGAACCGCAAGATGGGTGTCTTCTTGTCATCTGAGTCAGAGCAAGGGGGATTTCACAACAGTCAAGACAAAACTGACATGTTTTATCTTTAGCCAGACTGATGATGTCAGGCACAGTCTTGGTGCTAAAGCTCCACCACACCGATCTCTGCGTTTATTCATTTGTCACATCCTGGGAAAATATGAAGGAAAGAGGCCAGCATTACTCAGAGGAACTCATGGAGTCACCACTCAAGATGCCTACAGCCAGGCCAGGTTCCAAGTTGGGTTTCTAGAGGGGCTGTACATAAACGTGGTTCAAGAAACAAGTGAGTATAAATCATACTTTAGTACATTAAAAATTATCCTGCAATTGTTTGTCCCGGAGTATTTTTCTTTTATGGCACGATCTCACGTATCACAGGCTGGCCTCAAACTGGACAACCTTGGACTCTGCTGCTGCTGCCTCCCAGGGCTGGCATTCCAGGCCTGCACAGCCAACCACGCTTGGCTGATGTAATGCTGGGAATTGAACCCAGAGCTTCATGTATCCTAAGCCAGCACTTTCCAGCTGAGCTATGTTTTCAGCCCATAGCAGTATCCCTTTTAGAAAAAAGTCTACCTTTTCATTTGCTTGGGGACAGGGCTTTGTTATATAGTTCAGGATGCCTCAAGCTCCTAAACACTAATACAACTGACAGGTGTCACCATGGCTGGCTAAAAATTATACTTTTGAAAATTAAAATCCTTCCTAGTGCCTGAAGCTACGATCTCTTCCCTTAAATTGGTAACATCTTTAACTAGGTGTTATAAGATATTAGAAACTCTACTAGTTGTATGTTATTCCTTATAATTTAGTAGTAGAAAGAAAATCATTATTAGATGACATGTCTATAATGTCTCAAGTGAAAAAGAACTGAGTTCACATTTGGAAAGATTAACCACTGATTAAGAAGTGAGCAATTAGTATTCACTTGTTCTAGGATAGTGATATTGCGGGACTTCTACTCTGGAGGGAAGCAAACTGTAATAAGCATACGCACCAACCTCGGACAGCCACACACAAGATGTCCCATTGTCTCCCACACTTATATGTGGACACATCGTCAATGTGATGGAATAGGAAGTAGGACCTTTCGGGATGAGGAAAGTCCTCATGACTGAAACCAGTAAGTATAAAAAGACTAGAAAGAAATCCCTAGGCTCTTTGGTCTCTCCAAGAGCTGCTATTTGAGAGCCTTGGATTTAAAATACCATCTGAGAAGCAGAGAGAAACTCTCACTGGACAATGAGCTGATCAGAACTTTATCTTAGAACTCTAGCCTCCAGGATGAAGAAAAATTAATTTCTACTCTTATAGTTATCCAATCTCAGGTGTTTTGCTATGGCATAAAAAATAACATAAGATAGCACACACGTAATCGATTATATCTGTCCATTTATTACCTATCATCTATCTATCTATCTATCTATCTATCTATCTATCTATCTATCTATCTATCTATCTATCTGTCTGTCTGTCTCTGTTTGTCTACCATCTATCATCATTGGATATAGAATCCCAGATTATGAGATACTACTCTTGGTTAGTGCTGGCCACAAGGATGCCTACAGCAACTTCAATCCTCACTCTGCTCCAGGCATCATGCATAAAACATTGCCCAGTTGAAGACCTCCTAGGGTCCCCACATAAGAAACAAACTTCCACCTAGAACTGATAAAGGCAAAACGTCTATAAAAACCCAAATGGACATTTTCTCCATCTTTATAAATTTGCAAGACTAAAGAGAATTAATTATAGTATTAGCAGAATCGAATAATATAGTCACGGAGTTCAAATTAAATGTACAACTCAAATGTACACATTTCAGCATAGAAATCAGTTCCAATCCCATTTGCCTGTCAATGAAGATGTTAAAGCTTCCTTTAGTGCCTCCATTGTGTACATCACTGCCGCCTACTTTGGAGGGGAGTCTCCTAGTCTCTGTGACTCAGTTGTACCATCTGTGAAGTGGGAATAATAATTCTGTCTTGGGGATACCATAAGAATGCTATAGTTTGGATTTTATATTTTTGGTTATGAACCTAGCCTTTAACAGCTGAGCCATCTCTCCAGCCCTAGTTTGGATTTTAAATGTCCACCAAGTCTTGTATTCTAATAGCTTGATTTTCAGTCTTTGACACTGTAGGGAGGTGGTGTGACCTGCCAGAGATGGGGACTAGTGGACGGAGGTTAGCTCACCGGGGACATGGTCTTCACGTCCCTTTCTTGCCTCTCTTATTACTTCTGAGTCACGATGAGATGAGCAGTATCCTCTGTCACATCAGTTTTTCCACGATGCTCTGACTTCTCGCAGGCCCCCAAACAATAGAACCCAAGACCAAGGACCCAAACCCCTGCAATCGATGACCGAGATGAAAGTCTCCTCCTTGGCGTGAGCTATCTCGGGCGTTCTGTCTCAGCGGTGGGTGGAGATCTGACTGTCTAAGAAGACTGGTGGAGTTAGTGCCTGTAGGCTCTGCTGGCGGTGACCGGGACACAGAGAGCTGGCTGTGCAGGGTTCGCTCTTATTTCCTGCATACACGGTCTGTTTTCAGGGGTGTAGTCTGACCCTCCGTGTGGGGTTATTCCTAGAGGGAGCTTGGTTCCCCCATTCTGGCATGGTATGGTTTAACCAGAGGGACACATACACAGTGCTGCCACTGTCCAGCAGTGGTTGCTTCAGCCTTTGGTTCCTGGATGGCCTTGGAGGAGCAAACTAAGGAAGGCAGGCTGAGGGCATTGCTTTGGAACTGGGATCAAATCTCTCCTCATCTGCTGTGTGACATTTTGCTTGTGTGCTGACAAATAAAGCTTGCCTGGAGATCAGAGGGCGGGGCCAGTCACTAAGTTAACCATAGAGGCCAGGCCGTGGTGGCTCACACCTTTAATCCCAGCACTTGGGAGGAGGAAGCAGGAAGATCAGGAGTTCAAGGCCACCCTGGGCTACATGAGATTGCACCAGTCTAAAAGAGAAACAGAGCCAGGTGGTAGTGGTGCCCACCTTTGACCCTAGCACATGGGAGGCCCATGCCTTTAATCCCAAAACTAGGGAGGTGGAGATGGGAATACAAGGTGGGTGGAGACAGGATCTCATCCCATTCAGTCTGAGGATTCCTAGAGACAGGATCTCTCCCCCACCCCCACCCCCACCCCCCAATTCGGTCTGAGATTTTGTAGAGGTAAGAAGTCTCTAGTGGCTGCTGCTCTGCTTCTCTGAGCATTCACCCTAATATCCGATTCCAGGTTTTTAATTGTTGAGACTAATTAGGATCATCCTTCACTCGCCCTAGTTATTCCAGAATCTCCCCAATCTTGCAGTCCTCGGACACATGCTGTTATTATTATTATTATCTTTTTTTTTAATTGGAAAGAGAGGTGAGCATGCAAACCTAGTCACTGCTGTGTTAACACTCACCTTTAGCCTAGACCCCGAACGTTACAAGTCTGGTCACAAGACACGGCACCAATCCTGGACCCAGATGACAGACTCTGGAGAGCAGCACGGGACTTGTACAGTGGAGACCTCTGTGGCCAGGAAACCCAAGGATCCCAGGACTTCTCCCTCGCTCCTGAGTGCTTAGCACAAGGTCAGGCTTCTGGGAGCGTCTCACAGCTGGAAGTGGTTGGTACTTGAAACAAACGAAGAAGCTCCGTGTCTTTTCAGCGCAGCAGCGCGGGAAGGAAGGATCCGAACCCAGTTGCACAGCTGTAAAAAAAAAAGTCCACCTGAAATCATGACTCAAAAGATTCTTCTGATACCGTTGAGCATCGTTATGCAGCACGGCCATCAATTTATTGTCTCTCAGCTGCTCGTCCACCCTTGTAATAAAGGACGGGACAAACGTGCCTCTGATGTACCAAGCACAAGACTAGCCTTGTCAGCAGAGGGCGTTAGAGGGACATCGTAGAAAGAGTGTCCTTCCGCTTCCGCTAGCTACCAGCTATTCGTTCCTGGGGCATTTGCATTAATTACCGGGAGTGGCTCTGTCCAGCCACACACCAAAGCTGCACCTTCTCACCCCATGACCAGGTCACCGCAGAACGCCTCCTAGAGCCCCACTCTCTGGGCGCACCCGCCATCCTCCTCCTGAGTCCCCGAGAAGGTGCCTTGGCTTGCCCAGCAAGGCCGAACCTCCTCAGGCCTGGACAGGACAGGCAATGAGCCATCCACCATGCCCATCCCCAGCACCTTTTCTGCAGCAGGCTTGAGTCAGGAAAACGCTTCCTCCCTGCTTCTTCCTCCAGTCCCCTCCCCTGTTCTCCGAGCTGGAGGGTCCTGCTTTAAAAAGGGGTCCTTGACTATGATCCGGTGTCAGCTTTTGTAAACAGGGACTCGTTGGAACACAGGCACACTCGTTCATCTGGTCCCTGATGCTGTGATACTGAGATGGCAGCATGGAGTCCTTGTAATCCAAAGCCTTAATGGCTCAGAGCAGCCTCCGTTATTGTGGTCTGATCTCTTACAGAATGAAGTTCTCTGGCCTCCATTTTAGCGTTCAGTTCTCCCGTCTCCCTTTACAAAGCCGCTCTGTTGCCACAAGTAACACAGTGATTACTTGTTGTGGTACTTATTGGCTCAAACTGCAAAGTCATTTCTGTCTCCCAATTGGACCTTGCGATGGGCGCTGGCTAACCACCCTACCACCCAGAGAACCGGTATTATTATTTCCGTTCACAAAAGAAGCAACGGGTACTCCATTCCCAATCAGCAAAATCTCCAAAAATCGAGGAAATTCCGTGGTTCTTGCTACTTCCTACTATGTGGGAAAGAGAGTAAAAATAGGGAGATTAATCATAAATTAATTATATGATAAGACATCTCACCACATCCACACCGGTTCATTTGTCGCACTTGAGTGTAATCCAGATGCCTCACATATAATACGGACTTAGTAATTGATTTTGAAAAAAAAAAATGATCAGTATGTACACGATTCTAAGGGAAAACGAAAACAGACCTTTCAACAGGAAGAAATGAAGTAATAAAATGGCGATTAAGCAGGCGACATTTTCCCCTGGAAAATATTTACTCAGATCATATGAAAATTATAAGAAAGACACAAAGAAAAGAGATGTGTCTGTGAATACATTATCTTAAGCTATATATGCAAATGGAGTGGGAATCGCAACAAAAAATAATTTCCTCCTGAAACCCTCCGATAATTGAGTCAGGCCCTGCATTTTCAGTTCGCATTAGCTGGGCAGAGCCCAGAGCTCTTTGCATGGGAGGACCCAGCCCTACAGAGGGAGTGCGGGGTTCACCTCAAAAAGCAGCTGTGGACCCAGGCCAGTTCTTATTTTATCTAGCATCGTTCTTTCATTCTGAGATCACACTCAGCTAATTACCTGCAGGAACAGCGCTCATTAAGAAGAACAACTCGTTTACCCGGAAGAAGAAGTCTACAGACTGCCCTTTGGGTTTTTATCCCCTGCTTTTATTTTTCTCTGATTCCGGAGGAGCAGAAGGCATGAGTATGCAATCAAGGCACTTCAAATCCCTGATTTCTTGTTTCCTAAACATTCAGACTTTTTTTTTCTTTGTGGGCAGAAATTAGCTCCCCGCCCCCCCCCAGGGATTTAAAGGAGAATTTACATTTTATTTTATCCTCTTTTCAGGACAAGCACTTCCTCCCGTCTGTGCGTCTCACACGGCTTTGTGATGGTGGGCCTCCATCCCTCAGCTGATCCTCATGGCGGGAAGCTTTGGACACCGCCATGGTGATCTTTTCTCTACTGTTTACAAAAGCAGAAAAGAATTTCACACATTTTGAGCACTGCAGTTGTTTTAGTACTTTAGAAGCCACCCATAAGCCATTCCAAACAAACCAACCGGATGACTGGGGGGGGGGGGGTGCGGGGGGGGGGGGTGTTGGGCTGGGGGGAGGGTGGGGACCAAAATACTTGTTAGCACATTTAGCTCCCTTGAAGGAGAAAGAGTTTTCTTAAATCCACCAAATGAATTCAAGGAATGCATTATTTTTTTTTTCTGGGCCTTCATACAATGTCTGAAATGTAGGTCACTCAACAGTAAGAAAGCCCAACAAATTTCTGTCGTCACCAACAGCAACTTAGAGAATAATTGTTAGCCCTTAACAGCAATCTCATGGAAAAATACTGGGTGTCAGCTAATTAGCATAGTTTGTTGAACTCAACCCAGAGGTTAGTGGTTCTTATCTCAGGTTTGCTTGTCCATTGTAAATTAATCTGAAAACAAAACAGAGAGATGCTGTGCCTCCCCCCCCCCCCCCCCAGAAACTGGATACCTTATTTAGTGTGTAGTTAAGCTTTGGGGATTTGGAAAGCTCCTTACATCGTTGTAATGTTCAGACAAGTTGAAGAATCATTGCATCAAACTGCTCGTTGGCTCAGCTCCGAGGACGAATGCATCACCGTCCTAAAGAGGCCCCAGGTCCTGGAGATGGTCACTGTATTGGAAACTGCTCCCCCAGCAGGAGGAAGTACATGGAAGAGCTTGGTGTCCTCTTTAACCTGGGAGTCTATGCTGACCCTACAGAACTGTGGTCCAGACCCTTAACAAGAGGGCATTACTCATTGGTGCTGGCACCAAGGGGTGAGCAGGCAGCCTTCTTTGAGTGTCTTAGTTACCGTCTATTGCTGTGAAGTGACACCAGGACCAAGGCAACTTACCAAAGAAATCATTCATTTGGGGACTTGTGGACAGTTTCAGTGGGTTAGTCCATGACCGTCATGACTGAGACTGTGGGGGAGGGCAGGCATGGCACTGGAGCAGTAGCTGAGAGCTTTACATTTTATCCATAAGATGGAGGCAGAGAGAGAGAGAGAGAGAGAGAGAGAGAGAGAGAGAGAGAGAGAGAGAGAGAGAGAGAGAGAGAGAGAGAGGAAGAGAGGAAGACAGTGACAGAAAAAGAGAGACTGAGACATGGACTTTTGAAATTGCAAAGCCCACTCTCAGAGACACACCTCCCCCAACAGGGCCACACTCCCTAATTCTTCCTAAACAGTTCCATTAACTGGGAGCCAAACACTCAAATATATGAGCCTTTGGGGGCCATTCTCACTCAAACCACCACGCAAAGTAAGGAAAGAAAAGGTATCTTTAGTTGTGAGAGCCAGCTGTGGATATGCCCAGGAAAAGAGTCATTGCTGAGAAGATTGAAGGGGCAGAGGAAGAGGAGGCTATCTTGTTTTTTTTTTTTTCTGCTTTCTCTTTGTCAGTCACCCACTGAGATCTCTAAGTGTAAAAACTACACCTCAGCATCTCTTTTATGAAACACTTAGGACTTGGATTTGGGAGAAGTCTATCCTTCTGGGGTCTTTAATGTAGTTAAAGACTAAATAGTTATAATTTTCCTTGGTTATGATAAAAGATAAATTAGATATGAAACTTTAGACTCATAAATATAGGATAGATAGAATATTTTCTTTAATTTTACAAAATACAAATAGATTAGATATTGTAACTGTAATTCTTGCTTGAAAACCATTTTGTTATATGTAATTTTACTATGTTAAAGTTAAAACCCTCCTTTTTAATTAAACAGAAAAGGGGAAATGCTGTGGGATAATGCTTTTGTACACTAGTTTAATAAAGCGCTGATTGGCCAGTAGCCAGGCAGGAAGTATAGGCAGGATAAGCAGATGAGGAGAATTCTGGGAAGAGGAAAGCTGAGTGAGGAGATTCCAGCTTGACATCCAGGGAACAGAATATAATGACACACAATTAAAACCAGGGAACATGTGGCAATACATAGATTAATAGTTATGGGCTAATTAAGATATAAGACCTATCTAGCAAAAGGCTTGAACCATGGCCATGCAGTTATAATTAACATAAGCCTCTGTGTGTTTACTTGGGTCTGAGCAGCTGCAGACTAGGAGGGACACAGGAAAACTTCCAGCTACACTGAAGGTTTTTTTCTTTTTTAAGTATTTAATTTTGCATTTAAAAAATATTTTATGTGTATAGATGTTTCACCTAAATGTATATCTATGTACCACATGTATACAATGTCCACACAGGCCAGAAGAAGGCATAAGATCCATTGGGACTGTGAGAACAGATGGTGAGACCCACCATGGGGGTAGTGGGAATCAAACCCAGGTCTCTGGAAGATTAATCAGTGCTCTTAGTCACTGAGTTGTCTCTCCAGCGTGGCACTATTTATTTATTTATTTATTTATTTATTTATTTATTTATATTTTTGTGATTATAATCTTTAAAAAATATGCTTTAGACTATTATATAATTACAAAGCTTTTCTCTTCCCTTTTCCTTCTCTAAACCCTCCTCATATCTCCTTCAAATTCATACTTCTACAAAACACTCCTCCAACTAAGGTTCAGGGACCCTGTGGAAGAGGTGGCAGAAAGATTGTAAGAGCCTGAGGATCAGGGAGTTTTCTGTGAGATTGTGTCTCTTTGTGATATCAGAAGTTATACCCATAGAGTCTCATTAACATGACTGCCCAAACATGAGCAAAACAAGGACAACACCAATGGATATGCCGAAGTGGATGGGGAAGAGCTTAGCAGGCCTCAGCTCTGGCGGGTTTTTAATGAGACTTTTGTCTCAACCTCTTAAGTAGCTGGTATTAGAGCCATCACCAGGCTGAGAGGTTTTTATGCTAATATAATTCTTTTAGGAAAGTTATGTGTATATACATATGAAATTAAACCCAGGTCTTTTGGAAGAGCAGTAGGTGCTCTTAACCACTGAGCCATTTCTTCAGCACCACTAATAAAATTCTTGGTGACCCTACAAAGGGCCTGGTGATATGAAGATATACAAATATTATCTGATTGTATAAATCATTAAACTTGTGTGCATAATACAATGTATGCACACAGTTTATAGTGTGGTGGTTGTGATATCTGTCCTCTTCCTTTTGAATGGTACCATAAGGTTGTATTTTTAAGTGTTTCTTTGATCATTTATTTAGTTTATCATACGAAGTAATGAATTTCACCATAATCTCTTCATAAATATGTGTAATTATATTTTGTTCTCATTAGCTCCCCTCTCCTCCCCATCCTCCCTTTAGCTGATCTCCCCCTCTCCTCTAGTTAGCCCCCCTTTTCCTTTCTGCCAGGTTTATTCCATTGCCCTCTCTCCCACCTCCCATAAGAGTGCTCCCTCCCCACTCAGGATTCCTTTTCTACAGCCCCCTCCCAATATATAAACACACACATATAAGTGAAAACATGTGGTAGTTGTCTTTCTGCATTTGGATCATTTATTGATTTTTGATTGCATTTTTTTCTCCTTGGATACACATCCCTGAATTTTCTGTGAGACATCAAACATCTATATCACATAAATGATTTTAAAATAACACACATAATAAATATGAGTAGATGTGCTTTATTTTTAAACAGCATTAAAATTAAAAAAATATAAGTAAAACATATAACAAAAAATATGTATTTGGAAGAGATTTGCAGCACATATTAAAAATTTTGCTTTAACATTTACTGAGTTTATATGTTCATAACTGCCCACAGATAAACTAGGGAAGGTTCAACATTTACGAATCAAAGGAAAATTACATGTGACTATTGCGCTTATCAGAAAACGTTAGCTGTTCATTTAGTCAAGATCATGAAAGCAGAAGGAAGTGGCACTGCTGAGTGTAATATCAAGTCATAGAATAAAGTTCTTTTGGGAAAACTATAACCCCAAAGATGGGAGGAGAAAGATTACCAACCCAAATCATTATGTTCAAATTAGTTAAAGCAAGTAATTAACTAAACAAGCGTTTTTTACTCACATTCACAGGCTGCCTCCCCCTAAGGCAAAGTTTGGGAGGTCATCATTGGAAGTGAGGAAGACAAAGATTTTATAGCTCAGGGGTAGGGGGTTTCCAAGTGGGGAATTTGGCAGGGAAAATAGGCGGGGTTACAGGAGCAGAACATAAGCACAACAAGCTAGTCATAACAACCTCCAAAACAAAGACATGATTGCAAGGTGGCCGTAACAACAGGTAGTCATCACAAGGTGACCATAACAACCCTTTTGAAACCATGGTAGTCTTGCAAGATGGTTATTAACTTTTTGAAACAAAGACATGGTTGCCATTTCTGGAACAGGCAGTACAGAACCTTTTGTAGTTAAGTTTTCAGTTGGGGCACAGCCCAATCCTTGAGAAACAGATTTAATCATAAACAGGAATGAACCTAGTGTGTCTTCACTATAAGATGGTTTTTAAGCGTAAGACAGAGGCAGGCTAGTTCTTCCAAACATGAAGACAAGAGCTCGGATTCTCACAACCCATGTGGTGGCCATACACTTGCTATGACAGACAGACATGCAGCTATATACAGGCTGCAGGATCAGCACTGGGGAGGCAGAGACAGGAGACCCCTGGGAGTGGGCCTCAAGCTAGACTTCCTACAACTGAAGTTCTGCATTCAGAGAGAGACCCTACCTCAAAAGTTAAGTGGGGAATGACTGAGGAAGACATGGGTGTCTTGTGCCTCTACATCCATGCCTACACATGTGGCCACACACATGTGGACACACATTCAAAAAATTTTTCACACAATCATTTTGGGAAAAAAAAACCTGAATTATTTATTAATTTTAAATATACTTAGAGTGTAACTTTGTAAAAACAATTCACAGAATCTATCCCAGGATTATAACTTAATACGCAAAAAAGGCTATTTCCCCAAATGTAGCAGGAATCTTAGAAGTTCTTATTAATAAAATCAAACCTGAGGCCAGTTATTGGGGTCCATGCTGGTAGATCAGAGAGACAGAACAAGCCACAGCTATCTCACCTCGCCGGATCCTCAGCTGGTCTTGTTTCCTCAGACTGGAGGCCTCTGAGTCCTCATCCAGAATGGGTCTCAGCTGAATTACTGCTCAAAAGCCTGAATGCTTAACCAGCCAAAATCTTCTGGTTTCTGGTCCTCACGCCTTATATATCTTTCTGCTTTCTACCACCACTCCCTGGGATTAAAGGCTGGCTTTCTGGGATTAAAGGTGTGTGTCACCATGCTTGGCTGTTTCCAATGTGGCCTTGAACTCACAGAGATCCAGAGGGATTTCTACCTCTGAAATGCTAGGATTAAAGGCGTGTGCTATCACTGCCTCCTAACTAGTGGCTTTTCTGTTCTCTGACCCCAGATAAGTTTATTAAGGTACACAGTATTTTGGGGAACACAATACCACCACACCCCAATATTTTTAAACTTACTATTTATAATAAAATAAATTAAAAAGAAACATGTACTATCTAACATGGGTGAATGTTTGACAGTTTTATAAGGGGAAAAATACAATAAATCCATTGAGTCCTCTTGAATGAAGGAATCATTTTAGGCTCTCGTATTCACCTTATTAATTGTAGTTGAAATTTTCTCCAGTCTTGCCTAGGCCCACGGCCCCCACAGCTGCTTATAAAATAATCACTCAGAAGCTTATATTAATTAAAACTGCTTGGCCATTAGCTCAGGTCTATCACTGACTAGCTCTAACACTTAAACTCAGCCCATTTCTGTTAATCTGTATGTCACCATGTGTTCTGTGGCTTTACTTGTGTGCCATTACATGCTGCTCCCTGAATGGTGGGCTGGCGTCTGCTGACTCAGCCTTCGACTCTAGGCCTGTGAGCTGAAGATGGATGCCCAACATTGCAGAGAAACTTTGGATAACTGTTCAGGCAGACAGCTTTCTCTGTCATTCTAGATTTTTAGAAGTTGTTTAAATGCTCTTCCTGTTTACTTAGGTAATATTATATCCTTCTGGGGTCTTTGATGTAGTTGGAGACTAGATATTTACAATTTTCCTTAGTTATGATAAAAGATAAGTTAGGGGCTGGAGAGATGGCTCAGAGGTTAAGAGCACTGACTGCTCTTCCAGAGGTCCTGAGTTCAATTCCCAGCAACCACATGGTGGCTCACAACCATCTGTAATGAGATCTGGCACCCTCTTCTGTATACATAATAAATAAATAAATCTTTAAAAAATAAGATAAGTTAGATATAAAACCTTAGAATTACAAATATAGGATAAATAAAATATTTTCTTTGAATTTGCCAAATATAAATAGACTAGATATTGTAACTGTAATTCTTGCTTAATAACTGTTTTGTTATATGTAATTTTACTATGTTAAAGTTAAAACTTTCCTTTTTAATTAAACAGAAAAGGGGAAGTGCTGTGAGACAATGCTTTTGTATGCTGGTTTAATAAAATGCTGATTGGCCAGTAGCCAGGCAGGAAGTATAGGCGGGATAAACAGACAAGGAGAATTCTGGGAAGAAAAAGGCTGAGTCAGGGGATGCCAGCTCACCGTCCAGGGAGCATCATACACACACACACACACACACACACACACACACACACACACACACACACAGACACAGACAAAGAAAAAGAAAAGCTAAAAAAGCCATCTGATTTCGGCCTCAGCCTGTCTCTGACTGACTCTGCTCTCAGACTCTCTTGCCGGTGACTTGTTTTCTGGGATGCTGTCAAGTCTGTAACATTCAGGCACTTTTCAAGCCTTCAGTCAAGAAGTTGTTGCTGTTTTTAATCCACAGCTGAAACTGTAAGGAAATGTGTTTGGAGTCCCATGAATCAGGTACAAATGGAAAAGATGCGAGAGAGGATGTTTCCAAAGCAACCCATCTCTCCGCCCATTCAGAACCGCTCCAACCCCTCTCCAACATTGCTTTCATTTTTTCTACAATAGTGTCTCTCACGTGACATTTTTGTCCAAAAGATGTCTTCCCCACCTCAGGGCAGAACCAGACATCATCATCTCTTGGGAGATCCAGCAGAAGCGTCACAACATAAACTCATATCTGTATTGTTGCAGCTGACTCTCTCCAATCAGGTCCACCTTGCGACTTCCTGGTCTGGATACAAGCAACCATCATAGCTCACACAGGTGTCAGACAGTGCTATTTCCACAAGGTAGGGGTGCTGTGTACTGGTGAGGAAATACGGTAAAATAAAAAGCTACCTGTTTGGTTTCATAGAAAGGATCAGCCGTGTCGATGGACCAATGCACACATGGTAACAGTCAATGACATAGTCATCCAACGAAGTAAAAACTTCTATTTACATTTGAAGAAACCAAAGAACAGGACAGGAAGCAGTCTGCATGCCAGAAACCATTTGGAAGGCTGGCGGCAGAATCTTAATTAAAACCGGAGTATCTCCTGTTTCTAAAAATAGACTTATCCATAAAGCTCTATTGCTTCCTTTCCTTGTTGTCAAATTTGTTTTCCCTAATTTCTACCTGCAGCCTTTTAAAAAGGAATAGTTCTCCTTGACAATCTACTCTCTGTTGATCTATTTTTTTAAATCATTTGTTTACTTATTTATGCTCTGTGTTTGGGTGTGTGAGAATGACTTCACTTCTGTGTTGGAGGTGTCAGGGATTATACTGAAGTCATCAGTCTCCGTGGCAAGAACCTTTATCCACTGAGCCACCTCTGTGGCTCAATGTGTTTCCATTTACCATGGACAACTGATCTACCTCTCTAGCCCCCGAATCTGGGAATCTACAAACATTTCTGATTGTTGTGATTGTTTGATTTATTGTGAAGTTTATTTGACAAGATTTGCTTGTCAGATGTGCTTTGGCTGGTGGAATTCCAGGGGGTTTATTTAAATGGAACAAACCAGATTCCTGAACAGAGCTTTGCTAGATGTGGCTAGCTTCAGAGATGTCAGAGTTACACCACACAAGAACAAATTATTTCAGCCTAAGCTCTGGCATGAGACGTGAAGAACAAATCCATGGCCTGGAGCCCAACATCCAGGCTAAGTGTATCCTAGATAGGGAGAAGCACAGTTGACCTCATGACTGTGGACAATCACTTGTGGAACGTCTCTGAATTTGAAAGCAGTAGGGTAGGCAAACTTATTATGGAAACAGCACATCAAATCTTTCTCTTAGTTTACAGTTTGGGCCTTTTGGTGGCGTTGAAGGCTCAGAGCAAGTGAGATCTTCTTTATGCCCTGTGCAGTGTTAACCCCAGATAAGGAATGTGTGTAAGTTCTCCGACTAGCTGGGACCTGCTGCCTTAGTCAACATTGTCTTTCATCCTCCTTTCTGCAGTGATACATTTGTTATTGTCCCAGGGAATTTCAAAAGAACAGACAACCGTGATAAGATGACCTGCTGATAAAAGTTTTCCACTAGTTCTATTGTGCAAGGCGCTTGAATTGATAGCTACAAATAACATTGACAGTGATTGCTCTAAGTGGCAGTCCTTACCTTTCCCTGCAGCTCACTTGAATGGTTTGTCCTGGCATGGTGTTATGTATGTTTAGTGTTCCTGGTGTTGTTTATGGTCTCATTTAATTTTTAACAATGTCTCATCTTATACAGAAAAAAAAAAGTCTGAAAAGGTGACAACCATTGATTGGTACAATCAGAATGATTTTAAGGTGTTATAGATTAGGACGATCCAAAGTCTGGCCTTGAATTGTGGGTAAGATTTGGAAGGATGTCTTTAGGAGAGCATGAGTTTTGTATAGTGCATCAGTTAGTAAGAAATCTGACAATGAAATAGTAGCCTCCCAAATCTTATGTATTTGCCGTCCCTCTGGCCTATGTCTCTAATTTGATTTTTTTTTTCAAATCTGTATTTGAAAAAGAATTAATTAGGCTAATGCCATAAATTTGTTGTAGAAACCAGTAACAAATGTGTTAGGTATGTGAAGTACAGAAATATCATCAAAGACATTCAAAGGTTAATAGAAGTTGACACTGTTAGGAGAGTCAGGGTGAGTTTGTACAACATTCTGTTGAAACATTGGCTTATGGGGACCACTGTGGTGTTGATAGTCAGGTAAGTATTTTATAAGTTGCTCTCTGTGTTTATCCCTTGCCCAATATTGTACTCTATAGTCATATCCACCCAAGGACAGAAACAGCCATTGCTGTGCTTAAGGAATTGAGCAACCACTGCTCTCACTGGAGGCAGAGAGATAGTTTACAGGACACATTACAGTCTACCAGAGGCCGCAATAAAAGTAAAAGAGCTAGGAGATTATAGATGAGCGGGTGAATGATCACCGTGAAGAGAATTGAGGTAGTTTGTAGGAGAGGTTACAAATGGACTTCTAGGAAATTCTTCCTAGTGGGCACAGAAAAAAAGGCTGAATCAAAAGTGGGGTTGAAACTTTGAGTCTAAAAGACTCAACAAAAACAAACAAACAAAAGACAACTAGTATTGGCCTGGACAGAATATAAACCTGGAAAATCTGATGCCGTCAACCAATAGTTTCTATCAATTTGATAACTGAGTATGAGTTTTGATGAGTGAATGACACTTTTCTGGTTCAGTTCTCCGTGTTTTACAATGACCTTAAAATATCATGCCATGTTTGTGTTTAGCAATTACCCTTGTTGAACTCAAAATAATTAACTCAAACGGGCTTGGTATGAAAAAACAAAACAAAACGAAAAAACAAACAACACCGAGAAAACCAATGCCTGTTGGGCTCTTCTTGAACACAAAGCATATCTTCTGCGGAGTGTGAACGAGATCCCATCTTAGCTGTGACCTGTAATAACTGGTAGAGGCAGCCGCCAGGCCAAAATCTTCAAGTTCCAACCCTGGGAAGTTTGATCACATTCAAGATGTAGTTAGATGCATGGCTGTATGAGAAGAGGAATTCCCTGCTATGTTAGAGCGGTGAGTCAGTCAGCCAGTAAGAGCTTTGTTCTAAGGAAAAAGAAAGCTAAAGCCCCTGCCCCCGCTGCAATCTTGGAAAATGTGCACAAAGACGCTGCTGGTGGTATTCTAACCAGAACACACTTTTTTTTCTTGAGGTTAAAATGGCTAGTTTAACAAGTCAGCAAAGACAGTAAGATTCGGGAAACTGCTGCCTTGCTTCCCGCCATGATGATAACAGACTAAAGCTCTGAACTGGAAGCCAGCCCCAATGAAATGTTTTTCCTTTATAAGAGTTGTGATCATGGCGTCTCTTCACAGCAATAAAGACCCTAAGACACCCTCCTTCCAACTCTATTTTCTTTTCACTGTAGCACCTTTAAGAAGAGTCCATTCTTGCCTGGCGGTGGTGGCGCACACCTTTAATCCCAGCACTCGGGAGGCAGAGCCAGGCGGATCTCTGTGAGTTCGAGGCCAGCCTGGGCTACCAAGTGAGTTCCAGGAAAGGCACAAAGCTACACAGAGAAACCCTGTCTCGAAAAACCAAAAAAAGAAAGAGTCCATTCTCTCATTTCATTCACCGTATGTAGAAGAATTTCCCTCGATTATAACTATATGTTGCTCTGAACCTTTTTGCATGTCTAACTCTGAGCTTTGGGCCTAGCACTTTCTACATACTGGCTGGTTAATAAATATGTGATAAGCGTGTGTTGAATTGGGAGCACTTGAGGAATTTTTACTGGAGATCAAGCCATGTCAACACTGTCACTTTGCAGTCTATTTGTTTTTCCTTCTCCCTCCTCCCCTCCCCACTTCCTTATTTAGTTGTTTTTGTTTGTTTGTTTGTTTGTTTGTTTGCATTTATTTATCTTGTGTGTTCTCGTGCTAACAGGCGAGGGGGTCAGAGGTCAGCTTGGCTGTCCTCTCCTACTGTGTATGAACTGAGGATCAGACTCAGACTCTCAGGCCTGGCAGGGGACACCTTTACCTGCTGAGCCATCCTGCCAGCTCTTTTATTTTACTTCACACGGGGTCTTTCTACCTAATCCAAGCTGGCCTGGAACTCATGTCACCTGGGCTAGCCTCCAACTCGCCACCCTTCCGCCCCAGCCTTCCAAGTGCTGAGATGACAGGTTCTCACCAACGTGCCTGATGTCAACTTCATCTAGATGGAAAGCCACTGAAGATCTAAGGAACAGGGAAGAGGAAGTTTAAACTTTCCTCATGTAAAGAATTACATCTGGGATGTGAATCCTCATTAAATAAACAGTACAGTTTGTGATCATGCAGGTGGGAAGACTTGCCGGGATCCCCGGGGCGTTAGGAAGCTGCAGGAGCGTGGCCGTATTATCAGTTTCTGGGATGCTTGAGGGCCAGCTGCCGCAGCAGACAGCAGTGGTCTCAGCTCACTTGTGGCTCACCTTCAACCCTGGCTTCTGAGGGACTGGAAACTCTGTGGTGACACAGTCTCTGTAAGTTTGACTACAGCTTCCCTTGGAGGCAGCTTGACATGTTGGCTTATAAAAGCACTATAAATTCCAAGATCTAATCGGCACAGTGTTGCTTTTCCATGGGGAAAGCCAGGTTTCAAGAAATTCCCTGTTACATTCTCTTGGCTAAACCTCACTTTGTATGAGCTCTTTCTGTCTCTCCGTCTGTTTCTGTCTCCATGTCTGTCTTGGTCTCAGTCTCTATCTCTTCCTGGATCCCTCGATCCCTCCCTCCCTCCCTCTCTCTCTCCTGAATGGCATCTCTTTAAACAATATCAGGAAACTGAGAAGAAAACACAATTGAGAGAGTATTTGAGGAAATACATAGAAACTGTTAGATTCTCATCTTTGCAGTTTAGCTTTTTGTATACCTAGGAAAGTTTTACAAGAATTATTATAATAGACAGATAGATGCCTATCCATTATTTGAAACACACTGAGGTATGAATATCTCAATCCCAAACTTCAAACCTTATATGATCATCAGAGCCATTCTTTAAAAAGAATATTGCCTAAATATCTTTGATTTATTGGTAATAAAAATAAAAGATTAAAACTGAATATTGAAGGTGGAAATCAGGGACTCATGATAGACGTAGGGAATGGCAAGGCAGCCTAGAACTCTACAAGCATCTCACATGGCTGTTCACCTTACTGAGGAATTAATTACCATTAGTGACTTTCCAGTGGGTAATTTTAATATAGCAGTACAAAATTAAGTCATTAAATAGTAGATTAAATATGTAATGGTTGGAAAGAAAAGTAAGCCCACTATAGGAAAAAATGTAATTTAATAAGCTTGAAAGAAAAATGACAAGATGCTAACCGTAGCTAGATAGCAGCAGGATCAGGGGTGTGGTCATCACAGTTGAGTACAAGTATCTTTTGTCATGATTATATACTAGGAAGTAGTGCAGAACAACCAAAGGCAAGTGAAACCTAATGAGAATTCCATCCTTGGAACCGAGGTGTGGCCCATGTTCATGTGCGGTTCAGAGTTAGTCTGTCATGTGACACACCCAGAATTTTAGCAGAAAGCTGAGAGTTGTTAGCTCACAGCATCAGAGAGGCATTCGCAATTTCAGGGCAGCTGGCCACTGAGGGGGCAGGGTCCAGACAAGGAGAAGGGTGAGTCCCCAGATGAAGACCACACACAGCATCCTGCACACGGCCCAGAAACGCATAGAGATGCCATTGAATTTAGTGGAAAGCAACGGCTAGACCACTGAACACATTAAACAGACGTTTCAGCTGCTGCTAAATTAAATGAACTAAAACTAATACAATAGTTGACTGTGCAAGGATTTGGGAGGGATTACATCTTTAATGTACTTCTGGCCAAAAAAAAAAAAAAGAAAAAAAAAAGAAAAAAAAAAGAAATGTAAAATGGCAAACTGCTTTGGAAAAGCATGGCAGCTTCAGTGTTAGACATTCATCAGTTATATGGTTCAGCCATTTCACTCTGAGGAGTCTGCCAAACCGTGGGGAGAAGGCGTCAAGAAGATCCCCCAGGGTCTGGCAAGCCAGGCTAGACCAATGGAGATGCCCAGATCCCAGTCAGAGACTTCGTCTCAAAAACAAGGTGAACTCCTGAGAACCAACACCTCTGTGTGCACATGCATCCACACTAGCACACACACACACCCCTCCCCACCAAGAACCTGCCACACTAAAATGAAACATATTCACATGGATACTTACATGTGGATGCCCAGAGCATCTTTGTTTGAAAAATGGAAAGCATCCCAAAAGCTGACTTTAGGAATGAATGACACTATTGTAGATAACCATAATGCAGAATACCAACTCTAAGAAGAGTGAGCACACAATAAATATGTTCATTGCTCAAATCTTAGAATTATCACTCTGAGTTAAAGGTGTGGGCAATATGCAGCAGACACTATATTATTGCATTTGTAGTATATGATATAAATTGCAAATTACAGTAATTGTAAATTTGTGGTTATCTGATGAGGGACGGCAGTGAGGTAGGAAGAGCGAGTTATAGGCAGATGATAGAGATAATTGCTACCCAGGGGTGAGCATGACCTCATCCATGAACCTGTAATGGTAAAACTCATCAATTTGTGCACTCATTATATTATGTCCATTGCTCTTTGATTAAATATCAGTAACAGTATTTTAAATATTTTTCTGATGAAGTACACACTTGCTGCCTCATTTATTCTTTTCTTACAAGAAGATGTAATTGTCCTGGAGACAAAACCTAGCAGTGGGCTCCATGTGCTGCTGAAGAACGGTGAGACCATTTTCTGTTTCTGTTCATCTGTTGATGACAATTCTGCCTCAGTATGCACGGGAACATCTCTAGAACCTCTTCTCACAATACTCTGAGATCTAAGTTTGGTCAAACCCTTTATGTAGACAGTCAAAGTGTTTGCTTATAATCTATATGCATCTTATACTTTAGGTCACCTCCAGATGACTCCCAGTGCCCAGCTGATGGTAAAGACTGTATGAACAGTTGCTGTTTTGTCTAACCAATACTGTCAAAACCCCAAACAACAACTCTATCCATTCAGTAACGATACAACCTTTGTCTCAGAATGTTTTTGATCTGGGCTTGTTGGATCCAGAGATGTGGAACCCCTGGCAACGGAGAGTCGACTGTAGTAATGGACACAGTCACACAGACATATTAATGGCTGTAAATTGGAAGCATGAAATGGGGCCCCAGAAAAATGGCTCCAGGAGAATCTTTAATCACCCTAATGGATTATCTTACTGTTAACCCCATGTACCCACCACCAATACTGAAATGAAACTCTCTTTGTGAACAACAGAGTAAGAACTTCAGGTACCTTGAAGATGTACCTGATGCATTTAATAAATGTTCTTCTAACAACAGAATTAAAAAAAAACTTTAAAAATCTTTTGTACATGTGTGTGATGTATTTTGAGCATATCCAACTCTTTCCAGATCCCCCAGTCACTCTACAAATTTCATGTCTCCGTCCTTCCTTCTTTTCTTCCTTCCTTCCTTCCTTCCTTCCTTCCTTCCTTCCTTCCTTCCTTCCTTCCTTCCTTCCTTCCTTCCTTCCTTCCTTTCTTTCTTTCTCTTTCTTTCTTCCTCTCTCTCTCTTTCATTCTCTCTCTCTCTCTCTCTCTCTCTCTCTCTCTCTCTCTCTCTCTTTCTGTTTTTCTCTTTCTTATCATAACTTACTGAGTCCTCTTAGTTTGCACATAAATATGGGGCCATCCAATGAAGTGCGGTCAACTTGCCAGAGGCCACATTCCTAGAGAAAATTGACTCCCCTTCCCAGAGTAGCCATCAACTGCCACAGCTGCTCACCTCGGGGTGAGGTCTCAGGGGCCCCTCCCTGACCCATGCTGGCATGTGGACTGGCTTAAGTTTGTTCAGGTCTCGGACAAACAACTCCTGACTGCTACTACAGAGTCCCGAGTGCAACATGGCCCTGTAATGTCCAGAAGATATTGTTTTAGAGAAGTCCTTTCTTACTTCTGGCTGTTCTCCCGAACTTCCCCCAACCATGTTTACCCCTAAAGTTCACTGAGCCTGGCCTGAGGTGGCGGTGGTGTAACAGCATAATTTTAAAACCGCCTTTCAACAAATGAATCCTTTTCAATTATTTTGAGTGCTCTAAGGATATGAGCAATGTATTCATGTTGTAAGCAATATGCTTTTGTATAAAATAAGCCGGTCTCCATTGTGATCTAATAAATATAATAAAAGTATGCTTTGGCCTTAGCTAACTTTAAAGTACTAATTTACATAATATGAATTATGAGAGCTATGCATTGTAGTTTTTATTTTCCTGGATGAAAGACTGTAAAGAAAACAGACATCCACTTTCCACAAGGAGGCAATATTGAAATCCATCTTAAAAATCAAGATTCCCTAAAGGGGCTGATCATTAATAACCCTGTTTGGATATATCCTTCCACAAATAAAACCCAAATAGTACATCAACTTAATGCTACAAAACTCTACCGCCTTTACAATTATGTGCATCAATTTGGTTCTCTATTGTCAATCGAGATCATTCTTATATTTTACATGACACCTTCTTTTGCTTCATTTGCTTAAAGCATTTGTACATGTTTACATAACTTAACCTTAACAAATTCCCCACAAAAGGTGAAGTAAGAAGTACCAAGTTTAATTTTACAACCAGGAAAAATAAAGCTTAAAAAAATGCCTGGTGAAACCCACCATGAAGTTAGTGGCAATTCTTCTGGCTTGTTAACTTCCCCACCATCAACTCGCAATTTTCCAAGCATTTTATAGTTTACGTTAAAGAAAAGTGTGGACACATATTGTTAGTATGTAAGTAACAATGGCTTAGATATGGCTATTCCAGCCAGTATACATACACTATTACTAAAGAAGTTGACACTAGTCATAAAATGTCTTAGGGTTTCTATTACTGTGAAGAGACACTGTGACCATGGCAACTCTTACAAAGGAAAACATTTAATTAGGGTGGTTTACAGTTCAGAGGTTCAGTCCATTGTCATCATGGGGGGACATGGTGGTGTGCAGGCAGAAGAGGTAGCTGAGAATTCTACATCTTGCACAGGCGACAGGAAGTGATCTGAGACACTAGGTGTGGCTTGAGCATAGATGAGACCTCAAAGCCCGCCTCCACAGTGACACACTTCCTCCAATAAGACCACATCTACTCCACCAAAGCCACACCTTCTAATAGTGACACTCCCTATGAACTTATGGGGGCCAGTTGCATTCAAACCACCACATAAAGCTACTCCTTCCTCTTCAACATCTCCCTCCACAGCAGTTCACCTAAAGGCTGAGCTTCATTCAGGGGTTGGGGATTTTTGTCAGCTCGACACTGACTAGTTATCCAGAAAAAAAGTGATTTTTGTTGAGAACATGATTCTGTCGGATTGCTTGTAGGAGCATCTGTAGGATGTTTTCATGATTAATGATTGATGTGGGAGATCAGAGCCCACTGTGGTTGGTGCCTCCCCTGCAAGGTAGTCCTGGGATATATAAGAAGGTAAACTGAGCTAGCCAATGAACAGTACTTGTCCATTAATTCTGCTTCCTGCTTCCAGGTCCCAGATATCAGTTTCTGCCTACATTTCCCTCAATGAGAGATGATTACTTGTATTAAATTGCCTACCAGCACTTTTTGTAGGGCATTTTTTAAATTAATGATTGACTTGGGAGAAGCCAGCCCACTGTTAGTGGTACCACCCCTGGAAGGGTGGTCCTGGTTGGTATGCAAAAGCAGATGGAGCAAGCCAGTGAGCAGCATTCTTCCTGGACTCTGCTTTAGCTCCTGCCTCTGGGTTCCTGCCTTGATTTCCCTCAGTGAGGAACTATTGCCTGGAAGTGTAAGCTGAAATAGACCCTTCCCTCCACAAGCAGATTCTGGTCAGGGTCTTTACCAGCAATGGAAACCTAGCTGAGATGGCAGATGAGGTACCACATGGCTCTCTCCTGAGCCCTGGGCTGTGGGAACTCCTCTAAGATTTGAAATCATGGTGTTGCCAGCAGGACTGGGTACCTTGAGGCTGCCATGCACAGGTGAGGTATTAGGGCTAAACTCAGATGTCAAGGTATCTCCTGAGACAGAGGTGGTACCTAATATTCCCTTTAAGCTAGCTAAGCTTGGGGTTTGTTGTGTAGGTGTCTTATCCGTGTGTGTGTGTGTGTGTGTATACATATATACATGCACACAGATATACACACATACATACATACACACACACACACACACACACACACACACACACACACACACACACACACTTTTAAAAAAAGTTTGTCTCTTTTCCCACAGTTGTTTTCTGTCATGAGGACTTTTTCCCAGCTCATTAAATTGACTGTGTGTGTATGTGTGTGCCCTTCCATATGCTGCTTATGCACGTGTGTGTGTGTGTGTGTGTGTGTGTGTGTGTGTGTTTGTGCATATGCACATGCTGTTGTGTACGAACCTCAGAATTTGTCCTCAGGCTGGCTGGCTTCCTAGAAGTGGGAGTGTTTTCCTTGGGTGCAAAATCTAAAATCACTCACACAGACAAGTCCAGCAGGCTCTGCCAAAGCGTCTAACTGTGGCGCTGAGCAGGAACTGACCTTCCAAAAAATTCACCCTTTCCCATCTTTGTCAGTAACTTATACAAGCTGAGAGGCAGGGGGAGAAAATGAGAGAGAGGAGAGAGAGAGAGAGAGAGAGAGAGAGAGAGAGAGAGAGAGAGAGAGAGAGAGAGACAGAGACAGAGACAGAGAGAGACAGAGAGGGGAGAGAGGAGAGAGAGAGACAGAGAGAGAGAGGGAGAGGAGAGACAGAGAGACAGAAAATGAGAGAGGAGAGAGAGACAGAGACACAGATGGAGATAGGGGAGAGAGAGAGAAGAGAGAAAGAAAATGAGAGAGAGGAGAGAGAGACAGAGACACAGATGGAGATAGGGGAGAGAGAGAGAGGAGAGAAAGAAAATGAGAGAGAGGAGAGAGAGACAGAGAGAGAGAGAGGGAGAGGAGAGACAGAGAGACAGAAAATGAGAGAGGAGAGAGAGACAGAGACACAGATGGAGATAGGGGAGAGAGAGAGAAGAGAGAAAGAAAATGAGAGAGAGGAGAGAGAGACAGAGAGAAATAGCACCAGAGAAAAGCCAATTGAGCTGAAATCTTTTCATGCCCTGTAAACCTGCATTTCTTGGTGAAGCCTGAGGTAGCTGGCTAACTCAGCCGTATAATTCACATTTAGTTCTTTACAACTCAAGTAAGTGTGAAAAACCAACGATAATTTTTTTTTATGAGGATGAGGATGTTTCACAAAGGATGTGAGACAGAGGTACCTTTCTTGATTGGATGACACCTTTAGTCGTTATTATTGTCATGAATTCCTTCCTCAGAGGTCCTTACTAAAGAGCAAAGAGCATGCTGGGAGAATCCTGCATGGCCCCGGGGCCTGCACTGGGTCTCCAGATGTCTTTTCAAGAAGTCTGTTGAGCGTAGAGAGGATAGGTGTGCCTTAATTTTACAATAATCTCTACAGTTGTGCCTATGCTTCCTGTCAAGTGACTTTTCCATGCCTTGCCTGTGTACAATCTTGTTTCGACTTAAAATTGTAACGAAGATTGATTGCTTAATTTTAAGATCGAAACAGTTTGGCTCCTGAACGCTCACGATTGCATTCTTTTCTGCTTCTTATTCACTCCACTGAATGCTGACTATTCTTAATATACATCAACCTCTTTTGTTTTCAGATTCTCCACGATTTACTGCTATTAGGAGCCCTATCTTAATAACCTGGCATTCCTGCCTGTCACGAAACGTAAACTGCAGGCATATAAATATGGTAGACATGCCCTTAAAGTCAGGCCTGTAGTTTCAATCTACCATGAAATTTATTGTATGGGGGAAAAAAATTCCTCTTTTTCCTGTTTGCTTTAAAATAAGAAACTGTAGTCTCCTGAGTTCTAGAGTTTCTATAAGACAGCAGAAGGTGCTCTCAGCCAGTGTTTAGGCTCCATATGTTTCATTAAAGTGACCAGATGTCCTGAATTCATCAGAGGAAAGGAAATTGTGCTCTCTCTCTCTCTCTCTCTCTCTCTCTCTCTCTCTCTCTCTCTCTCTCTCTCTCTCTCTCTCTCTCTCTGCCCTTGCCAGCATTCCTCATCATCCTTTTTATACCTTGCTATAAGCATGTCATCATTGATAACCTGTTCTTTTTGTATTCAAGATGTCAGTGTTTTGAGGAACGACAGTGAGTGTCTGACTCTCCTTTGTGACTCTGTGGTTTATTGTTATAAAAAACGTATCTCACGATCTCCACACTGCTTATGAAGTCCTATAAACTGCAGCAGGAAGCAGATGTGAGTCTATTTATCGTTCTTTGAAGACTCGGCTTCAATGCACATTTGAAATTTTCTCTCTCAAGTGCTGAATTTAAAAATACTGTCAGGAAAAATATGTGAAATGTTCAAGACTTGGAAACAGAAGAGAAGCCTTCCTGGGCATCCTTCACACAGAGTGCTGTCTCTCTGACTTCCCGGAGCATTAGAATCTTCAAGGATTCTTTGAGGGGTGTAGTGTTAAGTCAGGGTCTCACACCTTTCAACTCAGCACTCCTTTTAATTCTTTTTTTCAGGGTCCAGAGATGTCTACTTATCTAGAAGTTATATACAGATATTTGCCATATGAGAAACGAAAACTCAAAACTTAGAATATAATTACAAACTCATTTTAAATTACAATATTAAATCTAGTCCCTTTAAACATTGATACTGGTTTATCTTTATGAAAAAGACTTAAGATTTATTTCAGTTTTAAACTTATGTGTATAGTTGTGTCTGTGGATGGGTATGGACACCTGAGCACAGGGGCCTGTGGAGACCAAAGGTATCAAATCTCCTGGAGCTGGAGTTCCAGGTGGTGGCTGTAAACCACCGTGCTGGGACTGGAGCTCCACTGCTCGGCTAGAGCAGGATGTTCTTAGCTGCTGAGCCATCTCTGCGGCTCCTGGAAAGTTTTTGTAGTTTCAAATGTAAATTTTCAAAATAAAATATTTAAACAGAGTGACACTGTTTCACAATTCTGTAAATGTCTAAAAGGCCAGCCTGGTGGGCAATGGCTGGTGGGCAACGGCTGAGGTCCTTACGTCTGCTTTCGCTTTGCACCTGCTTCAGGCTCTTGTTTTGGTTGAAATGTTCATAAAAGATATTTAGCCCACTTATATCTGTCGCTAGAGGAGGAAGGATATCCAAACAATCTTTTCCTATAGACTTGGATGATCTTCTTTGCTGTTATTCTAAAAACTGGCAAAGAGGGGGTTCTTCAGTAGTGTGTACAATGATCTCAGGCAGATTTGTTTAAACCTCTCAGCCTCCCTCGCCTTACACAATGAATCATTTATTCACACTGCATTATATATCTTGGTGTGCGGGTCATTTGGAAATCATTGGCATATGGATAAATACAGATCATCTAAACGTTGATTTAGATGACTCAGTACTAAAACATCAGGAATATTTTTTTTTCATATTATTATCAAACTCAGGCACTTTTGCAAACCAAATGCTCCAAAAGCAAAAGCTATCTGTTATCATGTTGAAGGCCGATTTACAATGTGCCTGCCGTTACATACCCAGGGATCTCCCTTAAGTATATTCATTCCTCTTAAAGCAGTAACTGGAAATGATGAGAAAAGTGCGTCAAACAGAAGCATACAGGGATTCCTCACAATGTTGCTCAAGCCAGAGACAGATTTGGAATAACCCGAGATTTTTCATATTTGGCACAATGGTTGAAGAAAATACGGGAATATAAAAAACAGAGAATACACTCATTAAAATATCATGTAAAAACTAGGTGTGGTGGCACACACCTGCAATCCCACACCCTAGAGGTGGGGTCGGTCAAGAGGGTAAGTATTCAAGGTTGTGCTGGGATTCCTAGTGAGTCCCAAGGCAGTCTAGGCTACAGGAGACCCACATCTCAAAATACCAACCACCAATCCACAAGCAAAAGCTCTCTGGGAGTGGACATGGAGACATGAGAAAACCTGATAGAATCTTACATTTACCCTGGTCTCACTTAAGGAATTTTTGTAGGGATGATGAGAGACAGTGTTGGAAGGAGGTTTATCACAATGGTTTCATGCACATGCTGGGGTGAGAGATTTAGGACATGTGTTTTTCTTTGTAATTGTTGAACTTTTGTTAACAGAAGCATATATAAAGTTTCATAGGCAGGGAACATAATGAGCTATTTTCTTTTTTGGAAATGAAAGCCAGTTTTGCTTCCAAAAGTAGAAGATATAAATGTGTTTTATTTTGACAGCCAATGTTGAGAAGAGTCCAAGGCCGTGTGCACACAGTTGATGTGCTCATGGCAGTGTTAGAGTAACCCTCCCGAAGAGGAATTTGACTTTACGTATTAATATCTGTGTCTTTATGAGTAGAACCAGTTCACTTCACCAATTGATCCAGTAGATATTCTCAACTTTGCAGTCAAGGACGTTTATAAAACACACATGCCAGGTAAAAAAGAAATGGTGTAAAAATTTGGTTCATGTTTCCCGGCTACCACGATGAGTATCCTATGCTGTTCTACCGTATTGACCCCTCTTAGTCATTTGGAAAAGAAACGTCAGAAAGAAGAGGTGAGGTCCAAGCCATGCCCCGCTACTGTGCATGGGTTCTGTGGGGTCCGCCTCCCTGCTCCTTCCTTCCCCTGCTGCTCCCTCTGACCTCAAATCTTCATGCTCGCTTGGTCTCTGGCATGGGCACAGCCAGCGCTTGGTATCTGCAGCTTGGCTCAAAACAACAGGTCCACATCCCTAAATCTTTCTTCTCTGTTACTCCCAAGACTGAGGGAAGTGCAATTTAACAAACCCTGAACACAGAAGAGCATTGTCCCGCATCCACTGCTCTACTTTGATGAAGAAGTATGCACAAGCCAGAGATGCTCAGAGATTCCAGGGCATACAGTTTTCCATTCCAGGGAAAGAAGTGACTACGTACATAATTGTTATACAGCTTTTTAAAGGGAATGGTTTAAGCACGCATTTTCTGTTCAAGCATTTCTTGTGAAACCATTAAAATTACTTGAAAATTATTTTCTGAGTACACTTCAGGCACATTTTGAAAAGCTTTTCTATTCAGTTTGTGTGTTTACATTTGAAAGCAACTCTTCAAACTCTTAAGTATATATATGGGTTCTCAGGTCTCACTGCTAGGAACCCCCCCCCCCACCAAGGGTGATACGATTTCCCATCGACAGGCTCTCAGATATTTTACCCATCATCAGGACATTGGAAGAATCCCAAGGTTTTCAAATCTTTTTGTGCATTTAGATTTCTTTTTCTCTAAAATTTTTTATTGCAATTATCATCATCCTCACCCTTGTTATTTATTTGGCAATGTTATTTACCGGGGTGAGAAACACACGAGGTACAACAGAACCCACTATAAGAGTTTTTATTAGGGAAGGGAAGGGGTGGAGGTGGGTAGGCCTACCGAAAAGAAAGGTGTGGGGGGTGGGGGGGGGAGATGGCAAGAGAGAGGTGTGTGCTACCTCTGGTCAGAGAAAGAGAGTGGGATGGGTAAAGCTTGCTTTTATAGGTCACCTTGCCACATGCGCATATGGGCTTACGTGATCATGTTGCATGCAAATTACGTAGGACGTAAGGCCCTGGAGTGACGAAGCATTTTGCCTGACTGCTGACAGCACATGCACGGTCATGTGACTCCAGAAGTGGCTAGGAATAATAACTATCACCACCACCACCATCACCACCACTACAATCATCATCATCATCACCACCACCATCATCATCATCACCATCATCACCATCATCAACAACACTGTTGTTGTTAGTATGTTTGTATGTGTGGGTGAGGGGGTAAGAGGGGTGCCCTGGAACATGTGGAAGGAACTCAGATGTCAACTTTGGGGAACCTGTTCTCTCCTCCACTGTGGCATAACAGGTTTGAAGTAGGGTCATCACATTGACCGGGCTGGGACTTTTTATCTGTGGAGCATCTCACTCACCAGACCCTGTTTTTCTTTTAAGTAGAGTTCTGTAAAAACCCCGTTTGTTTGAGATAGAAACCAAATTAATATTTCAAATACACAAATCTGTGTTTTTCTAATAACCAAAATGTCTAGATAGAATTGCAAAGAGAACTGGAGAAAGAGGGTTCAACCAATTAAACACTCGCTGTTCAAAGAGAAGAGCCGAGTTTGGATCCCTGGCATTCCCGTGAAAAGCTGGGAATGGAGGTGTATGCCTGTAACTCTCCTACTGGAAAGACAGGACAATTCTGGGGGCATGCTGTGCAGCAGGCCTAGCTGAAATAGCAGCACTCGATTCAATGAGAGAGTCTTGTTAAAAATACAAGGTGCAGAGTGATAGGAGGAAGCACCTGATGTCAGCTTCTGGCCTCCATGTATGCACACATGGACACTTACCTCTGCATATATACATACATGTAACACACACACACACACACACACACACACACACACACACACACACAGGTGATGAACTAGTATCAGCATTGAAATTAGAATATCATTTGCGACCAGACCCTGTTCTCAAGGTTATTAACAATGTGTTTACACGAGTAGCTGTTCTTTTATTTGCCTGTATTCATACAAGAGGGAGAGAAAACAGAAGTCTTAACAGTATTTAAATAAAATGCCAAGTGGGGAACAACTCTTCTTTGCCTTAAGAAGTGGTACGTACTGTCTAAAAATCCTCCTATACTTCTGTTATAAAAGGACATCATCATCATCATCTTTGGAAAATTCTAAAATTGTTCCCAAGAGTTCTCATTCCTTCCCTGTACCCAACAAATAAATCCAACAGCAAACACAGAGATCAACAGTAGCAAGAGCGGAGGGGCAGAGAAAGCCACTCTCCCCGAAGGACCTCACACATTCTTCTTTAAAGTCTTGGCTTCCATGTTAAAGGTTTTGCTTTAAAGTCTCATACCTGTGTGTTGAAAATTTGGGGAGTTGACTCATGGGGAGTCGCTTTGCTCTAGTCTCATTTAGGTTAGGGTTCAAGTAAACTCTAAATTTCCTAATAAGAGCTGATAGTTTTTGTTGTAGAGTATTATTTTCAGGTGTGTTACTTCTGTTTATGCTGCATTTGTTTAACTCTGTGAGGCCGTGTTACTGTGCCTGTCTAAAACACCTAATGGTCTAATGAAGAACTGAATGGCCAATAGTAAGGCAGGAGAAAAGATAGGTGGGGCTGGCAGGCAGAGAGGATATATAGAAGGAGAAATCTGGGAGGAGAAAAAAAAGAAGTCAAGGATGGAGGAAAGAAAGAAGGAACGAGAGAGAAAGGAGGAGGTCATCAGGGGCCAGCCACACAGCCACCCAGCCACCCAGCCACACAGCCACACAGCCCCAGAGTAGAAATGAAAGTAAAATTACAGAAGTAAAAAAAGGAAAAAGTCCAGAGGCAAAAGGTAGATGGGTTAATTTAAAATTAAGGAAAGCTGGCTAGAAACAAGCCAAGCTAAGGCTGAACATTTATAATTAAGAATAAGCATCCTTGATTTATTTGGGAGCTGGGTAGCAGGCCCCCCAAAAGAGCCAGAAATAAACAACAAGCCTTCCTTGCATTGGCCACTCTCAGAGTAAATTATTATTGCTCTCAAGACAGCAGAGGCCAGGGTGGCATGGTTTAAGCTCCGATCAAGCTCAAGGCCATTTTTAACTTATGAAAGAATTGCTTTTGCGGCAAATGAGTCTGATTATAATGTGTTCTTAGGCTAGCATTTATACGTTGAAAAACCTCTTCATGTTCATTCCACTCGAGGGAAAAAGGCCAGTCATTATGAGTAAATAAAAATATTATATATTATCATAAATATTATTGTACTATACATGTATTTATATGTCATAAAATATTCTAAATAATTTTTTTCAAAATGCAATTTTCACAAATATTCTAATTAATGCTCTTTGTATGGTATTTTCCCTTCTCAATGCACTTACTATTGCATTTAAAAAGTGAGCTCCAGGAAAGGCGCAAAGCTATGCAGAGAAACCCTGTCTCGAAAAACTAAAAAATAATAAACAGATAGATAGATAGATGATTATTTTATATGTATAGAGGTTTGTCTGATTGTATGTCTGTGTATCATGTACATATGCATATGCCTAATGCTCAAGGAGACCAGAAGAGGGCATTAGATCCCCGGGAACTGAACTGGAGTTATAGACTACTGTGAGCATCATCATGTGGCTGGTGGTAACTGAAACCCGTTCTCTCTGGAAGAACAGTAAGTGAAACAGTAAGAAAAGTAAGTGTAACTGCGAAGCCAACTCGTCAGTCCCTGCGTCTGTGTCTTAACTACATATGGCCTTGGGTTTTCAACCATATCTACTTCACTGTTACACTAAAGAAATGTTCACATAAACTAAATAGAGGGTGATGAGTGAAAATGGTGTGTGTGGGCTCACAGTCATCAGACACTTCTGTAGCAGGAATCTTAACAGTTCTTATTAATAAAATCAAACCTGAGGCCAAGTATTGGGGTGAACACTGGAAGATCAGAGAGACAGAACAAGCCACAGCTAACCTCACCTGGCCAACTTCTCAGCTGATCTTGTTTCCTCCGAATGGAAGCCTCTGTGTCCTCATCCAAATGGCTCTCAGCTGAACTGTGCTGCTCAAAGAACCTAAACCTAAAAGCTTAACCAGCCAAATGCAAAAATGATACAGGACTTGGCAATTAACCCAAAAATTTTCTTTTCAGGATTCCCTAAAGATGTCTTCGCCCCTAGAAAGCAGGAAACAATTTTAAGAATACGATGCCCACATTCCCAAAGAGGTGGTGTGGGGCAGGTGGTTTTTTTGGTCTTTTAATGGGTTTTGGGACTGGGATAATTTTTATTGTTTAGGAGGGTTGGTTACAAGTTGTTGTTAAGGATTAGAAAAAGGGCTAATCAAGGGAGATTAGATTTAAGGTTATTGTTTAAAAAAAAAGAAAAAGAAAAAGACAATTACTAGTTTTAAATACTTTACATTGGATTTTTTATATTGTATACAAATTATATACATTGAAATTGATATTGTTAGAAAATGCTATATGTATATTTCTAATTTTGTTCAAGATAGTGTACTTATACCATTCATTTAACAATGTAATGCAAATTGCTGATTCTTGAATTTTATTATTACCAACTATTAGGATATAAAGAAATGAAAGTTAGTAGTTAGACATTACAATAGAACTTGTCATATTAGGTATGTTTTCAAGATTGAGCAGATATATTTTAGATAGACAGGTCATCTTCAAACCCTTCAGAGATCTACAGAATATGGCATTAAAATGTTTTAATAACTTAGAAAATTTTTCTTTTTTGTTATGACTATGAGACATGTCGGCTCCTGGCAGTACCAATCTACTTCAGAGAGAATATGGGAATTGAAGAAACTGCATATGGAGTTAATTTTCATTGTGGCAAAAGTTAGCCACTGGACAACAAAGTATCCTCGAATCAACTGCTGACAAACAGGGCAGACAGGACATGAAACAAAGGACTACCAATTCTTGCCAAAACAAGTGTGGTTATGGCTTTAACAACAGGCATCCTCTGAAGCCAGGATTAAAGGTGTGTGCTACCACTGCCTATCCTCTATGTTTAATATTGTGGCTGTTCTGTCTCTGACCTCAGATAAGTTTATTAGGGTGCACAACATTTTGGGGAACACAATACCACCACACACTTCACATTGTAACCTTTTCATTTATTAATTATTCACTCTTCTCTCTCTCTCTCTCTCTCTCTCTCTCTCTCTCTCTCTCTCTCTCTCTCTCTCTCTCTCTCTCTCTGTAGTATACAAGCCTACATGAGCCACAGCACACATGTGAAGGTCAGGGGACAACTTGTGGGAGTCAATTCTCTCTTTCCACAAGGTGGGCCACAGGGACTGAATTTAGGTCACCAGGCTTAGTGGCATAATCCTCTCCTCTGTTTACTGAGCTATGCCACTCACCTATCATTTCATATTTACAAAGTTATCTATGTGTAATGTCTCATTGCTTAGTAAAACAGCTCAATTGTATACATTTTCTATAGTGTTCAGATGATAGACGCTAGCTCAGAGAGATTAATAATTACTAGTTAAATGGTGGATATGAAAAAAAGTCACCAAGTTCTCTTGACCTCTTATTGAGTTTTCTTTTTAGGACGACACTGAGGGAGGGATCATTAACTCAGATACTGGAGGCCATCACACTGACATGAATCCTTGATCATAATTGACCTAAATTATTCTGATCTACAGCTGTTCCAATTAAAATTCAACAAATAATTGCTCAGCCTCGATTTCTGCTGACTGTGGAGACCTGGCCTTGGAGGGTCTGGAGAGGGAATCTATTACTCAGAGAATAAAGAGAAGTTCTTACTGGGTTGAATTAAAGTGATTCATTTCCCCCTTTTTCTTCCTTAAAGATCTTTTCATTGATTGTGATTTTAAACAATTCCCTTGGGAAATTCCTTGTAAATGAATAGGTTGATTTTGTGATAAAACTGAGTGCTGCTGCCAGCTTTTTTAGCTCTCGTGTGTGTTGGAACTGTCTCTTCCGTCATGGACAAGTTGACTTTCTCTGCACTTTCCATGGCCACTCACAGCTTCTCTTAGTCTTTCTACTGTTGAATCACTTTTCTTCTCATTTGAGACAGGTTCACTGCAGAGAGACAGTTCAACCTCTAGTGGGGGGTTTTAAAGTGCAAATGTACATGTGTTCAACACTCATGTTTTACTCAGTAGTGCCTTTTCTTTTATTAGCTTATGTCTGTTTTATCTGTATGCATGCCTGCTCAAGACATGCGGGCCTGCTTCTGGAGAAGACTGCAAGAGGGTATCTGATTCAATGTGGCTGGACTTATAGAGGTTGTGAGCCATCCTACGGGAGCTGGGAATTGAACTCAGGACCTCTGGAAGAGCAGCCAGTGCTCTTAACCACTGAGCCACCTTTCCAGCCCCATCTCAACTTTTCTTTTTTAAAATCCAGACAGGTAATATTTGAAGGGATGTGTATGATGCCTTTCATCTACATACTAACAACAATGAAGGGATGGATTTTCAGCTTGATTTTTTTTTGTTTTAGTTTAGCTAATTAAAATATTAAAATTTTGTCTAGCCCTGGAGCTGGATTGTTTTTCTGAAGTCTAACGCATGGTTACTGAAATTGTGAGACGCCCCATATTTCACTGGCAATGATCCACGAGGATTTGAACCTTAAATCAAACATTGCTATATGCTTGTTTGTTATTGTTTGTGCACTAAGCAGAGTTTCCCACAGAAATCTGCTCTGCTCAGATGTAAGAACTGGGTTTCTGCTAATAGTGTCCATGAAAGTACAAGCTTCTGTGTGTCTCGTGTGACCACAGACAGGCGATGAGAGCCATCTGAGATATCTGATACTTGTGTAAAAATCCAAACTCACTATTAAAAACAGTTATATAATTAAAGGATTATTTGTTGAGCATGATTGATTCAGTGTTTGTCTCAGAGTCGAGCACTGTACATGAGAAAACAAGACAGGCACTTTTCATTTTGAAGATCTAAAGACCTGTGAGCAATTGATTTTCAGTCCAGTAGAGGGGTTTACTCTATGGAAACAATGAAGTAGCAGTGAATCCTATCACCCTCGGGCCACAGGTTGCTGTAGAAGTTGGGAAGGCTCAAGAGAGACGAGGAGAGCTCAGGCTGAACAGGTGAATTCATGTAGGATTCTTCACCTTCTCATTGTGTTGCCAGTGAAGAAAATTTACCTTTCCCAGTTCAGTGTTCATAGCTTTTAATTTTTTATAATGATCTCTTAATTCCCATGGTAAGTGTGTGAGACACATACGCTCCTCTTGCCATAGGACAAGGCTGACCCTCAGGTACTAAGTGGCGTGCTTATGGTCACATAGCTCATCATTAATGAGATGATCCCTGTGTCCTTTGACAGGCGTGATGTCTCTGTTTGATTCAGTTTGGCTCTGCAGTCATATTCCCTTGCTACGGGTCAGCTCCCAGCTGATTATCCAGTTTAATATTGGGTGAGTCAGGTGCTGAGAACTCCTCTGGGCTTTTGATTGCAAGAATCAGAAACGAATGAAACGTACGCAGGTAACAGTGTTTACGATGTTCATTAAATACAGGTGCTGTGTGCCGTAGGTACCTCAGTAGTTCTGTTATTTGCACTGCTGTGCTAAAATACCCGAGCGAGTCACCTTAAGAGACTCATGATGGTTCTAACTCATGGTTTCACTGGGCGCTGTCCGTCATGGTGGGGTGACATGGCCGTACTCACAGTGAGTCACAGATGTGGAAATGGGCGCATGCAGCTCCCTGCTTCTGTCTCCGTGGATCCGCAAGCAGGGTGTTGGGGTTGAAAGTCGAAGTAGCTATCAGCTTTAGTAGTCTAGGTAAACCCCACCCCCTAACAATCCCATGATCTTTCTCAAACAGCAGCATCAACTGAAGACGAAGTATTCAGACATACAAACCTGGTTGGGGGCTCATCTCACATTCAACCAGAGGGCAGTTGGGTAGCATGTTCCTGGCCCAGTGTGGTAAGCATATGGGAAAGCTTGGCTACAATTCCAGTACTCTGAATTCAGGGATCAGGAGCTTCATCTCTGTGTTCAAACATCTCAAAAGAGACATGTTCAGTCCACCACATAATAGTTCACTAATTAATAAAATAAATCATCCAAACTCCCTGGTGAACCTTTCCAGAATCTCTTTCTCTCTGTGTGTGTGTGTGTGTATGCAAGTAAATATGTGCATCTGTGTGGAGGCCTGTTCTCCACCTTTTAAATAACACATTTTAAAATTTTGTTATTAACTGCACATGTGTGCACAGTATGTGTGGAGTCCACACGAGACAGCACACATGCAGACCCAAAGGGTGACTCTGGAGTTGGTTTTCAGCTTCTAACTTTATGTGGGCTGCCGGGGTCAAGCTCAGGCTGCCAATTTTCTATCACAAGCGCCTCCTTGTCCTCCTAAGCCATCCCATCAAATCCTATCCACCTTGGTTTTTGTTTGTTGTTTCCGAGACAGGGTTTCTCTGTGTAGCTTTGCGCCTTTCCTGGGACTCACTCTGTAGCCCAGGTTGGCCTTGAACTCACAGAGATTCGTCTGCCTCTGCCTCCCGAGTGCTGGGATTAAAGGCGTGCGCCACCACCGCCCAGCCATCCACCTTGTTTTGAGACATCCTCTTTGAATCTAGAGCTCACTGATTTGCCTAGATTGGCTGGCCAGTGAGCTCCAGGGACCCTCCTGCTCCTGCCTTCACAGCAGTGGGCTTTCAGGTGTGTTCTCTTGCTTTCTGTGGCTTCTGAAGAATGAATTTGTCTTCATGCTTTCCCAGTTCCCTACTTTCTAAAAGATAAGATTGCTCTCCTGTGTAGACTCAAAGGAAAGATCAAAAGAAGAGATGTCAGGATGCTTGCTCCTGGCTTTCTATTATTACACTTTGTGCCTGTTTCTGTTTCTTTATATTTAAAACACTAAATGGGGGCTGGAGAGATGGCTCAGTGGTTAAGAGCACTGACTGCTCTTTCAGAGGACTCAGCACCAATGACCATATGTAGCTTCAATTCCAGGGGAGCCGATGCCCTTTCTGGCCTCCAGGGCATGAGGCATGCACATGTTGCACAAGCATACATATATGCAAGCAAAACACCCATGCACACAAATATAAAAATTAAAAAAACCTTAAAAACCACTAAAAGATGTCATTCATACATCCCAATTTTGATATTAATGATGGTGGTACATAGAGGGGAGGTTTAATGTTCTTTTGCGCCTCCTGTCACACTGACAGAGACATGCTTTTCAAAAGGAGACAGCCCCACAATGCTCCATCACCCTACCTCATTGTCCAGATGGAGGTGGAGGAGAGTCATCTCATCTTCAATAGACTTGGATTTGCTAGCAGCCTCTCTGTCTTTGAGGTGACCCTGGGCCAATTTCCCCCACCAAATATTTAGGGACAGGAGGGAATACTAGAAAGATGGGAAGGCAGAATGCCAATTTCAGGAGATGGAGCACTGATGTTCCCCTTCAGAATCAAGATTCAGGATAGGGCCCCGTGGAGGAGTGAATCCGAGTGAGATCATTTGTAGATTATAGCTTCTTTAAGCACGGGCTATGACTCCATATGGGGGCAGCAGGACTATTGTGGGGAAACAGCGGCAGTGAAGGTTCCGAATGCACAACGACGAAACATGAATTCAAAATCAAACACGCGACGAATCCCAGGTCTTTGTGGCAGTGCTCAACTGCGTTCCTGCACACAGCTTCACTTGCATCTTTGCTGAACAGAGAGCATGCATGCACACCCTGAACTGTGTGCACAGCCAGGCTACGCAATACCACAGGACCCTCCTGAAACACTGGCTCAGACTCAGGTCTCTGGCGTGTTACGAACTGCAGTGTCTTCCTGCACGCCCAACGTTTTCGGCTCTTAACGGAACAGGATTGCTTCATTATGAAAACAAAGACTTTCAGACATCTCTACCAGTCACTCTCAGCATGGAAGAACCAAATTGCTACATCATGGATTTTAGTGTGCTAGATTGTTTGATTTAAAAATCGCTGTTTCAGTTGCTGCCCTGACTTTTATACCACAAAAATGTCATTATTTTTGCCCTGGGATTAGAGCAGAGATTTTTAACTTTCTAACATTTCTCCCATTTTTTTGTACTATATATTCTTGTAAAGCAACATTCTCACCATCTCATATTATAAAGTCAAGATATACATCAACTCTGAAAAGTGTTGGAGGTACTCTGTCTTACAGTATTAAATATCTGGCTAAACTTTAAATTTTTTTCGAATATATATATGAGCAACCACACCATGTTCGTAAGTACATTTACTTTCATTTTAAATAAATGGTAAAATAACACACATAGCACATGATTATTTTAAAGTAAATTTATTTGTGAAGGTCAGTGCATGTTTGATTTCTATAGATATGTTATATCGCTAGATACCCACGGTCACATAAAATTTTCTTGAGGTGGAACGGGTCATGAACAGAAATAGTTTCAGAGTCCCCATGGTAACTCAGGTGTGGCTGAGGAACCTTACAGATGGAGCTCTGTGTTATATAACTTTAGAAATTGGTGAGGGATGTGCTTTGAAGAAGTCGATCATTTGTGCAGCTGAGTTCTGGTGTCACAGATGTGGCTTGGACAACAGCACAGTTTCTGTCTTTCTTCCAGGACCCCTGGCTTCTGTGGTACTGGGGAGTCAAACCCTGGGCTTCATGCACAGTGGGCAAGTCATCTATCAACCTGGCCACATCTCCAGTGCTTGAGCTAAGCTTTTGAATATTGACATTTCTTCTTGCAGGCTTGATTTTGCTAAGGGTCCAATTGATATAAACAGTCATTGGTTTACTGAGATATTGTAGAGGTATGAAGTGGATTTGAAATGGACATGTCTCCAAAGTTTACCTGGTAGTGGTAAAATGTTCACATTTTTAATTTCACATGAAATCCTGTATATTTCATTTATGTTTCCAGTGCCGGGAATGCCATGAAATGGATGCTACACAGGGGTGCTGCGTATCCAGTTCAGACAGCTTTCTTCTCTGCACCATATGGTTGAGTGTGGTAATTTAAATTTTTGGAACTAATTGGCTCTTAACAAGTGTTTTCAGAGAACGCCACACCCTGCCAGAGATATTTGCATCCTCCTGTTTGTTGATGCTCCATTCACTATAGCAAAGAATGGCGTCAGTTTAGTTGTCCTTTCACAGATGTGTGGGTAGTAGAAATACGGTATATGTAAAAATGGAATATTATTCAGCTCTAAAGAAAGATGAAACCACAAAATTTGCAAAGATATGGCTGGACTTAGAATGTATAACATTTAGTGAAGAAGGTCACACAATCTCAGGAAGAAAAAAAAACATACTGTAGATGGAAGATTTCTCCAGTCCCCCCTGGTCCCTAGCAGTCCATCTCGCAGTGGGCTTAATATTCTTTATAACTGCTTGGCCATTAGCTCAGGCTTATTGCTGACTAGCTCTTACACTTAAATTAACCCATAATTCTTATTTATGTTTAGCCACGTGGCTTGGTACCTTTTCTCAGTTCTGCCTTGTCATCTTGCTTCCTCTGTGTCTGGCTGGCAACTCCTGACTCTGCCCTTCCTCTTCCCAGAATTCTCCTCATCTGCTCACCCCACCTCTACTTCCTGCCTGGGTACTGGCCAATCAGCGTTTTACTAAACCAGTGTACAAGAGCACTGTACATGTTCTCCCTCATAGAAGCATGGTAGCCTATAATGTAAATATCTATATAAGGGAGCAGATGGGCATAATGCAACATTTAGAGAGGAGAACAAGGAAGGGAAATTTAAAAGAGAGAGAGAGAGAACATGCACTGGGGAGTTTATACAATTTACTTTTAGTAAGTCTTGAGAGCTCTCTCAAGGTGATACATTTTCAGTGCAAAAATAAGAACTAAAATGGTCAGTGTCCACATGCGATTCCATGAGGGCAGTTACCTGACTGGGAGACCTGAATTTTAAATAATGTTTTTATTAACTCTTCCTGTAGGCTGTAGTTCTCTGTAAGAACTGCTGAACTTAGTGTATTTTTATATATAAACAAGAATTTTGGCTATTCAAATAGAGCGTCAAGATTATTGGAAGGATGTTTAAAATATCATCATTTTGAAAATTCTGGGACTCCCTGGGCACGCTGATCTGATCGATTATCACTGTCTGTCTCAGGAGTAACCATGCCAGGCATTTGAAAATACTCAGACATTTGTTTATTTGTTTTTCACTGTATGTTCTAATTCTAAAACATGTCATTGTCGATCAATAAATGTCCTTAAAAAAAAAAAAAGAATGATTTCAGAAAAGCAACTGGAATTAAAAGAAAAAAAATACAACTTGCTCTCCCAATAAAATTGAGCATATAGTTAGAATGAACCCAAACAGCTGGTGGAAGAGCCGCTATAAAATAAAGCCGATGGTGGCTCAAATATTGACGGTTTCCCTTCATTTTGGGGATTATATTTTGATGCCATTACTGGAGAATGACTTATCCTTGTCTTGAGATAGAAAGATGCCCTGAAGTCCTAGCCCCAAATGAAAAGATCGTTTAACAATTGACTTTCATTTTTGCCTACGGTGTCCCCTGCTTGTCTGCATGAACACAATGCATGCAGTGTCCCCAAGGGAGACAGAAGAAAGGGCTCAGAAGCCCTGGAACTGGAACTTCAGTGGTCGTGAGTGGGTTCTGGGTACTGAACCCGGGTCCTCTGCAAGAGCAGGCATTGCGCTAAACCACTGAGCCATTATGGTGGTATTTTATTTGTACTGAAATGTGATTTTCATTGTATGTTAATAAATAAAATTGCCTGGGGGTCAGAGCTATTAGAGCCATAGCAAGAGCATGGTGGTGGTGGTGGTGGTGGTGGTGGTGGTGGCGGCGGCGGCGGCGGCAGCCTTTAATCCCAGCACTAGGTAGATCTCTGTGTGTTCAGGGATACAGCCAGCATTGGAGACATATGCCTTTAAGACCTGGAGGGCGGTACTTACAGACAGTGATGAGGCAGTCATGTGGTTGGGTTTACAACCAATGAGAAGGCAGAACAGAAAGACTATTTAAAGACAGACACACAGGAAGTAGCTCTCTTTCGGGGAAGCTAGGAGCACTGCAGGAGGTTAAGATTTTAGCTCTGAGCTCTGACCTCTCGGCTTTCTCTTTTACATTGGTTCTGTGTTTCTTATTTTAATAAGACGGTTGGTTACATCTACAAGCCATCTCACAGGAAGTAGTGGAGAATGTGACCAGCAGAGGGGATGCCCCTGGGGTGTCTTTGAGGCACCCTGTTTTGCTCCTCTATAAAAACAGGAAGCTCTAAGTTGAATGAGGTCACTTGCGGCGCGCTCCTCGGCCAGCGAGGAAGAACGACCACCATGCGAGGATCCTTCTCAGAACACACTTTATTGGAGCGCCTCTTGATTAAGGGAGAGCGGGAGGTGAGGGGCCCCGAGGACTAAACTGCAGCTGCTTATAAAGGGAATCAGGCAAACGTGCCGTACTGTGATTGGGTCCCGCCAGAATGCTAGCACGGGGAGCCACGGGATAGGCTGAGGACATAAGGCCAATTACCATACTCGTGCATCATAGCCAAATATGGAGTTGTTTACAGCTAGGCTACCAGGAAGCCAGCGCCATCTTTGAATAGCGGCTCCCTACATCTCCCCCCTCTTTATTAATTAAGCCGCAGGAGAGAGTATAGGTCTGATTTCTGCAGCACAATTATTTCATCCAATCAGGTCCCCACCTCATGATGTGTTGACCGATCGAGGATGAGTTAACTGTGCATAATTGCCTGCATACCTTCCCGAGTGCAATGGACCAACCAGTCCCTGGGGTACAAAGGCTATGCATGTAACAATTGTCCACATACCTTCCCAAGTGCAATGGACTAACCAGTCCTAAGGGTGCAAAGGCTATGTGACTCCATGTGCAGTCAGACTTGCTCTCCTTGAAGGAAGGAAAATGTCCTACACTTCAAGTGCAGTGCACGAGCCTGGCATCCTGTGCTTAATTGTCCACACACCTTCCGGAGTGCAATGGACTAACCAGTCCTGGGGGTGCAAAGGCTGTGTGGATATATCTGGGGGGAGGCGCCACACTCCAAAGCGGCCAATGCTTGAGTGATAATGCCCTTGTCCTTTTTGTACGTGCTCGCAAACGGCAGACCAACCACAGACAAAACACGCATCCTCCAAGGCAGCATGCCAAAATTATACCCTACCCCCACCCATTCTAAACAGGGAAAAGGTAGAAGCAATCAAGGAGGACAGTCCCTCTGCCAGGCTGAGATCCACTCGGGTGGAGTTGATGGTCACCACCACCACTCTGTTTCTCCAAGGTCTCTTCAAATTCTCCGGACCAATTTCCTATAAGATAACTGGACAATTGTTTAGACAAATTTGCTGCTCGGGAACCATTTTGGAATTGTACACTAGTGACACAAACCAGGCATTCTCCACTCACAGCCCAATTGGGCCAGCTGCCAAAGGATGTCAACTTGTTCTTGTACCAAGTCAATGCACTGGTTAAGCACCTTAAGGCCACCTTTCAACTGTGCATTTAGGGAAGTAGAGGTATGAAGGATGGTTTGGAGCCATTAACTCCTTCCACCTGAAGAGGCTGAAATGGCCAAGCCTGCATCTCTGGAGACAGGGACCAGCTGCAGCAGTTTGAACCTCCACTGCAAAGGTGATGCCTAGCACCTGGCCCCCAGCCAGCACAAGGATTCCCCATAACCTCTCTGAGAATGATTAGAATAACAAGTAATGTGTGATATCTGTTGTTTGTTTGCGGATCTTCAAAGACTGGAAACGCGGACGCTAGCCGCGCCCAGGTGTCTCTCCTGATAAAATGACAACCTCCACCTGTTTGCAGGCACAAAGGTGTTGCCGGGGGTGGATGTGGTCCCGAAGGCGCCGTTGGTTCCACATTCACCCCAGCAGAAACATTATAAGGAGGAGGTCGCTGCCGCCCATGTCTCTCTTCCTCATATTCAGCGGCAGCTTCCTCTAAATCCTCCTCCTCATCAGGGTCTAACTCACCGTCTAATACTGGATATCCTTCCTTTTTAGGCCTACTTAAGTTCTCCCCTTTAACGTCTGATTCTGATAGACTATCCTGGTGCTTAATTAATGCCTTGCGTCCCTTTCTAATGATTTCCACGTTGCGTTCTTCCTTGAGACATGCATATACAAAACAGCAAAGAAGAACAACAATTGTCATAGGAATGAACACAAGAGCAAGCACAAACGGATTTATCCCAACAATCAGCATACCTGGAGAACTTACTGACGTCATCGCCTTTCCTGGCGAACCTACCGACGTCACCGCCTTTCCTGGCGAACCTACCGATGTCACCGTTCCTGGAGAACTTACCGACGTCACCGCTCCGTGTGCTGAGTTCTGAATCCTCTTCGACCCCTCACCTGGTGTCCCGTCCCCGTCCCGGGTTTCGGCACCAGTTGCGGCGCGCTCCTCGGCCAGCGAGGAAGAACGACCACCATGCGAGGATCCTTCTCAGAACACACTTTATTGGAGCGCCTCTTGATTAAGGGAGAGCGGGAGGTGAGGGGCCCCGAGGACTAAACTGCAGCTGCTTATAAAGGGAATCAGGCAAACGTGCCGTACTGTGATTGGGTCCCGCCAGAATGCTAGCACGGGGAGCCACGGGATAGGCTGAGGACATAAGGCCAATTACCATACTCGTGCATCATAGCCAAATATGGAGTTGTTTACAGCTAGGCTACCAGGAAGCCAGCGCCATCTTTGAATAGCGGCTCCCTACAGTCACTGTGTGATAGGTGCCGGTACATGGGAGGGGGGTACTTGGTAAAATTCGATCTAAAAAGAGTGTGCTGATCAAAGCAGGAGAAGAAGCCGAGAAAACGATTGCATCTGAGTGTCCTTCAGCATCACCTTGGATATTAAGATTATTAATCACTTATTTGTAATGAACATTTCTTCTCCTCCCACAACTAATGTGGCAAAATTCTTTCAGGAATCTGCAAGGCCGGCCATTCTTTATGAACAAGCTGTATGTTAAACAACAACAAAAAAAATGTATTCATGTCAGCAAGATGGCTGGGTGGGTAGAGTTACTCTAAGCCTGACTACCTCAGTTTGCCCTGGGTCGCTCGGGGGTAGAACTGATGGTGGAGAGTCTTCTAACCCTCTCACAGGCTGTGGTGTGCATGCCCCCCCACATGCACACTCACACAAATAAATAAATTAAAGTGCAATAAAAAAAATTAAAAAACCGTGCTCACGTAAAACGAAGTCATTTTCTATCTTCCAGTCCCCAAAGTTAATTTGGTCCTTGGATGATTTCCAGATAAGGCTCTGACATATCTCTAAGGTAGAGTTAAAGTTGTGAATCCTCTTATTTGGAGAAAGATTGAAAAAGATACGCCTTTATACAGAAAGTAATTTAGCAATCATTTTCAGAATCCGTTTCTTTCTCTCTCTCTCTCTCTTTCCCTCAGATATTGCTTCTGGGTCCAGACTGGTTTTTCTGGCTTTATCCCAAAGCGAGATTTCAATTGTGCTGATGATACCATAATGCACCCACTCTCCCCCAAGTGGGAGAAGGAACAGGAAAGCCCCGTTCTTAGGGCAATTACCCACTACATCCCAGATGGAGCCCTGACGGCAGTGCCAGCATGGTCATGTACAATAAACTCATGATCAGCCGCAGCCACATGATCCCGAAGGCTAAAGGCAAATATTCACAAAGAAAGGAAACTTCTGAAGAAAAGCAAAAATAAAATAAATACCACTGTCAAAAGGACTCCTGTAAACTATCTCCAAATTGATCCCTTCTGAATCTGTAGGAGGGAAAATGATCTTTTCCTTTTATCTATATTAGGTTCAGAAGCTGGGGCGGCTATGAGGAGACAGATTAAGCCGAGATCACATACAAACTTACTTCATATTATTTTTTAGGTGACCCCAAGGAAGAGAGAAGCCCGGATGTTTTGGTAGTAGACTTGATGAAGAGTGAAGAATCAGGAAAACATTTGCTGGGACGATGTGCAATAAAACCAAAAACACTGTGCAAAGCTGGGTGGGGACTCCCAAGGCCTCAGCTCAGGCTTCTTGGCCGCCAGCCGGTCCTTCCTCGGGATAGAGACGCGGCTCTCAGCGGCTGGAGAGACGAGGTTTAGAGACATTTATTTCTACGTGACTCGTCTCAAATTCTTTATTCACTCACTGTGCCCTGATGCCGTAGATTAGCATCATGTGCTCCCACCAGTCAAACTCAAGTGCGCCTTTAATCCCAGCACTCGGGAGGCAGAGCCAGGCGGATCTCTGAGTTCGAGGCCAGCCTGGTCTACAAAGTGAGTTCCAGAAAAGGCGCAAAGCTACACAGAGAAACCCTGTCTCAAAAGAATTAAAAATACTTTTTAACTATTGATTAAAAAGAAGGAAAGTTAATTTTTCTTAAAATGAAGACATTAACAGTATTTTTTTGGGGAGGGGGAAGACTCAAAAATATACCTTCAAATATGAGTTGTAGTGGTGTACAAACAACCCAAAATACACAGATTTTTTTTAAATTTTTTTAATTTTTGTTTTTTGAGACAGGGTTTCCCGGTGTAGTTTTTGGAACCTGTCCTGGAGCTCACTCTGTAGACCAGGCTTGGCCTCGAACTCACAGAGATCCGCCTGCCTCTGCCTCCCGAGTGCTGGGATTTAAGACGTGCGCCACCACTGCTGCTGTCACTGCTAGGCCAAATATACAGAATTTTAAAGTGACAATGAAATGCCATCTCTCACTTGGTTCATTTTTATAATGATAAGACTCTCAGAGAATTGCACAGGATGGGGGGGGGGCCTGTGCATTGATGCGCATGCGCCTCCCCTCCCGCTGCCCGTGCTAGCGCATCCGGGAAGCTGGCCCTGCTCACAGAGGGTGGAGCTGTCTCCAGGTTGGTCTGACATCCCTGACTCTCCTTCCCCCTTTGCTGCTAGCTCCTTCCCCGGTGGCCTTTCTTTATTCTCCCGGAGGGCTGCTTATGTTGCAGATTCAAGACGATGTCCAGGATGAACCCATGCTCCGTGTTTACAGAACGAGCACGCCGGAGGAACTCTGCGTCCCTTTGAATTGGAGACGATGTTCACATACTTTTTTTCCCTTTTGTGAAGAATTTCTCTTCTTAGAAACTTGAGGCTTTCCCTTTTCTCCCTTCAGACTTTAAAAAAACTCCTTACATCCAAGGAGAACAAGATTGTTTGACCAGACTTACTTCCCGAGTAATTTCAGAAGAGTCAGGCGGTGAACACCGACAGAGCCTTTCTTCCCCTCTTCAATTAGCCCCCAGGGAAGTGGCACAGGTGAGTAGCTGGCCTGGGGTGGGACACACAGCGGGGTTGCCTGGTGTGGCGATTAGTGCCCTCTGTTGGGTAAAATTAGGTTTGCTCTAATCGCCTAGATTATCTTGCCCTCTAGTGGTCAGTGCGAAAAAGCACCGGAGGCACCGAAGGATCAGGCCAGTATTTCTTCTTCCATGTTCTTTAAATAGAAAAAAATTCCAACCGAAACCACGGTGTGATAGCAACTCTAACTTGAGGTGCAACTTACAGTGATTGCGTCTCCACGTTCATTTGTGGACAGGTGAATGGGATCGTGAGCGTTAAACTGACCTGCTGTCAGGCAAGAGATAACACACACAGTTCAACCTAGGTGCGTGTTTTATGGGTGGAGGATGCGTCCCTTTGCCGTTTGCAAACGGAGCCTGTGCTTTGCCGCAGAGCTGTGTGTCCCGGGACAGCATCCCGTTTTGTTGGGAAAAAAAAAAAATACATGACCATTTAAAAAAAAATTCTTAAGTGATCCATGAAAAGATAGAACTGTACCTATCCATGGAATGTCAGCTTACGTTGCACTATGCGTGCACATCCTGTAAGACAAAACCCAGCCACATTTATTTCCTTAAACAGTTCTAATGTCTTCTTTCGTGTTCCTGATGAAAGTTAATATTAAATTAACTTCCTAATTGTGCTCCACGGACTATATTTCTTTCTCCCCTTTCCGCCAGCCCACGCTGAATCTCGGTTTCAGGATCACACTGAAGAAGTAGGCGGTGCGGTGAAGTTCAGGAGCGTCGTGTTAGGGTAAGTGGCCGTGAAACCAGAAAGCCGGAATCGGGAGCTTCTCTTGACAGGTTCTGATGCTCAGGTGGCGCCGGTTATCCCGAGATGACAGGCTTGAAATGGGAAGCTTCTGTGCTTTTCATCTGTTGCTAAGTGCCTGGGAGGAGGCTTCTAACTTCGCCCGTGTGGTGGGAATCACCTCTCCGCTCGCCTGACATGCGCCACATCAAAGCCACTCAAGTCTCTTATGGAATATCGACTGTTGTCTTTGACCTCGTCTGCTGGAGCTCTCATCTCCAGGATTCAGTTCATTGAGAGTTCCAGTTCATCCTTCTTATTTATTTATTTTACTTCCGTCTTCTAGATTTTCATGGTCGCATCCTGATAGTTTTCTTCATTGTGGTGGGCTTTAATACCTCTGGTTATTTTTTTTTACTACCAAGTGAATATGTTTAGAGATGGAGAAAGGCAGATGCAGGTAGCCCTCCACTATCCTGAAATAGATGTTCCAACGAAAAGAAAGGACATCGAGAGTAGACAGTGACGCTGTGGCTCAACAAATATGTATTTTAATTCCTCCTATCATTGAATTAAGCACCTTATCTTTATTGAAATCTAATAACGGGATAATAAAGTCCTCTCCGCTGTCACCTTGCCAGGAGTCATTGCCTGGTACAATCCATGCCATGTCATAAGTCTGAGTCCAGATCGTGCTTGGCCATCCTCAGTGAGCAGTTCATGGGGGAGCAATCCACACTTCTGAAAAATTCTGCTGTGCTGGAAACTGCTTCCAATACAGAGCTGTATTATTTTCTCAGCTTTACCTTCAAATTCACATTTATCTATTAAATCAAAATTAAAATTATGCACAGCTAAGTGATTCTACGGACACTTGAAATTTGACATAAACTAGTTTTCATATACGTGCTTGAGAATATTATCTCTGGGGACAGGATTCACCAGTTTTTTTTTTTTCTTAACATTCTCAATTAATAAACTTTCAATAAAAGGCTAAATGCTGTTGGTCTTAATGTAGCACAGAGACACCTTACTTCCTTTAACTGCTCACAGTGCTATAAATATCTGAGGTTAACTACAATCCATTTTTCTCTTGGTCGTTTACCAAATGAAAGATCCAGAGTTATCACAGGACAGGATTCTATGGCTATCTGAATAGGGTTTAGGTTTTTTTGTTTGTTTTTGTTTTCTTGTTTTAAATTTTTCAAGACAGGGTTTCTCTGTGTAGTTTTGATGCCTGTTCTGGATCCCACTCTGTAGCCCAGGCTGGCCTCAAACTCACAGAGATCTGCCTGCCTCTGCCTCCTGAGTGCTGGGATGAAAGGTGAGCGCCACCGCCCAGTACAGGTTTAGGTTTTTAATATCTGAATCTTTAGTCATGATGAAACTACCAGACCCGTAAACACTGTAGTCCATTATCAAAACAAAATAATGAATCCATCACAATAGAGAACTTTAAGGGATGGGATTAAGACACTTGGTATTTTTCTGAAGTGGGATGAACAAGATAATACAAGGGGTGTTCTCTGTCATGGATTAGACTTTCTCGGTAGTTAAGACTGGAGTGGAGGTTTTGATGTCACTGGCAAGAATCTATGGGGAACAAAATTTCTCAGGTAGTGTTTAGAAAGCATACAGCTTGGTATAATACTACCATGATTTGGGGGGGACAAGAAATTAGGACTCGCCAGAAATTTGATGTCTCTATTTCTACAGCATTTAATTTTCCCTTTGTTAGTTTCCTTAAATGATGAATACTAACATTGCCCCTAAACTTAAACATTGGTTAGACCTAAATTCACATTAAAGATCACTGTTCATTGTTTCAGAATTAAGATTTTTTTTTGGTATGTATACTTTTAGGGTGGAAAACATTTTTGACCTAATTGCTTATCATTATAGTTTGAAGGACATTTCATGAGAGTAAATGTAGGCAGCAGTTTATTTTAAATTCCCTTATAATATTCACTATCTGTATGTATTGTAGTTCACTTAACTTGCATAAATGTATCCATTCTTTCCTGTTTTTCTTCCTTAAACTGCAGTGTAGTACTAGCCCCGTGAATATATATACATATATATATATATATATATATATATATATATATATATGTAATAGTTATATATAATATACCTTTTTTTTTTTTTTTGGTTTTTCGAGACAGGGTTTCTCTGTGTAGCTTTGTGCCTTCCTGGGACTCACTTGGTAGCCCAGGCTGGCCTCGAACTCACAGAGATCCGCCTGCCTCTGCCTCCCGAGTGCTGGGATTAAAGGCGTGCGCCACCACCGCCCGGCTATAATATACCTTTCATATATAGTAATCTATATATGTGATAGTTGGCTTTGCCTCTGTCTTTGGATAATTCATACTCCTAACCACAGTAAATCAGAATTTTTTTCTTTTTCACCACAGGCTAAAGCGGGGAATCAAAGGCCATTTTAGTTTTTGCTAATCAGTAAGATAAATGGTGGCCTATGTCCTTGTCTTATGACACTTTCCCCGTTTTTGAGATGCCCTGTTGTGAGAGAGCACCCTGTCTGTCCGGCGGCAATATCAGGGTCAGCGTGAGTCTTCCTGAATCCAAGCCATGCTAAAAGAATTCAGAGTTCTGAAACTGCGTTTGCTTGATGGCTGGACGCTGCACAGAGATGGACTCAATCCATCTTGATAAAGAGCAACTGTGTCCTCAGACCCTAAGGAGGTTCTGGAAACATGGATGCCCATTATAGCAAACTCCCAGTTTATGGGTTATCAGGGTGAAAAAGCAAAACATTGCAGAGAAATATCACTGGATTCAGAGCTAGTTAAAAAAAGAAAGAAAGAAAGAAAAACCCCATTTTGACCATTTGTATAGATTTTTAACATTTCCCCTGAATGATGCTAACTACCCATTATTTAAAGTAAAAGAACTGAAAGGAAATAACAAATGATATTAAGTAATATAAAAATAGATTTTTTAATAACATTCTGGTTTGAAATATAGTTCTTGTTGAGCAGAGGCTATTTCAGAAGAGCACAGACAGGCAGAAGAGCAAACACAGACTCGTTGTCGTCGGCGTCTCCGCTAGGGATAGACAGTGTGGCTAAAAGCAATGTGGAGAGGAGAGGGTTGACTTGGTTACAGGTTACAGTTGTCTCAGAGGGAACCAAAGCAGCGACTCAAAGCAGGAACTAGAGGCAGGAACGGAAGCAGAGACCATGTAGGGACGCGGCCTTTGGCTTCCTTCATCCGGTTTGCTCAGCTACCTATCTTTCTTGTACAGCTCAGGCCCACCCGCTCAGGGATGCCAGCACCCACAGTGAGCTGGGTGCTCCTGCGTCAATTAACAATCAAGAAAATGCCCAGCCGGCCCATGTGAGGGAAGCCGTTCCCGACCCCAGCGTCCTGAGCATCCCTCTTCCCAGGTATGTCTAGGTTTGTGTCAAGTTGGCAAAAACTCATCAGCACAAACTTCCAGCTGATTATTGTAATAACCATGCAGTTTAGAAATCATCCGGTTCATTTTACTTCAGATTTTTTTTCCCACAACAAAACACTCAAAATGATGCCAGTAAAGTTAGTATGTAGTAGTTTTCAAACTTTAAAAATATGTGGAGAATAATTGTGAATTATTGTATTTAAAAATGTAACTTACATTTATTTTAACATGTAAACTCACAATATGTGCAGAAGGCTGTAGTTATTATATTTAAAATGTGATGACTAACTTTTAGTGTATTTAGGGACTAAACAGTCTGGGGAAAACCCGCTTAGCTTTGGTGAGGAATGGACCGCTATGCTGCCATAGGCCGGTAGAGGGCGTAGTGTAGTGGTCACACACTCTAGGGCCCCAGAACCAATCTGTTCTTTCAGATTCTTCTCATTACCCTTCTTCCTTCCTCAGCGACACGAGGGTCTTCATGGTACGGAGGAGAAGATCCGCTTTTTATTTGTTTTGTTGGTGTTGAAATTCAAACCGAGGACCTCGCCTTTGCTTCTCTACTGGGTGGCACCGCCAGCATTTCTAGGTTCTGTGACTTCAGATTTGCATGCCAGTTAATGGGCCATTTCCTAACTCCCAGTGTTTTATAGAAGACGTGTATTAGGCAGGGTTCTCTGTAGGAACAGAATGTGTGTGCATATATGCAAAAGTGCGTGTGTGTGTGTGTGTGTGTGTGTGTGTGTGTGTGTGTGTGTGTGTGTGTGATTTATTGGGTTGTCTTTGTCTTCCATGATAGGAACCTGACCCAACAAGGTCCTTTGCCCTTTGAGCTCTGGAGAGGCAGAGAACCCAGTAGGTGCTCTGCCAGGAAGCCGGGTCCTCAGTGGGTCCACTCAGATCCCGATAGCCTGGAGCCTTCCTGTATGTAAGATGCTGATGTTGAGAACACCGAAGGTTTTGGAGGCTGAGATCAGTGAGGGGAGATACATTCACCCAGGAGGGGGGATGAGGGCCGCACATGCGCACTTGTTTTTCCTTTGATCTCTGGTGTAAGGTGCTTCCTTCTGGGAGGGGAGGGCAGGTCCTCACCCCACCCCCATGGTTAAGCTCTCCAGAGAAGTCCTCACAGGAATGCCCATTGTTTCCTGGGTGATTCTAAAGGCCATCAAGTAACAACAGTTGAGACCAAATACCAAAAATTGTTCCATTGTGATTGCTGCACTTCATAAATGACAACCCAGTACTTCTTTCTTAACTTTCTGCAAACATTTGGCATTTAACTGCTTACCCTGGAAACTTTGTATCCTTTGCCACAATCAATCTCTCTCTCTCTCTCTCTCTCTCTCTCTCTCTCTCTCTCTCTCTCTCTCTTTATGATTCCTTTGTGTTGCTTTCTGCGGATCTCAAGTTCTGAGGAATTTCATGTTAATGTTACTTTTAGTTCTTTATTTTATTTTATTTTTATTTTTTATTTATTTATTTATTTTTTTTTGGTTTTTCGAGACAAGGTTTCTCTGTGTAGTTTTGCGCCTTTCCTGGAACTCGCTTTGGAGACCAGGCTGGCCTCGAACTCACAGAGATCCGCCTGGCTCTGCCTCCCGAGTGCTGGGATTAAAGGCGTGCGCCACCACCGCCCGGCTCTTTATTTTATTTTTAATAAATAAATATATATATATATATATATATATATTATTTTTAAGATATATATATCTCGTGTTCTGCCTGCATGTACACCTGCACACCAGAAGAGGGCACCAGATCTCATCGTAGATGGTTGTGAGCCACCATGCAGTTGCTGGGAATTGAACTCAGGACCTGTCCAACAATTCCTAAGAGCAAGTCATAAGCAAGCAAGGGTGAGCTTTGTAGGACTACAGCCTACCTTGGGCCTTGCTGCGGTGGTCACTAAGACAGAAATCTCTTATTGAACTTCAAATATGAATGTTCATAGATTTTTCTTTCCTCCCAAAGAAAGGCCTCAAACTTTGTATTGTAAAGAAGACTCTAGCTTCCTAAGGAGGACATGGGGTAGCTGAGTTCCATCAGTCCCGGAGAGATGTTGACAACATCTTCATGCATTCACTACTTGTTGTTTAAACAAAGGTTATACACTTGCCATTTTCCATACCCTGGAATCCCTGAGGCCTTCTGGCTCAGTTTCTCTTCAGAACAACATTCTGTTTTATAAATGTGAAAAAGGAATGTGTGAAAGATATTCTCTTCTTTCTTTTTTTTTCTCTCTTTCTCTTTCTCCCTCCCTTCCTCTCTCATTTCAAGGTCATGATGGGTAACAGCCATATCCCAGGACAGACTTTAATCAGCAGAGGTGGAAAAGGCAAGGTTGGGTCTATGTATTCCTGTCCATATTTCTGCTGATACTTAACAGCTACTGTTATGAAGGGACCTATTACAGTTTGATACATACACGCGCACGCGCGCGCGCGCGCGCACACACACACACACACACACACACACATACACGCACACACACACACACACACACACACACATACACGCACACACACCTTAAGTTCTTCTCCACAGATAATAGAAGCTCACTGATGAAGTTTTGAGACAAGTGCTGTCAGGTATTCTAGCCATTCCCTCATTACCAGATTCTAAAAACGGAACCCGAACCAAAATTTGCCTCACCTACAAACAAAAGGAAAGCAGATGTTACTAGGTGACTTAAGGAAATCTCAGCTCTTAATATTTCCTTATTACTTTTCTTGAGAAGTTGATGTGAATTAACACAGATTTTTGACAGGGTAAGCTTCTACTAACTATGTATTTGAAATTTGAGATAAAATATATAATCTCTAGTGTTCACAGTGCATCCTTCCACACAAGGAGAAGAGGTTTTAGTTCATGTGGTGCTTTGAGTGAGAATGCCCGCCCCCACCCCCCACCCCCAGCCTGTATGTTTGAATGCTTGGTCCCCAGTTAGTGGAACTGTTTGGGAAGGAATAGGAGGTGTGGCCTTGTTGGATAGATATGTCACTTGGGGTGGGCTTTGAGGCTTTAAAAGCCCATACCAGACCCAGTGTGTATGTGTGTCTCTCTCTGTGCCTGCAACTTGTGAAACAGATGTGAGCTCTCAGGCACTGCTCTAGCATCATGCTGGCCTGCCTGCTGCCATGTTCCCAGGCATGATGTTCATGGACTCACCCTCTGAAAGTGTAAACAAGCTCCCCGTTAAACAGCCTTCTTTGTAAACTGTCTTGATCATGGTGTCTCCTCACAGTAATGGGACAGTGACTAAGACAGCTGGTTTCTTCAAGAGAGAGACTCCCTATGCAGCAGTATCTTGAATAATTTTGATTTTATTGATGGGAATTTATAGGTTATATTTATTAATCATATCAATACATTTCACCAAGGTTACACATGTTAACTAGCACACTTTGGATAGTAGAGATGAATAACAAAATTGCATTAATTCCATCTCGAGTAGGTACTTCCCTTCCCATTCTGCCTGAGTACTACCCAACTGAACTTTCCTTGTTATTCTAGCTGACTATCATTGGCTTGACACCTTGCAGTAGCTACTTGGGTTGTTGACTAAGTAGCATGCACCTCACTTCTCAGTCTCTTCAGGTTTTAAAAATAAAGTACATTAATACTGTGACACTCAACTTCTGAGGAAACTACACCAAGTAACAACTGGTCTAAGCACTTCATTCAGTACTCACTGGCTTGATTCCATTGGTCTAATGTTGTTGGTTGTTTTTTACTCTTTACTGTTTGGAAGCTTACCACCCAGCTCCCAAATAAATACACAGAGGCTTTTTCTTATTTGTAAATGCCCGGCCTTAGCTTGGCTTATTTCTTGCCAGCTTTCCTCAACTTAAATTATCCCATCTACCTTTTGGTTCTGGGCTTTTTACTTTTCTCACTTTGGTATATCTTACTTTTCTTTTACTCAGAGGCTGGCTGTGTGGCTGGCCCTGAGCATCCTCTCTCTCCTTGTTATCTTTCTTCTCCTCCTCCTGATTTTTCCTTCTGTTTATTCTCTCTGCCTGCCAGCCCTGCCTATCTTTTCCCCTGCCTTGCTATAGGCCATTCAACTCTTATGCTTTAGACAGGCAAAGTAACACAGCTTCACAGAGTCAAACAAATGCAACATAAAAGAATGAAACACATCTTTGCATTATTAAAAAATATCCCACAACATAAGCAAATGTAACACATCTTAAAATAATATTCTACAACAGTCTAACTTTTCTATGCTCTTTTTATCCTTCTAATAAACCATCCATTTCCTGTTGACAAAAAGCAAAAAACTGCTGACGTCTATGTTCTGTGCTGTATGTTGGCTCATTTTCCTTGTCCTAGATTTGTGCTCATTAAAAACTGTGCTGCCTCGTATAGTAATGGGGAACAGGAGGGGCAGACAAGCTTAAATTATTTAAATCCTGTCTCTTAACATTGTGGAACTTATTTTCCAAAAGATGAAGACTTTTTAAAAAATCATCCAGCTCATTTAGGCAATCTGGGAAAAGTACAATTCCTACCAATGTTCTTTTATAAAATTGTAAAACCAAACCAACCAAACAAACAAACGAACAATAAAAAAAAAAAAACCTGTGGAATTAATAGCTCTCAACATCATCCATCTCTTTATGTAGAAAAAAAAAATGCTCTACAAACAAAAGCAATGAGTTAGAGAAATACAAGAAGCTAATTATGTTGATGGACACAATTTTAGATTTCCCTGTTATTTAATAGGTGGTTTAGCAGGATCAACAAATTGAATTACAAATAAAATAATGGGAGATTACAGTAAGTCCTTCAATTGTTCTCTAAATAATTAATGGGGATGCTTACAAAATGGTTATTATTGTGATATTTAAGCAGTTGATTAACAGATTATTTACTAAGTCACAGTGAAAGAATTTTTAAAAGGCAAAGTAGACAGAGGGATAGAGAAATGAATAGGAGACACTATCACTGTACATGGGAAAGTGGTCAGTCAGTTTCTGGGGACAGCATATTAACTATTTGTTAGATTTGTTCCTGATAAGAGAACCCAGAATGCAGCTCCTCTGCCAGAACTTCAGCTTGTCTTAACCATGGAAAATGGATATTCTCTGTTCTGGTTTCCTGTGGAGACACCTTTGTGCAAGGGTTGACTGCCAAAGCTGGGTTTCAAAATCTCATGTCTTCTTGTGGCTAGTCATAACACCAAGGATTGCTCTGGCTGCTTTTGCCTCAATTTGGGTCATACTGGTTTTAAAAAAATTGCTATCTCCTTCCTCTCATTATAATCAAGTTGCAAAATACAAACCCCATTGTAAGCTCAATTTTCAGTGGGCTACATTTTACAATCACCCTGGGATATTCTTGAGAAAATTACAAATACTAGAAAATGAAGTCACATTTTCGCAGTTGATGTTTTTACTGAGTTCAAACTATGTAGTCACTATCACATTTAGAAATAACCTTCTTTAGAACCTTTGACTTTGAGACACATGTCTCTTTGAGAAGAGGACACGTAGAAATATATCAAAATGCTGGCTGCTTCACAGAAATGATTTTGAGTCAACATAGTAAGTACTTTTTCATATTTTTCTCCCAAATGAGGAAAATGAAAGAGAATGTACAACCAATTCACCAGATAGTCTGGCTTCACAGATAATCAATTACTAATCTGTGGCATCACTGAGTTGAAAAAAAATCTAGTGGAATAAATTATTTTGATACAATAATTTATGGAAAGAAACACAGAAAGCTCATGCTCAGAACTCCAAGTATATTGCTTGTCCCACCCTGCTTTAGGTTTTGACAATCAACAAATGGCAATAATTCTAAATTATGAAAACGACTCTCCTTTTTTATATCAATATGATGTTGTAGATCAGAGCTCTACTGAAGCAAACCAAATTTATCCAGTTTTTACTCCATATAATAGTTTTCTTTCTAGGAATGTTATTCTATTACATTTCATTATGTAAATTTAACAAGATCACATTCTGCAACATGTAGACAATTTCAACTTATCAATTATGGTTTATGAAGAAAATGTTTGTATATTTTAAAGTAATTCTGTGAAGCAGGTACTATTATTTTCATGTTTTAAAATTCTACATTTAGTCAAGATTTACAAATTAAAACTACATGAAACAGATTTGGTGGGAGGAATTTATTTGCAGCATTTTTTATATGGTTAAAAGAATTGAATGGTGATATTCTCACTTCTATTTTACAAAAACTTGAATTTCACAAATAATAGTTAGGTTCGTTGAGATTACACAATTAAAACATGATAGGTTCCAGAAAGAATTCAAAGTCTTCTGATTATGTGGTCGTGGCTGTTTTTTCAGAGTTATCTGAGACCAATGAAATACAGTTCCTGTGAAACTACAGTCCATGTTTATGGTAACAGTGACATGAAAACAGATGTGACTTAGATTGTACTTGAAGCCATAAGCTGATAGGTAAGTATCTCGTAAACAAAACTGTTTTAGGAAGCACAGAATATTTCTCGTTAGTACTATTCATCAAATTATAACATTAGCAAAAGTGACACTGTAACAGTTAACTCAAGTGACTTAGAAAATTGGTTTCTATTATTCTCACCACATGGAGAGGCATTTATGCTGTACGTAGATCGACAATGGCAAAGTTGTTGAAGCAACACAGCAGCTCCAAACCAGCACTGTTGGCATTGTAGTTACAGTTCCTCAGTCGCAAAACAAGTACTTTACTAATAACAGTTTTCTGAAGTAACCTTTTATACCCTAGTCACTAATATATATGTGCACAACTATCTATAATCCATCATCTATCTATCTATCTATCTATCTATCTATCTATCTATCTATCTATCTATCTATCTATCTATCATCTATATCTATTTATCTATCATCTATTTTTCTATCTATTTATTATCTATCATTTACCTGTGCATCTATCTACCAATGTATCTATCAATCTCTCTCTAACATCTATCTATCTATCTATCTATCTATCTATCTATCTATCTATCTATCATCTATCTATCTATCTATCTACCTATCTATATCATCTATTTCTCTCATCTATCTATCTATTCATCTATTTGTCTGTCTATCATCTATCTATCTATTAGCTATCTCTTTATTATCTGTCTGTCATCTCTGTCTTTCTATCATCTATCATTTTTCTATCTACTTATCTATGATGTATATATTATCTTTATCTATCTGTCAATCAATCAGTCTTTCTACCTATGTATCATCTATCTCTCTATTCATCAATTATCTATCATCTCTCTCTATTTCTCTCTGTTTATCTGTCTATATATCTACCTATCAATCCATTTATAAATCATCTATCTCTCTATTATCTCTCTCTATCATCTATGCATCTACTTATCTGCCGTTTACCTACCATCTATCTATCCATTCATCATCTCTCACCTCTCATTTTTCTGTTACAAAGCAATGAAGAGACAAATGGCTGACATAACAAGAACATGTCTTTTGAATACATGGCTTTTCCTTAACATACATATTAACCTTGTCTAGAATCTTTTCCCATGTCCATGGTTTTATCACTTGTTAAGATACTTATGTTAACAGATCAGAAAATGATTAGAATAAGAATGAAGGTGAGGAGACGTTTCAAAACTTGGGTAGGGAAGCTAAAACCTAGGAGGGGGATCTACATTAGTTATCTACATACCCACACACAACATTATCTGCATACCATCAGCACAGGAACTAAGCAAATTTGTCAAAGCTAATTTTATAATGCTTCCTAGATTCTCTCCATGTTATAATACACTTAAAATAGTCCCTCCAAATTCTGTTGCTTTTGATTTTTTAATAAAGTTGAAATAGGGAGAAGTCATGTACTCTGGAGGTGAGAAGATTCTCAGAAAGGTTAGAAGCAGGACAGAAATAATACAAAACTCTTTTAGAAGGAATGTAGGATCTCAATGGAAGAGACTAGAGTTGGACACTAATTGCCAACAATGAAGAAGAGTATAGTAAATGAAGTAGCATCACTCTTTTATAAATGAAAAGGAACCAAACTCTGATCCGGCAGTCTCACAGATAGGATGGAGTCTTTTCTGCAAGTGGAAGCTGAAGTGGCATCAATGGGGAGGCATCCGGGACTTCTCTTTCCTACCTTTAGAGGCTGACATCACAGACAAACTGTCTACCTAAAGATGGGATAGAGACAGCAAACGTGAAGGGTTTCTAGCAGCACCAAGCCTCAAAACTGAACTTTCAAAATGTCTGTTTTTGGGGAGTAAAATTGAGGAGTCAATCTTTCTTATCCTAGAGCTTCTGGAGACACAGCATCACTGGATAAGCATGACCTAGACTTAATCACGAACTCTGTTTGGACATTTTGGAGAAGCCATAAACATGAAGCATTATATTTGTTGACATTTTAACACAATTTTCTAATTTACTGTGTAGGGTGGGAACTTGGGTGAGGATCACCAAACATATGTCTGATCATGCAGTGTGCCCTGCAGCACATGGTTGTGGGTGTATGTGATGAAACAGATCCTGTTCTCTCCAGTCATTCCAGTACAAGGACATGTGAAGTGTGGTGAAACATGGAGTTAATGTTTATTTTCTGTATTTGATATTTTAAAGTCTGGACTATAAAAAGGACTTAAGAGACAGGTTTTACTGTTATCAGGAAAACTTTGAAGTTAAATAAACTAGAAATAATAGGAACATTAGTTACTTTGGTTTGGAAATTAATATCATGAAAATGGATCTTAGCATGTGTACTTGTCATAAATGCAAAGGAAAGGAAAATCTAATTTAATTAATTCATTAATTTTCCTCAATCATTAAATAAATGTTGCATGAATACCTACAACATGTAAATCTTGTGCTGGCCCTGTAGGTGGAATAAAGATGAATAAAACATGTCTCTAGCCTGGGGCAGTCACTGTCAGGGTCTAGTGAACAATAATAAAGAACTAAGCACATGAAGAGAGGGATTTATGTGATCAATCTGTTCGGAATTAAAGCCTGGTAGGCCATCTATCCACAAAGGTGAGTTATTGATTTCTACCATATCTTATTCCAAAAAGAGTGTTTTAGGAATGAGATAGACACAATGAAACAAAAATAAAAGCTGGGGTATTGAAGAAAAAGAAAAGAAATAACTCATTGAGGATGTAGGGAAAAAAATGAACCTGTTCCCTCAGAAGGTATACTATAGCACAATATTCAGGTTTCTATCAAGGATAGACAAAGAAAATACCAAGAAAATGAGAAGGATGCATATTTCCTTTAGGTGTAAAGAAAAGAGCAAGTGTATGTACTTTAAATATTGTTACGTTTACTTTCTAAGGCTTCAGAAAATTAAATGTCATTTCTCAGTGCGAGATGATATGCACAAATGTGCTTTAAACTCTTCAAAAGGCAGTATATGGCACTTACTCTTGGCTGTGTTTTTTATCTCTTTATACATTTTATCACTTTGTACTTATTGTCAAATCTCCATGACATTAAAAATGGAAAATGAAAAGAGATTTAAAAAACCTTAAATTACTGTTATTTTTCTCACAGTTTTCGCAGAGGTTTGCCACCATCTTGACTCAAAGCTACTCTTGGATCAGCCACTTGGTGTCCTGTGGCCTGGAGTCTCAGAGCACCCCAGAGCTCTATAGTCACTTCCTGTCAGATCAAACAGCTTGCACCCCTTTCCCTGGGGTCTCACTGACCTATATTATTACTGACAATAGAGGGCGCTTCAACCTCAGGTCTTGAACTAGCTACTGGATTAGAAGACCCAAATATCCACTTTACCACTTAGCTGAAATATGTACAGTGCTGTCTGGGTTGATAAGGTTTTGTTTATACCATTTGTCTGTCTGTCCATCCGTCTATCCATCCATTCATCCTTTTATTTCACTTGGTTTTTAATTCAAAAGAAGGAATACCCCTAGATGTACTAGCACACTAGCAAAAATGGGTTCTACTAATTCAAGACATGTTTAGGAAAAAAAAAAATCAAAAGGATGTTTCATTTTTACAAATAACATCTGCGTATATTTCTTTAAATGCATCTTATTAACCACAAGTACAGAATGGAAAATATCTTACAATTTCCATCTAGACATCTAGCACTAATGATTCCCTTTCCATTTTCTACCATTTGGAAGACTCCATTTACCTTTCCTCCAGTAATGTAAAACGATTAAGCATCTTTTATGTTGCTATGCAAAAAGAGACTAGTGATCCTTAAGGCTCGACGTATTTTATAACATAAAACTGCAGTTTATTAAAATATTAAGTACTCTTCAAACCTCAGTTCATGAAAAGACAGTGATTTTTTTTTCTCTGATCCAAATGTAATCAATGACTTTTAACCTCCACAGATCAGCATTTACGGTGTAAGAGGTTGATTCTCGAGTCTCCTAACTTGCTTAACTGCACCCTTGGTGCCTCTTTTTGTGTTTACTCCAGAGCAGAGGGTTATTCTGAGGAGACATTCACTAGCATCTTTGCTGTCAGATGCCCTGATGCGTATGTACATGAGACCCACAGCCAGACAGTTCCTTTTCAACCCAGTTTTGCCAGCAGCGTTTCAGGTGCATAGTAGCTGTGTGATAAATGGTGACTGTGCTAGTCATCTGAATGCACAGAACATTTCCACCATGGCAAAGCCCTCAAGAGTGAAGTGTCAGTGGGCATTACTGTGTTCTTCACTCTATCTCTGATGTCTACCTTGGGTGTGTGCTCAGGTTACTATGTGTGTGAACGTGGTAGCCAGAGGATGACATTGTGTTTCTGCTCCTATCACTCTCCACCTTAAGTTGGGGAGGGCAGGGTCTCTCACTGAACCTGGCATTTGCCCATTTGGCTAGGTTAGCCGGTAGGCAAACTCCAAGGATATTTCTCCAGTGCTGGAACCTTGTATCACTCTCAATGATGAACTGTGATGAATTATTTAAGAGTCATCTTAGGCTGCAGAGATGGTTCAGTGGTTAAGAGCACTTGCTGCTTTTGAAGAAGGCCTGGGTTTTGTTCCCAGCATTTCACAACTGTATGGAATTCCAGTTCCAGGGGTTCTGACACCCTCTTCTGGCCTCAATGGCCATCAGACCTACATAGTGTGCTTACATAAGTGCAGGCAAAAGAATCCTATAAAATAAAGAAAAAAGAAAAAAAAAAGAAACGCAAATAATACTATTATTATACTGATAATACTAATCAACTATTCATAATGCTTTCACCTACTCTCTTGCTAAGGACAAACAATAGAGGTGAACCTTCATTTGAGCTTTGAAAGTATTTGTTTCATAGCATAATACAAACATTTACACATGTTTTGAGTATGAAGCAAGGGTCTGTGGTCTTACAGCCCCTAGCAACAGAAACTTTCAGGCTGTGTAGTGGACTTGGGGGGCAGGCACCTTGGTGTGTGGAGATAGTAGCTCAGGGAGCAAGGTGGAGAATTTGGGCAATGAGCAGGTCACATTTACCACTAAGGTAGACCTTAGATTTGTAGGGAAAAGCCATGGATGCTGACAGAATAAAACTGGAAGGAGGACAATGACGACTGTGTGACAATCTCTGACATGCGAGTGAAATGAATTTCACTGACTTTGGGTCCTATTTCACAAACATCAAGACTAAAGGATGTCATCTCCTTTTAATAGCGGCAGTTGAGTATCTGCACACGATGTTGAAGTGAACCGAGGACAGGCGTGCTCCTGTAGATTTCAGGGTCAGAGCACCGGCAAATAATATTTCCACCCTTGTCTGCACCGCTTAATGAGACAAGGGGAGCAGCTGACTTCGGATGTGTCCTGTATTGTAAATCATGGGGCTATCAGGTTCAGCAGGGTCGATGGGCTGCTTCCGCATCCGCTCCACAGCACCAGGGCCCAGAAAGTAGCCGGAGAATATGGAATAATAACCCACATGGGTGACTCATAGGTAGAATGGCCCTCTTCTGCAGAAAGGATCTAGCTGGAAGATACCTCTATATGCACCAAAAAGAGGATAATCATGAACATTTAGATAAAACCACCAGACTAAATATTCTATTTCTACCCTCTTCAGTCAAGACATGAATAGAATGGAAAATGAAAATTTGTGTTTATAGGCATAAATTATTCAATCTTGGTGACTTCCCCAGTCTTTGGTGATTTCAGGGTTTTCTTTTTTTGTGTAATATTGACAATGATGCTGCGGTCGCCATACTTCTCAATGCTTTCCTCTGTACATTGGTAAGGTTCTCACTTTCTCTCCCTTACACTCTGGACAGGGTCTCACTGTGTAGTCAAAGACATCCTCAAACCTGAAGCAGTTCTGCCTCAGCTTCCAGAGTTCTGGGATTCTAGGTTGGATCTCCTTACTAGTACATATATGTCTTGAAGGAAGGGATAACTCTTATGTTATATTTTACAGTCTTGCTGTAGCGGTACCAGAACCAAGATAGCCCAGAACTGTAGTGAATACTGTCTTCATGCTCAGATAATTTAGATTGTTTTCTACAGGGAATTGGGTTGTGTGTGTGGCTCAGCTGAATGCTTGCTACTCAAGACTGAGGATAGGAGTTCGGATCCCCAGCATTCATATAGAAGCCAGGCATTATGGTGAACACATGTAACCCCAATGCTAGAAGAGAGGAAGTAAAGAGAGGCAGATTTATGGACCTCACTAGCCAGCCAATATACCCAATGGGGGTGAGTTCCAGGTTCAAAAAGTAAGATGAAGTGTGATTGTGAAGACACCAGATGTCAACCTCTGCCTCCCCCAACACAGATAATTATTTCTGTATATCTTGGGATATTTTTGAATTCAACTTTTAAAATAACCTCACTGGTTCACAGCGTTGAGCAACTTCTACATTTCAGCAACTGATGGATGTCATAATTCAGAAGAAAAGACAGTATTATAGGTTGTCATAACACCTATAGTAAAATGAACCTACGGAATGTGGAACAGTCTAGTTCTGTATAACCAGCCCAGCTTTCCTGAGCAGCCTTTCCTAGTTAGAGTGTGAGTCTAGCCCCAGCCACCAGGCTGAAGAAGCCTCAGCCCTCACTCGACAAATGGTCTGCATTCCCTTAACCCACAAATATATGAGCTTTATCAAACAGAATATTATAAACAGTGAAAGAAACATTTTTGTCCTTTCACTTAACAAATTATATTTAAACAGGGGCCTGCATAGGAGTCATACTCCTCATTGAATTATTCTACTTACCTACCCTCTAAAAATTCCTAATTTCTGTAAAATTATTAGAATCAGAGAAACCAACCGACCAACCCCAGCAGAATACAAAGTGAAGCGCAGGTCAAGGATAATAGGGTAATTTGCCAGTTTTCTCCAGATGAGCCAATCTTGACAACTTAGTGCTGCGAATTCTGTTGTTCTCCCTGATTGGATGGAGAAGGCAGAGGAAGCTTCCCCGCCTCCTTTTTTTTCCCTCCCAGGCTTAAAAATCCGCAGCAGATGCAGTGATGTAGACCTGCATTTAAGTCCTTGCTCTTTAGAGACGCAACTGTGAACTGTGCTCTCCCCGAATTTGTAATTAGAGGGCTGAAACAGATGGCAAAGGCTGAACAGAAAGAGGCGTCCATTAAAGCGACTTGTACTGCCAAAAAGATGGCTCGTTCCAAGAACAGACTCAATTTCCTCCGCGCGAAATACAGCAGCACACACACACACGCCACGCTGTGAAGAAACTTTGCCTCTCGGAGCACCTAACGCAGGATCCCAACATTGATTGAAAAGTCAATCAACAGCCCCTCCCCACTTTTGAACACAAAGGAGGTGCCGTTGGTCGTGGGAGGTGAGGGCTGGTTGGAAGCTCTCAACGTTCAATTTAATGTGCCAACCATGTCACCTTTAAGGATGCTGTTGTGTAAAGCAAATGCGGAACGTAGTTTCCTTCTAAAATTTCAGCCGAACTCATCGGAACAGATGAAGATTCATTAGCAATGATGGGAGAAACACGCTGGTGTATGGTGAACACACATCTGGCAAGGCAACGTCCTGAAGATATGTGTGCTCTGTGTTTGGGTGTTTAACAGCCCTCTCATCTGTACAGAAGTAAAGAATGCAAACTATTATCAGCGTGAAAGCACAGAAGTAACCCTTTGGAGTGGAAACCGCTCATCTGTACCCCACGGTCTGAGTGTTCTCAGGATGAAGACACACTTATGTGTTCATACATGCTAGTATTAACTGATATTTTAAAATATTTATTTATTTTTATTTTATATGTAAGAGTATTTTGTGTACTATGTGTGTGCTTGATACTTGCAGATACCAAAAGGGAGTGTTGGATCCCCTGGAACTGGAGTTACAAGCAATTGTGGGCCACCATGTAGAACTAGACCTAGGTCCCCTGCAAGAGCAGAAAGTACCCTTAACTGCTGAGCCATCTCCACAGTCCTCTGTGTATTTAAATAATGGCATTTTAATGATTTTTTAGGAGTCTGGTATTGTTCATGGACAGCATTTTGAGAAGGACTGATCTTGTTTGCTGGCAACTTATGTTTTAAGGGGGTGAACACCTTTGCCATTTCAAATTGACTTTCTCTAGAGTACACAGTGAAGGAAAAGAAACATCCTTGTTCTTCTGAGGCCAGCCTCCACGTTGACAGAAATGGCAAAGTCTAGAAGAATTTGAATAGTCCATCAATTTTGTAAGGTAATGTTGGCCAAGTTCATCCACTGCACCTTCTTATTTAAAGATAGATAGCACCTCTTAAAGCATTGCTGTGGTGAAAAATCATGTTCATCTCCCATGTTTTCTGGATCATATTTTGTGCTCAGTAAACAGATATTCTTTATCTTTTATTTTAAATTTCATCCCAAATTACTTGCATGCAACTTACCTTGATTATTCTATTAAGGCCAGTAGTTTAAGCCTATAATGTAACCCTTTTGTCTATTATCAGGTAGTGCCTAGTTCATATTCTAGAAGTTCAGAAATAGGATGAAGGATATCAATTCTTATACCAAACATCATATTTAGTGTCAAAATAGCAATAACAACAACTCACACTTATACAGTTCTTACTATGTGCTACTCAGTCTTCACATCAACCCATGAAGTCAGTGTTGTCTTTCTGGAAGTATACGGGTGGTTAACACTTGCTCCTATTCACACTGAGAACACTTGGTGACATCAGTACTTAAATTTAGCCTTCAGAACTAGCATGAATGACATATTCAAGCACTGTACATAATGTGGCTTAAATTTAGATCAGTCCTAAATTCCTGTCCTATACTACTGAGGTTCTATAACCAATAATAAAAACATACACATCCAAAAGAAGAATATAAAAGCATCTTTTTACATAGGTGTTATCACACAACAAAGTTGACTGGAAAATTCTGAGAAATATTAAGAGATCAGTGCTGTGATATGCAAAATCAATATTTTTATTCAGTTTTGGTGGCCAAGCTTATAGTTGCAGATACTTAGGAGGCTAAGGAAGAGGACTCTTGAATTCAGGGCCTTCCAGGGTTATAGAGTGAGTTCAAGGCCAACATGTACAGTTTAGTGAGACCCTGTCTCAAAACAAAGTTCAAATGAGGTTGAGGATATAACTCAGCGGTAGTGCATGGAGCCCTAAGTTTCAGTGCTACAACACAGTTATATTTGTACTCATTAAACAATGTAAAAGAAAATATTCCCACTGAAAGTAAGAATGTTAGTCATGGTAAGTAGTAATAACGATAAGCCTTGCAACAACTGGAAACATAAAACTTTACAGCTATATTCAGAAGAGCTACATAGAAGAAGAGCCATATTTATAGATGTAAAATCTCAACTTAAAAACTTGTTTTTAATGTGAATGTAATAGTCATGGACCCTTGTTTTACTTTTGCATGTACCCCAAACCCAATTCTAAAATTAGTGTAGAAAAGAAAATGCAGAATTAGTGTGGAAAAGCAATTTTGAAGAAAAATAACAAGAGTCATCAGATACCACACACACTTGTGATACTGAGTGATTAGTTGGTATGTCTAATGGAGCACAACAGGAATGTATATAATGTTTGGGATATTAAATTCACAAAAGGTTTCTTTTTTCTAGATCATTTAGCAAAACATACACTTCTTTAAAAAATGGGATTGGATGGTTTTTCTAATCATTTGGAAAGTAGATGTGGGATTCCCTACCATTGAAGATTCACAAATATTGTTCCAAATAGAGACAAGAAATAGCTCTATCCCCCCCTCTCTCTCCCCACCCATCCATCCATCCATCCATCCATCCATCCATCCATCCATCCATCCTCTACCTGTCTACAAAAGAAGAAAGGCATATACGCATCATAAGGAAAACTGTCCGGACTTTAGAGCACTGAGGATATTCTTTTAAAATATACAATAAGAGAATACATAAAGTCAATGAATACATTCATTAATAATATAATATTTACAAAATCAAAAGACACTATAAATTTACAGAACAAGTAGTGAACTAGTAGAAATAATTATAATGTGCAACACATGAAAAAGTTAGATATTAAAAAAATAAAGCACAGAAAATGTTAAAAGTTATGTGTATTTGTTGTGGAATATTACTTTAACTATGTAAAGATGTGTTACATTTGTTTATGCTGCATTTGCTTAATGATGTAAAGAAAGATGTGTGGCTTTGCCTGCTTAATTCACCTGATGGGTCTCACAAAGAGCTGAATGGCCAATAGCTAGGAAGTAGAGGGATAGGTGGGGCTGATGGACAGAGAGAATAAGCAGGAGAAGGAATATAGGCTTGAGAATGAGAAGAGAGGAGGGAACAAGGGAGAAAGAGAGGGAAATGCCTGGGGCCAGCAGGACACAGAGCAAGCAGTGATAGTCAGACGTACAGAAGGAAAGACAGACAAAAAGCCCCGAGGCAAAAGGTAGATGAAGAGAAACAGGTTAATCTAAGTTATAAGAGCCAGTGAGACAAGCAGAAGGTAAGGCTGAGCTTTCATAACTAATAACAAGTCTCTGTGTCATGATGTGGGAGCTGGTTGGTGGCCCCAAAGAAAGCCTGGTACATGTATTAGTTGTTTTTTTTTTTTTTTCCTCCTGGATTTGGTAAAACGTCAGGAAAGAAACTCAAGGAAGGAAGAGTTTATCTGGGCTCACAGTCCAAGGGTACAGGCTCTCGCTGCAGGGAAGTCAGATGGGCAGCAGTGAGCCAGCTGAACACTTCACATCCGCAGCCAAGAAGCAGAGGAAGATGAATGCTGTCGCTCTGTTATTTGCTTTTTTTCCTATACAGTCAGCTGATGCAGGGATACTACCCACATGTAGAGTGAGGCTCCCTACTTCAGTTAGCCTGATCTAGATATTCCCTCACACACATGCTTAGAGGTTTGTCTCCTTGAGATTATTCTAGACTCTGAAGTTGGCAATCAGTCTTCACCATCACAAGGTAAGAAGAATAAGACGACATACACATAGAAATGGAACTTCATAGCTTGTAATTAGGGAAATGAAAATTGTGTGTGTGTGTGTGTGTGTGTGTGTGTGTGTGTGTGTGTTGAAAATAGAGGGGGACTACTGGAGGAGAAAATGGGACTAGTGGGAACCGGGGCTGGGAAAGAAAGGGTATCAGAGAGGCAAGTGTAATCAAAGCATGCCGCATACATGTGTGAAAATGTCCTAAAGGAACCCATTGCTCTGAACAATGAATGGATGCTAACAAAATGCATTTGATGCACAAAGGAAAATTAAGTGAATGAGACACCATTTTCACTCACCAGACCAGCACCGAATGTTAAGGGTTGCTTGGTGGGAACGAGTAGTCCTGGGTGGTTGGTAAGTGTTCGGAGGTTAGGAATTCAGCAAGACGATTGGACAGTGTCTATGTAAATGTTGAAAACACTGAGCATATGCCGTTACAGCACTTACACTGTCAGTGTTTTTCTCTGGAGAAATTCATGCACATTCACAAGGTAGTTTGATCTAAAATGTTCTCTGTATTGTTTTAAACATAAAAGCAAAATACAATGGAAGCAGGTTAAATAAACATTGAGATGGAAAGTTACGTTGCTATATATTACGACATGTGGACACCACGCATGCCGTTAAAAGAAGGGTGGGATTTATGGGCTGTTATGCAAAGATACATGACATTGTTTGGGGGTGAGGGATACAAGTTTCAGAGGGGTCTACTGTTGGCTGTGGTATGACTAGTGTAAAACACAGGCTTTTTTTTGCGTTTGTCACACAGTGCTCTATACCTGATGAAGAAATGGGAGATACAAAAATGGTGCTTGGGGAGACCTAGGCATGGTCTCAGACTTAGGGTGGCTATTGACAGGTAGTTTTAAACTTTCTATTCAAAAATGTTTTAGGAGCCAGGCGGCCGTGGTGCACGCCTTTAATCACAGCACTCGGGAGGCAGAGCCAGGAGGGTCTCTGTGAGTTTGAAGCCAGCCTGGTCTACAGAGCAAGACCCAGGACAGGCAGCAAAACTACACAGAGAAACCCTGTCTCAAAACACAAACAAACAAACAAAAATATTTTAGGAGTAGGATCTTTGTAAAACATAAAATAAATGATACACTTATATATTGTGTTTTAGTTATATAATTAAGTATATACTTTGTAATACATGGAACATATATCATGAATTCTTTTTATTGCATTACACGTAAAATTTTACATATATGTATATAAAAATTACTTGCATAGATTTGTAAAGTCATAAATAATTTTTTATGAATGCAAGTTTTTTATTCATCATTTTTTTTTCTGTTTTCATTTGTTAAGAATAGATAGCAACAACATCACTGTTTCCCAGTGATTGGTATGGGTTGCTGAATAAAATGCTCCCAGATTACGGCTTGATGTGGAATTGAGTGGAAATGGTGAGCTCTGCCTTCAACAACACTTATGGCAAAGGAATACACAGGTTGGGTCTTCATTGAAGGTGAGCATTTTAACCATGCACGTCTCTTATCTCGTTGATTCTAAGTAAGGTAGGAAGACACTAAAACTGGCCGCATTCTATTTTGTTTTCTTCTTGTTGAATTGCCATTAAAGTTCAGTATCTCAAACTAGTAGTGTGGGAACAATTTAAAGTATGATAGTGATGAATGTTAAAATAACAATAGATATTTCTTAGTTGCACAAATACTTTTTTTTTTCAGTAGCAGTCTTATCATGATATTTTTCTTGGGCTCCTCAAATTTACTTTAGTTTTTTTTTTTTTTTTTTTTTTTTTTTTACTGTCTCAGTTTGATATCAGAACAGTGAAAATAAGATTACATCATAGTCTTACAATGACAAATAGTCAGACAGTGTAGAGAGGAATTCCATTATCAACCCTCATACTTCTGTTATTCTTTCAAATATTTCTCAAAATAGTGAGGTTTAATAATAAGTTTCAAAATTGGCATTTAAATTCAAATGTTCTTGAGAAGATATTTCTTGTGCGTCTTGCAATTCTGTTGTAAAAGTTGTTTTGTCAGATTGGGCACTTTTAAGGATTAGTTGTTATTTTGTTAAGATAAGAGTATTTACAGTTTGGGGAAATGATTTCTTCTGTAGGGAATGCTATTGGATATTTTAGACTACATTCGAGTACTCTGAGGATGGGTCTGAAGAGATCCTTCTCTGATGAATTTTCCTAGCTGTGCATTAGCTTCCTGGGATCACCGCGCCATCTAACTGTGTTTTAATGTTGGATTAGCATGGGGACCAGCCTTAATCGACACAGCTGCTCCCAGTACAGGGGAGCTTGGAAGATTCAGGGTGTGACCCCACAGAGGAATATACAGGGAACACGGGCATCAGCCAGTGCATATATCATTGGGACTTCAACTTCTTTTTTTTTTCTTTCTTTCTTTTTTTTTTTTTTCCATAGCACTGGATTTTATTCTTACTTTTGCATATTTTTTTCATTTCTGTAAAGGTTTGGCAGTAACCTTCCTTGACACATCCCCCCACCCCCCCATCATCCCATTGCCCTGTAATAGTCTTTTTTTGCCTTATGGTGCTGGAGGATAAACTCAGGGCCTTGTGCATACTAGGCAAGCTCTCTACCACTTGACTAGGAAAACTCTTGTGTCTTTAAACATGACTATATGGACTGTAGAGAGCAAGGGAAATCTTCCAGCCTTCTGCCTGTGTGGGAAACATCGTGTTGCCAGTTCTGATCATGAGTCTTCAGCAGTACAAATCAGCTTGTTCTTAGCTTCTTCTCTTTCTTTCTTTCTTTCTTTCTTTCTTTCTTTCTTTCTTTCTTTCTTTCTTTCTTTCTTTCTTTCTTTCTTTCTTTTTCTTTGCTTGGTTTGTTTTTTTGTTTTTCAAGTCAGGGTTTCTCTGTGCAGCCCTGGCTGTCCTGGAACTCACTCTGTAGACCAGGCTGGCCTCGAACTCACATAGATCCCCCTGCCTCTGCCTCCCGAATGTTATGCCTGTCTCTTAGATTTCTTTTTTCTTTTTTTTTTTTGATATATATTTTTTATTTTACAATACCATTCAGTTCTACATATCAGCCATGGGTTCCCCTATTCTCCCCCCTCCCACGCCCTCCCTTTACCCCCAGCCCACCCTCCATTCCCACCTCCTCCAGGACAAGTCCTCCCCCGAGGACTATGATCAACTTGGTAGACTCAGTCCAGGGAGGTCCAGTCCCTTCCTCCCAGACTAAGCCAAGTGTCCCTGCATAAGTTCCAGGTTTCAAACAGCCAACTCATGCAATGAGCACAGGACTTGGTCCCACTGCCTAGGTGCCTCCCAAACTGATCAAGCCAATCAACTGTCTCACCTATTCAGAGGGCTTGATCCAGCTGGGAGCCCCTCAGCCTTTGGTTCATAGTTCATGTGTTTCCATTCATTTGGCTATTTTTTTTTTTAATTGAGTAAAACTGAAATTTATTATAAGCCACAGTCGTCCTAGGGACCTCCATGCTATATATATAGCCTCTATGGTTCTATGGATTGTGGTCTGATTGTTCTTTATTTTATATCTAGAATCCACCAATGAGTGAGTACATACCATAACTGTCTTTCTGGGTTTGGGTTACCTCACTCAGGATGATTTTTTCTAGTTCCATCCATTTGCCTGCAAATTTCATGCTTTCATTGTTTTTCTCTGCTGAGTAGTACTCCATTGTGTATATGTACCACATTTTTTTCATCCATTCTTCCGTTGATGGGCATCTAGGTTGTTTCCAGGTTCTGGCTATTACAAATAGTGCTGCTATGAACATAGCTGAGCATGTATCTTTATGGTATGAATCAGCATTCCTTGGGTATATGCCCAAGAGTGGGATGGCTGGGTCTTGAGGTAGTTCGATTCCTAATTTTCTGAGAAACCGCCATACTGATTTCCACAGTGGTTGTACAAGTTTACATTCCCACCAACAGTGGAGGAGTGTTCCCTTTGCTCCACATCCTCTCCAACATTGGTTGTCATTGGTGTTTTTGATCATAGCCATTCTAACAGGTGTAAGGTGATATCTCAGAGTCGTTTTGATTTGCATTTCTCTGATGATTAAGGATGTTGAGCATTTCTTTAAATGTCTTTCAGCCATTTGTAGTTCTTGTTTTGTGAATTCTCTGTTTAGCTCTTTAGCCCATTTTTTAATTGGACTGTTCAGTGCTTTGATGTCTAGTTTCTTGAGTTCTTTATATACTGTGGAGATTAGTCCTCTGTCAGATGTGGGGTTGGTGAAGATTTTTTCCCAATCTGTTGGCTGTCTTTTTGTCTTATTGACTGTGTCTTTTTCCCTGCAAAAGCTTCTCAGTTTCGAGAGGTCCCATTTATTAATGGTTGTGCTCAGGGTCTGTGCTGTCGGTGTTTTATTTAGGAAATGGTCTCCAGTGCAATGCGTTCAAGAGTGCTTCCTATTTTCTTTTCTATTAAGTTTAGTGTAACTGGATTTATGTTTAGGTCTTTGATCCACTTGGACTTGAGTTTTGTGCATGGTGACAGATATGGATCTATTTGTAATTTTTTACATATTGACATCCAGTTATGCCAGCACCATTTGTTGAAGATACTTTCTTTGTTCCATTGTATAGTTTTGGCTCCTTTGTCAAAAACCAGATGTTCATATGTGCATGGATTAATGTCAGGGTCTTCAATTCGATTCCATTGGTCCGTATGTCGGTTTTTATACCAGTACCAAGCTGTTTTTATTACTATAGCTCTATAGTAGAGTTTGAGGTCCGGGATGGTGATGCCTCCAAGGGTTGCTTTATCGTATAGGATTCTTTTAGCTATCCTGGGTCTTTTGTTTTTCCATATAAAGTTGAGTATTTTTCTTTCCAAGTCTGTGAAGAATTGTGTTGGGATTTTGATGGGGATTGCATTGAATCTGTAGATTGCTTTTGGTAAGATTGCCATTTTTACTATGTTAATCCTACCTATCCATGAGCATGGGAGATCCTTTCATTTTCTGATATCTTCTTCAATTTCTTTCTTTAGAGATTTAAAGTTCTTATCAAAAAAGTCTTTCACTTGTTTAGTTAGTGTTATCCCAAGGTATTTTATATTATTTGTGGCTATTGTAAAGGGTGATGTTTCTCTGACTTCTTTCTCAGCCCTTTTGTCATTTGTGTATAGGAGGGCTACTGATTTTTTTGAGTTGATCTTGTATCCTGCCACTTTACTGAAGGAGTTTATCAGCTGTAGAAGTTCCCTGGTAGAGTTTTTGGGGAAACTTATGTATACTATCATATCATCTGCAAATAGTGAAAGTTTGACTTCTTCCTTGCCAATTTGTATCCCTTTGATCTCCTTTTGTTGTCTTATTGCTCTAGCTAGAACTTCTAGTACTATATTGAATAAATATGGGGAGAGTGGACAGCCTTGTCTTGTTCCTGAATTTAGTGGTATCGCTTTGAGTTTCTCTCCATTTAATTTGATGTTTGCTGTTGGCTTGCTATAAATTGCTTTTATTATGTTTAGAAATGTTCCTTGTATTCCTAATCTTTCTAAGACCTTTATCATGAAGGGGTGTTGGATTTTGTCAAAGGCTTTTTCAGCATCTAAGGAGATGATCATGTGGTTTTTTTCTTTCAGTTTGTTTATATGGTGTATTACATTGACTGATTTCCGTATGTTGAACCATCTTTGCATCCCTGGGATGAAGCCTACTTGGTCGTGATGGATGATTGTTTTGATGTATTCTTGGATTCGGTTTGCCAATATTTTGTTGAGTATTTTTGCATCAATGTTCATGAGGGAGATTGGTCTGTAGTTCTCTTTCTTTGTTGCATCTTTGTGTGGTTTGGGTATCAGGGTAATTGTAGCCTCATAAAAAGAGTTTGGTAGTGTTCCTTCTGTTTCTATTGTGTGGAACACTTTGAAGAGGATTGGTATTAGTTCTTCTTTGAAAGTCTGGTAGAATTCTGCACTGAAACCATCTGGTCCTGGGCTTTTTTTGGTTGGGAGACTTTTGATGACTGTTTCTATTTCTTTAGGGGTTATTGGTCTATTTAAATGGTTTATCTGGTCTTGATTTAATTTTGGTATGTGGTATTTATCCAGAAAATTGTCCATTTCTTCCTGGTTTTCCATTTTTGTGGAGTACAGGTTTTTGAAGTATGATCTGATGATTCTCTGGATTTCCTCATTGTCTGTTGTTATGTCTCCCTTTTCATTTCTGATTTTGTGAATTTGGGTGCTCTCTCTTTGCCTTTTGGTTAATTTGGCTAGGGGTTTGTCTATCTTGTTGATTTTTTCAAAGAACCAACTCTTTGTTTCATTGATTTTTTGTATTGTTCTCTTGTTTTCTATTTCGTTGATTTCAGCCCTCAATTTGATTATTTCCTGGCGTCTATTTCTCCTGGGTGAGTTTGTTTCTTTTTGTTCTAGAGCTTTCAGTTGTGCTGTTAATTCATTGGTATGGGATCGCTCCATCTTCTTTATGTGTGCATTTAGAGCTATGAATTTTCCTCTTAGCACTGCTTTCATAGTGTCCCATAAGTTTGGGTATGTTGTACTTTCATTTTCATTGAATTCTAGGAACTCTTTAATTTCTGTCTTTATTTCTTCCTTGACCCATTGATGTTTCAGGTGGGCATTATTCAGTTTCCATGAGTTTGTGGGTTTTCTATAATTTTTGTTGTTATTGAGTTCTAACTTTAAGGCATGGTGGTCTGATAAGATACAGGAGGTTATTCCAATTTTTTTGTATCTGTTGAGATTTGTTTTGTGTCCAAGCATGTGGTCAATTTTTGAGAAGGTTCCATGGGGTGCTGAGAAGAAGGTATATTCTTTTGTGTTAGGATGGAATATTCTGTAGATATCTATTAGGTCCATTTGAGTCATAACATCTGTTAGGTCCTTTATTTCTTTGTTAAGTTTCAGTCTGGTAGATCTATCTTTTGGTGAGAGTGGTGTGTTAAAATCTCCCACTACTAATGTGTGGGGTTTGATGTGCGTTTTAAACTTTAGTAGTGTTTCTTTTATGAATGTGGGTGCTTTTGTATTTGGAGCATAAATGTTTAGAATCGAGACTTCATCTTGGTGGATTTTTCCCGTGATGAATATGTAATGTCCATCCTGGTCTCTTTTGATTGATTTAGTTTGAAGTCTATTTTATTAGATATTAGGATAGCTACACCAGCTTGTTTCTTAGGTCCATTTGCTTGGAAAACGTTTTCCCAGCCCTTTACTCGGAGGTAGTGTCTGTCTTTGGAGTTAAGGTGTGTTTCTTGTATGCAGCATATGGATGGGTCCTGTTTTCTTATCCATTCTGTTAGCCTGTGTCTTTTTATAGGTGAGTTGAGACCATTGATATTGATGGATATTAATGACCAGTGATTGTTAATTCCTGTTATTTTTTTGGTTGTGTTGTGTTGTCCTTCTGTGGTGTATGTTGGTGTAGGATTATCTATTGCTTGATTTTTCATGGATGTGTTTAGCTTCTTTGGGCTGGATTTTCCCTTCTAGTGCTTTCTGTAGGGCTGGGTTTGTGGACAGGTATTGATTAAATCTGGTTTTATCCTGGAATATTTTGTTTACTCCGCCTATGGTGATTGAGAGTTTTGCTGGGTATAATAGTCTGGGTTGGCATCCGTGGTCTCTTAGTGTCTGCATGAGGTTTGTCCATGATCTTCTAGCTTTCATAGTCTCTATTGAGTAGTCTGGTGTTATTCTGATGGGTTTGCCTTTATATGTTACTTGGTCCTTTTCCTTTGCAGCTCTTAATATTTTTTCTTTATTCTGTGTGTTTAGTGTTTTGATTATTATGTGGCGAGGGGACTTTTTTTTTTGGATCCAGCCTATTCGGTGTTCTGTAAGCTTCTTGTATCTTCATAGGTATTTCTTTCTTTAGGTTAGGAAAGTTTTCTTCTATGATTTTGTTGAATATATTTTCTGTGCATTTGAGTTGGTATTCTTCTCCTTCTTCTATCCCTATTATTCTTAGGCTTGGTCTTTTCATGGTGTCCCAAATTTCCTGGACGTTTTGTGTTACGACTTTTTTGTCTTTAGTGTTTTCTTTGATTGACGAATCTATTTTCTCTATCGTGTCTTCAGTGTCGGAGATTCTCTGTTCCATCTCTTGCAATCGGCTGGTTATGCTTGTTTCTGTAGTTCCTGTTCGTTTAGTCAGGATTTCTATTTCCAGCATTCCCTCAGCATGTGTTTTCTTTATTGTCTCAAATTCATTTTTCAGATCTTGGAATGTTTCTTTCATCTGTTTAATTGCTTTTTCTTGGCTTGATTTGATTTCTTCCCATTTTTTGTTCGTTTTTTCTTCCATTTCTTTAAGGGAGTTTTTTATTTCCTCTTTAATGGAGTTTTTCATTTCCTCTTTAAGGGAAGTTTTTATTTCCTCTTTAAGGAAAGTTTTTATTTCCTCTTTAAGGTAGTTTTTCATTTCCTCTTTAAGGAAAGTTTTTATTTCCTCATTGAGGGAATGTTTTATTTCTTCTTTAAGGGCCTCTATCATCTTCTTAAAGTCATTTTTAGGGTTGATTTCTTCTGTTTCTTCTGTCATGGTATGTTTAGGTCTTGCAGGTGTAGAATCACTAGGTTCTGATGTTGCCATATAGGTCTTTATGTTGTTGCCTGTATTTTTGCACTGGCGTCTACTCATCTCTTCCTCTGTGCGGTGCAGGTGGTGTCTGTGTCTGAGAGTGCCTCTCTTGTTCTAATTTTTAGTCTTGGTTTAGTAGGGGTTCTTGGTTAAATTGGTGCTATTGGGCTATTTCTTCAGGGGCAGCTGATTTCGATCGAGGCCTTATGATTCTGGTGATCTGGTTTGGTGTCTGGGTAGCACCTTCTTCTGTGTTCTCAGGTCACGTTTTGTTCATTTGTCAACTCCTCAGCTGATCTTGTTTCTTCAGACTTTAAACTGTAGGCATCTGAATCCTCTCCCAGATGGGTTTCAGCTGAGCAGGGTAGTCTCACCAACACCTCCAAGTTGTTGGGTTTTACAGGATCAGCAGCTGGGCCCTGGGTTGTCCTCAGACGGAGTGTTCAGAGTCGTTCTGGTTCTGACCCATGGAGATAGCTTCTTCCCCAGATGTTGGGGTTAGGGGCATCCCTGTTCCAAGCTGCGTCTGCTTGTCTCCGTCCCTGGGCCTGTCTACCTCTGCAGTCTGCCGCCGGGCCTGTATGTCCCTGTCAGTTGCCGCTGGGTCTGTCTGCCTCTGGGGACCGCCACCGGGCCTGAATGTCTCTGCCGGCTGCAGCCGGGCCTGAATGTCCCTGTCGGCTGCTGCTGCCGGGCCCGTTTACCTCAGCGGGCCGCCACTGGGCCCGTCTACCTCTGTGGGCCGCCGCTGGGCCTGAATGTCTCTGCCGGCTGCCGCCGGGTCTGAATTTCCCTGTCCGCTGCCGCCGCTGGGCCCGTCTACCTCCACGGGCAGCTGCCACAGGCCTACCTGCGTCTGCTTGTCTCCGCCGTCCGGCCTGTCTACCTCTGTGGGCCGCCGCTGGGCCTGAATGTCTCTGCTGGCTGCCGCTGGGCCTGAATATCCCTGTCTGCTGCCGCCGCTGGGCACGTCTACCTCAGCGGGCTGCTGCTGGGCCCGTCTACCTCCGCGGACCGCCACCGCAGGCCTACCTGCGTCTGCTTGTCTCTGCCGCCGGGCCTGTCTACCTCTGTGGATCGCCGCTGGGCCTGAATGTCTCTGCCGGCTGCCGCCGGGCCTGAATGTCCCTGTTGGCCGCTGCCGCCGGGCCGTTTACTTCAGCGGGCCGCCGCTGGGCCCGTCTACCTCTGTGGGCCGCCGCTGGGCCTGAATGTCTCTGCCGGCTGCCGCCGGGCCTGAATGTCCCTGTTGGCCGCTGCCGCCGGGCCGTTTACTTCAGCGGGCCGCCGCTGGGCCCGTCTACCTCTGTGGGCCGCCGCTGGGCCTGAATGTCTCTGCCCTCAACTTCTTCTTTTAAAAATAAATATCTTTAACTTTTTCTTAGATGTTGGTGAACTGGCCAACAACAATGAACTTTGCAATCAGACAAATGTCAGATGGATTTATTTTGACTCCCCCTTCACTGGCTGTATGATGGTGGGCAGCTTCCTTTAACTCAAAATCAGGCCCATGGGTTTTTGATATTAATATCCATTCAGGGTTATCAGGTGTCTCAGTCTCTTCAGGCATCTGTAGCAAAAACCACATGGATTAGGTGGTTCAAGCAACAATTATTTCTCTCAGTGTTTGAGGCTGGGGAGTCCAAAATCAAGGCACTGGCAGACTCGGTATCAGTTGAGGTCCTCTTCTTGGTTGATAAAAGAGAATTGTGCCCCTTTGTTCTTATGAGACGTTAAGGGCAAGGCAACTTTCTAGAGACTTAAAAAATGGCACTAATGACATTAATGGAGGTTCTACCTTTAATCACCTCCCCAAATCTCAGCTCAACATAGGATTTTAACACTGGAGATTTGGAGGGGACACAAACATTCATTTGTTCTGTACAACGTTATAAGAAAATGAGAAAATGCTTTTAAAATATTTATTTGCGTGCGTGAGAGAGAGAGAGAGAGAGAGAGAGAGAGAGAGAGAGAGAGAGAGAGAGAGAGGAATCAAGTGCCAAGTAATACTGCGTTGCCACCATGACCCAGAAACCATGCAATCAGGAGGAAATGAGATATAATTTCTAATTTAAGTGTGACTGACAGTTACACTTAGACTCATCTCACATGCCATATCACCAATCCTTTATCATTGACTTGACATAGCACTGGCCCCTGAGTTCTCTTCACTAACTCAGTGATGGCCATAACTGTGGAGCCTAGACTAGTCCTTGGACTTCAAATTACTCAACAATATTAGATACCCTAGTCAGGTAGGAAACCCTAACAGGGTCACATTAATGCCCAGGAAGATCAAATGATGAGAGAAGGGTTCACAGTAACTAATCTATACACGAAATTGTCAATTTCAAGTAAGTCAGTCATTGACCATCTATTTTCTGAATAACCTGCCAGAGAGTTATTGAAATATTAGGAATCTAAGTGCTACTAATTTTTTTCCTTCAACCAAGGAACTAAAATAATAATTAAAAGATGAGGTGACTGAAAGGACAGTTTAGATGGTGAAATGCTTGTTTCATAAGTGTGAGAACCTGATTTGATCTCCAGAACTTGCATTAAAAGTTGGACATGGAGGCACACTTGTAATTTCAGTGCTGGCAAAGAAGAGGCAGATGGGTCCCTGGAGCTTGCTGGCCAGACAGCCTGGTCTGCTTGGCAAGCTCCAGGCTAGCAAGAGGCCTTGTCAACAAACAAATGATAAGATGGGGGTCCAGTGAGAAATGACATCTGAAGTTCACCTCTCTCTGGTCTCTACATTCATGCACACATCTGTGCACATGTATCTGCACACACGCAAACACATATGCATGATTGGCTGTTAGGTGAATTAAATTAGGTGAGACATTTCTTTTAAAAAGCTAGATGTGAACATCTAAGATGGAGATTGTAACTGAAGTGTAGATTTGCTGCTCTCTGAATGCTCCCCCCACACCTTCCAAAAACTGAAAAAAGTTAACATCTCATTAGGTAGTGAATTACAATAGGAGCCATAAAATTTGACTCTATCTGACCCAACAGATGTTTATATGATCTATAGAGTATGTTGTTATTGGACACAGCATAGTAATGCTTCACAGTGTTGTATTTGCAAAGATCCATTTGGCGTTTCTGTGTTATTTATGACATTTGGACAGTGTCTATAGCTGAGAAATATGTGATTGGATATATGAAATCACACATTTTGGTGGAGGGTAGTTTTGATCTTCATTGGAAGCCCTGCCCGAGTCCTTTAGAGAGTTTGCAGACTTGATTTCACCACACAGATGTCATTGGCAGCTAAAGTAGACAATTCCAAGTCAATTGATGAGGATGTCTCAGGGTTCTGAACAATGAGCGGGCATCTGTCCCCCCTTTCAGTTTCTTTTTATTTCTTCCCCCCTCTCTCTTTCTTCTTCTTCTTCTTCTTCTTCTTCTTCTTCTTCTTCTTCTTCTTCTTCTTCTTCTTCTTCTTCTTCTTCTTCTTCTTCTTTCCCCTCCCCCTCCCCCTTTTTCTTCTTCTTCTTCTTCTTCTTCTTCTTCTTCTTCTTCTTCTTCTTCTTCTTCTTCTTCTTCTTCGTCTTCTTCTTCTTCTTCTTCTTCTTCTTCTTCTTCTTCTTCTTCTTCTTCTTCTTCTTCTTCTTCTTCTTCTTCCCCCTCCCCTCCCCCTCCCCCTCTTCTTCTTCTTCTTCTTCTTCTTCTTCTTCTTCTTCTTCTTCTTCTTCTTCTTTCCTTCCTTTTCTTTTTCTTTTTTTTTGAGACAGGGACTCTTGGATGATGATAATCCACTACCACTGGACTAGCTGGAGACAGGGACTCTTGGATGATGATAATCCACTACCCCTGGACTAGCTGGAGATAGGAGCTCTTGGATGATGATAATCCACTACCCCTGGACTAGCTGGAGACAGGGACTCTTGTGGTCCAGACTACTCTTGAACTCACTCTATCACTGAGGCAAGCCTTGACTTCCTGATCCTCCCGCCACACTCTCCTAAATTCTGGGATTAGAAGCCTGTGCCACCTCACTTGGTATTAAAGGTTGATCTTTGAGTTTCTTTGGTTTTCTTTAGATTTCTTTATATTATTTTCAAACCCTATGCTGAATATATTAACCAATGAGCCCACTCATTACTGCTATAATTCCTTGCCTGGAAATTATATACGATCAATATCTGTTTACAGTTGATTAGACCCAACGCCGACAGTGAACCATGACCAAAGAAATCAATAGGCTGGCTAGTTCTTTGTCTACTAGGGTTTGACTTTAGATGAGCTGGCATCTGTACTTTATTTCCCCTCCCCCCTCAGGAATCTGAAATGTTGGCATGAGACTTAAAACCATGGAGATTGAATCTGAGGGGAGCTTGTGTTATGAGATAGAAGAATTATGACCGGACAATCTATTAAAGTGAGGAGAAGGCAGCAATCTTTGCATGGAGGCAGTAGTTCAATAAAAGAAAGAAATCAGGTGTCTGAGGAAGTAAAGGCCATCAGTTCCTTGCTAGGCCTTCCCTCACTCCTGTTTCTGCCCATTCCCATATGGCTCCTAGGAACCTGTTCGGTGATGCTTTTCATTGAGGTGGTCTGAGTGTATCTCTCTCTGTCCCTTCCCACTGACAATACTTCCTAATGAAAATGGGGCTCTGGCTTTAAGATATTTATGCTAATATCCTATTTTGATTAACTCTGCTAGCAGTTAACTCCACGCTAGGGAAAAAAAATACAGCTTGTTATTTAGAGACGTTTAAAGTCTGGGATTGACACTGTGGGTAAATATCCATTTAGCTGTCTTACCCTCAGGGAACAATCTTACTTCTCCTTCTCGTGTGCAAGTGTTCACAGCAAGTCCTTGCAGGTGTATGTAGCCATGTATGTGAGCGTCAGCTCAGGGGGTTTGTGTGGAAGGGGCATGTTGTGATTAAAGCTGCAGAAACACTTTCTTTTCTCCGACTACTGGTGAATGGCAGTGCCAGGTGATCTCAGAAACCGGAAGACTATGTCATCGTCTTCCCCTGTCTGAGTCAGAGTGAAGCAGGAATGCCACATGACCAAAGTATCACATGAAACTCTCACCTATGTCTGAAATAAACATCTATTATGTGAGACACTCAGATCTGTTTATTTCCAGCATTGGCCTAATGAATTAATAAATCTCTTTAATCTCCAAGTCCAGAAAATGCCATCCAATTTTATCATTTCCTAGCTTGCATTTTCTCTTGAAAAATATATTCAAGGGACATATATGGAGAAAAAAAAAACCGTATAAATATGTTACACAAATAAAGTGTTGAATTGTTTATTCTAATTTATTTGCGATAAATGTTTCATTGTAAGCTGAACATGTTTTACAAATACAATATTGCTTAAAGGAAGTGATTTCAATTTCATGGAAAAACTGGTTTTGTTTTCCTTTTTCACATTTGTGTTTATGAGACTCATCATCAAACAATGTCGAAGGGCTGGCTTTTTCTCCAAATGTGTGCGAAAGCTGTGACAGAGCCCAGAGCTAAGTGATGGCCTGTGTGGATCTTTCACCCTTTTGAAGTTCTGCCTTGGGCAGCGTTTGTTGGTTTGTTTGTGACAGGTTCTCCCTAGGTAGCCCAGAGTGTCCTGGACCTCCCTATGCAGTCCAGGCAGACCTTGAACTAGCGTCAATCTTCCTGCCCCAGCTTCAAGATCACGGGTGTGTGTGTGTGTGTGTGTGTGTGTGTGTGTGTGTGTGTGTGTGTGTGTGTGTGTGTGTTTTGCGGGATGGGGGGGGATTGGGGGGCACGGTGGTCACAGGTATGAGCCACCAGAGTGCAACTTCCACAGGCAAAACTGTTTATCTAAATGATTATTATGATTATTATTATTTTTTTTTTTTGCAAAAAATATCTGCAGGTTGGTACCAAAGTGGGTCTTTTTCAAAGAAATGCCCTCTTGGATGCCCAAGCTCTCATTCTCACCATCGTTTTTCATTCTTTGGATGGGAGTCTGTTCTCTGATGACTTAAAGCTGCTTTTATGAAGGTACAAAGTAGATTATGGTTGCTAGGAGAGAGCTGGGAAATTCAGGAAGTAGCTCACGTCCCTGCCGGGTCTCTTTCCTTGAAGGGCCTGAAATTCCTTCTCTCTGTAGGTTCATTCTGTTGTTACGATTTGATTCAGTGGCACAATAGCTTCCTATTGTCAGGGAACGCTTCACAGTGTATTTTCACTGTTAAGGATATCTGGCAATACAAAACCAGTCTTCCCAAGACTTCAGACGGTAGCACGATTGCGTTCTCACCAAAGTGAGTCTGCCGCGCCACTGCGGCGGCATCTGCCTTTTGACTACTACCCACAGTTCACTCTCTGAAAGTCACCGCCTATGACTCTGAAATCAGAGACTTACCAAATTTCTAGTTGGATCATAAAAAAAAGAATGCTCGGGGTAATGTATTTGTTGAGGATTTTCATCATTAACTTCTTTATGTTCAGTAAAATGCCCAGTTGTCCAAATTTGGGGGTGATTTCATATGTAAAAAAATGTTTATAAGAGAACAGCTCCCCTGAACAGAATCAGTTGGGCTTCAGATCTTAGAAATTGCTGTTTATGGAACTGGAGAGAAGGCAAAGAAGTTAAGAGCCCCATCGCCCTTCCCGAGGATCTCGGTTCAGTTCCCAGTGCCCATTACAGAAGCTCACAATATCTTAGGATTTCAGCCCCAGAGGAACTGACTCCTTCTTCTGGCCTCCTTGGGCACTGAACTTGTGTACTCACATCTCTACACAGATACATATGCTTAAAAATAACAATATGTCATGGCAAGATATGTCCACTGGGGCAATAGGGGCCTGAATGTTATGGGACTAACCAACATTTTTCGGTTGGCTTTCAATTTGACAAGTCAGAACTCATGCCTGATACTGTTACCTGGGCCAAGGATCCCTGGATAGCTGGGTAATGGGCCCTAGAGGAAAATCTAATTTGATTGTTCTGCTAAATGGACATAGTAATAACAGCCCCCTACGTTCCTATTTTTATACCCGTAGATCAGTGTGTCTTGTCTCTCAACTCTCATCAGAGAAGCTTCTGTATACATACAGCACATGGCAATTAGTACAGAGACCTGCAACTAATCAGGGAATAAGAGACAATGGAGTTCCCGGGTCTAAATGGGCCATACATTCTTCCCTCTTCCCTGAAGGCTCAGAGATCATTGAGGAAGAGGGAAGAGAAGGACTGTAGGATCCAGAGAGAGTAGACACCCGTGGCAAAACAATATTTGCTGGGCAGGAGAGGGCAGTTATACACATGAACTCAGAGAGGCTGGGACTGCATGCATAATATCTGCACAGGACCAAGCCAACCCCAATCCCAGTGTGGATAGAGGAAGAACTCATCAAGTCCCACCCCTAACTGAAGAACTATGGGTAACTGCTGGCTGCTGGCAGCGAGAGAGTCAGTTTTCTTCAGGGATGCAGCCCCAAAGAGGCTGTATATGCTCTCGTAGGTGGTCCTGCATCCATGTACATACAGGCAGCAGACAGTGGGTTCAGGGAGGGCAAGGGGTGGGGGAAACAGGGAAGGAGTTGGGGAGAGGTAATGGGGGGAGCTGATTTGATCTAAACACCATATATGTGTGTATGAACATCTCAAAGAATAAAAAAGAGGTTATAAACAATTTAAAAAGAAGCCATCATTTCGGTATGTATCGAGTGGTGGACCCAGCTGTAGTTCAGGCTGTCTTTGAAGCCGTCTTTCTGAGGCAAAGCCTTTTACCCATAGACAGCATTCTCTGCTGATGGTACATGTGATCCTGAAGAGTTCAACAGATTTTCCTTAAGTAGTTAAATTTCTCATATCTTAGAGAAAATGGTTACAAAACAGAAATTTGCAACCAGCTTGGATAAATATAAAATAACGTTATTTACTGTTGTGTGGTTGGTGAGAAAAAAAACATCTTTTTAGCTTATGTGGGTTCTAATATATCACTATTCAGGAAACTTGATATGTCTGTATTGCTCTTAACAAAGTCTATTTCTTTTCCTTATCCAGTGAGACAAAGCAGTGTGACATGGTGTACAGAATAAGGAGTGTAAAAGAAAAGTCAATTTATATCCCTATTTCTGCTACTTGTTAGCTATGGATGTGCACTTGACCTCCGAGCCCTCCTTTATCCTTATGTTAATGGGAAGGGTTAACAACACCAACATGCATGATGTGCTAACTATATAGGTCTTGTTGAATGGCTTATGGACAAATATTTTATGAGTTGCTAACACAGGTATTTTATTTAAGCCTATGTACTAAAGAAGCTAATGTATTTCCAAAGAACACAGCGTGGAATTTACTTATGAGAGGCAAAGAAACATGCCAATTTGGTTGCAATACATTGTGTTTTGCAGAGTTCATATGCAAACGTGATGGCTGGTTTTAAAGATTCACACCACATTTCAAAAAATTATGTGTAAACTAGATAATTTATTCATACTCTATTTTAAACTGTATGAGTAATGAAAAACGACCTGTCTCATCTAGATTTGTTTCTCAGTGGCTCATTAGGGATAGACAGAGTTCCGGGATTACTCCACGTTCTTTAGTCAGTTTTAGCTCTCTGTTGTAGTGTTGGAGACTGGAGTTGGTCGCTTCAGGAAAATGGTAAATGGGTCATAGTTTCTGTGATACGCAAAGGGGAAATGTGGAGGGATGTTTCAGGGCTCTGCCCCAGCTTGAGTTCCTTAACAGAAGAGGTGGAAGCTGGGCTTATATGTTAAACCTGGGCTTGGGGGATGCTATTGAGGTAGTTGGAATGAGAAGTGCCCCCCCATCCATAGTCTGGCGTTTGAACACTTGGTTCCCCAGCTGATGGGGCTCTTTGGGGAGGTTTAGGTGGCAGCGCCATGGTGGAGAAAGGACGATCCTAGGGGCCCAGAGGTGGGCTTTGAGGTTAAAAGCTTCCTGCCACTTCCAGTTTGTTCTCTCTGCTTTGCCGTTGAAGATGTGAGCCCAGCACTCAAGATGCAGAGGCAAGCTGACAAGTTCAAGGCTTAGCTCAGCTACCTAGCAGGACTCAGTCACAAATCAAAATACCAGAGGCCTGGTTGGTGGGTGAGAGTGTAAGCTGTAAACTGCATTTGGTATGAACCATTGCTAGCTCACACTCCTGAAAATAATGATGTCATTTGCCTTATTAAATAGGAACAAGGAAGAAACTTTCCCAAACCCATATGCCTAACTAATTGTATCTATTTAGGGAAACTGTAATCCAGGAATGAAATATCTTCTGATTCCTTCCAGCTACATGCCATACTTACAAAAAAATCATTTATACAAATGACTCTGCATGTTGTAAATGACCAAGATCATTACCACCTAATTGCAATCATTATCATTATCTAATGGTATTTCTGTAAGAGACCACCTGCCTGTCTTAGCAGACGCACCAAGTGATGGATTGGTAAGTAGATCATTATGTTAGGGTGCATTTGAATAGGTTAAGGATTTAATTTGGAATTAGACCAAAGTAAGCTTGAGAACACTTCCCTAAATAGAAAACATATTTAGAAAGATAATTTTTTGTTTGTTTGTTTTTTGTTTTTTGGGGCAGGGTTTCTTTGTGTAGCTTTAGAGCCTGTCCTGGAAATCCCTCTGTAGACCAGGCTGGCCTCGAACTCACAGAGATCCGCCTACCTCTGCCTACTAAGTGCTGGGATTAAAGGCATGCGCCACCACTGCCCCACAGAAAGATAATTTTTTAACGTTATTGGAATTTTGCATTTTGACTTTATATTTATTTAAACCTCTATTTAGCTGAGTCAACATAAGAAATACATTAGAGAATGCATTCATTGCGTCTGTGAATTTTACCTGGAAAAGGTGTTACACAGAGAGATCGAGTAATTAAATAGAATAATAGAGTACAGTGGCAAGTGCATCGTGGGTGGATTTTTGTTGACGTGAAGTGAGACTCTGAAGACGTACCTTGAACAACGGGCATCTACTTCCACAAGAGAAGCCTCTAGCTGCAGAGATGGCGAAGGCAGCATTGAGCCAATGACAGTGCATGCCTGTCCTGAGGTAAATTTTGTTAGTAATTTTTAAATATAAGTCAGAGTTAATGCACATCTATCCGCCATTATAAAAGAATGACCTGCTATGAAATCTGGAAGGTAATTCAAAAATATAGATCGACTTAAGGAAAGACATCATAAAAAATTCCCAAACCCTCTCTGTATGGTTCCAATTTTAGTATATGTGCTGCTGGTGAGAAAGAGGAGGGTTTGTATGAGCGAGAATTGTTGAGACCAAGGGTGGAAAAAGCACAGGGATAAATAGCCAAACGAATGGAAACACATGAACTATGAATAGCTGAGGAGCCCCCAACTGGATCAGGCCCTTTGGATAAGTGAGACAGTTGATTGGCTTGATCTGTTTGGGAGGCATCCAGGCAGTGGGACCAGGACCTGTCCTCAGTGCATGAACTGGCAGTTTGGAACCTGGGGCTTATGCAGGGACACTTGGCTCAGCCTGGGAGGAGGGGACTGGACCTGCCTGGACTGAATCTACCAGGTTAAACTCAATCCTCAGGGGAGTCTTTGCCATGGAGGAGATGGGAATGAGGGGTGGGCTGGGGGGAGGGAGGCCGGGGATGGGGAAGGGGGGAGAACAAGGGAATCCGTGGCTGATATTTAAAATAAAATTATTAAAAACAAATTCCCAATCCTTAGAGCAAAAGTAACGGCTAAAGGAAATTGAATGAAAACTTACTCAGATCTGGAGTGTGGTGGCTGAGGACACCACTCAGTGGTGGCCTGGCGGAGGGCCTACCTAGATTCTATGTCATTTTACACACATTTGAGTATTGGAGAATCTTTAGACATCAAATACAACAAATTATCACCTTTTGAAAGAACACTATGACACATGATGTCAAACAAGAGATCTGTTCTACGCGAATAGATTTGTGCTCTGTGACAAGAACTTGGGATATAAAATAAGAAGGTAGGTGAAGGCTTTGGGCATCAGGATGATGCTTTAGGTTGTAGCTTTAGGTATTACTACCCTTTCCACTCTTTCAGAGACTCCTGTCACTTCAGTGTCTGGAACTGTACCTGCCATTAAATTATCTCTGATGTTGTATGACTTAATCTTTTCTGCGAGCCGCAAATCTGCCATCTTTGTTCTGACCTGATCAGGGAGCAATCTTTCTCCTGGAGAGAAAATATAAATTATGAGTTCAGAAGGGAGAGGGGGAGAGAGAAAGAATAAATAGCAGATGGACAAGACTGATCATGATAAGGCACACAGAAAAATTGGCACTTCCCACAATACACTGGAATGTTAAAAAAATGTGAGCGTTATTCATGATTAGATGAAATGAATTCATCCTTAGGAACTTCATTAACTTGTGTTCTAAGAGGCCATTTAAAAAGCATTGAAATAATATTAAATTAAATTTCATGAATATTTATTAGACAAGTCTGTACATTTGAATACACATGCTTGAGTTAAAGTGATTTCAGTAAATCACTTTTATTTTTGCATCATCAACTGAGAGTTCTCTGTGAAAGTTTGACTCCAGATACTGCATGTTTGGATGGGCTATGTGTTTACTGTTTTAAGTTTTAAAAGTAATGAAAGAATAATGCTGTACTGTGCAGATAATTTTTAATTTGATAATTAGCATAAAAGATGCCGAAATATAGCTATGCAATTCACTTTGACTTCTTATTTTAATAAATATATGCATAGCGTTGTCAGTATGTATGAAGGTGGCAGAGAAAAAGTTATTAAGAAACCAAGTAGCAACAATAATAAAAATTGGCCGGGCGGTGGTGGTACATGCCTTTAATCCCATCACTGAGGAGGCAGAGACAGGCAGATCTCTGTGAGTTCGAGGCCAGCCTGGTCTCCAAAGTGAGTTCCAGGAAAGGCGCAAAACTACACAGAGAAACCCTGTCTCGAAAACCAATATGTGTGTGTGTGTGTGTGTGTGTGTAATGTTTTGGCAAGTAAAATGGGAAGGATGTTTTATATAGAGGAGTATTAATTACAATCACTGTAATGTATTACAAAAGGGAAATATCAAATATAGCAGATAACACCAGCACCAGAGTTCTTTTGGTGGTCTGAAAGAAAATGGCCCCAAAAGGGAGTGGCACTATTAAGAGATATGGCCTGGTTGGAGTAGGTGTGATCTTGTTGGTGGAAGTGTGTCAGTGAGGATATGAGCTTTGAGTTCTTAAATATGTTCAAGCCTGTTGCCTGAGTGAGATGTAACAACTCTCTAGCACCATATCTACCTGCACACTGCCATGCTTCCCACTATGACAATAATGAACTAAACCTCTGAACTGTAAGAGAGCTACACCAATTAAATGTTTTCCTTTATAAGAGTTGCCATGGTCATAGTGTTATGCCGATATCACCCACAGAGAGACCACCAAAGACCAAGGATATCCAGAATGCAACAGCAAGGTTTATTGGAGGCACACAGTACAAGCTGGGCAGGGAACTCGTCCATAAGCACTCACCGCAGCGAGGCAGGGAGGAGTTCCTCTTTCTTTGCGAGGCTAGCTTTTTAAAGGCAAAAACCACAGGCCCTTCAGGGCGTTTGGGAATTTGGCACAGGTGCAACTTGGATTGGTTTATTTTTATTTTTGGAGGTCTCTGTTCTTTTTTTCATCCTTATTTGTCTTGCTTTGTTTTGTCTAAAGTTATACAGTCCACCCTATGAGTCAGGTCACGCTGTCCCTGAGTCAGGACATCTCATGGTTTATCAATCACCACTAGATGGTCAGTCATTTTGACTCTGTGCTTTGGAATTTTCCCAGAGGCGGGACTGGACCACCATCAGCTCTGGGAATGTGAAACTGGCCTGAGTTTTACTGTCAAAGAGTCCCCTTAAAAACAAATATGGGGAGGGGTGGTGAGGGTCTCACAATAGTGTCTCTTCACAGAAATAGAAACCCTAAGACAGTCATTGAGTTGCCCATGCAGAATTACTTGATATAATACATACTGATTAAAATTAGCTGTACTATAGTTTTGTACATATGTGGTGATTTGAAAGAAAATGGTCCCCAATGGGAGTGGCACTAGATGGAGGTATGGCATTGCTGGAGGAAGCGTGTCACTGAGGGGGCGGGCTTTGGCATCTCTTTTGATCAGGCTTCCCTCAGTGTGACAGTCAGTCAACTTCCTCCTGTCTTCTGGTCAAGATGTAGCCAACGCCATGTCTCTCTGCACACCACTATGCTCCACATCATGATGATCATGGACTGAACCTCTGAAACTGTAAGTGAGCCCCCTCAATTAAATGTTTTCCTTTCTAAGAGTTGCCGTGGTCATGTCGTCTCTTCACAGAAACAAAAACCCAAACTAAAGCAACAATACTTTGTTAATTTTAGGAGAACTTTACTTTCAATTAAAAAAACACCTTTAAGACTTTAAATCATGAAATAACCCTAAATGTTTGTTAATTTTAACATGTAGAGACACTGAGATAAAAAAGGTCAATGCCTCTGAGATACAAATTTCCTGAGAGGTTTTCCCCCCACCTTTTCAGTTACTCACTGGTATTGACTGCTGTGGATATCACTCTATATAAATAAAACACTGATGGCCAGTGACCAGGCAGGAAGTATAGGCGGGACAAAGAGAGAGGAGAATTGGGGAAACAGGAAGAAGGAGGGAGAGACACTGCAGCCACCGCCAGGACAAGCAGCATGTAAAGATGCTGGTAAGCCACCAGCCATGTGGCAAGGTATAGATTTATAGAAATGGGTTAATTTAAGATAAAAGAACAGTTAACAAGAAGCCTGCCATGGCCATACAGTTTATAAATAATATAAGCGTCTGAGTGATTATTTTATATGTGGATTGTGGGACTGTGGGGCTTGGTGGAACCTGGAGAGAAGCCCTCCAGCAACAATTGACTCAGGTCAAGACTGTCTGGGATGATCGCTTTTAGAAGTACCACTGATCCCACCCTCCTAATTCTCATAACTGGTATGGTAGATTGGGCAGATTTCAACATTTGTGAGGATTTGTGTCAGCCAAATCCACAAAGTGATGGGCTGACATAAGCCCAGTTCAACCACGTAACTCTTCCTACTTTTCATTGCCTCTAGTCTTTGTGAAAATGTTCTATTTTCGAGGAACCAAAGTACCTCGCCCTGCTTCTTTTCCTCCCCCTTATTTATAGGAAAACCCCTTAGCCAGCACTTTGTTTCAAGGCTGCTGTTACTTGCCTCTGTGATGATATTTTGTCTCTCTGTCTGTGTGAGTTTGTTACCAGCATGGAGGTGAGAATGGAAAAGGAATGGGAATACATAATTTATTCTGACAAATTGTGAGCCACAAACATGTTCAGACATGCATATGAATAATTTACAAAGGAAATGACCAGTTTGATATGCACAGTATCCCTTCACCTGAACGTAAGAGAAGCATATTAAAAGATAGCAAAGGAGAACAAGAAACCAATCACATACAAGAACCTGATAAGTATTGTTCCTCATGACTTTTATCTAACCAATTAAAGCTTAATGCCCATGCCCATGTAGATATGTTTTCCAAATCTTAGAAAAGTGAATAACATTCTCCAGCTCTGTGCCATTACCAAAGATACATGAACAAAACAATATAGCATATGGTAGTTTTTTTAAAATGATCAGTGTAAGAATACTGGACAATAAAACTTCATGGAGGGTTGGATGCTTTTGCTTCCTCAATCGATCTATTGGTGGATTTCAGAGTACTTGTATGCCATTAAAATGCTTCAGGACGAGGGCTGGGGAGATGGCTCAGTGTTTCTGTGCAAGTGTGAGGACCTGAATTTCACCCCCAGAACCCATGTAAGAGCTAGACACAGCAGCATACCTTGCAACCCAGCTTCTGGGCAGGGAGGGAGGAGGACCCCTGGATCTTGTTAGCCAGCCAAATTGGTGAGCTCCAGGTCCAGTGAGACACCCTCTCTCAAGAACTAAGGTAGAAAGGGATTGAGACAGACACCCAATGTTAATCCCTGACCTACACACACCACACACACACACACATAGACATGCACACGGACACATACATCCATGTGTGCTTGCACACACACACACACACACACACACACACACACACACCCTTCACAACTAATTAAAAATGCAAAATTTCAGACATTTCACAAAATCTTTCTCATACTAGTGAACTTTCATTAAAAAAATAGTTTGGGATATGTTATGGTTTTGAGTATGTTGTCTTCCACAGGCCCATGTATTTGAATGTGTGGCCCCTAGCACATATTAATGTTTGGAGATACTGTGAACCTTTGGGAGGTCAAGCCTAGCTGGAGAAGTGGATCTTTGTGACCTTGAAGGTCATAGCCTGGCCTCTCTTTCTGTCCCAACTCAGCTTCCTAATCTACTTTGGTGTGATCAAATTCCTACCAGGAGAGCTGCAGTCTACTCCGGCCACCAAGCCTCCTCAGCTGTGATGGCTTGCACCCCCTTTACCCATGAGCTGAGATAGATCCTTCCTCCTTTAAATTACTTAAGTCAGATATTCCTTTTTCTCCCTAGGTGTGTACAGTTAGGATGGTACTGTGAAAATACTTGGTATCTAATTTAACAAATCTTTTTGGTCTTTGAAATACAGAAAGCCAGTGTTCAATTCTATAGGTAGAATCCAGTCTGTGAGTCAGTTATAAACCTACTAATGCATCTTCCAGCTCTAGTTCTAGCCCCCCCATTATGAATGCCCCTATTCCTCCTGGGGGGGGGAACTTATTTAAAGTAAGCCTGTATTTTAAGAACCATCAGAAATAGCTCACCTCTGAGAAAATGCCCTTTATTGGTGTAGCAGAAATTTAAGGAAAGGTGGGACTGGGCTTGCTCACATTCATCTGCTATTTTGTAGGAAGTAGCTAAAATGTAAGAAGTAAGGGGATCCTTGCTTTAATTGAATTAAAATCAGGAGAACAAAGAAGGAGGGATGAATGGATGAATAATGACCAGAAACAGAGGAGGGGGATATTTTTTCTTTCAACTTCATGCAGTTAAAGAGTAGGCAACTAGTAGTTCAAATAATGTAAGGAGGGAAAGGTGCAGAGAGGCTGACTGTCTGGGTATGTGCAGAAACAATGTTTGTCTTAACACCCCACCTTGTTGCCTATTCATTTAAACTGGAGACAAACCAGGTAGAGAAATCATGTCTCTACTGGGTCACCAAAGTCCTGATCATTAAACCTTGCACAGATTGAGGTTATGGAGAGGTTAAGTAGTAAAATGGGAGACAATTAACTTGTCAGTGTAAGACTGTGAGGCTGGCTAGGAAAGGTTGTTAGGTCCCTGTGTGTGGATGCAGCACACTGACTCAGAGGTGCACCCAGCAGGATGGAGGTCACACCCCCTTGAGACTGCACGACAATCATCTGATTTAGCCACCAGCCCAGGGTCAGCGTAGTTTTACTAAGTAATACCTCAGACAGGGTGCTCTCTGACAAGGTGTGTATATGAGGATAAATTCCAGTCAAATGCATACCAGGAATGGTTTGTTTTCTGTTGAATGTGAAGACCAAAGACATATTTAAACGGTGTGCGGTAAAAGCCTACAAAATGCTCTGCTGTGTGACTATTGAGTCGTAGGGAGAAAAACATTGGCTTTTGTGTTTTAAAATGCAGGCTGTCGAATTCATTTCAGTTAAGATGGTAGTTTATTTTCATGTTCTATATTTAAATGTCCTATCAGAAATGCCAAAAAGGTGTTTTTTTTGTATGTATGTATGTATGTGTATATATACACATATAAGTAAAATCTCACAACCTAACAGAGTTGAAAAATGTAAAGGTCTGACAATGTAATTAGATTAAACAGATTAAAGCTGTGAGAGATAGTTTACACACATTACTGCTGGAGAGAAAGTAAAACTGATACCAGTTATGAAAGGGAACTGAACACTGTTCAATGAAATTTATATTAAGGTTGAGGTGATCTGAATAGGTGTGGCTCCCATAGACGCAAGTGTTTGAATGCTTGGCCCATAGGGAGTGGCACCATTAGGAGGTGTGGCCTTGCTGGAGTAGGTGTGACCTTGTTGGAGGAAGTGTGTCACTGTGGGGGATGGCTCTGAGGTCTCAGTTGCTTGAGCTATGCCCAGTGTGGGACCACAGTCTCCTTCTGTTGACTATGCATCAAGATGTGGAATTCTTAGCTTCTTCTCCAGCACCATGTCTACCTGCATGCTGCCATGCTTCCTGCCATGATGACAATAATGGACTAAACACCTGAGCTGTAAGCCAGCCCTCATGAAATGTTTTCCTTTATAAGAGTTGCTGTGGTCATGGTGTCTCTTCACAGCAATAGAAACTCTAAGACAAAGATAAATTCCGATTTCTTGAAATCTTTCTTTAAAATACACTGGAAAAAAACAAAGAAGAGAGTATCATCTTGAAATCGTTTCACTGCAGAACTGCCTGAGATCAGGAAAGACTGGAAGAGAGTAAACAGCCTCAGTGGGACTCTCGCTGAATAAAGAATGGGTCTGTGAACAGATCTGTAGAAGGGAAGAAGAGGTATTTTATGTTCTGCTTTGAGGTGATCTGCGGTGTTAAGGCAGGGGAAGCACCGTGGAGGAGTTTGCATTGTATACATCTATTTGCTCATGAGAGAGTGGTGAGATTAAAAATATATGATTTTTCTCCTGATGAAAACAAAAAATCCAACATTGAACAGAAAGTTACTGCTAGGGGAGATTTAGAAGAGATGGGGATAGACGTCACCCTTCCCTGAATAAATTGGCTTTTGCCAGCTAGGCTTTGACACTACATAAATATTTTATAATGCAATTAAATTAAACTTTCAAAATGCCATCCTTACGAAAGAAAAGCATAGGCAGATGAATGTAATTGTGTTGAAGTTAACCTCTAACCATACACACTTGTTCCAAGTGACTTTAGAGTATGCTGGCTTTGTTACATAACCTTGAGATGCACCTAAAACATGAAGCTTTGGGCCATGAGAATTATGGGTAGAGAAACAACTTTCATTCACTTCATTATTGATACACATTTAAGTACTTTTTTTTTTTTTTATAATAAGGCATGCTGCCATAACCAGGACTTCACACATTTAATAGGGAGAAAGAAAAAAGATAGAAACATGATCAAAGAAGTTAGGAAAACTCTACAGTCCTGAATTTGAATTTGAAACATCAGAAGGAATTTCTGTTTTATCCCAAAAACCGAGAGCTTTTGGAGAAGTACCCGATTCCAGTTTTGAAATGAGAAATGTTCAAGGAGATTCTCGGGTGTCACACCAGATGTGGACACATCAGACGTGGACTCGAAGACGTTCTCACAAGCAGCGGAGTTGTGTCTGGAGAGTGAAGGGGCAGATTTCAAGGGATTCTCACTTGCTAAACTGGAAGGAGATGGTGGGTGGGTCATGACAATAAGTGTGAGCAGCTAAAAATACCTCAAAGGCACTTGCTTCCCCAGCTCAAGATGAGAGTAAAAGTGAGTTGGATAAGTGCTAGTGGATCCTGAAATTAATTAGAGCAAAATTAAACAGATAAATAAACCATGGCAAATTGATCGCAGGGCAACAGCAACAAGTCCTGCAGTCTCCTGCGTCCCTTTTACAGTGCAAATTGGCATTCCATCAGCTCCAGGTTCTCAAGTGGGTGTGCCTGTGACTTTGGTCTGCGACATCTAATGCTAGATCATAAATTATGATGGAACAGTCACTCCTAGTTATCAGTCACCAGGGTGGACGAAGCCCAAGGAAGACCATACAATCCAGATGACAAATTCCAACGCTTGAGTGGACATATACCTTCAGAAGAACTGCAGTTCTGGTCACCATCTATGAGCACAGGACTAGCTCTACCTTGAGCCAACCAGCTGAGAGCGACTGACTCCCCAGTTACCAGAGGTAACAACAACATAACAGGTGTTGTTTGAATGCGCTAGATCAAGGGCTAGACTGTTCAACTGGGGATAACTGCAACATGAAAGAACCTCCATTTTCCAAACAGTGTACATCTCAAGGTAGTAAAGAAAGATTAAGGAGATTTTAGATAAAAATATGTTTGCTAATAAGTATGGAAAAGTTCAAGAATAAGGATGCAGTCTATACGGATCTAGGCAATGTCATTACACAAAGTGAAAACTGCACAATTTGACCTGCCCCTTATGAAACTGTGGGTGTGGGTGTGGGCATCTGTGTGCTAAAAAGAGGCCCGGGGAAAGTCAGAAGAGGACACGACAGAGTTGGTTTTCCCCCTTCATCACGTGGTCCTGGGAATTGAATGTAGGTCTTTCAGGTTGGTGGCAAGGACCCTAAATTACTGATCCATCTCTTTGGCACCTACAAAACATTCTTGTTAAGAAAAAGAAACCTGAATTTAATTATCTGTGCATTTAGTGACCGCTTTAGATAAAACACAGAGTACCACTTTGTTGTTGTTTGTTTGTTTTCAGTACTGGAAATAGAACTTGGGGCACGACATATAGGAGGTAAGCACTTGGTGGAGCTGTGGCCCCCGCTCAGAGGACAGTGCTCAGCCACTAAGGCCCTAGGCCGAGAGAAGCATCATCATCCAACTCTAGCTACAGGAAATACTATAAAAGAGATGACCTGATCCTTAAACAAGGGTATCTGAAGGTAAGAACTAGAGAGAGAGATGAAAACCAGCAATTTTAAGTAAACAGCTGCAATAATTGTATCCTGAGTCAACCTAACAAACCAGTCAAAATGTATATCAATATTCAGTGACTCCAGGCAAATATCAATATTCTAAGTACAGAAGAGATGTGCTTGTGTTGAAAGAGAAGTTCTAATCCTCTAGAAATATATCCCAGAGTATTTTGCTGTGTAATAATTGCTTTGAAGTAATGAAGGGCAGCCACGCAGGTGAAAAGCATTAGGTTATGTGTCAGTATATGGTTATGGGATACACTGAAGGGTCAGGAGAGATTGCCATATTATTCTGCTGTAGCAAAAGTTTGAACCTTTCCATTACATAAAGTTTAGAAAAAAATGCATTTGGATATCTTATCTCAAGAGAAAAATCCATTCCCATATTATGGTGTCCCCAGTTGATGAACCAGAGCAGCCGAACTTGACCATAAAGATTCCTAAAGGGAGTTCTTACTTGGGCCCAGAAAGGAAAACCTCTTAAGTCTTATGTTTTTCCTTCCTCCGGTGATTTCTATCCAATTATAAAACTAAGTAAGGTGAAAAGTCTAGGCATAAAGACAAAATAAAAGCAGCTAACAAATGAAAACATTACTTCAGAACCGAGCAAATTACCAGAGGCAGTATATTGGAGCAATGTATTGCTGAGCTCAGGAAAACTAGATTCTTTTTTTTTTTTTCCAGCAATTCCACTAATAAGGGAGTGACCTCAGGCAAGTTATGTAATTTTGTGGCTTCCTTTTCCTTATCTGTCGAGTAGCCTGTCTGTGCTGCAGTTTCAAAGCAATCCAGGCCAGCCCAGGCCATCTTCACCAACCCACTTACTCCCGTCCCGTCCTATCCCGTCCCATCCCCTCCCCTCCCCCCTCCTTTCCCCTCTTCCCCCTCTCCTCCCCCCTCCTTTCCCCTCTTCCCCCTCCCCTTCCCCCCTCCTTTCCCCTTTCCCCCCCTCCCCTTCCCTCTTCTCCCCTCCCCATTTTACTTCTCCCTATTCCATGTCATTCCATTACATTGTGTCTGGTTTGGATCTGTTCTATTTTCTTTTACATATTATTTGTTAAAATATGAATGTAATGTACAGATTAGTATACAACTGCTTAGAGATAGTATTTACCGACAGGGGGTGTAGGAGACATTCTCTAACAATGAAAAAAAATCTTATAGAGTATGTCAACAATTAGGGCTAGGGGAGATAATACATTATTTTTACATATCCACTCTAGTAACTAGGCTAGACCTAAAGTGATATATATATATATATATATATATATATATATATATATATATATATATATATATATTTCAGTCTCTTTTAATGAAAGAACTACAAATTCCAAGTAAATTAGCATTAATATTATACTTTCTTTTTTTTTCAATGTGATTGAAAAGTTCTAATCAATTCATGTGACAGAGAATTCTCACAGGGCGATAGTAAGCTTCTGACTCCTCGTGTGAATCTACAAATGTTTGCATTGCTTTGGGTACTTTCTTTCATCTAATCTATACATGCGGAATCCCCACCATTGAGGGTGATAGTAAACGTCCTCTTTCTATGCCCAGGAGTTTCATTCAAGTCTTAGTCCTTGAAATTTTGTCTTTCTTGGAACTCCCATTCACCCCATGAGGATGGCTCTTCTTCAGCAGATGGATCTGCCAAATAGAAACGCGCATGCTTGGACTTGGATGGGCCCCAGAAAGAAATGCGCATGCTTGGATTTGGATGGCCGCTCTGTTGGATGGCATGCCGGTGGAGTTGATTTCATTCTTTGTTTGTAGTGGTTCTGACTGCCCGCTCCGCTGCCCTCTGTCTCTCGCTGGCAGGGAAACTTGAGCCAGTGCATTTGTTCACAGCCCTAAAACTGACACCACATTTAGTAATAGAATTTCATAGCCCTGACTCCCAAAGCGAGGTAGGCTTTACTGTTGAGTTCCAGAAAAGAAGGCCAGGTCTCATAGAAGAGACAAGTTCCTGTGATCAGCCAGTTGTCCAGGTGAGTTCTGACTGATTCCACGGGGAGTCCATGAAGGAACCAAGTGAAGAATAACGTATACCTTTCCCTGGAGCACACTGAGTAAGGAGTCAAGGGGGGACAGATGAAAGGCAGGAATCTTTTATTAGGCGTTAACTTGGAACATGGGACTTTGCTAATATCAAATCCGAGGATGAGTCAGATTTGCCTCCACAGGACTGGGTCAGACCACTCACAGCCACACCCCTTGACTCCTTTGTCTCCCTCTTTTCTGAATCCCTCAGGAAAGGGTCTAACTTAACTAGTAGCTGATGTGGACTCCAGCGATAACCAAGAGGGAAGCCTGATTCCCGATAGTGGCTCACTTTCTCAGTCAGAAGAGAGAGGGGGATAAGCGTGTTAGAGTTGGTGTTCCCAGTATGCCAGTCACATTACCCAGCTCCTTCTGAGATGGAGTACACAGCTCAGGGCAAGGATATGGTAAGGAGCTCTGATTTACCTGGAAGGAATCACCGGGAATGGGAAGAAAGCATTCGCCTCAAACTCCCCAGATTCATTTCCCTCTCAGTCCATGAAAATGGAAATCATAACACATACTGTATCCCAAGGACTCAAGAAGGGGAGATGCACACACACCAGGATGTATTCTCTCATCTTGCGACTAACATCCTCCACACCTGTCTGTTTTCGTTCTGGTGCCCCAGACCACTGGAGAATTTGCTTCTAGAATGCCCTGAAATATATATGCACATTTCATTAAGTAAATCAACTCTAATGCCAGTCGCAATCCAAAGCTTAAAATCCATTCTGTTCTAGTTCCATTTCTAAATTATGTCCAGCTTCATCTTTCCAACAGTGTTTCACAAGTTCTTCAAGGGGAATTAATGACAACCACAAAGACAGAATAAAATTTCTCTAGTTGTGAGATGCCAATACCATAGAAAATAACCTCAAATTGTTCATATAAAGACACCCCTAATATTATAAAAGTCCCAGGGCAAAGCTGAAGTTCAAAGATTAAATCTTCTTTCAAGTGAAAGTCAAAATAGATTAAAGTCCAAGTGAATTAAAGTCTGATATCAAATTATTTCCCCCGTGGAATTAAATGTTCGAAGTTTGAAACTTGTAAGTTGTAATTAAGACTCAACTATCTTCCTCATGCTGTAACCCATCTCTGTCTCAGAGGATTCTGGATGCCTTCATGGACTTGGTCTTTCCACAGCTGTATTCCTGGAGGCACTCCACCCCAATATATAAGCCCCCCATATACACATATGTTAGCGCACACACACATATACACATGTACACACACAAATGTGTGTGCACACACATGCATGCACACATACATGCATGCACACGTGCACACAGATAGATAGACAGGTGCACACACACATACAGTTATATCTCCTTCATTTGGACCTATAAAATTTGTAGTGCCAGCTCTCAGGCATACCTCATTTGAAGCCTCTGAAGAATTTACAGATAAGAAGATTGCTGAGTACTGGCTCCATCCTCACCAATTCAGACCATGAGCCCATCTCTACTACTTCGAGTGACATTAGATGCAGAATTATGCTGCCAGAGCCGTTGCTACCAAAGACTATGGCAGACATTCTTTGGTCTGTGTGAGAAGAGGAAATGGGCGGGCAGTGGTGGCTCGTGCCTTTAATCCCAGCATTCGGGAGGCAGAGCCAGGTGGATCTCTGTGAGTTCGAGGCCAGCCTGGTCTACAGAGTGAGTTCCAGGAAAGGCACAAAGCTACACAGAGAAACCCTGTCTTGAAAAACAAAACAAAAAGAAAGAAAGAAAGAAAGAAAGAAAGAAAGAAAGAAAGAAAGAAAGAAAGAAAGAAAGAAAGAAAGAAAGAGAAGAGGAAATGGGTAACAGCTAGGTGGTAGCACTTGTCAACAACCCAAAGCCTATTAATTCAAACTACAGTAGGATAAATCTACCAGAAAAAAAAGACTGATTTAGGTGCCACAGACTTGCCTGTTTTGGATAGGGAATATTTTCCCCTATGTATTGCTTTCTGTCTTGGGTGGCAGAAAAGCCATTTACATCTTTCCAAAGGGTTAAGAAATTTGTATTACTAACAGTCCTAAACTTCAAATTTTAGCTAAGATGTTTCTCTAGTTGCTGAGTAATGCATTCAACATCACTGTATTTCCTCTGCTCCTGGTACTGGGTGTGGACTCTGTTCCCATGCCACCCCCTCACTCTTGATAGCCAGCATCCATTCTGAGCCACTAAGAGCACAGTTCTCCCGAATTTACAGTTGTATTAGTTTCCCACAGCGTTGGTCCTTGAGAATGTGTCCATTTTAATTATCTCCAGCGACATCACGGCAAAAGCGACTTGTAGACAAACTTCATAAATCCAAGGCTGAGTCTGACATATTTTCTTCTCTCTATCCTGTGGGACAATTCAGAACAAGAATGAACGAAGAGAGAGAGAAAGAGAGAGAGGGAAGACAAGGAGAGGAAAAAAGAAGGAGGAGGAGGATTTGAGAAGTCTACTTAGATACAGCACTTAAAATTGAAAGCCAGAGCTTTGGTTTTGGCTGATAACCTGGTAAGACCAGAAGAGCTCCTCATTCTTCGAAAGCAGAAATTTTGTGAAAGTCCCATCACTGATGAACATCACCTAAGCCACTGCTCCCTTTAGAAGGCCTTGCTGGGCCGGGCGGTGGTGGCACATGCCTTTAATCCCAGCACTCGGGAGGCAGAGCCAAGCGGATCACTGTGAGTTCGAGGCCAGCCTGGGCTACCAAGTGAGCTCCAGGAAAGGCGCAAAACTATACAGAGAAACCCTGTCTCGAAAAACCAAAAAAAAAAAAAAAAAAAAAAAAGGCCTTGCTGGTTTGATCCGGTGGGCTGGGACCACCTGCCACTTGTAGATCTAATTGGTGCCTTGCTAGACTTCCAGCTCCTTAGAAAACTGACTGAATTTAAGGACCTTTCCCAAGGTTGATTCTCCTTTCACAGCCTCAGTCACGAAGAATCAGTCATTGGCCTGTGGATCTAACTGTCTGACCTATTGCATTCACTAACTTCCAAATACAGTGCTCTTCAGGCCAGCCCTTGCTTCCCATGTCCCAGCAGCGAAAACCTGGCCCCTTGTACAGATCAAAATTTAAATATTATTTTGAAAAAAATACAGGAAAAAAAGCTGAAGTATAATATCAAATATATTGTCCCCACCGAAGTCTCTCACCTGTAAGTCTGGACTTCCATGTCTCTTTTCTACTCTTCTGTCCTTCAGAGTTCTTGGCTCACACATGAGGTACTGGAAATCAACAATTCTTAGGGTTGTCCTTAGGTCCAGAAATAAAACAAAGGGCTACAGATAGACGTGAAATTCTCACTTTGGGATTCCCCAAATGTGAAGCTGGAGTATAGACACAAGCCATTTGCACTTCCTTAGAGGCAGACATCTCTAAGACCGTGGCTAACAAATAGCATTGGACCACGGGATGGGAGTGGGGGATTCAGTTCTGCTCCCAAGCAGTAGAAGGGCTCAGAGAAGCTGAAAGAGTCCAATTTATTCCTTATAAATTTTCTAGTCTTGTCAGTCTAACTCTTCCCTAGAGAAGACACCAGCGAGTGCAATGCTCATGAGCTGTACTGACAAGGAAGGAAATATCTTCCCTTGGTCCCCCACAGCCGTTCCCAACCTTTCTATAGCGTAACAACTCTCTTCTCTTTGCACTTGCTTATAGAGGCAAATCTGATAGAAAGAAGCCCATCTTTTGCCTGTCTGGTATCTGTGATTCCTGGGTCTTGGGCTCTATTTATAGAAAACAATGTACAGTTCTGGACAAACAGGTCAGAACAAGACTCAGCAAGGCACAATGACTAAGCCCTAGAATGCAAAGAGGTTAATGTAGCCCACAGGGGCAATGCCACATCACTTCCTCCTCTCCCAGCAGCTGGAGTTAAAACAGAAAGTTAAGTCTATCTGAGCAGCCTTAGGAAAGGTGCCAGCACATGGGGCAGAAGAGAGGAGAGAATTAATGAATAGGATTTTATTCCTGTTTCGTTCCTGTTGAAATGGCCTTCTTCATTTAAATGCTTGACAACACTTGACAGAGCATGATAGTTAAAGTTGTGGGAATACGCCCCCTCCAACTCCCCTTCTCCTCTCTTTCTTAACAGAGGAAGAATTCATGAGAAATTCATTAGAACAAGTCAAGCGATCTGTATTTCACTATGCCTGTTGATTCTGATTTGGGCCCTAGACATTCTTATCCTTATTGTTTTAGATCTGTTATTTGTAAAAGAAACAGAACATGCTAGAATTTTAGCCCTGGGGAGCTAGAAGGCAAATCATGCTAATGGGATAAATAATATATCATTTATTAGAAATATTCTTCAGGGTTTACTTTACTAGCCTAAACAACATACTTAGCAACCTCTAACAAGTTTCATGGGGACATATTACTTTGTGACTCAACAAAGATCCTTGGTATACTGTCTAAATTAGATAGCAGATTAAGAATTAATGACAGGCCAATTCCCTACAATTATATTTTTCTCAGGGGAGCAGACAGCCTGGTTTTCATGATATTAGCAACTTTTGCCAGTAAATCTTTCTTTTTTTTTTAAATATAGTGTCAGGTGATTCAACTTGCCAATGATTCTTTTTTTTTTTTTTTCATACAGAGGTATGTCAATAAAGAAACATATTTCAATGCCCCTGGGACAAATTGAAATGATCTGTCAATGGTAGTTATTTAAGGAGGTGGCTGTGTGGTGGTAGATGCTAGGATGCCCTTCCCAGAGCATTTCTCTTCAGGAAATGAAGGGCTCATCTCCGCAGTTTCTGAGGTGATGCTGAACCTTAGCTCTTAGCTATAGCTGCTCTTAAAGGGGATAGCTTCTAATGAGGGAAATTGTCTCATCCAAGGTCATCTTCCCTGTGCAGATGTGGCCCACACCTGATGGCCAAGAGTGTGGGAATGTAAAGACTTGGACTCTAGCTCCTATGTCAAGATAACGTTTAAATTCAAAGCACTAATGAAAATGGCCTGTTAATTAAGAATATTCTACCCAGCAAAGTTGTCCTTCAGAAATGAGGTGGAAATGTGAACTGCTCCAGACAAATTAGACCTAAGGGACTCTGTCATTATGTGGCTTTACAGAATACGTGAAGAAAGTTTTCAAACCAAAAAGAAGGCAGATAACTAGTAATCAAATATGCAGGAAAGTAAATAGTCAGTGAACTACATCCCCACAGTCTCACTGGTAACTCTACAGTCCCATAAGGTGATATGTGAAGTCACTGTACCCGACAAGGGTTGACACACAGCACCTTTCATGATAATTTCCACCCTCAAGAAACTACTTGAAAAAGTAGTAGAGGAGAGAACATACATGGGACATGTGGACACTAAAATAGGAACACACTGTAAGAAAATTGGAGACCAATGTTTCCCAAGATAAAATAGATCTTTAGCTAAACATTAGCTATTTGAATTCATGAACGAATACAGATGCACTTAACCTATATCATTTATGCTGGGGAGATGCCTCAGGGAGTGAAGACACTGTCTTACATGGTAGAAGGAAAAGATTAACTAGTACAAATTGTACTCTGACTTCAGTGTGCCTGCAGTGGCACAGATGGTGAATGCACACACACATGCGCGCGCGCGCGCGCGCGCACACACACACACACACACACACACACACACACACACACATTGAATAATAAAAAATATTTTAACAAGTGCGCTGTGACCAAAAAAAAAAAAAATAGAAAGAAAACACAAGTTTTTCTGAGAAAGAAAAAGTTATTTTCTTGTTGATGATCTAGAAACTTTGTGCTGTTTTAGATATGCCCACTCATTCTAACCTTGGGGGTAAGCAAATTATGGAAATTTGGATCTTTGTTGCCTGCCTTTGATTCTACTAATTTCATTCACTATTCATTCCCCCTTATCTTACTTTTATATATTTGCTTATTTTCAAGCCTTTCTGCAATTTCCCTTATTAAATTATCAAGTTTTTTTTTTCTTTGCTAATTTGAAGAGAGGCATTCCTGTGATAATGGGAACCGGATGAAAAAGTGCCAGCCTTAAACACTCTTTTGATCAAATGCCATTCCCAGGAGAAGCGAAAGGGGAGATTTCCTTATTTTCAAGTTACGTTTTAGTTGTGACACCTACTGTTTCTAGTGATGAATCGATAACTTGTATCATGATGCATATATGTTTATAACATTGGGAGACAGCCTTTAAAAACAGAAGATTGAAGATCACACTTTATGCAGAATTCCCTCCCCCTAACAAGTCGTTCTAGACACCAGTTATCCATTTGTTTATCTCATTTTTTTTTGAATTTTTGTAGGCAGTTGAATGTACACAGTGAGCGGTGAGTGTGGACCACAGAGGACATCAGAATATTGTCAGGATGCAGAAGAGACTGGAGCACCAATGTCCAGAGTGAACACTCTGGAGCACTTGATTTTCTTGAGAAGATGAATGTGCCAGCCTATGAAGTACAGTCACAGCACATTGTGGGTCAGTGATGTAAGAAACAGGAAGAAACAATTTAAAGGTCCTGGAGAAGCAGAAACCTGGAGAGTACATGGCACTCCAGAAGTTAGGTGTGAGTTGTACCATCTTAAATAATTTTCTCAGAATCACCAAGTCTTGGGGTTTTTAATTGTAAACTACAAGTTATGCTAGAAATGCTAAATGCACTTATCGGATGACGTAAATGGGATAAAACGGAAGTCCATGGCACATAGTAGCTATTTAATAAACCCTGATTTCAATCTTCGTCTTCCCTTTTATCCTTTCATGCAGAATATATGCTAATCTCGGGAGAAGCCATACATTTCTATGTAAATCTTCCTGGGCTGAAAACCATGGGGAAAGACAATTAAGTTTAATCGATGAGCCGATATAAACACCCATTAACAGATGCCCCATTTATAGCAGCAAAGGCTGGCTGCTTGGCAATTGCTTCTTATAAAATATGACATTAATCAAGAAGACTAATTTTGGTGCTGATGTGATTTAAAGTGCTTCCACTCAAATTCCACCTGGGGACAGTAATATATTCACAAACAGCAGCAATTGGGGCAAATCCCTGTTGCTAATCTCACCTATATTAGCTTTTCCACCCTTGGGAGTATGATTAATTTCAAAGTCTAAGGAAGAAAACAGGATGCAGAGAGAACTGAAAATTTAATTTTGTGATTGGGTAATATTTTGGCTCTTAGGACATTTCTTTCATTTTTTTTTTTAAATCATTAGCTTATTTTTTTCTTTCATTGAAAATAGATTTTTTTATACAATATATTCTGATTATGCTTCCCCCCACTCTTCCCAGTTCCTTCCCACCTCCCTTCCCATCCAGATCCACCCCTTTCTATCTCATTAGAAAATAAACAGACATCTAAGAGATCATAATAAAATAATATAAAACAAAAACAAACCCACCAGAATAGGACAAAACAAATAACCAGAAGGAAAAAGAGTCCAAGAAAAGACACAAGAAACAGAGACACAGAGACTCACTTGTTTGTACACACAGTAACCCCATAAAAACACAAGTCCAGAAGCCATTAATATATATGCAAAGGACCTGTGGGAGGAAAAAAACATAAAAACAAAAAGATGAAAGAAAAGAGAATGCCCTGACACAACATTATGAGATCTCCAAAGATGCTGTTGAGTTTGTTTACTGTTGGTCTATGGCTGGTCATTCAGCCTACCCTTGAGAGTAGTTTGTTTCCCTAGTGAGACTCTTTAGGAAAAAACTAAGTTTTCATTTGCAAATGGTTATCAATTGGAAATAGCTTCTGGGTTAGGGGTGGGGCATGTGTCCACTTCTTTCAGCTCTAGTACTTCTTTGGGCTCAGACCCCTGCATGCTGTGAGATGGTCTGTATGTCAAATTATTCTGATTGGTCAATAAATAAAACACTGATTGGCCAGTGGCCAGGCAGGAAGTATAGGTGGGACTAACAGAGAGGAGAATTGAGAGAGCAGGAAGGCGGAAGGAGTCACTGCCAGGTGCCTCCATGACAAGCAGCATGTGAAGATGCCTGTAAGCCACAAGCCACGTGGCAAGGTGTAGATTTATGGAAATGGATTAATTTAAGCTATAAGAACAGTTAGGAAGAAGTCTGCCATGGCCATACAGTTTGTATGCAATGTAAGTCTCTGTGTTTACTTGGTTGGGTCTGAGTGGCTGTGGGACTGGCAGGTGACCAAGGTTTGTCCTGACTATGGGCAAGGCAGGAAAACTCTAGTTACACCTGCAGGCCCTGTGCATGCTATCACAGTCTTTGTGAGTTGATATGTGCTTTGGTCCTCTTGGGTTTGAAGGCCTTGTCTCCTTGACATCCTCCATCCACTCTGGTTCTTATATTCTTTCTGCCTCCTCTTCTGCAGGGTTCCCTGGAACTCTAAGGGGAGGGATTTGATAGAGATAACCCATTTAGGGTTGAGTGTTTCAAGATCTCTCATTCTCTGCACACAGTCTGGCTGTGGGTCGCTGTATTTGTTCCCATCTGCTTGCAGGAGGAAGATTCTCTGATGATGGCTGAGCAAGACACTGATTTATGAGTCTAGCAGAAAGTCATTAGGAGTCATTTTATTGCTGCATTCCTTTAGTAGAACAATAGCATTTGGTTTTCCCCTAGGTCCCTGAGCTATGTAGTCTCAGGTGCTTGGTCACCCAAGAGCAGCCTTGGGTATGGGTTTCATTTCATGGAGTAGGCCTTAAGTCCAATCAAGTATTGGTTGATTGTTCCCCTAAGATTTGTGCGACTGCTGCACTAGTATATCTTGAAGGCTGGTCAGCATTGCAGATTGAAGGGTTTATAGCTGGGCTGGTGTTTACAGCTCTCCTTTGGTGGCATGCAGAACACCTTCCGGTACCAAGAATTAGCCTGTATGGGGAAGGCTCATGGTATACAGCAGCTGGATTTTTTCCATGTTCAATGAGTTGTGTATGTGTTTTCCTCAATAATAGGGCCTTGTTGTCAGTTTGTAGAGGGCAATCTATGGTCTTGGCAACAGTCTGGGAGGTTTGGGGGCTCCCATAGGACCCTTTTGACCAACAACTCAAATAGATGTCGCCCATTCCCTGTACTGGAAGCTTCATGTGGTGATGACCAATATCCAGTCTGTTCCCCCAGTTATTTTGGTGATTTCATTTAGATCAGCTTCGTATTTGTATGATGTAGTGGGCAGCCATTCCAGCTTTGATCTGGAAGTTCCAACGCCCATTGAGGCTTCAGTAACTGTCATGCCTACAAGGCGGGGCCAAGAGAGAACCCTGAAGACCCGAGATCTGGATGTGCCGGCTCTCTTGGTTCCCTGACCGGGGAATCGAACCCCGGGCCACGGTGATGAGAGAGCCGAATCCTAATCACTAGACTGGACCTCGGGTCTTCAGGGTCCTCTCTTGGCCCCGCCTTGTAGGCGTGACAGTTACCAAAGCCTCAATGGGGGTTGGAACTTCCAGATCAAAGCTGGAATGGCTGCCCACTACAGTATATATTTCAGGAAGAGTCTAGTGTACCCAGTTTCCATACTACCCATCACATGGCCCTTAATTTTAGCTGTCTCTCCCCACATTCCCTCCTTCATCTCCCTCTTCCCTCCCTCTCCACATTTATCCCTGGAAATGAGGGCAGAGAGTGAGGAGAAGTCACAGCAGCTGCTCTGATACAGAGCTGCAGAGGAGACTCGGGGATTGGATCTGGGGGAGAAGAGGAATGATCTGAGGCAGCTCACTGGCCTTCTTGCTTCTCTCGCAGGCTTGGCTGGTGGCTTCCCATGGCATGATGCCTGCTGGAGCTGGGGCCCGAGACGAAGGGATGAGAGGGGAAGAGGGTTGGAAGAGAAGATGTGTGTGGTCCGCTGGAGATGAGATGAAAGTGGGGGACTGGATTTGGAGGAGAGGATAGAGAGAAGGTAAAGATAGTAAGTTAGACCACCTGCTTCTCCAGGGCACAACTTTCATTCCAATCATTTCCCAAATTACTGTCTGGTGTGATTTGATGGAGCACAGCCCAGTGTACCAAGCAGACCTACGCTTTCCACTTACGTTCTTTAACTTGGCTGGATAACGAAAGTTAACTATATTATATCACTTAAGATATCATATTCTATCTTGAGTCCTACTTGTATAGCTGGCCATTCATACAAATTCCCAAAAGGGGGTCCAAGCCACCATGGTGTTTTCTCTGTATGTAGAACCATAGCTTGAACATAGGGATGACATATGTAAACCATAGTCACCCCCACACCACAGAGATGAGCTACATAACAGCTCTTGAAAATAAATGCACAGAAAAATTTTATTCAGTATTGCTTTATGATTTAGATACGGAAGCATCCAAAAATTTGCACAGGAGTACAATGAGCATGAGAGGGATTAGCTCCTGAAAGCGACATTCGGGCTGGGCCGAGACGTTAGTGTGATGCCCCCAGTTTAGAGTCCAGGATCAGCCCACCTGCCTTTTAACCCACCCCTGTTCCACTGTTGTGTGACCTTGGACAACGTGATGGTTAACACTGCAGGAATGCTTGTGAGGGCTTTTCCAGACCAGGTTACTTGAGATGAGGACACCCACTCTTGCTGTGGGCAGCGTCATTCTGGGAGCTCAGATCCTGTGTTACGTAAAAGGAGAAAAGCAGCTGAGGACAGGCGTCCGTCACTCCCTCCTTGCTGACTAAATGTGTAATGTGACCGGCATCTCAAGTTCCTCCCACCAGGATTGCTTCCCCATAGGGGTCTGTACCCCCAGACTGTCAGCCTGCATCCACCCTTTCTTCCTCAAATGTCCTTTCTCAGGTATGTGTCACAGCAACGAGACATCAAATGATGACGGATTACCTAACATTCGCCAGCCTTCTGCTTTCCTAATTTTGGAAATGGCCAGAGTCATAGTGTGACCCCCCCCCCCTTTAAAGAGAGGACAGAGCTTTGTACAGACCCAAGGAGGGGTTTCAAAATGCAGCAACCAACAAACAATTGGGATTAGCTGTGGGTCATCAAAAGGGACTCTGGGGTTTGTAGTAAGAGAGACTTCTACAGACAACACCCAGTAATCTGAATCCTTGTATAATTTCCCCCGTTAGGAATTTGGGCACACATGCCAAGGCAGCATTTCTGTAGTGCTTATGTCATGGGGAAATGGATTTTTGTGTATTTAATTAAGGTTTCTAATCAGCTCTTCTGAGATTAATTAAAACAGATTATCTGGTGGGCCCAATCTGATCTCAGAAACCTTTAAGAAGAGGCAGTTTTTCTCTGCTGCAGCTGGAAGGGAAGTCAGAGATCTATAGAAGGCGAGGACTCCACCTGCCGCTGCCGACAGAAGGGCAGGATGCCCTAAGCTGGAGGCTGGCTTCACAGAGGTGAGAACGAGGGTCACAAACCCTGAGGACTGATGGGGCCAGTAACCCAGACACACCTAGAAGCTGAGTCTTGCCTAGAGCCTGCAGGGGGCAGCTCCGTTAGGCTGCTGGATGTCTCAACCACTGTCACGACTCCCTGAAGAGAGAAGCTGGTCAAATATGCTTAGATTTTTTTTTTACCCCCATGGACAGTCAGAAGGCAAATGGTGCTAAATTGGTAAGTAATTCCTTATACACCAAATGGAAATGTGCAATGAAGAGGCCAATGGAAGTGTATACAAGGGCTACCCAAAGCTATCTAGAGAGACCCTTAAAGCTTTCTAGAAAATGGGGTCAGAAGCTTAGAACAGAAACAAACAGCAAAGCACAGTAAGGAGTATTGTTGGTATCTTTTTGCTCTTTTCTCTCTGTGGTCTGTCAGGCTCAGCTCCCAGATAAATGACACATAGAGGTTTATTCCTAATTATAAATGCCCAGCCTTAGCTTGGCTTGTTTCTTGCCAGCTTTTCTTAACTAATTATCCCATCTGCCTTTTGCCTCTGGACTTTTTCCTTTCCTTCTGTATACCTTACTTCCACTATTACTCTGTGGCTGGCTGTGTGCCTGGGTGGCTAGCCCCTAGCATCTTCCTCCCCTTGTTCTCTTGCTCTTTCTTCTTTTCCTCCCAGATTTCTCCTTCTATTTATTCTCTCTGCCTTCCAGCCCCACCTGTCCTTTCCCCTGCCTAGCTATTGGCCGTTCAGCTCTCTAGCAGACCATCAGGTGATTTACACAGCCACAGTAACACAGCTTCCTAGAGTTAAACAAATGCAACATAAAAGACTGTAACACATCTCTGTGTCATTACAACAAATGTTCCACAGTGTAAACAAATGTAACACATCTTAAAATAATGTAGAACAAAGGAGGACACAGTGAAAGGAAGGCCTAGGGAAGAGAGACACCAACAGCTTCAGAGTCAGAAAGGTATGCACACGTAGGATGGACACGCCAGGGTGGGAGGAAAGATGGGATAGCATGTGCTACCACCTGACTCTAACCCCCTCTATTAGTTACTTTTCTCATTACCCTGGTAAAATATTGTGGCAAAAAGAACTTAAGAGTTTATTTAGCTTTTAGTTCTAGGGGGTTTGAGCCCATCACGGTGGGAAGACAGCTTCCGGCAGCTAGAGCAGGAAGCTGAGAGATCACAGTTTCTTCAACACGCAGGAAGCAAAAAATGTCAGCTGGAATTGGGGTGGAGCTATGAACTCTCAAAGCACTCCCCCAGTGCTGTGCCTCCGCACCCTGAACAGCCCATCGCCTTCTCCAATGATGTCACCAGCTGGTGGACCACACGTTCACATATCTGAGTCTGTGGGGGTATTCCTCACTCAAACCATCATAACAGCTATCAATGGGTCTGTAAGTCTAATTACAGCATTTTTAAAAAATGTCTTAATTTGTATATATTCTAGCTAAATCATTCTGATTTTTAAAAGATAACGGTTAGGCTTTGTAATTTTAATTTTTTTTTTTTTGTTTTTTGTTTTTTGTTTTTTTTCGAGACAGGGTTTCTCTGTGTAGCTTTGGGCCTTTCCTGGAGCTCACTTGGTAGCCCAGGCTGGCCTCGAACTCACAGAGATCCGCCTGCCTCTGCCTCCCGAGTGCTGGGATGTAATTTTAATTTTAATTATTGTGTTGCATATAGGAACTTAACACTGCTCCCACATTGTAACCTTCACTTTGTGTCTCCCTTCTGAAACAGAAACGTGTGATTCGTTATTTTAGAGTTTCATCCAAACTCTTCATGAAGCTCTTTGGTTTGCTCTCCCTGTCCTGGGACTATTAAGAGTGTTCTGCTGGAATTACAGACAGTCCCCATCAAGGCACCATCACCTTGCTGCTGTGTACTCAGAAAACTCTGTGCCTGGCTTTTGCCACAGCATGCTGAGTTTTGGTTCTCTCTTACCCAGCTTCAGCATTTCATTAGGTCCAGACTGCTAACTTTGCCTGAGACATTTTTCGTGTTCGTTAAGTCAGTGAGGGATCCAGTTTTGAAATCTCTCTTCTCTTAATAGCTGAATGAAAAGGATAAAACCTTATAGGAGTTTTGAAACTTTTGTGTTGAAATAATATTAATATGTGATCTTATTTTATGATGTATCCACAGAAATTTTAGATGAATACTTGGGACCCAATTTTTATTTTATTATTTATTATTTCTTTTTGGGGGGGAGGGACCCAATTTTTAAATCCTAGATTGTCAAATGTTCTTTGTCAAATAAAAGAGGATCTCTCTAGGTGCCAAGAAAATGGGACACAGTGCATTATGGTTTTCCAACTATTTCAGGAAGATCACATAAAAGAAGGCAATTTTATCTTGAGACCCGTGATGCTACACAGTGACATCGGCATGTGAAGATTTCAATTTACTTACAATAAAAGTTCTGTACTCCACTCTGCAATAATTTTCCAACATTTGAAAGTACACTCTGATGGCTTAGAGGAAGCATTCTAATGCAAATCAAAGCTACGCTGAGATTCCACTTTACCCAAATCATAACGGCAGTAATTAAGAAAAGAAATGGCAGGAGTAGCCAGATGGCTCAACCCTTTAAAGGTATCTGTAATCCCAGAACTCCTAGGGTGATGTTGGAGATGGAGAGTGGGAGAATAAGTTCAAAGGTCAACTAGCCTGGAGTACACAGTACAGAAAAAGCAAGAGGGACCCTTCCCCAACAAGGTGGAAGAGAGACCCTGCCTCACACGGTGGGAGAAAACCAGCTTCTCCAAGTGTACTTTTGACATTGCTGTGCCTGCTGTGGCACATGTGTGCCCACAGTCTATCTGTCTGTCTGCCTCTCCCCCCCCCCCCCTCTCTCTCTCACATACACAGAGTGATGATAATGACGATTAACAATTTTAAAAGAAAAAAAATTGCTGGCAGTACAAAAGAAAATCCTTAATGGGACCAGGAGCTCCCTGGCACATGAGCTGGCTTTTTGGAGCCCATTCCCTAAGGTGGGATGCCTCACTCAGCCTTGATGCAGGGGGAGGAGGCTTGGTCCTGCCTCAACTTGATTTGCCATGCTTTTTTGACTCCCATGGGAGGAGGCCTTACCCTTTCTGAGGAATGGATAGGGGGTAGAAAGGAGGTGGGGAGGAGGTAACAGGGGGAGAGGAGGGAGGGGAAACTGTGGTTGGTATGTAAAATAAATAAAAGAATTAATAATTTAAAAAAATGAAAAGAAAACCTTTAAACTCTGCATGTAGGGATAGGAAATAAGTATGAAGTTTCTCAAAAAGGCTGAACATAGGTCTTCCACATGACCCTGATATAGTACTCCTAGGTATTTAACTAAGACACTCTAAAATCTATGTAGCACCCATATTTTGTCTATCAGTGTTTATTACAGCATACAACTAGTCACAATAATCAACATTTATTATATAATATTCAAATATTATTATGGCACAATTTACAATAGTTAAATTATAGAACCAACCTGTGCCTCATCATTGCATGGTTCCAGGGGTTGACCTAACTGGGGTGATGAGGGAATGAAGGAAGGACAAACACACGGACACATAATGAGGTGGTGGTTGGGGCCCTCAAATGGAGAAGGTGCAACACCCTAGAAGCTCAGTGTGTCTATTATATACAGGTGAACAGGGAGATGGAGTTTTTGCATACAGCTGAACAAGTAGGCAGGCTTAATGGTATACAGCTGAATCAAGGAAACAGGCTTAGCTAATCTTGGAGCAGTCTCTATAGTGAGCAGTCTTCCAGCCATAAATATCTAAGAGGAGAAAGTTATGGTGGTCATTTTCTCCACGTATTGTCAGCATTTGCATTTGGACCAGGAAGCTTTGGCATTGCCCTGCACCTAGGCTGGGGAAGGGTTTGGCATTCCCCATGGGTCTGAGGCGTTGGAGTCTTTACAAGCTCATGCCCATGCCAGCGACACACGTGCCCCACAAAGCTGGATGATCAAGAATAGAGGAATACATAAACAAAATGCATTTTATATATATACAAAATGGAATTGTTCCAGCCGCAAAGAACAAGTTATCCTGTTTGCAAGATGGGTGCAAGATGGGAGATAATCACGTTAAGAAAGATAAGAATCATATGCTTTCTCTCACTTGTGGGCCATAGATTATATATATAAAATGTGGGCCATACATTATGTACAGATACATGAAATGTATGCATATATGACAAAGTAGAGTTAAACTGCTTAGGGGACCAGGGGCTGATTAGATGGAGGAAGGACAATAAGGGGAAGGTATGGGGGTTTAAGGAGAAATATGCTCAACATACAATATATCTTGTCATAAATTTTCTGTTCTTTATATATGAAGGTGAGTGTAGGAAGAACGAGTTAGCTGTGTTTTGTTAGTCATTACAGCCCTAGCTACCATTCCACCCCACTGAGGGACAGCAGCTCACACTTGGCACACCTCATGGTGTTGGCGTTTTGCTACTGTTCCCTTGAGACATGAGACTTGGAGCAACACCTCTTGGTTTGAATTCTTGGTTAGCAAACCTGGGGTCAGAGCCATCGCTTGGCTCTTGCGTTGATAATTTGGTGCCAAACCAGTGAAACTCCTGAATGAAGGTACAATTTCTTTTCTTTTTTTTTTTTTTGGTTTTTTCAAGACAGGGTTTCTCTGTGTAGCTTTGCGCCTTTCCTAGAGCTCACTTGGTAGCCCAGGCTGGCCTCGAACTCACAGAGATCCGCCTGCCTCTGCCTCCCAAGTGCTGGGATTAAAGGCGTGCGCCACCACGCCCGGCAGTGAAGGTACAATTTCTAAGCTAATGTTACACTGATATTTGTATTAGTCTAGCCCACAGAATTATTCCGCTAGGGCATTTGGTGAAGCTGTGTGTAATAGGAAACTGTCTTCTAAGGACTGATCTATTTTGTGAATAAAAAACAAAAAACAAAACAAACAAATACCTCCCCTCAAATCTTGCAGGGTTTTTGTAATAAAAAATACCACGTGCATTCATGTCCTTTTCCATGTCTGTCCCCAAGCTCATTTCATTTTGCTGGAATCTGTTTGGATGACTGAATACTTCCACTCATGTACCTGGTATTCCACATATTACTATCAGAGTTATTTCTTTGATCTGCCACAATAATCTTTGGAATGGTACTTTGCCATTACTAGTAACAAATCAATCTCTCTCTCTCTCTCTCTCTCTCTCTCTCTCTCTCTCTCTCTCTCTCTCTCTCTCTCTCTCTCTCTCTCTCCTGCTTTCAGTTCTGGCTGGAAGCCACAGAAGAAAATAAATAATAAGGGGTCTTTCTTACTCACTCAGTATTAGCATGCAAAGATATCTTTTAAATCCATCCCCATAGGTGGGGGCTCTGTACAAATGGACAGTGAATATATAAGTAAGTGGGGATAGTGTGGATTTTTGAATGAGAATGGTCCTCTTAGGCTCACATATTTGAATGCTTGGTCCCCAGTGAGTGGAACTGTTTGGGAAGGATTAGGAGGCGTGGCCTTGTTGGAGGAGGTGTGTCACTGGGGATGGGCTTTGAGGCTTCAAAAGTCCAAGCTATTTCCAGTTTCTCTTTCTCTGCCCGCTCATGAATGAAGATGTGTGCTCTCAGCTACTGTCCAATGCCACGCCTGCCTGCTTGCTGCCATCCTTTCCACCATGCTGATCGTGAGCTCTGATCCTCTGGCCCTGTGAGCCTCAAATGAACTCTTTCTTCTTTAAGTTGCTCTGGTCAACTTATCACATTGAGAGAAAATGAACTAAGATAGAGGGTTATATGTGAAACAAAAATCAAAATAAAAATCAAGCATAACAAATATTTTATAAAATGACTTAGAATGAAGAGGCAGCTATCATAGATTGCATGATTTATCAGGTCCACCAGATTTGTGTTCTACTTTGAGCTCAGCAAAAAAAGGGCTGGATGTTTTGTGTCAGGAATATATCCCTAGATGTTGAACACTGAAAGTTTAAACTTCCTTTTGCACTCAAGGCAAGGAGTCAACCCTTAATATTGTTTGTATAAAAGTGATATTAGTTTAAAACTATTTACTCAATATGGGTTTATGGTCATGAGGTGGGGGTAGGTGAGTGGTCACTGCACTTGAGTTTAGAATCTGTATTAATTTCTGTTGTTGGCTAATCTATCATGCATTTATTATTTTAAAATGATATGTATTTATAATATCATGGTTTCTGTGGGCAAGGAGTCCAGTTGTGACTTAATGTACTTTCTTGCTCTCAAGTTCTTTTCAAGGCTTTCATCTAGTCCTGGCAGGGCTGAGTTCTCACCTGGATATCAACTGGGCAAAGGTTTGTTTCCAGGCTTCACAATGTTGGCAGTGTTTATCTTTTTGAAAGTTTTCCTGTTGGGTCCTCTTTTTCTTAATGCCTATAAATTTCCATTCTTTGTCACGTGGGTCTTCATAACATTCCTTGCTTCCATATAAAGTTATAGATGCGTACTGCTCATTTAAAAGAATGGAACCTTCAGTCATAATTTTTAGTCTTACTCTCCTGTGCATTTTTTCCTACACACTCACAGACACACATAAGTTTTCTTTTTATCTCTTTTCCATCAACGTCACCTACTGTAAATCCTCTGTAGAGTACAAGTCTTTCCATTTAGGGCTACACTGGCTCTCTGTCTAATGAAGTCTGTGTATATCACCTCATGTCACATAAGCTTCCCCTTTAATGTTGCTTTTTTCCTCCATAAGAATGCTCAAGTAGCCGGGTGGTGGTGCATGCCTTTAATCCCAGCACTTGGGAGACAGAGCCAGGCAGATCTCTATGAGTTCAAGGCCAGCCTGATCTACAGAGTGAGATCCAGGACAGGCACCAAAACTACACGGAGAAACCCTGTCTCAACCTCCCCCCCATCCAAAAAAAAAATGCTAAAGTAAAAAGGAGCAATAAAACGAAGACAAGGACAAAATACAAAATGTTGAAAAAAATCTAGTTTTACCAGTTGTCTGGGCACTCTTTATATCAGGTTTATTGAAGATGCTGGCGTTTTAGGATCTGTGTATGCCGTGTTTTATTTACACTCATATCTCACCCTATAACCATGTTAATTGCAGTTGATAATTGCTGATTTTCATGTCTGAAACTTACTATCTGATTATAACTATGGCTTATTTCACCAATTAGTGAAGACTTTCATTCACTAACTTAGAGTTCCTGTGTGCATTGGAGTAGAGGAAAAAGTGCTAAAGCCTGAAAAAAAAAAAAACAACCCACAACTTTTAAATATGTAAAATATATATATATATATATATATATATATATATATATATATATATATATATATCTGTCTTGTGGTTAGCTCATGTTGGTTGGTGTCAGTCAAGAAAGCACATCCTACTCCTGGTCTTAGTTCACCATTGATTTAGATTTCTTTTTGCTGCTGTGACACACACTGTGACTATCAGCAGCTTAGGTGAGGAAAGGGTTTATTTGGCTTGTACTTCCAGGCATTTTAGAGAAATCTAAATGATGCCCAAACTCCTAATTCTAGTTTAAATTTTCAGCAGTAGTTTGAAATCTTTGTTACTACAACACCAAGCATCTGGATCCCCAGAGACCTGCAGATGACTAGCTGAAACTCATGGTTTCCCGTATGTCTCAGTGTTTCTATCATGTGCTGACTTCCTACCCTCTCAGCTTACAAATTTGTTCCTCTTCCCAGAGTAGTGCTGAGAGATTGGGTGAGAAAAATTAAATACATCTTTCCCATTCTTCATGCTATCATTAACTGGACCAGTGTGAGGGGTTTTGAAGTTTAGGGATGCGGAGGCCTGCTATAGTGGATGACTGTAATTTGGCAAGGTGGTGGCCCTGCTTTAATCCGATTCCCTAACTGTGGTTTCTCTGCCGTCTTCAAATCATCCTGAGTGGTCCACAGTTTATTAAGTCCAGCTCTCCTCAGAAGTACAGTTCTGTAGAGGTCATACCTCACAGGGGTTTTCTGCAAGACAGTGTGAACTGAGCCGAATATGAACATCTGCCGGCTTTTAAGAAAAAATAGGTTTTGCACACCTCAGTTTCAAGAGCAACAAGAAGACAAGAAGTGACCAAAAGTATGTGTGACTTGTTACATTTGAGAATCAGAACTTATCTATTCTGCCTGATTTCAGCATGGAAATTTGTGCCATTTCAAGATAATAATTTGCCACTTTTCTTATGCTGCAGAGAAAGAAAGAGGCCAACAGATTATCACACTATGACTATAAAGAACTAAGTACAGTGGCTGAACCCTTAGTGACAGCCAGGAAGGGAGAGATGTCGAAAACCTCTTCACTTTCCGGTTTCTGTAGGCGCATTCCAATACTGAGGGTCGGAGATGTGAATTGAGACCCCGTTTCAAATTTCCATAGTTTTCCTTGAAGCAGAAAAACTAACCTCTCACGAAACAATCAGAACGTGGACATTTCCACAGAAATCCACACAAATTTGATTTCTCCTTGGGACCTTCTTAATCTGTATAGTATCATATCTAGAAAAAGTGCTTTAGGAGAGTAGAATGAACAAGAAAATAAATTTGAAGCTGGCATTTTCTTTTTGCTGGTTTTAATGGAACTAGTATATCGTGATTTGTTTCACATGAGAAGTTATTGAAAATATCAAGACAGCGGAAGGTCTGTGTTTTGCTGCCCCGCCGAGATCTCTAATAAAGAACGGTAAAGGAACGCACAGGGTATTTTTAAAGGATTGAGCAGTAATTCCCTGTGGGATTTCGAGCCGCCTTCTGTGTTCTGACCTTTGTCACCCACACTTCTTTGTTCCCGAGCCCCAATATGCCAGCTCCCGTCGCTTGCTCAAGCTGTCCGCTATCAGTTTAGTCAAGTCAGTGTTCTTTGACCAACGTCTGCTTCAGAGGTTACACAACAGAAATGCATTCCCTTTTCAGGGCTCGACCTTAAATGTTAGTTGTGTTTCGAGTTTTATACAGTCAGAATATTCCTTGTCTATCAAACAAGGTCATGCAATGAGAAAACTCTGGTATTTTCTCTTAGAATTAACACAGTTATAATAAATTTCTCAAATTTAATTAATTTTAAAAATTACACAAAATTTGAATTCCTTTCAGCAGTAACTAATATTATTGTCTCAAGGGATCAATTATTTCTTTTAATTTTGAGATTATAATCACATCATTTCCCCTCTTCCCTGTTTTCACCTCTCAACCCTCCAATGTACCTACCCATCCTTACTTACTCTCAAATTAATGGGCTCTTTTTTTTTTTTTAAATTCATCATGTATTACTCCTCAAGGAAACTTCTTTTTGCAATAGATAGGGACCATTACAGAAAACAAGCCAGTCAAAATGCAGAGTTGTAGAGCCCAGTCCCAGTGGATGCTTCTATAAAATATTCCAGTACCAAAGGCTCAGGGAACATTGTGGAAGAGGGGATGGGAAGATTGTAAGAGCCAGAGGATAGGGGGGGTCTGCTGTGAGATTGTGTTTCTTAGTAATGGGTGAGAAGCTATACCCATAAAGTCTCACCAACACGACTGTCCAAAGCCAAGCTAAACTAGAATGCAAGGAACATACAAAACTGGACAGGGGAAATCTACAAAGTCTCAGTTCCGTACAAGGAACTCTAGGCACTTGAGGAGAGCTGGGAGTGGAAGAGGGGCCCTTCCACGGGAAGAGCAGGCCAATTTGTTGTCCAGTGCCAAATAATCAGTCCTGCAAACATACATACGAGTGACATTATTGTACCGTAGGAACACACACACATCCATAGACACACATCTGTTTTCTTATGTGCTATAATAACAATTAAAAAATAGGGCATGAATTTTAAAAGAGAGTAAGGACAGGTATATGGCAGTTCTTGGAAGAGGAAAAGAGAAGGAAGAAATGATAGAGTATAATCCTAAAAAGAAAAAGGATAATTGCTTCTCTGCATACATAAAGCTAAAAATGAAATTAAACAACTTCATTAAAGTCACACATTATTTTATGGAAAAATATGCAAATAATGCTTATGTTTTCCAAAGGTTTGCTTTATTATTTTATTATTATTATTATTATTAGTTGTTGTTGTTGACGGTGGTGTGTGTGTGTGTGTTTGTGTGTGTGTGTGTTTGTGTGTGTGTGTGTTTGTGTGTGTGTGTGTGTGTGTGTGTGTGTGTATGTGCATGTGTGCATGTGTGCATGTATGAGATGGGGTATCCCTATGTAGACCAGGCTGGCCTTGAATTTGCAGCATGATTTCTACCCTACTTCCCAAGGGCTGGGTTACAGGGTACGAGAACTATACACAGCTCAGTTTTGCTTTCCTGTTCTTTATTTTTCATGTGATGTTAGCTTTTTCTTGCTAGGCTGGAAAGACACTTGTCTTTCATCTCATGGCTTTCAGTTCCGATTGAATGTTGAGTGAGATTGTGCCTGGATCAATAAGTTTGAGGATTATTGTAGATAGGCTTAAATAAAATCACCGAGGGAAACCGTGTGGCCAGATGTAAGCTGAGGGGAAACAGAACCATGCGAAATAACTTGATCTTCCCTTAGTTTTAAACCAAAACCTGAAATAAGTTACAACCTTATTAATTATTGGAATCACCAATCTAGAATAATTAAGAATCTTATAATGAGTCGATGAAGGAGAAACTAAAAGTCTTCACAAGGAATTAGGAAAGTTAAAATTTTATCTTATTTATATTTTATAGCAAGTAAGGAGATATTTTCTAAGGGGACATTGTAAGGGCTGCTGAGAGGTCAGCTGAAGTTAAATACTTCATATGAATGTGTGTGAATTAGTTTTCATTGCTTTTGACACATTGAGTTCACCAAGAGGTCCAAGGTGGAAGTCGGATTGAACAAGTTGAAGATAAATGATAGATGATAGACTGAGAGATACATATTTTTAAAAATTATTTAGCTGTGAAGACAAAAACCAGGACAAGGTAAACCTGGGTCTGTGGACATATCAGTTATTCAGTTTAGGATTCACAGGGCTGAACCTGAGACAGCTGAACAAAAGTGTCCTAACATGACATATGAGAAAGAGAGATCATGGCTCTCAGAATTAATATACTGTTGTTGGTTGTTTTTTAGTCTTTTGGGGGGATCACACCAACCAGCTCCCAAATGAATCACACATGGATCCTTATTCTTAATTATAAATGCCCGGCCTTGGCTTGGCTTGTTTCTAGGCAGCTTTTTTTTTTAACTTTAAATTATCCTGTCTAGCTTTTGCCTTTGGGCTTTTATCTTTCTCTATTTCTGTATATCTTTCATTATTTCATACTCTGTGGCTTGCTGTGTAGCTGGGTGGCTGGCCCCTCGTGACCTCCTCCTTCTCTGGCTCTTTTTTCCTCGCAGATTTTTTCTTCTATATATTCTCTCTACCTGCCAGTCCTGCCTATCTTTTCTCCTGCTTTGCTATTGGCCAGTTCAATTCTTTATTAGACCATCAGGTGGTTTAGACAGGCATAGTAACACAGCTTCACAGAGTTAAACAAAAGTAATGCACCTTGAAATAATATTCTACAACATTTCCCCCTTTTTGTCTAAACAAAAATAAAAGTAAAAAAAAAGTTTTAAAAAAGTAAAACTACACAACAAAAACAGTTATCAAGTAAGAATTTATAGTATTCAGTCCATTTGCAAAACTCTATTTAGTCTTTAACTCCATCAAAGACCCATCAAGATATAATATTACCTAACAACAGAGACATCTGGTTGCCCGGACAGTCACTCACAGTTCCTCTGCAACGTTGGGGCATCCATCTTCAGCCTACAGGACCATAGTATCTGGCAGACTCTTCAATGAAGTTGGGAATTTGAAAGACTGACCCACCTATGTTGGCAAAGTTTGTCTGTCACTTTCTTCTGTGTTCTGCAGAATGTCTGGCAGTTTCTTCTGTGAAGCAGGAATCCTGAAGGACCATCACACCTTGTTTGGGCAAAGTTCAATGGTCACTTTCCTGTGGGACCTGCATGTCCAGTTTATACAACATACAGTCAAGCAGTCCAGGCAAGAGCCACTCCTTGCCCAAATGGCTAGCCTTGCCACACTGAAAGAAAACTCCATAAGGAGTTTCTTAGATGCCCATCATCTCTGAAGTAAATTGCTGCTTCCAGGAGCAGATGTGTCTCATTGTCATGAAAAACTTTAAGTTAACAAAACATTTTAAATGCCATATTCTGTAGGTCTTTGAATGGTTTGAAGACCATCTATCTATCTAAAATATATCTCTGTATGATCTGGAAAGCATACCTAACATATCTACAATTTTGATTGTGATAAGTGACTAACCAATAACCTATGTTTCCTTATTATCCTATAGAGTTTATAATAATAGCTTTCAAAAACTAGAACTTTACCCTACATTTCCAAATGAGCTGCATAGGCACAATATCTAAAAAAAAAAAAAAGGAATATACATACAATATGTTGCAACAAAAATAAACTTAAAATTTTTATCAATATAAACAAAAGTAGAAACATATTTACAGATATTATAACAAAAATGACCTTAAATTTGTATCAATATAGAAAAGTCCATACCATTATAAAATATTTGAGATTAATAGCTGTTTTTTTAAATTTTATAATTTAATTTAATTTTACATATCAGCCACAGGTTCCCCTGATCTCCCTTCTCCTGCTGTGCCCCCCACCTCCCTCCAGCCCACTCCCCATTCCCATCTCCTCCCGGGCAAGGACTTCCCTGGGGATTCAGCTCAGCCTGGTAGATTCAGTCAAGACAGGTCCAGTCCCCTCTTCCCTTCACCCAGGCTGAGCCAAGTGTCCCTGCATAGATCCCATGTTCCAAACAGCTAGCTCATGCTCTAAGGACAGGTCCTGGTCCCACTGCCTGGGTGCCTCCCAAACAGTTCAAGCTAATCAACTGTCTTATTTATCCAGAGGGCCTGATCCAGTTGGGGGCTCCTCAGCTATTTCTTCATAGTTCATGTGTTTCCACTAGTTTGGCTATTTGTCCCTGTGCTTTTTCCAATCATGGTTTCAACAATTCTCGTTCATACAATCCCTCCTCTTTCTTGCCGATTGAACTCCTGGAGCTCCACCTGGGGCCTGGCCGTGGATCTCTGCATCCACTTCCATCAGTCATTGGATGGGGTTTCCAGCACAACAATTAGGGTGTTTGGCCATCCCATCACCAGAGTAGGTCAGTTCGGGCTTTCTCTCAACCATTGCCAGTGGTCTATTGTGGAGGTATCTTTGTGGATTTCTGGGGACCTCTCTAGCACTTTGTTTCTTCCTATTCTCATGGGGTCTTCATTTATCATGGTCTCCTATTCCTTGTTCTCCCTCTCTGTTCTTGATCCAGCTGGGATCTCCTGCTCCCCCAAGCTCTCTTTCCCTCAACCCTTGCCCTTCATTACCCCACTCATGTCCAGTTTGCTCATGTAGATCTCATTCATTTCTCTGTCGTTGGGTGATCCCTGTGTCTTTCTTAGGGTCCTCTTTTCTAGGTAGCCTCCCTGAATTTGTGAGTAGCAGTCAATAGCTGTTTTTTAGTTGAAAGTAGATTCAGTAATCTACCCTTTTATCTTATCATTCCTATATACCCCTAAATGATAATAAACATCCACAACCCACCAAATAACCAACAGCCACCCACACCCCAACTCTTGGGAATGTGACCACTGTTTTCTCTAGACAGCTTCCTTCTGTTTGTGCATCTTAAGCAGCTTTAGGGTTTCAGAGAGAAAATTTGAGATAATGGCTAAGTCCTAGGTAGACCAGCTATAATCTTTGCTGATAAATATCACCTGTCAAGATTTAGGAGGTCTTGCCTGATCAAACCTGATCTATATTAACACTAAAGGAATACACAGCCTTTCATTTTCTATGGGAACAAAACTCCAAAACATTTTTGACTTCCATTTGACAAATACATTTTTGACTTTTTTTTTAAGTGAAGGCATGCCTAAAGTATCTAGATTAGTTCAATTTAGCAGTCCAGTTCACAATTCCATATCTTCTAGCAGCTGTCTTTTGCTTCTCCACAGTCAAAAAATTCAATATCAATGCAGTAACATACAGGATCTAGACTCCCCATGCATTTCCCATCTCATATGGCTTTTTTTCCTTTTATATTACTTTAACTCTCTCTTCAAAGACTTTATTTCTTAAACTATTCATTTTTTTCTATGACCATACCCCTTTTCTTTGTTTCTTAAGCCTACGAACATTGTAAAACACAGTGGCACCTGTTGAGAGGTTTTTTCCGTCTGGACCTCTTGTACTGCTTGTCTTTTTGACCATGTGAACAAACCTTTAAACTGCTAACCTACACCTGCATCCTCCTCACTAGCTCTCTTGGCTGGCTCCACCCACTTCTAGGCTATTGAAAACAAAGCCTAAAGCTTGCAGGCCAGACTGAAGTTCAGTATTCCAGGTATGGAGTGCAGGTGCCCTGCACTGTGGCAGGCATTTTTTTTTTTTACTTAGTTTTTTTGTTTCTATTTAGTTCAAAAAGAAGCTGTTTAGGTGTTCTGCTGTACAGCAGGGTTTCTTAAAGGAGTTGTGTTCTCTCTCTCTTTTTTTAAATTTTTTTTTTTTTAAGCTTTCTCAGGCACTATGGAAAGCCAAGTCCCACACTGGGTACCAAAATGTTGTTAGTTGTTTATTTACTCTTTTGTAGCTAACTAACACATCATCTGTCATAAAGGTGTCAAATTCCAGGGAGAGTTGGAACGAGTTTATAATTTCCTTGAAAGACAAGTTGAGATCACCAGGTGATAAATCTTCGTTCAGTGAAACTTCATACACAAAAAGGGGAAATAATAACATTTGCATTTTCTTATTTCAAATAAAGCAATACGTGTGTGCCCCAGCTTTAAAGCAAATGCATGTGACTGTTCTATCTTCTGCCTCGTGTTCTTGGATCAGTCAGCAGAAGCATGTGGGTGAAGAGGGGAACCTTTTGACTTTCTAGCAGTTGCTCCATTCTCAAAGGATGAGAGTTTATGTTAAAAAATGGGCTGGTTTGAAATCAGTTCTACTGTATGGAAGAGAGAGAAGCACAGCATACTAAGAACATATTTGGCTAATGCTTGCTTTTCCCGAAGATAAAGAGCTTGTAGCTTAATGTACTTTCCCCTCATTCTTTGTAAGAGAGAGAAAAAAAAAAACCAGATAATGCAAATGAGGGCAATATTTCTTCTGGTAGGAACAGGCGGTCTTGCTGGGGCAGATTATTTTTGGAATTGTTAGTAACCTTTCATGTTCCCGGGTGGCCTCACCCTTTTTCTTTCTGCCGTTTCTGCTAGACTCTCTCCATTTACCTTTTCTATGAAGACTCCACACAGGAGAAGTGGACTAAGGGTCCTAGTTCCAGGAAGTCTTCTGTCCCTTCCTGCTTTCATCTTGGCACACTCTCTAATCATTCCGTTCCTGTTGTTCCTTGTGGCATCTGCTGCTGCTAATCTAACCCAGACTCCAAGGAATGCTCTGCTGTCCCCTTAGCGTCACCCTCCAGAGACTCAGAAACCCAAATGCACAGTTTTGCACAGTCTAGCTGCCATGTATCCGGGGTGAGGATCATAAAGTCATGTAGAAAAAACTGTGGCGGAGAAAAAAGGGACTGCAGCAGACAACCAGATCTTCTGTTCTCTACCACAAACGAATTGCTAGATACTTTGTTTCTTGCAAGTGACACCCACTGCTAAAATTTCCCTTGAAATAACTTTAACAGTAACTACTTTCACTAAGTGGATAATGGTGGGACCTCTAAGCCTACTGTTAAAAGTATATCTTCCTCAAAAAAAAATGGCAGACACAACATTACATTTTATCCTACTTTTAATGTCCACTTGGTTCTAGAATTTCCTTTGATACCGTCATATAGCGAGATCTATTATTACATAGTACTAACCCAAAATGACATTGTGTCAATTTCATTCAGTTTCTGAAATCACCATATAGCATTGATGCCTATTCTGTCAAGGTCACCACTTGATAAGTTTTCACCCGTTGGCAAAAGCCAAGCTCAAGGCCAGCTATTTTGGACTGTATTGATTTTCCTACTGCTTGTGCAAACCTCTTATTAGCTGTATCATGAATTTGGACACTAAAATGCATCTCAGAGTTCAGTTTTCATTGACTAAAAACATGCCCCAGCAGGGAGCAAATCTCTCCTATACAGAAATCTTATTCTCACAACCAATGACAGAGTCAGGATGCAGGTCAAAGTCTCAGTAAATGCTCAGAAATATAAGGGGGTGACCTTAAAAATAGTGGGGAGATCACTTCATAGAGAAGTGTGAAGAGACTTTCTAGCCAGGGGTGGTGGTGCACACCTTTAATCCCAGCACTCGGGAGACAGAAGCAGGTAGATCTCTCTGAGTTCAAGGCCAGCCTGGTCTACAGAGTGAGTTCCAGGATAGCCAGAGCTGTTACACAAAGAAACCATGTCTTGAAAAACAGAAAAAACAAAACAAAACAAACAAATAATAACAACCCCCCCCCCAAAAAAAAATTGCTTTGACAGAAGCAAAGCCTGGTGTTGGGGGTAACATAAGTATATATGAAGCCTGCTGAATGATTGGTGGTGGGGGGGGGATGACTTCATACTCTATTGAGAAACACAAGGAAAGATAATTTATTATCCTTTTCTGATCAGACACATGCAAAGAGGTCATATGCCCACAGGTCTAATGAAGAAGATACCGCCATGATGACAGAAGAGAAAAATGGGGAGGAAAATTATCCTGAATGTCTATGCCGTCTTTGAGTGCATTTTGTGGTTCCTGGGTTTTTGTAAAGTGTTAATATCTTAAGGGCTGCTTATCAGAGTTGACTTGGTGATAACCTGGTGACAATTAATTATCTCACTATGTAGAGGCTATCCATCCTGTGACTGATAATTGTCTGAGAAAGATGAACCGACAGAATGGGAAGTGTGTGCCAGCGGTGTATATTCATATACATATACATATATATATTCTGAATTCTCCCTTTTGTGGCATAACCTAAAAGGTAGTTGGCCAGTGTTTGGGGAGAAGGTCTGCCTTTCTCAAGGCAGGAACATTTCTAGTTACTGCTGAGAACAAGGTTCGTATTCTATTACACCAAAGCCCCCTCCTTGTGGCACTTATTGATGACATCATCCCTACAGCCCCCCCCCATGAAGCAGACTGCCCCATTTGTCCTCTCTAGTCTGTCCAATACTTCCTCATATTATTAATTGTTATTCGTGGTATTTTGTCAACATGTAATAATCACTCCTCTACAAATTACCTTAAACCAGGTGGAAATTATTATCTCACACAACTGCAAGAACCAGGGTGGAATGCAGTACTGGCTGGTGTGGTTACTCAGAGACAGCATAGACATTCAGGATAATTTTCCTCCCCATTTTTCTCTTCTGTCATCATGGTGGTATCTTCTTCATTAGACCTGTGGGCATATGACCTCTTTGCATGTGTCTGACCAGAAAAAGATAATAATCTTTCCTTGTGTTTCTCTATAGAGACATTTCCCCCCCTCCCCCGCTCCCCCAAATCCCTCAGCAGGCTTCATGCTTCTTAGTAAAAATGCCTGCCTAGGGCAATCCTGGGGTGATGTTAATGTGCCTGGTTTAGAAAGATTTTCTGTTGAGGTGTCAAGGATGACACTGCACACCGCTGCCACACGCTTCCTGTTCTGTCTGTTCGTCTTTCTCAGATGATTGTCAGTCACAGGATGGATACCCTCTACATGGTAAGGTAATTAATTGTCACCAGGTTATCACCAAGTCAACTCTAATAAGTGGCCCTTAAGATATTAACATTTTACAAAAATCCAGGAACCACAAAATGCACTTTTTCATCAAATAAAGGCGGGCTAAGTTAAAAAGGGGGTTCTTCATGAGAAACACGTTCATTTATTTGTATACAATCTATAAATGTCCTTAAATCTTTTTATATTTTGTGCTCTACAAAAGCTGTTTCAGTTTTAAATTCTATTCAGGATATGAAAGTTTACAACATGCTCAGATATAAGCATTTAACGTGTTGAAGTATGTTATAATTGTATCTAAAAGAGCAGTTTTTCAAGCAAATGTGATATTTACGTCTGTGCTTAATGAGCAAATTTTTGTGTCTTTAAATTTCATTTTTATTTATTTATCCTGTGTGTGTGTGTGTGTGTGCATATGTGTTATATATGTGTGTGCGCTCACACATGTGCCATGGTGTATACATGGAAATTCAAAGACAAATTACAGGACCAGTCTTCTCTTTGCAGAAGCTCAGGAAGCCAGGCTTAGCTGCAACTGCCTATGAGCTGAGCTATCTCAGACCCCCTGCTTTTTTTATTGTTTTTTTTTTTTTCATTTTAAAATGTTTCCTTTCCACCAGGCTTTTTCAGGCCAGTAATTTAATGTATAATTGGTAAACTAATTGAGAAGTTGCTGTACTTTGGTGCAGACAGTAATTACAATGGGATATTGTACAATTGCCGAGATAAAATAACCAGCAAACAGAAACAAAGCAAACCTCAAGATGTCAAGTTTTCGCTAAGACAGTTTCACACTAAAAGAAATTGTTTCAGGGAGATACACCAGCTGCAGATTTACAATAATTGAAAATTTCTGATAAATACAAGGGCCCATCAAATACACATAAAAACATATTCACCCGCCGCCATAAAACCTAAGAAAAACTATTGAGTTTTTCTTTCATTGTGTAGATAATTTCTCAGCTGTCACATAAATGTTTGGCAGAGCACACCATTTCAGTAGTTATAATATATTATTCAGGAAAACATGTTTTCTTTTTAAGTGTTGGAACGTTTTTTATTGTATTTATTATCTTATTTATTGAATAAATTTGAAGAATGCCATTTACTAGGTACTGCAAAGGAGGATAAGAATTAGTTCTTCTCCTTCTGATTGTCTTATTTATAAGGTTAATTTTAATCCCTTACCATCTGAAAAAAATGAAGCAAATCGATCATAAACACACTGCTTCACAAAGATGAGCTCCGGAGAAACGTACACAGAAGGCAAGAGATGCAGACCAGTGTGTGGAAGACTGAAAAAGAGGAAGACTTGAGGTAAATGCCTTCAGTTTTCTACTATCCTCTGCCAAAGGCTGGCCAATAAAAACCATCTGGGAAAGTTCAGGGAGTAATGGGGCTGTCTGCTTGTGGGATATTTGCAAAAACTCATCAGCATGTGGCTCATTCCCTGCTAAGATTTCAACAAATGAAAATCCAAATCAGAAGTTGAAAAGAGCCCATGCCCTTTGAAAGCTAGAGTGAACAGTGGCAAGGAAGCATGCGTGTTTGGTGAAACACCTTAGTCTACCAAGTTTAAAGGTGTTGAGCAGGGGGAGGTCAAGGCAGGACCCTTGTTGGAAGGGGTGCAAGGGCATCAGAAAGACATGTAATGCTTTCCTCCTCTTCCCCTCCTCTGGCAGGCTCTGCGGGGGAGGGGGATGATTATACCAAGTGAGACATCAGTATAATCAAACCAAAAGGTTCAATTTGGTTGCACGGGCTTCATAAACTAGAGTTTGACCCATTTCAGAGAAGCCTAAAATGCTAGGAGGAATGGGGAAGACGGATTTCTTTTTTTGTGGTCCCTCCATGGATACCCTAGCCAAGCAAGCTCACCTAGGCAAGACTGGCTCTTGCTGGCCAATTCAGTTGGTACAAGGAGCACTAGGCCGTAACCGTAGATACAGACGTGTAGATGAATTTCTAAGTGGTCTTGTTAAATAAAAAACACAGATCCAAATATAAGGGTGAAAGCCTTAGAGATCAGGGAAATAGGAATAGCCACCAGCTAACCTTACCTCACCACACCACAGCTTCCAAAGTGCCACAACTTCCTGTCTACCCAGGCTTTTATTTGCCTTGCTGTTCTGCCCTCTCATTGGCTCTTAGCCCAGCTACCTCACTTCCTTGTCACTGCCTGTCTATACAGACCTCCAGGTCTCTATGGTTGGTACTGGGATTAAAGGCGTGTGTCACCACGCTTGGCTCTGTTCTCTAGTGTGTCCTTGAACACACAGAGACCCTGCCTGCCAAGTGATCTGATTATATAATGGCATGTGCTGCCACTGCCTGACTTTTGTGTTTACTTTAAATGGCTTTCTATTTCCTCTGATCTCCAGACACACTTTATGTATTAACATACAAATAAAATACCACCACATTTCAGCACAAATAAAATATCACCACACAGAAGTAGAAGATTTTATCTTTCATCATCGTGTGTGTGTGTGTGTGTGTGTGTGTGTGTGTGTGTGTGAGAGAGAGAGAGAGAGAGAGAGAGAGAGAGAGAGAGAGAGAGAGAGAGAGAGAGAGAGAGCTCACACTAGAGAGAGAGAGTCTAATACCCAGCCAGAGTATACATATCATTTCATCTAGGCAATGAAAATCGGATATTCTCACCTGGAGGTCCTCAGGCTGGGGAGATGGCCCAGCAGGTAGTGTTTGCTGTGCTAGTGTGAGGACCTAGGCCAACATCACTAGAACCCATGTTAAAGGCCAAAGCACCCGCCTATAGTTCAGTACTAGGGATGTACAGACAGGAGGGTCCCTGGAGCTTTCTGTCCAGACAGTCAGGCCAGTCAAATCAGTGAGCTCCAGGTTCAGTGAGAGCTCTTCGCTCAGCAAGATGAAAAGAGACCCTGGGAAACTGGCGGGTCTCCATTCACATGTACCCACGTACATAAACACCCACACACTTGAGTATGCACCCACGCATCCAACAGAAATCATAGTAAAATAAGGAACCAACCTCAAGGGAGGAAAGCCAGTTTAAGCCTTCTGCAAGCAAAGGCCAGGCGCCTGATGGCCCCAGCCCTCTTGAGAAAGACGTGTCTGTCCCTCTCCCCACTTTTTCTCTTAGCCCCTACTCTGGAGGAGTGTAGAAGAGTAGCTGTTGGTGAGTAGGAGAGGAGAATGTGCGAGCCTGGGAAATAGCAGATACTTCTTTCTTGTTCTGAAGTGGTCCAGACTCCACACTGAGGGACCAGAATGTCAAGTCAGCCAGGCCATCAAGACGGAAGAGGTTCAGAAGTGACCCTGCAGCATGAAGACGACCACCTGAAGGACCACAGGAGAGACCTCAAAAGGAAACCTACCCTGCCAAAATCTTTTTCCTGGACCTTGTAGCCTCTAGATCTATTAGCAATATGTTTCTTCTGTTTAAACCACCCAGCCTAAGGCTATCTGTTACGGCAAACCCAAGGATCGTGCGTGGCAACACTCATTGCTCTCCACAGTGAGAGCAAATTATAGGATATTTTGTTTCACACCAAGACAACTGCTTTTTACGAAACCATTTTTGCAGGTGTGGAGTAATAGATTGCTTTGTGTTTTGCTTTGATCCTGTATCACTTGCTATTGCTAATGTCTCTTAGAGCCAACTACGGTTCTGTAGAGGCCTTAAAAATTTCCCGTAGAAATGATAACATCTGGTGAAGGCTATGCTTCTTCCTTAGTCATTTTGTTTTTGATTTTACAATGGCGCAGAAGTTATGTGCTTTCTGTAGAAATCGTGTTCCCAATTCCGACGCGTGGTGCTTTCTCAGGCCAGCAATCTCTTGTGCCACGCTGGTCCATGATGCTGGGTATTGGCAGTGAAACTCAGCTCCCCATCAGCCGTGAGGATGAGCTGTGATGTCTGATAGGTTAGGTGTATTAAATGCATTCTTAACTTATTTTCAACTTCCGATGGCATGTAGAGACGTGACTGCCTCATAAGGGGAAGAGCACCTGTCATTTATCAGCTCGCACGGCTGTGGTTTCGCGTTGTCTCTTAATGGCTCACAGTTTGATTGGCTCACGGCTTTCCTGATGCTGATTTAGGAAGGGTCAGATTTATCTGCCTTTTATCAGCCCAGCCACCAGGGTCAGGAGGGAGGGGCCTCCAGTAAGAGAGTGACAGGAGAGTGACTCATCAGCCGGTGGGTGGCATCACTGGCGAAGAGAGAATTGAGACAGCAGCAGAGAAGGCAGGTGAACTACACAGTGACATTTGACCACACGGATATAAAAGTCGTGCACTCCGAGCTTGCAAGAAGCTATCCTGGAAACCCTTCCTCTGTGCAGCAGGTCAAAATTGAACTACACCTTGCCTGCTAAGCCTCCTTTCCCTCTGCTCCTCGGCCAAAGGAAATGCTACCTTCAACCTGTTTGGTCCCGCTCAGTCACCCTGAGCCGCAATCGCTGATAGTATTTGAAAGAAGGAGCATTTCTTTTGCAAAAATCAAACCTTTAGGTGGGAACAAAGACTAAGCGACAGAGACCGCGATGGTTTCAGAAGAATAGGCGTGGAATCAACCAAGCCAGAGGAGCCGGGGACAGAGCTGAATTTTAAAAGGAGGGAAGAAGGACCCAAAATGTAGACACAGGAGAGTGCAAAATACAATCCGAGCCCATCAGAGGCCACACAAGGCAGAAAGAGCCACAAAGGCTGCAAGTCAGCTTTGCGACCAATTCCCAGGGAACCTCAACCTCAAGGATGAGAGGGCCTCAGAGGAAGGCAGAAACTTCTAGGGCTTTCCTGATGGTCAGCAGGTATAAAATTAACTCTGGCCCGTTTTGAACAAGAATAAAGGAAGGGAGGTAGTGGAGTCTTGGGACCTTTTAGCCCACTGTAACTTGGGCAGGAGGTGACAAGGTGACAAATAGCACAGCCATGAACACAGAAGAAAGGGATGAGCGGGAAGAAAGAAAAAAAAATGTCAAAGTCACTGCTGGAGGTCAATGCATTTTTGGGTTTTACCTTACGCATCCATTTCGAAGGAGACCCAGGCACTAAAATATTTTACAGAATCAGGTTTCTAATGAAGTCTTCTACCTCAGAAAGATCAGAAACGGAAGAGCTGGCGATCCTGAGACAAGCTGTGCTCTTCAGGAAGGCTTTGGTTAACCTCAGCGAGAGCAAGTTAGGAGCTCTGAAATTCTATCAGAATTTGTGATAGAAATTCACAAATTCTATCACCTTGCTTATTTGTGACTGTTGTGTAACTTTTTAAGGGCAGCTGAGGAGATCAGATGTGTCGGGTCCTTTAAACGCTGTAGTCTGGGTCTGGCTTTTGTTGGAAGAGCATAGCAATTGTGTTCTCAGGCCAGAGGGACCTCCACAGAGCTTCTATGAGACAGATAAGGGAATCGGGAGGAGGAAGAGGAAGGATGGAAGAGGGAGGACGGACAGACGGACGGACGGACGGACAGACGGAGGGAAAACCTCACATTCATGCTTTCCAGAAACACACAAACTAATTTCTGCTGTGCATTGTGTAGAAATTGAACCAGAACACTGTTCACTTCATCTGTTGCTTAAATTATTTGAAAATAGAAAAACATAAGCTTGAGGTGTCAGGAAGTCAGTTTCTCTCTCTCTCTCTCTCTCTCTCTCTCTCTCTCTCTCTCTCTCTCTCTCTCTCTCTCTCTCTCTCTCTGTGTGTGTGTGTGTGAACTCTCTAAGGAAGTGCCAAAATGTTCATAGAGTATTTCATGCTGATGTTAACTACTGTGTATGTTGTCTGATTTATCGTCTGCCCCCAGAATCTGTGTGGAATCCATCCCTTGTTGGGGCTCCCTCATGTGGACCAATGTCTCAGCTATCTACTTTATGTTAAAAAAGGTGGGGTCCTTCGGAACCCTTTACTAAGCATTCATACTGCTCCTCCCCCATGGCTCCTGTACCTGCAACCATCTGCCTTCCATCACAGCATTTGTTTTGAGCGTCTCTCAGTTCCTGTCTAAAGATTTTCAAGACATCGCTCTTCTTTAGTTTTACCTCAAGTATTAATTCGTCACAACTGCCACAGAGGGGACACAGTGGTGAATGATGCCATCTCATGTTTCCTTTCTCATTTCACATCTCTTAATCTTACGGTGTGTGTGTGTGTGTGTGTGTGTGTGTGTGTGTGTGTGTGTACACTCATGTCTATGTATATACAGGAGCACATGTGCATGCTGGTGCATGGGCATGTATGTGTGCACATATGTGGAGGTCAGTGGCCAACCTCAGTTGTCATTCTTCAGGCGTCATCCACCTTGTTTTTTGAAGTATGTGCTTCTGGTCAGGCGAGGAACTTGACCGTGAGGCTAGGCTGGCTGCCCATCTAGTCTCGGGGTTTTTGCTTCCATAGTGCTGGGATTACAAGTGCACACCACCATGCTTGGCTATTTTTAAATGGGTTTTGGGAATTGAACTCAAGTCCTTGTGTGGCAGGCACTTTGCCCACTGAATTGCTCAATTCTCAATTTCTATACTCATCTCCCAGAATTTCTTTATGGGTGTGGAAACAGCAAAGTGAGGGACACTTTTGACTTGTGTAACCTGTGGTGTTGTATTGTGTACCCAAATAAACTTACCTGAGGATCAGAGGACAGAGCCAGCCACTTGGTTAGACATAGAGGCCAGACAGTGGTAGCACACACCCTTAATCCTATCACTCAGGAGGCAGAGATCTGTCTGGATCCCTATGAGTTCAACGCCACACTGCAAACAGAGCCAGGCAGTGACGGCACACGCCTTTAATCCCAGTACTGGGAAGCACAGAGGCCTTTAATCCCAGGAAGTGACATGGTTGGGCAGAGAAAGATATATAAGACGTGAGGAAACAGGAACTAAGGCAGTTCAGCTGAGACCCTTTCGGGTGAGGACTCAGAGGCTTTCAGTCTGAGGAAAGAAGATTGGCTGAGGATTTGGCGAGGTGAGGTTGGCTGTGGCTTGCTCTGCTTCTCTGATCTTTCAGCTTTCACCCCAATATCTGGCTCTGTTTTTTTTTTATTATTAAAAGACCATCTAAGATTTGAACAACAGGAACCCTTTATGATTTCATGATTCTTGTACTCACACACACGTTCCGTTCTCCTTTTCTAGTCCTGGAGAATACTTCAGACAAGACTGCATGAATAGTGGATGTAACATTCCTTTCTCCCCCTTTGATCTTTTACTGTTAGCATTTTGTCTAAATGAACATCCCTACTCTTTGTTCCTACAATGTTTTAGATATTTCCATGAGTGACTTTTAATTCTTTATAGTTTTTTGATATAGCTATGTTGTTCATTTATGAAATGAGTTGTGTGTTCCTAAGGAATGGTGACTACTCACTAACAGTTAAAGCTGATCTACAAACCAGGACAAAAATAATTAGAAAAAATATAATTTTTATTTTAATATTAGAAGAAGAAGAACTTCAAATTAGAAAAATTCCTCAAAAAAGAATATATGTATATACATTTTCTAGGTTTCTGTTTTATGAACAGAATAAGCATTCAAGAATATTTTTAAGTAGATGACTCAAATAATGATTGCTTTTCAGTTCTATTCTCACAGATGTACATTGTTATGGCTCTTTAATGTCTCTCTCTCTCTCTCTCTCTCTCTGTGTGTGTGTGTGTGTGTGTGTGTGTGTGTGTGTGTGTGTGTGTGTGTGGTGTTCATGTGTGTGCAGATGCATTTAGGGGCCAGAGGCCAACCCTGGATATTCTTCTTCAGGAGTCATACACCCTGTCTTTTGAGATAGGGTCCCTTACTAGGGCCTAGGGCTCACCAGCTCAGCAAGGATGGCTGGCAAGTGAGTAGCAGGGATCTGCTTGCCTCTGCTTCTTAGCCCTGGAATTATGAGTGTGCACCACCATGCCTGGCTTTTTTAAGCAAGTAGAGCTTCATTCTTTTGTAGCAAGGACTTTCCCAACTGAATTATCCCTCTGGCCCTTTAATGCCCACTGTTCCCCATGTTCTTTAGACACTTGTAGGAATCACTGGCACAGGAGGATCATGTAATCCAGAAACATCACCCCCCTGTTCTAGCTACCGTGGCCTTCTGGCCTGCTAACGCTTATCCTTGAAATGAAACTTTATAAGCAGGCCTTTCTTCCTCTAATGTCAATTGTGTTGTCCTCTTCGATGATCTCAGTAGCTGTGTGGTGATCTCTCCCTGGAAGTCCTGGGCTCTTTCAGTGCCACTGGCCTTCATGTCACTAGATTCAAACATTTCCTCTTTTGATTGTTATTTAATCATTGTTCCCAGATGTTTTCTTTCTGCTTTGGTGATTATACCAACTTAGTAAGACCACAACCATGGATCCATATAGCTATCTATTGCTTCCACTTCAAACAATCAGCGATCCAAGTTTCACTGCCTACTGGGTGAAAATGACTATACCTAGATAGTTGGCTGGCCACCATCTGTGTCTTATGTCATCGGCTGTCATCTCCGCTCTGCCTGACCATCTTTAAGGAATCCTTTGCCATCCTGCCTTTCACTTCCTGTGAAGATTCATGTCTACTGCCTTTCCAAAGGCTTATCTAATATCTGCCTATTATTACTTTTATATTTTAAGTACATGTTTTTGAGTCAATTAGGTAGGAATATCTCTTGCAACGCTTCCCGTCTGCTTCTGTCTGCAATGGTGTCTACATCAGTGCTTATGACTTCCTCCATGTCCAGGGGAAGAGGACTGTCTTCTTTTGTCTATAGCCATTTCCTCCCTCCGAGCCCTGGGGCTTCTGCCTTTCTATTGACTTGTAATGTTTACTCACCACCCTTCTCTTCATTATCATTAATCTCTTCATATCTAATTTTTTTCCCAGGACAGAAAAACAATCACTCCACATCTTCAAAAATATTCTTTCTTAGTAAATGCCCCTCTAAAAACAACAGTGCAACAAATGCCATTCTTCATCAGCATCCATTCTCTTGAAAGAGTGGTAGACCCACACCCTGTTCTCTCCTTGTCTCTGTTTGTTCAATCTAAGTTCACTGGGCAATGTTGTGTTCTTCCATTCCTTGCTACTTAGCACGTGACCGGATTTTACTTCATTCTTCTTGTCTCCCCCTCTCTTCCCCTCCCCCCTCTCTCTAACCTATCCTTCCATTAACTAAGTTGTCTTTTTTTTTATTTGTTATTTAAAGATGTTTATTTCTATTGTATTCTTGTGTGTGTGCACGTGTTTGTAGGTACTCTCAAGGGTCCTGAAGAGAGCATCGCATCCCTAGCAGCCAGAGTTACAGGCACTTGTGAGCCACCAGATGTGGGTATTGGGGACCAAATGCCCATCCTTATGATGGGGCACAAGTTCACTCAGATGCTGAGCCATCTTTCCAGCTCTTCACCTGTTTTTAAGTACTGGCATTTCTGCAGAGATCACCCATGGCTTTCTGTTTTGTTTTTATCCAGTTATAGACACACTTGATCCATACTCTGTGATCAAGAAACCACAGAAGTTCATTCATCACCGTTTGAGAGGTGGCTTATGAGATCTTAGAACTTGAAACCAAACTATGGTGCACACATTTAATGCAATGTTATTCATAGCATTTACTGAGGTTCCCTCACATAGCACGACTTATATGAACCTTGGAAATATATATGAAGGTGAAATATTGAAATACAGCATTTGTATTAAATATTTAAAGCAAATCCATAGAGACAAAAAGTAAGATAATGGCCAAGAGCTAAGTCACTAGAGACATGAGAGGAATCACTCAGGAGATGTTGAGAATCCTTTGGGGACAAAAGTGCTTTGAATCTGAAAAGATGATGATTGTACAGCATCATGAATTTACATAATGTCACTAAATTATGTGCTTTGAAACTGTTAATTTTATCTTATGTGTTTCTTACCTTAAAATTTTTTAATGTGTTTATTACCTGTCCTTCACTGCCTATGAACCAGAAGGTCTAAAAGAATAATAATAATTATAATTTCAGATTATTATTATAACATGGTTTCTCATTAAATTATTTTTCAGTTTTCTATATTTTATTAAGAAAAATTTTTCATTCGTTTTACACACCAATCAAAGTTCCCCTTTTCCCCTCTTCCCACCCCCACCAGCCTCACTTTTTCAACTCACTCCCCACTCCCCCCTACAAGAAGGCAAGGCTTCCCATGGGGAGGCACTTCCAGTAGAGGCAAGTCCAAGCGCTTCCCCCTGCCTCAAGACTACAGGAGGTGTCCCATCATAGGTAGTGGGCTCCAAAAAGCCCACTCATGCACCAGAGATGGATTCTGATCCTACCACCAGGGGGCCTCCCAAGCAGATCAAGCTACACAACTATCTCACCATGCAGAGGGCCTAGTCCAGTCCCATGCAGGCTCCAAAGCCATTGATCCAACTTTCATGAGTTCCCACTAATTTGGTTTGGTCGACTCTGCAGGTTTTCCCATCATGGTCTTGATGCACTTGCTCATAGAATCCCTCCTCTCTCTCTTTGACTGGACTCCTAGATCTCTGCCTGGTGTTTGGCTGTGGATCTCCGCATCTGCTTCCATCAGTTACTGGATGAAGGCTCTATGATGACCGTTAGGGTATTCACCGGTCTGATCGCCGGGATAAGCCGGTTCAGTTCAGGCACCCTCTCCACTATTTCTAGTAGTCCAAGCTGAGGTCATCCTTGGGGATTCCTGGCAATTTCTCTAGCACTGGATTTCTCCCTATCCCCATGATGTCTCCCTCTATCATGGTATCTCTTACATTGCTTTCCCCCTCCCTCCCTGTTACAGCTCAACCATCTCATTCCCTTATGTTCTCATCCCCTACCCCCTACTCTACACTGCCCACCTTTCATCCCCAGTTTTCTCATGGAGATCTCATCTATTCCCCTACTCAGGGTGATCCATGCTTCTCTTTTGGGTCTTCCTTGTTAGCTAGCTTCTCTGGAGTTGTGGGTTGTTGTCTGATTATCCTTGCTTTACATCTAGTATCCACTTTTGAGAGGGTATATACAATGCTTATCCTTCTGAATCTGGGTTACCTCACTCAAGATGACATTTTCTAGTACCATCTATTTGCCTGCAAATTTCATGATGCCATTGTTTTTCTGTGCCGAGCAGTACTCCATTGTGTATATGTACCACATTTTATTTATCCATTCTTCAGTTGAGGGGCATCTAGGTTGTTTCCAGGTTATGTTTATTATGAATAATGCTGCTATGAACACAGCAGAGCATGTGCCCTTGTGGTATGATTGAGCATTACTTGGGTATATGCCCAAGAGTGGTATAGCTGGTTCTTGAGGTAGATTGAGTCCCAATTTTCTGAGAAACCACCATACTGATTTGCAAAATGGCTGTACCAGTTTGCACTCCCACCAACAGTGGAGAAGTGTTCCTCTTGCTCCACATCCTCTCCAGCATAAGCTGTCTGCAATTCTTTTGATCTTAGCCATTTTGACAGGTGTAAGATGGTATCTCAGAGTTGTTTTGATTTGCATCTCCCTGATAACTAAGGATGTTGAGCAATTCCTTAAGTGTCTTTCAGCCATTTGAAATTCTTCCTTTGAGAGTTCTCTGCTAGCTCTATAGCTCATTTTATTTTATTTTACAATTCAGTTCTATATATCAGCCATGGATTCCCTTGTTCTTTCCCCTCCTGCCCCTCTCCCCTTCCCCCCCAGCCCACCTCCCATTCCCACCTTCTCCAGGGCAAAGACTCTCCCGAGGACTGAGATCAACCTGGTAGATTCAGTCCAGGCAGGTCCAGTACCCTCCTCCCAGGCCGAGCCAAGAGACCCTGCATAAGCCCCAGGTTTCAAACAGCCAACTCATGCAATGAGCACAGGACCTGGTCCCACTGCCTGGATGCCTCCCAAACAGATCAAGCCAATCAACTGTCTCACCCATTCAGAGGGCCTGATCCAGTTGGGGGCCCCTCAGCCTTTGGTTCATAGTTCATGTGTTTCCATTCGTTTGGCTATTTGTCCCTGTGCTTTATTCAACCTTGGTTTTAACAATTCTCGCTCATATAAACCCTCCTTTTTCTTGCTAATTAGACTCCCAGAGCTCCACCGGGGGCCTAGCCGTGGATCTCTGCATCCAGATCCCTCAGTCGTTGGATGGGGTTTCTAGCATGACAATTAGGGTGTTTGACCATCCCATCACCAGAGTTGGTCAGTTTGGGCTACCTCTTGATCATTGCCAGCAGTCTATTGTGGGACTATCATTGTGGATTTCTGTGGGCCTCTCTAGCACTTTGCTTCTTCCTATTCTCATGTGGTCTTCATTTACTATGGTCTCCTATTCCTTGTTCTCCCTCTCTTTTCTTGATTCAGCTGGGATCTCCAGCTCCCTCAGGCTCTCTTTTCATTGACCCTCTCCCTTCAACAAATGGTGCTGGTATAACTGGATATCAACATGTAGAAGGCTGCAAATAGATCCATATCTGTCACCGTGCACAAAACTTAAGTCCAAGTGGATCAAGGACCTCAACATAAATCCAGCTACTCTGAACCTGCTAGAAGAGGAAGTAGGAAGTAGTCTTGAACACATTGGCATAGGAGATCACTTCCTAAATATAACACCAGTAGCTCAGACACTGAGAGAAACAATCAATCAATGGGACCTCTAGAAACTGAGAAGCGTTTGTAGAGCAAAGGATATGGTCAACAAGGCAAAGCGACAGCCTACAGAATGGGAAAAGATCTTCACCAACCCCACATCTGACAGAGGACTGATATCCAGAATATATAAGGAACTCAAGAAATTAGACATCAAAATGCCCAACAGTCCAATTAAGAAATGGGCTTTAGAACTAAACAGAGAATTCTCAAGAGAGGAAACTCAAATGACTGAAAGACATTTAAGGAATTGCTCAACATCCCTAATCATCAGGGAAATGCAAATCAAAACAACTCTGACATACCTCCTTACGCCTGTCAGAAAGACTAAGATCAAAAACACTGAAGACACCTTATGCTGGAGAGGATGTAGAGCTAGGGGAACTCTCCTCCACTGCTAGTGGGAATGCAAGCTTGTAAAACCACTTTGGAAATCAATATGGTGCTTTCTCAGAAAATTGGGAATCAATCTCTCCCAAGATCCAGCTATATCACTCTTGGGCGTATGCCCAAGGAATGCTCAATCATACCACAAGGGCACTTGCTCAGCTATGTTCATATTAGCATTGTTTGTAATAGCCAAAACCTGAAAACAATCTAGATGCCCTTCAACTGAAGAATGGATAAATAAAATGTGGTACATATACACAATGGAATACTACTCAGCAGAGAAAAACAATGATGTCATGAGGTTTGCAGGCAAATGGATGGATCTAGAAAAAATCATCCTGAGTGAGGTAACCCAGACTCAGAAAGACAAACATGGTATGTACTCACTCATAGAAGGATACTAGATGTGGAACAAGGATGACTGGACTGCTACTCACATCACCAGAGAGGCTACCTGGAAAACAGGGCCCCAAGAAATACACGGGGATCACCCAGTGACAGAGAAATGGCTGAGCTCTACATGAAAAGTCTATAGCTCATTTTTTAATTGGATTGTCCATTATTTTTATGCATCATTATCACTCCTAAATTCCAGTCCTTGTATCCAACTGTTCTATATTCAATCCTGTTGTTTCATAGGCACCAGTATCTCAAGGTATTCTAAACAGGATCCATCAGATCTCATCTTACTCCTGTTCTCTTATCTACTTCTAATGCCATTCAACAACTTCAGCATTAGTCTGTCTCATTTCTCTTTCCCATTTAAGCTAAGTCTATTGTTTCTCTGTAGATACTTGATCACATTGCTATTAGCATTGTTTAAGGTATGATTATTTTCTCTTTAAACTTTTTTAATATTCTTGTAATTTAATACTATGCAATATTACTCTAAAGTGGCAGGAAATATTCAGTATTTGTTCTGTGTCTTCTTTACTTTGAAATGTTTTACAAGTATCTGAAGAAATTAAGTTTTAATTTATTATTTTGAATTTCAATTAAAAAAAAGAATCACACTCACTTAAGGGCAGCCATATTGAATTGACATCCTTAATCCATGACCATTTGTTAGAAATCAAGAATTTTAGTTCCCCCTGAAGATCTGTGATACAGTCTGTATTTCACTGAAATTTACACATTAGTTTAAGAAAATAACCCTGTATTATCATTTCTCCACTTAATCCAGAATAGCACCCAGATTGATGTTGGAGACCATGACTAGTTGATAAAACTGCTCACCCAAGTGGATGTGCTGGTGTACCCCAGTGAAATTCACTCTGAGCCTGTGCTATATAGTAAATTCCAGACTACCTGGGGGTACAAAGTGAGCCCTCAAAAATAATAAACAAACAAAACAAATAAAAAATGCTCCCAAATCCCAACTCTGTACACTTCTCCCCCTTTATAAACTCTTTTTCTCTTGGTTTCTGAGACTCAGAGTAAGGTATTACCATTATATATCTATCAGTGTTCAATCCCATATCTAATCCCTCATATTCATTAGGTGTCTCCAGCTACTGTCCTTCTGCTAATAATTTCTCTGTCACAGAGGCTTCATTCATTGTATTTCTCCATTGGGAACTTCTCCTGACTGGATGGTGGCTGCTCCTACTCTGAAATCCACACTAAATCTTCCCACCAGAGTTAGACATTCTATGACTCTAACTGGAAGTCTTCTTTCCTGATACCACACCACCCTTGCTCTTACTCTCTCTCTCTCCATTGTTTCTGTTTTGTTTTGTTTTTTACACTTGTAAACCCAAGCAGCAGGAAGTAGTAGAACTAGTAGAAGAATTGAAAACAAAGAAAATGATTTTCAAGAAGAGGTTTTTGACAGTCTGACCACCCGAAGCTATTTCCTAGCTATTATACAAAACCAAGTGTGTGCAGACTCATCTGTTTCCATCACTGAAGGCATGTAAGCCCTCCATAGTTGAGGACATTTGTCAACCAAGAGCAGACATAATTTTGTTGGTCTTAGTAACTACCATTGGTTAATTCTAATAATTGTAAACAGCAGAATATTCAGAGAATGCATGTCTCAGTTTCTTGAATCTGAGTAGATGTTTGTGTTACATGGAAAGAAGAAATTAAGTTTGGAGATAAGAGGCAAGGCTACCTACTCAGCGGACCTTAGAGATATTAAAATGGAAAATCCTTGAGAGTCCAGAGGATCATGAGGGTCTTTTAAAATGGAAAGATAAGGAGATGCTGTGCTGCAGTGAGGCACACGTGACTGTTGCTGGCTTTGCAGATGGAAGCAGGTCACAAGCCAATGAATACTCTGCCTCTAGAGCATGGAAAAAATCAAGGAAACAGGTAGTTGGGGGGCTTCCAAGAGGAATGCAATCACATCGATCTTAGTTTTCCCTCTGTAACTTATTTCCAACCTCCAATCTGGAAAGAAAAGGATAATATAACGTGTATTTGTTTCTGCCATTAAATTTATGATTGTCTTATTATTTCACCCAAGTAGACCTACTACTTTTGAAAACACACGAAGCTATTTTACAATTTCAGATCACATCAATATTTTTGTTCAACATTAAAAAAAATACTAGTTTTTACCACCTTCTATTCCTAAATATCTCAATTAATAGATAAAGCCTCTGAATCACATCTTCATAGGTTTGAATCTTGCTCGGTCAGGACAGGAATACAGGACAGAGATATGCTGTCAGCTTAGTATGCACGCTGACCTGCATTTGGCCCCCAGCAGTAAAAAAATTAGTCTTTTTTTTTCCATCTCACAGAATATAAACCTGTCATAGCCTCAGCTAACTGGTTTTCAAGATGGTACCATAGGAAGTTCCAACTCACAAAGATCAAGTAAGACAATGTATGCGAAAGAAAGTGCCCACCTCACTGGAAAAACTAGTGGAAACAATTATTAATCTTCACATCCAATCAACTATTAATTTTATTATTTTAGCTTTTCAATATATCTAAAATCTGATTCCTACTCTCCACCTGAAGTATAGATCCTCATTTGTTATCAGCAGGGTTCCAACAATAGCAGCCTATGCTGACTATAATGCCACACCATGGCTAGCTTCAGGGTTCCAGAGGGCTGACTAGTACGTACCTGGTGCTCACTGTTTTGAGCTTTTTTTTTTTTTTTTTTTTTTTTTTTTTTTTTGGTTTTTCGAAACAGGGTTTCTCTGTGTAGCTTTGCGCCTTTCCTGGAACTCACTTGGTAGCCCAGGCTGGCCTCGAACTCACAGAGATCCGCCTGCCTCTGCCTCCCAAGTGCTGGGATTAAAGGCGTGCGCCACCACCGCCCGGCTGTTTTGAGCTTTGATAGAACCCACCAGACGTCCCTGTAATGCTACCTCACCATGTCCACTTGTTTAGTCTCTGTCCATATCCCTTTTCACTATTTTTATTCATTTGCCACCATAATGCTCAGTATTAATTTCTCACTAAGGTTTTCCTGGGTTCTTATCTTCTTTCCCAGAATCCTATTGAAACACAAACAAGACATCTAGAAAGAAGGAAAACAACCAAAATTTCTGAAAGGCTACAGCATTTCATTCACTTTTGTGGCTATAGTATGTATTAGCTTCAGACAAAAGTAGATGTTTGCATATCTGCTTATCTTCATTTATTTATTTACACATATGTACATAGCTATATTCTGACAAAAAGAATATGTTCTAAGATTTCTAAGCACTCAACACAGTTGCTTTCTCTTAAAATAAGATTTTTATATTGAATGGATTTTCATTCCATGACAACATAATGTGATAATTGACTAGAGGTATAGAAAAATCATAATACTTTTTATTTAAGTTATTTATTAAATGTTTTTTCAACCCAATTTTCAAAAGTAAAAATGTAACACTTGATTACATTTTCACAAGGCTCAAAGCTATAATGAAACTTCAAGTATGTGGGATATTTCATGCCTATAAGATGCTTAAAATTGTATGCCTATCATTTATTAGCCTACTTCAATTTACCATTCGATTTTACTCAGTCTAATAAATTATTTATTGATAGATAAATTTCTGAAACAAAAAGAATTAAGAAAAGTCTGCCCTAGGGGTGAATGTCTGCCTTCTGCCTATAGCTTTGTGTGTCTTGTTCCATTATTTCTCCACATGAACCTCATGTAAATTAACCTGAAAATCATCATGATTTAAATAAAAAATTCCCTGCTTGAGGTAAGCCTTCATAAAGGCTGCCTCCATGGAGACACATGGATGGGTGGTCTGGCCAGACATGGCTGGCCCAAGCGCACAGACCACGTGGTAACTAGTAGGGTGGGAGTCTACAGCAGTGTGCTCAGTTGTGAATTTTTCCTCAGAGTCATTTTGAGGGCACGTTCCAAACACTCCATATCCACATTTCTCAGCTCTCCAAGAAAATGACTCTTCCTGAACTTCCTTGCTTTCTTACGGAAGAGTTCATCAAATATAGTTGTTGTGCCTATCAAAAGTCAGATGCAACTGTTGAGCCCAGAAACTATGATGTCTGAGAAATGGTAGAAATAACTAAAAATATGTCACTTTGAAAAGGTTTGTAGTGGAGGGGAAAAAAGCAAGCCAGCTATCTGTAAGTCACTGAAACACTGCCACCTAAGCTATGTGATATTTCTGAAGCAGCAAAATTCAGATGTGGGTTTTAGTACTGAAGAACATTTCAATAACAACAACAAAAAAATAGTGCTCAAAATTAGGATTGCTTCTATGGACATTTGGTGACATCTTTGCACTTATATTGAGTCAGTTCTGAAGCATTGCTTCTTAGGATGGTGGTCTGGTTTTGCTGAAACTATGAGGCACATGTTCTAAATCATCTGTCAGCAGGGATTCTGACGTAACAAATGTGCATTGAACATCTTCCACTCCAGACTGTTACATTCGCATTGCAAGACGTTGTCAACAAAGCCCCGTGACATGAGTGCTTCTCATCAAAAAGTTTGTTACCAGCTCTCACAGTCTTGAAGGTAGGCTGCTGTCTTACAAAACAGGGAAGTGTTGGAGAGAACGTGGAAGAGTTGGGGTCCTTGTGCACTGTTGATGAGGATGCAAAGTGAAACAGCCACCGTACGACAATGTGGATGTCTCTCCACAAAATGATCTGTTGATCTGCTCACCCCATTTCTGTGTATGTCTGCTAAAGGATCAGAACTGGGAATAGAGCAGATACATCTATATTCACCATGGAATTAGTCATACTAGCCAGAAGGTAAAAATCAACTCAAAATATACCAGTGGAAGAAACAATAGATAAATATTGTGTGTTTAAAATTAGTTGTGGTGCCTAGAACACACACATGATAAGGACAAATGTTTTATGGTGATTGCTTTGGGTTGAGGAGGGAGGAAGAAGGAGAATTATTTAATAGTAAAAAACTTTTGGTTGGGAAAAAAGGTTTTAAACAATAGTGATAATTATATGATAAAATAGATGTTTTTTAAATAGCTTTTGAGGTGTTGTTCTGCTATGTATCTAAGGCTGGCCTCTAACTCATGAGTCTCCTGCTTCAGGCTCCTGAGGACTGGGATCCCACAATGTGTGCCTTCATGCCTGAATAACAACATCGGTGCCCCTGCAATGTGTATTCACAAAATGAAGACGGGTAATTTCATGTCATTTGTGTCTTAATTACACAGTTATCTAAGAAGCTCATTGTCTAGTTGTTTTTACTTCCAAAATTTGGGCTTTAAATTGTAAGCCACTTTAAATAACATAAAATATCTTTTAATAAAAATAGTTTTACTGTTCAACATTTCAATTTCTAAATATTATTTCCCAATGCTAGTAACACTAGCCATTTATTTCCCAGGCCAGACACCTAACAGCAGTGCTAACATATGTAGCTAGAGTTTTCCTGCCTGGCCTGCAGTCAGGACAAATCTCTGTCACCCACCAGTCCCACAGCCACTCAGACCCAACCAAGTAAACACAGAGACTTATATTTCTTACAAACTATATGGCCATGGCAGGCGTCTTGCTAACTGTTCTTATTATCTTAAGTTAGTCCATTTCCATAAATCTATACCTTGCCATGTGGCTCGTGGCTTACTGGCATCTTCACATGCTGCTTGTCATGGCGGCGGCTGGTAGTGACTCCTTCTGCCTTCCTGTTCTTTCTTTTCTCCTCTCTGTTAGTCCCGCCTATACTTCCTGCCTGGCCACTGGCCAATCAGTGTTTTATTTATTGACCAATCAGAGCTACACATTTGCCATACAGACCATCCCACAGCAAACATACCTTTCAATTTTTCCTTCGTTCTAACCTCTAAACAGTGCCCTGTTTCTGCTTGCTCATTCTTAACACTTTTCAAACCTCACACCTTTTTCTGTTCCGTAGACAACTCCCAGCTCAGGCCACCAGCAATTCTTTCCTAAATCTTTGTGGTCATCTTTAATTGGGCTCTTTAGTCTCATTTCACTCTGATAAATTTTTAAAGTGTAGTCAAGGCAATCTTTATAATATGGCCTTCCTCATTGAAGTTTTAGTTCCTCCCATGGGACTTCAACAAAGCTGACGTAACTAAAGGATAGAAGACAACATCCTAGCTTTCCTCGCAACATCTACTTTCTCATGTTTCCACACCTTTGTGACTTGTGCGTTTGTTCCATCAATGATATTTCCATATGAACACCTGGGGGGGTAGTGTGGGTCAATGAGTAGGGGAGGCGGAGTATATGACATCACAGAGAGTAGCATCTAATAGGAGATGGTGACATTTTAAATTGCTCTCTAAGTACTCATGTTTATAGTTATAGATTAGAGTTGCTCTTAGCCTTGGTCAGAGAAGGTCGTTCTTGGAATAGGCAGAGAAGGGGGAGATCTCTTCATAAGAGGACAAAGTGCGGAGAATAAGTGGCTGTTGGGAATTCAGCTCTAAGTGGGACATTTATATCACGCCCTTCAAAGGTCAGGGAACACTGCGGGGGGGGGGGGGGGGGGAGGGGGAGGCAGGGGAGAGGAGAGCGTGTTAGAGCCAGAGGAGGGAGAAGCGCTCTGAAATGTGGTCTTATGGACATGATGTGGCTGTTGTTAGACTCACAAACTCACAGAAGTCTTACTGAAGAAGACTGGACCCAACATGCCATCATGGATAAGAGAAGGAATGTATGAGGAACTGTAGGCAGTTAATGGTTGCTCATCCCTCAAGATACACGTGTCCCATTCCTCAGCAAGGTAGATGTTTGTAAGTGTTTTCTGCTAAAGAAAGTAACTCTACCCATAGTTGTGCCAATAACCATAGTAAATGCAGCAGGACACACACACACACACACACACACACACACACACAGATGCACATACAAACACGCCCATGCATGCATAGACACATGTAAAAGAGAGGCAAGAAAGCAGGAGCGTGACGTGTTGTGAAGAACAAAGCTTTTGATGGTTGGAACAGGATGGTATGAGGATAATGGGAGAATATAATTAAAATTACATTATGTGTAAAATTGTGAAAAAGCAAAGAATATAAATTATTACGCAATACAAACAGTGATGAGTGGCAGGAAGGAAAGACACAGGATGATATGAGAATAAAAGATCCTGGAGGGTTGGAACTATCCCAGGAAGGGGATCATTGGATTTCAGGACTGACTGTGAGTTTTAGTTACATAGCGTAGAGAAGAGGAATTTCAACTGGAGAGCAACATGAGCTCTCACCCGAACAAGACAAAAGAGAGACCACATGATGAGCTAAACCCAGTTTGTGCTTGGCACAGCAACAGTGAAGGGCAGAACAAGTGGGAACTGTGAGCTTGATGGGCAGCTAGGATCAAGCCTTCGCCTCCAAACATTCATCCTCTCCTCAGGGTTAGTTTTCCTCGTTGTCGCTCTCATGCCATGCTTCCTGTACACTGGGCTTCTCTCTGCCGGGAATCCTAATCCTCTAACTCTGTTCACCCTGGAGAATCCATCCAAGCCCTTCCAGCTGGTACCCCGCTTGGTACTGCTTGAGCCCTGGAAACTCTCCATGGCACGGCCCTCACTGGAAAGTTGAGCTTTATGACCAGAGGGAAGGAACAATGTCTCATTCGTCTTCAGGTGTCTAGCACCTCCCTCCATTCTAACACAGCTTTAACAATATGTGCTTACTGAGTTCTCATGCTAGAAAGGTACTAAAAAGAGTACCCAGAGGTAGGAAGCTGCCCTGGCAATACCTTTAAGAAGTCTGAGGTTTATTACTAAAAATGATTTTGATGGAGAGCAATTGGCTTCCTAGTTTCCCAAGGACTAGGGTGCTCAAGGGGAGCAGATTAAAAAAAAAAAAAAGAGTGTTTGAAGCACACTATGAGGATAGATATTTATTAAAGATCAACAACATTTTCCCAAAGATCATGTTTATATTCTCTATTTCTAATCTATTCTTCTGTTAACACCCCTGTAAAGAGAAAGGTGACACATCTTTGGAGAAATTAAAAAAAAAAAAAAGAATTCTGTCAACATTCTTCAACCATAGCATGTCAGAATATTTAAATAAAACAACTTATTAACCTTCTTCTGTCCTTTTTTTCTTGACATGATTTACTTTTTGTCTTTAATTTTCAAGTAAGAATGAATGTATGTAGGTTGCATGTCATGCTTTGGCCCACGTACAATCTGTGGAATGAGTAATACAAAACTTTTTTCCTGTGGACTTCTTGTATGTGCGTTGTCTATGTATTTTGTGACAGTACTTAAAACTTCCCTTTTACGGTTTCCATTGTATTATGCATTGTTATTCAGTACAGTCACCATGGTGTTCACAGGGTCTTTGTAGCATATTCTTTCTAGTTAAAGTTTACTATCCTCTGACACTACATCCAGGTTCAAAGCCCTATTCCTTTAAACACGGCATCTATCACTATGTACTTATATCCATCTTATATTGAATCCACTTTATATTTTTATGTTCCTTTTCTATCTGAAATTTATTGCTGACTGTATAGCCACAAAGTCAATAATAAGAACATGTCATGTCACCTTTTGGACATCATTTATTGAGTTTATTTTGTCTTCACAGGCTACGACTTTGCAGTGAATGCACTCAGAGTGTCCTCACAGTTAAAGACTTCAGAATTCTAATATAGATTGTTCAGATTTACTGATGCCATTCCTTGTGTTCACTTTACTTGGATTTTTGCCTTTTTTGTAAAAAACTCTGTGTCTTATATATTAATTGAGGAGATGTAATTGTGTGGTAATGATGGAATCCCATGGAACAGGAATAATAGACAGAACTCCAAGTATATCCCTGCATTTTCCATCATAAGCTGCAGAGAATATCAGCCAACAAGACAAACAGAGGAAGTGTCCCATGCCTTAGGAAGTTTGGGCATCACCTTTGTAGACTTTTTCCTGGAGAGACAATTTTAATATTAATCTTAATGTTCCTATAATGCCATAGTAAAGACCTCTATTGACACTATCCGGAGATTTTGTCATGGACATTTCATTTTCTGCAATTTCTATTGAACAATGGAGCTAAAATTGTACAAGCACTTTGGGAAATGCTGATCTATTAATGTCTTTACATTTTATATGCACATCAGGTGAAACTTGAATTAGCAGTGACATAATGCCTCCGCTAAGATAGTTATGAGTACAACTTGGATTAAAGTTCAGCTTTTCCCTCCCAGTTGTGACCACAAGGCTCATCTTCTTTGAGAAGAAGACAGATAGGTATGCAGGCAGCCATCTGTGGAGTCTCTCAATTACTAATATACTAGATATGAAACAGATGGTCGAGTTAATGCTAAGAATTAAGTAAGCTCAGGTTTAATATCACTTTTTATAACTTTAAAATATACCAGTGAAAATCAGTTTTACTGGCATTTAAGAAAGATATTAAAATAATCCACCTGCAATACCATATGAAGCTTGTGCTATATTCTGTTTAATAGCTCTAAGTGGGAAGTCATAGGGTTGTAATCAGTGCATACAGTGAGGATATATTTCAATAAAATGTTTGGCAAGGACTTTATTTTACTGATAGAAAAATGAATCTGATACCTAAATACTAAACCCTATTGAGATGTGTTTCATAACTTTCTGAATGAGTAGCTTATATACTCTTCTGGTTGATGAATTTGGGGAAACAGAGAGAAACTTTCAAATACTCTTTTGAATCCTGTCCCATCCATGATTATCTTAGGGTTTCTACTGCTGTGATAAAACACCATGACCAAATTCAACTTGGGAATCGAATTAGTCAGTGTGCTGTTGCTGTGAGGAGACACCATGACCATAGCAACTCTTATGAAGCAGAGCATTTAACTGGGGCTGGCTTACAGTTTCACAGATTGAGTCCATTATCGTCATGATGGGAAACGTGGAAGCACACAGGCAGACATGATGCTGGAGAAGGAGCTGAGAGTTCTACATCTTGATTTGCAGGCAGCAGGGAGAAGGAGAGAGGGAAGAGAGAGAGAGAGGAAGAGAGAGAGGGAGAGGGAGAGGGAGAGGGAGAGGGAGAGAGAGAGAGAGAGAGAGAGGGAGAGAGAGAGAGAGAGAGAGGGAGAGAGAGAGAGAGAGAGAGAGAGAGAGAGAGAGAGAGAGAGAGAGAGAGAGAGAGAAACATTGGGACTGGCTTGGGCTTCTGAAACCTCAGTGCTCACCCGCATTGATACACTTCATTCAACAAGGCCACACCTCCTCATCTTAGGGTCACTCTTTAAGTATTCAAATATATGAGCCTATGGGGGCCGTTCTTATTCAAACCACCACAGAAATGAAAGTGTTTATTTCATATTACAGCTGATAGTTCATTATCCAGGGAACTCAGGGCAGAGACTCAAGCATGGCAGAAACCCAGAGAAAGGAGCTCATGAAGGAGTGCTGCTTACTGTCTTGCTCCTCATGGGTTTCTCAGTCTACTTTCTTACACATCCAGGACTATCAGCCCCCGGGGAAGGGACACTGCCCATAATGAGCTGGACCCTCCTACATTCATCAACAACCAAGGAAGTGTACCACAGGCTTCACATAGGCCAACCTATTGGGGACATTTTCTGAACTGAGGTTACTTCTTTCTCAGTGAGCTTGTGTCAAGTTCATATAAAACAAGCCGGCACAAGGGCTTTCAGCCATAACTACAAAGAAAAGTATAAATCTCCAGTTAGAAAACTTGTTAATGGCACAAAACCTGAGTAAATTGTGAATTATCTAAAAGAGTTAGAAGTGGGTTTAATAATATTTTGATAGACTGTAGTTTATTAATTGGCTGATTTGAAATTCAACAGGTGTAAATGTAGGGTTCTGATTATGAGTAGAAAATAAAGGATTAAAAACAAACAATAACAAACAACAGCAACAAAATCAAGCACAGGTTAGGAAGTCTAGGTGATAAAATGTGTACACCCCCCATCAGGTTAAGGTAGAGTACAACATGGTGGGCCGGAGGTTATCTAATACATTGTATTTCAAACACTGAAGGACGTTATGAGATAAGAGAAGAAGGCAGTCTGGTGAAGTGAGAAGGAGATAGATTTTAGGATCAGGAGGAAGTACAGAATTTGGGACATAGGTTTGGAGTGAGCAGTTTCACTGTCAACAGTCAGTATTTGATCTCCACTTAGTTATTTTTCTCATATTGAATGCACAGTTTTCAATGTAAATTCTTCATCTTTCTCTTTGTCCTCTTCTCTTCCACTTACATCCACTGTTCCTTTTACTCCTGCTCCATCGTATTATCTATTGTCCACTTTTTCTTCCCCTTTACTTTTGATTTTCTAAGTTTTCTTTCACATAAACATGAACATTTTCTTCCATTTTCCCACTTAGGTGGTGTTTAAGAACCCCAGGATCATGAGAGAAGGCCGGGCGGTGGTGGCGCATGCCTTTAATCCCAGCACTCGAGAGGCAGAGGCAGGCAGATCTCTGTGAGTTTGAGGCCAGTCTGGGCTACCAAGTGAGTTCCAGGAAAGGTGCAAAGCTACACAGAGAAAACCTGTCTCAGAAAACAAAACAAAACAGAACAGAACAGAACAGAACAAAACAAAACAAAACAAAACAAAACAAAACAAAACAAAACAAAACAAAACAAAACAAAACAAAACAAAAGAACCCCAGGATCCAGATAGTAGTTGGATTGTCTTGTCGTTATGGCAGCAATGGGCTTATCATCATGTTCCAAAAATGTTCTTGTTGATGGACAGTAGCTTGGGACTGACATTTCTAGATATTATTAAACAGCACAGTTTAGGGTAAATGGGATGAGGAAATGCAAATATTCAAGTCATTAAAAATGCTATTAAACTTTTCATTGTGTTGAGAAGAGAAAAATGCCCATGCACACCATGTTTTAAAATATTTTAATACAGTTAAACAGGTACAGTAACCTGTGAGGTTATAATCTTGACTACTACTTGTTGATTTCTATTAAAGCAAAACAGCTGATAATGTATATTAAGGTAAAATAGTTCTTTAGATTAAAATATGTGGTGATATATTATGTATCAAATAAAGCTTGCCCGAGGATCAGAGGGCAGAGCCAGCCACCAGATTAAACATAGAGGCCAGGCAGTGGTGGCACACACCTTTAATCCTAGTACTTGGGAGGCAGAGATCCATCTTGGTCTCTGTGAGTTCAAAGCTACCCCATACTACATGATATCAATTCAATCTAGGAGAGAAATAGAGCCAGACAGTGGTGGCACACACCTTTAATCCCAGCACTTGAGATCTCATGCCTTTAATCCCAGTATTTGGGAAGCACATTCGCCATTAATCCCAGCACTAAGAAGGAAGTGAAATGGCTGGATGGAGAGAGGCATATAAGGCTTGAGGAGACAGGAACTAGAGCCTTTTGGGCTGAGGACCCAGAGGCTTTCAGTCAGAGGATTCATGGAGATAGGATCTCGCCTTCCATTCAGCCTGAGGATTTGGTAGTGGTGAGAAGTTTCTCTAGTGGCTTGTTCCTTTGTCTCTCTAATCTCTCAACATTTACCCCAGTATCTAGCTCTGGGTTTTTTATTATAAGACCATTTAGGATTCTGGCAACAATAATATACTAATATTTAAAGGTGAAGTTGACTATAGGTCTGGCTAAAGAGTTTTTATAAACTGAATTTGTATGTTTGTTTTGACAAGTGAGATAAAATTAAGTTCAATAGAATTTACATTTAGTAGTATATCATGACATTTTATAATATAGAAATGAGATATTTTAAGATCTTCTAAAATCTCCAGTAGACAGTACTAGACCTATTTTTTCAGCTAGATTTATTTTATAGATTTACATGCCTATACTTATTTTAACTAATATAGAAAACTTTACATACTCTAATGGTTTATCATGTTATGTTTTATGTCAGTATGCACTGTATAGTTTTTAAGACATATCTGTCTTCTCCAATGTTTTTCTTCATGGGGAAAGCTTTCAACTCCTTTCTCTTGCTTTTTATTTAGATGTATAATGTATTGCTAAGATCTTCAGCCACCTCACCATGAAACAGTGACTCATAATTTGTTGTTAAGGTCTAACCACCAGTCAGTGTTCATGGATAAAGCAAGCTTTTCTCCATCATTTGCTCATCCCCTCTCCTTTCTTTTTTTTTTTTCCATTCTTTCTTTACGTCTACTCTTCCCAGCCTCAGGTAACAATCATGTCACTCTCAAATGCCCCGAGAGTAACATTTTAGATTCCACAGCTGAGTGAAATCATAGGCACGAAACATGACTTTACCTATGTGACTTGTATTTCTGTGCCTAGCTTGTTTCACTTAACATGGGTGATTTTCTGTTGAATGTGGGTCATTGAAAATTACAGGATTTCAAACTGTTTTCCATAAAGCAGCATTTCATTGCATATGGCTCCATCGCCTTTTGTCTTAAGTGAGGGGGAATATCATGGTAGTGCAAGCACAGCATGAAGGAATCTCAACTCCATGGTGGTAAGGAAAGCAAAACAAGCTCTAGGAATGTGCCAAGAACACAATACCATTCAAGGCCAGCAGTTTTCCCTATGACCTAGTTCCTCCAACCTGGCCCCATTTCCCAAAATGCCATCAGAGTGTGAATCCATCAACAGATCCCTTGATTATGTCAGTGCCTTCTCTTAATGGTTGGGTCTATCACTTGAGGATCAAAACTCTGCCCTTAGTACCCAAATGTTTACATCCATCTCTGGAGTCCTCTTTCTCTGCCTTTCCTCTTCTCTGCCTTTCCTATTCCCAGCCTTCTCATAGTCTGGTCACCCAGACCACAATTCCTGCCTGGCTACTGACCAACCAGTGTTTTATTAAACCAATAGGTGTGACAAATCTTTACAGTGTACAAGAGTGTTATCCTACAGCACCATTTAGTTAGACTGCTAGAGGTAATCTCAATGATCAATTTTCATTTCATGTCTTCTGCTTTGAGAGTCTCATCTAGGTTCCTTGCATCTTAGAAGATTGTCCCTCTACTTGTACTTCCTTATTTATGAAGAAGCTAGTTTAGCCCTCTCCACATAGCAAGTAAAAATGTTTTAAGAAACAGCACATCCTAATTCTCAGGCAATTTCCATTCTCTACAGCGTCATTTCTGCTCTTTTTGCTTATGGAAACATAAGTTGTATAGCCAAGGTCAGAATCCAATTTAGACAGTGTTGCACAAGGCTTAGGGTCCTCAAGGGTCAGGGAAGTAATACAGCAGGACAGATGCCCTTCAGTCCAAGAGGCGTTTATCTTCCTTACCTATTAGTAAAAAGTAAAAGGAATTCTCCTCTCCATTTTTCAACATATAATTCACAATGGTGAGACAGTAAAGAATAACAGTCTTAGAAATCTACGGAAAGACCAGGAGGTATAGAGCCATCATTGCTCTTAGCAATTCTGAGGTTGAGTCAGATGCTTTGTTGTTGTGTATCCGTGTCCTTTCTAGCAGCTCTTGGAACATTCCTTGAGGCCCAGTTCTGCTTCCTGAGCCCATTTCTGCAGAGACCATGTTCTAGTCCATTGTACTCTGTAGTTCTTGACACTGCCTGCGAGAAATCTTTATTTGCTCACAAAACGTGGTGGTAGTTTTCTCCTCTTCCTTCCTGCCTCTAGAGAGCTCGGTTCTGCTGTCCTCTTTACTTTTGAGCTGTCTCTGAGCCATCCGAACATCAAACACTTTCCAACACCTTTTAAGCATGTTGCAAGTTTTTAATATATAAATTTGAACCACAGCTCACACCATTAGATGAAAGTTGTATTTGTAATTTCTTCCTTATTCTAACATGATTTTCTAGATGTCTTAAAAACCATTTTGGAATTGCACCTTTTGAGAACAATGGCTTTAAAACTCCGAGGTCTTCTCTCAAGGTGAGAGGGTAGAACTGGATCTGCCTTGAATGTTTCAGAAATTCTAATAAAAAAAATTCTTAATAACTTTGATGGGATATTTACTCTGGGATTACTTCCTACCCTGATAGTTGTTGTGGGAAAATCTTTTAGTGCACTATGAAGATGTGCTTCTGCCAGGGCACCTTTTGGTTCATTTAATACAGGGCTAAATAACCAATAGCAGGGCAGGAGAGGATAGGCACGACTTCTGGGAAGAGATAGGAACTCTGGGAAGAAGAGAGGAGGAATTCCCCAGCAAGACATGGAGCACGTCAGATGTATAGCATGGACAAGAGGTAATGAGCCATGTGGCAGGTCATAGATTAATATAAAAAGGTTAATTTAAGTTTTAAGAGTTAGTTGGGAACATGCTTAAGCTAAGGCCAAACTTTCACAATTAATAAGTCTCCATGTCATTATTTGGGAGCTGGCCAAAGAAAGTCCAAAGAAAGTCTGACCACAGATAGTGTTTTCCTCTCAAGTAGATCTGAAGATATGAAGTAACTCTTTTATATTCAAGCCCATCTGTAGCTGGAGAGTTTTCTCTCCGGGTCCTGCCAAGCCCCGGCAGTCCACTTATAAAATAAACACACAGACGCTTATATTATTTAAAATGTTTGGCCTAATGGCTCAGGCTTTTTGTTAACTGTTCTTATTATCTTAAATGAATCCATTTCTATAAATCTATACCTTGCCACGTGGCTTGTAGCTTACCGGGATCTTCACATGCTGCTAGTCATGACAGCGGCTGGCAAAGTCTCTCTTTGCTTTCCTGTTCTCTCAATTCTCCTCTCTGTTAGTCCTGCCTATACTTCCTGCCTGGCCACTGGCCAGTCTTTTATTTATTGACCAATCAGAGCAACACATATGACATACAGACCATCCTACAGCATCCATCAATTCCAGCTTCCCAGTATTCCTCCTGTTCCTCCTAGGTTTACCTGAAAATGTAGTTCTCTCTTTAATACTCATCACCTAACCCCATGCTCTAACATTTGCCTTTATAAGGTGATTCATATTTAAAACATTCTTCTTAGAAACCTTAATATCTCTGTAACATATAAAAAATATATATGTATGTATATATATACATATATAAACAAACATATATAAGTATATATAAATTCAACAGATAATTTATCTAATTTCTTCTTTATGCATGGCTATCATTTCTTCCAAAGACAGTATCAATGTCCTCATTTATTTCCTTGTCATTAATATTTTTTTAACCTCAACTAAATTTTAATACTATTTTCCTTATATCTTGTACAGCCTGTGCCTCCTATCCAGTCCTGAATTTCTCCATGGTTAGTTTCTGCAGGTGTTTGTGTGTGACTCCCATGAAAACAGTAGCTTGGGAGACAGGCCTTTGAGACATGAAAAATGGAAAAGGAAGTGGTCCAATCACTGATGACCACAGTATCAAACAGGAGTCATTGATGTCCACAGTATCAAATTGGAGCCATTGATAAAGGAACTAATCTTAACCCAAGCAAGACTTCAAAGGTTCAAGATTTAATAAGCCTTTCTAGATACCATGTCCCACATTTAAAATTTCTACTGTTATAATTTGAAACAAAAATAATAACTTAATACTTTTACAATGACACATGTCAAATTATATTTAAATTGTATGCTTCCTAAATAAAGCACTGACTGTTATAAAAACAACATTCAAACGTGATTAAATATTATATTGCTCCAACTAACATGAGCCTAGTATGATTATTTCAGCCACAGAACTTCTTTGGAATTGTACCCACTCCGTGTAGCATTTGTACAATATTCTGACTATATTTTTTTTTTTTTTTTTTTTTTTTTTTTTTTTGGTTTTTTTTCAAGACAGGGTTTCTCTGTGCAGCTTTGCGCCTTTCCTGGGACTCACTTGGTAGCCCAGGCTGGCCTCGAACTCACAGATATCCGCCTGCCTCTGCCTCCCGAGTGCTGGGATTAAAGGCGTGCGCCACCACTGCCCGGCTATTCTGACTATATTTAAAGACTATTATGCAAATGGATTGCAGGAGATATGAGGCCGTATTACCACATAAAGTTTTTATTTACATTGGGTTTATGGGAAATTCATTACAATGCTCAATTTTCCCCACATTATCCATGTAAATAAATCATATCACAGTGGTAGGTTGAGAATTACCAGAATGAAATATTGCATTAAGATAACATCACTCATGGAAAATTCACAGGTTTATGGTTCATGGCCTAAGTGAGTTTAAAGAAAAAAAAAAAAAACACCATCCATTCTAACAAGAACATATTTTTAATCAGAGAAGGCTCTGTTCCTTCCTCTATGATTATGTTAACTAGACGAGGGATGGGAGATATTTTTTCCTAAAGAAACAGCAAATAAGGAGGGATCTGAAGAAACATTAGAAGTTACCCAAGTGAAACCAGTCAGACAAAGGAAAGATCATTCCGAACAAATGCATGGTGGGGTGCAGAATGCCAGTGACCAGCAACTGAAAGCAGAGTCAGGGAGCTGCAGTGGAGAGGAAGCAGGTGAGCTGCAGGGGATGATCTTCGAGGAGCTGTCTGCAGGGGGATACGCTGCAAGGGGATGTACTGTGGAAGGGGCGTGAAGAAACGCAATGTCAAACACAGAGGTCATGTGAAAAAGGGTTAGTCTCAACCCAACTGCCACTCAAGCCCAGAACCAGAACTCCGAGGTAGCCCACCCCAACACCCCCTCATCTATGAACTGCTGGAGCACGTGAAGGGGATGAACCTACAAATCCAAAGCTACAGAATCGCTGTGACACAAGACAACAACAGGATATCCAAGGAAAGTCCCGGTGAGGGCCCAGTATGCAGGGGGTAGCAAAAGTCAGAGGCTTAGAACCAGACCAATGACTCATTGCAAAGACATATGGACTAAAGGGTGTACTGGGAGATTTACTGGGCCACACTACAGCTTTCATGCCATTTTTTTTTTTAAATTGTTTTTTTTTTTTTTGGTTTGTTTTTTTGTTTTTACGTTTAAATTTTGCTTTTGGTGTGTGTGTGGACAGGGGAGGGGGGAGGAGGTTGCAAGGGCAGAGGGTGGAAGCCAGGGGACAGGGAAATGAGTGGGATCGGGATGCGTGATGGGAAATCCACAAAGAATCAATAAAACGTTAAAAAAGAAAAAGAAAAAGAAAAAAAAATGTTGGTGTCTGTCCTAAGAGTCTAAGCAATTCAGATTGTATTTTGGAACAGTTATTCTGTGCGGCGGTATAGACAATGGAAGGAGGAGGTATGCCAGCTCCAAAGCTGGCAGGTTATGTACCTGAGAGTTCTTCTCACCTCTCTGAGCCATGCTCTCTCATGGTCCTCAGCCACTGGCTCCAGCCCAGTCGCTGTGGCCTCACTTTCGCCCACATAGTTCTGTTCTCTGTGGTCTACCAGTGATTGAATTGAGAGGCTCTACTGTGGCAACCCGCCCTGTGTCATGGCTTCTGGCTTTCCCTAGCAAGCCAGGATTGCCATGAATTTGAACAGGATGTGGGATCTGGCTTGTCAAGTTGAGGCCAAAGGCATCTGGTATTATTATCCTAAAGTTTGAGGGTTATCTTCACGACATCACTTTAGCGTTAGAGAGCAGGTGATTGGAGGAAATAAACTGAATAAAAATCTGCCCCCCCTTCCTCCTCCACACTCCCCCCCCCCCGCCCCGCACCCCCCCCCCCTCACACCAAGGCCACACTCTACAGCTTGGCACAGTTTCATTCACACACATCTTTCTGTATCTAGAGCTGTTTCCAGTAGTGAACACCAATTCTGTTTTGAAGCTCATGGAGAAACAATGGTCAGCACACTAATTTGCCATACTACATCGTTTTTCCTCTTTCTTTATTACTCGACTTTGTCTTTACTCTCTTTCATCTAGGAATCTAGGATGTCATGTCTAAAATTAAACATCCGTCCATGTTCATCTCTCCTCAGTTTCTAACAGGGGGACATAGACTTGTCACGTGGTATATGGTGAGGTGGAGATTGCCAGTCTCCAAAGACAAATCAAATTAGGTTATTTAAAACAATAGACATGTATCTTTTTTCCCCCAGTGGAGGAGACAGAGGTTCCAGATTCCCATCAAGTGATTTAGCACTTGGGTCCCTAATCCATATAACAATAAATGTTTATTGATTTATAAATGTGGGAGTTTCAAGCCTGAAATGAAGTTGTGGGTGATATCATTGCCTCTTCCTTTCTCTCCCTTCCTCTGTCTCCCTCTCCTGTAGGGAGATAATCCTGCCTTGCCCCTTTCTTGTTTCCAGTAGTTGGCTGAATCCTGCACCTTCCTAAGCATGCAGGTAGAGAGAGGTACCTTCAGCCTCGGTCTTAGCCTTCCCTTGGCTTTCTCCTTTGGGTGTGATGCACAAGTTTCCCTCTTCTTCTAAAGGCACTCGTCATTGGATAAGCATCAGACTGCCAAACTGGCGCAGAAACAAACTCTATTGATTTCTTAGGGCTGACATTAAAAATAGACCACGAGGTAGGGGCTTTAAATAAGAGGTGTAAGAAGGGATCCCGTGTGGCAGTTCTGGATGCCGAAAGCCTGTAATCAGATGTCAGTAGGATCACACTCCGGCTGAAATCTACAAGCAGGATCTTTCCTCGTCTTATCTGGCTTCTCAAATTAACAACCGTTCTTGGGATTCTTGGTTGTAGGCACATTACTCAGCCAGTATCTGCCTCTGTGGTCACATGGCTGCCTTCTTGTATGTCTCTATGTTGTCTTACCTCAGGGTCTGCCTGTTTCTGGGTTCATTTTCTTCCTTTTCTCAAGACATCAGTCATTCTGTGTTGGAGTCCATCTTCACGACCTTATCTTAAATACATTCCCAAAGACCCCATTTCCTTTCCAAAAAGGAGCAAACAAAAAAACCAAAAAGCTATTTATGCTGGCTTTTTTTTTTCTTTTACAGCTTTCTCTCTGTCTCTTCTTATGACGTTCCCTGAGCCTTAAAGAGGCATAGCATAAATATCTTATTTAGAACTGTCCATTCAGATCCCATTTATTCTTATCACCACTACTCATTGCAGAGAGAAGCCTCCCTGATTAAGACTGAGAATTCCATTTTTGATGGGTTTAAAAATAATTAATAAGGCAGTTTGGTGCCCTGTCTACGAAGGTGAACACCAGTCAAGTCCTAGGGCCCATGACTGCTCCAGGCATAGGCTTTTGAGTGGGTTTACAGTACTAGGCATGAATTTCCTGTCTTGAAACCAACCTCAAATCTAATCAGAGAGCTGTTGGTGACCACACCCTATGAGTTGAGCCACTGCCGAGACCGACCATCTTTCCCAGGCAGTTTCTTTGTTGTAGTTTGTAAGGTCCACAGGTGAGTTAGAGCAGTCATGCTTTTTCTTTCCCGGCAGCCCTAGCAGCACCTTCCAGAACGATGAAAGCTAGCCAGCAGGGAGGAAGCTTCTAGCTCAGAGCCAGCATAATTTCTCTATAACTCTAAACACGAAGATATGTTGTGTTTTTGTCAGTAGGAAGCATCCTATTTCTAAGTCAGGTCATATTCACAGAAACCAAGGGTTAGGACTTCAATGCATATTCTTTTTCCTTTGAGGGGCTATGTAATTTGATCTACAATACGAATCCTTTGTCTTTGTTTATAGTGGAGGAAAGGCCATATATATATTGTGAAGGCCTGACTTAACTTTACAGGCTCAGGAATATGCCATGATAACTTGAATGGATGCAGAGCCATATCCTCCTGCAGACATCCTGTCTGTGGTTTATGGCCCTTGGAGATATTTAGATAATCCTGTTTAGCAGTCCAGATAATCCTGTTTAGCGGGTTGTGGTTCCCCACCCAAAGTCTAGACCAATAGTTTCAAAAAATCCCCTTGCCCTTTCTACCCAATTCCAAGTTGCCAATTCCCAGCTTGTGGTTTTTCCCTATAAAAACCCTCTACACCTGGGCTTGTGGCTACTGTCACATTTCCTTCCATCTGCCGTGCGGTGGCCCAGGTTCAACCTGAATAAAAGGACCATTATGGAGGATACTAGATGTGGAACAATGATGACTGGACTGCTACTCACATCACCAGGGAGGCTACCTGGAAAACAGGACCCCAAGAAAGACATGGGGATGGCCCAATGATGGAGAAATGGATGAGATCTACATGAACAGCCTGGACATGAGTGGGGGTAATGAAGGGCAAGAGTCGGGAGAAAGAGAGCTTGGGGGAGCAGGAGATCCCAGCTGAATCAAGAACAGAGAGGGAGAACAAGGAATAGGAGACCATGGTGAATGAAGACTACATGAGAACAGGAAGAAGCAAAGTGCTAGAGAGGCCCACAGAAATCCACAAAGATACCCCCACAATAGACTGCTGGCAATGGTCGAGAGACAGCCCGAACTGACCTACTCTGGTGATGGGATGGCCAAACACCCTAACTGTCGTGCTAGAAACCCCATCCAATGATTGAGGGAACTGGATGCTAGGCCCTGGGTGGAGCTCCGGGAGTCCAATTAGTGAGAAAGAGGAGGATTTATATGAGCAAGAATTGTTGAGACTAAGGTTGGATAAAGCACAGGGACAAATAGCCAAACGAATGGAAACACATGAACTATGAACCAATGGCTGAGGGGCCCCCACCTGGATCAGGCCCTCTGAATGGGTGAGATAGTTGATTAGCTTGATCTGCTTGGGAGGCATCCAGGCAGTGGGACCGGGTCCTGTGCTCATTGCATGAGTTGACTGTTTGAAACCTGGGGCTTATGCAGGGTCGCTTGGCTTGGCCTGGGAAGAGTGGACAGGACCTGCCTGGACTGAATCTACCAGGTTGATCTCAGTCCTTGGGGGAGGCTTTGCCCTGGAGGAGGTGGGAATGGGGGGTAGGCTGGAGGGAAGGGGCGGGAGGGGGGAGAACAAGAGAATCCGTGGCTGATATGTAGAACTGAATTGTATTGTAAAATAAAATAAAATAAAATTTTAAAAAAAGGACTGTTATGTGCTTGCATCGGAAACCAGCTCCTTGGTGGTCTCTGGGGTGTTTGAGAAATGGGTACAACAATATCTTTTGCTGTGCTGACTAGTCTTATGTCAACTTGACACAAACTAGAATTATCTGAAAGGAGGGAACCTCAACTGAGAAAATGCTCCCAGAAGAGCCGGGCGTCCATGATGTCAGAAAAGTAGCTGAGAGCTTTACATTCTGATCCACAGGCAATGGACAGAGAGGGGGGGTGGGAGGGGGCAGGGGGGCTGGTGTGAATTTTTGAAAGCTCAAAAAGCCTACCTCCAGTGACTCACCTTCTCTAGCAAGGTTACATCGCTTCCAATAAAGGCCATGCCTCTTAATGTTTCCTAAACAATTCACCAACTGAGGACTAAGCATGCAACTATGTGAGTCTATTGGGGTCGTTCTCATTCAAACCACCATAATTGTGAAGATGAATGTAACCACGAATGTGTGGAGATATTTGTTTCAATATTTTATATCTAAATTTATAGACGTTTAAAAGAGTCATTAATTCGTACACTTTATGTATGTGGGTGCTCTGTCTGCATCTACATTTGTATTTAGAAGAGGGATTAGGATCTCATGAGACTACAGTTATAGTTAGTTGTGAGCCACCATGTGGGTGCTGGGAATTGAACTCAGGATCTCTGTAAGAGCAGTCGGTGCTCTCAACCTCTGAATCATCCCTCCACCGCTTTTAAAGGGTCATTAATAAACTATTGGCTAGATACACTGAGATGTAAATGGATAAGATAGAATATCATTTTTTTCTGTTTAAAAATAAATCTGTTAAACGTTAGGGATACAGTTATATTAATGATTGAAACAATAATTGCTCACTGGTTGCCCGATAGTGTACTGTGTGCTTATTCTATCAATATTTAGTCCCAGGAACTAATTTTGTCACTTTTATCATATTGTAGACATAGGCAGTCACTAACAAGGTTAAGAAATTTGCCCAGTCTCCCACAGTGCTTAATAGAGAAGACACAGAAATAGTGCAACTACAAGTTTCTCGAGAGTTGGCCCCTCTGCTGATGCTAGTTGGATAGATGTGATGCTATATCTGGATTCTAAAAGGCAACAATGTAATGGATACTTGGGGTACTGTGTTCCACCTCCCTTATGTATGTAGGGTGGGAGAAAATAGGAAATGAGCTACTACATAAGTCGTACCCACCGAAGCCCAGAATGTTGTGAATTGCGATACAGAAAATGTGACTCAACATCCCCATTTGTCTTTGGGGGAGTAAAGGCAAATAACCAGGAAACTTGAAAAAGAAATCTGGAAGGTGGAAGTTTGCAAGCAAATGGTTTCTGTATACTCAACTCATTTTTCCTACCCTGCAGTCCTCGAAGGCTTTCCTCATTCTGGTCACTTTGGCAGGTGACAGATCTGCTGTCACAACAGGCCTCCACAAAAATTACATTTGGTTCCGGGCAGGAAGCAGAGATGCAGGATTCATAATGGCTGGTTTCTAAGGGCTGAGAGAATTTGTTTGATCTGCCAGCAGAAAGAATGGTGGGATGGGAAACGGAAACTCTCCCCCTTTCTCCAATTTTGGGGAAGGAGACTACGACTTGGAGGGATTCGTGGCCCTGGCCTCCCAGGGTAAACAGTAGTCACAACTCAAAGTGCTCATTAAGCTGCTCAAGGAAAAAGAGCTTGGGAACTCCTCACAGGAGGAGGCAGCAGGATTCTGACAGTAACAGGCTGCGGATGGATGGAAGTATTCAGCTATGGGGAAGCAATTGAATCTTTGAAAAGCGGCTCATGATTAGAGCCCAGCAGTTCTGACACACTGCAATCAAGCTGCAAGGAAACACCGCATGATGGGGGATAAGCCTATCAAAAGAACAAAAACCAAGTGCATGCAGGTGGAGCCGAGGCAGAGGTTTTAGGGAGAGGAAAACAAATTAGCCGATCTAACTTGAGATGGCATTGTTTTCAGTTAATCCAACTATTTAAGAAAGAACAAACATTTGATAAATCATTCCTCGTCTCAGAGATGTAAATATAATGACCTATTAAAAACAAAATACTGTAAAGCTATTTACCACAAGAGAAATACCCTTAAAAGATTCACTCTTAAATTGGGAATGAGGAGAAAAAAAAATAAATGATGAAATATTGCTAAATGATATTTTTGTAGAATAATTAAAGGTGCTAATTTAGGAAAAATGTTCATTGTCTAAAGTTTGAATACAAAATCTTCTGTTTTTGATAAAGACACATGGATCATTGACTCAATAAAGTCATGAATGCAAAGCTGAGCTTCACAATGATTGATGTCAACACATAATAATCATTAAAGCTTATCAGTGATTACAATGTCAAAACAGTGTTTTAAGCAGCTTTCCTCAGTCACCCATTCAGTTCTCACAACAAGTGTAGGTGGTAAGGGCTATTATCAACTTCTTGTTGAGGTACAAGTTCACTAAAGAATTTACCCAAGACTGAATAGCTACTATAAATCAGAGCTGTGACTCTTACCTGGACAGCTTGTCCCCAAAGCCTGTGACTTCTTAGCATTCCTTCTTCAGAGTAACTCCAAGATGGTGAGTTGTTACAGACTCCTGCTTATCTCTTCCATTCTCAGATTCTAAAAGTAGTTCTAAAATAATTAACTGTGAATCTAGGGACAAATTGCTTAAGAGTCATGAAGTGAGTACTGTCACTGTGTTGGGCTTAATCTGTGGTTTTTAGATCTAGTAGCATTTGTTTTGGGAAACTGGATGGATGCACTTGTGTTTAGTGTGCATGTTTAGAACTGTAACATCCTCTTTGTGGCTATTCTTTGAATGAGCATAAGGAGACATGATGTAGCCGTTGCACACACGAATTCAGCAACTGTGGGTACCTGCACAAGATCAAGCCAATGAAAAGTTCTAGCATGCAGGAGAAAGGGTTCCGAGGTCCCTTTCTCATAGAGGAGGAACTATTGGCAGTGGGTGGCTGCTAGAAAACAGACATTCTCTTTGCTTTGGGGAATGACCATTGCCATTGTCCTAATGGATAATGTCACAGTAAAGCACATATGGGAGGCATCAATTGGTCTTAATGGTTGAAAAAAAAATAAAGGACTTGAAGTGGAGGGAGATATATTAGGGAAGGGGACCAGGATGAGTGGGAAGGAGGGAGGGAGAGGCTGGTAGGGGTGGTGCAGGTGAAAAGTGTCCCCCCTGTAGGTGTGGGCATTCGAATACTTGGTCCCCTGTTGGTGGCTCTGATTAGTAAGATGCAGAAGCCTTGCTGAAGGAAGTATGTCATTGTGGACATCGCCTCACCCACCTTACAGGTCTTTCTCTCCCTCTGCTTTGTGTTTGCAGTTCAGGAGGAGAGTTCTCAGTCTCCAGCTCCTGCGGCCATGCCTGCTACTTGATGCTCTGGCTCCCACCATGATGGATGATGCTCTCTCTGAAACTGTGACCTCAACTCGGCTCCTTCTTATGTGTGTTGGTTTGGTTCTGGTGTGGTTTTCTTCCAGGGAGTAGAAATGGGCTAAAGATTCTTGAAAGATCTTCCTCACCCTGGTGGGCGGCATAGATGAAAACTTCCAACTTCCTTTGCAGAGTTTCTTGATTGTTTTTCTCAGTGTCATTGAGGCCCATGTGATTGTGTATGGGAAACAAAACAGAAATGAGAACATTATTTTCACTTAAAAAATAATTTTACTGGTTATTCAGCATAGGAACCAAACAGAAATGTTAAAAAAGTGTTACTTTTAAATATCGCCACCACAGGCAGCTTTATGGTGATTTAAAACAAAGCTGTTTCTTCTGTGTGTGTGTGTGTGTGTGTGTGTGTGTGTATCATATTAAATGGCTTTTTCATTAGTGTTGCATTAATGCATATCTAGGTCATGGCTGTGATAGCAAGCTCCTTTGTTGTGAGTAGAATGCCAGGCTATAATCTCTCACTAATGACTTCTAGGGATTATGTAGCTACCCTGGGGCTCTGATGTCTTTCACACTTACCCTGCTTGGCAAATTACTTATCTGTGGGTTGAAAAGCCTAGAAAGCTTCTCCTGTTGTTAAGCCCAGGGAGACCTTAATTAAAGGCAGTGGCGTTTATCTGTGGTCTTTGACATTAAAGGGAATCCACTGTTGAGTCCCCTTGGAGACTGTATCCATGATGCTTCTCGCTGTCACTCAAGCACAGACTTCCCTCATTTTCAGGGAAGCCACTGATGGTTTCTTCAGCCCTGTTCATAGTCGTCTTTTTTCAGAGTGACTTTAAGAAATTCAAGAGGTTTGGAGGGAAATTCAGATGGGCATATTAGTGTTTGGAAGTTTCATCTCAAGTTGTACTTTATTTGTGCATGACCTTTGTCTTGTCTGTTGACACACAGCAAAAGACTAAATTCAAATGATCCTGGAGACCCAGATTTGGTTACTCTATGCACAAAGAATTTTAGCTCAAGCAGGGTGGTAGTGAGATAATTTGTGTAAGACACAATGCATTCCTAGGGTGAAAGGATTGAATGTTGCTTCTTAACGTTTAGACAGTATTAGAACTTTAACTTCGGCTGGGTGAGGTGGCGAATACCTTTACTCCCAGCCCTCTGGCGGCAGAAGCAGGCAGATCTCTGTGAGTTCAAGGAAAAAAAAAACAAATTTAACTTCTTATTTATTGAGACTCTACTGTGTGTTGGGATTTGTACTAGTTGCTATTCAGACCCCAGTGAATAAAGAAAACACTGTCCCTGGAGGACTCACATAGGAAGATTAAACATTAGACATTTAAAAAAACTGATAATTGCTAGGTGTGACTAAGTTACTTAAAGGAAAGTGACAAGAAATACTAGGAGTCTGTTTGAGAATAGTCAGCTGCATGGGGCAGGGGAAACTAGCTATGGAACCCAGGGCCTTGTATGTACAAGGCAAGCACTCTATTACTGAGTCATATCGGCTGTAAGAGAGTCTGGTTAAGACAAAGATAGAAGCCAGCAAGGAAAACGTGTAGGGTAGGATCTGGGAGTTGTTGGAGGAAGGGAAAGAATATGATAAAAATATAATGCATGGAAAATTAAAAATAAGTCTTTTATTGATGAGGTAGGCGTGAGGTGACCAAAACAGTTTCTCTGAATTTACATTTGAATCACATAAAACAAATAAATTTATAAGATCAATTCTTAGGATGAAAACCAAAATAAGTTAATGAACATGATTGCGTATCACAGCCTTACCTTGTCATTTTAAATGTGATTGTTTGACTGTGTAATCTAGATTATATATCTTGAGATCAAAGAATCTACAGTGAGATCTGCTCATTTCTTGATACTGTTATCAATAATAATATTGTTATCATTTTTAAAACTGCATGTTTTAAAATATGTCTATGTGTATATAATAAATTATAACTAAATAATCCTGTCAACAGAGTTTATATGTAGCTACTGAGGTTAGACCCAAGATCTTTGAGTACATGTGTTTTAAAATAGAATTAAAGAGGTTAAGTAAAAACCTTAAAATATTAAGTTAAATTTTAAATAACCACACAAGCTCATGGTCTAATTTTTCTGAGACAATGCATATATCCCTCACAGCATGCCCACCAAAAAAGGCCCAGAAAGAAAGACCAACTCAATAGCAAAAAGTAGCAGCAGTGTTTAGGGTGTGGTTGACAGCGTTACCCACAGGATAAATCAGAGCCCACGAGATATGCATGGGCCAGCTTATGCATGGTATCAGAAATGGGAATACTGTTACATTAGAAGGAATGCAAATTACTAAGACTAGATTTCACAAAAATGTGGGGACAAAATTTAAAGGGCTTTGATTTATCAGAGGTGGGATAATTTGAATATCCAAAAGAAAATACCTGAAATGAGTTCTTTTGTATTCTAGACACCAGTCCCCTGTCAGATGTATGAGTGGCAAGGATTTATTTCCATTCTGTGGGCTGCCTCTTTTCTCAGCTGACAGTTTCCTTTGCTGTGCAGAACCTTTTAAGCTTCGTTGGGATCTCACAGAACCTTTTAAGCTTCATGAGATCTCACTGTCAATTATTGTTCATTTTTTCAAGGGTTATTAAGAAACACTGTTTCTGTACCTATAGGTTGATGTGTCCTCCCGCATCCTCCAGCAGTTTCAGGGTATCAGGCCCATAATTCATTTACAGCTGAGGTTTATGTACAGTGAGAGAGAAAGGTATCGTTTCATTTTTCTGTATGTTGATACCCATGTCTCCCTACACAATTTGCTGTCTTGCCTCTGCTATATTATTGGCATTTCTTTCCCCAAAACATAGATAGCTGTAGTTGAATGGACTCCTGGGCACTCTGTTCTATGCCATTGATGTACATGTCTACTTTTGTGCTGGTACCATACTCTTTTTATAACTATGGCTCTGTAGTATACTTTGAAGTCAGGTGTACATTTTGTTCAGAATTTCTTTGGCTACCCTTGATCTTCTTTTCTTCCACATCAAGAAAACATACAACTCATTTTAAGCAAGAATATGAAAGGGAGAGAGAGGCCCTGAGGGATCCGGGTCCCAAATCAACTCCCAACACACTGAGCATCTTGTCTCACAGTTTCCATCCCAGACCCCTAGAAGACAGGTCAGGGTTTAGGGAGCCCTGTTCCCTTGAATATGATCAGTAAAGTTCACTGCTCTCCCCAAAGAAAAATAAAACAAAAATGGCCGGGAATTTAAAAGAAAGTTCTAAAAAGAACTACAGATGACTAGCAAACACTTTGAAGAAGTGTTTACTTCTAAGAAGTTGCCCTTGGAAAGATACATACTAAGACTACTTTAAACTAGTATATCATCCCGGTCAGATTGACTACCACCAGAAATATGAATGACAACTAATGTTGGTATGGATGTGGTAAAAGGGGAACCCTTATACCTGTTGATAGGAGTGTAAAGTAGAATAGCATCTTGGAAATCAGTCTGGAGATTTAAATAATAATAATAATAATGATAATAATAATAATAATAATAACAACAACAACTGCCATATGACTCAGCTATATACCTCCTGGGCGTATAACCAAACAACTTTATATCCTACCATAAACACTTTGCATTTACATGTTCATTGCTACTCTGTTCATAGTAGCTAGGAAATGGGACCAGCCTAGATGTCCATCAGCTGAGGAATAGATAGTGAAAACGTGGTACATATACACAGTGGAATATTAGTTGTAAAGATTATGAAATTTGCAGGTAAATGGGAAGAACTGTGAGAAAATTACACCAAGTGAATGAACCCAGGCCCAGGGAGATAAGTACTACATAGTCTCTCTCATAGGTGAATGCAAGCTACAAAAATTTTGCTTTCCATATTGAACTTGTAACACACATAGAAGCCAGGAAAGTAAAAAGGGGGTCATTGGGAGGGAGATGCATTAAAGAAGATGGTAGAATATCAGTGAAAGGAGTGGAGAGAGAGAGAGAGAACAGTACTGGGATTAGAAAGGTTCAAGTATGGAAGGGAGCAGGAGATTCCAGAAATGAGAAGGCAGGAAGCAGAACTAGCTAAAAGGACTGGTATGAAAGCAGGAAGGAAATGTAGTTTCTTGTGATGCAATTAAATATATAATTGGAAGCGATAGCAGAATACATATGATATGAAAGAAGAGAAGGGATCCTAAGCATTAGAGGTTTAAGTGGGAGAAGGTTGGTGGGATAGAAGAGGGAGTGAGGGATGTATTAATCAAAACAAAAGGATGTATGAATCTTAATAGAAACTCAATATTTTATAAGGTAACTAAAACTTAATTTTAACAAAGGCCACACGGATCCCACAAACAAAACTCAGGCCATTTCCATTGCTCTTGGTTACCCCTACATAAGGACTTACAATAAGATAAGATCTTATTGCTGAAGCCACCACAAACCTTTGTTGTAGCTTCTAGAGAAACCAACCTGGAAGTGACTGGGAAACGTGCCCCCTACTGAACAGCTTTTATAGTGCTTCAAGGTGCTAGGTAGGCTCTTGGAGGAGAAGACATCAATGGTCCTATCTAGCACTGACCCCTGCATGCTACAGTACTGACCTTTCAACCAAGATGTGCCCACTCATGCAACAGTGACATGACTGTTATAGGAGTCACCAAACACATTCTGATTGATGTTGGGGCATGCTTCCCAAGAGCCTGGTACTGTAAAACAGGAGAAAAGGACAAGGCCAGGGAGGTCATAGTCTTTAGGGATAACCTGGTGGTGTTGGGAGTAATTTACTGTTGTTTTGATAGATGGTCATGTCAAAGTGCCTTATAAATATTTAAATTTATCCCAATAGATTTATGTTGCTTCAACACTGATCAAATAAGCTTCTCTTGGCAATGGTTGATGATTATTACTGAGACTCATAACTGGACGAAGTTCTGAGAATAAGAGAGTACGAGTGCTTAGTCTTAAATGGGACACGTATGCCAACCTTTCATCCCTGAAGCCTAGGAATTGTCATGGAAGAGGGTTTGGGAAGAATTTAAGAGCTGAAGGATGGAGAAGAACGCTATGAAATGTTGTCTTCAGGATACAACTTGGCCACTGTACTGTGAACTCACAGGAGCTGTGGTTTCCTGCAGAAGCTTAAGTCAGTTGAAATCCCAGCAGTGATGGGGGTAGAATTCACGAAGTCCCACCCGTTGATGAGATGCTGGAATGCTCTTAGCAAATGACAGCTGGTGGAGAGGGACTCATTTTTCTCTGTGGTATGGCCACTAGTAGATGTTCCAATAGATGTCCCCACACTCCTGAGCACACAGATGACAATAATGTATCTAGAGGGTTATTAAAAAAAAAAAGGAACATAAAGTTGGGAAAGTATGACATGTTAGGAGGATCAGGGAGACTGAGGGAAAGGGGCTGGGTATGACCAAAACACACTGTATTCATGAGGGAAATTCTCAAATAACTCCTTAAAGACCAATTTAATAATAATAGAAAAAGAAAGTACTTGAGAAACACAGCAAATAGACTCAAAAAGTAGGAGTCTATCCTACATGGAGAATAAAAAACCCTCATAGCAGTCTTTGTGCAGGAGATGCTAAGGAAGAATGTATGAATTCTCGTGAAAAGGATGGATTTAAAATTTTCTCAGATTTTTAATGAACAAACTCTATATGAGAGTAAATAGTTGATAAGGTGAAGTTTGAGTTAATTGACAAATTTCAAGCATCCAATTAAGAATTACAGGAATTACATTATGCATACTTTGGGGCCATGTGAACTGATAGAGGCAGTTTCTGCCAAGGATTGCCATTCACCATCAAATGGAATCTCCACAGGGACAGGAGACAGGGATGGAATCATTTGCTGAGAATCTATGAGTGTGAAACTGAGTCCAAATCTAGTTCTAACTCCAAGATTAGGAAAAATGCAAATGCAGAAGAACGAATTAGGGTAATTCAAGGGCTCTAATTGGCACTGCCTTGGATGTGGCAAACTGCAGAAAACATTGCCCACTTTAACAAAACCAGTGACTTTTATGAAAAAAAAAAAAGAGAAATGAAAGGAGACTTCAGAATCCTTTCAACTGATTCTATCTAGTGCATGGGTTTTGCTTACTTCTGATTGTAGTCAGTGGTAAAAAAAAATAAGGGCATAACTGAAAAACTCGAGGAATGTGAACATACCTGATTATACGAAAGTTCTATTAACTTCATGTGTAATTACAGGGATAGTACATCTTTCACAATTTTACTATTTTAAGATGACTTATCTTCTTTATCTGTATGTGTGTGCTTGTGTGTCTGTGGTAGTTTTATGTATGTGTATGGTGTATGTGTGGGTTTTCCTGTCTCCTCCTTTCAGTGTTGGGATAACAGGCTTGCAGCACCAAACCTGGATATGTTTTTTTTGTTGTTTGTTTGTTTGTTTGTTTGGAGGGTAGGGGACGGTGATTCTGTACATCAAACTTGGGCTGTCCCACTCCCACAACAAGCACTTCATGCGCTTAGTCAGCTGTCTCCCCCACTCACCCCAGGAGTTATTTTAAACACACGTGTACTGTAGTAGTTAGCTGTACATACATGTATATGCATATAACAGCAACTGAGCAAAACAAAAGAGACCATGAATTTGAAACAGAGCAAAGAGTAGGGGACACATGGAAGGCTTTGGGTGGAGGGAAGGGAAGGGGAGATGATATAATTATAATCTTAAAACATATTTTAAAATATGTCCTTCAATGATCTTTGCTTCTGAGTAGTCATATTTCTGTGCAACCCTTCACAACCCTGTGTAACCCTTGCCACAGTGAGTTATGGTTGGTGCCATGGAAATAATTTTGTGTGACTTCTGAAGTTGTAATAATTTGTGTGACTTCTGAAGTTGTAATAAAAAAAACAAAACAAACTGCAGTTTCTACTTTGGCTTTCCATATCTCAATTTATGGCAAAAGCTAGAAGCATGCCATCCACTATTCAATTGACTCAATACACTTCCTCTTGTTTAGGTGAGATGAGAACTCCTGCCGATAGCCACTGCTAATTTATCATTTGTGATACCTAGACATCATGAATGGAGCAGATCTATTCCAAAGCACTTTAGAGAAGAGAAACCCAGAGAGGTCCAGATCTATCCAGCCAAGTGTTTTCCAAATCCTTGCTCTACAAAAATGTGAGTCCAGAAGTCGTACTAATTTGAAGCTACCAATCTAAGCATCCAGCTTTATAGTTACTGATGATCCAGTGCTTATCTAGAAATGCTTATGAATGAAATCATATGATGCTAGGGTTTCCTTTAAAATAATCAAAAGAATAAAAATGGTCCAGGGTAGAATAAATAGCCATGTTATTATTAGTTATTGAAACTGGGTATTGGACAGATGAAGACTCACTGGGCCATTTACCCTATTTATTTTATAGAAAATTTTAAAAATAAAATAGCATATTGATCCAAAGTCTATAAAATATGATTTTATTTTCAATAGTGAGTATAGATTTCACCCAAGCATTTATGATGTGAATTATTTACAAACCCTAAAATTATCAGTAGAAACTACAGTTGTAAACTATGGCTGAGGAATGGATACATGCATCAAACCATCTCAATACCTGACTGAGTTGAGAATTCCATGGCCTTCTGGTCTAAACCTGGACAATTCTTACAGGATATATATTATACATATTCTTTTAGTTTATCCATTTCCCTGATATTGTTGGGCCTATAACAGCTTATCATCTATCCATACTGTTCCCCCATCTTCTTCCTTTAAGAAATGTTGAACAGCATCTTACTCCAAATGTTTTGGTACCTACTGTTAGAGAGCTTAACAGTTCTTTGTTTGTTCTTCAATTGAATTAAAGTAATCTTAAATTTAATAAAACATAAAAACCATGCAGCACTTTGTTAGCATTTCTAGGATTGTGTCCTTTATGTGCTTGGCACAGATATTTGAGATTCAGTGGAAAGAGCATCTGCCCAGCATCATGTATCTTCACTTACTAGAAGCATAAGGTAAGCATTGAGACCATTTATTGTATACTGAGCTGGATACAAAGTGTGAATTTTGGATGATTCTGATTGTCAAGTCCAACCTTACTTAACATTTTATACTGAATCTGGAGGAAAGAATATAATGTGAGCTGTAGTGCTAATTGATAAAACTCTTGTCCAAAAATACAAAATAAAATGAAATGTAACACACAGTGGCTGGAGAGACTGCTCAGTGATTACATACACCTACTTTCCCAGAGGACCAGAGTTGGTTCCAAGTACCTGTTACTCTAGCTCCAGGGGATATGAATGCCCTCTTCTGACCTTGTGACACTTCAGGATTCACTCACTGAGACATGCACATGTACACATAAATAATAATAATAATAATAATAAATAATAATAGATAATATGTGGGGGGATTCCAGGTAGGTAAGTGTAAGGACAGTGAGAATTTCCACAGACCAAGCAGGATAACGCAGCTGGACAAGAAAACCTCCAGTACTTCAGCTCAGTCTAGAAGGATCTTATTCAAATAAGATTCAAATTTCAGCTTCCTGAAATTTGGCCATCCTTAACTCCTTCAGTGGCTGCCCATAGCACACACAATAAAGTCCTTAGAGACAGATTACAGGTATCTATTCATCCCTGGGTACTCTGCATGTGTTAGTGACATTTAAGGCACGACAGGGTACTGTTAAAATTCCTAATAATATTTATTGTTAAGTTCTTAGCATAAGCACTCTTTCTGAAGTTTATTTTCTTATCATTAAGTACAAATATTGGAGAACGGGACAATTTAAGCCCCTCATTGTAACTATTGGACAATTGCCTGCCTTCAAAATACTGCTAGTCAAGCAGCTGGCTCAACTACACTTAGATCAGTGCTAGCCAATTTGCACATTCCACCAATGCCTTGTGGGAGCCATGAGACAAAGGCAATGACAAGTGTTTGCTCTGATTCCTGACACGAAGATTCCTGGGTGTAGCTCTGTCCACAGCTTTCCAAAGAGGTAGACCAGATGTTCCCTACAATCATTTCTGCCAAGGTCAGGTAGGAGGACTTGGCCTGAGAGCTGAAGCAGAGAGGCTATTGTGATGGCTGCAGAAGGAACAGTCCAATGAACCCATAAACATCTGAGAAGAGATTCTGCAATCCGCATCCTAATCTTGCCAGGTGCATCTCTTTTCCCCACACAGAGGGTGTAGCACCTGCAGGCTGGCTGTTTCTAATGTATGAACTGTTCACTGCAATAGATGCATTCTGGCTTAATAAATTCTTCAACATAATTTTTGCCAACACTGAGCTGTGTGAAGGATGTCTAGAAAAGTAGGGCCTTCACTCAGCTAGATATTTTAAAGGTATTCTAGAATCTTCCAGGTCAGCAGGGACTGATCACCTGATAGAGTTGGGTGGCCTCTCTTTCCCTCACATCTCACCCTTTACTACAACCCTCTCTGAAGGATACTTAGGAAAACATCATTATGGACCTTCGGCGGATTTGAAGGAAGTTATATTCTCTCTGACACCCAGAATAGATGTTCCTGGGCAACTGGTGTCTTTCATTTTATGTGTCCTAGCCCATCGGGCTTTCTCTGACATAGCAGGGAAAGCTGTTTGGATAAGCACATCGTTAGGATTGTCAGAGTGAAAGAACATGTGTCATTGTGGGGACTCTTAAAGACTTTGAGACAGTGAATTGATGGTTTGCACTGTTAATGGTAGGCTTAGGACACAAAGCCATTAGAATCTGGTGGCATCCAGGGGGACACTAGGGGACATGCATAAATCTCAGGTCTCCCTGAGGGATCTAGTCCTGACTGGGTTCGGAGGACGATACTTCTTCTCTGCCACCAAAGGGCATTAATAATGTCTCATCTTCAACCTTCTGCATCTGACATAAGTTGAGCCTTATAGGGAAAGGCACAGCGGGCGCTCCCAGCAGACATTAAGCTGCAAATGACTGCAGGTTCTAGGTGACTGGTGAATGATCACCCTAGTCAAGCCGTCATGGTCACCAATGTTCACCAAGTCCTGAACAGGATTAGAGTGCTAGCAGGTTGCTCCGCTCTGCTGTGTGAGGGTTTTACCACCACTCACGCAACTAGGATGTCATCAGAGTGTTTGCATGACCTTATTCTTCAATGTCTTGACTTATTTTTGGAATTTTAAAATTGTCATGCTGGACAATCCATAGACCCAGAGAGACTAGGTAACAGGGAGGGTTCACGGGGGGAAACCCAGATCTCTCTGGGAGGGGAAAATGGGAGGAGATTTTATGGGTGGATTGGGGGCGCGTGGGGATGGGAACATGGATGATCAGGTTGTGAGGAGGACAGAGAGGGAGGATACTGAGAAAGGCTACTGGAAGGGGGTGCAGTTGGGGGTGAGGTAAAAACCTGGGGGATCTCCCAGGAACCTACAAAGAGGAACCCAGCTTAGACTCCTACAATAGCAGCAGATATGTAGTCTGAACTGGGCATCTCCCGTGACCAGATTGGTGCCTGGCCTAGTTGTCATCAGAGAGGCGTCATTCAGCAACAGACAGGAACAGATGCAGACCCACAGCCAAACATTAGGTGGAGCTTGAGGAAACCTGCGGAAGAACTGGGGAAAGGATTATAAGAGCCAGAGGGGTCAAGGACCCCAAGGGGAGGCTCACAGAGACAACTAGCCTAGGCTCATTCGGCCTCACAGAAACTGAGCCAACAGCCAGGGAGCCTTCAGGAGACTGACCTAAGCACTCTATACAAATTGTAGTTGTATGACTTGGTTCCCCTTTGGGACTCCTGAAGGTGGGAACAGGGGTTGTCTCCGACTCTTTTGCTGTTTTTTTTTGGAGGGACTCTATTCCTCATGCTGGGTTGCCTTGCCCAGCCTTGATGCATGGGGAGGTGCTTAGTCTTGCTGTGGCTTGATCTGCCATGGTTTGTTGATAGTCATGGGAGACCTGCCCTTTCCTGAACAGAAATGGAAGAGGAGTGGATTGGGGGATGGAAACAGCCAGTGGGTTTGTGTGTGTGTAGGGAGAATGGGTAGAGAGGAGGAGGAGTAAGCTGTGGATGGGATGTAAAACAAACAAACAAATAAGCAAGCAAGCAAACAAACAAACAAACAAATAAATGAGCTAATTAATTTTAAGAAGTGTCTAGCTGGCACATAAGTGAATACTTGTATGTGACCAAGAGCTGAGGATGATCTTTAACTTTCTAGGCCTTTCTATTCTCAGCACTAGACTGCACGATTCTATTTTTTTCTTTCTTTCTTTTTTGGTTTTTGAGACAGGGTTTCTCTCTGTAGCTTTGGCACCTTTCCTGGAACTCACTCTGTAGCCCAGGCTGGCCTCGAACTCACAGAGATCCGCCTGCCTCTGCCACCCGCATGCTGGGATCAAAGGCTTGCGCCACCATCGCCCGGTATGCACAATTCTGAATTGAGAGCAATATGCGACATGTTTTGCAATCTAGTGCTGTTCAGATGGAGTTTGTCTCCCACAGTTTCATGTGAAGGCGCCTTGGTTCTGAAAGGTAGCAGGGAGGGCTCTTTAAGAGGTGGGACATAGTGGAAGGGCCATAGTTCATTGCTGTAGCTTCCCTCAAAAGGGTAATTCAGAGAATCCCACGATTTCCTACAGAGAGAGCAAGTCCAATCTCTGAGTTGCTCTCTGCTCTCCATACGCCCCCCTGGAATCGCAATACCCTTCACCCTGAGGCTCTCATTAGAACTTAGCTGATTCTGGCACAATACTCCTGAACTTCCAAAAATGTGAAAAATAAAAACTTATTTTTGTTTATAATGTTAGCTCTACTTCCAGTATTTTGTTATAACAATTAACATAAACTAAGGTGTCTAGTAAAAATGCATTTTCCTGCTAAAGGCTTTTTTTTTTAGTATCTGCCGGAATATGGTTTTCTTTGACTGAGTGGAAAACAATAGGATGTTAGATCAAGAGAAATGAATATTAATAACCATCTTTTCAATTAAAAGTTGAAGCCAATATTGTGGCGTATGTGCAGCAGAGATTACCATATTCTCTAGCCAATCATATAAGCCTGCCATTTCGTTTCTAAAATTAGTCTATGCTTTCCTGTCCTTTCAAGTTTGGAAAATCTCCAAATATGTTGAAAATAAATGGGATTATTTTTTAAGCAATTTGCTTTTTAGAAGATCCTTTCAAATTAAACTACTGTGAGAAGAGGAAAGATGCTCTCTCACTTTCTCACTTTTTCCTGAGTCGGACATTACTTCATCACCATCTGGTTAGGCGTGAAAGTCCACACTGACCTTTAGCATATTTATTCTTAGCTCTCTCTTAAAGCGGCAATGGAGTGATTGGGGTGCTGGCTTTGCCTTCATGCTGAGGGCTTTGCTGAAGCGCAGGGTTTTATGCACCCTTTGGGAAGCAAGGAGAGGGACACTAAGAACTGAGTGGCTTCTCGAGTGAATGTCAATAGGGACCCTCGTGATGACAAGCACTGGCGTGATGGGCGGGCGGAGTGAGAAAACAACCTTGGTTTTTTTTCAGAAGTTGTCTGGTCCCTTTATCATTTTTTCATGGCCCATTTGTATGCTGTGGAGTCACAACAGACTCCATTGCAGAGAATATAGATGTCCCTGTGATGCCCTACTCAGAGAATTCTGACCAGGATCAAAGTACGATGAAAAAGGCCTGCCACTAATAGCAACTACTTTGAATTCTAACCGAGTCTCCCTCCTTGTGGCAGTGGGCAGATGACCCAGCCTGAGGAACCAAGTGCCCTTTCTAAAATGAATTAAATTTCACATCCTAGTAAGTAATAGATTATAAACCTCTAACTCACAGACCTCTTAGGAAGTTTAAATGAGGCAAGGCACCCCGTGAGAGTTGGAATCTGCGGACTGGTTCATACGTCCTTTGCCCGAATAAGCGACCTGACTAGAAGGCAGAGAAAGACTCAGAGACTGGGCAGAAAAGGCTCCGAGAAGCCACTGCATGCATCCTTGAATTGAAGAGAGAAAAGGGCTGTTTACAGGGCTCCTATGACAAAGCCATCCAACCAGAATAGATACAAGCACACAATCCCATTAACGCACCTGCCCAGGCATTCCAACCAAAATAGATACCGACAAACAACGGTGTTAGCGCCACCTGCCACGGCACAGCTGAACGCAGCAGGCTGGCAATCATGGTCTGTTAACATTCTCATGCCCTTCCTAATTTATTGGATTGGTTTAATGAGTCTTGCATTTGTAGGCATATTACAATTAAGTTTAATTGGTGTTCACGAGCAAGTCACAAAAGAAATCCTTTTAGTGTTCTGACTACCTGGGTCCTTCCCCAAATGTTAATAAAATGTACGCCTATTTGTTTGTTTGCCAAGACTTGTTTATATGTGGGTAGCTAAGCGGGCAGGCAAGTAGAGAAATGGCTGGGTAGTTTACTGTTCTCCATACAGTAGGCAATAGTACTGCCAGCAATGTCCTCATTTTATTCATGGAAAACACCGTTTTGCAGCCATTTCATAGTGTAAGGCCATGTTGGTAGAGGCAGTGGAAAGCTTATCATTCTGCCAGATCTTATTTTTACCTCTTGGACCTGGTATTGTGGTGCCCAAACTCAGAATACCGAGCTAGGGCACAGAGTTTCTTTGTCCTGGAGAGTCACCCAGGCCCCTAGTAGGCCCCATGAGCAAGTGGTAGATGTAAGTTAAGTCAAATTAATGTAAATTAAATAAAAAAAGATTTGGGAATGACTTTAACAAAGTCTAGCCTACCTAGATGGATGGATTCATGGCATGCATATGACTTGTCTAAGTAGAATTAGATCATTTTCTTGTTTTCAGCTAAGAAGCCTGACAACCACACTTCTGTGCCAAAGACCTCTGCTACTCAGGATGTGCAGATGTGTGAGTGTGCGTGTGTGAGTGTGCAGATGTGTGAGTGTGCAGATGTGTGAGTGTGTAGATGTGTGAGTGTGTAGATGTGTGAGTGTGCATGTGTGTGAGTGTGCATGTGTGTGAGTGTGCATGTGTGTGAGTGTGCATGTGTGTGAGTGTGCAGATGTGTGAGTGCTCACGGAGACCAGAGGAATACCTCAGATGTCACATGTCAGTCTTGAGGTGTCATCCAGCCTTCCTCCACCCTTCCCTTCCCTTCTTTCCTCCCTTACATTTCTTCCCCTCTCATCACTCCCTGCCTCCCTCCCTACCTCCCTCGTTCCTTCCCTTCCTTTCTCTCTTCTGTCAGGGTCTCTTGCTGGCCTATAAGTCACCAAGTAGGCTAGTCACACTGGCTACCAGGCTCCAGGGATGCTCCTGTCACTACCTCTCAGTGCAGGGATTACAAGCAGAAGACACACTGCTGCTGCTGCCAATCCCCTTCTCCCCCATCTCCCCACCTTTTCCTCTCTCTCCTCCCCATCCTCCATTCCTCTTCTGCCTTCCGTCCTCCCCCTTCTCCTCCTCCCCTCAACTTTGTCCTCCCATTCCTTCTGCCCCTGCACTGTACCTCTGTACAGTATATGATTAAAGCTTAGCACCCAGACACAGACCTTTTTTTGGAGGGGGCTGGAAAGGTGAGACAAGGCTGACCTCAGAACAATAACTATTAATAAGCTTGTGTATAGACAATGTGGAAAATGTGGGGGGGGGAGAAAATCACTCATAATTTTTTTACCCCCACGTGACCTCTGCTAACATTTTGGTAGACGGTTTGCACTTCTATTGCAATGGAGCATCAGAAACTACTGCTTTGGTTTTACATAGTTTTCAATCGTATTTTATGTGTCTCTGCATGTATATTTGCAAATGACATCACAAAATGATTGTTGTAGAACATTATTTTACCTAGGCAAAGATGTATTTCCATTTGTTTATGCTGTAGACTGGTGCTTTTAACTGTGTAAAAGCATGTTACCTTTGTGGATGCTGCATTTGCTTAATGATGCGAGGATGTGTGTTTAATTACATAAGGATGAGCTGCATCTGTTTGGATCTGCCAGCCTAAGCACCTAATGGGTGAAGAGCTGAAGGGCCAATAAGTAGGCAGAGAAAGAAAGGGTGTGTCTGTCAGGCAGAGAGAATCAATAGGAGAAACCTGGGCTGAAGAGAGAAGAGCAAAAAAGACTAAGGAGAAGAGCAGGAGGAGAAATAGCTCAGGGGTTAAGAGCAGTGAGTGTAATTGTGGAGGTCCTAGGTTCGGTTCCGGGTGGAGGGGGGGAGGAGGGGTGGAGGGGGGGAGGAGGGGTGGAGGGGGGGAGGAGGGGGGGAGGAGGGGTGGAGGGGTGGAGGGGTGGAGGAGGGGTGGAGGGGTGGAGGAGGGGTGGAGGGGTGGAGGAGGGGTGGAGGGGTGGAGGGGTGGAGGGGTGGAGGGGTGGAGGGGTGGAGGGGTGGAGGGGTGGAGGGGTGGAGGGGTGGAGGGGTGGAGGGGTGGAGGGGTGGAGGGGTGGAGGGGTGGAGGGGTGGAGGGGTGGAGGGGTGGAGGGGTGGAGGGGTGGAGGGGTGGAGGGGTGGAGGGGTGGAGGGGTGGAGGGGTGGAGGGGTGGAGGGGTGGAGGGGTGGAGGGGTGGAGGGGTGGAGGGGTGGAGGGGTGGAGGTGGAGGTAGCCCTTAGATACAAGCAGAAATTATCATCATCACACATGAATGCACACACACACACACACACACACACACACACACACACACACAACTTGTACACTGGAAGAATTCTCAGGCAAGTTCCATGGTTTTTCTGTTTTTTCAGAAAACCAAAATTATCTCCTAGTTTAGCGCTTATAAGTTCAGTCTGGATTAACAGTACTGGTGTTGTGATCCCAATCTTAACAGTGTCTTGTCTGATTGAGTCTCCACTAAGTGGTAGACATGATGAGGGACGTGCAAATAACTCATTAATGTAGATATTGACAAGTTAATTGAAAACTAAATAAGCACATATATTTCAGAATGAGAAAGAAAATATGTGTAATTACTTTAAAGTTAAAAAATATATGATAGTGATAAATATCTAATAGCGGATAGTAACTTTCTTGTGTCGAGGGCTTAGGAAAATTGAAAAATATGATTATATTATACCTAGCACATTTTAAAACAGTAAAATGTAATGATAGTTTTCATTTGTTTCAACACATTACGCATTCCATTATGACTTTGGAACAGGCTCTGTGAGCTAAGGATGTCTGACTGAAGTAGATGCTACATAATCTGTAGAGTTATCAAATTTCTTAACTATATTACTCTTCATTCAAAAGAAAGTACAGAGAAAAACATTGTCCCTGAGCCCTAGAGGGTAGCAAATGTCTATCCTTCAATTTACCCATAAAGAGAATTATCCACTTAAACTGAAAATGGTAAGTAAATAACAATATTTCTCTTTCTTTTCAAGGAATTATAAAAAAACAACACCTCATTTCCAAAATAGAAATAAGGACCTTCCTATATGAAATGTCTTTTACTGGGAATTTTCTCTTTGACAGATATCCATCCCTGACATAACTAAATGGGTTGTATGATACAGAAAATCACAGGATGAAGGGCAGAGCATCTCAGCCGTGTAGGACTGTAGTGTTGACAGCCGAGGCAGGCACCTCGAAGAGCAGATGAAAAGAGTTCTTTCCAACCTAGCCAGCTACACAGGAGTAACCTCCCGCAGGGAACTCAGGATTCATTTTCTTCTCATAATTAGTATTTCCTGAATGTTTGCTTTCTTTCACATCTGATTTTTAATGACACAGTAAAGAATAATGGGGAAAAAATCATTTGATGGAGTCAAAGATTGAGTTTAATTCTAGTGTGTGTTAATTGGCTTTATTAAAAATTAGCATTTGAAAATTTCTAGTTCTCCTTCTAATGTATGAAATGTCACTCATTTTCTTTTTCACATATTGCATTGTAATTAAATTTGCATGGGAGTAAATTTTATTTGTCTCTGTTGAGGAAACACCGAAGAACTGCCTGCACAACAAACATGGATATTTCTTGAGTTTGCATGTTGACAATAAAATATTCATTAATTTAAATCACTACAACAGCCCGCAGTACACATGCTGCAGTGGTAATTACCATTGCTTAGTAACAGTGCGTTTTGGAATGACAAGGGAGTTAACTGAATAATTATTGCATGTGCCTCTGCTTGAAATCCTCTCCTCATGTAGTTCTGGTCCCTGGGTGAAAGGTGCCCGGATGGGTGAAGACATTTGAGCCAAATGCTGATGCTGCTCCACAAACCATCGGACTAATCTGTCTCAGACCACCACTGGTCCACAATTAATCACCTAGTAACTGGATCCTTGGTTCATTGTCAATATGCTAGAATCTGAACAGGAAGCATCCAGGGAAACTCTTTGCCAGGATGCAATTTCTCTACAGGAATTAGATATCATAAAATTAACAGAAAAACAATGCAAAACCCATGCTCTGGCTTAATCAGAAATGCTTTGCCTCTGAGTTTCCCAAGGCATTCCCCCTTTGCGTTTCCTGGTTCTGACAGATACTCTAGGCCTGTAGCCAATTTAAATGCACTAATGATACTGAGAAATTCTAGATGACTGTCCAGGCTGCCAGCTGTCTCTGTCTACTCTCGCAAGACTCCTGAAAGGAGTCCTTGCATCCTTCTCCCATTTCTCAGGTATTATTATAATCCTTCTCAGGTCTTTGATAGGATTAGAGACTAACAGTTATAATTACAATCTTTTTGTATCTTAGCTAGAACATAGTAAGTATTAGATTCAGGTTCTTCAAGATAGGACATCTTTTAAAAGGACCTCTGTAATGTGCCATTTACCTATGTTCCAGACTCTTCTGGATTTTAGTATGTGTTTCTTGTTTGGTGGTGTTCTTGTTGGTGTAGTCTCAAGTTGTATAGGTCATTATCCCTTATTCCTCTGGAACAATATTTGGTAATCATCCCTATTGTAAATAGTTTTGTATTAGGTTAGAATTTTCTTATTTGGACAAAGTGGGGGGGGGGGGGGAGATGTAGTGGGTAGTTGTTCCAGCTTTGACCTTGAAACACTGCCCCTAGAGTGACAGCAGGTAACTGCCGCACCTGCCTATGACCTGCCCCTGGGGCGTGGCTGAGAGGGAGCCCCTTAAGACTCAAGGTGCATATGTGCTTGGTCTCTTCTGGATACTTCCTGGTCCTGGAATCTGGATGGGAGAGCAAGCCTGAGTTCTTTACTGGATGGTACCTCATCTCTCCTGGATCCTGTAACCAATCCCTATTGGCTGTAAGTTATCCCATAAATAAATCTCTCTTGATTACCAGATAAATTACGTGGAATTGCCTCACTAAATACAGCAATATATGATGATGATGATGATGATGATGATGATGATGATGATGATAATGTGTGTAGGTACTTTTCCTGAGTGCATGTGTACACCCCACAGTGGTGCCTGGTTCTCACAGAGGGTATAAGAGGGCTTAAGATTCCCACAGTGGATTTATAGGCAGTTGTGAGCTGCCACGTGGGTGCTGGGAATCCAACTGGATTCCTCTGAAGGAGCAGCCAGTGCCTTTAACGCTTAAGCCATCTCTCCAACCCCTGAATCTCATGTTTTGACAGATAATTCTAATATCTATGCTTTGATGAACATTTTCATCTAGGTTTCCTTCACTTGACTGTTCTTTTAAGATGCTGTAGACTTTTAGAGTGTATCTTAGATATTTGAGTCATATGCTCTAATACACCTTGCTGCTGCTAAATCTTTTCTTTGAATTATTAATGCCTATTTTCAGAACACTGTGCTTCTCATCCTTGTGGGCTATGGACACATGTGAGCTTTGCTTTCAGAACTTCTGTGTAGCTGTTCTAGTCTGTCTTGTTCAAGTCCCATTAAGAAACAAAACTAAGACCTTGGTGGTGTTCTGCACTAGACTGTTCTCAACCCTTTGATTCTGTGTTGATTCTGCTTGGTTTTAGGCACGAAATTCTTGAAGGTGGGCTTAGCATTTCACATACAAATTTGAAAGGTTTCTTCCCTCAGCTCCGAGTCCTAAAGCAAGGAAGCCAAGTGTCTGCATCCACTTGCTTTCTGCAGAGTGGCGAGGGGGCAGCCAGCAGAGGTCCTCCTCATGTCTTAATCTTTTACTATACACAGAGCTTTCCCTATTGAACCCAGCAGCTCAATTTATATGTCAAAACCCTGAATGGCTATTGTTTTATGACATATCTGGAAGATCTGCCTTCCCCAATGGTCTTTGGCCGGGAGTTAATGTTAGACACAGTTCCCTAAAAGGAAAACTTAATTTCCATGTCCATTTTTTGTGACACATGTCCCTAAATGTGTGTCCAGTTAAATGTCTGAAACTGTCAGGTACAAGCCGTTTGGTTGCTTGATTGACAGCTGTTTCTAGTGCCTGTTGTCGTTGTCCTAGAGCCTAGTGGGGTGAATGCCCCACACCAGGAATGGGCAAAGGCCAGATCCATTGTGTGTGTGTGTGTGTGTGTGTGTGTGTGTGTGTGTGTGTGTGTGTGGTGATATATTGTGTACCCTAATAAACTTGCCTGAGGATCAGAGGACAGAGCCAGCCACTAGATTACACATAGAGGACAGGCAGTGGTGGCACACACCTTTAATCCCAGCACTTGAGATCTCATGCCTCTGCTTGGGAAACACACACGCCTTTAATCCCAGGAAGTAATGTGGCAGGGCAGAGAAAGGTATATAAGGCGTGAGGAAACAGGAACTCTCTTTAGGCTGAGGATATCATAGAGGTAAGAACTAGTGGCTGGCTGCTCTGCTTCTCTGATCTTTCAGCTTTCACCCTGATAGCTGGCCCTGGATTTTTTTTTTTTTTTTTATAAAAAGATCATCTAAGAGCCGAACAATGTGTGTGTGTGTGTGTGTGTGTGTGTGTGTGTGTATGTGTTTACCAAGTGAGGTGAGATTGCACAGGCATTGTGTCGTCCCCCCCCCCCCCCCCCCCCCCCCCCCCGCTATTTCACTGGCTCCAACAGAGCGCCAATCGAGCAGTCAGTCTCTTTGCTTCCCAGGAATGATTTTAACATCTTGATGTTCCCTGGGGCAGGGTTGGGCTTCTGTCATAACCTGTTCAGATGCTCATCACTGTTCTCTGAGACTTCCCAAGTCCATGGAAGCTTCAGGTGTTCCCTGCCTATAGCCTTCCAGACCTTACTGCATCCCTTAGTCATGTAGGGAAGTATGCCTCCCCGACTCACCGCATCGAGTGCACATGTGACTGCTCCTGGGTGCCAGCCATTCTTCCCGCACATCCCAGCTGTTCCCAGCCCCTCCTTCTGTGCATTCCTTCCCCCGGCACTAGAGCCCCGGTCCCAGCACAGCCTCTTCTGCCCACATATGGCTGTTATTACCGGTAGAGTGGGTTGACCAGGGAACACAAAGTACAGATGTCCGCTTGTGCTATCAGCCCCAGGGATACTCAAGGGCAGCTAAAGGGTATCGGAGAGTTCCAGTGAAAGGCCGGGAAGAAACAGTGCTGAGGACCAAGGCTGCAGAGGACTGTGGAAGGCAGGAGGTGGAGGGGAGTGGGGAGTGCAAGGTGAATTGCCATGAAGTACTAAGAACATGGAACGCCAGAGGCACCCAAGGATAGAGAGAAGTGCTGTAAGCCCTAGCCATCGGGGGAGTTCTAAAAGTCTGCCCTCCACAATTGGTTCCAGCATCACACTGACCACTGAGCATCTTATTCAGCTGCTAGGTTACTGCCTTAAGACACAGAGCATAGGACCTGATACCCTGGCTCAGAGATGCAGACACTAGGAGAATTATAGTTCCTGTAGATATGGCCTTTGCCAGAATGGGACAAAAGGACCCTCGGCTAACTGGAGAAGGTTTCTCACTCTTTGCTTGACTATCTTCCTTCTCCTGGCTATGTGAATGCCTTTGACTGCTTCAAGGTGGACTCTCAACATTCCCACCAATATGGGGAAAAGAGAGAATACCTGCTGATTAGTATTTCAAACTTTTGTCATATATATTTGTCCTTGATATTGGATGTTTTTCGCTGCTCCAAAGTGGGCTCAAAAATTTTACTGAAGAGAACATACACATGAATTAATATTTCAAACTATTGTCTCAAATATTTTTTTAGGGCTTCTCAGTGTAGACATGGAGATATATTAGCTTGATTGCCAGGTACAGTGTGGGCTTTCAGACTGCATTTTTGCTAACATACCACCCAGATGTCTACTATAAAAAAGCACTTGCTGATCTGTAGTCTGGAGATGTGCTATGAGGTACATGGTCCTAGAGTTTTCATGGTGTTGATCAGAAGCAAATACAAGGGAGGACTACGTTTAGGTAAGTAACTGGACGCACTCAAATCTCAGATACAGTGAATAAGAGTCTTTTTGTCAAAAAAAAAAATAAAGATTTACATGTAGATCAGCTTTCATATCCTATATGTGCATTATAAGTTTCAAGAAGGCAGCCACTACTCCCCGAGAGTCCATTTTGTCTTCTATGAGAGAGAAAACAGCGGGTGCAGAGAGGGATGTGAAACTTTCAGTTAACATTTAAAATTAAATCCATGATCCTAACAGAATTGGATCAAAAGAGGCTTTCTCATATCACTTCTTCCTTTTCAGATGTGAGCGGCTAAGCGATGGCCTACTCCATTTCACGTGGCCAGAGGAAAAGCCGGGGTCAGAACTGTTTTCCTCATCTGTAAACTTTTACTGCATGCCTCAAGCATCTCACACAAAGCTCTCTAGAATTGAATCTATCATGGTTCTTGAGCTTTACGAGAGGCCCAGACATACTATAAAATGTGCAAGTGGCTTATGCACTGTAATACTAATGTGTCGTAGACGAATGCGGGTAATCAAAATAATAACCACAGCCAGCATCCAGCACTCAACAGGGCACGCTGCTCAGCTTCAGAACACAGGGACCTGTGGGGACACAATAGCAGTAATGCTGACCATTGCAGAAGGCTGTGCTGAGAAGTTCCATAGGCATTTTCATATACATGCACAGGTCTTCTGTCCATACAGAGACATTAAAATGATTTCATTTAACACTACTTTACAAATGATGATTCTGTTTTAATGGTTTTCAAACACTTATTAATTTATTATGTTGTGTGTGTGTGTGTGTGTGTGTGTGTGTGTGTGTGTGTGTGTGAAGGTCACTGTACACTTTGCAGATGTCAGTTCTCACATGGGTCTCAGGAATCAAGCCCAGGCATTCAGTCTTGGTAGCAAGTTCATTAATCTGTTAAGTTTCCTAACTTGCCTTCCCACAACCGTGGTGCTGGCTTTGGGATATCTGAAACCATCCTCAGGACTTTGGGGCTGGGCAGATGACGGCATAATAAGAGCCAAGGCTGCTCTTCCAGAGGATCTGAGTTTGATTCCCAGCACCCACATGGTGGCTCACAATAGTCTGAAACTCCAGTTCTAGGGGATAGAATGCCCTCTGCTTGCCTTCAAGAGCACTAGGCATTGATGTGGTGTACAGACCTATATGCAGGCAAAACACCCATACACATAAAAAAAAATTAAAATAAGGAATTTTGCTGCATTTATTCTGGACTGGGTTGTCATTTTATAGGAAAGTGTTATTACTATTATTATTATTTATTAATAATTATTTCTTATAACTCATATGGAATCTCATGGCATAAAGAACATCAAATGAGACATCCATGTCTGAAGAAAGACAAGATATGACAGTTGCTCTCCTTTCGGCCCATTCTCCTGACCATGCAAGAGGAATAGTGATTTTCAGTTAGATATTCTTATTAGCACAATGCCTGCTGCTTTGGACTGCAGTGTGTTTTTTCAAGCTCAGAGAGTGACGGAGTTTGGTGCTGGTTTCTTTTTCTTTGGAGTTGGAGGGTCCTGGAGCTGAAGCTGGATTTATCTACACAGGATGTCCCCATGACCAAATAGAGCACTCCCCATCTAACAATCCTCTGTCATCCAGAGAAGTTCTGGTGTTTTTCATGTACCTCTGAGCCAGCATTTTAAGTTATGGACACTTATTTCATTTCACTTCTGGAAGGCTTATTTCTTGACCCGTGGTTTCCTTCAGTGAACCAGGATTGGAGGAAAATGTGATTTATATGTAGGTGGGACCAACTGCCTTCATAAATTATGTTTTTGTTGAAATGGTATTAACCAGTACAGTTTCATCTTTGGTTCATGGTCCTTCTTAACATCAATAATCCGCTGGGTCTCCAGCATCATTTTGGCTTTTGGTTCTCTTTCTCGTTCCGGAAACAACTTGTTGTCTCCCTTTCTGTACTCTGAGCTTTGGGTATCATAAACGGAATCTTAGCTACGAACGCAAGTTAGAAATGCTCTGTGGGCAGCTTTCATTCTACAGATCTTTTAACTTTTCAAAACCAAGTTGGACACTGCAGCCCTTGTTCCAAACTGTTACTGTGTGACATGTGTATCTCTGTACCATACATCTGAGCAGTGTTTATCAAAATTCCAAGTCTGAGTCCTCTGTGTTAAACCAAGTATTAAGGAATACTTGAATATGTTTGGCATAGGCAGGCCTTTTAGGGCTCTGTTTGTATGAAAGGCCTAAAAAGAATAACAGTATACACTTGTGACTGAAGGTGTCAGGTTCCTTGTAGAAGGACATATGGACACAGCTTGGGGTGTCCCACCCAGGTCCTCAGTTGACCCTTTCCAAAATCATATCTTGATTCCTGGACAAAGGTTTGAAATAAAAAAAAGCATGCGAGAACTGGAAATTCCTTTTTTTTTTTTTTTTTTTTTTTTTTTTTTTTTTTTTTTTTGGTTTTTCGAGACAGGGTTTCTCTGTGTAGCTTTGCGCCTTTCCTGGAACTCACTTGGTAGCCCAGGCTGGCCTCGAACTCACAGAGATCCGCCTGCCTCTGCCTCCCAAGTGCTGGGATTAAAGGTGTGCGCCACCACTGCCTGGCTAAGATCTGGAAATTCCTCTCTTTAAGAACTTTGTGATAGCTAGGCATGGTGGTTGAAAGCTAGGTATATAGTGAGAGAGCCTGTCACCCAAAATTACACACACACACACACACACACACACACACACACACACACACACACACGATGACAGACAGACAGATAAATAGGGAGAGTGGGAGAGGGAGGGTAAATAGATGATAGATAATAGCTAATGATGATGAAGATAGATGATAGAGAGAGATGATTGATAGATGATTGATAGATAGATGATAGATAGGGAAAGAGGGAGAGAGGAACGTGGAAAGGGAGGGAGGGAGAGAGGGGGAAGGGAGGAAAGGGAAAATGAACAATAGTCTCATGGGACATTAGAAGTATTCTGGTCAGCAGTTATGAGCGTCAGCACGATGACATCATAGCAGCAAGAGTGAACAAAGCCCCAGGAATTACAGACAGACATCTGCGGTGGTCAAAGGCCCTCGATGTCCGTGAGGGTCTGCTGCCGCACGGAAGCGATTGGATGAGGCACCTTCAGAGACCAGCTTCAGCAGCACCCGCGGCAGCCCTGTCATCAGGTGGTACCCACACACTGCACTCCGGAGGCGAGGCAGAAAGGCCAGCCACGGTGCCGCCGGACAGCACAGCGGAAGGAGCAAAGCCTTGGGTACACTCAGGCTTTATCGCTGGAACTAAACTCCTTCCGCGGGAGAATAAGACACCATCAAAATCAGCTCACGCAGAAGAGGAGGCCAGAGGCCTGGTGTGCAGGCTTGGTGTATGGCAAATTCATTTCAGGCCCCTTGGGAAATCTCAACCGTGTGGCAGAATTGGAAGAAATATGGTTTTGTTAGGGGAAGGTAGGAAATATAATAGGTTTTGTAACCCCCACCTCGTTCCTCTGCAAGCTGCTGTGGCCTAGGGAAACTAGCTCCCATTTCCTGAAGGGGGTACTGTATTATCTAAACACATCGTTTTCAAAGGGACCTTCAGAGAGAAAGGCAGTAGAAATCACCTCTTGGGAGATGGATAATTTGAAGAGACAAGGGATGGTCACTGCTCTTTGATGTGCAGCTTTTTGGGTAATTTCAGACTATTTTTACATGGCTACTTGGGAAACAATCCTAATTCTTTTTTTTTCCAACCGACACTGCTAAATGGCTAAATAAATGCAGAGTTGTCTGAACTGTGGCTTGAGTCCTATACCCCAAAGACACACACAATAAAATGGCATTTTTATTTTATGCCTCAAAACCGGAATAGTGATTTATTCCAGTTTTCAAAGAAGTGTGCATCAGGGAATGTGACTCCAGAAGTGGGTATGTGCATTTCCACATAATAAAGGGGGAAGGGGGTCAGGGAAAAGTGACTGGCGGTAAAAAGGTACCTTCATATAATGAATCCCCTCAGGTATTTTAAGTGTTTGCTATCTTGGGGCAGACAAAAACATTTAAATGGAGTCAGTGACACATTTCAAATGAAGCAGTTACATTCGGAAACATACACCACCAACGGGATTTATCATTTTCAACGTTTATCATGGGAGCTGAGAAAAATAGTGGGTATCTCCCCTCTCGCTTCAAACCTTTTCCTCTGGCCTACAGATGGCATTAGTATCTCCTGTCTACTGAAGATCAAAATGGAGATAAAATATCTCTGAAGCAAAAAGATCGATGAGTTAAAATAAAGTTTTGATTTAAAGTTCCAATTGAACTTTCCCTTGACACATCCAGGTGAGGTGCCCCCACCTGTATCCCTCCCTGCAGAGCTTGTTAATTGGTCCTGTAAACTAAGATGCATCCATAGCCAGTGTTCTTCTTTGGAAGGGGCCATAACAGGTATCTATCTAGTGGTCAGCCTTTTGCTCATTGTTTGCTGAATACAAATACGGCAGGTATCACTGCAAAGTCTAAATCTAATCAGGTGAGTCCAACTTTACAAGTCCTTCCTAGGGGGGAAATTATCTCCCCAAAGCTGTTGGAATACATAGACAAAGAGCATCTCTGTTGCTGGGATACACATACACAGGTTCACACAGCAACCACGCACACAAGCACTATGAACACACATACAGGTGCATATGGACATATGTTGATAGTTTCTAGAGAGATTAGTGAATGAACGCATAAATAACTACACTGAAACTTTGTATAGCTTAAAGCAAACAGCTGCATGACAGTATACCAATATGGAGATGGATAGAGAGATGGCTCAGTCCTTGGGACACTTTCTGCCCTCCTCAGGACCTGGGTTTTAGTCCCAGCACCCATACGACTGCTCACAACCACTTGCAACTCCACATTCAGGGCACCTGATACCCTCTTCCAGCTCCCGTGGGCACCAGGAAGTCACTGTTACTAAAGAATCACAGAAAATAGAGTGACAGAAATATTAGCAGAACAATAACAGAAAATAACAGGAAAATGCAGGTGAAACATCCATGCACTTAAAATAATTAAAACCAAAATATGCACTTCAATATTCAAAAAGTATTTTCTGTACAGTTAAGGAGAGTCAGCAAATGCACTAGGTGTACAAATGCACTAGGTGTACTCCTCTTTCCTGTGTGAGCTCACTTAAAAAAAAAAAAAAGCAGACAGGACTAATGCAAATGTCAGAACACCAGAGCACCTTCAGTTGCTTTAGACCAGTGTCATTTGGGAGACAACTCTCATGAGAAGCATTCTCACGCTTACTAAACTAGATCCTATTGTGAGACTGCTCTTTCCTACCCAGCCAGAGCATCTCCTAGAGCCCTGGGCATCAAATACAGGCCTGAGATACCCAGCAACCCAATGTGCTCCCTACATGGAAGTGCCCTGCAAAGAGATGCGGTAGCAAAGGTTCATGTTTGCCTGTCTAAAGCCCTCAGGGGAAAACGATTCTACTCAGAGCCTTCTCCAAGGCTGCAGGGTCACTTTTTAGGACACGGGGCCACGAACCACTGTTTTAGTGGATCAGGAGTGGTCCTAACACAATGATGACTATTTGTAGATTGCTTAGTTAGCTAACTGCAGTGGGGGAAAAACGTGAATCAGTAAACTGAGAGACGCTCACATGGTGCCATCTGGTACTATGAAAGCTAATCTTCCACAGTTCAGATCCCTTCTTTCCTTCTTTCTTTCTTTCCTTCCTTCCTTCGTCTCTCTCTCTCTCTCTCTCTCTCTCTCTCTCTCTCTCTCTTGTGGTGGTATTGTGTTCCCCAAAATATTGTGTACTCTAATAAATTTATCTGGGGTCAGAGAACAGACAGCCACTAGATACAAAGGCTAGAAAATGGTGGCACTCACACCTTTAATCCTAGCATTCTAGAGATAGAAATCCCTCTGGATCTCTGTGAGTTCAAGGCCACAATGGAAATAGCCAAGCATGGTGACACACGCCTTTAATCCCAGAAAGCCAGCCTTTAATCCCAGGGAGTGGTGGTAGAAAGCAAAAAGATATATAAGGCGTGAGGACCAGAAACTAGAAGATTTTGATTTTGGCTGGTTAAGCATTCGGCTGGTTAAGCTTTCAGGCTTTGGAGCAACACAGTTCAGCTGAGATTCATTGGGATGAGGACACAGAAGCTTCCAGTCTGAGGAAACAGGACCAGCTGAGGAATTGGCAAGGTGAGATAGCTGTGGCTTGTTCTGTCTCTCTGATCTACCAGCATGGACCCCAATAACTCGCTTCAGGTTTGATTTTATTAATAAGAACTTTTAAGATTCCTGCTACATCTGGCGCCTAATGTTCGTGTTACGAATTCATGAAAAAGCTGTTTGCCTGTGGCCTTGTGAGCCCTAGCTCAGGCCCAAGCTATACACAGCCGGTTTTGGTGGCACACGCCGGTAGGATTTGCTGAAGGAGACAGAGGCAGTAGGATCCCAAGTTTGAGCCAGCCTAGGAGGCTTGGGAGAAGCTTTGGCCTGAACTGAGACACAAACAGTGGTGGGACCATGGAAGCAGTGGCTACTGCTCCACGTTGCCAGCTCCTTCTCATCGTGTTGGTGACTGCGGTGATGCTGCTACCAGGGACGAAGGGTTTACTGCTGCTGGTTCAGAGAAGAATTGCCAGGACCATCGTGTTACAAGAAAGCATCGGCAAAGGTCAGTTTGGAAAAGTTTGGCAAGACAAATGGTAGGGAGAAATTGTTGTGAAGATTTTCTGTTCTAGGAAAGAATGTTCATGGTTCCGAGAGACAGACATTTATCAGACTGTGATTGCTCCAAACCACAGAGGAGGTAAAAAAAAAAAAAAAAAAAAAAGAGTCTGCATGAAACCATGACCATGCCTAACAGTGACTTTGAAATCTTCAAAAAGATGACAGGATCCTACAATGATGATTCCACATGGACTATGATAAAGCCATTAAGCTGATTAACACCATGGAAAAATCGACTTTGGACTACAAACTGGTCAGGACAATTTCTAGAGGACTAGCTGAGATGATCCAGCCTGACAGACTACTTGAACAAGGACTTGAAACAAGCCCTGAACTTTCCTATTATGCAGAGACTGGACAAATGATACAGGACTTGATGATTAACCCAAAAATTTTCTTTTCAAGATTCCCTAAAGATATCTTCACCCCTAGAAAGCAAAAAGAAAAAGAGAATATAGATATGAGATAGATCATCGAATCTACTCTGAGAAAAAAGATAAATAAATAATAGGATAAATAGGTAGATCATTGAATCTACACTGAAGAAAAAGGGGAAGATATAAAAATGACAAAAGGTAGACTACTGAATGTATTATGAAAAGAAAAAAGAGAGACTATGGATATGATAAGATAAAAAGGGAGATTATGGAATCTACTTTTAAAAAGGAAGTACTTGTTTTAAATAAGATAAGTAATGAAAATTTTTTGGTCTGAGTTTATCAGATGTTAATGGACTAGACATTGTTAATGTAATCTTGACTGTATATTGCATATACTTATTGAAGATAGTTTTTCTTGTATTAGTTATAAGCTTTTTTAATTTTAGACAAAAAGAGAGGAAATGTGGTGGTATTGTGTTCCCCAAAATATTGTGTACTCTAATAAATTTATCTGGGGTCAGAGAACAGACAGCCACTAGATACAAAGGCTAGAAAATGGTGGCACTCACACCTTTAATCTTAGCATTCTAGAGATAGAAATCCCTCTGGATCTCTGTGAGTTCAAGGCCACAATGGAAATAGCCAAGCATGGTGACACACACCTTTAATCCCAGAAAGCCAGCCTTTAATCCCAGGGAGTGGTGGTAGAAAGCAAAAAGATATATAAGGCGTGAGGACCAGAAACTAGAAGATTTTGATTTTGGCTGGTTAAGCATTCGGCTGGTTAAGCTTTCAGGCTTTGGAGCAACACAGTTCAGCTGAGATTCATTGGGATGAGGACACAGAAGCTTCCAGTCTGAGGAAACAGGACCAGCTGAGGAATTGGCAAGGTGAGATAGCTGTGGCTTGTTCTGTCTCTCTGATCTACCAGCATGGACCCCAATAACTCGCTTCAGGTTTGATTTTATTAATAAGAACTTTTAAGATTCCTGCTACTCTCTCTCTCTCTCTCTCTCTCTCTCTCTCTCTCTCTCTCTCTCTCTTTCTCTCTCTTTCTCTCTCTTTCTGTATTCATGTGTTTTGTGTGTATGTGTATGTGCATGCACATTTGTGTGGCGGTCCATGTGTGTGGAGGCTGGAGGATGGCCTCAGAGGTTACCTTAAAGGATGCTGACTACTTTCTTTGAGATAGGGTTGTTCCATCTCTGACCTCACCAAATAAGCAAGAGTAACAGGGCAAGGAGCCACAGAGATCCTCCTGCCTCCACTACCCTCCCACCACCGGGATCCCAGGAACCGAACACTGCACCGTGTATTTTCATATGTATTTTGAGGATCAGTATCAGGCTCTCGGGCTTGCAAGGCAGGCGCTCCCCAAATTGAGCCATCTCCCCAGCCCATATTTATACATATTTATACAAAAATGGCCGTTTTCTGGAGAGACATGGAGCAGGAGTAGATACAGGGGCAGAGAGGAGGTGGGGTAGGGATTGGAAGGGAAGGAGGGAAAACTGCAGTTGGGATGTAGGAAAGAAAATAAAAAGTTAGTTCTGATACAGGTATAGAGAACAGAGCCACCTGAGATTTCCCAAGGGTCCTTCCTCATTCTGATTTTTGGGACATTGTCATGGTTTCTGTGGCACTGCAGAGATATTCCTCATCCTGATACCCACCTCACACAAACTCCACAATCTCTCTGTTCGTTTTATTTTTATTTTTTAAATTTTTAAATATTTTTGAAATCGTAAGTACATCATTTTCCCTTTCCTCAATCAAAACCTTCCTATGTACCCTCCATGCCCCTTCTCAACTCATAGCCTTGTTTCCTTCAATTGTTGCTACACACACACACACACACACACACACACACACACACACACACACACACGGTGATATTGTGTTCCCCAATATATTGTGCACCTTAATAAACTTATCTGGGGTCAGAGAACAGAACAGCTACTAGACAGACATAGAGGGCAGAAAATGGTGGCACTCACCCCTATAATCCTAGCACTTGAGATCTCACGTCTTGCTTGGGAAAGACACACACCTTTAATCTCAGGAAGTGATGGCAGGAAGCAGAAAGGTATATAAGGCATGAAAACCAGGAACTAGAGTCAATTTTGTCTCTTTGATCTTTCAGCGTTTCCCCCCAATACCTGGCTCCGGGTTTGTTTTTATTAATAAGACCTTTTAAGATTTGTGTTACACACACACACACACACACAGAAAGGAAAAGGGCTACCTTTAATAAGTAGATACATACAATCCATAAAACAATATATCTAAAATATGTAAGACATGTTTAAAAAGTAGACTTAATTTTACACATCATCATTGATGTGACTGCATAGAATATTTATGCCCGTCACTCATCATCGTTCATGAAAATTTGTCAAGTAGGAGTTTAAACTCTTTAAAATGTTTTGCTTGTTTGTTTTTTTTTTAATTTCAGGGTTCGCAGTTGGTTCACAGTTGAACCCAGGGCCTTGAATATGACAGGCAAGCCGTTCTACCTTGGAGCTTCACCATGGCCTAAAATTCTTGAAATTATAAAGACAGTTACCTCATTTTTTTCTCCCTGACATGTGGATGTTACTTAAAAAGCATTACTGCAGAATCAATTATAGACCAGAGTAATTTATCTTCTTTATTTTCGGACTGAATTGGCCTTTAAAATGATAATTGATAAGCTAAATAGAATTCCTCGAGCCTGCCCCTCTGCACAGCTGTCCGCCAGGTTTCCATGTGCTGTTGATGTAACGACCTTGGTGTGTCTCTGGCATGAACTCTGCCAGCGATTGTCAAAATGTGGTAAACATCTTCACACAGAGTCTTTATGAGGGAAATAAACAATTTTTTTGGACAATTGTCATTCTCGATGATTTTTGGGAAACAGGAAATAAAGGAAAAAATTGTAAATTCAGCAAATGAAAAGCATCAGTGGTGATTTCATTAGGTGAGGTGAGAAAGATCTAGGGTATAAAATACAGGATGATCTATGTGGTGACTGTTGTTGGTGTTCGGGGCATCTTGCACATACGTATCACTTTTAGTAATTAAGTTTTGCAGAAACTCCCCAAACCATGTATATCAAGGCAATACTCTAGGGTTTTAAAGAAATGTATAGGTCAAATTATTTCATATTTTATGATACAGAAAGTATGAATTGTTAGAAGAGTGTTTAGATTCCAAGATCTTTTTGTGCCCTGTTTTATGTATGACTATTGTATTTTATTTGTTTTCAAAAACAGCACTAATTTTTTCCTTTTCTTTTTAGTGAGACCTTATAGATTTGTACCTAATGTTTTTGCAATGAACAACTTCTTTAAAGTACAGTCATCAGAAAGAACCTGGTGAGACATGCAGAAATAAAGTTAATTTTTATGTATATGAAAGCACTTTATTCAATTATTAAATTAGTAATTATGATAGCTTAGGAAAATGATTGAGACTATATTTCATGACTGAGGGCTCTGTAAGAAAACACTGGTTTTTCAGAGTCAATAAAATATGTGGTAAGTACAACTATAATTAGAATCCCACATACAGGATTTATTCAAAACTTGTAACTTAAAATTACATTGTTATTGAAAGAATAATGACATGCAATTTATGTTCAGAAAATTTAAAAAAATTACAATGGGACAAAATGAGGGTGTTTTAATGTTGTGGATCTATAACAATGTGTTCATCAAGGAAAATGAAGTGATTGACATGACACCTTAGAATACACGATCCACAGCTGCAGTTCACATGACCTTTCATTCCTATGGTTCTTCTGTTGTACAATATTGGCAATCAGCACTTTCACGGTTTATATGATTCTGACCTTTTTTTCTTCAGAAAAGTTTTTGTTTTTTAGAAAATGTCTTGCTCTGTAGCACAAGCTGGCATGAATTTGTTATGTTGCACAGGGTGCCCTCAATCTTGTGATCACCACCAGGCTTCAGATACCCTAGAGCTGGCATTATAGATGGCATATATATATATATATATATATATATATATATATATATATTACATATATAATATGCCATCATGCCCAGCTGCAGGTGGGATCACAAGTGTCCCTTGAAGGCCATCTGCTAAAGGTTTGGTAGTCAATCTATTGATTAAGGGGCAGTGAAATATTTAGAAGGTGGGACCCACTGGTCCTAGAGGGCGTGCCCTTGAAAGGACTGTTGGGACCCAAACCTGCCCTTTTCTTCTCTGCTTCTCAAGACATCATGAAATTAGCTATTCCTTAGCTGCCTGTCCTGTGCCATGACATCCTATACCATCCTAGGCTCAAAATGACAGGTATAAGCAACCGTGGATTCAAACTTCAGAAGTCATGAGTCAAATTGAAATTTCCCTTCCTTTAAGCTGATTGACTGGGAACATTTTTTTCTTCATAGCAAAGGAAAGAAATTTGACAAACACAGATCCCAAGATGTGGGGTCATTGTTGAAGAGTCAGGAATCTGATGTCCCCGGACCAGGACAGTAGTGAAGTTGTACCTGCTTAAGGAAAAAAAAAAAAAGAATGCATAGGTGAGAGCTTTAATCTTTTGTGTTCTTTTCCTGCTCGGGGCTCCAGATCTGAAGATGTCACCCACATTTGGGATGTGGTCTTCCACACTCAGGTTATTGACCCATATGTCAATCATCTCTAGGGTCACTCTCACAGCCAAACCCAGAGCTGTGCTTTCCCCACTTTATAGGCAATTCTCAATCCAGTCAAGCGGGCATCAAGAGCAGCCATCATCATTAATGATACTTTAGTCAATATTTTTATCTTATCTACTGTTTTATTACGATTCACATTTTTCATGGTCCGAATGTTAGTCTAATCATGTTCATTTTGATTTTGATATTGAATTTCTTGCCTCTAAAACATAAGATGCATATTTGGAATATCTGGAACATTTGAGTGCTGGGGTGTCATATATTAATGTCTTCTTCCTTATGGTAATTACAAAACCTTAACAGTTTCAAGAAGTGTCTTACAGACCAAGAATGATACTGGGAGCTGCCACGTAGATAAAGTGTGGTATATGCTGATAAAATTGAACTAGTGACTTGTTCTGTATGAGAAAGACAGAGAGCTTTTGTCTTTAACCAGGCTAAGAAATACATTTCTTGTACTAGATACGTTGGAAATAAAATGTGGGCCCTTGTGGACCATTGTTTAAACAACTAGTTGCTGGGTATCTTTGTAAGTAACGGGCAGAGTGGCAAGTTTGGGTTGGGTGTTTACTTACATCTCTATCCACCTGCACACTGGGGGATAGTGTTTACTTAAATAGATGTTTCCATTCACCAGAGGAAGTACTTGTGGGGTTCCAAGTGGCCTGATTACTACGCTGGCTTTTTTAAAAGGCACAATTGACTAAAGGAACAAATGTCAGAGCGTGTCATGAGTATAGAATTTTGCCAGTAAAACAGTCTGGATTTACATGAGGCGATCTTTCAATCCGGTTTCCACTTAAGAGTACATAAGAAGTAAAGGTCTTAAAGTATAGTTGGTTTGGGATCCCATGGTTTCATAGTTTAATGAGAAAACTATTAATCCAAGCAGGGAGAATTAAAAAATGTTGCGCTAAGGACTAAAACCAGGCCCTATGCTAGGAAAGTGTATCTATCACTGGACTAAAGCCCCAGTCAGAGAACTCATGATTGAATACCCATAATGTTAATGGGAACCAATTAATACAGGAAAGATAATTAATTAGCGATCAGATATTCTTTGGCATTTTTTTCTCAGCAAACAAAATCCAGTGCCCATGCAGTTTTGTCTCTTGCTTTGCTTTCTTATTTCATTAAAACTTGCACTAAATAGAAATGTGGCCTGGCCTTGAACCTCCAATCAATGCATATCCAGCCATGACTTCTCTGCCTGTGTCCCAGGCATGCTCTGGGTATGCAGGCAATGAGTAGGTTGATGTTCTTCTCTTTCACTGGAGGCAAGAGGGTGGGGTCATTTTCACAGGATTTTAGGCCATTCACCTTTAATGAATCACATCACTGTAGCCTTTTCTTCTGTAACTATTCTTATTAGAAAGGAAACGGAATGCATAATTGAAACTAATCTATACTAACTTACACTTTAGTTGTTTACATTAGTGGGAAGGGTGGAAGAGTCAATAGCTCAGTGGCCAAGAGGTTCAACATTTGCCCTCTAGCCAGGATCTTATCTATTCTGGCTGCTATGAAAATAGAACTACCAACCTACTTTCAGGGTTCCCTATATAGATCCACTGGAGGGGTACCCCAATTGTCATACCTGAAGACTCCACTAACCTCAAAGAGTCCATACATATCAATACTCTAAAATTCCCTAAATGATAGTTAAGGTGACTTCTTCAGAAGGGAGTAACAATAAGAACAGGAGATAGGAACTACTTAGACTTAGGGACGGAACCCCAGGAAACGTCATTTCCGATAATGTCCTCCATTCTCTGGCCAGGGAAGAGCTCTGTTTCTTATCTCCTAAATGAGTATGTTGGAGGTTGTGTGTGAGGTGGGAACTGAAACTCAAATCCAGATTTTCACAGTGAAATGATTTACATCCATTCTCTGATTTCGACACATTTCCTAAATGACTGTAGAGTTACCTCTTTGGAAGAAGGAATGTCACTGTATCAGGAAAGGTCCATTAAGGGAAAGCATTCCTTTAGATCTCTGACTTAGATGGAGACCTAACAGTCCAGTTAGATGGATCAGTTACCTCCCAGGAAGGTGGGACCACCTTAAGTCAGATGGGAGGAATAATTATTTCTTTGGTAAGATGGTTTAATTTTCCTTCCCAGAATTCCCACTCCATACTGCCATCTCTCCAGAACTACCATAGAGTCTCTTGGGTCTACTCAGCTTTCTGAGTTCTAATTCAAATAGATGTAACTTCTTTTTCTCTTCTTTTCTTTTTCTTTTGGATGCTGGCCAGAGCTTAAGCAATCTTTCTCTTTGTCTTTTTACTCTTTGTCTAGAGTTCCCTGCCTACCATCTGGCTGCTTGTCTACTGTGTGGTTGACCTCCACGTTGGCTTACTTAGAATAACATGGCTTCTTTATCTCCTCTCCCAACTCACTCCTCCAGACAGCAGCTGAGATGCACCATTTGTTTCCTTGTGGGTTTTTCTTTAAAAATCTGACAAAGCTGTTTTCAAGCTTCATAAAAGTAAATGAATAATTAATTAATTACAGAAGTAAAGAAGGATCTGATGACCATGAAGGAGGTTGCTTTGGGAGATACCTCTGTGCAGGTTTGTCTGCATGGTTTCCTGATTTCTTCAGAAAAGACTAAATGTTGTTATTGTTTATACCTCTTCCAAGAGCCAGGGCATACCTCTCCTGATGCTCCAGGCTTCCTCAGTTTTTCTCCAAAGCCATTCCCTCTGCCCCACCTGCCATCTTCTCCCCCTCTTCTCCATCTTCTCCCTCTACAAAGCTACCATGATTTGCAACTTGCCTGACCTATTGTTTTTCTCTCAAAAGTCAACAAAGTTATCCTCAAGTCTCCTTTTGAGTCCTTTAAAAAATTATTCTATTAAGAAAACTCATAACCCATGAATTGGACCCAGTTTCTCAAGTGACACATGGTGCCCAACATGGGACACTTTAGAATTTCCAGTAGCATTATATATAACCCCAAACATAGAGAACTGGAAGTCTCACCAAGTGAGGGGTGAATAATTGAAGGAATGTGGTATATCCACACAGTAGAATATTATTAGGCTGTTAAAAGTATGTTATATGTTAGGTTTCTGAGGCAGGGTGGAGAGACAGAAGGTAGAGAGGGACCAGAGTCTGACCTTCAACAGATGGGACTGTGTTTATTAGTGTACACAGTGAGGAGCAGCCTTCTTTCTCCTCAAGGGACATTGAGGGGTCTCATTATTTAAGCACAAAAGGTACATATTGGCAAGTGTGTAAAAGAGCTTCCTGGGGAGACTCCACATGTGAGTACACACACACACACACACACACACACACACACACACACACCCCACCCCCACAGACCAGTTGAAGAATCTATGACATACAAAAGTAACCATTGCACCAAAGTTCAACTTGTTGGAGAAATGAGTTCTTATTAGCATTACTAAGAGGAATATGGGTGAATGAGGAGTTACGTACAGAAGCCGAGAAGACTCACAAGTAGCAGCATTACTGAAAAAAATCCCACTCCAACATTGGCGACTCCTCAAGAAAGCAGCACCCTAGAGCTCCCTACATGACGTACAAGCAGTTTGGGAGATCAGTCTCCCTGGAAGCTGTTCACTGTTTCTATGGCCCCATGAATTTTGCTTCCCAGGTCACGTGACATTTGTTTACCTCCTGAGTCTCATAAGTCTTCCCCTCCCCACTGGAGGAAATCTGTGCACTCTGGAGAAAGCTGCCACACAACAGTAGGGACACAGGGGTCCATTTGAAGGGCTGGTAGAGGAATTGAGATTGGTTACCCGAGCTACAGTTTTTCTCTTCGAGGTGATAAAAATATTCTAAACTTTTTGTCTGTAATGGCTACATAAATATGTGAATATACTAAAATTAATTCTGTAATTAACATGAATAATTTTTGTGGAATGTGAACTGCACTTTAGTAAAATTAATATATGGAAATAGAACATGTCAATGAAGGCAATAGGGAAAAGAGCAAGAGTGAGGGATGTACATACACACACAGACACACAGATACACACACAGACACAGACACACACACACACACACACAGACACACACACAGAGACACAGACACACACATGCACACACACACACATGCACACACACATACACACACACATACACACACACACACACAGACAGACACACAGACACCGACACACACACACAGAAAGACCGACAAACAGACACACACACACACACACACACACACACACACACACACACACACACACACACACAAACGCACCCCACTAGAGAAGTGACCATTTCTCATACTTAGATAAACACATAATTCTAATAAAAACTCTTATTGTATTTCCTTAGCATAGGATGAAAATGAGCAGCGTCTAAAGCATGAAGCCTTTTCCAGGAAATATTACCTCTGACGTGTAGAAGTAACCATCTTATTAAACAAGAAACACAGAGCCAATGCAAAGATGAAAGCCCAAGAGGTCAGAGCAATAGCTAAAAGATAAAAACCTTACCCTTCACTGTCGCTGTTGTCCTACCTCTCCAAAAGAGACCTATTTCCTGTGTGTTTGTGCTTTTTATTGACTTCTTATTCTGCCTTCTCATTGGTTGTAAACCCAACCACATGAGCTCCTCATCACTGCCCGTCTGTACAGACCTCCAGATCTCCTATGGTTGGTATTGAGATTAAAGGCATGTGTCTCCATGCTGGCTGTATCCTTGAACACTCAGAGATCCGCCTAGCTCTGCCTCCCAAGAGCTGGGAATAAAGGCGTACACCACCACCGCCCAGCTTTTGCTATGGCTTGCTATTAGCTCTGACCCCCAAGAAACTTTATTTATTAATATACAAATAAAATCACATTTTAGTACAAATAAAATATCACCATATTTCCCCTTTTCTATTTTAATAAAAAGAAAAAAGGAAAAAGGTTATAAGTAACATAAGAAAAACTATATACAAAAGTGCAATAACTATATACAATATATACAAGTAATAAATACCTAAACAATGTCTAGTCCATTTGTATTTGACAAATCAGAGAAAATAATTCCATTATCTATCCTATTTTGATAAGTCCAAAATGTACCTAATTCACTTTCTATCCTAACTAATTTTCAACTATAACTAACTAATCTTCAACTATAACTAACTAATCTTCAACTCCCTCAGAGACCCAAGAAGGAAATAATATTATCTAATAAAAAAATAAAAACAGGAAGTGCATGCAAGCAGCTTCCAAAAAAATGTGAGTTGACAGAAACAGCCAGCTGCCTGGACAATCACCTGAGGTTTCTCTGCAGTGTTGGCACATCATCTTCAGCCTATAGGTTTAGTGTATCTGACAGACTCATTTGTGAAGTAGGATGTACACAAGGTCAACAGTTCAACCTCACATTGGGTGAGAGCAGTCCATGTACCAGAAACACCTGAATTCCACTAGAGTCGTGTCATGATTCAGGATTTTAAATTCTGGAAATTGTTGATGGTTTTTTTTTTTTTTTAAATTCAGCTGTCCATTCTTCTTGGCTATGTGTGTGTGTGGCTTCATCTCAGCATCCCATTTTTATCCATATCCTTTTATTAAATGCCAGTCTACTATTGAGAGGCGTGAGCTTAGTTACTCTCAAGAATAACTGTTTCAGCTGTAGTTCCACTGCATATCAGAAGCCATCGGCCCACTGCCTGTTCAGCTGCCTTTGAAGAAAAGGGCACGGTACCTTTTCCGGATTGTGAAGGCCACTTCAGGGATGGTGCCATATTGTCCTGGCCTCAGAACATGCCTTTTGATAAAGCCATAACCACACTTGTTTTGGCAAGAATCAGTAGTCCTTTGTTTCGTGTCCTGTCTGTCCTGTTTGTCAGCAGTTGATTCGAGGACACTTTGCTATTCCAGTGGCTAACTTCTGCTGCAATGAAAGTTAGCTCCATATGCAGTTTCTTCAATGCCCATATTCTCTCTGAAGTAGATTTACACTTATTTACCTTTGTGCTAGTTGTGTGAAGGGTAATTAGATTTTCCTAGGCACTGTGCACGGGGAATGAATGTGTGTGGGTTCGTGGATCTGTACGTTTATCATGTGGTAAGTGAGAGATGCAAATGTAACCAATATAGTTAGTGTCTATGCCTTACCCTTGCATGCCAGCACAAAGAGAACCAATGTGAAGCACACTCCTGTTGCAGGGCCTATGAGGAGTTTCACATGTTTTAAACTAGATGTACAGCAGAGGGAAAGGATCCAGTTATCCCATGGCTATTTGATGTGTTTTATCCTTGGGATAGGTCTTTCTTTGGCTAGAGAAGTAACTTTATGTGGTTGATATATTGTGCACCCCAAAAAACTTATCTGGGGTCAGAGAACATAACAGCCACTAGATACAGAGGCCAGGAAATGGTGGCACACACGTCTTTAATCCTAGTATTGCAGAGGCAGAGATCCGTCTGGATCTCTGTGAGTTCAAGGCCATACTGGAAACAGCCAGGCATGGTAACAAGAGCCTTTAATCCCAGGAAGTGATGGCAGGAAGTGAAAAAGTATAAAAGGCGTGAAAACCAGGAACTAGTCGGTTAAGTTTTCAGGCTTTCAAGAAACAGTTCAGCTGAGATCCATTTGAATAAGAACTCTGAGGCTTCCAGTCTGAGGAAACAGGATCAGCTGAGGAATTGGTGAGGTGAGGAAGCTGTGGCTTGTTCTGCTTCTCTGATCTTCCAGTTCACCCCAATACCTGGCTCCAGCTTTGTTTTTATTAATAAGACCTGTTAAGATACTTGCTACAACTTTATTCTAGATTTTGAATTTTTACTGCTCACTAGTAAAATTCAACTCTCACTCTGACTTTGAAAGTAATTTAAGAAGAAAAAACATTTAGAAAAGGTCCTAACCCATGTTCTATAGCTATCCTAGGCTAATGTATATTTTGGTTCTTATCTTCCAAGGCTTTTTTCTTCCTCTGTCTATCTTTCTTACAACTCACTCCTATATACTTACTTGCATGTTTATAGAGTCATCCATTTACGAGGTACTTGGTGAACACATACACACATGACAACAGCTTGCATGTTGTAGCAAGATGAGATGCCCCCAAAGATTGGAGAAAACAAGAGGGCTTTATGCATCAGTAGCTCATCTGTCTATCTGTAATCATCAACTTCCTGTTTTCACTGGTCTCCATCCTCCGTCACCCTCAACACACTCAAATCATCTTATTATGCTCAACAATTTCGTACGGCAGCATGTGCTTGGCGAGACTCCAGGCATAATTTTGCATACACAAAGACTCAAAGCCTCAACTAAAACAATGGGCTATTTCTGCCCATTCTTCCCTTTCAAAGGAAAGCTTGACAGAGGATTGACATTTCACTTTTTCTATTCTTTCATTTGCCGGTCTCTGAGTAAAAGGGAGTAGTAGACAGATTTATTTTCCTTTAATTAAAAATGTATTATCCCTTTATCAGGATTAAGCGGCACCAGTCAAGCAGATTTTTAAAATAATACTTTATTATCTAAATATCTGAGGACATCCTCAGAATTTAAATATTTACTTTCCAAAATTATGAACAAAGTGTTTTGATTGATGCTTAAAAACTTTAGTCAGGTGAAATTCATTCTAAGAAGTGTTTGATGAAATAAAGCAGTGAATAATGAAGCAATCATAGGACTCTAATGTCAGGTGGGATTAAAAATTCTTACTTTGAGAATTGTATTTCTTTTGTTTGAAACAAACCCATCATAAAAACACATCACACACACACACACACACACACACACAGAGAGAGAGAGAGAGAGAGAGAGAGAGAGAGAGAGAGAGAGAGAGAGAGAGAGAGGTGTAAAAGTTGAGAGGGCTTTTATTACTTAAAAATGTTTATCATTGACACAGTTTGCCATTAAAATTACCAGTGAGTGCCACCAGGCTTCCTTGGCATATTTACAATAGCTAAGGAAACCATCACTGGCAGCCATCTTGCCTCATTTGTACGTGGTGATTTTTTTCCCCCTGGACCACCCACTTACCACCTCAACTACCCCTCGTTCTACCCTCAATCCACATTTCCATTAATTAATTTTTATTTTTATCTTTTTGTAAACAAAGAAACTCTATGTAAAAGGACTCAGGTTGGGTTTAAATTCCTCATCTTTCTGCCTTGGCCTTCCAAGTGTTGGAATGATGGACATAATTTCCAAGCCCTATTAATCATCTGCTTGACAGAGATCTAGTCATTGGCTTCTGTTTTACTTATCCCTCCCACTTTTCTTCTGATGAGGTTTGCTACACTTTTAAATTGCTTACTGCATTTTTGCTTACTTGCCTCTCCTCTCCAAATGCTGAGTTTTTTGAGGCAGAGGCTATACTCATCATCGCTTCTCTGGCACTGACACCTTCTCTAGCATTGAATAAATAAACTCACAAGAGCAAAGATCCTGGGAACAGACTATACACGGTGTAGTTGCAATAGATCCTTGCTATGTTTAAAGACTAAGCCTTCTTGATGGATCTGATCTTAAGAAATAAGTTGTATTTGTCCTGAGGGATCTGATGTCAGTTGTTAAACACATGCAAGAAACTGTGACGGGTGATGCAATGACCCACTGCTGGAAAACTCGTATTCAAACTCTTCCTTGTTGTAAAGAAGGTCTTTCTTCCTTCATCTGTTTTGGTCGCAATGTCCTAGACTGTTCCTGTGTAGTTCCGGAAGCCCCTCGCAGCACTAACTCATGACTATCAACAGTCCTGTCCATCAGTCTCTGTGGGAGGCAAGCCATTGCAAATTTTTAGAACCTCAAATGGAAAAATATCCTGTTGCTACATTGGATGTTAGGTGGAAAAGGGGGCCTCCATCTAAAAGAACATTGCTAACTCATTTTAAATAGAGTTGTTATTTAAAAACAATGGTTATGTATGGAGCACTGAGTAAGATGCTATTTTAAAAAGAGTTGTTACTCCAGAATAATGAATGTGCGGAGCACTAAGGTGCCACCCAACTCTACTCATATTGACTATATGCCATCATCAGTCTCATTAGCATTTTAATCATAACTTCATATTTGTAATTTGACAGCGCTATGAACATTATTTGAAATGAGTGATGAGAATATATAGAGTTAGAGGAAGTCTTTGGGTGGTTTAATGCTCACTCAATGCAGCAACGGCTAGATTATTCTCCTTTAGGATACATTGATTTTCTGTCTTTAGGGAATTCTAATTACCGTCTAGATAAAAGACACCTACATCTTTACTGAATGCTCAAACCTTCACACGTTGGGCTGCTTTCAAATGCCATCTTCTTAAAACAATGTCTTCATTTTAGCTCCGGAGAACACAAATTGAACACATTAAGCAGGTGCAAGTGGAACAAGTTACCTCCACAAACAAACCGGATTATTAAGTTGGGGCAATGCATGCACCTCAAATTTCAAAAGCAGTTTGGTAGAAATATCCAATTAATGGAGGGTGCCCAAAGTACGACGTTTATTCTGGGTTTTGTAAAGGAAATTTTCATATGCCCTTTCAGTGACATGTAAGAGAACTGTACGTCAAACTTCTGATTTTGAAAGTGTCTCTTCCAGTTCCTTTCTTTGCATTAGAAGAGCAATAAGTCAATTAATCAAGTGTCCTAATTTTTAGGAGATAAAATTTGTTATTTCTAGTTGTGCCTGGCACTATTGTGTATGTTTAAGAAATCATACATGCTGAAAATTGTGTTAACAGAATCATTCTAGAAGTTTTAAATTTCTGTATTTGAAATGCGAAACACTTATTTCTATGGCTTTGGCTTTTGTGTTGGTATGAGACAGGGGCTGACTTTTCATTCCTTCTATCTGTATAAGGCCACTAATTGAACCCGATCTGTAGGGTCCCCCATCATTCAGGACCATGGCTCATCCTTCAACTATCAAATTGTGGACCTGCTAGATCTGTTTCTTCCACTGCACCTTTAGTATGTCTATCATTGGTCAACAGCATAGACTTTTAAGAGCTATTACTTCACAACAACTCTTTCTATTTTGTAAGGCAAAGACGTTCTCCTTTAACTCCTGCTCTTTCAATTCTTAGCAAATTTTGATACTTTGATATAAGTATAAATTCGAAAGCAACTTGTCAAGTTCCAAATTTAGCCTTGTTAGAATAGGAATTTATGTAAATATTTTGTCACTTTGACAGATAATGTTGGGGGAAAGTAGCATTTTAAAAAACTTTCTTCTGCATAATTGAGAGCTAGGTCTTTAGGAGATACCCATTGGTGAAGAATTTCAGGGCCAGCTGAAAAACACTTTGATCTTGGTGATCAAATTGTAAATGGCCAGAGTATGAACTAAAACAACCAGGGAAGTTTCGAGGTTTGGCGTACTGAAATAAGACACATTCCATCATGGACGTGTGCAGAAGAGTCCTACACCTTTTACTTTTAAGGGGAGTCGGTTTCGGCAGCACAAAGACACAAAAGGCAGCTTCTTCCATTTACCACGGCAATGTGGTACTGCTGCAGCAGGGATGATAAAACCTCTTCTTGTACAGCCAGACTCCTTCATCCACAGAACGCACATGCAGCTACTTTTGATGTAGAAATATGGCCTCCGAGTCCCAGGAACAGCCACAGATGCAGCATTCCTTCGTCAGTGGAGGGAGGCATCCCACTGTCTTTCATTCTTTAGATACTAAAGAGCGCCGTTTCCTGTCACCTTCTGCACAGAACATTTGCTGGAATTAATAAACAGCAAAAATAAATAAATAAATAAAAAATAAAAAAATGGTAACATCAAAATTATCTTTCTGTTCCTCTCCGAATTGTTTTCATTTCGAAGAACTGAACAGTTGACAAATAACAAAGAGAAAGTGGGTGGAGCTTTGGATAGGAAAGCCATTAGGTTAATTGTGTGGTTCGAAGTATTAAATTTCCATAATTGAATGACCCAAGAAAATAATTCCTTCAGGCTATAGACTCTGTTATTCCTCTGAATGTGTAGGAATGTTTTGTAAAATTACCTTTGTCATTTATCCAGAGATAATTAAAACTTTACAACTGAATATGTATTTGTGGTCAAAGTTACTTCCCTTAAGCACACCCCACCCCCATATTCCTTCTACAAATTACCCAGCCTTCAAGGACCAACTAAATGTAATATTAAACTTACCTCACTCTGAAACAAAATGTGATTTCTGATTTAGCTGAAAACTACTCTACTTCTCACCTAGTGTGACCCTTGGGTTATCTTTACTAGTTACTATTGTCATTTTTGGATTGTTCATTTTACCTATCTACTGTTTATATTGAGAACAGAAAAAGGTAATAGATGAAATGCAATATCTAGATCTCCCATAGTCACAACAATAAATAACTTGGTCAGTTCATTAAATAGTAGTAATCAGAAAGCAATCTGTTGGCTTTTAATAGCCAAAGTGATCAGGCAAAAAAAATATAACTTTGTTTTTGGGTTACTAGAGTGTCCAGTGAGTGCTGCCTAGTTGGTTATATGAGTTCAGTTCCAAGTGCCTACATACACACACACACACACACACACGATTGAATGAATAGATAAAGAAAATGTATGCTGACATATTGCAAAAGTCTGGCCCTAGTTGGTTATGTAAGATAAATTTTAAATGTTAACATTAATTATAATACTTAATTTAAGAAAACATGTGAAATGGCTAGATGGTATGTACAAAACATAGCACACTGGTAATATAGAAAAATAAACAGTAGACATTAAGGTCAAGTTTTCAAAAATTTATTGACTAATGTAGGTCAATCCTGACAGCTTGCTTAGCTTCCTGTTCCTGGGACACATGTATAAACCCTATTAGATTAGGTTTATTATCATTTGTTTACATCATGTTTTGGACTTTGTTTTTGATTGGTAAAATTGTCTGAAATTAGTTCTTTTTTTTTTGTTTTTTTTTCGAGACACGGTTTCTCTGTGTAGCTTCGTGCCTTTCCTGGATCTTGCTTTGTAGACCAGGCTGGCCTCGAACTCACAGAGATCTGCCTGGCTCTGCCTCCCAAGTGCTGGGATTAAAGGCGTGCGCCACCACCGCCCAGCTTTGAAATTAGTTCTAAAGCTGCTTTTCTGAGGCTGTCTTGGTAATCGGGATTATGAAGTCCTCTCTAATCATTTCTCTTCTTGCATTCAAATAAAAACCTAGTGTCCGAGTTTGCTTTCTTTTGTTTTGATGGATGCGACAGCCAAAAGCAATGTAGAGGAGGAAAGGGGGTGATATCAGATGTATTCCCTAGTCACAATCCATCATCAAAGGAACTCAGGGCAGGAACCTGGAGGCAGGAACCATAAAGAAATGCTACTTCCTGCCTCGCTCACTGTCTGGTCCTCAGCTAGCTTTCTCATACAGCCCAGACCCACCTGCCTAGGGTTGGTGCTGCTCACAGTGGGCAGGGTCCTCATACATCAATCACCAGTCAAGACCATCTCTTGTAGATATGGCCACAGGCCAAGCTGATGTGGGCAGTTCTTCAAATGAGGGTTCCTCTTCCCAAGTGACTCTAGGTTGTGTCAAGCTGCCGATAAGAACTCTTAGTTTCCTTAAAATTTATATCATTTCCCAACAGTAGAAAGTTACTAAACTTTCTAGGGAGACTCCAGCTAGTCAGTGTGATTTCTTTTTTTCTCCCTAGTATTGCTCTTTTTCTTGTGAAAGCAAATTGTCAAAATGTATAACTTTCAGAATTTTCATGCCTTTGGCCATTCACTCACTTTAGGGAGGGCTGGTGATAAATCAGGATTAATATTTCTGAGTGACAGGGCTTCTTTTTCTCTAGAAACAGCACCAGAGGACAACACATAGATTGAAGAGTAGGTAATGTGAGTCAACAGGAGAAATTCATATCCCATGCTGGAGAAAGAGAGACACTTGCATCCAGACAGACCTGCTTGGCTTCCTTTAGTCTAGGAAGCTTTGTGAATTTTATTATTCTAATTAAATTTGTATTGGAAAGTATTCGGAGGCAAGAGAAAACTTGGCAACTGAAGAGCTGATTATAGGCAGCCTTGTGTCATTAAAAAATTGGGGAGATTATAACATTTGAAAACAGAATTATGAGATAAATTCTGAATGGAGTCTCAGAGACATAGCTCAGTGGTTGGGCACTTGTCTAGCCTGCAAAAGCCCCTGCTTCAAGCCCAGCATTGAAGAAACGAAATCTGAAAGGAATATGGGTATAAAAGAAAATAAAAAGTGCACGTTGCTGCTATAAGAGGGTGATAACTAAAAATCTTCAGAGATGGAGTGTAGACTACTTTCAAAGGGAAATAAAAATATTTTAAAATATGTTTCAGAAGTTGAAAGAAACATGATCAACTTGTCTGCAACACTCAGGGAATGTGAAGGCCTTTGAGGGTGTTTTCATTCTTCAACTGAGTGCCTCTGTGCAAATATCCTCTAAGTCAAGAGACCCTTGGAGTTCCTCCAAACGGGCTGGTTTGTTAAAAAACACTTGTTTGTTTCTGTCCTGAAGTGACTCAGACAAAAAAATGACAGAACGGCATAGAGTCCCCTGGTGGAATTCCCCATGTTACAGGCAATCTCCTAAGTGAACGTTTTCCTGGAAAACACCTATTGGATTTGCTACCTAATGTCAGACCTCCGTCTTTACTCAATGCTGCTCCTTTCTGCTTTCAGTGAGTGAATTTCATCTCTACCTAAGCAATTACTGGCCAGAGTACTTCTGGTCTGATGGATTTACTGCATCCTGTTCTAAGTGATTTTTTTTTCTGGGTAATTTCGAGAGCTCTACATACCTAGTCCTTCCTTGACCTCACCAGCTGCTTCAGCCTCGTGGATGCTTCCACATCCCTGCCTCAGATCACTGGGGTCTCGAAGAGTCCAGTGGGTATTTCTTTTGTCCTTTCAGCTCACATCTTTGTAATCTTGCCAACTTGATACCTCTGGCTTCATTCTCCTGCCTGCTAAATGTCTGCACGTGATTTTCCAGTATGTATGCAATTCTGAGAGGGCCGAAAAGGAGTCAAGATTTCCTACTATAATGTCTTGATATGTGCTCATCTCCATCTCTCTTAGTTCACACATGAAATGAACTGTTGCTCAGAAAATAAAGACATGTTTTTCAGGCATCTATCAATCTGTCAGATGCAATATGTATGTATGTATGTATGTATGTATGTATGTATGTGGGTGTTCTCATATATACATACACATATATATTCTCAATATATACCATAATCATTCCTCTCTATCTCCATTGCTTCCATACAAGGATAAGCCCAACCATTTTTGCCTAGATTGCCTAAATACTTTCTAAATCTCCTGCTGCTTCTGCACTTGCTATTCCCTAGCAAGTTGGGGAACAGCCAGGAGTTAGGCAACATGAGTAATGTATACAGCTGAATGTATCAAAACTTGTTCTAAAGTCTCCCTAACACCCTTAGGTTATCCAAAATCCTTACCATGACCTATGAAAGTCTGCATAATGGGGTTCCATGGCTCCTTTTCTTTCTCTCTTAACCAAATATTTTATGTATATTAGTGTTTTAGTTGCATGCATATATGTATGTATATGCCTGGTACCCAAGGAAGCCAGATGATGGCTTGGATCTTCTGGCGTTACAGATGGTTGGGATCTGCCACAGGTGCGGGGAATGAAACCCCGGCCTTCTGAATGAGCAGCCAGTGCTCTTAACTGCTGAGCTGTTCTTCCAGCCCAGGCTATTATCTTTGTGATCTCTTTTTCCTCTTCCCACTTGGTCATTCCACCCAAATGAAACTGGCCTCCTCTTTCTTCTTTTCAAGGTCTTCAACTATTGCCTCGGGGCCTTTGGACTTACTCTCTTCATAAATACTCCTTCTGCAATTACACACCATTTATGTCTTCCCTTCATTGAGAGAATCAAGTACAAGAAGAGTTCCTTGTAAAGAAAGTCTTACTCTGTTGATTCTACTTAGATGAGTTCACCACTGCTGTCTTGCTTTATTTAGCTCACATTCCTACACATCACCTATAATACTAGAACTGAATTACATACTTATTTCTTACTAACTGATCCATAAATATAAGCTTCTGAAAGGCAATTTGCCTTACTCATAAACTCACTCTAGCTCTTGCAGGCATGTAGTAGGTTTTTTTTTTTTCTGCTAGAAACCTGTCAGAAATGGATATGTGATAATTTGGGACTCTTGAAAGGGGCCATTGGAATTTAAAAGTCAGTCTGAACTGAGTACAGAAATGAAGGACCAGATTGTTATAACACAGTGAGACCTCAGAACCAGAACTAGGTATACACAGTAGCCTGAACTAGGTCTACTGGGATGTTTTTGGAACATTTGCTAAAAATATACTAGGCTATGTTTATCTATAGGCAAGTATTTTTAGTACAATCTGTAACTCTCCAAATATTGAAAAATAAATAAATCAAGATAGTTTATGTAAAATTTCAGTCACATTTAAATGTGCACAGGGACCACAGAAAATATCATTATAAAAAAATCATGGAAAAGAAGTAGATACATGCAGCAAGATGCAAAGAGGAAAGTATGTAAAATAAAGGGTAGATGTAATTTTTTTCTGAAATTATAATGTAAGACTTATTTCCAATAAATTTCACCTTAAGACACAGTATGATTAGTTACAGACTGAGAGAACCTGTTTGCAATGCTTCAGATAAACACTCAGTAATCTAGAACAAGAAGAAACATGTTCTCTTTTTAGACAGAGAAAAGAGGACCAAAGACACTAACCAGTAAACCATGGAGGTGGAAAGCAGTGTGTGCAATGAACGAAAGCTGTTCACTCACATTTGTGATAGAAGAACAGAAGGACGGAATGTAAAGGTGAGCTGCAATTTGCCATTCACCTGAAAGACAACCTCTTAACATCTGGACATACTGAATTTTGACAGGATTAATGAGCATTCAAGAGTAAATGGGTAAAACCACATGGAAGGTCAATGTTCAAGTGTGTAATAACATTCCTACAAGCCAGAAATTGCACTTCTAATGAGGAAACCCAGTGAAAACCTTGCCCATACACGGAGAAGAAATGTGCAAGAATACATTTGAATTGCTTAAATATTCATGGAATTTTTTAACCTAGAATAATATCTCCCATACAGTGGAATAATGCAGAGCAATTCATCACTGGGAGGTACATCTGTCAATTAGATGCTGTGTTCTGGATTTAGCTTGACTGTACTCAAAGACTTCCTGTGTTAAAACTCATTCCCTATGGTGAAGTGTTAAGGGGTAGAAATTTAATCTCGCTCTGGTTTTTAAGGTGGTTGTTAAGATGGGATAAGGCCCCTAATGTGGACTCCCATGACTGAATCCTTGAGGTTTTATAGGAAGGGAGGGGCTAGAGATGATACAGCACGATTCCTGTCTCTTGCTATGTGATCCTTACACCTCCTCAGAATTCAGACAGAAGGAAGTCGTCACTAAATGCAGCTGCCTGTTCTTGTTCTTCTGAAAGTGAGAGCCCATGTAAGCCAATGTTCTTTCTAATTTGCCCAGTATGAGATTTTTCTAAATTTTTTTATGGACAGGAAATGAACGAAAACAGCTGGTGTATCTGTTAAAATATAATATACTAAGTAGAAGTAAGTATAAGTACTAAGTAGAATTAAGTGTCTTTAAGAAGAATAGAATCAATATATATGTAAATTATACCAGTTTATGTAAATCAGAAAATCATGAAATACTCTGTTGTTTAGGAATACATATATGCATTACTATGTGATTTTATGTGTCTCTTATTGTGTGAATAGAATTATTTTGGGTGAATATGAAACAAGTCTCCATAGAGGAAGCATTCAAGTCCAAAGTAGTACATTAGAGGCATGAAGGGAGCTAAGAGTATGAGGGATATAATATCTCTCTGTGACCCAGGCTGTTCTGAAACTCATTAGAAGCCCTGTTTGACCTTGATCTCATCCAATTCTCTTACCTCAGGCTCTAAAATACTGGGAGACAGGATTAGAAAGATATATTTTTTTTTCTTCATCAAGGGTAATTGAAATGTTCCATATCATGAAGCTTCTTTGATTCCTTTGCACAAACCTGATAAAAGTTATTGTATAATTTACTTCCTAGGCCATCTGTGCACTGAACTTTGATGGGGGAAACTAGACAAAATACATAATGTTTGCCAAAGTTTAGAGCCGGGAGGTAAAGTGTCAGGCAACCACTCAAACTTAGTCTCTATTGTACATTGCCTTGGGGGCATCATGCTTTTTTTTTCTGTACAAAACTCAAAGTGATATTGTTATGTAGTTTGTTAATATTTAAGCTCCAGATTAGACATTTTATTCCAGTGCTAGCTGAAATAAACTTATATGTACAATGCTTTAAAAATGATGAAAATAAAAGTTGGTATTATGTGAAGCCAGAAACAGCAACAGAATTGTTCTTCAGTTTGTTGGACTAAAGCACACCTGTATCAATCTATCTATCTATATACATATGTATTCACAATGGCAATAGAAGTGTACATTTTCTTACAAAATGATTATTTATTTGCCGGTTATACTCAGGAAGAAAACACTTAGTTTTGAAACTCTCAACAATGCTTACAAGTAGTAGATTTACACAATGTCCTTAAAATATATATTCTGTCAAACTATAGGTTGCTATTGATGACCCAGTTTTAGTAATGAGTAGCTGCCACTAATTCTATAAGAGAACAACAACAAACCATTTAAAGTGTAAGATTTCTCAGTGTAGTACAGTAAATATTTGATATGGAGAACAATGTAAATTAGCATTTTTAGATACCTCTGAGAATCCTGTTAGGAAATATTCTCAGGGACAGAAATCCCTTAATATGAATTGAATCATCAGCATTGCAATCCTAGCATGGCATTTTTCAAAGCACACTTGATAGATTACCCTAGCCTATTGTGAGGTCATCTTTGTGTATACTCTGAAGATGTGTCTTTGCCAAGGCACCTTCTGATTTGGTTTAATAAAGAGCTAATGGCCAATGACAGGGGAGAATTGGTGGAACTTCTGGGGAGAGAGAGAGAGAACTCTGGGAAGAAGAGAGGTGGAGAGATGCAAGAGAGACTATGAAGAAGTCAGACATATGGTACAGAGGAGAGGTAACCAAGCCATGTGGCAGAGCATAGATTAATAGAGACAGATTAATTTAAGTCGTAAGAGCTAATCAGAGCCGGAGGGTGGTGGTGCATGCCTTTAATCCCAGCACTCTGGAGGCAGAGACACGCGAATCTCTGTGAGTTCGAGGCCAGCCTGGACTACAGAGTGAGTTCCAGGAAAGGCACAAAGCTACACAGAGAAACCCTGTCTCGGAAAAAAAGAGAGAGAGAGAGAGAGAGAGAGAGAGAGAGAGAGAGAGAGAGAGAGAGAGAGAGAGAGAGAGCGAGCTAGTCAGGAAAAAGCCTAAGCTAAAGGCCAAGACTTCATAATTAATAATAAGTCTCCATGTCATTATTTGCAAGCTGGAGGTCCCAGAGAGGAAAGTCCAACTACTTTTGGTGCTCAACAGCTGGTAGTCCCACAAAGGAATATCTGGCTACACTAGTCATTGGAGATGACACGGTATTCTAATGAATAGACCCAACACCAGTGTGTAATCGCCTGCAAAGGGCCAGACTGAGAGGGAGCAAATACGAAGCTGACGCAGAAAGAGAGGAAGCAATGAAAGTTGAGAAGTTCTCATAACCCAATTTAATGTGATAACAAGGATTGCTCTATTTCTGCCTACAAGAATGCTCATGAGAAGTAGTAATTATGCAAGCATAAGAATTTACTGCAGTAAGCTGAACCAGATACTTAACATTTAAAAAGGCTACACACCCAAAAGAACTCGAGATTAAACATGAAATATGACGCAGCGCACACATTTGCACTTATCTCTTATACAACATATGTTTTCTTCCCAGCTGTACAAAGATTTATCATTTGCCACATTTTCACACATTCAATATTGTTAAATGCTCCAAGGCTCGGAGTTCATAGATATTTTGAAGATTATAACTAAAAACAAACTCTGCTTTAAATATATCTCCATTAATTGATAACTTGGGGAGCTCTAAATTACAGGAGGATGGCCCCTGCTCCTCCTTTGCAATTCAATAGTGTAAGTACTAATGTCGTGAATGCTTATGTGCTCGGTTGCTTGTATGTAAGTTTTAACTCTGTAAAGTAGTATATTAGAAACTTTTTATGAAGCTGGGAGGGATAGCAAAGACTTATTATTTGTATATAATTTTTTATTCTCTGTACAACTATGTGTTTATGTTTTTAATTGGCTTTTGTTTTTCAGAAAGCCCTTATGAAAACCAATGCTTGTTTAATTGCAAGATTCCATTTGCATAACTTTAATCCTCCCTCTTGTCTCTTAATAGCAGAAATACTTCATTTGGAATGTGGGGACATTATTTCTCAAGTGTCTTTTCCATAGTAATAAGAACTTCCTTTCGGTAAACTGTCCCATAAAACAGTGGTACTTGCATTTCATTACAATTCCGCAATATGACAAATGATGTTCTTTGATTCTGCTTATTTTAACAAAGGTGCAATTCACCACTTTTTCTATACTTTTGCTTTGTCTGTCCAGGGTGACATAATTAGAGATAGCTTCTGGGTTAGGAATGGGGATTTGTGTCCACTCCCTCTCAGAGTGCTGGGGCCCCATCTGGCTTAGACCAGTACAGAGTCTGTGCATACTGCCATAGTCTCTGTGAGTTCATAAATGCATTGGTCTTGTTGTGTCTGGAAGGCCTATTCTCTTTGGCGTTCTCTATCCCCTCTTGCTCTTTTAATCTTACTGCATCCTACCTCACATATTTCCCTGAGCACAAAGGGGAAAATTTTGATGAAGACACCCCATCCTATTTAGAACTGAGTGTCCCAAGGTCTCTCACTCTCTGCAAGTTTTTCAGCCATGGGTCTGTATATTTGTTCCCATCTACTATAAGAAGAAGCTTCTCTGATAATGGCTGAGCTGATACTGACAGATTTTTTGCTTATAGATGATGGTTTCCAGTTTTGTGTCTTTATGGGATTTCTGCGTCTATGAATGTGTGTGTCATATTGTGTTATTTGTAACTTTTCTTTGGCCTTTTCTTTTCTGTTCATTTTGTCCCATTCAGGTTTTTTTTCCATCTTATTATTATATTATTATTTTTAAAGATGCTTGTTTGTTTTTTTCTAATAAGAGAGCAAGAAAGGGTGTGGACTTGGGTGGGTGGAGAGGCTTGGAGGTCTGGGAGGAGTTGGCAGAGGAGAAAACATAATCAGAATATGTTGTCTGAAAAAGTACATTTTTTTATTTAAAAATAAATAAAAAACAAGAAGGGACAATCTGCATAATCATGCTCTAGTTGACCATTATCTTGGTCATGCTACACATGGAAGAACAGATCCATATTGGCTTTTGGAAACAAATATCAAGTATATGACGAAAAGTCTTCTGATTGGCTGTGGAAAGATTGCTGAAGCTAGAGCAGGCTCTTGCATGGAACATAAAACCCACTTGTTTCCTGCTGGGCCTTTTCTCCGGCTAAGCTTTGGGCCTGTGGTGGGGAGGCCGGGGTAGGGTGGGGTGTGTGTGTGTGCACGACGGCTCTTGTCCACGTACGCACCACTAATATTGCCTCACCAAGCTATTCTGTTCATTTGAAGAACTCTACCCCAATATGTGACATCCCATAAATTTTCATTAATACTAAACTCTCCGTCACCATGTGTGAACATATCAGACTCACTAAAACGTACATGAATAACCCCCCTGCTTCCTGTCATTTCACCTCAGCGTTTCCTGATATTCCTGGGAGCCTGCTGTCCCTTCTTTGTTCATGTAGGAGGCAAAACTATTTCTTTGCCACGTCTCATTCCTGCCTGCCTATATTGTCACCGTCTTCTGCTCTACAGAGTTTGGGGTGTACCTATATTTGTATGGGCAAATTTTCGTTTACCGCTGCATCGATGTACAAGTTGAATGGTATTTATAGAACAGTTCTATGGGTTTCTTAGTCTAGACATTAGAGTTCATTCTGTTGTCACTGCCCCACACATCATGCATTGTCTCTTTCAGTTGTTACCATCATTTTGACATCTTCTCCCGACACGGCCCCTGTTTGTTCCCGAGTTATCATCCTTCCACCCCAGTCTCTGGATTGAAAGAATGACTGGTGTGAATCTGCATCTTAGCGCCCGACTAGTCATGCCTTCTTCCCAAAGGTCCTGTGTGATGATTTGATTTTTTTTTTTGGTTTTTCAAGACAGGGTTTCTCTGCATAGCTTTGTGGATTTGATTCTTTAAATTTAATTTTCACAGGCTATAAACTATTAACAATGTAATTTAGTGTCTGCAAAACTAAGTCATTTTCATGATATTGTCACTGTTTATATCACTCAGAATGAAAGAGCATTTTATTCCTAGCCTCTAGCAGAGTCCATGGAAATACTATGAAATCACTGTTCTAGTGAGAATAAAGTTATTAATTATATTGATTTCATCCAAACAGTCATTTTTATAATTAAAACACAAAACGTCCTAGGAAATAGCTTATGTTATTTAAAGATAAAGACTGGAAAGATGCCCTAGTGGGTGAGAGTGTTCATTGCACAAATACGGGAAACTGAGGTTTTAATCCCAACATGTGGAGGAGGAGGGGCTCATGAATTCTCATCTTTAATTGAGGAGCTATGGACAGTTGATGGCTTCTGTAGGAGGGAGAGTCAGTTTTCTTTAAATGCATGGGCCCTACCAGGTCAACCTTGTTCTGGTGGATGGCTCCACACTCAGGAGTCAATGGGTTATATTAAAACAGAATAGAATGAAGCTGTAGGGGCTGAGAGAGAAGAGCGAGGGTGAATAGGATCAAAGTGAATAGCATCATATGAAATTCTCAAATAATTAATAAGAATTTTATGTTAAAAACAAAACCACCAGGGTATGTGAATCATGGGAATTATCATGCCATGTTGGTTGTTGCGGTTCATAGATAACACATCTAGGTAGAACTCATGGTGGCTTTCTGCCTTTGAGAACCTGAATGGTGCCTTCTGGTACCTTGAAAACCAATAAAGTTTACCTGAGAGGTCAGAGGAATAGGAGAAGCCACAGACAACCTCACCTCACCAACACCTCAGTCTCCAAAGAGACCTACTTCCTGTATACCCATGCCGATATGCCTTTCCATTCTACTATCTCATTTCTTCTCTCCGGCCAGCTACATCACTTCCTCTTCCTGCCCAGCTCTGTCACTTTCTGTCTGTCTGTACAGACCTCCAGACGTTTATGGTTAGTAGTGGGATTAAAGATACGTACCACCTCACCTGGTTCTGTCCCCAGTGTGGCCTTGAACTCACAGAGATCCAGACAGATCTCTGCCTCCCGAATGCTAGGATGAAAGGAGTGTGCTACCGCTGCCTGACCTCTATGTTTAGTATAGTGGCTGGCTTTTTCTTCTGATCCTTAGATAAACTTTATTGGGGGACACAGGTCAAATATCACCACAGTCCTCAGGAAGGAGGCTTTCAGTTAAGTTCCAGCTCAAGGGCCTCTGGGTCCTGTGTCTGACGTACATAGTATCTTCAGCATTAGACACTTACCTTTTGACTTTGGTAAACAAGGGTAATAGCAATTGTCTATAACGTTTTGGGAGCCTCTTGGTTAGGAATATCAAATGGCCATCCCTGAAAACAAACAATATTACAAGTAATATTATATAGATTTAGTAGGTTGCATTTATGCAACTAGGAATACACACACACACACACACACACACACACACACACATATGTCTATGTAAAATATACATATATGTATATAACAACGGTTAATGAAAAAAGAGGCCATGGATTTCAAAGAATTTCAAAGAGGGCAACGGGGAGGTTTATGGGAGAGGTTGAGGGAGGAAAGGAGAGAGAAAATGATGTAATTCTATCATAATATCAAATATTAAAAAATAAATAAAAAGGAACAAAACCCAGTCACAGCTGTACCGCTTGTAAGTCCAGTGTTGGAAGGTGGAGAGAGGAGGATCCCAAGAGCCTTACTGTCCTTGTCTCAAAGGAGGGCAGTGGAGAGTGACAGAGCGAACACTCACATCGTCCTCTGGCCCCCACACGTGAGCACATGGTCCCACACACCCACTCACACACTCACATCAAGTCTGTCCACAACACTGCAGACCTGAAGTGGCCTCTGACGATCTACTTGCCTCTTCCAACATCAGGCATCTCTTGGTAGGGGGCGGGGGAGGGCGGGGGGGGGGCGAGGGGGGGCGGGGGGGGCGGGGGGGGCGGGGGGGCGGGGGGGCGGGGGGGCGGGGGGGGCGTGTCTCATGGTTATGTCTAGGTTTCCACCTTCCCGTCGTTTCAGAATCTGACTCATCCCTCGTACCAGAAAGTAAGTCTGATCTTGTTCAATCTAGCTTCATTGTCTCTTTGGCACTTTCTGCCCGCTTTGAGGCACAGTAGCAGGTGGAATTCTGACGAACTGTGGGAAGAGAGTCCCTGGAGGAACACTTAGTCTTGGAAGTTCATCTCTTTGGACGGTGCATCTCCAGTCCTGTCTGGGTTATGGTTGGGGCTTCAGGTTGGTCAAAGGAACTCTGTGGAGAGACACAGGGAGAAACTAAATGATTCGTTTACTCACGATGCCACTGAATTAACGGCTAGGCCATTGTCTGTTCCTGTTGCCTGAGTGTAATGGTATCTGACAGTCTTTCTAAGTGAATTAGTAAATTTCCAAATAAAATCCCACTGAGGTGATTTAAGCTGTTATTTCTGTGCTTGCATGGAGAACATTCCCACGGCCGAATTCCCACCTCTCGTCTCCCTGCACTTTTACTCAAATGTATTTAATCACAAAGTTTTTTTTTTTTTTTTTTGTATTCTAAATTTGTTGGGTGTGATACCTATTTTCCTTTTGTTTTGCTAGGAAGATAGGTACTAGAATCCCAGGATAAATGTCATATTGTGGCTGCTCAATTTAATTTTTGATATAACTTTTAACAACTCTGAGAATTTCATACATGCATACACAATGTATTTATAGATAATTCAACCCTGGTACACCCTCTAATACCTCCCTGATTTCCCCCATCTCCATCTTTTAATTTCTATGCTCTAATCTTATTTTGAGTTTTATATATATATATATATATATATATATATATTTCATTTTTAAATATAAAAACTTATTAAACATAAACTTCCAAAATAAGTGTGTAGCCAGTGTATCAATTCTAGAATATTTTCCCTGATAAACTAATCACTAATTTTACTATGTAAGGATTTTTTCTTTCATAGAATATATTTAAAATACAGAACATTCTAGTTTTCTACTTCATTCACACTTAAAAAAAACACCCAGGTTTGATCAGCTGTTTTTATCTAATAAATTATCAAACTATATTTTTACTTGCACATTTTGTAAATAGGTTGTTCTTAGCTTGAGAGATCTGAGGATATTTTTTGTTGTTGTTGTTCAGAATTTTATGACTGGCCACAATACTTTTACTCTTCCCTGTTTCTTTTCCCTGTATTTGGATATTCTAGACACAAACATCTTCCTCTTATTTACCACTTTTTAAACCAAACTAAGTAATATTGAGTTCATTTCTCTGTAAGAGAAACAAGGCAAGGGGTCATGGCTTCTGTTGCTGTGTTGAATTGCATTCCTCTATCAAAAGGTAATCTATCATATTAGCTTTTGTCTTAGTTAGGGTTTCTATTGCTGTGAAGGGACATCATGACCACAGCAACTCTTATAAAGGAAACCATTTAAATGAGGTGGTGGCTGGCTTATAGTTTCAGAGGTTTAGTCCACTATCATCATGGTGGGGAGCACGGTGGAGTGCAAGCAGACATGGAGCTAGAGAAGGAGCTGCTACATGTTGATATGCAGGCAACAGGAAGTGGACTGAGACACTGGGCAGTCTCTTGAGCATCTATAAGACCTCAAAGCCTGCCTCTATAGTGACACACTTCCTCCAACAAGACCACACCTACACCAACAGGGTCACAATTCCTAATAGTGCCATTCCCTTTGGGGCCATTTTTTTTCAAGCCACCACAGTTATTAAATATACTGACCCCCTAAAATTAAACATTTTTTTCCTGGTTCAATTTGGGGCTTTGAAAAATAAAAAGAAACTTTCTAATAGAAAATTGCAAACTGGTAACATTTTTCTTTACATAATGTGATTATCTCTATTTGCGCTAATCTTCCTACAGTTTCCACTGAAACAGGATGAGTGAGAGAGACATTGTATCTGATTTAACATTTGCTTTTGTGTAGCAGCTTTACCTATAGACAGGAGATAGAGGAGCTAAGCAAATAGTTAGTTTTTAAATAAAGGCTGATGAAAATTTTCTAACTAAAATATTAACTGTGACCAAAAATAAAATTAAAATGATCCTATGCTACTTTTTCCTCTATTTACTTATTGCCTACAGTGTCTGTTTATGTAAATAATTTTTAAGTGAACTAACAGTCTCAGCATCTCTATGTTATGTAAGAGTTGTATGATAATTACATTATTTACTTGATTAGATCTTGGAATTAGGAAACAGTCATTCATGAGAATTTTGTATCTTCTTGAAGCTCAACCTTCTGGCAAGTATGTAACGATTTGTGTTTCATCACTTCCAAAAGTATCAATAGCATTTAAATGGCAGTTATACATTCCTGACAACGGGAACATGTGTCCCAGCACAGGCCTCCCCTGAGTCTTTGCCGCAAGGCACTTGTGCATATCGAAGAGAGGGTAACACGAGCTATTTCACACACTCGTTTTATGTGACGGCTCTGTTTCTTCCATGCATACACTTGTGTGCGGGAGACTGTGGTGATGTTTCAGTTAACACATCCTGAAACATTACGTAGAAAGAAAGAGTATCTCAATGAATTGATTTAGTTTATGCGGATGCTTTTGGGGGAAACCTAGTTGAAACATATAAAGTTTACATAATGTACCACCTATTGGTATTACAGTATTTGTGTGTATATGTGTGTGTGTGTGTGTGTGTGTGTGTGTGTGTGTGTGTGTGTGTGTTTTATGTAGGCAAGAATTCTGAGAGCTAATGTGTCCATGTCAGGCAGTTGACTTACATTGTTGTAGCATTTGAACCAATCCCACGTCAATGTTTGCCTAATGTTTCAACTACAGGTTTTCCCTTAGTGCGCTAAAAGGTTTGCTGACGCGCCTTGTGCAACAACACAATTAATGTAATTACTAGACTTCAATATTTTGTTTGTTTACATCTGCATTTTTGGCCCTTTGTAGCTAGATTTCCCCTGTAGTCCCGATTCCCCCCCCCACCCCGTACATCTGCTTTCTTCTTGTCCAAAGGTATTTTTCACCTTGAATAGCTGTCACCGTATCCAGCCGGTATGTATTGCAAACATATACTTTCGTTTATTTAAGAAAATCACGAGTTTCTTTTTTCTCTTGTTAGTGAAGTAGCCATCTGTATCCTTTGTGGAGGAGAAGCTCTCTTAATTTTCTGCAGACTCTACTGGAAATGTGTCGGGCTCTCTCCGGAGAACTTCAGCTTATTTGGGTTATAGCATTAGTTACTTTGAGCTCTGCTCTCTTTCCCTAAAGGAACACATTCCATTAATTTGCTGGGAACTGCTTTAATAGACTTAGCTTCCCTTTCCCTTTTGACCTCAGCAATTCACTTAACACATTATTGGACATGATCAACCATAATAGCATCAGAGAGCAGGGAACCGTGATGCTTGTCACCAGAAGGACTGCGCTGTAAACTCACTCCTCCGTTATTGGCTCTGTGGCCTTGATTTAATACAAAATATTAACCTGTAGCTTAGCTCCTTCTTTTGTACAATTGGGTCTGCATTCGTTAGTGAGGTCCGGTGGAACAAGCCAGAATTTGCCAAGGTATAGCGGACTAGATAAAACCGATAGGATATTCGGAAAATGAGTGAGTGGGTGAACTGAACTGAGCCTCTCTCTAAGGGAGCTCAGAAAGGGGAAGAGGTAGTGAGAACAGACCTTGTTGAAACAGGCTGGGTTTAAAGTCTGAATCTCTGTTTAAAAATCTTTGGATATGTTATGATAAACGCAACCTAAAATATGGTAGGACAAGATGATCTTTCATTTTTCTGTGTCTTTCTCTATGTATACCCCTTCCTCTATGCCTCTTCTCTTTCTGTCTCTCCTTTGTCTGTCTCTGTCATTCTCTCTCTATTGTCTTCTCTCTTGGTTCTCCTTTTTAAGTATTCTACATCAGTGGTTCTCAGCCCTCCCAATGCTGCGACTCCTTAATACAGTTCCTCACATTGTGGTGACTCCTCAGTCATAAAATTACTGATGAGTCATCATGTGAATATCTAATATTCAGGATATCTGATATGCAGCCCCCCCCCCAAAAAAAAGGGTTGTGACCCACAGGTTAAGAAACACTGTTCTAAAATGCTTCTGATTGGATGCCATTTGTCTCTTAATCATTCCTGTGCTGGAAACTCAGTCTTTGATGTGGATCTTTGCAGGTGGGTCCTAGAGGAAAACAATTAGGTCACAGGGCTGCTGCATCTTTATGATGGAATTAGAGCAGATCTCTGAATGTGATGATTCTAACAGTATCGGTTAGTTCTTCAGAGAGCAGACTGTGTGATGGAGTGGGACATGCTGTCACTAGAGTGTTGCTTTCTCTCTTGCTGAGAAGTCTTTATTCAGTGCTTGTCCCTGCTTCCTCCTCTCTATCATTGTCATGGTATGATACAGCAGGGGTGGGAATCTCCAGGTGTCAGCCCCTTTCATCCTTCCATATCATAAGCCAAACAAACTTCTTTATAAAGAGCCCTTCCTCAGGTTCAGTAAACAAACTTTATTTTATTTTATTTTATTTCATTTACTGATGCACTAAAGTTTGACTAAGCTCCTTACTTCTTTTTTTTTTAATCACAATCCTTCTGTACTTCATTATTGATGTTTTACCACCATCTTAATCTATCACTAATATGTTGGAAAAATATTTTTTGTATGCTGCTTATGCTAGAAGAGCTCACAGGGCATCTCTATAGGAAAAACTGGAATAACTGACCACACTGGTAAAGACAAGATGGACGTTGCCAAGATCATGCGCTATGGCCTGAATAGGATATCTGCAGACTGATGGGAAGCAAGATTAGATAAGAAAAACAGTAAGTGCTGTTCTAATGCTTTAGGATAAAATCAGGAAACCCAACTCGTAGTTACTGAAACGTGCTTAACAAATACTCATTGAGTGCCTATTATAAGCTGGGCATTGCTCTAGACATTAAGAGTTAATTGGAAGGATTTGATTCCTTCTTCTTTGAAACATCTCATTCAGTGAAGGATACAGGAATTATACCAGAAACAAATATAGATTGTAATATTGGGACTGAGAAGAGGTAAGAAGGTTCATCCATTGCATAATAAGAACCAACAGTAGGAAAAATGACCTGCTCGGAGAAGGGGCATGGACGGTTTGAACTGAAACCTGAAAGATGAGCAAGAATAAATGAGGCAAAGAGACATGGAGATCACAGACAGATTAACAAAATATGCAAGAAAGCTCCTAGTTTCTCCATGCATATCTGAGAAGGCACTGAAAGGTTTAAGAAGAGCTGCCAAGTAGATTTTTATCACATGCACAGCAGAATATATAATTCATTGGAGAGAACCAATAACGTCTGCCACATGAAGACGTAAACTGGAAACCCAATGGCAGTGTGAAGGGGGCACTGTGAAGAAGAGAGAGGTGGTCACAGAAGACCAGAACCTGAGAAACAGAATCCTCAACATAATGCAGATGTAGAACCAAGGAGCTCAGTGCACCCGTACATAAGGAGAAAATCTAAAGCATCGTTGTGTCCAAGACATTGAAAGGAAAGCATACCAAGAAGGAGGCATCCAGTAGGACCAAAGTCTCTCTGCAAGCTCAGTTTTTAAAGGTAAAAGCCACAAGGTTACTTCATTTAGGGGTGTTAGTATGAGTACAGTTCTGATTGGCTTGCTTCTAGGGACTTTCTAGAAATCATGGCTTAATCTTACTTCTAAGGGGGTGGTTACCTGCCACCATTTCTCATTGGCTGCCCTCAGGCAGGGACATTTCTATGGTCAGTTACCCTGGAAATCAGGGTTGGAACAGTCTTTGGTCAAACAGTTACCTAGGGAACCAGGGAGAGGACATTCCGTGGTCAGGCAGTCATTACCTCGTGACTACCCTGTGACTCTGTACTTTTACACTTCCTGGTTTCTGGAATCTGGACTGACTGGTTTCAGTAACTCATGTACTTATTTTTATTTTAGGTACATTGGTATTTTGCCTGCATGTATATCTAGTTACAGACAGTTGTGGACTGCCATGTGGATGCTGGGAATTGAACTCAGGTCCTCTGGAAGAGCATCCAGTTTTCTTAACCACTGAGCCATCTCTCCAGCCCGCATTGTTCTTCTTAATAGGGGAAATAATAAACCATACAAGGAGACTTAAACATGTCAAACTGGCCATGTGTCTAGGACCATTATAACTGGAAAACATGTGGACAAAATACTTTCTTCATAATTTGGTTCATTGTTTAATTTACTTTAATATGTGTTTGCACAAAACAACATTTGCACAACCTGATATCAATTTCTTTACTACCAATAAAAGACAATAAAATAAAAATTATACTTGATATTAAAAATAAATAAAAATGGATCTTCAACTTTCCATATAATGGATATCTTTATGAGCAACTAATTCATGATATGTGTACTTTAAATAATTTGTTTTTAAAAACTGCTGTGCTCCTAATTGAATCCAAGGGTTGTGTTCGGGCTGTGCCCTGACCTAAGTTGCTCCATATTGTGTAAAATGGGGAATTTTTTCCCAGCCTGTATTGCTTGGCTAGACTACACTCTGAGCACAAACGCAGGAGCACAATGATACTGCATTGCAGCGAGCACCTGGCATCGTCATAAGTCACAGACAGACAATCAAGTTTTGTCTGAGAGTAGACAGGGTGCTGCCCTGCAAATTGATCAAAGTAAATTGAGGCAATAGGAACACAGGGGAATATTAAATCATATCAAGAGAACAAAGCCTAGAAGCTTATCAGACACCGGAGACTAGGAGACGTGTTCACCTCTCTCACCTGGACCCCATAAAGAGGACAGTCCCTAGTGCTGCAATGGCAGCCCCACAGGTCTGTCATCAGACCTGCGGTGTGCAGAACCAATGGGCAGAGAACTCCCGACTGACTCAGGGGCCTTCAACTCCACTCAGTTCTCACTGTTGACTATCTTACCCAAATTGCACCCACCTGCCCACCGATCCGTACCTTGCTTCTCTGCAGCTCACCTCAGTGCTGAGTCTCAGCTAGCTCAAATCTGTCACCCAGCAGTGGAGCCCTGACTCCTCAGCCATGTCCTGACACTACAGCGATGTCTCCAGCAGGCTGCCAGCAGGGTGAGTCACCTGACCCCTGCAGAGATGTTCACATTTTACAACTCTACCAGCTTCCGATCTCAGGACTCTTCAAAAGTCCCTCAACTCTACTGAGGCTTCTTTAACTATTTGCAACCGTTCTGTACCACACACACACACACACACACACACACACACACACACACACACACCTACACCTACCCATACATACACATACACTTACATATACCTACACATGCATGCACATGCACACAACAGAGCGAAAGGCAGAGAATGAGAGAGTTACTGTATGCTGTTAATGTGTGATCTGACAGCTAATATTAGCAGTTAAGATTGCAGTAGAAAAACCTTTATGTTTGCCTAGGTTGGCTATCAGTGAAATTGGATTTACCTGACAGAACACTGCTAATGAAACACACATTAAGATTTGATTATGATGTAAATTGACATTGTGAAAAGACACAGCACAAGGTCCTTGTGCAGCATCCCTGAGCTACACTCTAGCCCTAAACCATTGATATTGATAGAAAATATCAAGAATCGACATTATAGCAAGATGGCTTTCATTTATTTATATCACTTCATTGTTAGCATGGATGTGTTTCCTGGGACCTGAGCTGGTTGGCCAAATAGAAACTTCTGTAAACCCTAGGTGCTGACAGGGCTAAATAAGTTATATTCAGTTATGAATAGAAGTGAGATAGGTGGTTTCACAATTATCCTTCTTACAGAGCTATGTAGGTTTGCTACTTGTTAGATTATGATGCATTTATGAGCGTGATCACTCGTAAAATTACCTTAGTTATATGCACTATCAGTGATAGGCTACAAATCTATATATACATACAGATTATATATATTTGTCTTATGGCAAAGAAGATGCATGATCTATCTTTTTAATCTGTTTTGTTAGTCCATTCTGGTGCTGGGGTGTTGTGTGGGTGATTTTATCTGTGGGTATGGCAGGGTTATCCTACACCCTTTGGAATAAAGATTGCATTGGACTGAGAGGCATGGCAACTAATTGAGCCAAAGACATACAGTGAGAGCTTCTTGTTGTTGCCTGTTTTGACTCTTTTCTATTTGGCTCTTTACTCTTTTAGGGGGACTGCCACCCAGCCCCCGAATAAATCACACATGGAGGCTTATTCTTCCTTATGAATGCCCGGGCTTAGCTTGGCTTGTTTCTTTCTTTTTTTCCCCCCTTTTTTATTAACAGATTTTTCTATTCATTTTACATATCAACCACAGATTCCCCTGTCCTCCCTCTTCCCACCCCCAGCCTTCCCCCTCCAAGCCACCCCCCATTCCCACTTCCTCCAAGGCACAGAGACAACTAGCTTGGCTTGTTTCTTGCCAGCTTTTCTTAAATTGTCCCGTCTACCTTTTGCCTCTGGACTTTTATATTTCTCTATTTCTGTATATTGTTGCAGGATATTATTTTAAGGTGTGATACTTTTGTTTATGCTCTGGGACATATTTAATGATGCCAAGATGTGTTTGATTAAATAAAATTCATCTGTGGTTAGGAGGCTGCATCAGCATTTAGCTGACAGGAAGCGGTAGGGAGGAGACAGGTGGAGAAGGGTTTATAAGGAGGGGTGAGGGGAAGCATGAGGGCCTTTTGAAGAACTCAAGCGAGGAGAGGAGGTGAGCTGCTTGTTCTTCAGCCTCTCTGAAGAGCAGAATTGTGCCTTAACCTTTGAATCTTGGAACAGAGATTTAGTTGAGTTCCCTTCCTAGTTTTGCAAGAGTTGGAGCCTGAGAGAACAGAATTCTCTCCAGCTATGGCTCTTGTGGCCTAACCGCTGCTGGTAGTGGTGGATTTACAGCTGCTGATTTGGACTGCTGTGGTTGAAAAGATAGCAACAATTAAAAAAAAAAACACACACACACACACAACAGTATATCTTTTCTTTCCTTCTTATTTTGTGTCTGGCTGAGTGGTTGGCCTCTTCTTTTCTCCTTGATCTTTCCTTTCCCTTCTCTTCCTATGTATTCTCTCTTCCTATCCTTTCTCCTGCCTTGCTATTATTGGCTATTCAGCACTTTATGAGACCATCAGGTGTGTTAGGCAGGCACAGTAACACAGCTTCCCAGAGTTAAACAAATGCAACATGAAACAATGTGACACATCTTTGCATCATTTAACAAATGCTCCACAGCATAAACGAATGTAACACATCTTAGACTAATATGCCACCACAGCTATTTATGGCGATCACATGGAGCAGTTGACACTCTCTGTCATGATGGAAAGGAGGTCCCAGTACTATACCTGAGGATTGCTGGGATATGGCTTCCCCGTGGTATTTCAGTGGCAAGTGATCACGGGCAATGTTAGAGTGTACAAGAAGAGGAAAGTTAAGTGAAACTGACATTCCTTAATACTAATTTTCAGATATCCTCATCCCTTAGAAGACTTGGTGGAGAATCAGCTGTTTCTGCTGTCATCAGTGCACTTGTCAGCGACCCCTTGCCCATGTCCCTGTAAGTTAGCCCATTAGCCCAGGCTTGCCACCTGGGACTTTGGTAGACTAGTTTCTTCAGTTTGTCTTTGGTGCCTTATCTGGGTCACTAGGTAATCGTTCATGTATCCCCCGGAAAAAGCAACGCACTGTGCAGGTTGAACGTAGGACAGCATGCTGGGCGTGCATGGTCTTTCACCGAACCCCGGCCCTCAGTTCTTTTATTGCTCCTTAGACTATCGCTGAGTGAAATAACCTTTGATTATTACCCCAGCACCACCTCATTGAAATCTGGCACTTGTGTTCCATACCCATTGTCAGTGTGCTGCATGAGAGACAGAGACAAATAGGTGTGTGTGTCTTTGCATGATGTCAAAATTTATTGATTCACATTAATCTACACGGCAAGGTGCTTTCAATGGTAGTAATTTGTTAGATATTTCTGCTTCTCTTGGGAAGCCTTGCCAAGTCAAACATGGGTTCCTCTATTTTAATATTTTGATTATTAATACTAATTCTTAGATATGTTATATCCCATACAGTGAATAAATATCCCCCAGCTTCTGTGTGTGGTGTGTGTGTGTGTGTGTGGTGCAAAGTGACTACAAAGGGTTAAGGATGCGAGGATTTTCAAAGAGTCCTGAGAAGTCAAAGTTAGGCAATGAATTAGGGACGTAGGCATCCCTGTATTGTCGGGATACGCTGCAGAATTGAGTCCAGAGGCAGAACAAAAGGACCAGGACCAAGTTCAGCAAAGGAATGGGAAGACAGATGGACAGCAAGCCTAGAACAACAGACAGGAGCAGGGTGAGCAGGTGGCGGTTGAGCAGGCCACATCAACAGTGGGGAAGCGAGGTGGAGTTCCCCAGGACGGGTGAAAGGTCCCTGAAAATCTGTAGGTCCTCAGTCCACATACTGTGTGGCCACAGGACCGCGTGGTGGAAACCGCTGCCTCCTCCTTGTGGATCCAAGTCACGGAATTCCACCATTTACTCACCCCGGTCTATCTGGTCAGTCCTTGGGCCTGGATTCTCTGACAGGATTCCAATACACTGTGCCCATCTGCCATATTGATGTACCCTGGTAAGTTGATAGGGTGCCACCCTTTCCACCGCAAGGAATAACTAATTTATCACTGCCTGGGTGGTCCGGGACAGGTGGTGTCGCTCACCCATCCACCCAGGAGGAGTCACCCTCCATTCTCAGAGTAAGAAGCTGCTAATGAAATGTAGTCTCCCATGGCAAGGCAGGGTTGGAAAAGAAATCATTCCATATACAATATGGAGTAATTAGAGGAGGAGCATGGCCTAAATCCAATCTCATCTTAAAATATTTAAAGTAAATCTTGATTTTTCTGGTGATTATAAATGCTGACAACCCAAGGTATTATTTTAGGAGCCCTCCTCTCCTATAATGAGATCCATTTCTGTTGACTATTAAATGAAGAAATTAAGAATCCTGGATTATTAATATTAACAGCATAAATTATATACTTAATATTATTATATTAAATATATAATAAATATAATATTAAAATTATATACTTAATATTAACAGCATAAATTATACACTTCAATCTTGATTCTGTTTTTGTTCCTCCAAATTAACATGTAATGTGAATGTTTTTTTCTAGAAAAAATTGGAGCCTATTTAAAATAAACATATATTGAATGATAGAATATAAATATCATCTCATGATATTGTACAAATATCTTTCTTCAACTAAATTATCAATGTTTATATTCTTGTGTATTTATTATAATTCATAGGGAAATCTGAAGTAATCTACACTTCAAGAAACAAATGTTATCAACAGTAGTTTGTTTTGGAGAAGAAAAGGTTTTAGAGATTTCAGGAAATGTGCTTTATTTTGCTCATTCTGATGGTAAATCCGTATTTAAGGTGCTTTAGGTTCAAAGTTTAGTTTTTCGAGTGACCTGCTTTGATCCTGACACTTGGAACACGTTTCCTTCTGCCAGTCTCCTCAGTTGAAAAGCAGGAAAATAGTATTGACCCTATGGAGAGCTGGGCTGGAAATGTCAATGAAAGCAGCAGCTATCTGAAACCGTGGCTGCAAGGGAAGCCTTAGATCTAACATGTTTAAGATCAGAACATCAGGGTCATGATCCAGATGGTGTGTTAATGGCAAACAACCAAGAGAGATAAGGGGAGGCACCTTCCAACAGAAGAGAAACAGAGTTCTTCCACCCACTGTGGAGGAGCTGTGACCTGTGCCGTATAGGAGATAAAGGGGAGGAGTAATGAAGGGGAATTGGAGCAAGCATTGACCACGCCTCCGACTTAGAGTATTTATTAACTTGTGTTCTCAGCGATCCATTCTGGGCATTTTTATTGTCTCATAGAAGAAGGAAAATGAAAGTGTAATCTGGAATCATTTGTTACTCTTCTGGACAATAAGATAATAATTTATATCATATTACTGGTAATTTGTTGATTTTTCTGAGGTGTGGAAAGAAAGAAAGAAGGAAGGGAGAAAGAAAAAGAAAGAGGAAAGGAAATAAAGAATATATGGATACGATCTTTGTTGGCTAAAACGGTAACAATTTAGAAGAGATCGCCTGTCACGATTATAGCATCAGTATTTTTTTTTTTATGAAGAGCCAAAGACAGTGAAATAAGTTTAGAAAGGATAATCACACTCATGCAATATCTAAGCAAAATCTAAAAACAAAAATGACTAAGTGAAATAACCGTAAGGAAATTGCTCTGAGACTGCTCCACCTTCCGTGCTTAGAGGACCATGTCAGTGGACAGAGGGCTTTGCCCTCATTGTACAAGCTTGTGAGAACTGCATTAGACAAATTATCACCTACTGCATCGCATCACAAGGATGGTTAGTGAAGGCGATATTTTGTGATGCAGGGTTACGTCTTCCCTGTGCTCAGTGTGGGTTTACAGCATAAGAAACACTGGGTAAGTGATAGGATATTTAGAGGGCACAAATTTCCCTTCATAACCTGGTGAAGAAATAACTTGAAAGAAAACGAGATAGCCGGTACATAGAAAATAGAAGTGTCTAATGGCATAGTATCTGGGATATGTAGTCCTCATGCTCCTCCCAAGGCATTAATTAACAGGCAACATTTGCAGACATGGGTTTCTAAATCTGGAGTCCTCTTCCTTCATGGAAGTTTGTTCTAGCTGCCATGATATCCTTTTCTTTTCCTTGATGATTTCTGCCCTTTACATTCCAGCTCCCCGTACACATCATGGTGATCACATTTGCTTCTCAGGCTACTGCAGCCATGATACTTCTACAAACAAGTGGCTTAGGAGCCCACTACTCCAGTGCTGTGGATTAGAGACCTTGCTTGAGCTGTCCGTCACTCTCTAGTCAGATAGGACTTGACCATGTTCTCATTCCAGCTGCTGTGACAAGTTGGCAGGAATGTCTTTGCATGCCCTTACTCTTCAAAGACCTCTTTTGTAAAAAAAATATACACAGGTTTAAGTCAGTAAAAGAGCATTTTCGATAGTGTTCTCCTGATCGTCAGCATTGGGAGGATATTAATGGGCAACTGTTGTGAGGACTACCATGATCAAATTGTTTTAGAAATGTCAGTCTGCAAACTTTCTTCTTTGATAATGCAAAGAAAAATCTAGAAAGTTCCATAGAAATAACACTTGCTTAACTAGGATTAGTGGAATTCTTTAGCTGAAGAACACAGCATTTAACAGCATTCTCTTATAGTCCTATTTTAAAATATTCACACTATATTCTTCATTGTCATATCCCATAATAATAACAAATGAAGCTAGACTCCCTGCTTCTTCTGACATTGTGCACATGGACATAATTAATTCCCATGCTTATTTTGCTCTGTTTCTTGTTAATTACCCTGTCATAGTCACAACTTACCTCCTGGTGAACTTGGGTTTTCTAGAGGCACACACAGCAGGGAGAAAAAGGAAGGCTGCTGTTTAAGAAGGCTTTGGATACCTCCTTAATGTACAGATCAACCAGAAACCAGAATCATCCTGTCAGTGACATAAACCAGACCCACAAACACAGGTGTCATGCTTTCTCTCATGGGTGGAACCTAGGAGGAAAAAAAAGGACAAGATTATGATAGGGAGACTACCAGGCATATGGAAAGGGAAAAAGCAGGGGAGGGAGAAAGAGAAGGCTGTTAAAAAATATTTGGTAAACATGGTTAAGGCATATCATGTGCATGCATATAAATGCCATGATGGAGCCCATTGCTTGCAACAATTCATATCTAATAATTTAACTGATATGCAGATATTAACTCAGCTCTTTATCTAGTTTGTTTTATTCTTTAAGGTAAGATCCAGTGATCTACATTTCAAATCAACACCCTAATGGCCAAAATATAGGAGAGTCCATTCTGAACAAATTGCATTACAGAGCGCTCATCTCTGAACATAATCGCCATTGTTTTAATCAGAGAACATGGGACTCCTTGCAGGAGACCTACACAGTCAGGTCCATTCATGATTAATATTCCAGCACAGAAGGAGAGGTGGAGTGTGTCCTTGGGTCCCTGCCTGAGACCCCAGTGCTTTTTGTTACACTTTCCAGCGCACATTACGTAATTCTTTCCCAACTTGTGAGTACCCTTTTTGCTTTGGGAGGTGGTGGAATTCAATGACTATGGAAGGTTAAATTATCTGGGAACCCCATCCATGTAGCCACGGAGAGATCATCATTTAGGCAGGGCCGAGACTTTCTTGTGGCTGCAGCTGCTTTGGGCTCTCCTGTGTTTCCGTAAGTAACTTCTCACCTGTGCTCTGTAAGGAAGCCTGATAGACTCATTGGATGCCCAGCTTGGACTTTGTAGAGTTCTGCTTTCTGTCACTGGTGCCCTGTAAGGAAGTGGTGGACATTTGCTCATGTCTCCCAGGGGAAAAGTTCTGGCGACAAATGCCAACACAGGATAACCCTGTTCCCTAAAGTAATACAAACTTAGACAGTTAGCTTACCCTAAAAGTGGGACAGCAGTTGGGCAAGCCTCTGGTTAACTGACCACCTTTTCCATGAATGTCAGGCAGCCCAGATCGCCTCCTCAGGAAATCTGTCTAATTCTTTGTTTACTCTTGCTTTCTACTGGATTTTAGGTTGATCAGCTCACTCTTTTATTTTGTGTTCTATGTCCTCTCTTTATTTTGTCTTTGTAGATAGACTTTTTTTCCTAATGATCACCTTCCCATTTCCTCAGCACAGCCCTCTAAGAGCCCTTATATTAGTTGGAACCACTCACTTGAATCAAACCTGGCCATACTTGACTAGAAAATTCTATCGTCCCTCAATTTTCCTACAGTATGAATCTTTAGCTCAAACCCCAACATTCTTGAATCTGTGGAAAATGTGGAGTCTCTTTTGTACCTTTAATTAGTCCACCACACTTTGCATTTAAAATCTGATTAATATTCAAGTATAAAGATGTGTTTATGGGTCTCCTATCTCCCCCTTTGTCTTGTTCATGGTTAAGAAATCCAAACACTGCCTTTGGATTTTCATCTGCATGCCCATCAGCTTCCTGTTTGGCCAAGAAAATAAAAGGCCTGAGAAATATGCAGAAATTGTGAGTGTTGTTTGCATTTCCCTGAAATATGTTTTTAGCTGAAGGGGATCAAATCAATAAAATATGATGAAACCATATGCTCATTATTTCAAAGGAGAACAGCTGCTGCGGGGGATATTGGGAGATTTATTAATTCCACCAGTACCGCTCAGTAAGGCTGGATATCTCCAAACCTGATTTCCTAAATAAAATGCAAGTCAGTAGGAAAAGTTCACATGTAGAATTTGCACTAATAATCTGCTTACTCTAACTCCATAATTACTTTTGTTTTTGTGAGAGAAGTTGTGATGTTTAAAATTGTCAAGCAAACCAAGATAGTCTATGCAGTGGAGAAGGTTTATAGCATGGCCACAGTTTGGAAATACCTCATAAGAAGGAGGCAGGGCAAAGTGAATGATGGTTACTATGTGTTACCTGTGCATCTCATTGACTTTAAGCCACCTTGGTGCTCATCAACTATCTGATATAAGAGACAATGTCGTCGTCGTCTTCTTCTTCTTCTTCTTCTTCTTCTTCTTCTTCTTCTTCTTCTTCTTCTTCTTCTTCTTCTTCTTCTTCTTCTCCTCCTCCTCCTCCTTCTCCTCCTCCTCCTCTTCTCCTCCTCCTCCCCCTTCTCCTTCTCCTCCTCCTCCTTCTCCTCCTCCTCCTCTTCTCCTCCTCCTCCCCCTTCTCCTTCTCCTCCTCCTCCACCAGCATTTAAAGTACTGAAATATCTTTGTGGAGGTTGTTAACCTCAACTACAAAGTGTATTCTTCTGTAATCCTAAAATTTCAAGCGAAGAATTTTTAAAGACAATTTAATTTTTATTGAAATAAAACGGACATTCATTCAATTGCACATATTTGAAGAATATTTTGATAACTTTGGACATTAATACAGCTGAGATCGTGAACCTATCTATCAACCCTCAAATGTTGATGCACAGTCCTTGGAGCCCCCTTCGTAGGACCCCTCACCCCAACCGCTGATCTGCGTTCTATGGTCATGTGTCACACTTCCCTAGAGGCTGCTCACAAATTAATTCCCAAAGCAGGGCCTTCCTTCCCTTTTTTCTTAGGGTATTGTAAATATTAATAGTGACAATAGTTAATTCTTTTGTGGCTGAATACTAATTTGTTATCTGGTTTTATCTTTTGTATATTCATATGTTGGATATTTTTGTTATATAAAATTTCTAGGAGAATTCAAAGGCAAGCTCTTCCCTCCTTTTCTTGTAGGGGCAAATGCTCCCACTCCTCTTGGGTAGTCCCTTGAATGGTTATTTATGTGGTTGAACCATGACATATGATCCAGCCACTGAACTATTACCATTCCCTAGTGGCTGTGCTATGTAACACTTCATAACCTTTATGTACAGTTCCCCAATAACCAGTGACTTTGAACATCTCTTTATGTACCTCCTTGCCAAATATGTCTTCTCTTTCTGCATATTTCTTAAACAGTTTTGCTCATTGTTAATCTAGTTGTTTTTTTCTTCTTATTACTGAATGCTGTCTTGCTTACAAGTTCAGAGTACACACCCACTATTGGATAAATATTTCATAACTTCCAATTGGTGCCTTCAATCTAATTTTTGGTATAGTATATTTTGAATAAAAATGAAATTTGGTGAAAGCTGCTGATATTTTAAAGTAGTTTTGCTTTTGATATGAAATGTAAGCCATTTTTGTCATATCAAAGTCCTCTCAGTTTTTCCCTAGTCTACTCAAAGTGTTTCAGAAGCTGGATTCTTCCATCATATCTATGATTCATAGTGAGATTTTTATTTGAATAAAGTATAATCAAAATAGATATCTGTTTAAGTTTTACATATGAATACTAATATATAACTTATTATTGAACAGTTAAATTATTCTTATTTGAATTGCCTTGGAACAATTGTCAAATTAAGGTGAGGATATCTTTTGGATCTGTTTTGGGATCCTGTCTAGTTGTATTTACCTAAGAGTCTGCCTTTACATCACTACACTGGTATTTTGTTAACCAAACTTTATCACACTTAAAAAGTCAGGTTAAATGGCCCCTCCTTTAATATTTTCAAAGTTGGATTGGTTCCTACAGATCCTTCGTATTTCACATATATTCTAGAATTAGCTTTTTAATTCTTCTAAAAGTGCTCAATTTTGACAAAGATAAATCATATTAGATTTATAGATGAATTTGTGAGATACCTTTGGGAACACAAAGCAAAGCCATAAACTGAAAACATGTTTAAATGCCCATCAAACTCGAGTGTGCAGACAACTGTGGCCTCTTCACAAAAAGAAATACCATTCAGTCACTTAAAAATATCAATACATGCAACAACATACATACATGAACCCCTGAAGCCAGCGTCAGTGTGAAATCAACAAAGACAAATGGCTTATATTTAAAAATCCTAGTCATAAGGAATTTTAGGAATAAAAAAATATACAGTGAAAAAAAGGTTAGTGGTTTTCAGGAGTTGAAGCAAGAAGAGCCCACTCTACAGGCATGAGATGGGCATGTTCCCAGTCCTGCTTGTGGTGGCAACAACATGGAAGCATGTGTTTGTAAAAGGAACCCCTGTAATTGGACACTTAGATTTTGTATGTATATGTATTATGTTAAAAAATGAACCTAATAAAAATCATATACAGAAGCTATAGTGGATATCTCCCTAAACAGCGAATGTTGAGAAGGTTTAGTTTCTGCTCTGACAATTAAAGGTGCATTACTTTTGATACTGTGCTTCCCATGGATGGCTATTAGCTATTTAAAGTACTGTAGCTGCCAAGGTAGAAAATTCAAATGACCATTTAAACTTATGGAAGAAATTTAGGTAAGTAGAAAAGCGTTGATGCAGCCAATGATTTGGTAAAAGCTTAATATTATAGAATGAGTTCTTTTTTTGTCCCAAACCACAACACTTTTGGCAGATTTATAATGAAAAGATTTCTATGTTGTTTTTCTTGAAATAATCATTTCCTCCTGGTTCTGAGGCTGAATGCCATGACTTTCTCAACTTAAAGTGACCACACCTAACATCAGTTCATTGCAGAGGGAGTTAGAAATACCTAAGTGTTTTCTTTTTTGACAACTCTTTCTCCCTTTTATTATGAAAATGATTCTCAATTAAAGAATGCTTAACAGTTGGAATGTTGTCACACAGCCTTTATAATGTAGCATCAACATTTGGTAATGATTCTAAAAATACTTTTGAAATATTTGCTTTTGGTTTTGTATTAAGTGCTGTGCATGGGGGGAACCATATGGTTAAGCATTTTGTAACTTTTTTTTCAACTGGTATTATTGCAAACCTAGTACCCTGAATGTAACAGAGAATATATAAAGTCTTACTAAAATTTAAATGCTCAAATGAAAGACACATTGAGTTAGTGAAAATGGCAGGGTACAATAAAAGCCCTTTAATTTACTAGCTACTAGAGGCGTACACACTTTAGAGCTGATATAAATTAAGGGGGAAAAAAACCCCTGATTTTGTGCAAGAAATTCACAATTCAGGGATATAGAGGTTTTCTTGTTATCACATTTACATTCTCAGTATCTCATGGAGTTCATAGATGAGACTTATATATATTTTTTTTCTCTTTTACTGGCAATTACTTTTCACTGTGTTGAAGATAATGAAACTGAGCTGAATCCTAAAACTATCTCTGTTTGTGAATCCATTGGCATCTTCTAATTCCGGTGTATAACTTTATGGCTGATGACATTAGGATGTAGCTTTGGGGCTGATGATGTCAGCATGTCACTTTGGGGCTGATGATATCATCATTGTGTAGCTTTGTGGCTGATGACATCAGTATGTAACCTTGGGGCTGATGACATCATCAGTGTGTAGCTTTGTGGCTGATGACATTTGCCCCAGGAACATTGATACTTCTGTATCCATTGTGGAGCCAACCCTGTGTGCTGGCCTGCTAAACAACCATACAGATAACATTTCAAAAGGTAAGCACAGTTTTAATCTTACCAGGATAATGATAGAAAAATAAAACAATGAGGAGAGCATTCCTGACAGAAGGAAGACATGTTTAAAATACTGCAATTGTATCACATCCAGCATGAAGTGAAATTTGAGGTAAAATATAAGTGTTATTCAGATATTTCTGAAATCCAAATAGTGTGTATTATATAAATAATACAACATTAGATATACAAGACCATTGTGGTATGCTGATGTCTGCTAAATCTCTGTTCTCTGTCTCTCTGTTGCCTCAGAATGAATTTCCTTTATTGCAATTCCCTGTGAGGTCAAGTGACGTCAAGACACAAGCTAGCCGTCAATGAGACCAAGACTTTCTGGAAGTAGGAGCTTTTGTCTTTACCTCACCCCTGTCTCTAGGGAGGCTTTTGTACCCCATACCATTTCTGGGATGTCATTATCTAAGCAGTAGGTGCAGAATGACCACAACATACACACACACACACACACACACACACACACACACACACACACACACACTTTGATAGCCGTGTATTCACTGAAACGACCCCAAAGATCTTTCTCTTGACTGAAGTATCAGACTTAATTAGCTGATTAAGCTCGGTTCCAAGAATGGACACATGAACAGAAGCTTTCATACTTTCTATTCCATAGCCTATATCCATCTATCATTTCTTGACTTATTAAATAGGCTCTACCATTTAGAAAGTTTTTTTAAAAAATAGCTCTTTTGTTTGGGCTCTGCTTCCTCCATCTGTCCCTCCCTCCTCCCTCCCTCCTTCAATTGGTCCCTTCATTCCTTCCTTCCTATACAGGGTTATACAAGGCCATTTTCATTCATGTATAGAATGCATTTTAAGTAGTGGCAATATTTTCTATTTCCATCTGCCTTCCCCCATCCCATTATTCCCCTGGGATCCTAGATAGATTCACTTCTAGTTTTATATCATCAGAACGTATATGAAATTATGTGTATGAACCATCTAGTGCCCACAAATGAGAGAAATTTCATGTCTGTCTTAGACTGACTTAATTCACTTAACATGGTGATGTCTAGTTACATGTACTTTTCTACAACTGAAATAACTTGATTCTTTTTGCTTAAAATTTCCTTTGTGTGTATACACACTTTTTACCCATCTCTGTTGTCAGATACATGGTCTACTCCATAACCAGGCCTTTATGAATAGTGTTGCAGTAATACCAATGTCCACCTTTACCTGTGATGTGAAGTGTAAATCTAATTAATCTTAGCAATAAAAACCGGAAATCAGATATTGGGGTAAAAACCTGAAAGATCAGAGAAGCTGGGGAGCAGCCACCAGTGACTTCCTACGTCTTCTGTTCCTCCAACCGGAAGAGTCTAGTTCCGGTCTCCGCCCTGCCTTATCACTTCCTTTTTCCTCTCGGTAGAGACTTCCAGACCTCTAAGGTTAACGAGTGGCTAGCTCCACCCTCTGACTCTAAGAACTTTGTTTGTCAGAACACAAACAAAATATCACACAACGGTGATGTGCCGACCAAGAAGTGGTACAACAGGTTCATAGGTAGATCTCTCTTCTGTTTGGTGAGGTACCTCCATACGCAGTTCCACAAGGACTGGGTTAGTTTACATTCCCAGCAGCAGCTACTGCTGTTTCCTTTTGTTTGCATCCTCTCCAGAATGTGTGGCCATTTGTTTTGTTGACGACTGCCATTCTGTCTCCGGTGAGAGAGGACTGAGAGCTAAATCAAGTGCTTAATGAGTTTGTCTGCCGGAAGTGCAACGCCTTTCCATGCAGATGAGGGGTACAACCAACACAGAAAGTTAGTCATGAGACTGGATGACTGTTAGGCCTATTATGTTATACAAGAGGGATTTAAGTTTTTTAAGTTAATTTATTTCTATTTTATATGTATAGGTGTTTTGCCTGCATGGATGACTGTGTGCCAGGTATATTCGGTGCCCCCAGGGTTCAGAAAAATGTGTCAGGATCCGCTGGAGCGGAAAGCACAGTCATTGGTCACTATGTAACTATGGGAACCAAACCTGGGTCCTCCTAACCCCTGAGCAATCTCTCTGGCTCCAGGATTTAAGTTTTACTAATAGAAAAAGAGCATCGCTGTTGAACTTCCTCCAGAAATATGTCATAATCAGAGCTCCGTTTCTGAAAAATAAATGGCCAATTAAAAGCACTCTGAGCTGGATAGGGCTGCAGAAATGTCTTGGCAGTTAAGAGCACTTGCTGCTCTCCCAGGGGACCTGTGTCTGGTTTCCAGCACTCAAGCAGCTTCAGAGCGTAGAATTCTAGTTCCTGGGATCTGGCTCCCTTTTCTGGTGTCTCTCAGACACTACACCCCTTTGGTGCACACACATCTAGTAAGACATAAACACATATATGCAAAATAAATGAATACATAAATAAGTAAATCTTTAGGGGAAAGTGCTGAGTTGCCAGTGTGGTATCATTTTTGTATCAGCATGCGGTTTCATAACTCTTAAATAGCAGCATCCATCTTTTTGTAAACCCATGTGTCAAATCTGAAGAACCATTTAACGTATGCAAAGATATCGGCAACCCTTTGTTTTTACTTCCCTGAACTCTACAGTCAGAAAAAAAAATAATAAAATTAAGTGATTTTCACATGTAAGTTGTCCAAATGCAGGATTGTATCTGTATGAATATGACACTTAGCAGTTCTTCAATAAGGAGTTAAATATCTAAAGCAAGTTGAACCAAAGGAGTGTCTGGCAATACAGAACATGAGCAGGGTGATAGGGTTGCAACTGGGCTGGCCAGAAACAGAATAATCTGCAAAGATGGGTGTGAACCAATGAGTCTTACTGGATTAAAAAAAAAAATGCTAGTAGCAAATAAAAGCTCCAGGCATCATAAAGTAGAACCAGTTATCATGTCTTTCCATTATTTTGTTACCAAGGTTTTTTTTTTTTTTTGGTTGTTGTTGTTTTTGCTATCCAGTTTATGTTCATGGTAATTAGTGAGGTGACTGATAATTAAATGTGTGTGCCTACAAACTCTAAGAACAAAAGTATCATAATTATTACACTTACTCAAAGGTCATTTAAAAAAATGTTAACTGCTAATCAGGACCTCGGAGATGTGCATGAAAAGTTTGAGACTTTTTAACAGGAAAAGAATTTGCAGAGAGAAAGGATATTTATAACCCTGCCTTATTTACCACTATGTGTAGGTTACCAAGTAACCTGGGGAACTTTGAAAATGTTGGCAAATAAATAAATAGATAGATAGATAGATAGGTAGATAGGTAGATAGGTAGATAGACAGATAGACAGATAGGTAGGTAGGTAGACAGACAGACAGACAGACAGACAGACAGATAGATAGATAGATAGATAGATAGAAAGTAACCCATTGTTTAAATTGGGCTCCATTAGTAAAGAATTAAATTATAATGTCTAGAACACAGCATACCAGAAACTATATAACCCGGTTCCTATCCAGCTAAGAACTTCATATGAATATGGAATCTGTATATATATCTAACCGCCCCCCCCCCACTGCCACCTTTCACCACTGCTCAGTTCCACTGTCGAGCTTTGCTCCTCCACGTTGCCCTCATCCGCATTTCTCTCAGGTCCGTGTTCACCTGTGCTTTTTCAATTTCATCTAATGTCTCCACTGACCGCTCATTCTTTTAATAAGTTCTCTGTCCACAAAGGCTGGCTTCATCATGATTTCTTTTTCACTGCTCCAGGCTTTGGGCCTCTTTGGGGAATAATACTTGATAGATGGTTTTACTATTTCTACTGAGGCCCAAAGGGTTTTCTCTGGTCAGAATGAGGTGTTATGTATATGTTTGTTTAAGATAAATTGGTCCACAGCACTTCATTGCTCAAAATCCTCCAGTGGTCTAACCTCACATTTCAAGCCTTACTTCTATCTTTCCTGCTCCCATTGTCCCGCCTCTGTCCCCACACAGCTGGATGAACCCATCATAACCTCAGGCCCTTCTCATTTGCTGTTGCTTCTGGGAGAAAACATTTTTTTTTTTTACTCTCTCTTTTTTTAATCATCTACATCTTTCTTCTATTCCCATTTCTATACAAAGTGTCACCTTCTCAGAAAAATGGCTGGCTTACTTCTTACGTAGTGTTCTCTTTTTTTTTTTCTTAAACCTCTTTCTCTCCCACTTTCATTCATTATTAACAAGTGCCAACCACTTAAGAAGATATTCTGGTATTTTCTTCCGCGAACAGAAGGTGAGGGAGGAAGCTAAACTGGATTAGAAATAATCTGGTTGTTAACATAAACGTGGAGGTAGCAACTAACATGCGATATCTGTCCTCTTCAACAAACTGAAGCTACGGTAGCCTGTAGAGCATTGGTTCTCACCCTCAGTCTTTGTGTGCATGTGTGTGTGTGTGTGTGTGTGTGTGTGTGTGTGTGTGTGTGTGTGTGTCTGGGGGGGTCAAACAACACTTTCACAGGGGTTGCCCAAGACCATCAGAAAACACAGATATTTACATTGGGGTTCATAGCAGTAGCAAAATTACAGTTATGAAGTAGCAATGGAAATAACTGTGGTTGGGGGTCAGCACAGCATGAGGAACTGTATTAAAGGGTCACAGTGTTAGCTGCTGCTGTAGAGAAATTTTACCTCTTCAAGATGAGTGACGTGTGTTTCTTCAGAAGAAGTCCATTACTCTGGAGACAACTCAAGAGAGGGAGTTCTGCTGCAGTGGTTTTCAGTGAGGTTTGCCTGGGTAGGGTGAAGTGGGACCCAGACAATAGACGTGGTTTTGACATGCCGTCTATCTAGAAGAAGGTGAATCATTAAGCAGAAAGTTTTATTCTGATAAATTCTAGCCTGAGTCTCTTCTTTTACCCTCAGATTGTAGAAGCATCAGCTTCCTACACTTGTTCCACCTTAGTTAGAAATGCAGAAAGCCTGTACCTAACCTTCTGGCCACAGAGTTATTTTCTCTCCGTTGGGCTATATTTCACTATCTTTGATTGTTCTTAAATAGCTGCTGGCAGTCCATGGCTGCTTTTTATCAAAAGCAAGGATTCTTCATCCCTGATTTTCATCTAGCATGGGTTCCTGGGAGCCTGTCCAATTCTCATCCCCCTGCAAAATCGAATGGAAGCTGTTCGTTTCATCATTTCTTTGAAAACAGCTGAGTCGCAAGCATTCTAAACTCACAAAGTAGACTTGTCCCTTCAAAAGGAACACAGCTCAAATGTGCACAATTATAGTTTCTGTCTTAACATTTAAAGGACCGACTATTAGTGACCAAGAGGGAAAATGTGTAATTCATAGACATTTACTTTATAGTAGAGCAGGAGTCTATGTGAAGAAGATCAGAAAAGGAATACTTTTTTGTTGCTTTGTTGTCTTTATCAAACATGGTGAACAAGGATGGAGAGTTCCTTGTCCCTAGAAACACAGAATAAACTAAGAAAGGACACCTGAACCACCTACTGCTTATTGGACTTGGCATCTGTCACCATCCTTGTCCCTTTCTTTCTTTACAGCTAAAGTTATGGTAAATTCTGACTAGTCTAGAGACATGAACTCCTGGGAGACTTGGAGAGCAGAAAGCAGGACTTTTTTTTTCTTATGTCGATGCTGACTTTCCACTATCCAGTAGATGCTTGGCTCTTTGAGGGTAGGGCAGGCAAACCATTTCAGTGCACACACCAATGGTTACAGAAGTAATTCCTGCCCTCTGTAGCATGCCTAGCATAGTTTTACCTGAAGAAAGATGGCCTAAGACGGCCCCTTGAAATTTACTCATCCAAACCCTTCCCTGGTGTGCTCATACTTAGCTGCCTGTGCTACCTACGCACTCTGCTTTCTTTATCTAAATCTACCTGATACAGATGTAGTGTTTCTCACCCTCAAAGGACATTGTTCAGCGAGGGCCTTTTGTGAGAGAAATGCTTTAATTTCTGATGATTGGCATGCCATCAAATTGTGGGTGGCTTTGAACACAGAAGCCAGGTCCTGAAGCACCCTGCTGCGGGGTTTCCCGATTCACTCTTCAGTTGTAAAGCAAACCTCCCCAAGGACCACAGAAACTGAGAACCTTGATCTGTAGAAATAGATGAGCTGAATTGAAAGGGGGTAACGCTGAAACAGCACTGGTGTCAGGCTGTTCCCAATTTCTCGGTTTCTCTTTAATATTTTGAACTAACAACGGACTAATTGGTGCTTGCTTATCCTATTTCCTTAAGGCAAATCACTTGCTGGGAATTTATGAGTGCAGTAAGTTCACATTTTTGAAATAGTTTAAATTTTATATGTTACTGAGAAAAATGTAAATGGGAAAAAAAAAGTCTTAGTATTTTCTTTTTTCTTATAGTGAGGTTTTCCCCATTCAAGTGGTGGTCAGAACTTTGCCTGTGTTCTATGGCTTTGGGAAGGACTGAATTATATACTCCCAGCTCTCTGGTTCTGTAACTGTTCATCCAAAGGCTACACTGGAAAAGGATTCTATTATGACCTGACACAGTATAATGTCTTTGACAGTTATCACCCCATAAATTGTTTGTTTAATGATTTTTGCCAAGAAGTGACATTGGGATATAAAGGCATTTTCTATTACCCAGATACTCATTGACTTTGCTTGCATAATGCGTTTAAGCTTTAGAGTAAATTTAAAGCAAATTTTTGTCTTATTGAGAAAAGTGATACAAACTTTGACTAAAATATAGTGAGGAAGCAACTTATTTTTCTTGTACTATCCTTTGGGCAAACGAAAGGTGTAATTTTAGACTTATTCTAAAATCTTCACTCTGTAAGCACTTTTGCCTTTAAATAATATTTCTGTGCTAAATATGGTTGTTGGACTCAGATGAATACATAAAATTCTTAATAAAAATGTTAATATAAACCAAATATAAATGGCCATTTTATAGACAGTATATTGTTTATTCTTTTTTATTAAGTTAAATGTTATTAATACATTGAGATAACTATTAAATGCATAGTTGGATAACTGTGATACATTAATAGATCTGTATATGGCTATAAAAATCCAGAAAATTTCCATGTATCTGCTAAGAGTACAATTCCTGACACAAATGCTTTATATTCCTATCATCATAAAAGGCATTTATTACAACTGGACTCACATGCTATGGATTCTTTTATGTATGGATTATTAGTCTGTTCCACTAATGATTTTGGGTATTTGCTCAAGATGATAGGCACAGCACTATTTTATTTTTTGTATTGCTAACTGCAGTAAAAGTTTTGAATTTTCTCTTCAGCCCCATGTACTATTAATTCTTCTGAGCTATTATTCCTCAAGTTATTGTAACCATATGTTTTATTTTTAAATGAACTATAAAGTATTTTTGATTATCATTTTTATCAAACAGTTATTGCTGTTAGGCTTTTGTTGCTGCCCAAAAATACCTACCTGAGAAAAAACTTCAAGGATATTGTGTCTTCAGGGGTTCCAGTCCATAGTCATCTGACTTGATTGGTTCTGGCTGGATCCTGCACGATAAAAACAGAACATCATGGAGCAGGGCTCTGTGGAGTGAAACTGCTCACCTTATGGCAACCAGGAAAGCAGAGAAATAAGAAGGGACCCGGAAGACATGGCTTCTGTTTCTGGATCATGCCCCCAGTAACCCACCTCCTCCAGGTAGGTCCCATGTCCCACTTGGTGCTAACTCCTAATAGTACCCTCCTACTGGGGTCCATCAAGGGATGCACACATTTTATGAAGGCAAAAGCCTCACCACCTGGTCTCCTCTCCACACCACCACCACTGGCCATGGTTACTTTGTGATACGTTCTTTCTATTCCTAGTTTCTTCTAGGTTTTTTACTCACAGAGGTATTTCAGACTGTCAATGGCCCTTCTGTAGTTCATTTGTCTGGACAAAAATTGTTTTTTTTTTTCCATCTGTGTGCCTTCATTATTTTTTTATTACCAATTGCCTCCAGTTCGAATATAATGAGCTTAGATATGAATTTTATATCTTTGTTTTATTTTTTCCCTTTTTATTATATTATATTATTATTTCAATTAATTTTTAAATTTAAATGTATTTTTGATCATATTCTTCCCCTTTCCCAAGTCCTTCCAGATCTTCTCCCCCTTCCTTCCCAACCAACTAAATAAAATCCCAAAATAACAAACCCCTCCCAGAAAAAATAAAATGAGGAAACAAAAGGTAAAGGTTAACAACTGAACTGTCACTTATACCCGCTGGGAGAGAAAATCCGTTTTCTCCAACAGAGTGCACTGTGTGTATCAGCCACTCTAGGACAGGCTCATGTCCCAGAGTAGCTCACCAACAAAGTTTTTGTTTGTTTGCTTTTCTTTGTGTTTGTGTGTGTTTATATGTGTGTAATTTTATTTGGTTACAGTTTGGTGTTTCTTCCCCCTACTTGAGCATTTTTAAATATTTTTTTTTTATCTATCTTTAGGTTTTACTGTATTCCTTGGATATACAGCTCCATGATTTTTAAAAACTCCACCATTAATTCTTCATATATTCTTTCCTGTGTCTTAAGCTAGCTACCTGGAAGTCTAATTATACATGTTTGTTATTCCATTTTATTATGCCCCATGGAAGGATCTGTTCTCCTCCTCCTCCTCCTCCTCCTCCTCTTCCTCCTCCTCCTCCTCCTCCTCCTCCTCCTCCTCCTCCTCCTCCTCCTCCTTCTTCTCTCTCTCTCTCTCTCTCTCTCTCTCTCTCTCTCTCTCTCTCACACACACACACACACACACACACACACACTTTTTGTGTTATGACACATATCTTCCCTATTGGTTACCCTTGTCACAGCCACAGACCATATCTCCTGTCTGCTGGTAAGTTTGTTATCAAGTGTGCCATGATTTTACCTCGCATGTCCATTTCATCCTTTCTCAGAGTCCCCTCTGCTCATGCCTGCCACCAGCATTCCCACTGGGATCTTTATCTTGTTCATCATTGTCATTTTAAACCCCCTGCTTGATTCCGTCGCTTACGTTGATTTCCAATCATGTTCATATTTGCCTCGTTTCTCGATAGCCAGTTCCTCTTTCTTCCTCCTTTTATATGTTTCCTCATCTTTAGAACTGACTAAACTAGGTAATCCCCCCACCCCTGCAGAGCCGGCCTCCTCTGTCTACTGCATTGGAAGTGTGCTGAGTGAGTCCATCTCTGGTTCAGTTTAGCTGTTTAGATTTTGTTGTTTCATTTCATCTGAAGATTTTTTTTTTCTTTTTCACTGTTATCCACAGTGCACCACATGCTCAGAATTCTTCTAGTGGCTCTTATGTTTAGTGTAGAGATATGTGGAGAGCACTTTCCCAGGGCTCCTGTTCCACCTTCCCTTTGAAGTGTGTTCTAGTGGCCCGTGCCTCCAAACAGATTTTTCTCTGTTCTGTCCAGCCCCCCCCCCCTCGCTACTCTGCTGTTACTTGTTACTGGATCTTGGTTTTGTTACTGGATCTTGGTTATGTGCAGAGGAGTACGTGTCTTCTATTATCGCAGCTTTCAATGATCCCAACTATTATTTACACAGGAATAAGATATTAGTGGTTCAAGAAAAAGATTTCATTTTCAGCCAAAGCAGAGAAATTTCCTTTTTATTTTTAGCAAAATGGGTTTTCTCATGTTCCTAGAGAAACTTGTGTGGACGGACACACACACACACACACACACACACACACACACACACACACACACACACACCTCTCCTCAAACCTGTACCTGCAGGTGATTTTACCATTTTCCATATATTTCACAAACATCTGATGAGGTCTCTCTCTCTCTCTCTCTCTCACACACACACACACACACACACACACACACACACACACCTCCCTCAAACCTGCACCTGAAGATGATTTTCCCATTCTCCATATATTTCACAAACATCTGATGAGGTCTCTCTCTCACACACACACACACACACACACACACCTCTCCTTCAAACCTGCACCTGCAGGTGATTTTTCCCATTTTCCATATATTTCACGAACGTCTGATGAGGTCCACACAGAAAAGCTTTTGAGTAGCTGCAGAGTCCAACAGTGATCCATGCTTAGCCCTTCACTGGTGACTAAACACTGAGGCTGAACCTTTCTTGCCAGGTTATAGAGTTAGCCCTTCCCCTTCCACGGTGTTCGGCCTCCGGAAGCCAGCAATCCGTGTTGACATCTGGTTGTTGGTTTTAGATTTTAGGCTTACTCAGTGGCTTTTAAACTGACTTTTCAAAGTTATGGTTTCATAGATTACCTGACTTTTTCTTGCTGTTGGTTTAAGATTAAGCTCTTGCCAACTTTATGTCCCTGAAACAGAAGATGGAAGTCTGCTTCCATTTTAAAAGACTTATTTTTTTTTTCTGGATAAAGAATGTACAGTGACAGCTATTTTTTTTTAATCTATTATAAATTGTGTTGTGTTCCTTTCTGTCCTGTGTGCTTTGGTGTAAGAAGTCTATGACTTTTCTTTCTTTTGCCTCTGTGTGTTCTCAGGATGCCGCTCAGGGCGTTTCCCTCCTTTGTGCTATTTTAGCATCTGTGCTACAGGTACCCTTTGTCTGGCTTTGTTCATCTTCCTGGGTCTGGGAGTCTAGTTTTCCTAAATTTGGATTCTTTTTTTGTTTCAATTATTATGCCGGTTCTATCCTTCTGGGTGTGATGTGATGGAACTACTTGATTTTGGCCCATCAGCCCCTCCGCTTCTGACTACTCTTTTAGGGTGTTTACTTGTTTGTTTTTCCCCTCCGTCTGTCTTGGCTTCACGGTCTCTGCTGTAGTTTCATGGAGCTTGCTGATCATCCATCATCGTTGTGCTCTGCAATCTGCTGCTGCATCTGCCCAGCATTCTAGATATAGATATGATGATGTGCGTTTGCCTTTAATAATGCACATCTTCTGTTCTTTCATTATTTATATGTTTTTCTTTACATCCTTGATCATGTTTCTCAGAATTCTGATATGGCCTTTGCCTTAACTCCGTCATTTCTATGTCTCTTTCTGCTAACAATTTCCCCTGGTCAACAAGACATTTCCCCCCTGCTGTCACACATTTTTAATAATTTCAATTGAATGCTGGATATGGGTCAATACTCAATACTCTTCCTCGAGGTATTGCAGCATTGGCTGGAAAGAGGCTCAGTCATTCAAAGAATAGTATGAATTTTTAGTGACAGGCTTATTTCCAAGTATTCTTATGTTGGTTACATTGTATCTTATATTTTAAAATTTCCACTGCTACCTTGTCTTCAGAAAAAAAGACAAGATTTCACAAGGGGATGTAGTTTTCCCTCTGCTTTTTCTTCAAACCCTGTACTGAGTAAGTTTATTCAATGCAGATAATGTTTGAACCTGAATCATCCTCCCTGCATAATACAAGATAGTATTTTAATCACTTCGCTTTCCTTAAGTGACAACGTATGAAAGACTTACCAGGACTGACTGTGTCAAAAGATTAGTTTTTGACATGGTAAAAACACTGACACATTGGAAGTCTGCATCCTTAAATCTTGGTGATGCTGTGAAAATCAGTTCTGTGGTTTATAAACTCAACCTCTGAGATACCAACTTGCCTTCGAAACACAGCTTTTCATTAGTATTTGTTTACAACTTGATTACAGGTAGCTTGCTTATGCCTGCGCTATGAAGGCATCACGCATCTGCAGTATGTCCTTTTGCTTTCGGCAAATTTTCTCAACTCTAGTAACCTGAGTTGGAACATTCTCACTCTGTGCTAGCCCTAAAGGCTCATTTAGTTCATTTTCTCCTGCCTGCGTTCACTTCACAGATAGTCACTTTATTTTTAGTAACACACCCTGGGAAACTCCTATGTAAATTTCTGGAAAATTTTGAACTGACAATTTTTCTCTCATTCTCTCTCACTAATTCCACCTGCCTCTAGCTCCCTGCTCTGCAAGTCTGTCTTATTAATTTATCAGCATTCCTCCAATTGCTTGGGGTTATTGTATATCACCATCTGGGATATTCTTCCAGGAAGGAAAATGTGTGTTTCTGGGCTCATTCATTCACTTACCTTCCCTGATGATCGTCTCACTCTCCAGTGTATAAAATAGTTCTGTGTACATTACATACTCTCTAATTTAGAGTGAGATGGCGAAGGTGATGTAGTTCATTATGATCAGGAAAAAATTTTTGAGTAATTTGTTTGTCTATATGGAGCTTTTCTAGATTACAGTTAACTCCATAAACTGAATTATAATCCAAGACATGGATGGTTTTTCATCATTCTTCATATGTAACTGTCACTTCGTCATCATTCAGACTGAGCATCCACCCTTATGCATGGCCTATGCTCACAGCAATCTCCCTTCTGATGACAGCTCATTTCTCTTGGAGTTTGTATTTATTTGTAATCACCACTTACACTGTTCCTATAGAATAGTGGTTCTTAACTTAGGAGTTGCAATCCCCCTTTTTTTGGGGGGGGGGGAAGTGTTGAACAACCCTTTCATAGGGGTGGCATATCAGATACCCTGCTTATCAGATGTTTACATTACCATTCATGACAGCAGCAAAATTACAGTTATGAAGTAGCAACAAAAATAACCTTTGGTAGAGGATCACCACATGAGGAACCATATTAAAAGGCTGCAGCATTAGGAAGGTTGAGAACCACTGCCATAGAATGTTATGATTTTTTTTTTTAAATTTTCACTCAAAAGAGCTTCAGGAAATCCATGAAATTGATAAAATTCACTATCTCCCTCCAACCCCAAACAGAGAAGAATGCTTAGAATCACCCCCAGACAAGCAAAACAGCCTAGAAGAAGCTCACACTACCTGAGCCACCCAGGAAGAATACTTTCCAACCTATTGAGGGGGCTGTCGGCTCTGCAGTGTGTTCCGTGTTTCCATCTACTGTGAGCTGTCACCATGCTGGGGTGAGCCTTGGTGATATAGCCGTCTTTGAGTCTTTTCTGTTCCTGCAAGTAACCCCTCATCTTTATTCCTCTAAGTAACCCCAATAAAATTCATTGTTGTGCGCGCACACACACACACATACACACAAACAAAAAACAAAAACAAAAACAAAAAAACAATCAACCAAACAAAAAGACCCAAGTTTGATCAAGATTTCTTCTATCAGGGAGTGAAAAATCTGTCTCATCAACCTGTATCCTGATCAAAATTAGAAAGATAGTTTATTTTTAATAATGTATTTTAATACATCTAACTAATACCAATCCTTTTTGACACATTTGTTAATTGCTGTCTTTCAAAGCACTCAGGATTATTGAAGCATAAACCAAGCTACATAAATTTTATCCAACAGAACTCCACATGAGCCTGGATTTACAGTCTCCCCACTCAGCTTTGCTGAATAGAGGGTTTGCCAACGAAGCACTTTACGAGGTGAGTGTCTTGTGGGATTTCGGACAGTGACTGGAGTCACAGTCCCTTGGCTTCCCCTTGTCATCACTTATGACCTTCTCTTTAGGGTTCAGCAAATGTGACAGCAGGCTGGGGTACAAATGCCTTATGTCTCCTGTATCTTCCAGAAAGGGCTTTCCAATGTTTTCCTCTCTGGCATAGAATTGATATTTATCCTTCTGAAAGCTAGGAGTAAGTTAGAGCTTGAACACTGAGGGAACATACAAAAGAAAAAAAAAAAGTCTTGTGCCAGGACACCAATCTGTAATGCTTAAAAACAAACAATAAAATAAAATAATTAAAAAAACCCACTAGCCTTGATGTACAAATACAAAGCTGTGTTTCAAAGGTCAGTTGGTATCTCAGAGGTCGAGTTTATAAACCACAGAACTGATTTTCACAGCATCACCAAGATTTAAGGATGCACACTTCAATGTGTCAGTGTTTTTACCATGTCAAAAACTAATCTTTTGACGCAGTCAGTCCTTGTAAGTCACTTGATGGAAAGAGAAGTGATTAAAATAATTGTCCTGTGTTATGCAGGGAGGATGATTCAGGTTCAAACATTATCTGCATTGAAGAAAAAGCAGAGGGAAAACTATATTTTCTTGTGAAATCTTGTCTTCTTTCTGAAGACAAGGTAAGAGTGGAAATTTTAAGATCTAAGTCAACAAATACAGACACTGAAGTTAGGATGAGGAAGGTCAAGGTATCTAGGAATTAGCTACAGAATGCTTTCGTTAGTTGTTGATTCATTAAGCAAATACTTCTGAAAGACAAGACCGTACTGTCCGATAATGAAGCCTCTAGTTTATGGTTTCAAACTGCTGCCATCTGATGTGCTTAGCAGACACCCATGTGTGACAGCTCTCCTACCAGGCAGTATAAACAAAATCCTTCCGCCACTGCTGAAAGTCTCAGTAATCACCGCTAAACTGTCCACGTGTCATCCTGTGCTAGGGACTTGGGACTTGGCACAAAGGTGCCATCACCTTGACACAAAAGATGACGTTGCTATCATATGGTCCCTGAGGAGAATGTTTCTTGAGAGATGAAGTCCAAGAAGTGGAAACTGGCTGGGTTATGTGAAGTCATGGCTACAAAGAGAAAGCAGGTTCACTCGGCACCATCCCAACCCTCTCCAATTTTACCTTTGGTACAACAGAGTAAAAATAAGCCTTACAGTCCCTACATCCTCTTCCTAGTCTTTCCTCTCCTTGCTTGTTTTTAACCAGGTTTCTGTGGAGGACTTTTGTTCTAAGAAATGAGCAGCTTGTGGTAGCATACAGTGCTTCAAAGAGTCTACGGGTAGACCACAGGAAAATGAGATGTACTTGTTATGGCAGCTGTTACAATTTATTTTTTGCTTATTTTTATTTTAAATATTTTGTGTCAACCATTTTCGGCTTGCACCATCCCATAGCAGAGCAAAGCATTTTCCATGGCTCCTTTGGTCCCATTTGCATGATATCCAGTATTACCTTTGTGACCATCATGTATTGTATATTTGAATGCTTTTCCTTCACCAGATAAAATGGTCATGTTGCCTGAAAATAATAATGAAATACACACTTCTGGGCTTATAGAAAATGTAGCTAAAAAGAAAGAAAAAAATCTCTCCCACAGAAGCAAATAAAATAGACAAAAACAACAACAACAAAACAAATCAGAAATGAAATGCCAGTACTGACCCAACACAAAGAAAAGGAATTAAAAGGAAATACAAAAATCCTGTGTTATTAGACAACTTTGAAGCAAAGGGCAAATTCCTAGAAAGATATAGTTTTCAAAATTGAATCAAGAAAACAATAAAATGTAAATAGATTCAAAACAAAAAAATCATTGAATTAGTAATTTAAAATATTCCCATAATGACAATTTAAGCCTAGGTACCTAATGTGGTTTGAATGAAAATGGCCCCTATAGGCTCAAAAGTAATTGTACTATTTAGAAGGATTAGGAGGTGTGGCCTTGTTGGAGTAGGAAGTATGTCACTGGGGGCGGGCTTAGAGGTTTTTAGAGGCCAAAGTCAGGCCCAGTGGCTTCTCTCACTTCCTGCTGCCTCCAGATCTGGATGTAGAACTCTCAGCTACTTCTCTATCACCATGTCGGCCTGCAGGGTGCCACGCTTCCCTCCACCCTGATAATGAACCAAATCCCCAAAGCTGTAAGCCCGCCTCAATTACAATTCTTTTCCTTCTAAGAGTCCCTGTGGTCATGGTGTCTCTTCACAGCCACAGAGCACTAACAAGATAGTACTGTTCTTGGTAAATTTTATCAGGGATATCAAACCTCCACAGACTCTTTGCCAGCAAGGGAAGGAGGAATACTCAAACATCAAGGGCTAACTTTATCCATGACTTACAAGGTTGAACAAAGAAAAAGCGATTGATTCAAATATTTCTAAGTGTGACCTTGAGAAGTCCCTAAGGTGATGGTAAAAGGTGCTACAGTTGAGATGTTCTGAAGGCCACGTTTCCCATCACCATGTTTCTCTTTGTCTTCTCTCATGCTGTTGTGCGCCATAGTCCTACAGTACTATATACTGTATATAAATAGTGCTACAGTACACCAAAGCTGTGTGGGTCACAGACTCAATTGCCTGTTATGACTTCTGAACTAGGAAATTGGATGGCAGCTCCCTCCACACTGCTTCGGCTCTTCTAGGAACACTACAGTGCACTGCTCTGTCTTTCCCTTTGTTCTTATAGAAAACACTCCCATGGGAGATTTGTGGAGTCTGTCAATGTTTTTAGAGCATTGACTGACATGGCTGTTTTTTTTAAACACCTAGCTTTTCAGGCTTCAGGTGAAAAAGCAATTGACCCCTGGGTTAACATGGTGCTTAAAGGCAGAAATGTCAGCCAACTCTTGAGAACCCCAGGGATCAATTGCTTTTTTTTTTTTTTTTTACACCTGTTGGAATTCTCTTGAACAAATAGCATCATAAATAGATCTGTTCATGATAGAAGGCAAAGCTGTGGCTGTGGCACACTTTCCCACACTCCTTTTAGGGCAGAACTCAGAGATGGAAAAGCCTATTTCTTCCAGTATGTTATGGCGTGTTGAACACCTGCAGCCTCTTCAAATCCGCTAGAGGGCAGTGTTGCTTAAGTCTGAATGACCACCTGTCACGGGTGCTGTAATTGTGAACATCCTCCCAGAGATCTCTTGAGGAATAATTTCGCATTTGAAGTGTGTGCTTTCTTGGCAAAAGTTCTGTGAAAAGATTAGCCCTTTCAAGTATGAACAGGAATAAAACTAAGGCTAAGTTTTCTGTACTAGCAAATTGGTTAGTCTACCGACTTCTTAGGAGACCAGACTCCTGAAGATCCTCAGAGGTCCATGTTCCTGAGACACACACTTGCCCTTCACAGCTCTCAGACCCTCCTCCATCTGGATTACTCATGTTTATCCTTCTCACTTCTTCCCTTTGTGGCTTCGTCTGTGATGTCTTCTTGTTGATCTCCCCTCAAACTCTACTCTGTGAACAGATTTTCTTGGAAGACAAAGGATATGAAAATATTTCTAGGAAATAAGGCATTTTAAATACCTCTGTATGATAATCTTACCCACTGCAGGAAACAAATTTGGAAATGTCTCACGTGAATGTCTGAGATGAAGATTAAAAAAAAAAATGTGTGTGCCCTGTTTCCTCTGGGGCAAAAGCATCAGACCAGTCCTAAGTTAATGAAGTCTCTATAATATGAAGGGGATTTCTATGTATTGTGTGTGGTACTTTTGAATGGGAAAAAAATCCTTCAAGGAAAGACAAATCTATTTCATTATTTCCAGTATTTATCTTAAAACACTACGTCTGTTGTAATGGTACCATATGAGCTATGCTCTAGTTCTAGAACTTACCATGCTGAATGGTCCTATTCTTGGCTTTTCCCTCATCTTGTGTACATCATCTGTGTTCTCTTTTTGTTTACAAACATTTAAAATTTACTTTTAAAAATTTCATGCATGAATACAACGTATCATGATCATACTCCCCCCCCCCCTTTCCTCACAATTTCAGACCTCCAACATGTCCCCACCCAAATCATATTTTCTTTTTTTTTTTCCCTCGAGACAGGGTTTCTCTGTGTAGCTTGGTGCCTTTCCTGGATCTTGCTCTGTAGCCAAGGCTGGCCTCGAACTCACAGAGATCCGCCTGGCTCTGCCTTTCCAATGCTGGGATTAAAGGCGTGCACCATCACTGCCTGGCTTCTTTTATTTTTTAAATAACAGTGCTTCAGCAAGTACTTCCTATATGCCCACAGATAAGGGACCATTCACTAGAGCATAGTCAACTTATTACTGGTCACAAAGAAAAACTATCTCCCTCTCCTAGTTACCATAAGCTACCATTTACCCAGCTGGGGGTAGGATGAATGAAACCCTCATCTATCCACCCAGGAATTTAAAAAAAATCATTATATTGTTTCTAGAAGTTTAAACACAAACTGAGTATGTTTTGATCAGAACCACCCCAACCCCCCACCAGTTCCTCTGCTATCCGCCCACTCCTGTCCTCTCCCTACATCATGTGCTCTATTTTTATACCCACTGAGTCCACTTCGTGCTTCCTGTACGTGCATAGGTATAGAGCCATGGGCATAGGACTGGAGCAGGTAACCCTCTAGCAGCCATCAATTACAGACGGCTCATCTGCAAGGGGTGGGACTTCCTGAGTCCCTCTCCACCCATGCTGCGATTCCAGCTGACCTTCAGACTTACACAAGTCTTAGGCATTTGGTGACAGTGGCCGCAAGCTCATGTGGACGACAGCCCTGTTTTGATACCGATGTATATTACCTCTGGCTCTTCATTTTTTCCTGCATCCTATTCCCGGATGATTCTTCAGCCCACAGCGAAGAGATGTGATGTAGGCGTCCCAATTTCGAGCGGGGCACTCCGCGGTCTCTTATTCTACTCTATACACATCGGCCAATTGTGGGTCCGCATTAGCTGCTGCCCAATAGAAGCAGCTTCTCTGAGAACAGATGGGGGAAGCCCATATCTATGGCTGTAAACGTAAATAGTTAGAAGGCAATTTGACAACACAGCCACTTAGCAAACTAACAATAGCTGATTTCACCCACCCTGAGGACTGTGACCTCCCCGGTTCTGGACATTTGAGCGGGTTTACAGTAACAGCATGGATTCTCTATTGTGGAACAGGTCTCACATCTACTATCAAAGCAGTAAGTTACCCTCAAACAGTCACTATTGCACTAGCGGTACGTCATGTCTGGCAGATCGGTATTACAGCATTCCTGGTCCAGTGCTGGGCGAGTTCATCTATGTCTTTTCATTTCTAGCAGCCTGTACAGCACCTTCCAGCACCATGAACGCCAGGCAGTTCAGCCCACAGCTGATTTCTCTATGCCCGGCAACAAATGTGTGTGGTGTCTTCAGCACTAGGTTTTGCCATTTAGTTACTGTGGACCACCAAAAGCAGTGGCAGTACCCCGTGGTTTTTCCAGACCCCAGGACCTCCTTGACCAATAGTTACCACATAGCATGTTATCCCATAGCCTTTTAAGTATTTGTTCAGTGGAATTCGTCTAAAAGTTTGGTGGACAAATGAAGTTATTGAACAAAATTTGGATTTACTTCAAGGAATGAAGCAGTTGTTTAGATGATTATTTGAATGAAGCAAGCATGACTCCTAAAAGAAAAAAAAATCATGGATGTCTAGACAGACTAAATATGAGTGTGAAAGTCACTGGTTATTTGCTCTAGTTGCAAACATGCCTTTAAAAGGTTGAGAAACTCTATCCGTAGGTCTGTGATAAAAGTGAACACATACCAAGAGATTACCTTTTCTTTTTCTGGTTAAAAAGCACCTCTCTAAAATAATTCTTAATATGTACAGTGTGGAAACTGCCCAACATAGAACCTGCTTTTATGTTACTACAAGCTGCACAAGGACATCCTATGCTTTAGAAAGGCATTTACAGTGTTTTTCTTGTGACAGTTTAGAGTTGTGGGTCTGAAGATTAAGTAATGTTAATACTAATGTAACAAAACAAGACCATTCCCTTGTTTTCCTTCCTGCTCAATTCACATACATTTTCAGGCTTACTTCTTACAAATCGTATGACACAATTGGAAACAGAGACCTTTGCCTGTGAGGGTCACCTTCCCCCTGCTGGGGGAGACCTTTCCCCCTGATCCAAACTGGAAGAATTTCCAAAACCCCAGCATTTGGCGAGGTTCCCGGATGAGAGTTCTCTTGATCCCATGTCTGTTCAGGGGCCCACTGTTGATTTGAAACACGACTGTTGTTCGGACTAAAAGAATCCTTGTGTGAGCTGTATCCTGAGTGCTGAGCACTGCCCGCTGTGTTCTCATTGCTGATGAGTGAACAGGTTAGAGTTTTATCAACCAGGTACACGCTGAACTAAATAATGCGTGTATATGCTTTAGAACAACAGAAGTTTCCATTCTATTGCTTTTACTTGCAGGAGCTATTGGAACACTTCTGAGGATGGGTAAACCAATGCAATAAAACATTTGAAAAATTCAAAGAAATGTTGAATTTGGGATAGACTATATGAAAGGTAAGTTTTTGTTTTTTTTTTTTTTTTTTTTTTTTTTAGGTGATGATCTAAAACAATTTGAGGGAACTAATATAGAAATGATAGACCAGTTATGAAAAGTCATTTACTGTGTGTGTATAATTTGTATACATTATCTTGTGTCATTCTCATAATCACTTTAAATTTTTTTCTGTGTTGATGGGGAAACAAGAGTTCAGAGATGCTGAATTATTTGCTGAGGGCCACATGGCTTCTTGGTAGCAAAGGCTGGTTTCTTATGCACATAGATCTGTAGCTAGTGAATCAGAGTTCTTGAAGACAGCTAGAATTTAAGGATACAAATGACCCCAGGTAGCTGATAGTTGAATAACTACACCTGCCAGTAGCTAAGCAATATCTTGTTCCAATGACAGACATGATATTTACAGTGAAACTGACCTTTTTCTGTATGTAAGAGATTCAGTACAGGGATATGAAATTGACTGGTGAGGTTGGACCTTCCTGTAGTGCTTTCAAGGTTAAGACCAAAGAAAGAAAGAAAAAATACTGATCCTGACAACGGGCTTATTCTAAATAGCAGCTACATAGAAGGCCGAGGAAGGCATAGGTAGATTTATGAAAGGCTGGTGTGATGGTTAATAGTGATTATTAAATATGCCCTAGCACAGTAAGCCATGATGAACACCCTTCCCCTCAAGTGCCTTTTGTCAACTGTCTTGTCTCATCAACAAAAAAAGTAACTCACAAACTTAAGTATTTTTTCCTTAATTATTATTATAGTGGCCATTTTTTTTTTTTTTTTTTTTTTTTTTTTTTTTTTTTTTTTTGGTTTTTCGAGACAGGGTTTCTCTGTGTAGCTTTGTGCCTTTCCTGGAACTCACTTGGTAGCCCAGGCTGGCCTCGAACTCACAGAGATCCGCCTGCCTCTGCCTCCCGAGTGCTGGGATTAAAGGCGTGCGCCACCACCGCCCGGCTTTATAGTGGCCATTTTTGATCAAGGTATGAATCTTAGGTTTCTTTGGGGACAATTGAGTTTCCATCAGTGGAAAGAAGCATGCTATGGAAATTATGCAAGGAATCTCCCTATAAGCTCAACACTCCAACTCAGGCTGTATTGGATATATGAGGATATCTTCCATAAAATACATAAACTGCAGTCATTTAAAATTAATTTAGAAGTTAAGATATAAGTGTACTTATATGTTATAGGGTTATACTAAAGTTATATGGTACTAACACAATGAAACAAAACAGAAGACCCAAATGTGAGTACCCAAACATAACAATAACTAGCTGATGTTTAACAAAGAGGCAAATCCCACACAGGGGAAAAGGATCTTTTATTGAAAAGCATCTTCGATAAGTGATGCTGGGAAAATGATGCCCACGTGAAGAATGAAATTAGACCTGTATCTATCGTCCTGCACAAAAACGGGCTCCAAGTTGATCAAAGACCTCTATGTGAAGCCCGAAACACTAAAACTGCTAGAAGAAAATGTCAGTAGTCCCCCACCAGACATAGCTGCAGGAAAGTTCTTTCTGACTAGGACTCCATTTACCCAGGAATTAAGGCCAATATTTAACAAGTGGGACCTCACAAAACTAAAAAGCTTCTATACAGCTAAGGAAATGATTAGTTGAATGAAGAAGAACCCACAGAATGAGAGAGAATCTATCAGCTGTACATCTTAGAAAATATTAATATCCAGAATATAAAAATAACTAAGAAAAAGGTATAGGAAACAAATGACTCATTTAAAAAGTGGGCTATGGATCTAAACAGAAAGTTTTCAATAGAAGACATAAAAATAGCTAAGAAATAACTCAAAAAGTGTTCATCATCCTTAAGATTTTGGAAAATGCCAATTAAAACAACTTTGAGATTTCATCTTAGCCCAGTAAAAATGGCTAAAATAACAACAACAACCCCTGAAAACAGCAGGTGCTGGTGAGGTTGCAGGGAAGAGAAACATTCATTCACTGTGGTTAGGAATGCAAATTGGTCCAGCTACTTTGGAAGTCAGTATGGAGAATTCAAATAAAAAAAATCTACCATGTGACCCAGCTATTCCATTCCCTGGTATTTGCCCAAGGAACTGGGTATCCTACTCCACAGCACTTGCTCAACCCTGTTCATGGCTCCTCTACTCACAATACCTTCAACAAATGATTGGGTAATGAAAATGTGGTACATATACACTGTGGGATACTATTCATTTCTAAAGAAAAAAAATGGAGCAAAAAAATTGCAGATAATTGGATGGACATAGAAAATATTGAGTGAAGTAACCCAGACTCAGAAAGACAAATGCCACATTTTCCGTCTCATCTGCAATTCCTTACCCCACATCTTCAGATGTAGACACCAAAATCAGGAAAATATAAATAAGTGGTGACTTGAGAGGGGGGGAGGAGTGGAATACAGGGGTTTTGAATCTGGAAATGAATAAAAGGAGGGGAAGGTCTAATTGCGGAGGAGGGTGGGAGGCTAATACAGAAGGAGAAGGATGGAGAAAGTACAAAAACAGTTTGATAAAGCCTCAAGGAAGCTTATCATTTTATATTTACCTTAAATCATATTTTATATATATGCACACCTATATATAGTATATATAATTTAAGTTTATATAATGATATAATTATATATAATTATAGATATATAAATTAAGATTATATCTGTACATAATCTTAAAGCCCCTTTAGGGTTGGCAACACTTCCCACAGGAACATAGTCTTACAAAAGCCTCCATACCAGGCTATCCCAGTTTCCTTAAGAGTGGTTGGTTAGGGTAGTCCAAGTGATTCCTCAAAACACTAAGACTGTGACTATTGCCCCTGTTGTCCCTCAGAGGTCAAAGGTAAGCCCCTGTTGCTGAAGACACTGCATATCTGATCTGGATCTAACCTGAAAGCCTCCTTCATGCAATCTAGCTTTCACAGTAGCAGAAAACCCGGCAAGCTGCTGAAGGAGGGAAGCAATTAACAGTCCTACCCAGACGAAACACCTGTGAGTCACAACGACCAGGGGGACAAGATAGCTGTAAAGGCACAGTAGCTGGCACTCACGTGGTCACGGTGGTGACTGACAGCTTGTTAATTGGACTCAAGGCCCACCCAGCAGGAGGGAAATCATGCCTGGTACTAGGAACCAAACCAACTTCCTGGGGCTGGTGAAATCATGGCTCTAAGGGAGAGAATTCAACTACTGCCATTTCAGTAGATCAGCATAATTCCTAATTACATTTTCAGTCTTTGCCTCATACACACATTTGAGTGTGCTACCACCCATCTTTAAAGAAGCATCTCTTTACAGCAAATAGGGATATCACACACACACACACACACACACACACACACACACACACACACCCTTAACTGGGCACAATGGAGAGATCAGCAGATCCCGAGGAGCCCGGCTCCAATGGCTGCATCTCCATAGCAGCTCTTACATCTGTGGTTCAGGAAATCTGGAAGAAGGGCCTGGAAAATTCTAAGAGTCAGAATACCAGAGAGTCTACTGTGCAATATAGTCTTTCACAGAAACAGATCTGCATAAGCAAGACCTAAGCAATGGCAACATTAATAGACACGTTAATCAAGAAGGAGAAAAACCTCATGGGGTCCACTCCTGGACAAGGAAATATGGGCAACTGATGACTGCTGGGAGAGGGAGAATTGGCCTCCTCCAGAGATGAGTCCATAATTGGTTATCCAGTGAAAGGGATCAGCCTTGAGACACATAAATAACAAAAAATGGACCACATAGTTTGTGTTTATGTACTTTTTCATACATATACATACATATGTAATGACAATAATCCAGAAGTTATGAATTTCAGAGCGAGGGGATGTATAGAAAGAGTTGGAGGGAAGAAGCTTGGGAAAGGCTGGAAGGAGGAAAGGGAAGGGGGAAAGTAATATAATAAGATTTTAATTAAAATATGTAAAAATATATGCAGATCTGACACACAATGATAGTGGCCATGGTGGTAGCATCAAAATATGGAGACAAAACTCACCTTTGGTTTAAGAGTGAAGTTATTAAAGGAACTCCATTGCTTGACTGTCATGAGCATTTCCCAGACTGGGGGTTTCCCTCTACCTACATATACATAAGCACACAGGCATACACTGTAACTAGATTAATGTATACTGGGAGACGCATGTTGAAGTTGATAACTTGTGCCCCCAAGGACAGTCTTAATGGACACTGCCAAATACTGCTTTCTCGTCATACACAGAAGAGCTGCAATTTGTACTGCACTTTCTTTGTCTTTTTTTTTTTTTCAATAGGGTGAAGAAATTCCATCGACAGTGAGAAAATTCATTGCAGTATTAGGATATAATATTTACTCTTGGAAATAAGCGGTAAGTTGACATTTTTGAATCTCACAGTGCTTACATACACCTAACTAGGGGCAAAAAAAAGGTCAAATATAAAAGGTAAAATATAAAGAGTTTCATTGTATCTATCTTTGAATTTGCTGAGAAAATTCATTAGTACTTTTAATTTTAATAGAGACATTTCACTAGAACTAATTTTTTATAAAAGAAATATATGATATAAAAGTAATGTGCACCACTTAAAGGCCAATTTATAAAATACTTAAAATAATATTTTCTTAAATCAAAGAAAATGATTAAATATAATTAGCAATTTCTTTGCAATTAAAATTAAACCTGAAATAGTTCTAACTATAGTCATAATGGCTTCAAGAAGTCATTTCACAGGTATGCTTATTTTTATTTTGAATAACTCATAATTATATCTGAACCCGTGATCTTATCGCTAGAAGATAATGACTCACTTGTATGAATCACTTAATTGGCATTTAAGCAGCACAAGCTTCAAAGAAAAAGCCGCACCCCTCAAGGGATTCAAGGAAAGAAAAGGCTTGGTGTGTGTTTTGGGGTGTTATCTGCAGTTGTCCCCCTCCTGTTTGCTTTTGCTCTCTCTGATTTTAGTTGTGTTCTGTTAACTGCGGTTCTGGGAGCGTTATTCCCATTAAAACAAGGCTTGCTCTGGCCATGCCCTAACTCAAGGAGTAAACAAAAGCTGGGATGTTTCTGAAGAAGCAAGTTTCCTTTGTGTGCCTCATTACAAGAGATAGTCACAGAAACTATGACAGACCCACAACTTTGTATAAAGTCCACTTCAGCCTCACACAGCAGATGCTCCGGCAAGGATGTTCACCCAACAGCAGCTCTCTAGTCTTTGACCGGTGCCACTCCGCTATTGGTCTTTGCAGACAAGGATAGTTGTTTCAATGTGTCTTATGTTATCCTCTGCCTCATGTCTTGAAAACCTTCTCTCTCTGCCTGGCCGACCGCTGACTTACCACAGTATGGTTATTTCCTCTGCACTGCTCTGCTGTGTGGAACTAAACTTAATCATCTCTGGGGAGCCTCTCTGAACGTTATGTAAGGTGGCAATCTGAAAATATTAAATGTGATAGTCCATAAAAAAACACAACTATTTTGAAATTATCCATGGCTCTGTACACCCCTGGAATCTCTCTCTCCACTGGTTACTTAGAAGCTATACCAGCTGTCTGGTTGACTATCACCCATGGAAGTGTCTGGGCTACAGTAGAGTAAGTCACAGGCCCTTGAAATGAATGACACGAAATGGTATGGTCTGTGTTTTCAGGAAATACTTACCATAGTCCTTTACTTAATAGCTTGACAGGACATCACTATGCTTCTATTGAGTGCCTCATCTTGCCTCATTTCATAGGCTCGCCATCATCTTACATCATCAAAAGAGGGTGTATTCATTCAGCAGGATACTATAAGGAGAGATTGTGTTCCCGTAATTATTTAGTATATCATTATAACTGTTCTGTTTTATTAGTAGTTGCGTTAAATCCCTTGCCATTCCTAATTTGCAAATTAAGCTTTATCATGGGGAGGTATGAATCGTTTAAGGAAACTATCACAGATACAGGGCTTGTTGCTGTCTAGTTTCAGGCATCCATGAGGGTCTCGTGGGCAAGGAGGGGACCACTGTCATCTTATGTTTCTCAACCAAACTTTGCATGTTTCAGCATCTGTAAGTAGCAGGTTTATGTCTGTGCCACTCTAGGAACTGTGTTTGCCTTTTTTGGAAGCCAAAAAAAAAAATTAGTTTGGGCGTTAGTGGAAGACAGGAGACTCCAAGGTTGTGTGCCAAGGCGCTGATATTCACAGTGCAGCCAGAGGCTTGTGAGCATCAGCAGACATTTGAGTTCCCCAGCCCTCCTCCCCCACCCCTGTGCTCTCAGAAGACCAGGCATGCAGGGAGCAAAGAGGATGCCTCCACATACATCCTTGCTGTATCCCGGAAGTGGCATCGCTGTTTGAATCCCGTAGCTTCCCTCTGGCCAGACTTTCAGGTGACGGTGACCAGTCAGGACTATCTGAGGCTACCTGCAGGAAGAAAAACACACCATGCCAGGGAAGCCTCAGGGCATGCAATAGTCAGGGTTCTAAGAGGAACAGGACTCATCAAATGAAAACCAAAACCACATGGACGTGTTGAAATAGGGATAACAGGTGTCTCACCACTGGGAAGCCGACCGCCTGGTAGTTGTTCAGTCCTTGTGACTGGGTGCCTCTGCAGTTCCCAACTGGTACAGAGGACCTGGAGAATTCCTGGTCCTGAGCCAGTGATGGAAATGTGAGGACCCTGGTTCTGACATCAGAGAAGGAATCTGTAGCAACAACCATAGGATGGATTAAATTGCTGGCTAGATGGAAGGCAGACAAGTAGAAGGTGACTGATCCTCCGGCGGCTATGCCCTTTCCATCTGGACTGTTAACTGGGAGTGCAGCCCACATTTCGGGAGGGTCTTCACATGTAAGTAAAGGAAATCAGGACAGTTCCTCAGCTGAGGCTCCCAACTCAAGCGATTTTTTTTTTTTTTTTTTTTTTGGTTTTTTGAGACAGGGTTTCTCTGTGTAGCTTTGCGCCTTTCCTGGAACTCACTTTGTAGACCAGGCTGGCCTCGAACTCACAGAGATCCGCCTGCCTCTGCCTCCCAAGTGCTGGGTTAAAGGCGTGCGCCACCACTGCCCAGCGCAATTTTGATGTACAGCAAGTGGACACTAAAAACAGCCATCATAGAGGAAAATCTTGAATTTTCAACTCTTATTTTTTTTTCCTTCCCTTTCATTGAGTCATGGCCCAGGAGGCACACAGGATTAGAGAAACTCCGTCGGGCCACATTCAGATACAAAACTCACGCAGTGGTAAAGGCAGGGACTAGGAATCAGGGAAGTAGAGTCAGAGATAAATTTTAAATTTGTATATGTGTATATTAGCTCACATTCTACTCAGCACTGATTTCAGAAAACAACATAAAAAGTCTAGGATGGCTGGGCGGCAATGGCACACGCCTTTATTCCCAGAACTCAGGAGGCAGAGGCAGGAAGATCTCTGTAAGTTCAAGGCTACCTTGGTCTATAGAATGAGATCTAGGACAGGCACTAAAACTACACAGAGAAACCCTGTCTTGAAAAAACAAAACAAAACAAAACAACAACAACAAAAGTCTAGGATGTCCATCTTTTGTTCTTTCAAGTTCCCTCCAAGTAGTGGATGTGCAAGAGATGTTTGTTAAGTGGATGATCAAGTAATGAATCATCGTTTCCTCCATCCTTTTAGTTTTTCCTTATTATTCCCATGGCCCCCAATCCTTTCCTGTGCACCATAGATGTTCCCTAGGTTGTGACTCTGTTTCCTTCCAGTGCATTGGTTTATGCAGCTGTCCACACTGTCTTCTTAATTTTCAGACTCTCGGGCCTCATCGCTCCACACATTTTCCCGATGGCACTGTTTCTTCTCCTTTACTCTGTTTTTTAAAAACGTTAGTTCATTGAGTATTTTACACAATGGATTTTGATTGAGAAGTTCACAGCTGGGTAAGATTAATGACTACCCTCCCTCACTCCTCACCCCTCACCCCCACCCCCATACACACTCTCCCTCTCCCCCCACCCCCCATCCCCGTGGAGGCCTGCACTGCTCCTTTCAGGGCAATGGAAGCTTAGCCAGTAGGGATGAGACATCCAGGTAAGTCCTGGTGAGTGTGGAGTGTATTCAGCAATACGGTCTTATCGTCTAGTTCTGGAAGATAACCAGAAGAAATGGCAGTAGCCTCTCATGTCTATGGCATCCTACTGACCAGCAACTGCAAAAGCTATAACCCATTCTTGGAACTGGGCTTTTTATCTGTGAACGGTGGTGTCTAGTAGAGACATTGTTGCCTGGTTTTAGGGTAACTCCATTTAACTCTTTGTATACGTGGGTATGTTATATTTTAGAAGGCTACTGCAGTACTCGGTTTCCTTATGATTTTTCCTACAGGTCTTTAGTGTTACTTGTGCCTTGTTGGTCTTATTTTAGTTTCATTACTGTCATGCAAGTGATGATTTCTCTAGCATCCTCTGCTTGGGTCTTTTATCATTTCAAAGGAAAGTGTTGATTTCTAAGCCTTTAATTCACTTGTGTGAACTTGCAGACCCCTCCATAGTGCAGCTACAGGCTTTAGTAATGTGCTCTATGGGAGGCCGCACACTTGTGGAAGAATGTGCTGAGATGTGAGGGATACGGGGGACCGTCACTTACTGTGGTTTTATCTTGAAGGGCTGGTTATCTGCAGATACAGGGTAGATCCCATGTGAGCAGCACCTTCCTCAGGCTTCCTCGGAGAGCAGCAGGGGGGGTCTTAGCTGGAGGAGGAGTGGGCAGCTCTTCAGGGCAGCCAGTTGTATGGCTTGCCCTCGGTGTGTTCCTCATCTTTCTCGTAGGGCCGTTGTTCCAGAGTTTTGGCAACATAGGGAAAAACTTTTTTTTTTAAGTTTCTGATATTTTATCTATATTTTCCCAAGGAGATTGGTAGAATTGAGTCTGTGCCCCACTTATAAAGCCTTCAGTCCAGGCCATCCATTATTTGTTCCCACTTCTCTGCACAGAGCTAGTTTCTAACATTACTGGAAAGAAAGAGATAGATTCACCGGGGAATGTTTTCTATGGCCTCCATTGCTTTAGCTAGCCCACTCCACCCATGTCCCAGTCACGAGCAATGGTGGCAAAATATGTAGATGTTGCCCAACCTCCCTTGGCCCTCCCCTTGGCTCCGTTATTTCACTGATGGTGTTCTCAGTCCTTTCTGATCCTCAATTCCTCTTTTACTTTCAGGCTTTAGACACAGAGACCTGGATCTCACAATAAAATTGATTTCCTATGTTTTTCTCCTCTTTTACCTCAGAATTCTTTCATTCATTCTCTGGATCCTGGCTGGCACCAGATTTGAGTTACCTAAGTTGATGGTCTCCTTCCAATTCCGAGAGTTGAAGCCTTCCACATGGGTCTCCGCTACAAAGCCAATATGGGATTTGGAATCTGGCTTCCTATTAGTTAGTTTCAGGTCCTGAGCAGAATGGCTTTGCCTTCCCAGGTCCCTGGTCAATAGAAGGGATTATAATAACGCAAACATCATAGGATGGTTTTTGAGGAGAAAGTAGGTTGAGAATTTATTGAGAACATTACTGGCAATTGCCAGTACATATAAGTAAATACAATAACATAGTCCACCAACTCAACTTGACTCTCCTGAATCAGGAAGCAAGCTTGATATCTGTCCTGACTGGCAAAGCTAAATAATTTTCTCTTTGAGGTTTATGATATTTCAACTCCAAACCTGAAGCAGTTGTATCTCTCTGTTCTTTATCAAACGCCCAGAATGTTCTAGTCTTAGCACTAAACAGTAATAAAATAAAAATTTACAATTTAGGCCTCTAATTAACCTAAAAACTGCCTAAAAACTATGAGGACTTTGCATTTAAGGTCACATAAAATGTATAGAGACATAGAGGATGTGTACTCCATGGGCAAATTTACCTCAAGGGTAATTAAAAGCAAGGATAAAGGTTAGTAAATCCACTGTAAAAGGGACAAGATAAATAAGGGCTGATGTTGGTAGCTTGACTTTTTAACCTGACAACTTTTGCTGTGAGTGTGCTTGGAGTATACATGTAATGAAAGCCATTCTCTGGGAGAAAGCTTCAAAACACTGGTGCATTCCCACTGCATTCTCAATTAGACCAACTCCTTGTTGAATTTCACTTTCTTCCAACTCAGCTGACTTCTGGAGTCTGGAATCCTCTGTCCTGAAAATCTGTCTGTATTGTCCAATTTCTGTTAGGGTCATGTTGACATTCTGTTTTTCCTCTGAGTTCAGATATTTTTCAAAGGTCAACAAAAAAGCCTCATTTATCTGAAATCTGCCCAGTTAGCATTTATTTCTCCTAAGTTATTAATCCCTTCAAAAATTCTATCAAACATCTAACTCTATGAATCTCATACTCAATTGTCTTCACTGAGTTTCTATTTCAATTGAAATAATTTTTACAAGCTTCCAGCTGTTTCTCAAGGTCCATCAACTAGAGGACATTTGCCTTTTATGATTAGCTTGAAAGAAACTGAGCCAATACCACTTCTGGCTTCATGAAATGCAAGAAATAAAACATGTGACTCATAATAGTCAGCATGACTCCTGTACAATGCCACCATAGTCTGATATGATGTCATGAATTTGCTGTCCTTCATACTTACAAGAATAATTAAAGAGAAGGAGAGATTCCAATCTTGCCTTCGGGAAAGAACTTGTGTCATTGTGAACTGCCCAGGGCAGAGGGATGCCAACACAAAAAGAACAGATAAAATTCTTTCAAAATATGCCAAGCAAGGTCACCGGCCTCATAGCTCCAATGAATATCAGGTTGTACTTGGCATTTTAATGTTAAAACACCGGCAGCGTTCTGGTTCTGTTCAGGTGGAAAGGAGACAGGTTAAACAATGATTTCAAATTGTTCTTACACAATGTAGGTCTTTTTCTTATATGGGAATTTGCTGGAACAAAAACAGCTGTTGCAGTCCTTTGCCTTATTAACTCCACGCTTCTTATCCATCTAGAAGTATGGTTCTCAAGTCAGAACAGCTTTGCTCCCCGTGGGGCATCGGGCAACATTTGCATGCCTGACAATGTTTACATTTGGATGTGGGAAGAGCTGTTGGTATAACAATAAGGTAGAAAACCAGGGGCTGGCTGAACACCCTCCTGGGCACAGGATATCTGCCCACTACAGAGTTATCTCATCCTAAAGGTCGGTATTGCCAGCGCTTTAAAAGCATGCTAGGCATTTAAAACCAGGAAGCAAGGTCATTCACAACCAAGAACTCATGTTGTTTCAGGGAACTTGAAACTTTAATCGCCTTCCTCCAACAAAAGACTGACAGAAATTTCAAAATAGCTTCTCAGAATGCTTTCATCTTTTCTTTGGTATTGTGATGGAGGGCTTTGGGGAAAAAAAGGAGAGGACAATGGTTGTTATAATGTGCTTGAAGTGTTTTGTAACATGAGGAAAGAGGTACAGCTACTTAGGGCTATTGCAAAGACAATGCCCGTGGCATACATGAGCATTCTTTGCTCACATTCTTAGCCACCATCCCTGGCTTCTATTTGACTTTGAGAATAATCTTTATCTTTCACCTGATACTTCCTGTGGAACCCCAACACACACACACACACACACACACACACACACACACACACACACACACACACACACCATACCTGCCCACAAAACTCAGTGTGGCAATTTTCATAAGAAGCCTCATCTTTCTCAAATGTCATAGGTTAGGTTTCCAAGTCCATTTAAATAAGCAAAACTCTTATCTGCTAGTAAAATTTTTTCTTTGTGGATGAATTACCTAGGAAATAGTCTCTCTTGCTTTAATGTGATGAAATGAGCTATTTGAAGGTCTTTAGTGACATTCAGTATCTGCAGATTTGATAATAATGATTTACTACAGGCATAATTCCTGTTGCTAATGCTAGGAGCTTTTGTAAATTAACATCCTTAGTGGTTTTAGATACATAAGATGCACAACTTAGTTGGGATGCACAGCTAAGGGAGCAAATGCGGTGAAGAATCAAACCTGTTCTTCACAAGTGAAGGAATCAACATAGCCAGAAATAAGCCACCTTACTGTTTTCAGACTGGAGCACTTTTGAGATTCACAACCTGTACAGATGGGGGTTATATAATTCTATCATTCTTTGATTCCAACTCCCTTAGAATCAGTATTTCCTTTCAATATCTGTTACTTCAGACACAGAAAAGAACCCCTATTCTAGATAAGTAGTTACAAGTCAAGACACTACAGGATTTATGAAAGAAATATTTATTACGTGAGCTAGAATTGGGATGTTCAAATTATCACACCTCTTGGCTCTAAATTTTTCACAAGGCTTTGTAAGTTAGATTGAAATTTTAAAGGGGCAGTTAAGACTGATTTATTTCTAAACACAGTATCCCAAATCATCCTTCATTAAAGCTAGGGCATTTATCTGGTATTTCTCTCATCATGGACATGTAGTCCATCAGACATTTGCTACACCAACTTATGTGAATTCAGCTTTGACAAACTAAGTAATGTGACGTCCCATTTTGTAAACCCACAGAAAATGTAGGAAGGAAGCTCTGAATGACTGAAGTCTAAGTGAATGTATATTTTGACATGGGCATGGCCCTGTCAAGGATTTCCAAGACCTTGGAGCCATGAAGCAATTGATAAAGCCATTACCACATAGCTCAGGCTCAAGAAGAATGGCAAAGATTTTCTCAGAGTATGTGTTTTCTAGGGGTGTTTAACAATTGATCAGTGCGTGCAAATACTAACAACTGCAGCTTCCCCCTACCAGATGTTTACAGTATGAGATTGCTCATGTCTGTAGAAGATACATACTACATAGAATAGCCAACCCCTTCCAATGTGCTGTTCATAGTAAACACCCAAGGTTCCAGGTTGCACTGGTACTTTTTAGAGAACCTCCCGTATCCCAGTTTTGCTGTGTCTGTGTGTCTGTCCTTTCTTCATTCCCTCACAGCCCTTAGCCAGTGTTCTGGGACACAACTCATGTGGGCTGTAGAAAGAAAACACTTTGCAACTTGGAATCTATTTGAAGAGGAAATACATCAATGCCTTTTAATAATGAATTTAATTAATTGCTACTTAACTACAAATTGAGTGACTTTATAAACAAATACAGAGTGTTTCCTTTCAGTATTTTGATATCAAACACTGACTATTGTTAATACAAAGATCAATAGTCAGAGATAATCACAAGTTTGGGGAGACCTTCCAAAGTGGTCTAATGATGTGGTCATCTGACTCTACAAAAATTTTTTAAAAACATGTTTTGTATAGTTATTTTTGTGCATGATATTCTTGAATATTAACAGCATTGAAATCCTTCATAGTGAATACCAGATATTCCTAGACCACATTGCAAGAGCTGGTCCAACAATGAAAAAACAAAAACCACTTTAAAGGAAGTGGACATTGAAAGCAGCTGAGAAGGATGTCTGGTGTAACGTGACTGCATGTGGAAAGAATTAACATCTTTGTAGAGAAGAAGGAGATGACATGTTCCTGACTTCTCCAGGCTAGCCTCCCAATTCTTCTCCATATCCCCTGTTTTCATTTTGCTCTTTTATTGAGATATAAGTTTCAGTATTCAGTCCATGGTGGCCTAAATACATCATGTAGCCCATACTCAGCCTTGAACTTGCAATTTTCCTGCCTCTGCCTCCTAGTGGGTAAGATTATAGACATCAGAATCTTCTTTCTCTTTTGTCTTTTCCTGTTGGGCTTTGGAGACAGGGTATCATGTGGCCGTGGCTGACCTTGAACTTGTTTTGCAGCTGAGGATGAGTCAAGGTGTTATGTTGGTATGAATCAATACCCTGGAAATGAACTGATTTATTAGTGTAGTAATTTTAAATGTAGTAGATCCTTTGACTGTTCTTTGAGGTTCCTTTATTCTTAGAACTTATGCTATATGCACACATTTCTATTGTTTTAAAATATTTTTTATATTTTGAGGTTTTAATATAACTGTGTAATTTCCCTCTTCCCTTCTTACTCTCTCACCTTCTGTTTTTGTACCGGTGGGACATCCACTGTCGTTTCTTTGTTCCCTCTCTTGGGACTTGATCTCACAGTGTAGACAAGAATATACAGTCTGTTCTTTTTATAGCCTGAGATTTTTTTCCCCATCAAAAGAATGGTCATCCTAAAATCATGACTTCAGATATTATAAGTCATACTAGACTTTATCAAGAATATTTGTCAATTATGATAAGAGCCTGTGGTGATATATTTGTAATCTAAGAGATAAAGCTTGCCTGAAGATAAGAGAACAGACACAGCCACAGAGTTAGCCACAGAGATCAGGCAGTGGTGGCATACACCTTTAATCCTAGTACTTGGGGAGGGGGGACGTAGAGGTAGAGATCCATCTGGATTTCTGTGACTCCAAGGCCACACTGGGCTACATGAGATTAATCTAGTCTAAAAGAGAAACACAGCCAGGCAGTGGTGGCACATACCTTTAATTTCACCACTTGGGATCACACACCTTTAATCCCAGCAGTAGGAAGGTTGAGACATATAAGGTTGAAGAATATAAGGTGGGAGGAGACAGGAACTTGGTCTCTTCTTCAGGCTGAGGAGTTGATGAGGGAAGAGGTGGTAGTTGTGGCTTGCTCTGCTCCCATCTTTCAGCTTTCACCCTGATATCTGGCTCCAGGTTTTTATTATAAGACCATTTAGGATTCATGCAACAAGAGCCTTCCCTGATGATATCTTTGTTTCTTTGCTTGCTTTTTTCCTTGACTGATCATGATAGTTTGTGTTCTAGTTTCCGTTAGTTGCTCTGATATAATACTCTGGCCAACATCAACTTAAGGGAGGGAAGGGTTTGTGGTGATATTGTGTTCCCCAAAATATTGTGTGACCCTAATAAACTTATCTGGGGTCAGAGAACAGAACAGCCACTAGATGTAGAGGCCAGAAAATGGTGGCACACACGCTTTTAATCCTATCACTTGGGAGGCAGAGATTCATCTGGATCTCTGTGAGTTTAAAGCCACACTGGATATAGCCAGGCATGGTGACTCATGCCTTTAATCCCAGGAAGTGATGGCAGAAAGCAGAAAGGTATATAAGGCATGAGGACCAGGAACTAGAGTTGGTTAAGCTTTCAGGCTTTGGAGCAGCACAGTTCAGCTGAGATTCATTCTAGATGAGGACTCAGAGACTTCCAGTCTGAGGAAACAGGATCAGCTGAGGAATTGGCAAGGTGAGGTTAGCTGTGGCTTGTTCTGTCTCTCTGATCTTCCAGCTTTTACCCCAATAACAGGCCTTGGGTTTGCTTTTATTAACAAGACTTTAAGATCCATGCTACAAGGGTTCATTTGGCTTACAACTGCAGATTGAAGTCTATCATTTCAGGAAGCCAAAGCATGAATTGAAGGCAGCAAAATTTGAAAGCCGGCCTGCTCGCTATTCTACACAGCACCCTGTTTGACAAAAGGACTCACTTCGCATCTGAAGAACTGTGACAGGAACCATGAAGATGTTTCCTGTTGCCCAGCAGGCTGGACTACACTCATCTAGCTTTCTTATAAAATTCAGAACTGCCTGGATAGGGAATGGTTCCACCTGCAGTGAACTGGGCCCTTCTACACTGATTAACAATTAAAAAATCTCCCCAAACACATCCACAGACCACTGTGTCCTCGGCCATGCCACATGATAGTCTCTTCCCGGGAAATTCTGGCTTATGTCAAGTTGATGGTTGCAGCAGGGGCCATTTGGATTTCCAGTATCCATTCATGCAATTTTGTGATGGTTTTCACAAAGCAGTGGAAATAGTCTTATGTGACTCTTAGTGCTTTGTGCTACAAATTCCAAGCACTTGCCTAATTTGGTTACCACTTCCCCCTTGAAGTGCCCTTCTTCGCTTACCAAATCACAACACCGTTCCTACAATTCTCTCCGTTTCTCAAGAGCTTCTTTTCTATCTTGCCATGTCATTCCGTCACTCTCCGCCCGATTCCACCCCTCAACATGTAAAGTCTACCAACATTTTCAGGACTTGCTGAATTCCTGATCACCACAGCCTGAACTCTCCCAGATCTTAAATCTTGCTGCGTCCAAATTTAATTCCAACTATTTGGTGAGAGTCTCTGCTATAGATGGGTTTTGTGAAGACATCAGATGATACGTCTTCCTCAATGCTCCGGTCTTTGCAGTTAGCACAATGGCTTCTTCCAGAGCGATTGCTCCTTCCAACCAATTCATCTAGGACTCATTGGACAGCATTTCAATTTTAATTTAAACATCACCCCTGAGGAGGCGCCTTCTCCAACCCTGTCTTAGTGTTTCTATTGCTGTGATTAAAAAAAAAAATGATGAAAAGCAGCTTTGGAAGGAAAGGGTTTGTGTTGACTTATAGCTTGTAGTTCATCATCCAGGGAAGTTTGGGCAGGAACTCAAGACAAAACTGGAGGCAGGCGCTGATGCAGAAGCCATGGACGGGTGCTGCTTACTGGCTTGCTCCTCGTGGCTTTCTCAAGCCTGCATTCTTACAGCACCCAGGACCACCGGCCCAGGAGGGGCACTGCTCACAGTGAGCTGGGCCCTTCTATGTCTACCACCAACCGAGAAAATATACCACAGACTTCCCCAGACAAATCTGGTGGGCACATTTTCTCAGTTAAGGTTGCTCCTCCAAAATGACTCTAGCCTGTGTCAAGTTGGCATAACACTAGTCAGCACAAGCCCTCTAAAGCTGACTTCGATTTTATTCTTCTGACTTACCACAAACCTTTGTCCATAGCTCAGTGGTACAACTCATTACATTTTCTGATATTATTGGCTTTATATTTGCTCCAGTAAAACATTTGTGATAATTTGACTCTACTGAACATACATTTTTTTGTAAAGGACAGAGATCAAGTACCAAGATTTTCTTCTATTTCCTTGGTTATTTATTAGAATATTTTTTTTTTAAATCTCTGGCACCTCAGAAAGTGTTTGGCTTTGGAAGATAATATTAACAATGAAGGACTGCTATATAGCCTGTGGTCAAAAGTAGAGAAGTGATGATATTTTTTCTTCTCTTACCATTTACCACGTGAATGTCAAGAAGCAAAGAGCCTCAGTGTGGGAATACTAACATCACTGACCATGAAGACCCTCTTCAGGAGTGACAGCTAGCTGGACTGGGGCTACTGAAACCCTCTAAATCAGTTGTTCTCAACCTTCCTAATGCTTTAATGCAGGTCTTCATGTTGTGGTGTCTCCCAATCAGAAAATTATTTTCATCACTACTTCATAACTGTAATTTTTGCTACTGTTATTAATCTGAATCAAAGTGTAAATATTATTTTTGGAGACTGAGATTTGCCAAAATGGTCATGACCTGCGGGCTGAGAACCACTGCTCTAAATTTTCTGCAACTCAAGTTTTCAGGTAGGTAATGGTCACTTGTTAGAAAAGCCAGGGTCATTTCGTATTTGGAGAATCCATCCATTTTCAAGTCATTAACTTCACTGTATCTCTAAAATTCATCTTCTCTTTATTTAGCATGTCTCTCTGAAAGTTTCAAGCACTGCCTATTGAAGGAGACCAGTATTGCTTTTCAGCGCTAAACTTTGCATTTCATTCATGATGCGACAGTAAATAAAATACACGTATTCATCCCTATGTGGACAAGCAATCGAAAGAGCCGTTCCATGATATTACTCATCTGCAGGTGTTTGCACATTTGTCTTTAACTTTCATCTCTATTTCCAATTTTAATGTTGTCTACGTTTTTCCTTCCCTTGTAGATCTTGTCAATTTCCTAAAACTTAAAAGCCATTTGTTGTTGACTTTAGGATCAGTTGTGTTCTGTGGTCACAGCATTTCCAGCTCAACACTTTAAATCAGCCAGTGTTTCATTTCATCAGCTTCTTCCTAGTGACTGTCCTGACCTCATCTCCATTCAGGAATGAGCCGCTAAGTGTTATCTCTGTCATCCGCCATTCGACTCCTTCCTTCTTGTACATGCTTGGCATCCTTGAAGTAAATTTTTATGGGTCACATATCATGAACAGAAAATGGACAAATAGATCCCTATTTTTCCATAAGACTCAAATGCCATTTATCTCTGATCAAGTGTATTGCAGATTTTCCCCTGTTCCCATTGTTTGCTTTTCATTCAACAAACATACTAGAATGTTTAAGACCAATGTTTATATCTTACAAATTTATCAGCAAGAGAAAATCTTATGCAATCATATAATTTTTCTTTGCCTCAATGTGAAATATAGCCTTAAAAATCAAAAATACTTCACATTTCTTGCAATTTGAACAGTAAATTACTTATAAAGAAAAGACTTTAAATGCCTGCCACAAAGAACACTCATTTTTCCAGTCCAGGTCAATTGTCTCCACTGGTTTTGGGTCTACTGTGAAGTAGAACATCATGGTGAGGGCTATGTAGTTGAGACTGTCTACCTCATGAATGTTGAGAAGAAAGGAGTGAGGTAGGGTAGAAGAAAAGGAGGGAAGGGAGGAGAAAGAGCGGACATAGGAACCAGGGTTTCAATATCCATTTCAAGGCCACTCCCACCCCTATAATTCAACCTGTGTCTGCTATGCTTTGCCTCTAAGTTACTACTAGCTCCCACTAGCTGGGACCGATTCAACACATGAAATCCAGGGCAGCTCCATATCAAGGACCCCAGTGCCTCAGCCACATGGAAGTGGCAAAGCCTTCTTGGGGTAAGTCTCAGAGGGCTAGCAAAGCCTTCCTCTGGTCCATGTGTGGATGCTGATAGCGTATGCAGAAAATGTCTATCATAGCTTTCTCCCCCTGGATATTTATGGTCCAAAGACTGCTTCACTACAAAGGATGCTACTATCAAGATTAGTTGGAACTACTTCCTTGTTCATCTGAATGTAGTAACCCTGTTTCCTGATTCAACTGTATAGAATAAACATGCTGAGCTTGCAAGGTGCTGTGACTTCTTCATCCAAGACCTCAGCCTACCCAATCCTAGCTTTCCTTTGTCTAAGTGTCCCTGTGTTTATCCTTTCTCTCTTCTCCTATCCCTAGTTAAGGTTCTGGGACTCAAGCCATGGAAGGGCTTGACAATGAACCTTTGTGGTGTATTTGAGATCAAACTGCAACAATGCCTAATAGCAAAGTGATTAAGATGCATTTAGAACTGTGTTATCTGCTCTAAAGACCATTTTGCATTGAATCTCAAGACAGCTTTCAGTAGGTGGAATGTCTGCTGTGCCTGCTCTTTATATGAAGCTACTGGAATTTACAGAATTTAAAATGTGTCTAAGGTCACATAGTGAGTAGAAAGAAAAGCTATAACCCTGAAACATGGCTCACAATGTTATTCTTGCCCATTTTTCAGCTAGAGAAACATAAAGTTCAACCAGGCTGAACACAGCCATGATACTAGAGGAGGATGGAGTGGTCACTAACAGTCTTCACAGTGTCACTATCCATTACTCCAGTGTTGCATGAAACAAGGGTGTCCTGAATTTTTTTTTTTAAGCTCAGTCCAGTATCCAGTTTTGTTACCTTTTCTGGGGAAAAAGTGGACAGTCTATCAAATAAAGTGTCAGGAAAGCATCTTCAAAATATATACCCATCAAAAGAACAACCTGCCATTTCAACAACAAAATAATGGGCCTGCTGTAAAAAGACCTACTGGCAACACAGAGGAGCTGCACATTTGGAAATAACTCCAGGCAAGAGGGAAAAAATCATTTCACATAAAATGACATTTTCACATTCTATAAATTTGCCCTGTAGCCTATCTGCTTTTGTAAATATAGACAACTGTATTTACTCAGAAACTATTTCATACATTTATTCTTACTTATTCTAAAATTAACTCTTTTTAATATTTGCTTAAGTGCCATAGAAGATATTGGTTTTTATATCTCAGATGTGATGTTCTTATTTGATTTTTAAAAACTCTTATAGGGAAAGGCTTTTAAAACTACTTTTCATTTTAAAAAAGAGATCAGACATTGTTTTGCAAACATATGTTTCAGCTGAACTGGAAAAATCCTGACTTCCAGATACAAAAACTAGAGTCAGGCTAGTTTGGCCCCCTGGCACTGAAGTTAATGATGGTGGGAGGGTTTAGGACTGCTTTTTTGTATTTTTATGATGCTGAGAATCAAACCGGGGTTCTCATACATGCTAAGCAAGCTGTTTACTACTGAGCCTGGACCACTATACTCCCAGTCCAAGATGTTAACCTCTTCAGAGTATCTTTCAGCTGATGGACATGCAGTCTGGCCATGGTTAGGCAGGTTGGTTGGAAAAGGTGGCAGAGTGAACAAGTATGTAGATACTGTTGCAGAAATTGCTTCTGTTCATTGTGGAAGGCAACTCATGATCGGTTATAATGAAGAGCTGGGCATCTAACAGTGGTTAGGAAATTTTCTAGAGTCATAAAGAAAGGACAGATGGCATTCTGAGTTGGCATTGGTTCAGAAATAAAAAATATGTTTTGGGGTTATGCTGTGTTTTCGTGGGTATATGATCACTACTATAGGTAAGCAAGTTTAACCAAGGTCAGTTTGTGGGCCCCGAGAGTACCTAAGTCCGCAGGTTTCTATTTTTCTCTTTCTTTCTCCCTGCAAGCAGGAGAGCTGCTTGTTATTTTACAAACTACTTTGAAGTTAGAAAATAGCAAAACAAAAAGTAGATCAGGCAGCATTCCAAAACATTGTATTTTATGTCTTGTCAAAAATTTAATGCCTATTTTCCTCTAGTTTTATTGTGATATATTGCTCTTAGGTCAGGGGGTATTTTGCAGTAAGGAAAAGAGCCTTGAGATCGAATGAAATAATGGTTCCCAGAATAAACCTCACTCCAGTCGGTGACCGAGGTCAACAAATGTTGACCAGATAATGATTATAATACTGATTTTGAAGATCCAGATTAGTTAATAAGATGATTATCAAACCAGACAGCTAAGTATTACTTTGGATAGTAATCTTTGACTCCTTCAAAAGACCAATTTCAGTTCATTGTTTAGTTTTCTACTTTTCATTCTGTTCCTCAGTTTATGACACAGCATGTGTATTGTGCTTGGGCAATGTGACCATGTAACTACTTAAAATCTGGCATCAAAAACATAAAAAAGAGCTCCTGATTCACGGCTTTCAGAGATTGTCTGCTAGTCCCCATTGGCTGGCTGACTGGAGGACTCTGTCACTGTTGTAAATCATTTCTCTCCCTACCTAGTCACACTGAATTGTTCCTAGAGAAAAATAATCCAATAATCAACAGCAGCAGTAAGTCAGAAACTCAAGTTTTATGAACTTTCACGTTCAGGAGAGCCTGGTTATATGTAAATAAGCCTTAGTCTAGAGAAGAGAAAACATGCCTAAAAAAGTTCATTGTTTCTGTTATTCACTTGGACCAATAAAATCATATGTGTGTATAGATTACAACATGGTATTTTAAAACACTTATACATGCATAATGGCTACACTCTGAAAACTTAAGATATGCAGTACCCCAGATGTGTATTATTTTAGCAAGACTCTTAACTAATTGTTTTCTTGAGAAATTTCAATTATTTCATATTTTGTTGTTCTTGTCAAAGTGATGTAGAACAGAACTTTCTAACTTCACCTGTATTCTTTGGCTGTCATCTTTCCATCCTCCCTCCCCCACAGCCCTGGTTAACCACTGCCATGTCCCTCACTGACTCTGACTTGTACAGATTCTACATACAGGTGAGGCCATGAGGTATTGGTCTTGCTGTGCTGGCTTACCTCATTTCGGATAATGTTCTCCATGTTTGCCTCTGTTGTTTCAGATGACAGGATCTAAATCTTCTTTTAAAAGCCTGAATACATTATTTTCTTTGTCCCCTCATCATTCGGTAGGAACTGAAGTTGATTTCACTTCTTAGCTACCGTGGATGGTGCCACAGCAGACCCTGGCATGCAGCTGTCACTTCCACGGACGCAAGAAAGGAGCGCAGGTGTCACGTGTTGTGTCAGCGAGTTCCTTTGGGTTGAGGCATGACCTCCTCAAAAGAGAAGGGAGGCTCCTTAGATGCAGGAAGCTAACAGAACTGCAAGCTTGGGAAGCCCATGATGCTTGAAAGATCTGGAAGCTTAGAAAAATGACAAGGTTCACAGAGCCTCTCCACAAGGTTATGTAAGCAGCAAGCAACTGCTAGGGAGGGGAGAACTCCATTACAGTTGCCTTTAAGTTGGACAGGAAGCTCCAGGGATGCAGCCTCTGGGATCTCCACCCATGCCAGGATGGGCTTTTTGGTGACACAATTACCTTATGTCACCCACGCTCTGTGAGTGACCCCAGTCAACTCTCTGGTTCATCTAGCTAGAGTCGGAAGGAATTGTTCCTTTGAGAAGAATCTTGGAGAAGAATGTTTCTGTTCCTGCCTGTCCAGAAAAGAGTCATGCGACAAAAACAAAACAAAACAAAAAAGCCTCCTGGGTTAGCTCTAGTTTAGGCTCTTACAGAAAAGAAACAGACACACAAGTCATGATAAATAAAACATTAGGTGGCAACATGACCTCATATCAGATGTAACTGATAAAAGTCTAAAGGTCTTGGTAATTCAAGGCATTTATTCTTTGATTTCAAAGCCCTCTCTAGTGAGACAGAATTATGGGATTATGCTCGCTGGTGCTGTGTCTACTCAGCATAGAATACTGACTTACTACATCTAATGGGCAGTGAGTTGTGGTTGAATCATTTTAGTTTGAATTTTCACATTTTCAAAGTAAAGAGAATTAGAGACACATTTCTGTTATTTGTAAATGGATGTTTTTCTTTGTCCCTCCCTGTTCCACAGCTGCTTCCAAATAATCACTCAAAGGTTTATATTAATTATAAATGCTTGGTTGACGGCTCAGGCTTATTACTAGCTAGCTCTTACACTTAAATTAACCCGTTTTTATTAATCTATATATCACCACTTGGCCCACAGCTTACTTTCACATCTTGCTTATTTGATGGTTTGCAGATTCTGCCCCAATTCCATCCTTCTCCCTGTATCTTCCATTGGCTTTCCCACCCAGCCTTATTCTGCCTGGCTATGAGCCAAAACAGCTTTATTTATCAACCAATGAGAGCAACACATTCACAGTGTATAGAAAGACCGTCCCACAATCTTTCCCACTTTCTGTCCAATCGTTTTAATTTCAACACAGTAAAATAATATACAACAAAACGAATTATCAAGTAAGAATCAGTTACAATACTCAGTCTATTTGTATTTGGCAAAATTATAGAAAATATTCTATCATCTGTTCTATCGTTGTGACTCTAAAGTTTCATATGAAATTTACTTTTTTTTTTTTTTTTTTTTTTTCGAGACAGGGTTTCTCTGTGTAGCTTTGCACCTTTCCTGGGACTCACTTGGTAGCCCAGGCTGGCCTTGACTCACAGAAATCTGCCTGCCTCTGCCTTCCGAGTGCTGGGATTAAAGGCATGCGCCACCACCGCCTGGCGAAATTTACTTTTTATAGTAACTAAGGAAACCTATAATGATAACTATCTAGTCTTCCACTCCATCAAAGACCCCAGAAGGATATAATATTACCAGAGTAAACAGGAAGTGCACTGCAAGCAACTTCCAAAACTCTAGCAATGACAGAGACATCTGCATGCTTGGACAGCCACCCAAAGTTCTTCTGCCTACAGGCCTAGAGTATCTGGCAGACTTCTTAGTGAAGCAAGAAATTGGAAGGACTGTCCCGCTTGTTTTGGCAAAGTTCATCAGTTGCTTTCCTCTGTGTCCTGCAGAATGTCGGACAGTTTCTTCTGTGAAGCAGGAACCCAAAGGACCATTCTGCCTTGTTTTGGCATAGTTTAGTAGTCCCTTTTCTGTGGGTCCTGCATGTCCAGTTTATACAGCATGCTGTCAAGCAGTCCAGGCAAGAGCAGTTTCTTGCTCAAATGCCTAGCCTTGCCACATTGAGAGAAAACTCCGTAAGAAGTTTCTTTGATGTCCATCATCCTCTTTTAAGTATTTGGTGCTGCCAGGAATGGATGTGTCTCACTATAGAGAAAAGTCTAAGTTTTTATAACATTTTAAATGCTATATTCTGTAGGTCTTTGAAGTGTTTGAAGATTATCTACCTAAGTGAAATATATCTTTCTGTACCTAGAAAATCTAACTAATGTGGCTTTAAGTTTGACTATTATAGATGGTTAACTATTAATCTGTATTTTAATTATACTTTGCATTTTTAAATGAACTGCATAAACATAATACCTTAAACAAGAGTATATATATATCATAACAAAATTGACCTTAAATTTGTACCAATAAACCAAAATCCATACCAATGTAAAATATGTTGAGATTAACATTTGTTTTTTGGATTAAAGTGGATTTAATAATCTAACCTTTCATTATAATCTACCCTTTTCCTCATCATTTGTACATCATATCCCCCTTCTTCAGAAAGAGATTGACTGTGAGCATTAACAATTCATAAACAACCCCCCTTAGATGAAAACAAACATTTATAAACAATATTTTTGGAATTTGGGCATAATTCTCTGATTAATTCTTGTTGATTGGAGGCACTAATAAACTTATGGGGACCTGAGAAAATTTGAGATAATGGTCATGTCAGTCCAGTGAAGACTAGCTATAACCTTTCTTGATAGATATCACCTGCCAGGGTTCCCTTGATCAAACCAGATCCATCTCAACCTGGGATGAATTCACAGCCTCTTGTTTCCTGTGGAAACAAAAGCAGAACCACTTCTCCAAAGCAATGCATCCTTTAAGTTCCATTTTACAAATATGTTTTTTGACTTCTGCTTTAATTAAGGCTTTCTTAAAACATCTAGGCTGGTGTGTGTCATCAGTCCCTCTTTCAATCCCATGTTTCTCAGGAGCTGTTGTTTGCTTGTCAGGATTCAAAAAATTCAAGATTAACACAATAACATGCGGGATCCAGACTCTCTGTGTATTTCCCATCTCTACATGGCTTATTCGTTTATATATATATATATATATATTACTTTAATTCTCTCTTTAAAGACTTTATTCATTTTTTTCTGTGACTATACCCTTTTTTTTTCTTAAGCCTACACGCATTTTTCAAACATCTTGTAGCCCATTTAGAGGCCTTTTCATCTGAATCTGTTTTTATTGTGTATCTTTAACCTTTTGTCTGTAGGAGTGAAAACTGGGCTGTGAAGCTTGGAGACCACTGTGTGTTACTGCGGAAATCCGCCATGCTGTAACTCCAGCCTGCATGCCGCAGCATCCCTGTACCATAGCATGCTTGAGAGACATGAACTATGAAGGGGCTCTTGGCTCCACTTTTGCGAGTGTAGACACCCCCCCCACACACACACACACCTTTTTAAAGCTTTCTCAGGCTTTATGTGGACATACATCTGACACGTGGAAGCGTCCTTTATAAATGGAGGCTTTTCTCTGTCCTGCCCATTCAGCAACCACTTCAAAATAATCACTCAAAGGCTTGTATTAATCATGAATGCTTAGATGATGGCTGAGGCTTATTACTAGCTAGCTCTTACATTAGTTTAAACCCATTCCTATTAATTTCTATTAATTTATGTATCTCTACATGGCCTGGCCCATGGCTTACCAGTTCTTTTACATCTTGCTTCTTGAGTGGCTAGCAGCATCTGCCCCAACTCCACCCTTCTTCTCTTTATATCCCCATTTGGCTTTCCCACCCAGCTTTATTCTGTCTGACTGTATGCTGAAACAGATTTATTTATCAACCAATAAGAGCAACACCATATTTACAGTGTACAGAAAGACCATCACACAACAGTTATTTTTGCAGATTATTGCAAGGATTATTGTAATAATCGCTGTATTTATTATTCATTGTAATCATTCGTCCTTCTAAACTGTTCTAGACTATTATTCCTTTCCAAATTATGATGTAGATGGTAGCTAGGTTCTGAGCTATCAAAGATAGATACAGCCAGGGCCTGTCCTCAGTGAGCTTTTCTTCCAATAAGGATAGTGAACATACATAGCTACATGTTGCATTAAATGGATAAGAGAAACAAATGCCAGTATTGTGTTGGGAGGGAGAACTAATGTCCACAGAGCAGAAAATAGATGAAAATGGGAAAATGCACTACATTTTTATTTTCAATAAAGCAGTTTTGGGAGCCTCTTTAAATTTAAGAATTCAAATCTTTATCAGACTTCAACTTGGTTTATACATCAAAGTAACTGAAAATGCTCTAAACCAAGCTTGCTAGTATGTAATAAATTAGGGTTAGCAAGAGAACATTCAAGTTGGGCATCTTTGAACGAGGGTTATAAGTTCTGCAGAATATTATGAGACCATGAATACTGAAAAACATGTTTTCCAATAAGAAATTAATTGCTCCCTTAAAAGTCACAGAGAAACAATGACTTCATGAAGTATGATTTCACCCTCAAAAGGCAGTTTTATCTCAGTAAGTGGTTAATCTAAACAGATGCAACAATAGAAAGAAAACTCCCCATGTTAGACTGAGGTCTTCAGCAGGCAGAGCAGTATTTAATGTCATATGGATGTAATTTAATATGAATTTCTTTAATACTTGAGTAAGCATCCTCACCAAATCTGCTAAATGGAGTTACTGATTTTGTTTCTTTCTAGAATGATGATTTAGTTGTGCAATCATGCTGTCACCAGAAGAGATTCATCACAATAATGATGAGTCTTTTTCCTAAGGACATTATCATAAATCATTTGCATACAGCCCAAGAGAAAGATTTCTAGTTAAACTTTCTAAATGTTACAAAACGGTCATAAAGCATGAGTTGTTAGAAATAGGCATTATTTTTATTTCAGTTTGGGGAACATATGGCAAAATGATTATTCACTGATGCTGAATTGATTTAGCAAATATGCACACACAAGGAATATCTTAAGAGATGTTCAGGATCTGCCATGCCGTGATACTGAGGTCATATTCTTCAAATTATATTTATAATACTTTAGGTAACTAATGTAAACACTGGGTCCAACATTTTTGAAAAGATGTTTTTGAAAGTTTTATGTATTCGTATAACATGACTTGATTATATCCATCCACCATTACTTCCCTCAACCTCCACAGTGCCTCCCACCCATTGGTTGTGAATGTGGAGGCCAAGGGTCAACATTTACAGGCTAACCATTTACAGGCTAACATCCAGCAATGCCATTTATTTATTTATTTATTTATTTATTTATTTATTTATTTATGCATTCGTTTGCTTGTTTGTAACAGAGAGGATCTCTTGCTGAACCTGGAACTTTCCATTTTGACCATTGAGCCCCTGACATCTGTCTGCTTCTACCTTAACCACACCTATCACTAGGGTCATAAACACACTCCTCTCACCTGGCTTTTATGTGAATGCTGAGGATCTGAGCTCAGGTCTTCAAGCTTATATAGCAAGTACTGAGCCATCATCCCAGGTCCGACTCTTACAAGATAATGTTACAGGACACACTTGACATTTATAAGCCTGCCACTTCTCAAAAGAAATTAGGCGATAGATTGATATAGGTAGGTGGATTTATTTATAATTAGGACAAACTGAAGGAAGACTCATAGATTCTCTGTGCTTGTGTGGCGGTGTCATAACCTTATTGAAAAAGATGAACCATGGGGCCAAGAAATATGCAAATTTTAACTAATGTGACCTTTGTGGTCTCTGCCCAAGAGGCAGGCTGGCATCAGGGTTTTAACATTTGCTTCCCTCAGTATGGGATCCTGAAGGAACTTGAATCCTTTGAAGCACATTGTTCCAACAGCCTGATAGCAATGGGGCAGTCTTCTCCCAGGCTCAGGTCCCATAATAACACACCTTTAAAATATGTTGTCACTTACAAGTGATCTTCCCCATCTCGTCTTTCACACTTCCTGATTAATCATTTTTCTTTCCTCTCTCATTTCTCTACTTTTTTAGGTCTTCTTCTGTTTTATTCTTTATTTTCCTATTATTAATCACAATTTTATCAGGTTAGGCACATATCATGTGTCCCTCTAAGAATAGTTTGCAATCTTGCTTCATCCTCACATACTGAAAGCTTAATTCAAGGGAATTATTACAATGAAGTTTTTTATTCTAATTTATTCCACTCTCAGGTTCTGAGACATTTTTTCCTTAAAACTACATCCCACTCAAAACAACATATTTTCAAATTGACAGTGTAATCTCTAGTCAAGAGCTTAATGTATGAACTTTAATTTCCTTGTTTTTTGATATGACTAATTTTAAACTATTGTACATAAAATGTGGTTTAAACTATTCAATTGCCATCTAATTACAATCACAGAATCTTCCATATCTGCTTTCTTCACAGCAGTGATTTGAGTCAAATTATCATTTGCCAATGATATGATAGTATACATAAGTAATCCTAAAATTTAAAGCTGTAGGTAACTCCTACAGCTGAAAACACTTTCAGCAAAGGGGCTAGATGCAAGATTAATGCAAAAAAAAAAAAATCTCGACGCTTTTCCCCCAACCAACACCAAACCAAACCAAACCAAACCAAACCAAACCAAACCAAACCAAACCAAACCAACCAACCAACCAAACAAACAAACAAAAAGTAGCCCCCCCTTCTATACACAAATGACAAATGGACTGAGAAAGAAATCAGGGAAAGAACACCTTTCACAATAGTCTTAAATAATACAAAATATCTTGGGGCAATGCTAATCAATCACATGAAAGATTAATATGATTAAAAACTTTAAGTATTTGAAGAAAGACATTGAAGAAGTTATAAAAATATGGAAATATCTCCCGTGCTCATGGACTGGTAGGATTAATATAGTAAACATGGCTATTTTACCAAAAGCATTCTACAGACTCAATGTAATCCCCATAAAAATTTCAACACAATTCTTTACAGACCTTGGAAAAACAAAAAGCCCAGGATAGCTAAAACAATCCTGAACAATAAAAGAACCACTGGAGATATCACCATCCCTGATTTCAAGTTGTACCACAGATATAGTAATAAAAACTGTATGGGATTGGCACAAACACAGACACATTGATCAGTGGAATTGAATTGAAGACCCAGACATAAATCTAAACATCCATGGACCTGATTTGTGATAAAGAAGCCAGAAATACACTCTGGAGAAGAAGACATTATTTTCAACAAATGCTATTGTTCTAACTGGATATCAGCATGTAGAAGAATGCAAAGAGATCCGTATCTATCACCCTGCACAAAACTCAAGTTCAAGTGCATCAAAGACCTCAACATAAAACCAGATCCACTGAATCTGACAGAAGAGAAAGTGGGGAATAGCCTTGAACTCGTCGGCACAGGAGACTAGTTCCTGAATATAGCACCAGTAGCACAAACACTGAGATCAACATTTAATAAATGGGACCTCATGAAACTGAAAAGCTTCTGTAAGACAAAGGGTACTGTCAACAGGGCAAAATAGCAGCTTACAGAATTGGAAAAAATCTTCACCACTCCCACATTCTGATGGAGGACTGATATCCAAAATATAAAAATAACTCAAGAAACTAGATTATCAAATAACAATCCAATTAAAATATAGGGTACAAATCTAAATAGAGAATCCTCAGTAAAGGAATCTCAAATAGCCAAGAAGAGACACGTTAAACATTCAACATCCTTAGTCAACAGGGAAATGAAAATCAAAACTAATGATTTCAAGATTCCATTTTACACCCATCTGTAGATTTAACCAACCGTCTTATTAAATAAGAAACACAGAGCCAACACAGAGATGAAAGCCAAGAGGTCAGAGCAATAGCTAAGAGCTAAAACCTTACCCTTCACTGTCTCTGTACCTCTCTGAAAGAGACCTACTTCCTGTGTCTATCTTTTTTGATAGAGTTTCTGTTCTGCCTTCTCATTGGTTGTAAACTCAATCACATGACCTCCTAGTCACTGCTTGTCTGTACAGACCTCCAGGTCTTCTATGGTTGGTATCGAGATTAAAGGCGTGTGTCTCCAATGCTGGCTGTATCCTTGAACACACAGAGATCTACCTAGCTCTGCCTACCAAGTGCTGGGATTAAAGGCATGCACCACCACCGCCCAGCTTTTGCTATGGCTTGCTAATAGCTCTGACCCCCGAGCAACTTTATTAACATACAAATAAAATCATATTTCAGTACAAATAAAATATCACTATACCCATCAGAATGGCTAAGATCAAAAACACAAGTGGCAGTTCATGTTAATGAGGCTGTGGAGCAAGGGGAACAAACACTCTTCCATTGCTGGTGGGATGTCAAACTTGTACAGTCACTATGGAAATCAATCAATGGAAATCATTATGATTGTTTCTTAGAAAGTTGGGAATTGATCTACCTCAAGGTCCAGCTATATATGACTCTTTGGCATATACCCAATGGTGGCACAGAGCTAGGGAGAGTAGCCAAGCAATATCTGCTTTTTCTTCAGGCCCACTCCATGAGAAGGACCCCACACTTGACACTGCTTGGGTAACCAGGAACCAGAGACTAGATGGCCTAGAGACCTAGGGTAAAACCAAATACTACTGGTCTAAAAACAAAACAAATCAATTAAATGATTCATAGTGTTAATCTGCTATACTTGTGGATCAATGCCTTATCCAGTCATCCTCAGAGAGGCTTCCTATGACAGCAGGTGGGAAAAGATGTAGTGAACCACAGCTAGACATTACGAGGAGAGACAGTCTGAAGTGGAGGTCTCCATTAATTCCCTCCCTTCGGAGCTCAGGCATTCCTGTGGAAGAGGAAGCAGAAAGACTGTAAGAGCTATTGGGGATGGGGCACACTAGCAGAACAGGACCCTCTGAATCAACTAAGCAAGGCAAATATGAACTCACAGAGCCTGAAGCAGCAAGCACAGGGCCTACAAGGGTCTCCACCAGGTCCTCTGCATATATATTATAGCTATCAGCTTAGTATTTTATGGGACTTCTGACTGTGAGAATGAGTGGGTCTCTGACTCTTGTGCCTGCTCTTGGAACCCTTCTCCTGCTGTGTTGCCATGTCCAACCTCGATGCGATAGTTTTTTGCTTCCTCTTATTTTATTTTGTCATGTTGGGTTGTTAGCTCTTAGAAGCCTATTTTGCCCTTTTTTAAAAAAAAAATAAGAGATCTGAGGGGAGGGAAGATGGGGAGAGAATGAGAAGAGTTGAGGGAGGGGGAACTGTAAAAAAAAAAAAACCTTAAAAAATGAATAAAGGTTATATACACTTGGACTTTTTAAAAAAGAAAATTAACTAGAAAGAAATAGTAAAACCTGTTGCTTATTCTGAATGCTACTGAAATACTATTGAGGAAGAAAGCATGAGACGGCTAAGAAATTTCCATTCCTGGTAGTTTGGTAATTTGTTGATGTTTCTGAACTTATTTGGTCTATGCTTTCTGTTGGCAGGAGTTGCTAATGGCAGGGATAACACTCAGCTTAGTCACAGAGAGTGAGTCCTCAAAGAACAGAGAAAGTATTAGCTAGACCCAAATGAGGAAAGAGCTCATTTTTTAATCCCTTAAAAACTAAACTTTTTTTTTTGAGAAGCTGTTCATTTGCACACAACTTCCTATCTCCTTGTTGGAACCTATTAAAGTTAATTTCTATTTTATTTTATAAAGCATTTTAAATATCCAGTGATTACACCTTTTCACTTTACATTGTGAGACAAAGTCTCACATGTAGCCCAGTATTGGCCTTGAATTTGCTATGTAGGCAAAGATGGCTTTGCACTTTAATTTTCCTGTCTGCAGCTTCCATGAGTTTATGGACATGTGTCACTGTCCCTGACTATGGAGTGCTGTGACTGAGAGTTGGGGTTTTGTGCATGCTAGGCAAGTGCTCTACCAACAGAGCTACATCCCCAGACTATTATTTTTTATAAGCAACAGTTATTTTAGACTTTTCCTTTTGTTGCTGTAGAAACATACCACACACCAAGTTATTTCCAAGAAAACCAAGAATTTAATTTAGGAGTTCTTGAGCCTTGGAAATCTAAGATCAAAGTATATCCACCATCCTGACAGTGATTTTTGCTAATATCATGGGATGTGGAAGAACTATTTAAAAAGAAACAATCCTGCTATGTTGGGGTGTTGGGGCCGTTTGTGAAGGTAATTAAATTACCATTTCCAAAGACAAAGTCCTTATGACCCAGATTCTTCTCAAACACTCCACATCTACACACCAGCTTTTTGGGAAAACTTAGATTTTAGATGGTTTACCTCAGAATATGCAAGATGAGACCTGATCATCCTTAGTCATGACACAGGATGCTAAAACTGAGAAATTTAGTTTCCTGTAGTGTATTGACTCTTAGAATCGTCGAGGAGATCCCGTAGGTGGTTGAGACTTCTTCAATGAAATAACATACCCTGAGAGTGAATGGAGGTTACTTCAGTTCTTACAAGGCAAAGGGAAGCCTGTGTGTGTCTCCTCCAGTCACTGAGTGTCTTTGTACCTGAGTTTCCTTCTTTGTAAAAAATGGTTGGGATGATAGGAATCACCTATCTCCTATAGTCACATAAGGAATAAGTGAGTTACAGTGTGGACCTAAATATGCCTGGAAGAACAGGATGGCTGAGAGATGACAGTATCTCAGCAAAGATAACCCTGTAGGCTCTGCAACACTCCCTGAGTTTCTCAGAGGCTTCTCCGCCTCATTGCTTTCCTTCCCAAACCCATCCTCTTTGGCTTGACTTTTGCTTCACTTTCCCTTAGACCATGGTGGTCCTGTGATAGGACACTTTACTTGCCCAGCCCGGCATCAAGTACTTATACTCTTCCTTCACTTCTTGCGCCTCCATTTTGGCTTAAGACTTTCTTAAAAACATCGATTCTTCATGTTGTAAGAAGCTGGAATATGAAATGTATTGGGGAGATGATATTGGAATGTCAAGTTGCTTCTATTTGCTGTTGATAATAACCAACGTAGAGCCCCCCTTCCAAATTGGGCAAGGTACATGGAATAAGAATGTGGAATTCCTAAACGGAACACTTGTATTACACCATCTCTTCCCAAGGCCCAAGCATCATTGTGGCAGGGTGAATAGAAAGCATCACGCCCAGAGGAGTTGGATGACACAGTTACCCGTGTCTTCTGGACGCAAGAAGGGAGCAGCACCGATGAACTCACAATGGTTGTGACAGCATGTACAACACCTGAGCACGCTCAGGTTAGATCAATCCCCAAACGGAGAAAAGAAGTGGCCATGACGTTCCACTCTCAGCTCTTTGCAATTAATAGCTGCTAAGAGAGGTCAAGTCATTCTCTTCAAGGGTTTTGCTTCTGTTGAGTCTACCACACTCTAGTGGAAGACCATGCATCCAAGACTATATACAGGCAGCTTGAATTGTACTTCATAGGTGTAAAAAAAAATAGAATAGAAAAGAAGACACAAAATTGGGTGGGTATGGAAGGAGGGTGGATCTGAGAGGAGTTGAGGGAGGAAGTGAATGTGATCAGAACACATGGCAGGAAATTCCCCAAGAGCAAATGAAGACATTTGAAAAATGTTAATTATCACAAAGGGTTTCTTCCACAGGAGTCTGGGGTGGGGGTGGGGTGGGGTGGGGGGAGGTATTCTTTAATGCTGTACAGACATGTCCAGCAGTCTCCAGGACTATCCCATGAAGAAAAACACGAATTCCATAGGCTCCTCCACTACAGAACCATTGTCTTTCCACCAGTGTCTATCCTCTATGCTTGGTTAGTGACTTGATAGCATCTACAGTTTGTCCCACAGGCCTCAACAAGCTGCAGTGAACAGCTACAGAGTAAATGAAGCTGTGTCTTTCTCAAATGAGACTCACTAAAACTACATTTAAGTTTTAGGCACGCTGGAAGCTAACTGTTCACTTATTGCTACTGTTTTCTCTGTAAAATGAAACACATTGAGAAATACAACTTTGAAGCTTACAGAATAATAATGATTAAAACTTGTTAAATATGTATTCTGTGACAGGCTTTCTAGGCAGGATTATAATAAATCCTACCTTCCCCGGGGCTCAGTGGTATTTTTATATTTTTCTTCTATACATAAAGAAACTGCAGCTCTACAAATGTATGTAACTTGTCCAAGTTTAGACAGGGGATGAGTGTAGTCAGTCAGACACAATGTTTGTTCTGCAGCTCAGATCCTTAATTATGCCAGACTGATAAAGGGAATAGACATTTATATGACCTTCATAGTTCTCCATATGAAGTAGACTTGCATAATTCAGTGGTTGGTGTTGACTGTCTATTTGATAGAACTGGGAATCCTTTAGAACAAGCTCTCAGACATGCCAACCAGGGATTATCTAGATTAGGTTGGCCTGTGGACATCCCGTGAGGGATTATCTTGATTAGGTTAGCTGAGGTTGAGGTGTGAAGGAGGGGGCAGCATTCCTTGGTCTTGAATCCCAGAGTAGATCAAAAGAAGGAAGCTAATTGAGCAGCAACATTCATTATTCTCTTCTTACTGACTGCAGACCCAATGTCAACAGCTGCTTCAGATTCCCATCACCCGCCATGATGAACTGTCCTCTTGAACTATGTGCCACAATAAGCCTTCCTACCTTAAGCTGCTTTTATAAGAGTATTTTAACACAGAGGCAGGAAATGTAATAACAGGGCAGCATACAGATGCTGATGTGAAACCCAGAGTAGGTCATCAACCATGGAAACAACTCACTTCCTGCCATCGCAGAAGAACCTTCTTTCTCAGTCTTCTTATCTAAATGGATCCTAGAACACATTTCCTTGGCAGGATGGGCTTCCAAATAGCAGCTTATACTTAAGCAGCCATTTAGTGATGAGCCCTTTGAGCTGTATTAATTATTAATAATTTAAATGCAGGCATTTGCTGCATTGGAGTCTGAGGTCCATTGTGAGTGATGTCGTGGTCTTACAGTCAGTAAACCCAGCGCTCTCAAGAATGACCTTTCTGAGGCTCGTAAAGTGAATGAAGAGGAAGAAAGCATACTTTAAAATTGCAAAAGCTTCTTCGATTTCCAATCTAAGGAAAAATCGTGTATTTGTCTGGGAGCTCTCGGTGCTGCTGATTTCTTTTTAATGTCTAAGTACAAAATAGCAGGTTTTTTTTGCATGTTCTTTGAATATTGAATACAGCGTGAAATCAAAAATATCTCACCTGGAGATACTGGAGGAAAACAAAGAATGAGAGTCAGAAACAGCATTCTGAATGATAGACAGGAGCCAAGTACCTGTATGCATTGACAGTCAGTTTTGTACATTTCATTGCCTTACTAACCCTCCTGAGGAAATTGGAGGCATTGACGATGGAATGCACAGTTTTATACATCTCCCACATGTGGAAACAATCTATTTGAATAGAAGAAATATTGGAAAATAGGACTCCATTTCTGAATAATTTTAGCTCTACAGAATTTGTATCACCCATCCAATCCTTTAGAGTCAACAACTTCCTTACCTCTTTGCTAAAACTAAGTATCATCACAGAGAAACACACCAACAAAGATGACAGAGAAAACTAAAAATAGCTCACATTCGGGAAGAAGACTAAATATCAAATTGCTCTTTCATGTTTTATTTCAAAAACATATTTCTCTTTCACTATAAAATCTCATGAAAATTTATCCCTTGTAAATTCATGTATTTTTCAATATACTAAGGGGATAGAAATATAAAAGAAAACATCCTACAGTAAAGTGTATAAAAATAAAACATTCAAAACTATGCACAGACCAATAGACCCAAAATGAGGTGGGTTGGAAATAATAGAAGGAGAAATTTCAATAAATCTTTATACAACAACAAAATTATGTTATTTTCCAGTCAATCATGACCACCAAATATACCCCATCATTCTTTTCTTACTCTCTGCCTCTGGAACATTCTCCTCTCTCTCCCTCCTCCTCTTCCTCTCTCTGTCATTGAGAGCATCCTTTATAGATGATAAATGCTATGAAAGTAATCATTATGTGAAGCAGAAAGAGCCAAAATTTAAAAGGGTTGCTTCCTTTTTTTTTCTAGGCTGAACTGTTCATTATTCAATTAGTTGTACTTGTAAAACTGAGTAAGAAAATAATTTTACCTGAAATTAATTAATTTCCTGTCCTTTAATTTGAATGTTAAAATTATCCAATTCAATGGCAATTATAATGCACATGTAAAAAAGGAGCTTTAGAAAAAAGACATCTTTAAAAATGTTCTTCATAGTCTTGTCTCTGTTCATTTCTGATCTTTGTATGAGTAAAAATGCCATTAATTGAGCCAATTTTGTGATACCAAATAGCTTCCCTTATGCTTTGAATTACAAAGGAAGATTAACACTGTTTTTGTCATAATGGCAAGGCTTTTAGAGAATTATCCATTATACAAGAGAGAGTCAGTTTTATTTTGTTTGTAACATGAGTAAACAGTCCATGGTAGATAGTCATATAATCTACTCAATTCTTGTTAGCCTAGAATTTAAGATTAAAATGTTTTCACCTGTCTGTTTCTTCATACATCAGTTGTATCAGCCAGTTGTAAGAAGCTCAGGCACAACGTGTTTAGCCATCCCAGCATCCAACTGGATGTGAGTTTATCTGGAATGTGTATGGTAATTCCCTTTCTAGCTAGTAGTAATTGGTTCATTTTGGTTTAGTGCTGAAATAACAAATTTCACAACCAATAGATGGCACTAGAAGTATTCCAAACACTTTCTTTATCATTTCAGTTCCACTCAGTTTGATTATTCCTGACATCAACTGACAATTTATATAGTTAAACCAAAAACAAAGGTGCATTTAGAATATCTATGTTGAAGAAATTCAAATAATTGATTGCCGCACAGGTGCTAGGCGTTTCAGTGTCCTAATGCTATGGAAGGTCTTTCTGCTCGCACACATGGAAACCTCAATGTGTTATTCAGAGACGCATCCCCACCACCTGCTGAGGTTTCTGGGCTGTCTGTAAGCTCAGTGGATGTGTCCGATGTCAGGACAGATTTTGAGTTTGGTGCTGTTTGCCTATTCACGTGATTCCAGTGGGAAGAGAATTGGTGCAAAGTGTTAATTAAGTCTTCTCTTTTCTGTTCTTCACCTGGATTTTTCAAAAATCCAACTTAGCAAGTAACCTTTTCATTCTCCATAATAAACGACATCATAAAAATGCTCAATGAAACACACAGAGAAAAGAGAGAATGGATGGATGATGGCCTTTCAACAACAAACTACAGCAAATAAAGTAATCTGCCTGTAGCGTAGAATTTATTTCCCCTGCATTTAACAGTCATTTGTTGGCTTACTTATTTTTATGTCTATGCATGTTCTCTTTCATAAATTTATGTGCAATACATGAGTGTATTTTCAAAATTATACACAGATTAATAAAGCAGAAGAGAGTATCAGGTCCTCTGGGTCTTGAGTTATAGGAGGTTGTGAGCCACCATGTGGGTGCTGGGAAGGGAACTTGGGTCCTGTGCAAGAGCAGCAAGCTCTTAACCTATGAGCCATCTCTCCAGCCCTTTTTCCTAAATTTCACAAACAATGGATGCCATGCTCTAGAGTAGGTTAAAAAAAATTTGTAGGTGGAATTTAATGGGGATGATGCATATATAGGTAGCCATGCTAGTACTAAGTCTGTATTGTTAAGAAAGATTAAATGGCTGTTTTGATCTTTGCCTTTGGTTTTTTTTTTGGGGGGGGGGATATTTTGCAGTTATAGCAAGTGTTCCATGACTCAAAGTAATATTTTCAGAAAAGTACTCTTAGTATAATACAGTGATACAGCACTAAAGACTTTAGCTACTCAACCTACAAATTATCACCTTTTCAAAACCCCATCTTAATGCATTGCCTTTAAATCTTGGTTTCATGAATACTCCACACCAAGTGAACCTCACCTTCAGTGAGAGATGGACCACATGTCAATATTTGCTTTCATATAAAAATAAAGCATCTAAGTTATAAATACCTTGATATTTTATTTAAAAACTTTCATGATATCACCATGGAGAAGATGCATGCATACATAGATTAACACTCATGGGTATTTCATGATGGTGCCTCTCATGTACATTTATCTGAAATGAGACAATGTAGATGCAGAATGGAGCACAGTGCCTTGCTGTACTTTTGAAGTTCCTACTGTTATGTTCCCTTAAAAACCACAAAATCATGTTCAAAGATTAATTACATACTTTCAGTGATAACATTATACAAACTCCTCTGTTTCTGTTACTGAGGTCATTCTTTAATATCTGGCTTTAAGAAATTCTCTGTGCTCATGTTCCTCATTCAGAATATTCAACACTCTAGCAGCTATTATGTAAGTGTGATCACATTCCTTTAACTTTCTTTAGCCACTATCTATAGGTGGGGAGTGATCTCTGAGAATCCCTCAGGGAGATCAGACGCTCTTTTTTCGTGAGCTCTGTGGTATGCAAAATCAAACTAAAACTAAAGCAATTTATTAATGTGTCTAAGGATGTTTGGAATTGCAGTTTAATTGGGGGCACGTAAAACTTGTCCACAAATTACACTCCTAGGGACTTCCTAGAACTATGCAAGGAAAAGTCCCTATGGGATAGTGCATACTGTCACATGCAGGTATTTTTATCTTTAATGCAAGAGTATAACTTTGATGCCTGAAGAGCCCAGAATTGACAGCATTCACTTGATGTCTGCATCATAGTTTCAGTGACATTTTCTTCTTCCCCAAGTCACTAGATCCTCTTTTATAGCAAAGAAAAAAACAACAACAGACCACCACTCTCCCGTTTTGCATTTTAGATAAAAAAAAGATTGCAGCGTGGATGGGTGGGTGCTGTGTAATATGAACAACTTGACATGTTGTTAAGCTTGGTTTGCAGGAGGTAGTTCATCTTAAGAGGAAACAAGGTTGATTGAGAGAGTTTAATTCAGTCAACAACAAAATAAATGTCACCACAGCAGTGGTGCTCTTCTATATTGTAAGAAATAGATGCATGGGCGATGATTTACTGTCAAAGCTTTTGATTGTTTGACATAGCCTTCTGGGTGGTGAGCTCCACCCTCAGGAGAACCCCAAATTATATGTACTGACCTTCAGTAAGTTACTAGCTCCTCAGACTTTCAGCCATGTCGTTGATGTAGCAAATTTATCTACCTCATAGATGAATGTTAAGAACTACATTTAAAATAAATGCGCTTCACATAAAATAATGTGTTGACAGTCATGTGTCAGCATTTCAATAAATTAAACCTAGAATTATCTGAGACCCCAAAATTGTACTCCTGGGTATTTATTGAAAATGATTAAAAACAGATGTTCAAATAAAAACCTATATGTGGATGTGCATAGCAGGTACTGTTAAATATAGATGAAGTAATAAGAGCAATTAAATGTGGTATATGCAATGCAATGGAAAATTATTCCAAAAGGATGAAATATTGATACCGGCTGTCACGTGGGTGAGTCTTGAAAGCAAGTTAAGTGAATGAAGCTATATAGAATATCTGTATATTATATACATTATAGGAAACATCCATATTATGAAAGTCATAGAGAATGAGAGCAAGTTATTGGTTGATAGGGGCTAGGAAATAAGAAAAGTGGGGGGAGGCTACTTAGTGGTTGTGAGGGACCAGTTGTGGTCCTGAAGTTTTGAAACCCTATAACAACAGAAATGGGCTAATACTACTGAATATGCCTTGATATTTTCACCGTTCCCTTATGGACAGTAGGCTAAATACATCTTGGGTGTGCATGGGTTGATAATTTGGGGACTTACTGCTACTAGTTTAGACGCTTTCAATAGTAATGTCTTTTGCAAGTCATTTGATATTAAAGAAATGTAAACATCTACCAATAAAAGTTTATAAAATTTTTATTTTTCCTTGTAATTAGGGGACAAAGGTGGCCATTTATTATATAGTCATGACTCAGACAAATAGAAACCCTGGGTAAGAGATTGAAAGGTTCACTGATACCAATAAAATATCCCTGAGCCCATTGACCTATTTTAGGACATAAAAATTCTGGTTTTCATAAAGGAAATTATCTTTCATGCAGCCTTACCTAGAACAACTTCAAGATAAAAATACCTACCACAATCTACACATGCAGTAGCTTATGCACCTATGACTCCAGCAGCCCCTGTGTGGAGGTGGCTGCCAGAAACAGGAGAATCCCCAGAAGGCCCTGGGCCAGCTAGCTTCCTCTATGCAGCAGGAGGCATCAAGAGAAACCCTCTCACACAGGTGGAAGGCAAAGATCAGTTCTGAAGTTTGTCTTCTGATGAACACAGGGCCTTATGGCATGTGTGTGCCTCTCTACATGAACACAAGAACACACAGTAAGTAAACAAGCAAAACAAACACAAATCCACGCCAAAGAACCAAGTTCTAGGTTACCAAAGTTACATAATGATATTAAGGTCAAAGCCCAAGACAGTCAATAATCACATTTTATGTGTCCTTTTTTTAAATTAATTATATGATAACTGAGGTAAGAAAATATAAAACCTCATCAATGAGATTTCAAGTGCCAATTCCATGAGTATATTGTGCTAGATTATATGTGTGAGGGGATGCAGCTATTTATAGCCCTCTCCAAACTTGCAATATACATAAAGGCTGCACATAGAGGAAAGGGGAACACTTATTCACTGCTGGATGGAGGAAAAAATAGTGCTGCTACCATAGAAGTCAGAATGGTGGTTCCTCAAAAAGCCAGAAATTTATTTGCCACATGGTCCATTTATACTCACAATAACTAGGAAATGGAAACAGCCTAGATATCCATGAATGAACGAATGGATAATAAAAGTGTGGTATACTTGCACAATAGGTTATTATTCAGTGGTTAAAAAAATGAAATTATGAAATTCTCAAGTCAATGGTTGGAGGGGAAGCAACCATTGTGAGTGAGGGAACGCCAAGCCGAAAAGACAATTGCACCATGTTCTTTTTCACTTATGGAAGTCAGTTTTGAATCTTCAGATAAACATGTCTTGTTTAGAATACCCGAAGAGGTCGGGAAACTAGTAAGGAGTCACTGGAAGAGGAGGTGCTTTCCAGGGAGGGAAGATAAAATGCAGTGATGCAGAGTGAGTAATAGAACAGGAAGGGTAAGTTGGGGTAGGGGTGGGAGGGAAGGGCAGTTGAGAGAACACCTGGCTGGATAACTAACACTAAAGACATTCTGAAAAAAGTCATACAAGAAACCACTGCAGAATACACACACACACACACACACACACACACACACACACACACACACACACACACTAAATGAAGTCAGCCTGTAACGTAGGGTTCTACAATCACCCTACTAGAAACTGCAGGCTAAAAGTTTAAAAGCCCAGTGTCAGCATTGGGTTACCTCTACTGGAATTGTTGGCCAGTGAAGTCCTATAGAGGCCCCCCTCTTCCCCACAAAATACAGGCCATCGCCACTGCTCTTGGTTACCCTCCAGAACTTGATGGGAAGACCCTATTGCTGAAGACACCACACACTTGAGTTATAGAACATGGAGAGAGCAAGCTGGAATTGTTCTGGCAGCTTCACCTGTACTGTTCAGCTTTCACTGTGCTGTGTGGCCATCGGAGAAAATAAACCACCAGTCTTGCCTAGCTGTGAACCTAGTGATCACCAGCCTATCTGATTAAGACACCTGTTGGTACAATAGTAGCAAAAATGTCCTAAGAGTAGCCAACTACTTTTTGAATGGATTTAAGGCCCAATCCACAAGATAGAAGCCAAACCCAGAAGAGTAACTAGGAACAAGAACCTGCAGGCAGGCAGGTCCTAGGTCCTGGGGGGAGAACCTGTAAGTATTACTCTGCTAATGAGAGAGAAACAGCATTAAACTGACTCCTAATAACTCACGCTCATAGATTAGGGCAGCTCTTACCCCTTGTCATAGAAACCCCCCTTTGCAGTAGACAAAGATGAACTCAGACTTCAGGAAATAAGTGACCAGGGAGTATTCATCCCTAAACAGCACATCTACATCACACACCCCTCTTCTCTGGGCTCAGGAGTCTTTGTTGAAGAGGGGTCAACATAACTGTAGGAACCACTATTGGTGGGTGACTACTGGGAACGGTGTTCAGTGGACACAACAGGGAAGTTATGCACAGGTACCTATGGAAGATGTAACAGCATATGTCAAGACCTATGAATCCTCAAGCCAGACAAAGTTTCAGCATGGAGAAGGGAGGTAGGCACAAAGTCCCACCCCAGTCTGAGGAACTATTGCCAAATGCTCTAAGAAATTTACAGGAAGTTGGGCATTCCAAGTTGCAGTCACCCAAATAAGCAACCAGAAGAATCCAAAGATGTAAAATAACAGTTGTCATCTACCCAGAAAAAAAAAAATACGTGTAGGAAGCTGGGTGATGGCCACCAGTTTTAAAACTGCTCATGTCTGCCAATAGTATACCAGAGCTGTGAGCCTCAGAATATGTAAGAAATATGTCTTGTCATTCACAACACTCCCCCAAAGAGGCAAACAACCACCATGAAACTGTTAGGCCAGGAGCCAATCTGTGGGAATTAATGGAAATATTTGGGGATTAAATTCACCAGGGGGGAGCGAAGGCATGACAAAATTGTTGGGAAAAAAATTTATTATTAGATATACAAAGTAGCCTGGATTTCTAGCAACAGATGAAGCAACCATTGTTAGGGTACAGATTAGGAGACATCCCTAGATCCTGAATAAAGGAACTATAAATGTTGTGCTCATTCACATATCCACAGTTGCTAGACAAACAGCCTTGTTGTCCTCTGTGTACTGACAAGGGCATGCTGGAGCTGTCTTTAAACACAAAATTGCATTCTGTTACCTGTTTATTAGGACTCTTGCATCGTGCCAGACTGGTGACTTGCATGTGACTAAATGCTTGACCCTTACTTGAATTAGCCAAAGTTTCTCAATCCCTTTTGACATTTTCCCCTCATTCATTCATTTACTGAGCCCCACATGGATATTAGACATAGTGGCGAATTAAGCAGACGTTATAGGTTTATAAAAATAAGTGTGTTCCATAACTTTCAGCTCCTATGACTTGTCTTATTTTTTTATTCTCCATGGTATCATGCCCTATAGCACATATCACTACTTCTCAAGTCACAACTTTTCCAATATGTGTCTAGTAAAATTATCAAAGTCAAAACCAGAGATGAGAAGTGCATTTAAAGTTCAGAAATTAAACTGGCTAAAATAAAAGTTCCGGATTGCTTTTCTGCAGCTCCTGGTTATGTGTAGTTTCTTCCTCTTCTTCTTCTTCTTCTTCTTCTTCTTCTTCTTCTTCTTCTTCTTCTTCTTCTTCTTCTTCTTCTTCTTCTTCTTCTTCTTCTTCTTCCTCCTCCTCCTCCTCCTCCTCCTCCTCCTCCTCCTCCTCCTCTTCTTTCTCCTCCTCTTCTTCCCCCTCCTCCTCTCCTCTTCCTCCTCCCCCTCCTCCTCTTCCTCTCCTGTCTTCCTCCTCCTCCTTCCTCTTCTCCTCTATCCCCCCCAATCTTTCTCTTTTTTAAATCTTTAGATGCTCAGAAACAGTTGTGGCAAGGAAAGGCCCCCAAGGGGTGGTTGTTAGCTCTGCACTGGGAAAGCTAAGTCTCTTCTCATTAGTGTGGAAAGCCGTGACTGACTGCACTTAGGGAGGGAGAATCCAAACCCAGGTGAGTGAGGGTAGGAGATAACAACCTATTAGCACAAGTAAATCATCTCATTATTTTTGATGCTTTTATCGCCCATCTGAAAGCCAGCCGGGGTGCATGTTCCAATCATCTGTTCTTCCAATGATCCCCTAATCTGACTTGACTTTGTGAACCTTTTAATGTTTATTGATTTATATTTTTTTTTAAAGAAAATTCATTTTGGTTAAATAAAAAAAAATTCCCATAAATAGGAAAAAGAAATTCATGATAATGATTTTACCTATGGGGTATGTGGATTATTTTCTCTTTGGAATGAGTTTATTGGCAGTGTTCTGGCCCCACAATTATACATAGCTTTTGATCCTAATAATCTTTTAAAAAATACAAAATGATTTAAATGGCTATCATATAATTAGGGATCTAAATATAAATAAACACATATAAAGTGGGCTGATGTATGTCGAAGTTACTTCATTTATTAACAAAACGTAATTTATTTTGAGCAAATGATACAAACCCCAAATAAGATGGTATTTTGGAAACAAATGGAAGAGGATAAAAAGGATAAGGAAAATGCTGGTTCCATGATGTATGACTGAGCCTAGTGTGAGCTCCTGTGTTCAGGGTATCTGCAGTGTAAGAGTAACCCCGATACAGAGCCAACTCCTGTTAAACCTGGAATAAAAGTACACTCTCTCCAGAGTTAGAGAATTTAGGGTGCAAACAAGGAATAAAGGGGAAACCGACAAATGAAATAATTTATGCATGAGATTTTGTAATGGATTAAGCTTCATAAAGCAGCTTGTTTTTCTATAATGTATTTTTTTATTTTTTGAAATTGTGATGTAATTAGATCATTTCTCACTCCCCTTTCCATTCCTCCAGCACCTCTCATGCACTGCCTTGCTGTATTTCAAATTCATGGCCTATTGTTGTATAATATATGTGTATGTATGTATGTATGTATTTATGTATGTATACACACACATATTCTGAAATACATAAATATAATCTGCTTGGTCCTTGTATTATTACACACGTGAACATGCTCTCAGGGCTGACCACGTGGTATTGGGTAACCAGTTGAAAAACTTTTTGGGGAAGACCACTTCTCCCCTCTCAGCACTCCCCATTTACCTGTCCTTCTTCATCTACAGATGAGGCCCCCCCAGCTCCCCCCCTTTCCACGTTAGCATGTCCATTGGTGTTGCCAAGCACCAAGTTGTTCTAGTCTTCTTCGGCTATCCATACTAGTGAAGCATCATGGGTGCCGCCTCTCTGGCATCTCTAGGGCAGCACAAGCTCACACCAAACTTCCGGTTCCTCTAGTGCTTACACTGTTTCTGCTTCCTCTTGCACATAATCCCCAAGCCTTGGGTGTAGGAGTTGTGTTATAAATGCATCCGTTGGGACTGGCACCGCACAGTCTCTTGTGTGGTTTTCTGTAATGGTCTTGTCTGTTGCCAAGAAAAGTTCCACTGATGAGGGGTGGGAACTGCACTTCTCTGTGGGTCCAGGAATAAACTGAGGATTTAGTTAGGCATTCTGCTGGTTTAGTACAGTAGAAGTTGTGGATTCTCCTTGAACATCCACACTGTCCCTCTTGTTGAGCAGGGCTTAAGTTCAGTCAGAGAGCTGTGGGTTACCTCCTGGTTATGCATGGCACTCACATGAAAATTTCGTTTCATTTTTCTTTATAGCTGCATATCAAAAGGTACACTGGAGAAAATATCTATTTCAAACCGCGCTGGGAAGACTGGATGTCCACATGTGGAGCAATAAGATTAGACCCGCATCTTTCACCTTGCACAAAAACTAACTCCATATGGATCAAGGACCTACGGGTCAAAACTGAAACACTGATGTTGCTAGAAGGAAAGAAAAAGGTGCAGGGTGAGTACCTTACAGGATGTCGATGTATGGACGGGCTTTCTGAATAAGTTCCAATTTTCCCAGGAACTGGGGCCAATGATTGACAAGTTGGACCTCATAAAACTAAAATGCTTCACAATTAATTAATAATAATAAATTAATGCAAACATTAATTTAGTGAAGAAGAAGAAGCCTGTAGAATGAGAGAGAATCTTTGCCAGCTACACACTGAGTATTAATATCCAAGATATACAAAGAACTAAAAATTAGACTCAAAAACCCAAATGACACAATTAAAAAAAAATGGGCCAAGGGTATGAACAGAGAGTTCTCAAAAAAAGAAATAAAAATGTCTTAAGAAATATTTCAAAAAGTGTTTATCATCCCTAGCAACTAAAAAAACTGGAAATCCAAACAGCTTTGAGATATCATCTTACCCCAGTCACTGACTAAATTCAACAAGACAGATACGTGCTAGAGAGGATGTCTGGAAATGGAGGTCCCCATTCACTGTTTATGGGGTTGCACACTGATCCATGCACTCTGTAAATCAGTGTGAAGACTCCCCCAAAAGCTAAAAATAAATCTACCATGTGACCAACCCAGATGCACTATTCTTTGACAATTGTCTGGAGGACTCAGCATCTTGCTATGTCCACTGCACTTAGGAAACAGAACTAACCCAAGTGTCCTTCAACTGACGAATGGATCTAAAGGATGTGGCACATATATCTTATGGACTACTATTCAGCAGCCTGGTTTTTGCAGAACCAAGATGACTGAGGAAGAAGGAGACAGTAGAAGACTCCAATTTACAGAAAGAAATATGACACACTGGGCTCACTCCAAACATTGATGTCGAGAATGAGTAATGCCAGTTCAACTGTGGCATTAACCCAGACAGGGCCAAACTTTGACCTTTGACTCATAACTCAAATACACTTAAGTAAAATAATATAAATTTCTAAGAACAGGACTTAAAGTACAGAAAGATCTCTGTAAATATTGGCTATTAGTATTATAGCCTTTTACTATAATTATTAGTATTGCTAGTAGTCTTAACTTTGGAAAAAAATGGCATTTTCTCATGGAAAATATAGTCTTTCTTAAAGATACCAGAATTAATATTAATGGGTGACATATAAAGCCTACTGGGACAGTGTTAGTCCTTGGGACTCTTTATTACATAGTAAAAATACTCTAATTTTAACAGTTATTAAGACCACATAGTAATCGCCTACAGGAGATTGGTTCCAAGACACTGTGGATTCTAAAATTCATGTTCACTCAAATCTTTTTACATAAATGGTATATCTACATATAACTTTTATATTTCCTCTAGTGGACTTTAAATCATATCGAGATTACTTCTTTGTCTTAATATTAAACATTATGGAAATGGATGCTGAACTGCTTAGGGAATTACAATGTTTTCAGTATGTATGTTATTCTTTCCCCATTTATTTCTAGTCCCTGCTTAGACTCTGAATATGCAACCTGTTGATAGGGATGGTTGATGGTACATGCAGAATAACTCCCTCAGATGTTGAATTTTGATCATTTCAGAAATGCATTAAAATTTTCACATGCTCACTTTGAGAAAAATGACACATACATTCAGCAAGAAAAACACAGGGTTGTCTTCTGTTTTAGCATCCAAATTAACAGTTGCAAGATAAGCTCTCCAATCTACATACATCTAAGAACTTGATGGTCCCTATCTCAGAGATGTACAAACTGAGCTGCAGATGGATTACTTGACTTGACAATGAATTCTGCATGTGACTTTCTCTGGGGGAGGTTTTTTTTCTACCCATTCTGGTAGAGAGGGCCATGGCAGCCCAGAGAAACATCCCACTCAAATCCCTGTTGAACTACACATTGTGGATCATGATGGTAAGCTATTGCTACTCACCAGGGAAGAGTATGTAGCTTAGCATCACACCTCTTTCTCTGTAATGAGTTCAGTACCATGTGAAAAAGAGTTGGGGGTTGCACTTACACCTCAGAGGTGTGAGAAAAAACTTTGAGTAACTTCCTCAGCTAACTGTTTTTAAAAGTCAAAAGCGGTTTCTCTTGGATGCATCGTCAACAAAAGCATAGGCACTGAGTAAGACATAACTCCCCCAGGGCAGGAATATCTTTAATCTTTGTTTTCTGTTATATATGCAGCCAGAGTGAAACAGTGTTTTAGTTTAGAAAGTAATAAATAGTCCTTTAATTCTGAGGGATAAATGTAAGTAGTCATAGACAAAGAAAATGAACATCAAGGTTAATTAACAAATTTAATTAGCAGCAAGAGCTTTGTGTTTGGCACTTTCCCCTAGAAAGTGGTAATATTATTACCTACCTAACTTTAAAGAGGCTTGGGGACATTCGACCATTTTCTCTAGCTAACAAAGCTAGGGAATTAACCAAGGAGTACCTGGCAAACCTTTTCTGCCTCACAGCAGGACGTGTCTGCAGGACTTTACAGTTATTTACTCTGTTCTTTTTTTGCTACTGTGACCTCCAACTAGAACATTCAAGTCAAAACAAGATAGGGATGATGGCAGAACTGCTTTGTTCCCCGAGTTATCCTCAGCATCCCAAGTTATTTCCGGTTCATTGCGAACACTTGGTAAACCCTGCTGAATGAAGGCATGAACCAGGTTGTGGTGATACAGTGTGTACCATAACTTGCCTGAGGATCAGACGCAGAGGTCAGGTAGTGATGCAGGCACCTTTAATCTCAGCACTTGAGATTTCATGCCTTTGCTTGGGAAGCACTTCCTTTAATCCCAGGAAGTAATATGGCAGGGCAGAGAAAGGTATATAAGGCGTGAGGAAACAGGAACTCACTCTCTTCAGGCTGAGGATTTCGTAGAGGTAAGAACTAGTGACTGGCTGCTCTGTTTCTCTGATCTTTTAGCTTTCACCCTGATATCTGGCTCTGTTTTTGTTTATTTATTTATTTGTTTATTTGTTTGTTTGTCCGTTCATTTATTTATTTATTTATTTGTTTGTTTATTTATTTTTACTAAAAGACCATCTAAGATTTGAACAACACTAGGTGACTGCATTTGACCCTGAACCAGGTTCTGGTGCCTACATTTTACTTAGTGTACTCTACCTGTGAAGCATAACCCAAGGAGGGTGGCACTGTACATCCTTATTCTAAGGCACCAAAGGTGGCTAGCTAGCAATGTCTTCCCTTAGCTTCCTATGGCCAAAGGGATGATGGATCACAGATAGCTACCTGATATGGATTTGACAACACAGAATAGCAGCAAATAATTAGTCTCACAAATTAAATCAGAGTGCGACACCAGAAACAAAAGAAACCCTGGAATTTAAAACAGCTATCCCTTATTTGTTTGCAAACTAGTTTAATTTAAGCTTAAAGAACAAAGAGACTCTCAGCATTAGTCTGGACTCGCTGGTTGCTGTATATCGTGATTTCTCTTGAGATCTTCCTATTATTTCAGAATTGTGAGCTATATGAAGTTAAAATTAGTAAGGGGATTTGAAGCTCTGCATTTCCCTGCTGGGTTTCTTTTAACTTGAATAATTTGCATGCACACTCTCAGGGTTTTGATTCAGAAATTTTAATGTAAGCGATGAATTGGTCAGGGCACAGTGATGTTATAAAGTGGAGGCTGCGGTTGTGTTACCACAACAGCGCTTCTTCGGTGGGCATCCTCAAGAAATCAAGTGAGGACTTGTGACTCCCTCTTGGGTGAGTTTGTTTCAATAGCCCTTGTCTAAAGTCCATGGCACAGGGCTCCCTGCTCCTGTGCCTGGACAGCTGCTGTCATAACTGCCATAATTAGTTACGTTCTACTCTGTGCCACTGATGCTCTGCTCGGCAGCTTCCATCCACCTGTGACTTTATAGGTAAGTTTTACTTGAACCTGACTCCGTAGCAGCAACAAGGACCCATGAAACCGCCACATTGCTAATGCAAAGTAATCCAGGCCCTGAAAGACGTGTGTGAGAAGTGGGCATTCACAGAAGGGAAAATATAATTTATATTACTCATGTATTTCCCCAGAGTGTTATCCATGGTAGCATTTCACTAAATTTTAAAGTCTGTATCATGTATACATTTTACACACACACACACACACACACACACACACACACACACACACACACACACACACATATATATGTATGTATAAAATATATACCTCATAAGGATGCTGTGCCTAGCGATTACCACTCTCTTCACATAGCAAGTCAGAAAGTAACTCCATTGCACATCACAGTAAATGGCCATGACTGTGGGTTTATTTGCCAATAACTTAGTCATTCTTGTTCTCCAGTTGTTTGTAATTCTCATGATACACATACAATAGCAATAATCTTGCCTGCTTCTAAGAACTCACTAAGGCACCTGCTAAGAGTTCCTTTGTTGGGTTGGGAAACCTGTTCTGCCTACACACAAGGCAATGGGGATTGTCACTGTGATACACAGTGACAACACACAGCAGGTGGCTTATTTGGAACTGGCCTGATCTTTTGTTTACTAAGGCTTGCTTTGGGGTTACCTTGAAGATCTGCTTATAAATGTCTTTTTTTTTTCTTTTAAAATATTTTTCAGCTTTTGAAACTATATCATTTCCCCCTTCTTTCTCCTTCCTCCCTCCAAACCACTCTTGTTCTCTTTCACGTTAATAAATCTGTGGCCTCTATTTCTTTGATTGTTTCCCTAAGTGTATAAAAACAACCTCCTTAGTACAGTGCAAGCAACATTGTGTGTATGTCTTCAGAGCTGACCATTTGGTACAGGACAACCAATTGGTGTGTTCTTTCTTGCTTTTGTGTTTCTTAGTTGCCTGTAGTTCTTTGTCTAGGATTGAGGCCTCATGGCTTTTCCGCTTCCAGAACTATTAGTGTCTTCCTTGTGTAGGTCATGTGTGGGCAGCCATGTTGATGAGGCTTTCTAGGTATAACTTCTCTGATGTTTATAGGAGACAAAATCTTACAGCAAATTTCACTTTCCTTTGGCTCTTACAATCTTCCTGTCCCCTCATCTACAATGATTCTCAAATACCTTTTGATGATGATGATGATGTGTCTGATTTGAGAGTTTTTTTTTTAAAGTAAACACGTGTTTGCATTTTATCCATGTTAAGACATATTTCAGAATACATCTCTCTTTTGGTAAATTGGATTTAAGGGGCAATCATAGGATTGAAGGGGTAAATAAGGGGTTTCCTTTCATGAAATAAAATGAAACTATGTCTAAAAGTTTGAAGAGGTAAGTGTGGATTATATCTTCATAACAGAGCCCACTCTTTTAATCATTTTTTATATTCCCTGACACTGATACTCTGCCAGGAAGGAAATATTTATAATCTGAGAGAAGCTGTCTTCATGGACCTCCTATAGCCTTATGCTCATGAACCTTCATGCTTTCAGAAGAAAAAAAAATCTCTATATTTAAACATCTCGTTTTGTAAGACAATATGACCTATGGTGATAAAATGTATATACTCATTGGAATTAGATGGACTCTAAGTTCTATTTATCTTGACTTTTCTTTTTGTTTGTTTGTTTGTTTTTGTTTTCAGAGACGGGGTTTCTCTGTGCAATAGCCCTGGCTGTCTTGGAACTACTAGCTCTGTAGAGCAGGCTGATTTCAAACTCTAAGACATCCATCTGCCTCTGCCTCCTGAGTGCTGGGATTAAAAGTGTGAGCTACCACTGCTGAGCTTTTCTTGACTTGTATTTTACTTTATATGTGTGGATATTTTGCCAGTGTTTATGTCCGGGTGTTATGTGAGTGCCCAGTGCCTGTAGAGTCCAGAAGAAGGCATTGGATCTTCTGGAACTGGAATTATTGATGTTTGTGAGCCACCATGTATGGGCTGGAAATAGTCCCCAGGTCCTCTGAAAGACCAGCCAGTGCGCTTCACCACTGAGTCATCTCTCAAGCACTGACTCTAAGTTGTGACACCAGCTTTTCCATGGGTGCTACAGTTCCAAACTTCAGTCCCCATGAGTGCATCAGGCACTTTGTGGATGGAGCCTAAAGAGTCATTTTTAGTTTTTACTTGACCAAAGTCATGGGTGACTCAGAAGGATGTTCTGAGATGGAGGAGCCTCTAAGGTTGATAGCTTCTTGCTTTTTTCCCTTCCTGATCTTGCGCTAATAAGGACAGGCTGGATCAGAACACTGATTCTACACCCTTGGTCACATATTATCATGTAGGATTTTTCATCTGCCTCATCACCAGAAATGGCAGCCAGCTGGTATTTTAAGAACTCTGGGTACTTCTGCATAGCCTGAACTTGCCTTTCTCGGGAAGTTCATGATGTACATTGACCCTGAGTTGGCACTCACTTCTGAGACAGTTTGATTAAAGAAGATTTTGGGGAAAAATAGCTTTAGGAGGATTTTCCAAAATTAAAATAGTTAATTACTTAATTTATTATTTTTCAGAAAGAAAGCATTCCATTCTCAGACCTCTTGCTTCTTCATTAGGAAGCAGTAAATTTGACTTTCCACAGTGGCGTCTGACTCCTCTGTGTCTGCTGGGTACCACCTTTCTGTAGATGTCACTACATGCAAATTTTGCCTTCTGGGTTTCCTTTCTGATGGAGCTGATCCATATCTTTTCTTCTTGTAATTATTCATATCAAAGTTCCAGGCCTGGCTTATTGTGCCATGATGCATTTTGTGGAAACATGATATGATGAAAAGTGATGTTCCAAAATTCTGAATCAATATCACTGTGTCCAGACTTGATTGTTAAATTTGAATTGGAGACTGAGGCTAATTTTTCATTTAGAATGCTAATATGAAAAGTGCTCCAATGAATAATGATGTTGCTAGATCAGAAAATTGTTTCTGGATGTGATATTCTCTTTTTGTTTTTATTTGTTGTGAATGAGTATCAATATGTAACTGAAAACAAATTTCAGATATAGTATGGTCCCTAAATAATCTGTATTTTAAAATTTGATAAAAAGATGCTAACATAGGCTACTTTATAATGTTTATCCTTAAAGGGTCAATGGAGTCAAAGCTTTTTTTTTTTTTTTTTTGAGATTATAATTACATTTCTTCCTTCCCTTTCCTCCCTCCAAAACTTCCCATATATCTCTTCTTGTTTTTTATCAAATCCTTGACATACTTTACACTGTTATTGCATGCATATATGTATATGTATATATATATAATAATCCTGACTGGTTCAGTTACTTGTACATACATTTTCAGGGTTGATCACTAGGCACTGGACAACAATTGTGTGCTCTATCCTAGAGAAAAAAACCTCTCCTATTCCTACATTTAAAAAATAATATTAAAAAGTGAAGTATCTCTAGCCGGGCGGTGGTGGCACACGCCTTTAATCCCAGCACTTGGGAGGCAGAGGCAGGCGGATCTCTGTGAGTTCGAGGCCAGCCTGGGCTACCAAGTGAGTTCCAGGAAAGGCGCAAAGCTACACAGAGAAACCCTGTCTCGAAAAACCAAAAAAAAAAAAGAAAGAAAAAAAAGTGAAGTATCTCATTTTTTTAAAAAAGGCAAATACAGGAAACTCACATCATACTGGATGAATGGTTCACTGTGGTTACTAATTGGGAAAACTCACTTTCACCTCTTTGCTGCTGGCTATAGGTCAGAAGATTTGGCACCTCACTGGAAAACCTTCATATATACATCTAAAAAGTGCAATTCTTCTTTCTACGTTATTCTATTATATTTGATATATAGCTACCAAGTAAATCTTTCCCTTTATTGAGAATACATTTTTTTCTCCCACATGACACACTCTGATCATGATCTTCTCCCCTCCCCTCCACCTTCCCTTTCATCCGGATCTACCCCCATTTTGTCTCTCATTGAGAAACAAACAGGCCTCCGGAGGGATAATAATGAAATAAAATAAGATAACAAAAAAAAAAAAAAAAAAAAAAAACTAACACACTGGAATTGGGCAAAGGAAACAAATGGAAAGACCGAGTCCAAGGGATGGCAAAGGAAACAGAGGCCCACTGATTCCCACACTCAGGAATCCCACAAAACTACCAAAGTCAAAGCTACAATATATATTCAAAAGCACTGTAGGGTAAAAAGAGTCAATAAGAATGTATATTAATAAAATAACAATGATATAAAATTAAAATACAAAGGAAAAACCCTGACATGACATTTTTCAGCAAGGAGCCTGCAAAGATGTCATTGAATTGGTTTTCGTTGGCCATCTACTGCTGGCCTACTCTTAACAGTAGTTTGTTCTCCTAGGGAAACCCTCTTGGAGGAAACCAAGTTTTCATTTGCAAATGGGCATCAATTGGAGATTTCTTCAGATTAGGGATGGGGCATGGTTCTACTCTCCCTTCAGTGGAGACCTGTGTGGGCCTTTTGCATTCTGTCTCAGTCTGTGTGTTCATATGACTTTGACCACATTGATTTAGAGGGCCTTATTCTCTTGGTGTCCTTCATCCCCTCGGTTCTTACACTCTTTCAACCTCCTCTTCTACAGGGTTCTCTGAGGCCTGAGGGGAGGGTTTTCATAGAGACATCCCATTCAGAGCTGAGTGTTCCAAAGTCCCTCATTCTATACATAATGTCTGGCTGTGGATCTCTGCATTTGTTCCCATCTGCTGAAGGAGGAAGTTTCTCTGATGATGGCTGAACAATACACTGATCTATGAGTTCAACACAATGTCATCATGAGTCATTATTTTCCCCTGTGATTTGCTTTTAAGAACAGTAGTATTTGGTTTTACTCTAGGTCACTGATAGAATATTCTCAGTTCTTGGTCACCCAAGGAGGGTCTGGTATGGGTTCCATCTGGTGGAATGTGCCCTTAGTCAAATCAGATATTGGTTGCTTACTCCCACAAGCTTTGTGCCACTGTTGCCCTAGCATATCTTGCAGGCAGAACACCACTGCAGATCAAAAGGCCCATGTCTGGGTTGGTGTCCAGAGCTTGTGGCTCGATTGGAGTTTTTGTTTCTCCTTTGGTAGGTAGCATTCAGAGTGCCCTCTTGTACTGAAGATGCTATAATATAAGGGCTGAAGGCTCTAGGTAGATACCAGCTCGACTTCTTCATATTCAGTGAGCTGTATAGATGCTGTCCTCAGCAATGGAGCCTTGATGTCAGTTTGTGGAGATCAAGCTATATTCAGCTTGGTTTGTTTGGGAATTCCCATAGAACCCTTTTGGTGAAAAACTTAGTTAGATATAACCCTGTCCTGATACTAGAAACTTCATTTGGTGATGAGAGATAGCCAGTTTGGATTCTATCTTCCCCATTATTTGACAATTCTGTTGAGATCACCTTTATATACGTAAATATTATAGGAAGTTTCTACTATATTAGCTATCCATACTACATGTCAAATGGCCCTCAGTTTTAGCTGTCTCTCCCTGTATTCCCTACAACATCACTCTTGCCCCCTCCTCCCTCCTGATCCTTTCATTCCAGTCCCCCTCCCCAACCTATCCATAACTCCATAGTCTATTTCCCTTTCCTAGGGAGATCCATCTGTCCTCCCTATTCCCTTACTCCATACTTGAATTCTGTGGTTCCAAAGACTGTAGCTTGGTTACTATTGACTTAGCAGCTATTATCTACATGTAAGCAAATACATACCAATCTAAATGGAGAGATAGTTTGATTTCTTAGTTACCAATTTGCATCCCCTTGATCACCTTTAGTTTTTTATTGCTCTAGCTAAGAGTTCAAGTACTATATTGAATAGATATGGAGAGAGTTAACAACATTGACTTGTTCCTGATTTTAGTGGAATTAATTTGAGTTTCTTTCTATTTAAGTTTATGTTGACTATAAGCTTTCTGTAAACTGCCTTTATTATGTTGAGACATTACCCTTGTATCTGTAATGTCTCTAGGGCTTTTATAATGAAAGGGTGTTAGATTTTGTCGAAGGCCTTTTCTGCATCTAAAGAGATGAGCATGTGTGTGTGTATGTGTGTGTGTGTGTGTGTGTGTTAGTTTGTTTATATGGTTGATTACATTTATTTAACTTTGTATATTGAACCATCTCTGCATCTCTGGGATGAAGCCTACTTGATCAAAGTGGATGATCTTTTTAATGTGTCTTGGATCGCAAGTATTTTACTGAGAATTTTTGCCTCAATGTTCATAGGGAAATTGGTCTCTTATTTTCTTTGTTGGGTCTCTATGTAGTTTGGGTATCAGGGGTGCTATGGATTCATAAAACAAATTGGGAAATGTCCCTTCTGTACTATTTTGTGGAATATTAGGGAAGTATTGGCATTAACTCCTCTAGTTTTTCCAATAATAATTTCAATAATTTTCCAATAATAATTGCAGTATTGGGTAGAATTCTGCACTAAAACTATCTGGCCTGGAGATTTTGTGATCTTTTTTTTTCTTTTTCATTTTTCTTTATTAAGAAATTTTCTACTCACTCTACACACCACCCACAGATCCTCCCTCCTCCCTCCTCCCAACCCTCAGCTCTCTCTCCCAAGCCACCTCATATCCCTACATCTCCCAAAGCAAGAGAGGAGGGATTCTGCAGGTGGGGAACAACGACGAGATCATGATGGGAAGACGTGTAGAGATGATCAGCCACACTTGTGTTCTTTTGTTTGTTTGGTTTTTTTTTTGTTTTTTTTTTTTTTGGTTGGGAGACTTTTAATGACTGTTTCTAATTCACTATGGGTTATAGATCTGTTAAATTGCTTATCTGATATTAATTCAACCTTGGTGAGTGATATGTATCAAGAATATTATCCATTTCTTTTAGATTTTCCAAGCTGTTAGAAAGGTTTTGAGATGATATGCCTGTAATTCTCTGGATTTTCTCTGTATTCATTGTTATGACCACCTTTTTATTTCTAATTTTGTTAATTTTGGTATTCTCTCTTTGCTTGTTAATTAATTTGTGTAAGGGTTTCTTAATCTTATTAAATTTCCCAAAAAAGCCACTCTTTCTTTCATTGATTCTTTACATTTTGTTTGTTTGTTTCTATTTTATTGATTTCAACCCTGAGTTTGATTATTTCTAGCTCTCTACTCTCTTTGGGTGTGATTTATTTCTATTTTAGAATTTTCAGGTGCGATTTTAAGTTGCTAGTATGAGTTCCCTCTAATTATTATAGTTTAGAATTATGAACTAAAATAGCCTTCATTGTGACCCCTAATTTGAGTATGATGTATATTCATTTTCATTCAATGCTAGGAAGCCTTTAATTTCTTTCTTATTTTCTGTCTTGACACTTTTTTTTATTCAATAGAGAGTTGTCCAGATTCTATGAGTTTTGAAGCTTTCTGTTTGTTGTTTCTGTTGTTGATGATAGCCAGCTTTAATCTGTGCTGATCAGATAGGATGTAGGGTACCATTTCAATTTCCATGTATCTGTTGATACTTGCTTTGTGTTCAAGCATGTGGTCAGTTTTGGAGAATGTTCTCTGAGAGGCAGAGAAGAAGGTATATTCTTTTATTTGTGTGGAATGTTCTGTATATATCTGTCAGGTCCACTTGGCTTATAACATTAATTAACTCCATTTAGGTTTTATCTGGATAACCTATCTATTGGCAAGAGTGTGGTACCAAAGTCTCTCCCTGCCAGTGTGTGAGTGTCAATGTGTGATTTAAAGTGAAGTGGTGTTTCTTGGATATCCTTGTGTTTGAGGCATAGATGTTAAGAATTGAAATGCCATCTTGATGGGGTTTTCCTTTGATGAATATGAAGTGTCCTTCCTTATCTTTTCTGATTGGTTTTGGTTTGAAGTATATTTTGTCAGGTAATAAAATGGCTACACCTGCTTGCTTCATAGGTCCATTTGCTTAGAATATCTTTTTCCATCCTTTTACCTTGAGGTGATGTCTATCCTTGATGTTGAGGTGAGTTTTTCTTGGATGCAGCAGAATGATGGGTCCTGTTTTTCACTCTATTCTGTTAGTCTGTGTCATTTGGGGTTATTGATGTTGAGAGATACCAATGAGCAGTATTTGTTGATTCCTGTTATTTTATTGTTGTTGTTGTTGTGGTGGTGTGTGTATGTATGCTTCTCTTCTTTTGATTTGCTGGTCTGGGATAATTTATTCCTTTGGTTTTCTTTGGTGTGGTTATCCCCTTTAGGTTGGAGTTTACCTTTTAGCATCTTATGTATGGCTGAATTTGTATATGAATATTGCCTAAATGTGGTTTTATCATGGGATGCCCTATTTTCTCCATCCATCGTGATTGAAAGCTTTGCAGGGTGTATAATCTGGACTGGATCCTGTGGCATCTTATTCTAGTGCCAGGTATAGAATATTTCTGTAAAACGTATTGGTCGTAAAGTTGCCAGAGGCCCTCAAGCATTACGTGCTTTTACACTTCACTTGATTTACCACAGAGCTACATGGTAAAACCTTATTGTTGAAGACACAATGAATCATGATTGCAAAATACAGAGCAGCCAAACTGGAACTGAGCTGGAAGCTGGGTGGTTTCCACAGCATCAGAAGGTGCTGTGCAAGCTACTGAGAGAGAAAAGATATTAGCTGTCTTACTCAGCTTTGGGCTCTATAATAAAGGCAACACCAACTTCAAGGCAGTATGTGTCCACTTGTGCAGTGATGTCATGATTGTAAGCGAGTACCCTCTGATTGCATTTGAGGTCACTCTGCAGGAGGAAATCCATGCCAGGGACTATAAGCCCAGTTTAAAAATGCATGGATGGCGAAGTCATAGGCCCTATGGGGGACGTGAATACTGCTGTTAGCTAAACAGACATGGTGTTATACTGTCTCCTACACATCGATGTTTATACCCATAGACAAATATACTCTCAGCTTTAATCAGAGAACCGCCACTCCCTAGCAGTGATTGGTGACGGATCTAGCAGAGCCATGGTTGTTTCATGGTGTTAAGACTGAGTTGTGGTTGAGTGATGAGCCCTAAACAAACCATGCACATCTTCCACTCTAAGGTGCAGGTAACAGTGCCGAGGAAGGACAGAAATGATGCATGAACTGGGTGATATAAAGAAGGGCTGTGACAAGCCATCTTCTGGGATAGACACAGCCATTACTATCCAAATTCACAACAGCTTCAATTGCCTGCACAACTGACCTGGAAAGCAGCCACGGACGGAGGAAGGGCTCCCATGGTTCTATATCTCTCTCCTGAATTAGTGTCTACTCATAGATGTGGAAGGGAGGGCCTCGATGTGTTCGGCTTTGTTCCCATTGGTGAACCTACCAGGATTCAGGGGATGGTTTCAAAACTGTGGTCACAACAACAGCCTTGGTAAATGAAGTGAGTCAGAAAACAGAAGGCATGAGTGTGCGAAAAGGACTTTTAGGGATGCGGGTGTTGATAGGTGGGGGACCATAAGACAGAATAGGGGCTGAAGGTAATTGGAATCCATTTTTTTTTAACATGTACAAAATTCTCAATGAACAAAATTAATTAATGACGATGGAAAATAGCAGTGGTACATCTCGAGTGCAGGGATTTTCTTCCTGAGGACTCAGTGATAGATCATATTGCATCAATGGCCTGAGAGACTAATGCAGCAGAAGAGTTCACATTGCCCAGTGGTATCATCGGGCATTTGCGGTGCAATGCACACTCACAATAATGATATTGTTAGTCCCAGCAATGGTATACTTGAGCATAGTGCAAAGCACTTGATTAAAAAAAAAAAAAAAAAACAAGGATGTTACTGCCTTAGGTATTTACTGGACTGTACTTTCATCCCTATTTTAAAACATGCTCATATTATATATATCGAATGGAGAAAAATCATAAATAATTTACAAGAATATGATTAGAGTTAATATAAGAGTCAACAAGTTTTCAGAACATGAGTTCAATATATAAAAATCAATTCTACAAAAAAAACTAGTAGGAACAGTCTGGAAATGAAATCAAGAAAGCAAATATAATACAGTAACTTTAAACATAATAAAATATGTATGATAAACAACAGAAGAGGCACAAAGCTTGCACACTGAAAAAAACAAAACAGTGTAAGGAAGGCAGTGTAGGGCTGCATTCGGATGTGATATTCTCCTTGGTGGTCTGCGAGAGGAAAGCAGCCCATCCAAAACTTCCATTAGTGGTTTTCTTTTCTTTTCTTCTTTTTTTTTCTTCGAGACAGGGTTTCTTTGTATAGCTTTGGAGGCTTTCTTGGATCTCGCTCTGTAGACCAGGCTGGCCTCAAACTCACAGGGATCCGCCTGCATCTGCCTCCCGAGTGCTGGGGTTAAAGGCGTGCACCACCACCACCGCCTGGCTCCATTAGTGTTTTTGTAGATACTTGACGACCTGGCATCAAAATTCATGTGGAAATGTAAGGGACCTGCAATAGCCAATTATCCTGGGAAAATGGTACAGAGTTATATTTTCAGATTTCTAAAATGTTTTTGGCTTTACTGGGTCCCACAGTAGACAGGAAGTGTGGTGATGACAAGGCGAATGAAATGGATTTAGAACTCAGCGTGTAAGAGCTCACGTTTACTTCAGTTGTTTATCCCACACGAGGCCCTCTTACCCCATTGTGCCGCTATGAACAGGTATCTGAGTCTTCTTAACAATTCATCAACAATGATATTTATTTTCACATAGTTCCAAAGTCTAGAAATCAAGTATTTGAAATTTGGTGAAGGCTGCTCTTGCTTCCAAAAACAGACCATGGTTGGTGTGTAGCCACATAACAGAAGGGACAAACTGCTAGACAAACTGTCTAGCAGCAAGTTTCATAAGGCAGGGTGGTAAGAAGGTTCCTTGGAGCTTGTAAGTGAGCCCCGAATCCCACACATGAGGTCTGATTTTGTTTCAACTGCCTGCCCAGGGCCCCCCACCTCCTACAACCACCGCATGCAGGAATATATTTCAGCGTGAGTTTTGGATATCATAAACACTTAAACCACATCAAGTTCCAAGATAACACCGAGAGAGAAGAATATATTCTTGACAAACCAATGCATGGAATAACCTGATAATATTTATTTTCTCATATTTAGTTTAGCCATTAAAAGACTCCCAACCAAATGACGAGAGAAATTCATACCATGGTGGTTTTTAATAGTAATCATCATCTTCTTCAAGTCCTCATAGATCAATTAAAGAGAATGAAATCCCAACTCTAGGCCATATAGAATTAAATCAATCTGCATCATAGACCAAAGTGCAAGAACTGTTTAAAAAAATCTTAGAAAAATTCAAGATTTTTTTTTTACCTTGGGTGAACCTCTTTATATTTCTTTTCAATTTAAAATTTTAAATATTTACATCATTTCTACTCCTTGCTCTCCCTTCTCCGAATCTCCTATGCCTCCTTTCAAATTCTTTACCTCTTCTTCTTTAATTATTACTGTTACATTTACATATATATGATATATTATCACATATATCCATTATTTCATATACACATACACACACATAAACGTATGCATATATAAGATTTGGGATTAGGTAATTACTTCTTTGATATGACACCAAATGTATACCAAGCTAAAGAAAATAAATCTTAAAATAGCTTAATTTTAAAACTTTGTTTCCATAGGCACTGTCTTAGTTTGTTTTCTGTTGCTGTGATTAAAAAAAAAAAACACTATGGATAAAAGTAACTGGGATAGGAAAGAGTTTATTTGGCTTACACTTCCCTGTCACAATCCATCCTTTGGGGAAGTCATGAAAGAAACTCCAGGAGGCACCATGGAGGCAGGAAGTGAAGCAGAGACCATGGAGAAATGCTGCCTTCTGGCTTTGTTCAACTCCCTTTGTTAAATAGCCAAGAACCATCTGCCCAGGGGTGGCACCACTCACAATGGGCTGGGCCCTCCCACACAATCATTGATCAAGAAAATACCCTAAAGACTTGCTGACAGACGATCTGAAAGAGGCATCCTCTCAACTGAGTATTCTGTTTCTAGATAACTCTAGCTTCTGTCAGGTAACAAACAGTAGGAACGGTCACCATAAATAAAATGGAAAGACAGCTCAGAGAATGCCTGAACGCATCTTCAGAGTGTCTGAAAACCACTCATCTCTTGACCAAAAACAAACAAATTCCCCAAAAAGTAAACACTAATGAATTATAAACGGGCAAAGCATTCACATGAACATTTCTCCAAAATGTACACAGAAATTTCTAAAACAAACAAAAAAAAGTACATAAAAAGATGTGTTTAGCTCAAGTGGAAAATCAAACTGAAACACATTGAGAATCCACTGCTCACCCATTAGTGTGGCTCTCATGAAAGAAAGAAGAAGATGGACAATTTACAAATGTTGGCAAAGATGCAGAAACATGCACCCCTTATTACACACTGCTGGATGAGATTTAAAACAGGGCAGTCACCATGGAAAGTTGTTAAGCTCAAAACAATGCACACTGAGTTAGCAAACAGCCATGTAATCCCACTATTAGGGGAAATGTAAGCCTGTGCACCAGTGGCCATAAAATCACCATTCATACCAATCAACAGCTGGTGTGTGTGTGTGTGTGTGTGTGTGTGTGTGTGTGTGTGTGTTTGTGTGCGCACACGTGCACATTTGAATTTATGTGTGTATATATATATACATATGTGTATATATATATATGTATATATATATACATATATATACATACACATATGCATACAAAATGTGACATAGTCAGGTATGGGGAGATTACTCAGTGGGTAGGATACTAGCCACACAAGCATGATGACCTGAGTTCAGAATGTCAGCACACACATTTAATTAAAAGTGTGTCAATGCATGCCTATAATCCAGCATTCACAGGGCAGGTATAGGCAGATTTCCCCCAGCTTGATGGCCCTCCAGTATAGTCAGATATGGAAGGTCCAGGTTCAGGTAGAAATCATGTCTCAAAATATACAATAGAGAGCAATAGAGGAAGACATCCATGTTGATATCAACTGATGCTTTCTACAAACAAACCAAAGGAGAAACACATCGGCACACACATATGATACATGCATGTGCTACAGGTAAAAATAAGTGGAAAAAAGCAACATGGCCACACAGTATAACATCAAGCCAATAAATCAGTAAGGTCATAGGAAATACAAGAAAGATGGATCTTGATTAAATTATTTGAAATGAATGAGCTCAGCAGCAGAGGGCACAAGAAAATTTCCACCAACAGAAAATAGCTTCCAGGGACTGTGGAGGGCTGGTATGTGACTGACAGTGCATGAGGCATTAGGGTTAGGTTTACTTATGAGATGTTCAAAAATGTTCAAAATTGATGATTAAAGAACATTGTGGGCATACTAAAGAAAGCCACACTCAACTGTGCACATTATGCATATGTGAATTATGCCTCTATGACTCTCTTTGAATTCAAACTTCGTAAGCAAACATTAAAACAAATACAGCATGCCATGGTCCTTAAGAAGACCATTATATTCTTCCGAAGAGTTCACCAAGAATATGCAGTGGACGAACAACATTAGCATAAACAGAAGAACATTTAATAAATGAAATAGCCATTTCTAAGACAAGACTCCAATAAACCACCATTTGTATTTCCTTAGTACAGGATTTGGCCCATTATGCCAATGAAGTAGACAGAAAAATTATTCCTGTGATCTTAGCAGATCCTGTTGGATTTTAGTTGGCTACATTTCCCCATGTAGACCGATTCATCCTCTCTCTCTCTCTCTCTCTCTCTCTCTCTCTCTCTCTCTCTCTCTCTCTCTCTCTCTCTCTCTCTCTCTCGTAGTTGCAATTTCAGGCACTAAGATTTCTAGTAGAAGTCCTAGTGCAATTTATCTGCTTCTATATAAATTTAATTGACTCTTCACAATAACTCCATCACTTCCTGTTATGCTAGTTATATGCAGAACCAGCATGTGCTCGCCTTAGCTTTCACCAGGTGATCAATTGCCAAGCCATTCCTTGCCTTTTGTTCTCGTGACTCCAATCATAGTTTATTTCTACTGCTTTAGTTCTACATTAAATTTCCAGTCCTCAAAATCTTAAGAGGAAGAACATCTGTGTATTTCATACTCTGTCAGTTAAGAAAGAGAACTTATATAAAAAGAACACTGTACATAACAGAGGTCCAGGACTGGTCCTCATGACGTGGACTTGATCCAAGACAGGCATCTGAACTCCAGCTACTACATTTCTCTTCCTATCCTAAACAAGATGATTTAAGAAAGGGGTGGGAGGTGAAAATTTATGACCTTGAGGTCAGTCTTAGGAGACTGAAGTGTATAACATCACACATCACACAGCTGCCTCTGTGGAACAGACCAAGTTGGGAAACTTATTACAAACAGAAAGAATGGTATTGAACTAAATAAGAAGTCCTATTAGTCATGTGACAGTCTTTAAAATACCCTACCCAGACACTCAAATTTCTGTTTGAAGAATATTTGTAAAAAGTGGTGAAATTAATTTCTTAAATGTCAGGGTAGCTTGTCCTAAATTCTGTTAGATGATAAACTTTAAGAGAAAAAAAAGTGGTTTTATATCAAGTAGATTCACAATATTTAAATCTGAATTGCCTTTTATTCGAACACATTTTTTCATGTATTTCTAAGTCCAAAGATGGATATGCATTATAAAGAGCAATCACATTTAAATGATTGCTTTCTTCTACAAATAATAATAGAAAATAATTTTCCTGGTCACCTATGTGCTAGAGGCATAATGCTCTTTAAAAATTTTAAATGATAATACATGTTATAAAGCTTAATAGCTAAGATTATATTTAATGCTTATACATCTGTATTGAAAAGATCTTTCACAAAGCCAGAGAAGTGGCTTTGTGAACAAAAGTGTGTGCTACGTGAGCATGCTGGCTGGCATGAGTCTGATCCATGTGTAAAGAGAGATCACATCTTAAACGTTGGTCTCTGGTCTCAGCATGCCCACTGGGACATGTGTGGACCCACATTTCACACTCACACCATATACACACCTACCATAGGATAAAAAATAAAATAAAAAAATTTAAAATATGTGTTGATAAGCCCAACTCTGCCTAAAAAATAATATCAAAGATTATTAATATATGTGTATTTATGGTAAAGTGATTATTAATATTAAAATTCTCCATCTTCTCAGTTACTCTGAAGCAACCATTTTGAAGTACTCTTTATCTTTTGTAATTTCTATTTCTATTATTTCTTCATAACTGGTCATTTTTCCTATTGATGTCTTCTGGTGATAGGTCATTTTTTTACTCCACTTCTTCCAACTTCCTTTTCCCAACCCTCTCAAAATGTATGCATCATTTCCCTTTTGCTGTCCCTTGAAACTATAGTCAGAATTATCAGTAGCTAATGTGTCATCCTGAGGAGCCCTCCTGGGTCTCCCATTTTAGAAGGAGTTGATGCTGTAACTGAGCCCAGAGACCGGACGTTTCTCTCAAGGCTATTGACTTTGTGAGCAAGGCACACGCAGGTTATGGAGGGCAATCTGCTTTCCTGAAAGACAATTGACTGAAGCAGTAACCACATGTATATATATATATGTTTTTAACACATCCAGCTTAGTGTTTGATGGAAATCGCCAGGCGGCTCCGTTGCCTAGGCAAGTTGGCACCTAACGTTTCTGTACTAGGAACAGCATCTGCATGGGGATCTCCTCCAGATGTTTTCAACAGTGTGTTTCAAAAGAACAAAGAGCTGTACCTTAAATAGCTGCATTCCAGTTGTGTCAGCATACTGCATGGAGAGAACCTAATACTCCTTTGACTCTGACAGTTTTTTTTTTTTTAAATAATGGCTTTATTTATTCTTTGGGAACTTTTTGAAATGTAGTTTGATCGTACTCATCTCCCATCCCAGTCCCTTCCAGATCCTTTCCCACTTCCCTACCTATACGGCTTTATGTTATCCCCTCCCTCTTATTCTTTAAATTCATCCAGCTTATCCTGTATGTGAGTCTTCCTTAGAGGCATCAACATTTGAGGTAGTACTCCACTGGAGAAAAATGACTTTCCCTTTCTCAGCAGCAACCAAATACCAACAGCTCCTTTGCTGGTGGTGGGGCTTCTTTCCCACCTGCCCTCTTCCATTCCGGCGTTTTTATCTGACTTGAGTCACGATCTCTGTGAGTGCATATGCATCCTCAAGATATGCATCTATGCTGTTATATCTTGAAAACACTGTTTCCTTGAATTCATCCACCACCTCTGACTCTTTCAATCTTTCTGTCCCCAATCTGCAAAAATCCCCGAGTCTTCATGGATGAGTGCCATTAAAACATTCAATTTGGGGTTGAGCATTTTGAAGTCTCGTATTCCCTTCATGTTCACTGGTTATGGGTTTTTGTGTTAATTGCCATTGATAATGAGCATTTGGGTATATCTATGGGCATAAGAATAAGTCATTAGGAAAAGGTTTAATAGTATGTTTATTTAGAAGAATAACAGTAGTGGACATTCATTTTTTTTTTTTTATCCATAACATATCTAGGCACAGGTTCTTGGCTTCATTGACAGTGTCATGTGTGGAGTCCATCTTCTGGAACAGGCCTTAAATAAAATTGTTTGTTTGTTTTTGTTTATTTTTAAGTGGTTGGTACTTCCATAAGATCTGTGCTACTGTTGCACAGGTGGGTGTACCTTATAGGCAGATCATTATTGTATCTCTCCAAGTTCATAGCTGGGTGAGACGAATTTGTTCCTCCTTTAGTCGTGTGTAGCCAGGAGGAGTGGAGATTCCAGTGACGATCAGCCAGATGTCCCATGTTTTATGATTCAAGTGCATGCTGTCTTCACCAATAGGGTCTTCCCAGCAAAGTTTTGGAGGAAAAATCAAAAGCATTGACACTAGACTATTATGTTCGGGGGCTCCATGGAATTTCATTGGCTAACAGCTTAAAGAATGGTAATCCATTTCGAGTACTGGAGATTTCTTTGTTAGTATATGGTGTCCACTTGGGGTATTACCCTACTTCCCAATTATAAAGTTACTCTATTTAAACTCCTTTTAATATTTGTATGTGTTTTAGGGAACTTCTACACTAGTAGGTTTCCATGTAACAATTTTAAACTAATCACATAATTTCTAGAGCTCTTTATGTACCAAATCCAGATCTGGTATAGGATCAGATATTACACTCAGCAGCCAGGCTCCTTTTAACTTAAACCTCAGTTAGCCAGTCTTACTTGTTTTGGGTTGGTTGGTTGGTTTTATTTATTTATTTATTTGGCATCTTTTAAAAGTACAGTCATATCTTAAACTTACCCGTGTAATAGAATACTCAGAGTTTTTTTGTGATAGTGATCTGTTTTATGTTTCTTCATAATTAGACTTAGGTAAAGCCACCTGGAAAACTACAAAAGTGATGTGATGTCCTTGTAGCACCAAGTGCAGAGCCTACTAATGCTATTTTTGGGATCATTGCTTGGGTATTAATGAATGTCTTCACTGTACACTTACTTTTTCCCCCTATAATATAAAAGTACTCTGTTGTTAGGTATTTTGAGCTCATATACATCCCATAGTCATCAGGATATACCCATGGCTTTAGCATCTGCCTCTATTTCTTCTAGTACCCCGTTGAACCCATGATGTGTCCAGAAAACTTGTTTTCTACCTTAGCTTTTTCCTCTAAATCCCCTTCTCCCTGACGTAGATTAGGAATATTTATATGCTTGATAGTAGTATTTGTATAAGGATTATTGTTTATTCAATGATTCATATTAGTTGTCATCTGGATTTCTCTGTACTCAAATTGTCCCACCTTTGGCTATGGGAAACACTCGGGCCTTCTTTGTTTTTTTCTGACACAACCAGGTGTCATCATTTCGTCCTTCTTCTTCCCAGCCCCACCCCCAGAGTCTGTCATTTCTGGAGAACACTCTTCCCTTTCACCCTCATTGAGAAAATGCATCCATCAGATTGATCTGCAGGCAAGTATGTGGGGCATTTTCTTAATTACTGGTGGATGTGGGAGGGCCCAGTCCACCCCACCCCACTGTGGGTGGGGCCACCCCAGGCCGGGGAGCTCTGGATTGTGTGAAATGGCAAGCTGAGCAAACCATAGAAGGTACACTGGTAGCCTGTGTTCCCTCATGGCCCCTGCTTCAGTTACTGTCTCCAGGTTCCTGCCCCGATGTCCCTTCTTGTCGCTGTTAAACGGTAAGATGAAATAAGCGCTTTCCACCCAGTGCCACTTTAGGCCATGGTGTTTATCACAGCATTGGGAAGCAAACTCAGACACCCAGTTTAACAATGAGAGGCTTCAAAGTTTGTTTTTGGTATCTTTGGATTCTGCTCCAACCTCATAAAACATTCTACTCATATATTATTGATAAGGCTCACTCTCTTTTCGTTGATGAGGGGATGTGATTCAGCTGACACACAGTTGGATTTCTTTGTTTCAGATTTCCAGTTTTTCCTTCTTCTAACTTCTGAGTTTGCTACCTTCAACTACTTCTTAAGTCAGCATGCACCAGAAGTAAAGTTGGAAAAGAAAGCACACATAACGTCATTCCTTTTCACTTTCTCTTGACTCTCCCATAATTTGCAGCTGACCAATTTCACTGTCTTGTGGTTCCCTGAGTTTCCCCTGCCAATATAAGCAGCACATGTAACTTTGAATACTTCTCCTTTTTTTCCTCTTGCATCAAAATAGTGTACTATAATGCTTTTTTTAAAAAAAATTTGTTATTTATGCTTAACAATATATTCAGGAAATGACTTCATATTAATTCATGAAATACAGCCTCAATTATTTTCTAACTCTACAACTATTCCATTGGGTCTACTTGCCATTTGTGGTGGTTTGAATGTAATTGGTCCTCATAAGCTCATAGGAAGTGGCATTATTAGGAGGTGTGGCTTATTAGGAGGTGTTAGCGTAGATATGGCCTTGTTGGAAGAAGTGTGTCGCTGTGGATGCATGCTTTGAGGTCTCATACATACTCAAGCCCATACCATATTCCATACCCATTCCCTACAGCCCTCCTCTAACTCTCCCATGCCCCCAATATATCACACAACTTCATGTTTATATTCTTAATAATTTACTGGGTCCAACTCATGCTGCCCATATGTACATGGATATTGGACCATCCACTAGGACATGATCAACCTACCAGGGACCACAGCCCCGCAAAGAAAAATGACTCTCCTTCTCAGAGCAGCTATGAACTGCCAATGACCCAAGTTGTAAATGGATTTTGATCTAATCAATCACAGTTGTAAAAAGTTGTATGCCAACTTACTATGAATTTTTACCCGTGTTAAGGGGTAAAAGTGACATTTCCTATTGTGTCTCTTTACCAGAAGACATATTGTTTAAGGAAGATTCAGCTAATATATATTTTGGGTGCCATTTCTGTTTCAAGATGCTCCAAAAGAATGGTTCCCCAAATGCTTAAATGACATGTTTGCAAATGGAAATAATAGCATTGCAAGTTCATATAAAACAGAGTCCTTAGAAATGATACAGATTGCCAGTGCCATCTAACTGGAAGGAATAGTTATTTTGTCTAGCTGGAATGATCAAGAGTTGTCATGGAGGAGAGAACACTTGACAAGGATTTTGAAAAATGAGGGTTTTAGCAGACATGAGAAAATGACTCATAGCAAATAGAGTTTTATTGTTCTCTCTATGCAAGGATTTGGCAAATCTGACTTGACACATTTTGACTGTAATTTTTTTAAAGGGATACCTCAGCTATGTATAATGCCTTTTAAAAGTTGCAATTGCCTTCTTTATTTATGACACAATATAATAGCTATTTCTTGGTATTGTTGTACTCTTCTATAGTCTTAGCATTCTTGGTACTTTACAGGCTGAGACAGGAGGATGAGAAATCTGAGTCTATTGGGGTTGAAACATGAGACCCTAGCTCAGAAAAAGAAATCTCTAAAATTAAGTTGGGCTTTATAAATAATCTTGATTTAAAAGAAAATACTCCTAAAACCAATGAACCATAAAATATTAGAAGAATTATCATTGAAGTTTTTATTTTTATTTTTTCATATGTTTATGTGTATTGTAGGTCTTCGATCTATTTGGAGTTCAATTTTTGATAACTATGGACCTATTTGTAATCTTCTACATGTGGACATCCAGCTTGGCCATCACCATTTGGTGAAGATGCTGTCTTTTTTCCCCCAGTGTTTACTTCTTGCTTCTTTATAAAAAATCGGGTGTCCATAGGCATGTGGCTTTCTGTCTTGTTTTTCAATTTGATTCTATTGATCAATGGACAATAAAGAAAGTAAATAAAAACTGAAAGTTTGAAAAGGTCTTTTCCAAACTGTCTCTTTGTCTAATATTAGTGAGTTGTGGGAAGCACAAAAGCAAACTGTGTCACCCTTCTTCCCCCTCAGAGACTGGCACTACAAAAACTACAGAGCAGGACGAAATTTTTAGTTTACTATTTCTCAGAGAGACAGGGACTATGACAGAGCGATGGCACTTTCACAGCAGCCATTGATGTCCTGAAGATGTCACTTGGCACTGGCACATTTGTCCTTCCTGAGATCTGATTACGTTGAAAGTAAAGTATACATGCACCGTGGCTGCCCCATCAGTCAGCCTTAACAACTGTTACTTTGAAAACACACAAAAAGCAATTGGGAGGCAGAGGCAGGTGGATCTTTGTGAGTTTGAGGCTTGTCTGGTCTACAGAGCTAGTTCCAGGAAAACCAGGCCCACACATAGAAACCCTGTTTTGAAAAATAAAAAAACAACAACAAAAATTTAATTTTTGTCCTGTTGCTCATTTGGTAACTATTAATTGAGTACCTACCATGAACCAGCCGATATCCCTGGTTTGGAGGATATAACTATGTCTTGGTTTCAAAAGCTTGATGAGGAGAGACAATAAGCCAATCAAATCAATGAATATAATAATTACTACATGATGGGAAGTCAGTCTCATGTTCCAGTGTTGCCTAGTCAACAATGGCTGCACTTCCCTTGATCTATTGTGTGGTCATCAGTGCTGACTTCTTGTCGGAGTAGAAACATCATTGCTCTGATACTCTCCTAGCATAAGCCCTTCCTTCTTGTATCCATTTGAATCTCCTATTCCTCAGTTGCCTTTTTGAAGTTACTCACAACTACAATATTCATGTCACATTTGAAAAAGTTGCTGTCCTAATTTGCTCAGGAAGATGATCAAGGATGGGATATTGCTGAATTCACAGCAATATCCACCACTTTATAGGATATGAGCAGCATATGCTCTGTGGGTCCTTAAGCTGTGCTGCACATGGATGTAATTCTGCAGTGTCATGAGAGTGATATGCAGGTGTGACATGCTGAATTTATTTATTTTTTTAGTAGATGTCTATTTAAAAATATACTCTCTATGTTAGAAGTCTTTAGAGTGGAAAAAAGATTCTGAGGTTTCTATCAGCTTTTTGTGTTTGTGATAATCAAGCAATAAATAGCTCCATGGAGAAGCTTGTTTGTGTCTTACTTTATTACTATCCTCCTGGATAATTTTTCCTTCCAATTGCAATTAATTTGAAGGCAATCTAGGCATAAATTTACTAGAAGGTGAAGTCATAGATCCAACTAATTTTGTAATATATTTCAAATATTAGCGTTATGTGGAAAATTCATTTGGAGAAGGGGAGACGTTTAATTCCTCACATGCAGACGAAAAGGCAAACTAATTAAATCCAGCTTGATAAGGCTGAAATATAGCTGTTCTACAAAGGAAGTGAGTTGTGTGTATTTGTTGCTGAAAGCACACTGTTATTTAAGTTTGTTGTTTACAAACTGCTGTTGAAATTGTTGAAAATGTCACTCACCTAGCTAGAGCTCTGCATTCATAAATGCCACAGTCGGTTTCTAGGGAAGAGACTCATCACACAGGAGTCAATATTCTTAAGCAGTACTGCATTGGGCTCACGGAAGGAATGCTGTAGTGATTCACGTGAGGGTCAGGAATAGAGAAACCAGAAAGGTTGTCTAAGAGCCAATTAATTTCCCACTCTTCAACAAAGGATGCCTGTGATGATGAAGACACTATCTCTATGATGCATGTGTCTTTCAGGACTTTTAGTTTATAGGAGTTGCTCTAAACTTCATCCTGAGTAACATACCCATTCAAAATTTTAGAAAAGACGTTAATCACTTAATAATTTTATGCCCTTTGAGTGCTGTGTTGGGGTAAAGAGAAATGGAAACAGTTATAATCCCAAGGGATTATGCCACATAGGTATCCCCTCTCAAATTCAAGGAATTATTGGAGAGATGGCTGCCAGTAAAGTGCACACCATGCTAGGACAGAGACCTGAGCTTGGATTTGTAGAACTCACACAAAAACTTGGGTGTGATGCCGCACCTATAAACCCAACAATGGGGAGATATAGATAGGAGAGTCTTTGGAACTTGATGGGTGTCTAGCTAATCTTGCCAAATTTTTGAGCTCTAGGTTCAGTGAGAGACCCTGTCTGAAAAAAATGAGCCAGGGAGTGATAGAGAAAAGCACTTGGAAGTCAAGCTTTGGCCTCTACATGCAGCCACCCACCCACATACACACACAAACACATACACACATTACACACAAAAATACACACACACACACACACACACACACACACACACACACACTCCCATTTCAAACCAAGATGAGCATTGCTTGTTATAAGAGCATCTAAGGCTAGTCGATTCAACTGTTCTTGCTCTAATTTCCCATGCCTATGTCACACGTGACTGAGACAACAATAGCATTAGTCTGATCAGAAATTCCATATCTAAATGCTGTGTTCTAACAAATAGCCACACATTAAAATACCAGTGCTGCCCTTTACTCACTGTTGTTTGGAATACCCCTTCTCAGAAACTCATACTATATTACCTATGCACATGATGAATCAGCTTATTACTTTAATGTTATATCTTTAATTGCCATCCAAAACATTTCTAATGTGACTGCCACGTAATCATTAGACTCGGATCCAAGTGGCCTGCAGTCATTGGGAAAATAAGTAGAGGAAGTTTGCCACCCAAATAAGAAAGTTTGCTTAATTTTGGTTAATTATTGTTAAAACTTTGGTTCATTATTTTGAAGAAATGACTTTTTTTTCTATATAGTCATACTGAAAATGGTAGGGAAAAAAGACTCATTCTCAGGAGGTCAAACACTGAGACTTGATTCTATTTTGAATCAATGACTCAAATAATTGCATTGTCTGAAAATTTAAATACATATATAATTGTTCTTAAAAGCATAAATTATACTGATACAGAGTATTGGGTGTGGCTTTAGTATTTTAACCCAACACCAAATGAATCCAGCAGGAAGGGTGAGTCTTCCCACCTCCAGTTTGATGCCCTATTAAACATTCTGCTGGCCTCTTTGGGCACTAGAATTTATTCAATTATTTTTGATACTTGTTTATATTTGTGACACAATAATTAAATAAAATGAACACTATAACAATAAACTTTTTACTTTGATTTTAAGAAGGCAATGAGCCAATATAAAAAAATTTAAGGTGGAATTGATATGTAACACCAGTTCTCACTTTCTGCCCTCCCCCCCAGGAGGTCCTGGTCTCTTAGCCCTGTCATGGTCATCCTGCCTTGTTTATGAGTCTCTCCATGTTAAATAGCTCCCATCCCTCTTGCCTTACCCTACTTTATGCTTGATTTTTCCCATGAACCTTATTTCTTTCCAACAGTTTACCTTGTCCTTATGTTTCTGATTTATTCTCTCTGTATATTGGGATATAAGGTCCACATGGCCATGGGTTTCTCCTCATTTCCCTCCTCCCAACATTAGCATGTGTGACATAACCAAGGATTTACTAGTTAATCAACGTATTTGATTTTAACTTTTAGTTCCCAGCAGAACTTGCAGACACACTGACTCCAGGCACCTTGCCTCTCGCTCTGAGCTCTGCTTTTGTTGTGTCTCTTCCATCATCTTGGAAAGACCTGATCTTAAGTTTCCTGTTCATCCCCTCAGGCTCTCTTGAGTTTCTGTCGGGGAGTCCTGGCATTCTTTTTTCTCACTCTGGTACAATGCTTTGTTTGCTTTCTGAACAGCTTTTATCAAAGTCAAGGGACATCCATGATTATCTGATTTTGTTCATTCTTCAGTTTTGAAATTTTTTTGTAATATTTCTTAAGAATTTAACACAGGCGCACAATGCATTTTGATCCTATCCACCCATGCACACCCCTCCTGGAACCCTTCTCAATGTCCCTCTTGCAAATGTATGTCCTCTTCCTTTTTATTTAATGCCAAGTCAAAAAGTAGTGCTACCTACATGTGCATGGGTGTGAAGCCATCCATTAAAGATCACAATCTGTGTAGGATTTATTGCCCAGACATTTTGATATTTTAAAATAATAGCCAATTTTTATAGAAATGTGCAAGCATCTATACTAGTACTGTGTTTTATCACAATGAATGTTGATGGATATGTGAATAAATTCTAGTATCCAATAGGTATGCTCTTTCCAAATTTTACATGTTGATTTTGGATTCTACTTTGTAATTATAATACAGGTGTGAAAAAAAAATTGTATGTAATATATGGTGGCCGATTTTGCATAAAATTTAAAAATAACTGTGTATCTGAGATTAGAATAAAATGAATTTAATTCTGTCTATGGCTGTAAAATTCATAATCCTTGATCTTACCCTGAAAGGTGTGTAGAAAAATTATCTATTCAAGGCCATTCCCATGTGGATTCATTTAGTGAAACTTTACTAGCAAGAACCTGTAAAAATGCTAATCAACTGCATTCCTCACCAGTTTAAACCTAACTCTTTATTTGTTTCTGGCTTTGAGATAACTTTGAATAGACAATGTAGTGTCACCATGGGTAATGAATGATGCATGTTAGAAATAGTGACCTTAAACCGGCGCATTTCTCTTAAAGGAATCACTTTACACATGAGTGCTGCTTACATTTTACCAGCAATTATGGATCATGTCTTTCCCATATAAATGATAGAAACTCTATTTTAATCAACATTAATTTCCATGACATTGTAACTTCCTTAGTCCCCATTATCAATGAACATAGCTTCAAGAAATTAAAGATTAATGGGAAATGCAGATAAAACTGTAGGGAAAATAGTTTACTTTGAAAGTTAAATGTCTTGGAAAAATTACAGGAAATGTCAACAATGTAACAGCAGCATAACATGACTCAGAATATTGGCAGGTTTGCACATTGGAAGGACATTCTGAACACACTTGTAAATTAAAAGACTCTGTAGGATTTCCGAGGTCGTGAGATAGTATTCATATAGTACAGGTAATTAGTAGTGGAGCATATTTCCATTTCCTCCCTTTAAATACTTCCTTCTGATTTTAATCTTATGGAATCACAATTTGAGGCACTCCTATTAATTTTTTTTTGCTTACCCAGAATAATTTAGTGATTCCTCCCGGTAACATAACAAGACGGGGAAAATGCAGGCAGATGTACATTTACACCACTGATTGGCTATTCTTTTCAAGTTCTTCGCCAGAAGAAAATTACACCTGAAACACAGCAGCCTTGAATGAACCCAGCCATCTACTTCATGTTGTCTAGTTCAAAAGACTTGAAAGAGCGATCCAATCATGCAACCAGGCAATGTGCTCTCTATATTGTTTTCCTCACAAAACTCAAGTAAATACTTAACTTTTTCATGAGAATTCGGTCCAGTTTCTACAAACTTGCTCTCAAATTTCCCCTATCTAGTGTTTTATATATTCTTAAATCTTCTTTGTCTTTCTCACCACCCTGCCTACACCTTTCAGTTCATGACTTTGCTTTGCGCATCCTATAGGCAGAAACGATCACACGGGAACTAATCAACAGGAAGCAAACCATCATTAACTCTGTTCCACAATAAGTCTACCCTCTGGGTCGATCCTACCTCAACATTCGCTAACTCTGGGACCTAAGGTCGTGTTTATTCCTTTTATGTATGATGTACATACAGTGCTGGTAAGCATGTCAGCCTCATGAAGTCAATAATAGGTTACATCAATTCAAGAAAATATCATAGCAAAATTAATGATTCACATATATTAGGAAAAGATCTAACATGTAGCAAAAACAGTTCTTAGCTATGCTCATTATATTCATTTATTACTCTCTTCTATTATAAAAAGTGTCTGTTCTTTTGCCAATGGTCCTCTACCTGACCCCATCTTCTGAGGATACTGACTTTCTCTTTTGTTACCTTCCCAGCTCCTCATTCTCACTTTCTGTACCTCCCCACTGTTACATGAATAGATGCTAACACATTCTATCCCTAAAATGTTACCTCCTCTGTTTACTAATCTCCATTCTTACCCTGTTTCTCTGTCAAGACTTTGTAATATAGAATGAGACAGGAAACCGTCCATTGCCTTTGACCATGTGGAGAATACTCTTCATTCTTATCAGCACTCCCTGGCCTTGGCTTCTATGACATCATTGATCAGCTGATTTCTTCCTATCCTTTTTGTTTTTCAGGTTAATGATTCTCTACTTCTATCTTCCTTCACCTTTGGAGTTTTCTTTGTTTCTTATTTCGTACTGTCTCCTCGTGGGAGCTCCTTTAGTGCCAGGGATTAAAATTTAAGTTTTCCTCCTTGTTTTCTTCCCTCATTCTACTTCAATGCTTCTTTGTTCTTCAGCGCATGGCATGCTGTTCTGTTCACACAGCTGCTGAAAATAGAAAATAGAAATAGTGTTCTACATGGTAATGCCTTTATGCCTTTCCTATTCCCACTTTATAGTATAATGCTCGTGTGTGTGTGTGGGGGGGGGGGTTGTGTGTGCCTTTGGGGCTGGAAAAGTGACTCAAAAGTTAAAAGCACTGGCTGCTCTTCCAGAAGACTCAGACTCAATTTCCAGCACGCATATAGTGGCTCAGAACCATCTATAACACCAGACCCAGGCTATCTGATGCCCTCATCTGTCTTTTGTGGTCACTTCATAAATGTGGTCTTTGGACACGCATGCAGACAAAACACTCATAAATAAAAATAAATAAATTTAAATTGTATATATGTTTACTTCCTTATATTTATCCATCTTTATTTTAAATAGAAACATGATTCTTTCATATCAGAGACCTGGGTACTGACTGCAAACTTCATATGATATCATTTTGTCCCTTCTTGCTGGCCACACTGGTCTTCACATTCCTCGAAGAGTCATGCTTTATTCTGCCTCATAGCTTTTCACTGTGTCCTCTGTGGAAGGCTTTCTTGACCACTGTTTACTCCGATGATCTTATTCAATGGTTTGAGCTTCACTTGTCTGTCTCAGTTCTTTGGGTTCTCTCATTATTTTTCTCTTGTGACAGTTACAGAAGTTATGATATACTTCAACTTCTCTGCTAGTTTAATATGTGAGTTCCATGTGAGAAGACACAGAGAATGTTTTGCTCCGTTTGGTGCCATGTATGGCCCTCTATGGGCATTTAACATGGAAGTCAATGAACCACAAACATGTAAATTCATGAATCACTATGTATTATAAATGATGTAGCTTCTTTTGTTTCATCTGAACTTAAACTGTCAAGGTATTCTATCAAATGATATAACAAACACACATCACCTAAGATGGATTTGTGTCAAACTATTATTATTTCTTCCACCTAGCTCTCTGCCATATTCAGCCTTCAGCTCAGTAGAGCACTAGTAGTTCGAGGTAACTTGACTTGGTTTTTAATTTTCTGGTTAATACCTGACTAACTTTGGTCAAGTTATTTAATACCTCTGACCATCTCTATAAAATAAATATCTATTCCTGTGAAATAGTGGCCAACATTACATTGGATAACCTGTTTAAAGTGGGAGGAATACAGACATTCCTCACGTATGTGAGCTTGCAGTTCTAAATACCCATGATACTATCTACAGCACAACTTTCTAGCATCTTCATACAAAAATCACACATTATCCTACTTTTAGGCTAAAATGTCCTTTGAGGTGAAAATCAATCAGAGGAGGTATTTCACGTCTTGTATTTACCCAGAGCGCTTAACAAAAAACGTAAGTGCAAGGCTACCATTGCTGGCCTCTGATTCAGCTTCTGCAATGAGCTTAGAAGTTTGCACTTCGATGAAACCTACTGACTGAAGCAGGTGTTCCATTAACTCCACTTTGCAGACCAGTGTCTCAACACAACCCAGTTTGGGATGTGGTGTTTTCAGCCCCAAACACCATATATTTGTAGAAGCCAACAGTGATAAACGAGACTGTTTCCTCAAAGGGCACGTTTATTTTCTTCTGAATTGTAGGATTATTCAGGATGCTTTATGAAATAAATTTAATGCTGAAATTAGAAGATATAAGAGCAGTTCCTTTCCCCAAGGCACTGTGCATCAGACCATACTATAATCTGCACATAAATCTCAGCTCTTACACCTGTGCATGCTCTTGTATTTGGCAAGGAACTCCATATACCAATGAGACGTGATATTATAAATGTAGATGCACCTCAGAAATAATGTGTTTTCAGGAAGAAAATCCACTATTATTCATTGGCTTGACATGTAGGCTTACATTTTATTAAGGGCATTCTTTAAGGGAGGCTTCTTTATATAAAGCAGCAGCCATGAGATATGAAATGATCAGGAATAAAATAATGGAAAAGCATTGTAAACAAAATACTAAATATGTAATTTCTTTTAAAAATTCAAGAAAGTTCTAAATATCCCTTGATAAATTTTTTACATATATAACCCTACTTTTAAAGTGATTGATGCTAAACATTTCAACTCCAGTGGCTTCTTATATGAAAGTCATTTAGTTGTCTTTTAAAAACAAAAATGTGAAAAATAAAATTGAATTTCCAGTTACAAAAATGCCCAAGGCATAAAATCCATGTGGAATAGCCTCTAGATACCTTACACAGGCTAATAGCATGCTTGAGCTGCTTCCACTTCTTAAAATAAATACATTCCTGATTTTTGCCTATGCCATGAAATGCTTTAATAGTGATTAAAATATTTAAATGTGTAACATTTGCTTTGATTAATTTAAATTCAGTTCCTAAAACACTGAAGATGAAATTTATATCTTGCCAGCATGTCGTGTAAACACATTTTCCTCTAGATCTGTGGAAACTGTGTTCTGAGTTTCACATTTATAACAGAAATCGTTCAAAGCCTCACTGTCTTCGGCTCCTGAAATGTCAGAAGAGAAATAGTTGAGCTGTGAGAGACGGTGTCAGATTTTGGCTTCTTATTGCTGAAAGTAAGATGCATTTTCTGTTGGGTAAATTAGAAGACTTGAAAAGTCAAGCTGGATATAATACCAGATTCTGAAAGCCCCCGCTGTTTTCCACACCTCTATAGCACACTCCCCCTGGTGATCCTGAGCAACCACTGTGGGAGAGGGAACAGAATGATTGTAAGAGCCAAAGCCAGAGAGGACTGGGCTGAACCAGTGTCTTCTGGGCATGACTGGACTACTTTATTCATGAGCTCACAGATGCTGGGGTTACCTGCATAAAACCTGCACCAGATTAAGACAGCAGATAGTCAATTTTCTAGCACTGAAAACGAAAGGGGCTCCTGAACCTCCACCTCTGGGTAAAGAGTTATTGACACTTGGTGGCTTCTGGGGCTGGGAGGGGTCAGTTTTCTTTAAGGGTGTGGCTCACTGATACATCCACCATGCTTTGGTGAATAGCCCCACATCAATGGGTATGTGGGTTGCACAAATTAGACTCAGTTTGCTATGAAAACCAAGTGATAACATGAAGTTATGAGGATAGGCAAGGTGAATCTGGGAAGAGCTAGGAGGAGTAGGTAGCAAAACTGGTCAAAATACATTGTAGGTATGTATGAAATTCTCAAAACATTAATTAAAATGTTGTATGTTCAAAATCCCCCCTTTTCTTCAAGTTCAGCAAGCAAATATCCCCCTTCTTCAACCTTCATCAAGAGTATCTCAAATTCTTTGGTCAGTTTTTGAACATGACTGATGCCATTGAATTATCCTTAGAATTACTAAATTATCCTGATACCTCACGAACAATATTAAATTGATCCTCAAACACAAATCTCATGACGAGCTCACTAGCACTCTCCACTCATTAGTCTCTCCACGATGTGATCCTTGATCCAGCTTTCCATTGATCTGAGGGATAACATCAACCTCAGAAGATTCCTTGGCTTTGGGTTCCTCACATTGTGTAGGGTGTCCTCCATGTTCCTTGTTTTGAAATGACACTGAAATGTGCAAGTTGTAAGAACATACAATCTTTTCCTCTATTATTGCTCTGTCTAGAGAAAAATCAAACTCTGCATTGTGAAACTGGCCTACAGCTCTGGATTAACAAAGAATTCAAAATATTTGCACTTGCTGAGAACTATCTAGAAGCAGATCTCTTATGAATATGTTATAGAAAATGACAAGGTTTAGACAATATTGGTAAACATTTGAATCACTGAGAAATCATACATGTTTACTAACTATGACATGCCAGAAAATAAAACAGAAAGAAAGGGAGATTTTATGTGTGAAACTTAAAAAGATGAAGAATAGGTGTTTCAATGACCAGTGTTTGTTAATTCCTGTTGCTTTTTTTGTTTTTGGTTTTGTTGTTGATGATGGTAGTATGTATGCGTTTCTCATCTTTGGGATTTGCTGGTGTGCAACTATCTACTGCCTGTGTTTTCATGGGTGTAGCTAATTTCCTTGGGTTGGAGTTTTCCTTTTAGTACTTTCTGTAGGGCTAGATTTGTGGATAGGTGTTGTTTAAATATGGTTTTGTCATGACATACCTTGTTTCCTCCATCTATGGTGATTGAAAGCTATTCTGGGTAGAGTAGTCTAGGCTGGCATCTGTGATCTCTTAGTGTCTGCAAAATGTCTGTCCAGGACCTTCTGGCTTTTAGAGTCTCCATTGAGATGTCAGGGGTTACTCTGATAGGTCTGCCTTTATATGTTACTTGGCCTTTTTCCTTTGCAGCGCTTAATATTCTTTCTTTATTCTGTAGGTTTAGTGGTTTGATTATTATGTGGTAAGGGGCCTTTTTTGGGAATCGAGTCTATTTGGTATTCTGTATGCTTCTGTATCTTTATAGGCATTTCCTTATTTAGGTTGAGGAAGTTTTCTTCTGTGATTTTGTTGAATATATTTTCTGTCTTTGAGCTGGTGTTCTTCTCCTTCTTCTATCCCTATTATTCTTAGGTTTGATCCTTTCAGGTGTCCCAGATTTCCTGGACATTTTGTGTTATGACTTTGTTGGCTTTACTGTTTTCTTTGACAGAATAATCTATTTCCTCTATTGTATCTTCAACAACAGAGATTCTGTCTTCCATCTCTTGCATTCTGTTGGCTATGCTTGCACCTGTAGTTCCTGTTCATTTACTCAGCATTTCCATTTCCAGCATTCCCTCTGTTTGTGTCTTATTTATTGCCCCTATTTCAATATTCAAGTCTTGAACTTTTTCCTCCACCGTTTTGATTGCTTTTTCTTGGCTTTCGTTAAGGGACTTATTTATTTCTTACATTTTTTTTGTTTGTCTTTTACTTGTCTTCTTTAAGGGAATTTTTCATTTCCTCTTTAAAGGATTCTATCATCTTCATAAAGTCATTTTTAATGTCATTTTCTTCTGCTTCTTCTATGTTGGGATGCTCAGGTCTTGCTGTTGTAGAGCCGCTAGGTTCTGGTGGTGCCGTATTGCTCTATATGTTGTTGAATGTGTTCTTGCACTGGCATCTACCCATTTCTTCCTCCAATCAGTGCAAACAGTGTCTGTCTCAGAGAGCCATGCTTGTTCCAATCTGACCTGGCAGAGTCTGTGTCTCAGGGAGCAGTTGTGGTCTTGGGAGATTGGGTGGGTTTGGGGGATGGAGTGGGGCTTATAGATTACAGGGTCCAATGGAAGTGGTGATAGGCAGGCCTGTCTTCAGAGTCTTGCCTGCTGGCCTGCAACTGGAACTGCAATGGGTGGGGGTAAAGGGGAACAGGCTGTGCATCTGTATCTAGGGCTTAGAGGCTACATGACCGGCTAGGAAAACAGTCACTCACCTCCTGTTCGAATCAGAGCTGGCAGAGTCTATGTCCTCGGAGGGTTGGATATCACTGTTCTAACCATGTAAATGCTACTATAATATACTTGAGAAAAGAACTAACAGAAATATTGAGAGAAATGACATATCCATAATTACTGTAGAAAACATCAATCTATTCTCATAATTATTGCTATACTAAGTGTTTATAAAGATCAGTAATAATATAGAAAATTTGAATTTCATTCCCAAGCCAATTTACCCATTTGGTGTTTATTCAAGGATCCACCCAAGGCAATGTGAAAGTACATTGAAATATTTACCAAGAAAGAAGAAATTTTATGGCATAAAACAAAACTCAATAAATATGACATCTATCATAAAATTTTCAAACACATATCTACCATCTGGCACTGCTACCACAGTCTTACATATATACACACAAGAAATGGAAGAATTGTATACAAGTGTCCATAAATGTTTATATTTTAATAGTTCCCAACTGGAAGCATTCCAACCATTACCGACAGATGGATATAGATTTCATAATACACACACATACATATTATCAAAAAATGAATGAAATATTAGTATCAGTGAAAAATGGATTAAAAGTCAAAATGATTATTTAGAGGGAACATGGACAGACAAGAATGCAAAAGGTTGGACCAGGGAGCCTGCATCGGACTAACCATGTGTAGCTTGGTCTATTCGTGGGACTCCTAACAATGGGAACAGGGCTGTCCTTAATGCTTTGGCTGGCTCTTGGGAACCTATGCCTCCTACTGGATTGCCTTTCCCATCCTAAATACAAGGGGAGGTACTTAGTCTTACTGCATCTTGATATGCCATGTTTTGTTGATACCCATGGAAGGGCTGCTTCTTTCTGAACAGAAACAGAAATGGAGTTGATACCGGGTGGGGCAGAGAGGAGGGGAGGGAACTGCATTCAGGATGTAAAATAAATAAATATGTTAAATTAAAAAAAATGTGAAGTATGATTCTAGTTGTACTGAATTCCAGAAAATTCTTATAGTGACAGTGTGCAGCGGTTAGTTGGGATGAGAAAGGATGACAGACAACTGAGGTGACAAGAAGAGAAACTTCTGAGAGACCATGAGTTAGACAGACCACCTGATAGATGAACAGATGGAAGAGAGGGACCATGGATAGATTTAAAGGTGGGGCAAATTTCCAAGATGGCTGACTTCTTCCTCAACCTTGACTTGAGACATAAGCTTGGCTGCTTTTGTCTCCCACCAGCAGGCTCCCTGCTGATGGACAAGTTCAAGGCCTGATCAGTTGTGGACCAATCAAGCATTCTATCTGTCTTCAAAAGGACCGACCCAAAAGTAGGGGAGACGGACTCTTGAAAGTCTTCAGAAGCCCAGGCCAAGAGAACAGACTGGATTTTCAGCTTACTGAATACCCCTCCTCCTTTGCAGAGGGTGGTCTCTTTCTTTGTATGTTTGCCCTGTGAATGTTTCCTCACCCCCAATAAACACCTCCCTGTAACTGCCGAATCTGTCTGCAGTGACTGAGATTTCTCTGCGGCTTCCCACTGTGCTCCAGATTTTCCTTGCCCTTTATTTCTGTAGCTGGCAGGGAAAACAACCCAGTGGATTTCCCAGATCAGTGGTTCTCAACCTCCCTCATGCTTCAACCCTTTAACACAGTTCCCCATGTTGTGGTGGAATCATAAAATTATTTTTGTTGCTACTTCATAACTGTAATTTTGCTACTGTTATGAATCATAATGTAAATATCTGATATGCAGGATATCTGATATGTGAACCCTGTGAAAGGGAGGTGGGGAGGGACCCTTAAAGTGGTCACCATCTATGGGGTTGAGAACCATTTTCCTAGGCTATCATTTTAGACTGTATCACTTCCAAGTACAATTACATTTAGTTTAGTGATAATGACCTTACAACTATACACATATGTTAAAATACATACTCTGTCAGTATGCATAGTTTATTGCCTACCAATTACACTCCCAATAATGTTGTTGTAATAAAATTGTCATCTTCCTGGTTTCTAGGAAAACAATCCTGAAACTCTAGGGACACCAAAGTTAAAAGAAGTCAGCAACAAGAAGCAGGCTCTTCTTCTAAAAGTGTTCCTTGTAGCAGGGTCCTTGCTGTTGTTCCCTTTGGGGGCAGGGGCCAAGTAGGCGCAGAGTCAAACCACACAGACTCCAACAGAATGTCAAAACAACAAGCTCAGTTTATTCAGGAAGAGGCAAGCCTTATATACCCTCTACCCGACCCTGGTGGGAGGTCTAATGAATATTCATCAGCTGGTGTGACATGGCTGCCTCTCATTGGTCCAGGTCATCTCCAGATCATGTTTCAGCTGTTGTTGCTAAGACCATCAGGCAGACCCAGGCTGGCTCTCAGAAAGTATCTTTTTTACTTGTTTGGGCCTTCTGGCACTCAAGCCTGTTAGGGATGAGTCATCCCACTTTCCCTCATTAACTTATCCAGAAGAAAGTAAAGCAATAGAGGATTTTATCATGGTATCCAGAGCATTTCTCAAACTGTAAACCTCTCGTACCATTAAATGTAGAGAGTAGAGAAGCTGGTCCTCAAAACATTCCTCAGAGACACAAAGGAATGAGCTGGTTAGATAGTGCTGAAATTGTTTATTTAAAAAAAGCCTTTCTTTTTTTGTTTTTTTATTTTCTTTCCTAAAATCTGGTATTCATGGAACCAAATTTACAGGAATTGCATAATGTTTAGGAATCTTGCCTTGTTCTGAATTCCTTAACATTACCTTTTTGTTTGTTTGTTTTGTTTTGTTTTTGGAAGTAGAATTAAAGTGGCATTTCTTATATTTTAATATATTTTCTTCTTTCCTTAGATTATTAATTTAATAAGCTTATTAACATTTCTTCTTTGGCACTTATACCAGCAAATGTTGATTTTTTTCCCTAATGGGAAGATTATCAGGAAATAATATCTTTAGAATAAATAAATCTTTAGAATAAAACAAAACATTTCACAATATGATGTTTTTTATCTTTCAACTTTATTATTTTCGTTTGACTTGTTAACAAAGACCTAGAGATTGTGGAGATGGCTCAATCATGAGGACCTGAATTTGGATCCTGAGCATTCACAAAAAAAAAAAAAAAAAAAAAAAAAAAAAAAAAAAAAAAAAAGAGCCAGGCACCCGTCATCACCCAGGAAAGACTTAAAAGAATAAGATATTCAGCAGCTTAAAATGTTTCTACCTGTGTTGTCTGTCATGAGGAGAAAACTGGAGGCTGAACATGACTTTCTTCTTGCTTCTATTCACTCTCCTAAAAGCCATATCAATGTGGAGCACATGTAACTAGATTTACATGAATTACATGCAGATTTAGGGAGCTTGCATTTCTTGTTATGAATCCTTTCTTCCTAGTGCTGGAGCAGCAGAGACTACCTGGAGCTTGCCAGCCAGATATTCTAGTCAAAACAAAAACATGTGAATATAAATAAATAAATAAATAAATAAATAAACAAACAAACACAGACTTGTAAGGAGAAGAAAGAGTTGATAGAATGGGAGAGACACAAGTAAAGGTAGGAATAATCAGAATGCATTATATATATGTATAAAAATATCTAAGAACAAATTTGGCAGTAAAAAATTGTAAATAAAGATAGAATGTGATAGACAAAGATATTGATGTAACTAACCGTCTTATTAAATAAGAAACACAGAAACAATGTAAAGGAGAAAGCCGAGAGGTCAGAGCTCAGAGCTAAAATCTCACCCTTCCGCCTGCGGTGTCCCAGCTTCCCGAAAGAGAGCTACTTCCTGTCTGTAAGTCGATTTTCCAGTCATTCTGCCTTCTCATTGGTTGTAAACCCAAACACATGACTGCCTCGTCACTGTCTGAATGTACAGCCCCCTAGGTCTTAAAGGCATATGTCTCCAATGCTGGCTGTATCCCTAAACACACAGAGATCTATGGGATTAAAGGCGTGTGCCACCACCGCCACACTCTTGCTATGGCTCTAATAGCTCTGACCCCCGGGCAACTTTATTTATTAACATACAATCAAAATCACATTTCAGTACAATTAGATTACCACCACACAAAGACACCCAACATAAACCTCCAGCATCCACATGCATATACACCCACATATGTGCACACATGCACGTAAGCAAATGTACATACATATGACACAAAAATAATTTTAAAAACTCACAGATCTATTATCCTAGAAAAAATACTTGATTTTTGCCATATCATAGAACTTGAAGAGCTTCCTAGTTTTCATATGTACAAGGAGAAATTCCATTGTGCAGTTAGAAGAAGAAATATGAAAAAGATGACAGAGTGGGAAGGGAACACTCTGAATTCACTTGGAAAATTTCCGCAGGTGACAGCCATTAAGAGAATAAAATTCAGTAAAATTAGGCTTATCTATCACTTTTCTAGCACTCAGCATTTTGAAAATACTCTTATACAGTATATTATTTGCAGTAGATTTTCTGTATAATACATTTTTAGGAGTAAAATGTTAATTTGCCAAAGTGATAGGTAAGACTGAGATAAAATAATCTATATGTGCATGAACAGTATCTAGGTAGGGTAGATTGGTGAATAGACCAATGTAGCACGAATTGTTAGAAGGTCTTATTAATAAAAACAAACCCGGGTATTGGGGTGAATTCTGAAAGATCAGAGAGACAGAACAAGCCACAGCTACCTCACCTTACCAATTCCTCAACTGATCCTGTTTCCTCAAACTGGAAGTCTCTGAGTTCTCATTCAGCATCAATCTCAGCTGAACTGCTGCTAAAAGCCTAAAAGCTTAACCAGGTTCTAGTTCCTGGTCCTCATGCCTTGTATACCTTTCTGATTTCTGCCACCACTTCCTGGGATTAAAGGATGTATCACCCTGCCTGCCTGTTTCCAGTGTGGCTTTGAACTCACAGAGATCCAGATGGATCTCTGCCTCTGGAATGCTAGGATTAAAGGTGTGTGTGCCACCATTTTCTGGTTTCTATGTCAATCTAGTGGCTGTTCTGTTCTCTGACCCCAGATAAGTTTATTAGGTTGCACAATATTTTGGGGACACAGTATCACCACAGACCAATGAATGGTAGATGACTGGATAGATAGTTAGATGACAGATAGATAGATAGATAGATAGATAGATAGATAGATAGATAGATAGATCAATAGATACATGGATAGATAGAGAGTAGGACATACAAAACTGATATGTTTGTATCATAAACTAAAGTTCTTTTAATTGAGTACCCTAGATAATAACCAATTTATTCCTATACTAGGCCTTAATACTTTAAAGTAGTTAATTCCTTCCCAAACAACTAGGCTGCCTTGGGCATTAACCATATATCATTAACCAAGCAATCTAAACCAATTTTTACAATTAAATATTAAATCCCCAAAGACTATCTGTGATTAATGGTATGTTATCATTGTTCTTAACTCATAATATTTACCATAAATATATAAAAATAACACTGTGAGAAACTGTCCTTAAGAATTTTAATTTTATTTGTCATAGAAGAAAAAAAAAGAAAAATGTTCTTTCAATCTATATAATAAAGCTTGTGTTCCAGGATGTTAAAGCCATTACTTGAATAACTGTATTTTATGTTTACTAGTTTATTGTCACAATTAACATTTATTTTCTAAAGTTCTAAGATATCAAATGCTATTTTAATAATTTCTAGATTTCATAGATTTAGTCTTTCGTCATAACATTTTTGGGAGATTTGATAATTTAATTTGGTACATTGCAAACATTATTTGAGAATTTGAGAAGCTGTATTAATCTGATAAACCAAAGGTCTTGATATATCATATTTCCCTATGTGCCCCGCTGACCTTTAGAAGATATGTGCCATTTTCTTTCTGATGTCTTATCTGATCTCAAAAATAAATGAACAGGAAGCAAAAAGCCTTTTCACTCTAATTCTCAAGGTGACATTTAAGACTGGCATCCTGCTAGCAGAAGAAGATCTCAAAATTTATTCTTGTCCTGTGGGGATAAGCAAATCATTAATATAAGAAGGTATCAGGCCATTAAGTGCTTTAAACGTCCACGATAAAACTTTAAAATCAATGGGAACCCTGACAGGAAGCCAATATGAAAACTGGAGGACAAAAGTGATGTACTTTGAACAGGTAAGTAGCCTCACTCCGTGAATGAGACGAGTCTGGAGATTGATTTATCAAGAAATCGAAACACCAAGATGTTGAACCAGTCCACTCCCTGTGATTATCACATTGCAGGAGTTTCAGGACCATTCACACATCTTTACTCAAAAGATGTGCGCTGCAGGAGATAACCAGCTCTTAAGAAAGCATCACTTTGTAACTGGACTCGAATTAATTGTCATGCTAACATTTTGTAGACTAGCCAAGTTGTCACATTCCACAGGGACAGTGCGATTCACATCTGATAAGAATACCTCAGCAAGCATATCTTACATCAATGCCATCTGAATAATAAACAATTGTAGAATGCAAATACCAAAATGAAAGTATCCTTTAGTTTTAAGCTATACTTCTAATCTGCAAAGTTTCTAATTTATAAGGATAGCTCTATTTTTTTAATATAGTTTTGTGTGTATGATACCTTAGATAAAGGGGATAATGAGAGCTAATTTTGAGTACTTACTACAAGACATGCGTGGGCTGATTCAACCTACCACTGGTATCCATATTTTAAAGATATGGAGACTGAGGCACATCTGATAAATAATGCAGACTCACCAGTATTCCAAGACTTGCAAATATCAGAACGAGTATCCTGACCTCACAAGCTGCAGGGCTGACATGGGCACGGTATTGTAATATGTATGTTGTCATTCACATTTCTGGGTGTGTACACATAATTTGAAAAAAATCACCAAACTGCTGCCATATTGAAAATAGAGAAAAAAGCAAAGTGAAGAGTAAATAAAGCCTCTAGACAGCATAACCTTTGCCTTCGTGCATAAAACCTTTCAGGGACAGTGTTTGTACACAAATGAATGTGTCACATTGCACCTGGAAAATTTGTTCTGTGACTTTTTTTCTTTATCCTATAGGTTTAAGTGAACATGGCTGGATGAGATGATTAGGGAGAGGAGGGGTGGTATCTCTTAGCTACTCTCAGCCCTGATCAGAGATACTTCTTTTTGCCGTAGGTCATAATAACTGCAGAGACTCATAACCGATCAAAGGGCTGCAAATAAATGATGGTTGAATGTTCAATCATAAATGTAGCATCTATGTCAATTTCTCCAAGAATCAGGTAATATCAGAAATGGGAGAAAAAAAATAATGTGAGAACCCTAAGAAGGTGATAAATATTACAGGCTGCTGTCTTCCACATGACATTGTTACTGTACTCATAGACACACAGCAGCGAACTAACTGTATCCAAATAAAAAGGTTCAAAAATAGAAGGAGAACTGGCTAGAAAGGAGAAGTGGATGGGTGAGATGGGAAGATGAGAGGGTAATGGGGATGAATACAGTAAAAATATATACAGGTATGGAAATGTCATAATGAATCAAATTACTGCATGTAATTAAGATCAGCTAATTAAAAAAAAAGACTCCTTCTGAGTATGCTATGGAATGTTCTGTATGCTATGAATGTGTTGCTCTGATTGGTTGATGAATAAAAAGCTGATTGGCCAGTAGCCAGGCAGGAATTATAGGCAGGATAAGCAGACAAGGAGAATTCTGGGAAGAGGAAGAGCAGAGTTAGGAGACATCAGCCTGCCATCCAGGGAGCAGCATGTAATGGCACACAGTTAAAGCCGCGGAACACATGGCAGCATATAGATGAATAGAAATGTGCTGTGTTTAAGTGTAAGAGCTAGTCAGTGGTAGGCCTGAGCTAATGGTTGAATGGTTTGTAATTAATATAAGCCTCTGTGTGTTTACTTGGGTCTGAATGGCTGTGGACCAGGCGGGACACAGGAAAACTTCAGCTACATGAGTATGTTCTTGCATTGATTCCACAGGACTAATAATTATAAAGGCACATGTGAGTTCCTAGGATATTTTCATATTAGCATCTATAAAATACAAGGATCTTGCTTGAGAGGAGAAGTAGAGTTATTGGTGGTTTTATCCTCAAGGTTGAAACATAGTCAGATAAAAATGCACTTTGCTTTCATAGTGTAAAAATGAAAATATGTATATAGTATATTCATTTTAATGGAATCCAAGCAGAAGTTTAAGGCATGGATATTTTCTATTCTATCACTTACGTAAATTCAAACTGTGTAACAGGAAACTGTAAAACAGTTTTTAAACAATCATGTCTAAGCTGTATTGACCAGCTTGGCACCAGGTGCCCTCAAGGACACTCAAATTCGTAACATCACATTATAAATTACTGATTAATTCATCAATTTCTTATCTTGGCTATGAAACATCTCTGAGTTATCTTTGTTCAGCTATCAAGATAACCTCCTTCAACACAATGTTCATTATTGAGAGAGGAAATGTGTTGAGCAGGTAGCCAGTAAGTCCTAATAGTCTCACCTAAAACTTACTAGTTCTTCATTTGCTGGCCCCAAATCTTGCTAGAATGCAATATCTTCCTCTGGACACTGAAGAACAAGAGTAAAAAGCTTTCACATACTACCATTATAAAATTCAGAAAAAAATCCTCATACAATCAAAGAAATATGGATAACAACTTTCAGAGGCATTTTTTTTAAGTGAGAAAACCCTTTCTGTGGAGAAAAGATTATGATATCCCTTTCTCTACTTCTTAGGAAACAAAAAACAAGCACTGGATATGGTGGTTTTATTTGTACTGAAATGTGATTTTATTTGTATATTAATAAATAAAGTTGCCTGGGGGTCAGAGCTAATAGCAAGCCATAGCAGAAGCTGGGTGGTGGTGATACACACCTTTAATCCCGATCACATAACAGGTAGATCTCTGTGTGTTCAAGGATACAGCCAGCATGGAGACACACGCCTTTAATCTCAATACCAACCATAGAGACCTAGAGGTCTGTATAGACAGGCAGTGATGAGGAGGTCATGTGGTTGGGTTTACAACCAATGAGAAGGCAGAACAAAAAGTCAAAAAAAAGACAGACATACAGGAAGTAAGTCTCTTTCTGAGGGGAAGGACAGCAGTGGCAGGAAGGATAAGAAGATGTTTTTAAGTCTCAGCTCTTAGCTACTGCTCTGACCTCTTGGGCTTTGAATTCTGCATTTGACTCTGTGTTTCTTGTTTAATAAGACCGTTACATCTACAACTGGAAGATGAGAATATCAGTTGAAGCAAGAACAAATTAGACGTCTATTTGAACAAGCTGGACTCAGAATATTTAGGTATTGTTCAGAAATACTAATGTGCAATTCATGTCCTTCAATATGACAGCTCATGACTTGAATACAAAAGGCAGCTCTAGCAGGTCATCGCAGTTGGATTTGGAAGAGTAGTTACCAGCCAGAACAGTTTGTCATCATATTTTTCTATACACAGTAACAAGTCAAATACCATCACTACCACCCCTTTGTCATGGTGTTGCCCGTACTAGAAGGCAGGAATTCTGGGAAGAAAAAAAATACATTATCTCATTAAAAGGATAATTATTCTACCTATCTCTTTAGTATGGCTTAAAGGCGAGTCTGCCTTCCCAAGGGTGGTGCCCTAATTCAGGTCATTCATTGACCCTGCTTAGCGAGAATGTTAGATCTCAACCCAGACCAGAGCTTTCATCCTCTTGACCACAAATTCACCCTTAATAGAACTTAAATATTGCTGTGGTAAAAATGTAGGTTTATAAAGCAAAATTCAAGCACACTGAGTTTTTTTTTTCCTCTTCTGTTCAGGGTTGGGTGGTTATGGACGTATTATGTCAAATGGTCAAGAAGTTGGGGACTGGCAGAAGTTGTGGATACTTCCATAGATAGCTAGTATCTATGAAAGATGGACATACATGATTCTTTGAAGAGTGAATGGCAGTGGTCAGATATATCCATACTGTTACTTATCATATAAGAAATAGACCATTGACATATCTTCCAATAAACTAAGGGAGAGTGAAAGTGCTAATATCAATATTAATATTTACCAAGGAAGATTAGGCAAAAAAAAAAACCAGCACATTTCCTTATTGCTATAGATTCTACTTCCTTATTCATAGAATAAATAAATGCAAAACAGCAGTACATCAAGTTACTTTTGTCTTCCTGTAGCCACATAGGTGTAGCTCACAAAAAGTATGAATGTGGATACTGCTTTAGGAAATGTGAAGAAGGGCTTCTGAAATAGTTGTTTTATTCCCTGAGCCAGACCCTTTGTGGGCATCGATGCCTAGCAATATCTTCTCCCTAAGAAATTGTCTATGTTTTCCTTAGGGAAAAAAAAATCTGACTTTTATTCCTTGTTCTAGCTGCTGAAGTTCACACATATCAACTGAAATGAAAATTATACCAAAAGACTTAAAGTGGTTTCAGATGTGGTTTGGATTATGTTCTTTACCTGACCATCCAGAGCAGATCAGGCCACTGGTCTTTTAGGGAAGATTTTTGAGTGTAGCAGGTTGTATCACAAATGTGTTTAATATCTTATTGGTTCTTCCATATGTCTTTGACTTTTGATGGGATGATAACAACATAAATTCATCGTAAAGTTTCAGCATAAACTCATCAAGACGACTGCAGGTCATCACTTGACTTGGGCAATTCTCTTTTTTCACAACTCAAGCATAGTAGTGTCACTTGTAAATGGTAGATTCCAATGCCAAGAAGAAAAAGAACTAGTTTTTATTCTAATAAAAATGGGACTTCTTGCTTAATTGGAATAAAAGAATTTGAAGAAATTGATTAACCTATTCCCTCACCTGGAGTAAAAATATGCAGAGCTTATGTATTCACATGTGCTTACCACCAGCTTGAACACTACTTCCTTCTGGAAGTACTGGGTGCTTCCTGGTTGTCAGGATCCCCTCCTTGATGTTGTGAAAGACCGTCTGTGGGATGGGAGGTAGATAGATGCTCAGCAGGCTTCCAGTTCCACTAAGCAAAGCTTTCTCGGGGCTGCAGGGCCTTGACTCAGAACACGGGTCCTTTCCCATCTCTCCAGTGATGCCGTATGTATGTCTGCTTTTTTCAACTTCACTCTAGTGGGCTCATCTCTCGATGATACTTTGAAGAATGAATGATGCCCTTTCCATTTCTTCTCACTGAGCTAATCTCGCCTTATCACTCAATATTCCAGGTGTTACGGGCCTTGTCCCTGTCACTTTCTTCTGAATTGGTACTGTTCTAGAGCTTTTCTCCACATGGTTTTGAACCAATACAATCTTCAATCCTTACACTTCTTTAACACTGAAGATACCAGGGGATCTGTTTTATTTTCAATGTGAGATGCAAAATCTGTGCCAGCCTTTCTTTTAGGCCACCAATGAGCTCCTGAAACATGACAAGGAGACATATTATTAGTTATGATTGCTTGTCCTAACTTAGGCACATTTCTGACTAGCTTTTTCACTTAAATTAAACTGTTTCTCTTTTCCACCTTTTGCCTCGGGGCTTTTTACCTTTTCTTTCTGTATGTCCTACTTGTCCTGCTTCTTTCATGTCTGTCTGTCTGGCAGCTGCCTGGCTGGCCCTTGGTGTGTCTTTCTCTTTTTCCCTGCTTTCTCCTCCTCCTCCTTTTTTTCCTTTTTTTTCTTCTTCTTCCTCCTCCTCCTCCTTTTTCTCCTATTTATTCTCTCTTTCCATCTATCCCTTTTCTGCCTATTTATTGGCCATTCAGCTTTTTATTAGACCAATCAGGTACCTTAGGCAGGCAAGGTGAAACAAATGCAAGACATCTTTACATAATTAAACACACATCCTTACAGCATTAAACAAATGCATCAGAAACAAGTATAGCACACCTTTACACAGTTAAAGTAAATTTCTGTATCATAAACAGGTGTAACACATCTTTACATAGTTAAATATTCCACAACAAAGATCCACTTTGCCCTCTTTTGTATGATAGACAGTTTTCAGAGGAAGTTCGCCATTCTTGGTAAGGATAAAAATCCTGACTGTAAAAAGAATAGCTTTTGTTTACATTACATCAGAAGTGAAAAAAAGGTGGCCCATTCCTATGTGAACATGCCCCACACTGTTCTTAAATATTCAAACCGTAAATTAGTATATAATACTCTGTAGTATTGCATGCTGGCAGGAAATGTACTATATAAAGTGATAATAGAAGTTAAAGGCACCAAGATTGACAAGGTTTGTAAAGAGAAAATCAGCATAGTCAGAGATCAAAATGAACGGAAGAGGATTTAGGTGACAAATGGAGAAAAATGCATGAAAGATTTATAGAACTGAGTCATCCCTAAGAAGGATTTAAATTTCATTCCAGAGTTCCAAGCAAAGACAGGTTGTACTGTCATGTTTGTTTTAAGAAGAACACTCAGGAAGGTTGCAAAATATTTTATAGTTGAACACTTTGTACAGGAGCTACAGGGATGGCTCAGTTCATTAAGTATTTGCCGTATGAGCATGAGAACTTGATTGGGAATCCACAAAACTTATGTAAAAAGCTGGATACAATGGCCCCCCACCTGTTAAGCTATCAGTGAAACACTTTAGGAAACACAGCTAAATTTTAACAGAAAGAAAAGTAAGTTTGAATTTGGAGAGGGTGAGATTTTTGGGATATATATATATATATATATATATATATATATATATATATATCAGCTAAGAGTAGGGCTGTAAGATACAGCAAGGCTACCCTACACATCGAGAGCTAAGGAATGGTAATATGAAGTCAGTTGTGTGAGAGAGAACAGTTATTGAGCTACTAGAGCTACAGAATAGGTTGAGATATTAGTGATGTAAAAGTGAAGAATAGAACAACGGTCATCAGAGCCTTAGAAGCATGCGGAACAAGGGGGTAGAGAGAGGTTGGCTCAGAGTCAGGAGTGCATTTGGATAGGGAAAATCAGCTATGGTTGACATCATCTAATTCAGTATTTTAAATAGCTAATAGAGAGGACTGCAAATGTTTCTAACAAATAGACATGTCAGATGTGGAAGGTGATAAAAGTGACAATTTCCCTGATATGATTGTTATATACTCTATATCACATTTTAGTCTGTAAATATGAACAATTGCTATGTTTTATATGAAAAGAAATCTAGTTTTAAAGAAGGTAACTATAATTTTAGGCCACAGCAAAAGAAATATTTTTGCCTTTGTATGTATTTATAATAGCACTGAGCAGAAAAGAAAATACTCCTACTTCCTCCAATATTTGACAAATAATCCCTATTTTAGACATGGGAAAATTATGGAGTGATGGTTTCCATTATGCAGACAGTCTTTCCTGGTAAATGGGAGTTTTAAAAAGATAAATGTCTGTGCTCACATAATTTCTAAACAGCACAGTCATATTTAGAAAATGCATTTGTCATAATTTTACACAAAATCAAGTCTGTGATTATCTACCACAATATAAAAAAAGGACACACTGATGTTTGAGATGCAAGAGATTTTCTATTGTCTTGTTCCTTTTTCTCTGGGAGCAATATTGACTTGGTTTTGGGGATGGTTTACAACTATTTCAGAACGTTTTTCCAAACTCATTAATAAAGGTTGTCTGGAGGGTCGTGATCAATAGAAGGAACATTTGCTGGGTTAGCTTGCACAGGTAGATGAAAAGTCTGCCCCAGAATGACAGACGACTCAGGAAAGCTGCGTCTATGGAGCCTCCTGCGTGAGTTGCAGGCAGATCAGTTGGTAACTTTCCTCTTCGCAGAGACTGCTGACTGCTTATATAACTATGGTGGTATTTTATTTGTACTGGAATGTGATTTAATTGTATGTTAATAAATAAAGTTGCTCGGGAATCAGAGCTATTAGAGCCATAGCAAGAGTGTGGTGGTGGTGGTGGTGGTGGCGGTGGCGGTGGTGGCGGTGGCGGCGGCGGCGGCGGCGGCGGCGGCGGCGGCGGCGCACGCCTTTAATCCCAGCGCTTGGTAGACAGAGCTAGGTAGATGTCTGTGTGTTCAGGGATACAGCCAGCATTGGAGACATATGCCTTTAAGACCTGGAGGGCTGTACTTACAGGCAGTGACGAGGCAGTCATGTGTTTGGGTTTACAACCAATGAGAAGGCAGAACAGAAAGACTATTTAATGACATACACACAGGAAGTAGCTCTCTTTTGGAGAAGTAGGAGCACTGCAGGAGGAAGGGTAAGATTTTAGCTCTGAGCTCTGACCTCTTGGCTTTCTCTTTTACATTGTTTCTGTGTTTCTTATTTAATAAGACAGTTGGTTACAACTACATATAACCCTGGTGAGGGACCGTGTGAATCCTGCAAACTCCATTCTTCCTAGATTCTTCAGTTTGTTTGCTTCATGAGTTTTGTGACCCTCCCTCCCCTCTTCAGGAGACATTGGTCCAATTTGGAGGAAATTTCTACAGAACACACTCTCTCTCTCTCTCTCTCTCTCTCTCTCTCTCTCTCTCGTGTGTGTGTGTGTGTGTGTGTGTGTGTGTGTGTGTGTATGGACATGGATACAGTGGCCCAAGAATGTGGAGACCAGAGGTTCACCTGTCATTCTATGTCACTTTCTTCTTCTTCTCCTCTTCCTCCTCCTTCTCATCACCATATTTTTTTTATTATTCTTATTAGTTTTAGTGAGGTTGAGTCTCTCACTAAACTTGGAGCATGCTGTTTTGACTAGACTAGCTGGTTAGAGAGTCCATTGGTGTCCACCTGTCCCCACCTCTCTGCCACACCTCCCAGAACTGTGGTTAGAAGCACTCATTGCTATGCATGGCTGTCATGTGTGTACCTGTCGGAAATCAGATCCAGGTGTTTGCATAGCAAGCATTTTACCCACCACACCCTCTCTCTGTCTCCTTCTTCTACTTTTTATTCCATCCAGGCTCCAGGCTTTGGGGTGGGGCCACCTTCATCTAGTCCAGGTCTTCCCTACCCAATGGGGTCCTACCTAATGATTCTGGAAACACTTTCACAGACTGATCCACAGGAGTGTACTTTACCAATTTTCTAGTTCTGTTCTTAGGCTGGTAACCAAGGACTTTCATTATACCACTATTATTGTGCTTTTAAGTAGCTGTATTTAAAAAAATAAATTTGTCCTGTCTGAAATTACAAAGTCAAAATTCAAAGGTGACTTTTTGATTATACTTCATGTTGTTATGGATAAAGGGAAGATCAGGTCTCAAGATCACCAGAGATAATGACACTGAGAAAATAATTAAATAACCAACCATATTTCTGACCTATCTGGTACTTTGTCAAATATGGTGTCCTGTTTTATGTGGAGACATGTCAATGATACTTTAGCATGGCACTTAAAATGCAGCTCCTGTGACTGAGAAATTGAATTTCAATTTTCTGTAATTTTACTCTAAGTGGCTGAATATCAGATAACATAGCTTTAGAGAAAGTAAAATATAATATCTAAACGAAGAGGACACCCATATTCTCTTCCTGCAGCACTTTGTTTAAGAATGAAAGTTCATACTTCACATGATGAAACCCACATCTGGCACCATTATCTGGCCAAGGACCGATAGTGAGATCAGTAATAGTTTCTAGAAGAGAGCCCACTACTATCCTGCTAAATGGATAGAACATTAAACTAACCCCTAATGATCTATTGTTTTATCCATAGATTAACGCATTTCTCAGTCCTCCTCAAAAAAGCTTTTATTAGTAATATGTGGAGATGAACGCATAGACCTTCAACTGGCCAAGGTGCAGAGAATAAAAGACTGTTGAGTGGTCAAACCTAAATTGGGTATCTCTATCATACCCCTTCCTCTCAAGGCGAAGGGACCATTGTAGAGGAGATAACAGAAAAAAGTATAAGAACCAGAGGAAATGGATGGCTATGATGACTTATGGACATGTAGGGATTGTGATAACTTGCACAGACAACTTCAAGCCAGACAAGGATGTGAAGAGGAGGTGGGCATGAAGTCCCACCCCTAGGAGCTATTAGACATTGGTAGATATTAGGAGACAGAAAGTCAGATTTTTCCCTAAGAGTGTATCCCTTGGTAAGTGGGTCACACTCCAACTGAATGCCAAGCATCCCAGAAGATTTGGGCAATGAATATTGTTCGCGATGAGTTAAGACACAAAATAACAAGACACAAAGTTTTGTGTGTGTGAAAAGGAGGGGGATCTGGGTCTGGGAAGAGCAGGGGAGGAGGGAGTGAATATGATCAAAGTGTATCATACAAAATTTTGAAATAATTGACAAGATATGTATTAAAATGAATTCGGGGGAAGGCTTAAGAAGCACCTTGTAACATACCCAAAGATCTGATGATGAAATGAGTGAAAATAGTTATATCAGGTATACATGTATCAGAGTAAACATTTTCATATTCTAATATACAAAGGAGACTAGGAATGGTCTAGAGAAATCACAGGTTAAAAGCAGAAAGGGAATATAAAACTAAAAAATTTGTAATATTAATATCAATACAATTATGTTTTCAGCCTTCCATATCTGCTGGTCCCACATCCATAGGATCAATCAATCCCAAACTGAAAATACCCAAAAATGTCTATTTGCACTAAGTTGGAGGAGATATTTTTCTTTGTCATTTCTTAACACTCTAGTATATATCCATGCACATAGAATTTAATTATATGAGATATTAAAAGTAATCTTTTGATGACATAAATTATACAGGAAAACAATGGTGCATAAGATGCTGTGACATTTTATGTGAGGATGTAAGCTTCCATGGATCAGCTCTTCTTTGCAATAATGAGAATAGTGCCCTCATAAAAAGAGGTCACAGGGGGATCATTTGTCTAGTTTAGGATGTGAGGATGTGGTGAGCAGGCATCATCTATAAGACGAAGGCTCTGACCTCATCAGAGTCCAGCCAGACTGGCACCCTGGTCCTGGGCTTTGCTTATACATAATCTACATTGTGACATGTAGTTATATAGAGAACCAGAACAGAACAAACAAATATACTGAAAGCAAAACTGTTCAAAGGTTTATTTTGGTGTAGTGTAAGTAATTTAAGTTATACCATTTGAAAACTTTTATTTTTAAAATAGAACTTTCATATTTTTCCTTAACTTCTCTTTTCACTTGTTTTGTAATTTAATAGTGTTTCATAAAAAATGAAGACAGCAGTTCCTACCTCTAATTACATCCAAAAGCAATTTAATTCAAGAATGAGTACCTGAGTTGATCTCTGAACCCTAAGTATAATAGGCCAGATGTGGCAGTGTACATCTGTAATCCCAGCATTTCTATGATGAGATGGGAGACAAAGATAGAATTACCCAGAATCCACCAGGCAAGCTAGCCTAGAGTATGGAGCGTGAAAAGCCAGAGAGGTACTTTCTCAGCAAAGAGGAAAGATAATTGATTCCCAAATGATGTCATTTAACCATCCATACACACCGTAGAACATACATGCATGTACACACACACACACACACACACACTTTCTGCTAAAGATTAAAAACATTAAATTGGGCAAATTATCTGAATATATATTTCTAAAAGATAGACAAATAACCAAAAGGCTCATGAAAAAGTGTTCAAGACCATTAGTCATTAAATAACTCTAAGTCAAAACCATGAGAAATAACACCTTAACCCCAAGTTAGAAGGGATACTATGAAAAAGATCGCCAAGAACAAACATTGGTAAGAGCATGGATTCCATTCCCTTCTTCTGCTGTCAAAATTTGAAATACACAGCTGCTGTGGAGAATTGTGTAGAATTTCCAAAATGAGTAGGGACATGACTGTCCTTTGATCCAGTAACCATACCGCAAGTATATCCAAAGGAAATGGAAGCTGTGTACTGAAGAGCTAGCCACATATTGTGTCTATTCAAAGAGATCCAGAACATTTGAGATATAGAATTATTCAGGATGTCCATTCATAGGTGGGCACCTAAATGAAAAGGAATATACTCATGCATGATGGAATATGATTCAGCCATGAATAATAAGAGACTTACTCCTATCACTGTGACACTGTGGATGGAACTAAAGGGTGTTGTGAAATCTGACAGCATCCGAAAGACAAGCAGAGCATACTCTTGTTTATTCATTGGAACTGACAGGTACAGCTATAAAGAGCAGGATGACAGTTCGCAAAAGCTGGGAAGGTGATGTGGGACATGAAAAGAGAGGGTGGTTGTCAGGTACGAGGGAGTCATTGGGGATGAGGAATAAGTTCAATATTGTATGGCATAGCAGAGCATCTGTAGTTGACAACATCCTTGCATTTTCAAGTGTCTAGTAGAGTTCAGTGTTCCCTACACCAAGGCATGATAAATGTTAGAAATAACAGATACAACTATGATCCCGGTCTGATCAATTGACATTGTAAGTGTGTGCGTTGAAATATTACAAGGTACTCCCTGACTTCTCAAAGGTATTATATTTAGGCCAAAGCATCTGGCAAGAAGTTGGTACCATTGAAGGTTCATATTTAGTATAAGAATAAACAAATTCCTGGAAAGAGAAAAATTGATGTCACAAGACATTTTCCTTTCCTGACTGGAGTCTCTACCGGTACTATCCTGTTACTCCTCTGTACTCACTATCATTCTGCTTCCATGAACTCTGCCCATTTTTTTGGTAGTTCTGATATTCTATACAAGACTTCCAGAAGAGCAAGGTTCAAAAAAATGCTACAATGTGACATATTACCAAATATCTACTGGGTAATTTCACTTAACAACCCACAGTAAGCCTTTTAGGCTAAAAGGATAATTAAAAATACTAAATGAGTAGTAACATTTATATCTCTAATATGTATAGACATATTTTAAAATTTATTTTTAATTTTATTTTATGTATATAGGAATTTTCATGAATATAAAAAAACATAATTATATTTTATGTGTATAGGAATTTTCATGAATATATATCTGTGCACCACATGCATACTTGGTGCCCACAGAGGCCAGAAGAAGACTTCAGATCCCCTGGAACTAGAGTTACAGATGGTTATGAGCTACAATGCAGATGCTGGGAATAAAACCCAGATCCTCTGGAAGAGCAGACAGCACTCTGAACCTTTGAACCATCTCTCTGACTTCTGAATATATATACATATATCCATAGATATGTAATATTTGGTAATATCTATTTATGTTGTGATATGTGTGTGTTTCTGAGTATATGTAGGTGTACCACGTGCATTCAGAAACCATAGACATCACCAGATGCCCTTGAACTGAAGGGTTCAGTTGTCATGTGACTGCTGGGAACTGAACCCTCTACATCAGTAGTAAGTACTCTGAACTACTGAGCCATTTCTCTAGCCCCCCTAAAGATGCGTTTTTTTAAGCAACAGAAGCAAGATTCAGGATAGCATAAGGTTTGCTAGCCTCTGTGGAAAAAAAAAAAAAACAAAGGCAATAAAGTTATCTATTCAGAAACAATAGCACATGATAACCTAATAAAAGTGATTTTAGAAGGATGTAAACAAGTGTAGAAGCAAGAATAATTTGATTCTGAACCAACTGAAGGAATTACTGCCTACTTAAAAACTAAATTTGATTGAATGTTAAAAAGATTTAAATAAATAGGTCCAATTTTGCCATTTGATTATTTTCAATGTAAAAGTACATCTGTTACAAAGACATCTGATTTTAATCATAGCAGCAATTTAGGAAAGAAATTTGCTAAAAGATGTTAAGCAAGTAGATAATTAGTATTTAATGTGCAGATATTATCATGTGCAAAATCACCCATATTTCTAAAAGTTCATATTCTTGAGGCCTATCCTATACCATATATCAGTAGACTAGAAGGAGAGTTTGAAAACATATGTTTTATTAGGAAATTTTGGTTTGTTCATACTGAAATGTATTGATTCTACTTTGAATAATCATGATTAAATATTATGCTGTCACATATTAAAAATCTTTACCCTACAAAACTTTAACAGATTCTAGAATATAACAACAAATGTCCCTAAAGATACTGACAGGAGGTGTTTGCCATTTTCAAATTGACATTGTTTTGTTGTCTTCATTTATTCATTTAAAAAGTTCAGATTGACAAGTCCTTTTACTTCTCCAACTTAGTATGATTGGATAATGTTATGGAATCAACAACATGGATTTATAGCTCTAATATAAAGGAAAGGCTCTGCATTAGTCAGGCTTCACTAGAGAGGTAGAAGCCATAGGATACCAGAGTAAATTTATTCTGGAAGTTGGCTCAGTCAATTACAGGAGACATGGAATACCACAGTATGCCATCTGCAAGGCAGGATGAGTCAAAAAACTGTGTGGGAGAAGAGTCATACTGTGTCAGCCCAGAGTTCTGGCGACAAGCAAAGATAGTTGCTCAAGCTCAGAAAGAAAGAGAATTTACCTTTTTCTTCTCTGCTATGGATGAGAAGATGCCTATCTTTACTAATGAAGGTCATCCTTTATCATGGGGTGTAGTCACTCAAATGCTGACCCTTTCTAGGACACACTCAGACATGCTTAGAAATAATGTTTCAACACCTGTCTGAGCATCCCAAGTCTAGTCAAGTTAACATAGAAAATCAACCATCATGGTTCCTAAACTAGTTGCAGAAAATAATTTCACATGCTTAAAGTTGAATAGAGGACATTATCAGTCTAGAAATCTGCCACTGAACTTCATTACTATTTGGGAAATTCCATACTTTATAATTTGGGGTGAGCGGTAGTAACTTCCTTTCCATGCAGAACCTTGCACTTTCTCTGCAAAACATTGATTGTGACAACAATCAAAGTTCACTCAGATGCAGGAAGATAAAGATTTAAAAGAACATGCCATATTCCTTTCTGTACAGACAGTCCTGGTTCCCGGTCTCTACTGAAGCTGTCTAATGCCCTTTTAATATGTTCCCTTCCTACCTAATAAACAGAATAACTTGGTTCTGCTTCTCACATCTAAGAACTTAACACAAAGACTTGGGTTTGAAACCTGTTTAAGATGGGTCAGAGATATTTGTGGAGCAGGGATTGACAGACTGAGAGAGCCAGAGGAACAGGATGTTTGCTATGAGGTTATGTCTCCTAGAAATGTCGGAAGCCACACACCCATGATGTCTCACCAACATAGCTGCCTAAACATGAGCTGAACAAGGACAACAACAGTAGACATGCCAAAATGGACAGGGAAGAGACCATATAGCCTAAACCCTACACAAAGAACCACAGGCAGCTAAGGAATGCTGAGAGTGAGAGAAACAGTCTTCCCCACAACCTAATACTATACTACATGGTCAGCCCTAAAAACATACACATGTAAATAATATTATATAAACCCTGCAGGTTGCATTTACATATTTTTGAATACATACCACCACCACCACCACCACCACCACCACCACCACCACCACCACCACCACCACCACCACCACGAAACAAGTAAAGAAAAAGAGGTCATGGATTTGAAAGAAAGCAAGGAAATATGGGAGGGTTTGGAAGGAGGAAAGGGAAGGGGGAAATAATGTCATTATATTATCTCAAATTTTTAATTAAAAATATTTGAGAAAATGGGTAATAGCAGTTTATTTAAGGGGAAACTCAATAGATGAAGTTGCTTCTAACTTGATATAGTTCAATCACAATTCATGTTTGCTCTAAATTACCCATGTATGCTTAGGAAGAGGGCAGGGCCAAAGAAAAAACACAAAAAAGTGATTCTACAGTCCCACATTGGTGCAAAGACCTCACACACATGCTTTGGCTTTGTGCCTTGCGTCCTGAAGAAACCTTTAGGAATGAGTGTTTCAAGAGAAAGCCTTGAGCAGCCTAATAAATGTCAAAGCAAATTAAACATATGCCAGCACATATAGTAGATTTGATGATGGTCTTGTGAACATTAATTCTGAATACACCAAGCTATTTCAGGAGAGAGAAAATTTGAAACTTGTGCTGGTCCCAAAGAGCAGCATGTCCACAATATATTTCTATTATCATAAAGCAACCTTATAACAGTTTTCTTCAAATTAAAAGGTTCTATGCTGGACAATGGCTCATTAAAACAAAGAAACACACAACTCAGAAGGCTCACAAAGTCCCTAAAACTTAAAGAATTCACAAGGACCCTCAACAAGGTTATAGGAACAGTAAGGACTGCTGGAGAGAGAGGATTCTGACTTGTCCAGATTACTCCAGTTGTGACGAGTGCAGTGATACAGCTTTTGGGTGTTGTCATCTAGGCAGTGTAGGATTTTCTGTGATGCAGCTGCTTTTGAGTCATCTGTGTTTATATACATAACCCTCATTCATACTTTTGTAAGTAACCCCAAAACTCATTAGCTTTCTTAGTTGAATTTGGTGGAATAATTTTTGCCCTATTATCAGTGTAGCATCTGGGATGTATAGATGTTTGCTCTTATCTCTCCGGGAACTATCAAAAAATGCTTAATAAGTAAAGATACACAAGAAAGAAATAAGACCATTCAACACAGGCCTAATGATAATGTTCCAGAATGTAAGAAGTTTATAAATCATTAGTTGGAAGAAATTTGTTAAAATATAGATTTATTAACTCACAAAACTTAATTTATTTAAATGAAAACAGATAATTTTAATTGAAAATTTGCAATCTATTAGATATACTATGATCAATGAATCAAAAATATAAAGCACATGGGATCATAGTAGGTAAAGTTCTGAAAATAATTAGAGAGTTTAAACTGTGTAAACAGGCTGCATTATTGGGCATAAGGTTGTGTGTCCTGAGGTATTCTGTGAGGAATGTTCTCTTCCACTATCTGAGAATTCTAAAGTAAAATAACTTTCTAAAAATATCTTCAACAATGCCCAATGAGACACATTGGTACATGGTTCACTTAAAATTGGGTGTTGCACCTAGAGATAACTGGAAGTTTAAAATTTATATGCAAAGCAAGAGACATTGCAATTATTAATATCAATTCACCTTCCTAAATTTGCCAGAATGATCTTAAAGAAACATTAGTGTATAAGATTTTCTACCCTGTCTCAAAAAACTAAAAAAAAAGATTTTTGCTCAGCTATGTGTGTGTGTGTGTGTGTGTGTGTGTGTGTGTGTGTGTGTGTGTGTGTGTGTGTGTGTGTAGAGACAGACAATGTCTCATGTAGTCCAAGCTGGCTTCAACTCCTGTTTTTTCTGCCTCCACCTCACAAGTGCTGGGTTTACAGGTACCACCACTCAGCTCTTGAAAGACTTAAATAGCAAAAGCAATGAAAAAGACACAGGGAAGAGCAGCAGGAGGAAAAGAAGCTGGGTGAAATACTCATCCATCTGTTAATTTCCCCCCAGGATCTCAGCATCCAAACTCCTTCCATCTGATAAAGCCTGAGGCTGGTAAAAGGTAAAGCAGGATCGGGACTATTTCACAGTAAGATTGGCACTAACCCAGGAATAAAGGCATGTCTGTGAGTCTCTGAAAACGGAATGTGAGATCCTTTTGTGATGGAGTGTCTTAGGCTTTTCCAGGTTGGATACAAGCTCCATTTTCAGGCAAAGAATGAAATGAATATGCTTTAACCCATGCAGAGACTGGAGAGATGAAAGGTAAATATTAACTTACTAATAGCACCAGAACCCTAAGAGTCAAGAGCATGCTATTCTCTTTGTGTTTTTCAATTCTGCCTATGGTCCTTGTGAGAGCGACATTGTAGGGAAAAATTTTGAGTCTGATTATATGGTTGTGAAATACATACTTTTTTTTTATAACTGTTAGTTTTAAAGTGACTAAATGAGAAAAGAAATAATAGGTTAAGTTTTCCAGATAATTTTGATTTTTTTTCCCAAAGTAATGTAAGGTGCATATACACACACCAGGCAGGAGTTGAGGGCTGGCACAGGAGGCATGAGATAAAAATGAATGGCAAGAATAACTGGACCTGATTATTTATGTTGGTTGTTGCTCATTGGTTTTGTATTGTCTGAAATGTCCCCTCCATTTTTACATAAGACGTTCCTTTAGGATGCAGTCTGTTTGAGATGGTCGTAGCATACGACTTTTAATTATTCCCCAATAGTATAACCCTAAGGCTCCTCACAGAAGTGTTTTCAGAGAGTCACTCCTTCCCTTGTTTCCGGGCAGAGCCTGAGTTTGCTTTCCTCAGTAACCTCAGAAATCACACAACAACTCTGTTTTCTCCAGCTGTGCTTGAGAACGTCTGCGTAACCGTCTGTTCATTGCGGACGCTTTGTTCACTGTGGCAGTAACTTGACAATGCCCAGGTTCCTGCTGGTCATCTCTCTATCTCATGACTATGTTTCCCCCGCCACTACCAGTCTCTCTAACTTTATGGTCTCACTGGCTGGTCAACATGACTTGTTTACTTGGCCCGGCTACAGTTGCTTGAGCACTGTAGACGTTGACAACCTTTCCTCGAGCTTAGAGATATAAAAAGGGCATGAGGTAGTAAAAAAATTCCAAATCAGAAAAAATGGAACATTTCTCCACCACTAACAAAAATGATTTATTTATCATAATAACCACAGGTGCCATCCCACATTGCTCAGGACCTAGAATCTCCCCAATCAAGGCATTTTGGTTGGGTTTAAAACACTCTCTTTTGAGGACAGCACCACTGATAGATTGTTTATATACTAGTGGATAGTCCCACACCCATGTACATATGGGAAACACTAATCGGACTCAAGAGATATTTGATATATATATATATATATATATATATATATATATATATATATATAAATTTTGTTATAAATAACAAAAATTACAGAAGAAACTAGAAAACATTAAATTGGAAGGTATCTTAGTTAAGGTTATTGTTGCTATGATGAAATACCGTGACCAAGAGCATTTTGAAGAAAGGCCAGAACAGAAAAGAACAGAAAAGTGTTAGGGTTACGGGCACGAGGGGAAACTGAGATTAATGTACATTGTATAAATGTGTAAAATGTACCATGAATAAACAAAAATATTATTATTAAAACCCAAAAGAGATTCATCCTTCTAACACACACATCCCTCCCAGATGTACAAAAAGGGATCAAATTGATTCCTTCCTTTACTGTGCAAGTAGGCTGGTGGGGTGTTATCTCTTGACTACATGAGAACAACGCTTTAATTACCCTGTTAAGAAGGCATTCCTCCATGCCACATTCAGCTTAATGAGCCCCTGGGGTTATTTTCATCATTGATAGGGAAGATAAAACTCAAATTTTCAAAGTTTTATGAGATTTGTGTGAATGGCTCTGTGTAATGAAGTCTACTTCATAAATCCCCAACTAATTTTCTCTGTTTACTTCATCTACTTCACACTGTGCAGGTATGCCTCTTGCTTGGAGGTTCATGCCATAGCACTGGAAATTAAGCATCCATTTATAAATCCCTCCCACCACAGTAGTGCCCAGGCTGGGAGAGTTATCCCACCATCAGCTATGGTCCTCACAAGGGGACAATTTCAGTTCCATGTAGACCACCCCTACATTTTCAGGAGGAGCTAGTCTGAGATGCTCTTGTTCAGAGGAGTCCCTCACGGTTAGTCTGTAAATGACTGGTTTATGGGTTTCAACGGAGAAGGCAATGTGTATAAGGCAATGAGAAGGCATGAGTAACAGGACCCTTGTCAAAGTACAAACCATCTGAAGAGCTGGATGATTCACAAAACAGGAATCCGACAGTAAGAAGTGAGATAAAACGAGGAGGGCGGTAGGCAGTGCCTTCTGGAAAAAAAAAGCAGCAAATATTAAAATGAATTTGTAGATAAAGGGGGAACATGAGACTCCGAATATTAGCCTAGAAATTTCTGCCCTAGAAGCTGGGGACTGTAGGTTTAATATCTGTGTGTCTTTGTCAGAGATTGCTGATGAGATAAATACTCAGTAATGACAATTCAGCAATGAAGCCGATTTTCTCTGTACTGGTTCCTTTGATGATCATATCTAGTACTGGGTTCAAACCCCTCACTGGGGTCTATCCTGTTCATGTATCTGGGTGACTTCCTGTGGTATTACCTTCAGAGTCTCCTTGGAGACATAGACTCTTTCTCCAAGTTAGTACATCTAGGTCTTGTTCCCACACCTTTCTCAGCCCTCACTCCATAGTTTTCATACCAGCAAATGCATTAAGTGAGACTCACTATTTTTAGACTTAGATGCACACCATCCTTTATTCTCTTCCTTCACAGACTACATTTGCTCTTTAGTAATTTAGATTTCCTCACCAATATGCTCATTTTTTTCTTGCATTTTCATGTCCTTTTGCTTCTACTTGACTTTTCATAGACGGAAGCCACAGGTTGACTCCCCGACCAAACAAGCACACACTGGCTTCCCTGTCTAGAGCTACCTATGGCTCTTGATCTTATTCTAGAATTTCCATATGAGCCTTCCCTGGAGCAATTGTTTTACATTATGGATGGCGGGCAGATAGCAAGGGTCCTTAAGAAAGAGGTGCTAGGCTCACTCAAATTATGTAATTTTACTAAGTGATATAAGAGACTGGGATGTAATAATAAGCAGTTTCTCAACTGGTGTTCTTACTGGAATGTGTAAGTGTTTTCCTTTGAAGTTAAGATAAAGGAAATATTTCATTAAATGATTGCCAGACCACAGCCTTTTTCTGGTGTCTGAAAACCACCTCCTAATTTAATTACCCACACCACCTTCTCTGGCTACATTTCTGCAGACTATATCTTACTAATCCTAGATCTAGATTCATTTCAGCCCATTTGATACCAAAGGTGTATGGTCTTTGGGAACCTTTTCTGAATTATTCTAATTGCCCCACTGATTTTCCTTTCACTTTTCAAATAGACCCCTCTGTTTTGTCCACAAAATATGTCACCTCTTCCTCAGATGATTAACAAACTTGAAACTCTTCCACATCTGCTAACATCCACTTTGATTTTTTTTTTAAAGAATCGTGTGTGTGTGTGTGTGTGTGTGTGTGTGTGTGTGTGTGTGTGTAATTTTAGGACAATGTAGGATAACATATTTTGCTACAGATATTTCAAATAGCCTTAGTGTTATTTATTCTTCCTCTTTCCCTCTATATCTGTATCATCCTGCCTCCCCTACCTAATTAACTCCTCCTCTGTTTTTATTCCATTTCCTTCTTCATAGTACCTGTATCCTTTTATGGCATTGCTAAATGTACTCTAAATACTCGTCTTCATATTCACAGATAAGTCTAACTCTCACCCTTCATCTTTGATCTTTTTACAGCAGACAGAGAACATTGCAGATAGCCACTCCTGGTTGAAATAGAGAGCACAGCTGATTGTGAGGTGCTCAGCCCCCCACTGAAACATCTGTAACACAACCCCCTTGCCTAAGACATAGGAAACGGAAGAGGGGGCAGGAAGACTGTAAGAGGCTCAGGAAGTCTGCCGCCATGTGTCTTCTAGATGTGACTGGGAAGCTACAACCATGGAATCTGAACAATATGGCTGCTTCAACAAGACCTGGCCAAAGACAACAGTAGTACACATGTCAATATGGAGAGAGGAAATTTCGTGGGGTCCCTAGATAAAGAGCCACAGGCAAATAGGGACTGCTGAGAGAAGGAGTTTTAATCTTCCCCAGGGATGAGCCCCTAAATAGTTATCTACTACCAAGTGGTCAGGCACAAAAATATACATACAAGCAACAGTAAACAGACTTAATAGATTATATTTATATAATTATTCACACACACATGTAACAATACTAAAGAAAAAGAGGCCATAAATTTGAGATGTAATAGGAGAGCATGGGAGAGATGAGGGGGAGGAAAAGGAGAAGAGAAAAATTATGTGATTGTAATTAAATAAATAGAAATTTATAAATGCTATATGATGAAATATAGTTCTATACAAATGTATTAATCATTTTAATATTGGAGCATTGAAATGTATCCATCTGTTTGAATGTGATGGGTAATTCCTAGCAGTATTTTCTTGGCAATATGGTGTTCATTCCTAGAATATTATTTAAATCAATCATTTCACACTTACTCTTACTGTGTAATAATAGCAAATTATTTCATACAAATTGTTTCAGTCTAATGTTTTTTAATTGGACTAATTTCTTACTGATGCATGATATAAATCAAGAATCTTAATATGTGATTTATCTTCCCTCAGAAACAATTTTTTTGAACAGTAAAGTTTATCTTTACTATATTAAGAAGTTAATTACATGAAAATATTGAAATACAAGTGGTGTTGTTATTAACTCTACTTAAATATTTTAAGTAAAATAAGCAGTATTTTCTATATAAACTATAAGACTGTTTCATAATATTTTTATAAAATTCTTTTGGTCTATTAGGTTTCCTCAAAAAATTTTATTCCTCAGTAAAACCATGTATTACATCTTGAAAATGAGTATATTGATGTGATTCAGAAAAGATGCACTATTACATGTAGTACCAATTTAAATTTTGTCAGAGTTTAGAAATAGGGATATTGTGTCTACAGAACCCAATTCAATAGATGTCTGTTGTTGAGATTTATTATAATCTCACAGAAGTTTTTGTTGAAGAATTTTCATTGAGAAATACATATATATTAGCAGTACCCAAGCTATAAAAATCCATTTAGAGAACCTTGAATATCATGCTAGATATTACCAGACATTTATAAAGTGCCCCAGGTTGACACTCAGGAGTTCAGATTTATTTATTTCACATAATAAAAGAATAACTCCATGAAAATTTGATGCAATATAAGAAATTACTTTGAAAATTTGGTTTTCCTAATTCAAAAACTTCCAGTTGAATCACACTTTTCAGTAGAAATATTCATAAAGCTGTCAGTTGGTGTCAGTCAACTGCATTAGAAAGATGATGTACATTTTCAGAGTAAGTGTAACAGAACACTCATACTAACTTTTCTAACGCTTCCTTCTTAATGTTCTACTCCTCAAATTCACATTTTCTGAACTCTAATTCCCATGAGTCACGGATTCATAAAAACTCTAGCTATATATATTTCATAATGATTAAGTTAATTTAATTTTGGTAAAAAATTAGCAACTAGAGTCATTTTACAAAATTCAAATTCATCAAGGGTGTCCCTTTTGATTTTCCATTAGACAATAAAAATCATGACAGACTGACAGATGATATGGTTTAAATACTAGGAAATTATAGTGTTTATATTCTCAATTATCAATTAGAGGAGACTGTTAAAATTATGTAAGAGTAAATCATTTACAAAATGTGGTTTATCTCTATATTTTTAATTAAACTAAACAAAATAATGTAATAAAGTATAGAAAGTCTACGCTCTAGCTGTAGAATCATATTTTGATAGAATATTTTAAGTAAGTAGACTTAGTGTGATGAATAACATTGTCAGTTTGATGGGAACTGGAGTCACCATGGGGACAAGCCTCTGGGTATGCATTTGCATTGTAAGTGGTGAAAGATTATGCCTTAAAAGTGATATATTTGCAAGTCTAGTTGACAAGGAGTAAGAACTCTGAGGTTTAATGTTGACTGTGGACCTGACAGGATTTAGAGTCATCCAGGAGCTTGACCTAAGGGTGTGCCTGAGGGTTACTTAGATTAGGGTAAATGAAGTATGTAGACCTATCCTAACTTCTAGAGTAAATGAAAAGGGGAAAAACTTGGTGAAGCAAGCACTCACATTCATCACTGCTTTCTTATTGAAGACCCAGCATGATCAGCTGCCTCAAACTCCCCCAATCCTGACATCTCCTCCATTAAGGATTATACCCACAACTAAAAGTCAAAATAATGTCATTGTTTCTCTGGCTAGAACTTCAAGTACTATATTGAATAAGTATGATTGGAAAAAGCACAGGGACAAATAGCCAAACTAGTGGAAGCACATGAACTATGAATCAATAGCTGAGGAGCCCCCATCTGGATCAGGCCCTCTGGATAAGTGAGACAGTTGATTAGCTTGAACTATTTAGGAGGACCCCAGGCAATGGGACCAGGACCTGTCCTTGGTGCATGAGCTACCATTTTGGAACCTAGGGCCTATGCTGAGACATTTTGCTTAGCCTTGGTGTAGGGAGGAGGGAACTGGATCTGCCTCAGCTGAATCTACCAGGCTGGGCTGACTCCCCAGGGGAGACCTTGCTTTGGAGGAGGTGGGAATGGGGTGTGGATTGGGGGGGAAGACTGGGGGGTGGGATGAGGGAGGACAGGGGAATCCGTGGCTGATATGCAAAATTAAATTAATTATAAAATAAAAATTTAAAAAAAGGAAAAAAAAAAAAGTCAAAATAAATTTCCTTCTTTAATTGCCTCTTCAGATATTTTTGTCACAGCAACAACACAAATACCCAGTTCGTTTAGTGTCTTAAGCTTTCTTCCTGCTATCTGTTACATGGTAACAGCCAAGTCTATCCTTCATAACTCAGAGACATATCCAATAATACAAAATAGTGTAAGAATTAAAGAAATACCTATTATGAATTAGAGAGTGCGTGGAATCTGTTTTCTATGTTTAGTGTCATTTAGTGGTGTATGGTTGCTATGAGCCAAGGACGACCACAGATGACTCAATTAGAAACCCTGTGGTATGACATGTGACATATGACAAAGCTGACTGCCCTGCAGTATATCAATAAATGGTCTTGAGGGCTTGCAGTGTAGTGTAGTGATTGGCACTTGATTAACAAATACAAGTGACTATGTGAATATCAAGTGCTTTAAAACAACAGTAAACAGTCACGGTGCAGTTGAGAAGTTGTTCTTGTGGACAAACAATATCAAAGCTTACTTCACACTGCTAAAGTGTGTAACCCTAAATGTGAGGAGGGCAAAAAAATGCATCCAGGAGATTTAAATGGCACTGCAGTAGAATACCATCGTGGTCTTCATTCAGGGAGATAGTTTGTGAGTGGGACATTAAAAATAAGTAGTTAAAAAAAAGTAGTTAAAAATGTGAAAACTTGACGGCTTTAATGTTAAGACTCCCTTTATCAAAAGCTTCGTTGCAAGTATAAGAATGGCAGAGGATAAGAGAGGACTTTTACAGTGTGTGATTGACCGAGGGTTTGTGTTCAGGGCATATAGAACATGCTAGACTCTAAGCCCAGCAGAAGATAGGAAGCAAAACATGAACTCAGTAATGTTTTGAAGATTTTTTCTTTTTGTTTCGTATTGCTTTGATTGGCCATTTTTTTAAATCTTGCCAGTCCTTTGCATGTATTATGGTTTCCATTTTTTTTTTATTTTGGGGATTGTGTGTGTGTGTTATGATTTTTTTTGCAGTATTATTTCAATTCTTAAATTTAAATTTTTTAAATTTGCCTGTTTCATTTCCAAAACAGGAGAAAAAGAAAGCACGGAGTTTGATGCGTGGGGAGGTGGGTAGGATTTGGGAAGAGATGTGGGAGGAGAAACCATGATCAAAATATATTGTGTGGAACTTCAAAAACGTAATGCCTGGGAACCAAAAACAAAAATCACAAAATAAAAAGAGGAAAATGAAGAATTGCAACTTTCCAAATGCAAATAGGTATAGCTGGCCAATGTGCATATGAGTCCAGCCAGTTCTTATGGGCTGTGTATGAAATCTTACCATGCAGGAATTAATAAAGTGTTCAATTGTAGAAATGTTTGATGATATCTTATGTTAGAATATAAATGAACAGGACTTCTTCAATGCCTGTAGGAAAATGAACTGATAAAACTACCATAGAAAAATGCCTGGTGTGGTCTATTGAACTGGAAAATATACAAAACCTCAGAAGACTGAATCTATTCCTAATCTATATATTAACTATGGAAATTATTCATGCAGTGTGTGTATGTTGGAAATAGGATCACAAATGTTAATAACAACACAGCGGGAGAAAAATGAATTTCCATCAATAATAAAGCTGAGCCATGTGTTTTGATTCATTTGTACAATGGAGTAAGATAAGTTGAAAACTTATTGTGTATCACTAGATAAATAAAGAAATGTTAAACAAGTGTAACTAACCCTGAAAATAAAATCTCATACAGAAATATTTAATTTACATACAATTTTTAAACACACAAGCTGTATTACTTGGTTTAGGAATACATTTTGGCTGTACACCACTAAAGGAATTTGAGAAATAGAAAAGAACAAATTAGGAATTTTGTGACCTAGGTGGTTTATTCTTCATGTCCTAAAACTGTGAGGCTATATACACTGATTATATGTCTATACATCTCAATATATAAACTTAATCTCATTTGAAAAATTAGACTCTAGAAGTAAGATTAATAGACAAAAATTAAAACTGCTATAAAGGCTTTTAAAATAAAAACTGAAGAGCGCAGAGAAGACTTAGACCTGCAAAGACAAATCAATACCTTATGTAAACAGAACATTTAAAGCATATCTGAAGTATCCTATACAACTGTACATGACTTAACAACTTGACTTTTTGATGTCTTGTCAAATCTCTGATTTACGTCCCTACCAACCTCTGTTTAAAAGTATCATCTGCAAAGACCTCCAGCATCTATTTCTGAGTGCACACAGTAAAGTCATTTGTCTCCTATTATGAGAAATGATGACTGAGAAGCAGAACAAGAAAAAAAATGAACTGATACAACCAGAAAAAAAAAGTTTATGATGCAATATTACTTTTTACTCATCAATGCAAATGGGAAGTATTAAGAAATTGTGTTTTTATAATTAAATAGCATTTGGTGGGGAAATGTTAGATCATGCATGTACAAAATTTATCTGTGCAAAACTAGTCACAGGAGGTAAAATACGGTGGCCAAAAGGAAATGCACAAGAGAATGATGCAATCTATATCAATGCTTTATGGTTTTTTTACAAATTAAGCAATAGTGTTTTATGTTCATCTATCACATATTCAAGAAATGTAAGCTGCTACATGAACTACCTGCCAATATTTTTGGGAATGGGTGTTTGTAAATACACAAGTAGGGATTTTCACAACTGCAAGTGTGGACACTGAATAAGGGTGAAAGGCGTGGCAGAGTGTGAGAAATAACGGCAAAGGGCCAGAGTGCACCTCACTCCTGATGCCCAGGCTCTCGTCTTCCTGCTCCCCTCCTCAGTCACTTATGTCAGGGGTTTCTGGTCCCCCTGCTACTCCTTAACCGACAAAGGATTCTGCAGCACCGGCCTTGGTTCTCTGTTCTTTTCTGTTTGTTTTACTCAATAACCTCACTCTCTCAAGCGATTAAATAACTAAAATTAGATATACAGCATGAACTCCCCCAACACTGTTCATATTTACTTCTGTTATTTCAGTCATCTTCAGGACACTTCCATCCAATGCTTCAACTTTCCATTTACAAAACGTAATGTACCGCTTTTTCCATTAAAGCCAGACTTTCTTACATGCTTGAGTTTGACAAACAACTTTCCTATCCAAGAATTAGCCCAAGTAGAACCTGGAAATTTTGCTTAGTTCTTTATTCTCTACCAGCAACATATCCCATCTTCTTCTCCTCTAAATACCCATCACCATCATCATCATCTTCATCATCATCATCATTCTTATTATCCTTACTAGTCTCCAAATAATTGGGCTCTTTGTAATGCTGTCAATGTCCCCTGCTGAAAAGGCAAGTCTGAATCTACAACAGAGTTGCCTACTTAACATTCTGTACTTCTCCATAATTCTTCTGCCTGTCACTTAAGCAATGTTTAATAGTTAACAGCATATAAAAACCTAGTTTTAAGATCTGGTTTTATACTTTATTTGCATGTATATCTTCACTGGAATACAAATCTCTTAAGAACCAATCAGAAGCTTCAATCCTCTGCACATTATCATGTCTAATAAATATTTATGGCATGAATGTGTTTTTTGCATGGCTGCTTGCTATAGACCAATTAAACATAAAAGTAGGAATTATTAACTTGTAATCCATAGATAGAGCTCATGAATTGGTGTTCTCTGTGAACTGTGGCTAAAATTAGTATTGTTTTTAACCAGAAAACTATAGTCTAACCTGTAACCTTGACAGTAATAAAACGGTAAATTTTTCACAAATTTAATCTATTGAAGATGTTTGGACTATTTAACTCCATGAAATATCAACTATTCATTCCTTTTAGTATAGTCACTATTGTCACAGCTAACAGGCTATTCTTTCCTCATACATAAAGTCATGTAACTAAACAATAATTTAAAATATTTTAGCAAAAATATCCAGTACAGCATTTTTCTTCAGAACTCCCTTGTGCTTGATTTTGTTCCTTGAAACTGAGAGAAACAAACAAAATGCTAAATAGTCCACTTTACCTTTCACATTGAAAACAAAGTGAACAAAAGTGAATAAATCTCCATTAGGAGATTGATTGTGATCTTTCTGCTGGAGAAACAGCTCCCAGCAACTTTGCAAGAAGGCCCAGAAGCTTTGGGGGGTGGGGGAGGGATGGGATATGTTGTAACTAAAGGGGCGAGGGAAAAGGGTAGAGGAAAATTTAAATGTAAAATGTAACAGTATAAATAGTTAGGGATTTAACTGAGTGATTAAACTAAGAGCTAAGCCAAGGCATGAGTTAAAAGCAAAAGAAAACACAGCATTAATGTTAGATGATAAAGACGTGTGTGCTAAGAGTTCAAGAGTACTTGTACAGTAGAAGTAGGAGTCCGTTGGGCTGTATGATAAGAACCTTCTGTAAAATACTTACAGAAGACCAGAACCTTACCACGGTCAATCATATGCTCATCCAGAAAAGGTAACAAAGAAAATTTGAGGCACTTAGGAAGAATATGAGCAAAAATGATGAAAAAGTTAAAAAAAAAAACATAGACCTAACCTAATATATAATCCAGTGAATTATTATTAATCCCACATGGATGACAACTGATTGTCCAAACCTGTTGTTTATCACATAGACTCTCTTTAAGAAGAACCATTAAAGAAGCAAAATTTCAAAGAATCGTAGGTTGCTGGTTCATTTGACTTTCCATTGTCCAGCTCCTGAATCTGACACAGCCAATCTCAAAGTAGAAGGGATTCTCATTACATATATTGAGAGAGTTGGTTTTGAGGGGGGCTTGAGCAGGTAAAAGAAGCAATGATGTAGAAAGGGGGATTAGCTACTGCTGGGTTGCTTTTTCTGTAAGGGACTTCTATAACGCCCCTAGAATGGCTGGGACCTTTTTTTATGGGTGTCTAGGAATCTCACATTTCTGGTAAAGTGTGGATTCCTTGGAGATTTTGTAGCTTCCCTGACATTTCAGTTTTCTTACTTGAGACTGAACCCAAATGAATTCATTTAATGTCATCTGTTTTCATCTGTTTGGAGATCATTCCAAAACCAAGACCTCCTGTAATTTTATTTAAAAACCTGTTTCTAGATTTTGTGGATTTAACTTACCTGCTTAGTTTATTCAACTTTGGTTTTATTACACACAGTCTGTAGAATTACTTTTAAAAACTGCAGGCTTTTAACTTTAACAAATTTCAGTAAAAATTTAGGTTAGTTTTAATAAGCATTTTGCATAGACCTGTTTACCAGTGACCAATAACAGGGTGCTCTTGAATCTACCCTCTTGTTACAGATAAAATCCAGACTACTGTGGAGGAAACAGATTTACACAGTAAAACGGAGATTCTTTCAAGAGCCATGGGAAAACATGAGGGTATAGAGTAACATATTACAGAAGATACCATGCGCAATTCTTTAAATATTTTTCATTTAATTCATCCAGACACGCAGATTTCCATTTTCATTATTGACTATAAAAATGAGATGACAAGCAATGTCATTGGAATGTAGGCAGAAGGAAGCTTTTAATTAAATCAACACAAAAATTTTAACTCAATGTGACAAGTGTTATAAACACTATATAGAAAAAACATTCTTGGTGTGTAACAGCAAGACCTAATCTGGCATGCATTTTTAATATTAATGGAATGACATTTTGGCTGAAATATGGCATCTCTGGGGACAGGCGTGAACCAGAAGAAAGACAAAACTGAAGAAAGATAAACTGAAGGTGTGAAAGAATTTGGTACCGTCCAAGACAGTTGGGTAGTGGCAAGTCGTGAATGGCAATCAATGAACTATGGTAAGCATGGGGGAGGTGGCGGGGGCAAAGCCGGAAGGAAGACCACATAGGACTTGAGTTACTGATAAGTGAATATCCCCTCACCTTCACGTGACTCAGGTTTCACATGAGTAAAAACACATGACGATCACAAGTAGTGCATGTTACCTATTTCACAATTAGAAGTGGGACATACTGAATGTATTATTGTTTGAATTCTCAAAGTAGGTAGTAGGCTAAAATCATGATCTTAATTAGGAATAATGCTTGGTAGCTAATATCATGTGCCAGAAATAATTGATGCTTAAAAAAGATAGAGGATTAGCCTGTTGTAGAGGCCCCTTCCTGCAACCCCAGCAGTCAGGTGGGGAGAGGATTGGAGGCTTGAGCTTTCCCCAGGATGCAAAGTGGTACCCTATGTCAAAAATAATTCCAGAGCCGGGCGGCGGTGACGCATGCCTTTAATCCCAGTACTCCCGAGGCAGAACCAGGTGGATCTCTGTGAGTTCGAGGCCAGCCAGGACAGACACCAAAACTACATGGAGAAACCCTATCTCTAGAAACAGTAATAATAATAATAATAATAATAATTCCATGAACCTTTCTCTTAAGAGAAACCCACACCTATATTCTCAGGTGTCTCCTATCTTTTCTTTTGAATGCTTCTCTTTTTCTTAGCCCATATGCTTAAGCCTATTAAAATATTTTATTAAACCCAAATTCTACTTCAATATATAATGTGTATGTATAAAAATGAGATTTAATTTTCTATACTTAAAAACAAAGATAAAGAAAAAGGTAATAAAGCATGAACCCCCTAGCTTAATCTCATAGAATCACAAATATATATTTTTTCTTTGTATCTCCAACTTTGTAAATTTGGAATGAAAAAATGATATATTTTCTTCACTCGTTACATGCATCCTGGCTAACCCTCCTGTAACAAAAGACAGATTAATAAATGAACAAATAAATCAGTTTTGTACTGCAAAGAAAGCTTCAGAAATGAGAACTTAGAACTTAAGGAGAGCTAACTTCTGTGTTAGATCTGATGAGGGATCGGGGTATTTGTGTGGACACAATGAATTAAGAGATGTGAGACCTAATGGGGTAAGCTGAGGAACCCCAGCAGCTCCTGCTTCCTCATGCTTCCTCATTTTCTGATGGACACTTTATATAACCTTCCTTCCTTCTGGATATAGGGCAAGACTACAAGTATCTTTTGACCTATTTTCAGAAAAGTTATTTGGAAGAGTGACCTTTCTTTTAGAAAAGCATGTATATCTTTTAACATATCATTGTGCATATTTATCTGGTTTCTCTTCTAAACAGACAGATATTTTATCTTTGTTTTTAAGTCTATAAAATCAAATGCCATGATGGTGGAGCAAGGACATAGCAAGGCAAAGCTGAGATTTTATATTTTGATCCACATGTATCTGAGACAGATAGATAGAGAATTATACACATCTTTTGAAACTTCAAAACCCACCTCCAGTGACACACCTCTCTCAACAAGGCCCCACCTCCTAAAACTTCTCACATTGTCAAACAGTTTTCTATCTAGAGACCATGTAGTCAATGCATTCAAATATATGGATGGCCATTCTCATTCACACCACTACAAATGTCATGAAACACGCTTTAGATAGAATCCAAAAGTGGTTGCTTACTCTCATAACAGCTGTGACAGTATTGTGCCGGTGGGACTATCTTGCCATGACAGACACTATTGCAGTTCATTGGACTCACAGCTGGGTAAGACTGACGATTACTTTTTTCTTTTGGTAGCATTCCTAGCACCTCCCAGTGCTAGGAAAGCTAACTCCGAGAGATGAAAGTTTCAGGTCAGTACCAGTGTGGTTTCATCAATAAGTTCCATAGGGTAATCAAGAGCAGTGACAATAGCCTGTGATATTCAGGGGGAGTCTGTGGAATTCCACTGACGAACACATTTTTAAAAAGTAACTCATTCCTGGTGCTAGAATTTGTGTTTTCTAGTATGTGGTATCTTTGGGAGTTGTTATGTCCTCATTATAGGGTAATTTCATTTGAACTCCTTTTAAGTATGCACATGCATATATTTGAGGAAGCCATCTACAGTGGTAGATTTCTATATGGCCTTCTCAGAAGGCCTTTAGTGCTGCTTATCCATCTCCATATTCCATTCCCTTCCCTGCCCTCCCATTCACCAACCCATTTAATCCTACCAGCTCCACCATTCCCCTCAAATGAAAAGCAGGTTGCTAAGGGCATACTCTTAATATAAGCCATGCAGTAATTAGCATATAGACACTAACTTAAGTTGCAGATAAAAGTGACAAAACAAAAGAAACACAGGAAATCATGAGAACGGTGACCCGGGATCAAGATGTAAGTAAGGTCAGTCAGAGGCGATGGTGCACATATTTAAACCCAGCAATCAGGAGGAGGATCGTGTTAAGAGGATCATGAATCTGAGGGCAGCCTGGGTTACATACACAGTGAACCTCTGCTAAAAAAAAAAAAAAAAAAAAAAAAAAAAAAAAACCCTATCACCCAGAGTTATTGAAGATGTTGTTTCAAGAACACTGGAAATGCTTGTGTAATAATGCAGGAAGGCAAACGGGCCTGTGACATGAGAGAAGACAATGCAGAAGCATCTCGGTCATAGAAAGCGTTGAGAGTCACACACCAGTGAATCTACTTTACACCATCCTTGGGGGATGACTCCCAATCTTTCATACTCTTTGACTGAAGGCTCACTGGGGGAAGAGCATTGCCCTCTAGTTTCCCAAAGTCCAAATGGATCCTTCCTGTTAATGTTTGAGTCTTAGGGCTCTGGTCACTGAACCTCCTCCATTTTTATTTTAAACCATTTTGTAGCAGGTCTTTCGTGAGTGTATCAGTTCTTCTTGCCAGAATATGAACGCTGGCAGAAAGGCCTTTTACATTGTATTTCAAAGCAGTTGAAAGGAGAGTGTGGGTGGACCTCAAGAAGAAGGCGCAATCAATGCCCATGCAGGAAGAAGGTGCAACCAATGCCCCTGCAGAAAGAAGATGCAACCTATGCCCCTGCAGAAAGAAGGTGCAACCTATCCCTTTGCATGAAGAAGGAGCAACCAATGCTTCTGGACTGGCAAGAAATGCAAAGTGAAATGATTTGCTTCAGGAGCCAGTCTGTGCAGGATTAGAAACAGGTGGTCAGTCTTTCACGTGGATGATTTTGTGACGCTTTTAGATATATATGATCAGTGAAATATTAGGTTCAAATCTGTTCTTTAAAATTCAATGAGGAAAACAAGACCCACACACACATACCTCCACATACACACAGAAGAGACACAGAAAGAATTGGAGGCTTACGGAAATCAATTAAAGAAGCAATTATTATTATTATTATTAGTCCTTAATAAAAATAAACCATCTAGAAACAAGAGAAGATGGGTTCAAGGGAGATCATGGGGGTGTGATTATCAGAATAAAGAACCCATTAGATATGAAGAAGGAAATAGGTGAAGATAATGGTGAGTATGGGAAATCTCAGGGTGAGCTTGTGAATCCCAAGTTTTATAAATTACAGGTGGTTTTTCTCCACAATGTGCTTCTCTGAACCACAGAATCTTTAAACTTATGCCAGAATTACATTTCCATAGCAACCTGGAGGATCTAATATGTCCACAAAAGTGTTATCCCCTCTCCATTTCTTACCTCACTTTTCTCCATGGAAAAGCACTTCATGGCTTTGTCTCTTCAGGTCCATTTGTTTTCTTTAAAATACAAGTGCACCAACAATCCATGATATGTGCTGGCATGTCTCTACCTGTGTCACAGATGTTACCATTTAACTACAACTCCACACTAGATGATTAATATGGTTGCATACAGTTTATCAATGAGTACATTGGATCCAGGTTGAGGCTTAGTGCTCTCGTTACTAAGTTGCAGAAGGAGGGTTCAAACCCAGCTGTGTGAGGCCCTTTAGCACTGCCCTCGGATGCTCTCCTGCTCTACAAGGAGCTGTCCTTGCTCCCTCCCTCAGCAGGAAATCGCTGGATCGTTGTCTCATCTGAACTGCTAACCTGCTTGATCCAGAGGCCCACATGGGCTATTTCATCGCTTTGATCTATAATTGTCTATGTGACGGTTCTAACTTGACCATGCCCACTTTGCAAAGTCTTTTCAAGCGTAGACAGCTTCTCTCACTCCTCTCTGGACCTACAACCTAAGAAAGTGCATCCCCACCCCCACCCCAGCAGATTTGGTACCACCGCACATCCTGAAATCAAAGTTGAGTGGACTCAGGACTACTGACTTGCTTATGTGGTGGAACCCACCTGCCTCAGTCTCTTCTCATGAAAAATGGAAGAACATCTCTTCGTGTTTATTATGAAGATTGATTTTAACATATGTCCTGATATATACTTGGGTGTCTATTGTTTCTATTACTGGCTGAGCATAATGAACTGTTTATAAGTATTTGTAAATGTTTGATTTAGTCACTGAGATTACATGTGAATGTATCTGCTGGAAAGCATGAAGTAGCCACATCTCGTTAAGGTCACAGATGACATGTTTGGAGTGTAATTATAATCATGGGTTTTTACCTTAGTATATATTATGCAGTTAATCATCTACTTCAGGTCTGAACTTATAAAGATGAGTTTTATTTTGATCTGATACATTTTTCTTATGCATACAAAATGATACTCATAAATTCTCACACAATAGCAGATAGAGAAGACCTCAGTTCAGCTTTATTTGAAAGTTTACCCATAATATTACAGTATTTCCATCTTTACAATGAAAAATAACTCAAACCCCCTCATTAAGGCTAATTATATTTATAAGATAGGAAATTAAAATGAGAAATATTAAGAATAAATATCTAATAAGATCAATTGGGACTGAGAACTAATTATTTCATGAGTGTTTTATTGTTCTCAATAGAAGCAGTTTTCTTTGCTAAGAAATCATAGAAAATAATTTCATCCAACTCTGTGCTTTATTCTCTTTGCATTCTCATAAGGAAACTTTTCATGAAGAATGTTCTGACTCCAGGCACAATATAAGGCACATGTGATGCTCCTTTCTCAGACTGTGGAAAGGCACAGTGGCATGGGGCTCACCCACTTTGAGCGAGAGCTCAGAATCACTCTTTGCTAATACAACACAGGCTAGATTGTGAAATGTTTCATGGGCTACACAGCGGTCATCATGGCAAAGCAAATATTATATATGTACATTTCTTGCTTAAAAGTGTTTTCCAGACTAAGAACCATTGTGTTTCAGTAGATGAGAGAAGGCATTGCTTTAAACAAACATGGGTACCTTTTAAACCCCATACCCACTTTTAACATGTGGCATCTTCTTAGCCTTCACTTTCTTTTGCAATATAAATTTGTATATCTAGTTTAAACTTATGAATAAAACAGTATTTATAATGTATTGAAAGACCCCTGGCTGAGATCTTCCTCCGGGAGAGACCCCAAACCCAAGGAACACACCGAAACCACAGATCAGATGCAAAAGCAAGAGGGTTTATTTAGACCAGGTACCTGGGGCGAAGTCTCTTGGAGGACTTGCGCCCTTCCCTAGGGCAAGGGGGACTTTTTATGGGATCCCAGGGGCAGAGGCGCGGTTACAGAAGCGAGAAGCATAGTTACAGGGTCCCTATTGGTTGTTTTAAAGAAGGCCAGGGTGAACTTGGGGTCATATGTGTGTGGCTGATTTGGCCTTGTCCAGGCCAGCTGCTTATTCCTCAAGGCCAGGGGGCCAGCCATAAAATATCCTGATTTGACTTAACTGTCTTTCTCTCAAGGCCGCCGACCACAGTTATCTCTCTCAAGGCTGGCCATAGCTATCTCTGTCAAGGCCGGGTGGCTGGCTATGGCTGTGAACTCCTGTTTTTCTGATTCCATTAGAATGGCGTTTCTTAGGCTAAGTTATAGGGGGGGGGGGTAGCATTTTATTGGCCCAAAGCCCCATGTCCTCATAATGGAGCGGGGGTCTTTCAGTATAGCATGATGTCTTGAAGCATATACATGGTATGGGATGATTAAATCTAGTTAAGCAACACACATCATTTCACATAGATATCATTGCTATAGTAAGAACATATAACATCTAGTCTCTGTGTTCCTCAAGAATACATTGTCATTATCTATAGTCACTATTCTATATAACAGATCCCTTGAATTTCTTCCTCCTCGGTGTGGTTTTTTTTTTTTACCTTGTCTTTAAAAATCTTTTTGAGCAATATCTTCATAACAACCCTATTCCCTCATGATCACTATTCTTCTTCCCATGAGATCAACATTTTTAGATTCGATAAGTGGAGTCAGGATTACTTGGCACCTGATCGGTTGACTTAGAATGATGTCTTCTATTTTCTTCCATTTCTGTTACAAATAACAGGTCTTCCAGTTGAGCTGTATCCCACCTTGGGGATAGGATCATGATTCGATGTAGAGACACAGTGGAGTGTTTCTCAGTCTTTGCTTGTAGGCCTTCACTTTCATCAGAAAAGCTTCCCAGAAGGAATGTAATACCATACCTTCACAAAGGAGGAAATGCTGTGGGAGGAATAAGATTATATGCATGGGGATCATTTAGAAGGACATTTTAATCATCTCAGGGATACCTGATTAGGGCTTGAGTTAGGATTAATTCAAGTTGTCTAAAAATAACCTTTTCTCTTCTTAACCATCTCTTCCTGCAAGTTCTAGTAGCGAAAGTGTTTCCTGTTAAATGGACTTAGAATTTAATGAAGCAGTAAGCCGTCGAAGTCTAACGGTTATAGGGAGAAGATAGGTGATTCACTCAGAGGTACTAGAGTTGAAATATAAATTCATTTGAGCTCATGAGTCCCGGGGCCTCTTTGTGATCACTCAGTGCAAGAGGGGGAGGATTGAGAACCATGGAGCAGCGACCTCTGAGAAAGAAGGAGCTAGCTTGACTGATTGGAAATGGCAGAAGTTAAGTCCCGGAGCACAGAAACAAGTGAGCTGGATGAACACATTATGTCGAGTTGCAGAGGAAAACTCCTCAGGTGAATGTCAGAGCCTCTAGTGCTGTCCCGAGACTTTCCCCAGGGCTGCTGGGAGGCCACTGAATGGGGAGCATGCCTGTGTAATGGAATAACTTATCAAGGGAAAGAAACAAAACTACAAGAGATATTTTTTTTCTTTTGAGATTATAAAAATACAAAACAACATGAAAACCTAAATCAGTAGTTGCCAAAAGCTGGAGGTGGAGCTAAAGAGCTGATGGCTGATCATAGTACTGGTTACGGCGATGAGCACATTTACCGAAACTCAAGACTATACACCTACAATGTTTGAATTATCTTCAAAGGAAGTCATACTCCAAAAACCCTGAGAAAAATGTTAAAAATGAACATGTTTTACTTAGAAAGGTGGGCACAGTATTATAAGTAAAAAAGCAGATATGCATGAGTGACTTCATCTACAAAAAGGTATAGAATACTTCTCAGGTAAGAGATGAGTCTAGAAAGAGAGAGGGCCCTGTTAAATTTACACTGAGCTTGTCAAATATAAAATGCGCATCAACTAAAATGTACAAGTGTAAAATGCACTGGTTGTTCAGCCAACCAGGTAGTGTAAGGTGATCAATGTCTTGGATCAGTATGGGGTTTTGTGAAACGTTCACATAGATAGATACATTTCCTCATGATCCACCATAAATTAAGAAGGACTGAAAAGTTAGCATAGTCTTGAAGAAAAACTCCAAACGGTTATTTTTGTCCTTTAGTTGTGAATGTCAGCTGGTTCTTATATTCTCTTCTGAATGATATAGAAAAGAATCGACTCTTCCAAGCACCAACTCTAAGCTGCATACTCATGGCTGAGCCAACCTACTGACTCCATTCCACATGGCGGCAGTACCAAGGGCTATTGCTTAGCTGAGCTTGTAGTAGCTTATAACAGTTCCTCAAAAATGATGTTTATTATCCAGAACTGACACTTATTACCCTGAGATCATTACCCCTGCCTCCTTTAGAATGGCCCTGGTCTCCTTACTCTCCATAGTCCCCATCACCATGGGGTATTGGTTAGCTTTACCAAGTTGTCTAAAGAGGGTGAGCTGGGTTTGGAGACTTCATTTTGGCCTTTCTCACTATGAAGTCTTACCTAACATATAAAATAATGGTTCAACACTGGAGTTGCTTTTATTGTGGAGTTGGGATTACTGCATAGATTTTTTTCAAAATCTATGAACTGAAACTCTACCACAGACTGGTCATGCTTATTTGGAACTAAAGGTATAGGAAGGTAATTCAGTTTAGATGGGACCATGAAGGGCATGAGAATTCGTGTTCTCCAGAAAAACATAGAGCTTGCCACCAGGCTCTTTGTGGGGAAACAACTCAAAAGATGGTCATCGGCACATCTCAATTTAGTCTCTTACCAAGTACCTGGCCTGTGGGCACCTTACTTCCGCATTTCAGGCACAAATAAGTATGCATTGTTTAACGCACACAATCTGTTATATTCTCCAACAGCAGCCTGAGCAACCCAAGGCATCAGCATGTTAATCTCATAGAAGAATGGTTACTGAATGAGTGATCAAAAGAGAAAGCCAGCTCACTGAGCTGAACCTTGGTTGTATCACACTTGCTGTCTAGAACCCAGATACCCAAAGACTACATAGGGGAATGACAAATCACTGGATTTCTAGGTACCTACGTCAGTTCATGCACTCTATCAGTCTATTTGCTATGTGAATATCCTTTCTCCTAACACATGGGCATAGGTAACTTCAGGGAAAGATTGTGAAACCACTTAACAGTAACTGTCCTGGTCTTGCAACGGCTCCTGGCAGCCAGTCACCTGTGTAGCAATAGTGCTCCAGTTCTAAACCATGGCTCTAGGCGGAAAGGGTGAGAGTTTCTCAGTGTTAGAAATAATATTTATATTGCATAGTTTTATAAAAATTCCATTGACACACAATATATGGGTTTCCTTATGACATTTTCATATACAAAGGGAATGGCCACACACCTCTTTACCTTACATTAACCACCTCTAATTTCTTTTGCTGCTTCAATATTAGGAATATACTCTTCAGTTTCCTGCTAATTTTCCCTTTGGCATAAGAAGGGAAATTGATCATCTCCCTGATTCCCAACCATGCTTGGGGATGACAATAATTGTGGTATCCTAATCTCGGCAGGCACTGTTATCTGAATTATATTGGTGTCCTAGTTAGGGTTTTTGTTGATGTAAAGAGACACCATGACCACAGCAACTCTTATAATGGAAACATTTAATTGGGGTGGCTTGCTTACAGTCTCAGAGGTTCACTCCATTATCATCATGACCAGGAACATGGCAGCAGACAGGCAGATGTGGTGCTAGAGGACTTGCTGAGAGTCCTATACCTTGCAGGAAACAGGAAGTGGACTGATAGTCACACAAGGGAAGCTTGAGCAAAAGATACCTCCAAGCCTGCCCCCACAGTGACACATTTCCTCCAACAAAGCCTCATCTCCTAATAGTGCCATTCCCTTTGGGGGCCATTTTCTTTCAAACTACCACAATTGTCTTAGAACTTTCTCACCTTTATTGCTATCAGTAAGACAAGGTCGGTAACAGCTTTTCCTCCTACACTAAAGAGAACTATTGAGAATATTTCATGGATACATGCCCCCCCTCCCCCAGCACACCATGTAAGGCCTTGTTAAAAATGCTATGTGATACTCCCAGGGAATGCAACTATCTACAACAGTGGCTCTCAACCTGTGGGGTGTGACCCTTTAGGGGATATAATGACCCTTTCACAGGAGACATGTATCAGATATCCTGCATATCAGATATTTACATCACAATTCATAACAGTATCAAAATTACAGTTATGAAGTTCAATGAAAATAATTTTATGGTTGGGGGTCACTGCCACATGAACAACTGTGCTAAAGGGTTGCAGCGTTAGGGAGGTGGAGAACCACTGATCTACAAAGTCTTTTCTTTGTAGATAGTATTCCTTCCTATGAATGAACTTCCTGGGAACTTTAGTGTTTTCCATCATCATATGCCACAGTAAATTCTACATGTTTGCATTGCTGAAATGATTTCATAGTCATGTATCAGGGTGAATATTGCTGTGGAGGTATTTTTTGTAAAAGTGGTAATCATTTCAACCAGTAGCCTTTGAGTAAAGAAGACACCCTCAATAATTATGACTGGGATTTAATACAGTTAAATGGCAATCTTCGGAGACAAAACTAAGTTGTCTTAACTCAAGACTTTTTTTTTTTTTCTGAGACAAGGTTTCTCTGTATAACAATCCTGGCTGTCCTGGAATTCTCTCTGTAGACCAGGCTGGTCTTGAATTCACAGAAATCCACCTGCCTCTGCCTCCCAAGTGCTGGGACTAAAGGTGTGCACCACCACCACCACCCAGCAACTCAAGAACCTTGAGGAAGAAAGAATTCTGGCTCATCTTTGCAACATCTTTCCTCTCTACCCTGCATGCCCTGTGTGTTTCACACTTGCCACCTCACCTCCTTAAAATAAATCTGTTCACTTTGTCTCTTTATCAACTTAATGTCTAATGCCTGCTACCAAGGAAAAGCTGACAGCAGGAATGTGACTTCCTGTAACCCAAAAGGGATGTGAATCTGCTTGTTGGAGTGATGTTGGCTGTTAACTGAGACATTCTCCACTGGTTGGTGGCTGGTTGACCTGAGTAGAAGCTACTTTCAGGGGTTATTTTCAATATCCAATTTTATCTCAGTCTCATTTACTGAGCAACCCCAGAGTGCAGAGTCCTGTCACACAGAATCCTTCTCCAGCTCTATTGTTACACTGGAGTCCAATCTCTCATTGTTATGCATGCATGTAAACAACCTGGCATGTCTTTCATGCTAATACATGCTTTCACTCACATTTTCCCCCAATACTGCTGAATAGCTTTAATGAATGAACCACCACATTGTGCAGAAGATACTTGTATTCATTGACAGTCATTGGTAAATAATTCAGCTCAAAAGCCTGTACATATAAGTGCCTTCTCAAGAGTCTTCCTGAGATGAACTAATGTACATTCCTAAAAGAAGATTGGATATGTAGTAGTTATTAGGAATTGATACCTACAATCTGGGCATCTATCTTAGAGGAAAGAGTTCTCACCAAGAAATCTATGAATGGATACCTTAAGGAGTCAAAATGAATAGATGTCCTTTACAGAAATCACCCCTGACTGCAGTATTTTACATTGGGTCACAGTGAGTTGCTCACCTGATGTAGCTACTGAAGGAAGAAGCTGCTGTTAGAGGCACGGTTTGCTTTAACAGAAGTTGAAGTTGCTGCTATTTTTTTTTTCTGAGACAGGATTTCTCTGTGTAGTTTTGGTGCCTGTCCTGGAACTCGCTCTGTAGACCAGGCTGACCTCGAACTCACAGAGATCCACCTGCCTCTGCCTCCTGAGTGCTGGGATTAAAGGCATGTGCCACCACCGCCCGGCGATGTTGCTGCTATCTTGAGGCTGCCTGTAAGCCCATCCTTTAGACAACATATTTCTGTTTGCTTTTTGGTTTTATTGTTGTTATTTGTTTCTTATTTTAGATTTTAGTTCCTATCTTCATTTGCAGCTGTGTTTCCCAGAATTCTTCTCACAGGATTTTCAGCTTAGCTCTAAAGGCACATCCTTATCCTCATCCTTTAAAGGGTCTGTTGTTTTGTGAAGATGGAAGGCAACATAATAAGGAATTCTGGCCTCCTAACAGAGTTGAGTTGTTACTACTCAATGAGATTCAAGCCAGGTGGTGGTGGTACATCACTTTAATCCTTTAATCCCAGCACTTGGGCAGCAGAGGCAAACTGATCTCTGTGAGTTCAAGGCCAGCCTGGTCTACAGAGCAGGTTCCAAGACAGCCAAAGCTACACAGAGAAACCTTGACTCTGTCTTGAAATACAAACAAGCAAACAAACAAAGCAACAATAAATAAATAAATAAATCAAGAAAATGAGGAGTAGGGGTTAGCAATGTAGCTCAATTGGCAGACTGCTTGATTGGCACGCATGAAGCCCTGTGTTCAAGGTCCAGATCCACATAAGGACATGTTAGCTCAAGTCTATCATCCCAACAACTGGGAGGGAATGGTACTTACTAGAAACTGACACGTAGGAGCCAGGGACATTGCTCAGTGATAACAGTGCTCATGAAAAAATTTAGGAACCGATACCTAAATGGGAAGTGGAAAATCACAGGTCCCAGGTTATCCTCCAATACAGGAGAAACTTGTCTCAGAAAACAAAGTAACAACATAACCAAAGAAGACTTAAGCCCTATAACAGCATGGACACAAATCCTGATAGTGGATGTGAAGAAGCTTGGCAACAAATTTGCCTCCAGATTGTGAGACCCAGAGCAGAGAAACCAGCCAAACTCATCCAGACTGCTCACTTACAGCAAACTAAGTTCATAAATTGTGATGTTATAAGCCAGCAACTGTGGTCCTTTGTTAGAGCAGCAATAATGGGAAACTAATACTGACTTATGATTCCCTTGCACAAAGGAGAATTTGTAGGACAGTCATGGAGTAATTTCTGAGTCTAGGCTTACTTCCTCCTCGTTCTTGAAAACAGGGCTCAGTATACTTCCTCTTCGAGTAAGGCATCATGCTCTGATAATTCTAAATCACTTGGAGAAATCATGTTTAGATGATCCTACTGTAATCCACGTAGCAAACATGACTGAAGATGTTTCACTTGTGTCCAGACTTTTGACATTGTGACATGACGTTGTCATTCATAAAGTTTATGCTTGAGAATCATCCAGTCAAGTTAAGGGGAAAAAAAAGAAATTGGAAAAAATCATGTTGTAAGAAAGTTTGTGCTTTTGTGTTGAGACACACACATGGATGTCCTTGTAAGTTGCACATGCCTGTATGATATTAGCCCATATTCTTCTACTCCCCACTGACTAAGGCCCTATATACCACAGAGCGGACAATCAATTGATTTTTATTTTGCAAGCAAGATCAATAAGCACCATAAGATTGTTGTTGGTTTTACTACTTTTTTATTTTATTTTATAAAATTAGCAATGAGAGCAGAAAGGAAGGAGAAAAACGTTCCTTAAAATAAAAGGAGATATAATCTTTAAAGGTCCCACACCTGCAGCGGGGAAGAAGTGGGTTTCTCTCCAGAATGGGCAAGGGTCAGAGTTTCATTCTACAATCATAATTTGATTGAGTGACAGAGGACAAGAATCTCTTTGTACATCCTGCTCCCCAGCCAAATCCCTTGCTCCTACATGACAAATGGGTCTTCTTATGGTTAACCAAAGATATCTATCTTATCTTAATATGAGATTTATTTCAAGTAAGATGACATTGAAGTGATTAATTTTTCTATGAAAATTATGTCTGGATTATGCAACTGTCCAATTTGGCCATTAAAAGTGATTAATGAAAAAAGCTTTCATCATCTTGTTTTATTTCTGATGGATTATCTATTTCCTAAACATGTACATATATTGTTTTTAATAATACCATCTTTTATTTCTATAAAAAGATTTATAATTTACAAGTCAATTCCATTTACATTATCTGGCTGACATTTCTTTTTTTTTTTTTTTTTTTTTTTTTTTTTTTTTTTTTGTTTTTTTTTTTTGGGTTTTCGAGACAGGGTTTCTCTGTGTAGCTTTGCGCCTTTCCTGGAGCTCACTTGGTAGCCCAGGCTGGCCTCGAACTCACAAAGATCCGCCTGGCTCTGCCTCCCGAGTGCTGGGATTAAAGGCGTGCGCCACCACGCCCGGCCTGGCTGACATTTCTCAGTTACTAAAGTATCTTGTATCACTTATGAAGAATGTAAAATCATTTTTGTGGTCTTGCCCAAGCTGTGTATTAGTAGTATACATCTAGACCTAAATACATGTTCAGGTGCCTACTAAAATAATCATTTCAGAAATCTTATTATTTTAACATAGTAAAATACATTAATTTTATTTTGTACATTATAAAAGTCAATAATACATGTCTACAGAATTATTTATATTTACACTATATTTACACAATCTTAGGAATTTTCATACCATAGAATACTTCTTACCAAAAAAAATGTTTAAGCTACTGACTCATATCTGTACCTACATGGAAAACCAGAGTCTGTGGACAAAAAAAATGTGTATCAATCCAATTATATAACATCATATGTGGAAAAACTCAATTAGTCCCAGTCCAACAGTCTTCTGAGTTAGGAGAAAGAGTTAAAGAGAATTCAAGGAGGGCACAGCACGTTCTAGACTTATGAGAATGCTTGGGTATTTTCAAGTGCTAGTTCCATGAGTGTGTAAAATTGCCCAAATAAATCAAAATGTTACATACATAGAGGTTAATGTATTTGAATTATACTTTGGTAAAGTTTGTGTAAACTAAACTTGCAATATTGGCAAAAGACAAAACAAAATAAAAACAAAAACAAACCGCAAAAACCTACACTTTCCCTTGACTCTTTAGCTTCATAGGCAAAGCCCAATAACTTGAAGGCTACCATGGAAAGATTTCCACATCTGTTTGAAACATATTTTCAGGTCTCTAGATAGCATTGCTAGGTAGCCTTTTATGACTGTAACTAAGCACCCTAAATAATGTACTGAAACAGAGGTTCACTCTTTGGAAGTTTACAGTCCATGGTGGTTTGGCCCAGTTGATTTGGGGACTGTGGTACATGGTGGAGCATAATTGCTTGCTTCATGGCCAGTCATGGGAGAAAGAGAGAGACAAGCAGGGCCTTGATTCTGATACCACCTTCAGTAACATGCCTTGATTGACCTGCAGTTTCCATTATATCCATTAGGGGCTACCTCCAAAGCATTCCACCACCCCTCAATGGCATCACAGGCTATAGACAAAGAAAGCAATTAACACACAGGTCTAAGATCTAAGATAGAGCAATAAATAACCTTTCAATTATATAATTAAGATAATTTATTTCAATTTTATTAAAAACATAAAAATATTACTATACAAACCTCATGTCTCAAGGTTTTACTTCCATGTGTCAGTAGACATACTTATTTGGTAAGTGTTTTAGCATCTGCACCATACACACTGTGAAGGTTCAGGACCTAATGTATGATCTACTTAAGGTCATCACAATTAATAACTGAAAAATTATTGCAGACCCTTTAATATAATCAGCACTAACGTATATGCAATGAACAAGTGAAATAATTAAGATAAACATTCTAAATTGCTGTGGATCTTGTGATTCTAGGTCTGCACTGGCAAATGAACTCCTGATAAACTAAGGAAAAAAATAAGCAGAAAGTGTATAACACAAGTGATGACTAATACTACTTATTATACTTCAATCCAGTTCACAGTGTTAAAAAGCAGGGGCATAGACAAACGACTCTGAAAATACACTTCACAGGGTACAATAGACTTGAATAGATTACTGATAACTGCAGAATGACAAGATCATAATCACGAAACTATGAAAAAAGTTAAATAGCATTAAGAAACTGGCACACAATCTGTATTGAAACAGCGTAACAATTCCTGGTAGGTGGGAAGTAGAAAACCAGTGGACAATAGAAGAACAATCTGCCTTAATTTTAGAGAAATAAACCTTGCAATTGCACTGAAAATCCATCTTACTGGGAAATTCCCAGCTGAGAGAATTTTATGTGAAGGTCTCCTATGACCTTGAGTTATTATGTGAAAGCAAACAGTGACTAACCCCTGCTCACGGGCATTCTGAAGACATGACAAGTTTTACAAGGACTGAGCAGGCAAATCTATGGTGACATATTGTGAAATACCTTGTTTTTACATTGTTCTCCAAAATCTGAACAACAAGCCTATTTTTGTAAAATTTCCTATTTTTGGAAGTGAATTTGGGGGTTTCAAATAATAACTTGCTACATTAATATTTTTCATTTTTTAAGATTGTGCATAAATTTTATACTTTGTAGCCCTGAAATGCTTAATAATGTCATAGAATTTTGGAAAGTGAAGCTACCTATTAAGGTTTTCATGTAAATCCTGTGACCCTGAAAGGTTAGATGACTCTTCTTTGATTTACATGCACAGAAAAAGGCACTAAGCCCTTGGTTCTCCACCTGAGGGTCAAAACCCCTTTGAGGGTTGAATAACTGTTTCACAGGGTCATCTAAGACCATCAGAAAACACAGATATTTACATTATGAATCATAACAGTAGCAAAATTATAGTTATGAAGTAGCAATGAAAATAATTTTATGGTTGTGGGTCACCACAACATGAGGAATTATATCAAAAGGTCACAGTGTTAGGAAGGTTAAAAACCACTGACTTAAGGGAAGGGAGATTTACTTTGTCTTGCAGTGTGAGAGGATCCAATCTATTATGGTGGGGGGGCATGATAGGAGGGGTGTCTTTTGGAGGGTTATGGCATGTTGGCAGCCAGAAAGCAGCGGGTCTGTGTGGGAAGCAGAAGCTGGGCTCTTCTTTCTGGCACATTTCTTCCTATAGGTTCCAAACTTTCCAAAAGAGTACCACCAGCTAGTGCTGTGCGATGTCTTTCTGTGTGCTGTGAATATGTGTTCCTATGATTGGTTAATAAAGAAGCTGCTCTGGCCTATGATGAGTCAGGTTATAGCCAGGTAGGAAATCAAAGAAAGACAGGAAGAAGAAAGGCAGAGGCAGGAGAGACGCTGCCAGCCACCACTAGTAGAAATAGGATCTGAAAGTACTGGTAAGCCACAGACCACATGGCAAAACACAGATTAATAAAAATGGGTTAATTTAAGATGAAAAAGCTAGCTAGCAAGAAGCTTGCCTCCCGCCATACAATTTGTAAACAATATAGCCTCTGTATGTTTACTTGGGTCCGAGCAGCTGTAGGACCAAGGATAAGAGAGATTGGACTATGGGGGAGTGAGGAGTGGGGAGTGGGTGGGTGGGGTATGGGGACATTCTGTATTCAAACTTTAACAGGCACTAACTTCTTGGTTCTTTAGAGCCATATTTGGTCACTATGGAGCATACCACACAACTCACTAAATACTAAATTACAATAGGTGGCATTTCTGCAATCTCTACCTCTCTGTATGCACCTATGATAAAACTTCAAGTTTCCAATCTTGTATGCCTTCAGAATAACCAGAATATTTAGATGAAAACATCTACTAGATCCTTGGAATCCATTCAGCTTAGTTTAAAAATGAAATAATTATAGTGTAAAGTTAGGAAAACGCCAACTGATAGGTGTTTTTATATTATTTAATCTTTTAAAATTCTCTGTCTCTGTCTCTGTCTCTCTGTCTCTGTCTCTCTCTGTCTCTCTGTCTCTCTGTCTCTCTCTGTCTCTCTCTCTCTCTCTCTCATGTGTGTGTGTGTGTGTGTGTGTGTGTGTGTGTGTGTGTGTGTGCATGTGAGTACAGGTACCTACAGAGACCAGAAGAGACCAGAAGAGGTCATCAGACATCAGATTCCCTGGAGATGCAGTGAGTCATCCAACCTGGGTGCTGGTATCAGAACTCTTTTTCTCTGAAAGAAAAGTATGTGCTCTTAAGGGCTGACCCATCTCTGCTGGCCCAGAAAAGAAGTGTGATGCTGAATCTCTTGAAAGAACATCGAGATGGGGCACTGAGAGTCATTTTTCTTCTACAACAGATCCTGTAACACTATGGTCACCTTATTGACCACATGGGATGGATGAGACATGTGTTCTTCAAAACTTCATGAGAGGCTTCCACAGAAGACTTTTTCCATGTGACCTTATGAGAACGCACTCTAAACATGCAACAAGGAGGGAAGAAATGCCTTTTACATTTTGTACATTCCATGTGGCCAGGCCACAGAAGTCCCACTCAGGGCTGTGAGTCAGCTATAACCCTAGTCACAGTATGCCCCCAGGTGCATACTGTTTTTTTTTTTTTTACTCTGGTCAAGGAGGGTATTGGTAACTTGATCTTTTGTCCTTAGTTAAAAATCAATCTGTAGCATGACTTATGCATCTACTTGCTCTCAGTGCCTTGCTGTAGAGAGATTATTAGATGGATTTTGGGATCATGAGAGTGTTACTACAGCTTCTTGAAGGACACACTGGAACAATGCTGTAAATTTAATCTTGCACTGGGCTTTTGCCAATGTAACTTAAAAGCTTATCAAACAATATCCTACAGTGTTTATATTAAGATGGGTTATGTTCTCATGATGAACCAGGCCTGAAATCACAGAGGGTCACATGCAGACACAAAGACCAAACTTGTCATAATGTTTAGGGACTCCAGATTTTGCTGCTGCTTGTCTGTTGGAAACCTGGTAGGGTGGGAAAGACGGGGGTGGAGTAGCATGCTGGAACTGGACTCCCTTTACCCTGAGGTTACAGGCCACTTGAACTAGTTTTCAATGGGATCAACCAGGAGAGGAGGACCTTGAGGTTTATCTTTAAACATGAACTTTATTGAGACCCAATCAGATGTCCCCAATATAATTGCAAAGGAAGTCAGACCATGGCTCCTGGGGTTATTACCAAGAGCTTTCTCCTATTTGCCTGCTTGCAGTCCTCACAGGGCCTTTGCTGCTTTTTCCCACTAGCAGGTACAATTGATTATCTTTTGATCTGGCAGACTTTGTGAAGAGTGCTAGAAGATGTCCAAAAAATGAATGAAAATGATGTCTTTCTTTTTTTCAAGCAGCCTTGTCGATCACGGTGAGAGATATTTTAAAAGCTCCCAAGGTGTGCAGGTGTACCTTGGGTTGGAAGGAAAATGGTGTACACCGTGGTCCGTGGAAGAGCTTAGAGAGGGACAGATCGCTGTAGAATCCAGGGGAGGCTACTGAGGTGATGACCTATCGGCTGTGCCCGGAAGGAGGAAACAGATACAAGCTACACATGGACAAAAGGTGGGGGGATGTGAAAAGAGAGAAAAACATAAGAAGTTTAAGGGCTGGCTGAGGATGAGGATGGAGGCAAAGGACCTGAGCCCGAAGTGGGCAGCTGTGGGTGTAGACACTCGGGTTTCCTAAGTCTGCGCAGTGTATGAATTCACTAGTTTGTTTATTTGTGGGACATGAGCTGCTAGAGTCGCAGATAGCTTTTTTTTGTGTGTTTGTCTTTTTGCCTGTTTTTCCCATTGTTATTTCAGGTTAAGAAAAAAAAATGTCGGGGACATGCTTACGCCTGTGTTCTGGATTCTCTTCATAGGAATTCTCTTTTCACGGAATTACATTTTCTCCTTAAGCTCTGAATAATATTAATAACAAATCACAGGATTATATGCACTAATTAACTGAACTTGCTTTTAGTGCATTCTACTTTCAGATTCCTTTGTAATCCAAACAAATATTTATATACCGTGCCTGGCAATAGCAACCAGGTGATTCAGAAAAGAATTCCCAAACATAACTGGAGGGAGGCAAGACAATTAGATTCAGAGTTTGGGCGTTATTCTTTGTGTGTGTGTGTGTGGTCCTTGGAATTAAGCATAGGATATTGCACTAGGCACGCTTCATACTGTTAGGACACACTCTCGGCCTTAAAGAAAAAAAAAAAACAAAAAAACTTTTTATTTGGGAGCAGTAGTTTTCAACCTGTGGGTGGCGACTCCTTTGGGGGTTGCCTATCAGATATCCTTCATATCAGATATTTACATTGCAATTTATAACAGTAGCAAAATTACAGTTACAGAGTAGCAACGAAACAATGTTATGGTCCGGGTCACACAACATGAGAAACTGTACTAAAGGGTCTCAGCATTAGGAAGGTTGAGAACCACAGTTTGGATCCATTAGCTCACTCAATAGCCCAAGATGACCCTGAACTCACTGGGTAGCCTTGATGCTCCAGTCTTCCTGCCTCAGCCACACCACCAGGCCCAGCTGGATTTAGAGATTTAAATACTAGAAAAACGGCACCTACAGCAAAAACACGCTATGGTTCTAAAATGTTGAGTGTTGATGTCTGCCGATTTGGCAATGGGTGAAGTAAGACAAGAGACTGACAAAAAAAAAAAAAGATATAAAACACACAAGAGAAGGAAAGGAGAACAGATTGAACTCAAGAACTGTATGTTTCCTTGTGCTTCCTTTTCTTAGAAAAAGAAATAAAAGTGATGGATGAGCACACACGCACACAAAATCTTAATAAAAAATACCCAAGAACATGACCTTGCTTTGTCTTTATCTTGTTTCTCTTAAATGTTTATCACTCTTTCTTGGCAATGAAATAAAGATATTTATAGTCTTTGTTAGACATTCAAGTGTTATCTCCTACAAATATCTATCTAGGCTGAGTCCCCCCCCATTCCCCCCAAACCCCCGGAGAAAACTGGTTGCTTCTAGAATGTTCTGCCATAACTTTTAGTTTTGGATTTATTAACTTTCCTAAAAACGTTTAACATTTGTTATTATTTTGTGTGTATTGTGTTTGTGTGTGCATGTGTGTACATGTACATGCTTGCTAGGGGTGTGGAGGTCAGAGGACAGCTTGAAAGAGTAATTCCTCTCTGTCATGTAGATTCTGAGGATTGAACTCAGGTCTCCGGACTTGGTGGCACACATCTTTTCAGCCACTGAACTTTTTGGCTGGCACGTTGGGGACATGGACATCCACCGCTTAATCCCCTCAAATGCTCTTCTGATCACTTTCTACACTGTCTGACTTAAATCTTTTGGAAACAACAATCCTCTTTTGTCACTGCAGAAACCCAAGTTCTGCCCTTGCCTACAGACTGACTGGCTGGGGCAAAGCAGGATGTCCTGAATGTCTCCAAGTGGTACCACTTCACTGTGTCTATCTCCACATGTGTATAATAACGTGAGTAATTGTAGACTGCGTCTTATGGAGTACTCCATCACGGAATTAGGAAAGGAAAAGGCTGGTTAAGTGGGTTGAAAACTTCGACCAGGTTCTTATATTCAAGCACTTATTCTTCCACACAGTTTTTCTCCAAGCTGAGAGTCCACTTAAAGATACTAAAGAAAGCCAGTCTTGGGAGTTGTCTAACCCTTCCGTTTCCTCTTTTTAACTTCCCCTAAGAAGGGCATGTTAGGGGAAGAAACCAAACCAACATCTGTGGGGATTACCATCATTATCCTTAGCGTTATTCTTTGTCTTGAAAACTTAAATGTTAGCTACAAAAAGGGGGGGGGATTAGTTACGATTGACAGCCCCGCCCCCCCTCCCCAGCAACTCTCATACTTTCAGTGTCTAATTGTGCTGTTTTCTGTTCCCCTTTTGTCTTTTCCTTGGAGGGATTTGGCTCTGACCATAATCTCAACCTCCATCCTCAACCAGGGCCAGCACTCATTCTGCGCAGAAATCCTTAACTGAATGAATGAACCAAGGAAGGCATGGGCGGATGAGTCACGCGCCCTTTCCTGCCCCCAGCTCATAAGGAGGACTTGCTCTTTCCTCTGCATGCTGCAGGCTCCTCTCCGCATCCTTATCTAGAGATTGCATAACAGCCGAGGTCTCTCGAGCCGCCTCACACACCTGCCTCTCCTCAGGTTGGGCGCCAAAGCGCCGGGGTTGGGAGCGAGCAAGTCCGGGCTGCCCAGCCAACCCCCGATCGCTCCCGGTCAGAACGAAAATCCGAAGTGGAGCGCCGCCGGGAGCCACAGCGCCCGAGCTGATAGGCGCCAACCGCGGCGCCCTCAGGAGCATGCTCAGTGCGCCTCCCTTCCCTGCGCCCCCAGCCCGCGCCCTCCTCCCGCGTCCTCACCGCACCCCCCCCCGGCAACTCCCCTGCACCGCACCCAGGCGCCCCACCCCGCCTCTGCTCCCGCAACCTCCCCCTCCCTCCCCCAGGCCTCGGCGGGCGAGGCCACGTCAGGGGACATAAATAAATAAATAATTCCATTCCGCGGGTGACAGCGAGGCCGGCGAGGCGGCTGCAGCCGGGGCGGGGGCGGGGGCGACCCGGGAGAGAGCGGCGGGCGGTGCGCGCACCGGGGTGCCAGAACCAGGTAAAGGCGGTGCTCCCAGGGAGGACGAGGGGGAGGACGGGAGGAGGCGGGAGGAGGGCGAGCGCGGCTACCCAGCGACCGCACGCCCGGTGCAGAGCACCCGCAGCCCCGGCTGCCAGCCCGTGCGCGCACCGTGTGCCGTGAGCCCTTATATAGACAAAAATCCCCGAAGCTGAGCGGGCGCGGGCTCGGCCAGCCGGGAGCTGTGGAGTCCCCGAGGTCGGTCCGGGGATCCAGAGGTCGCGGGGTTCATGCTACCAGCTGCCGGTGCTGCTCCCCCCCATCCCATGCCATGCCGCCCTGCATCGGGCACGGCAGGACATTGGGCGGGTCCCGCAGGGCGAGTGCCCCCTCGCTCGCTGCTCCCAGCATCTTCCCAGGATCCACAGCATCCCGGGCGGTGTCCTTGCAGTGGGTGTGGATGGGTGGGGAACGTGCGCGGAGGGAATGGCTGCTCTTTCAGCAGAAGATGGGAGCCTGGGAAGAAGGGAAGGTGTTCTGTTTTGGTCCCCAGGAATCCGCCTAGTGAGAGGCCCGCTGGCAGGTGAGGCTTGTGGTCTGGCCCTAAGGTTGTGCTGTCTTTCAGATGCCTGAGAAGGGCCTGCGCCACCCTGGCGTCCTCTGGGCTTCCTAGGCCACTTCACCACGTTGGAGGTGCCAAGCTTGGCCAGGTAGCACACAGGTGGCTGTGAGCCTCCGAGGATGATGCTGCATCCCAGCTTGCCTCTCCATCCTTTTCTACTTCTGCTAGCTAAGGGGGCTGCAGATTGTTCTGGGAGGGGCGGTAGTGTTCTAGGACTCTCTCTTTTCTGGTTAGACTGCTCTGGTTATACTTGGGGAAATGGTGTCACACACACACACACACACACACACACACACACACACACACACCAATTTCTCTGCAAGTGTTTCTTTAACTCACTTTGGCGGAGAAGTAAGAGCAGGCCACCTTGAATGAGGGCTGTCTAGTAGCATTTCAAAAGCTAATAGTCCATGTCCTCCTCCGTCCTCAAACTAAAAGGAAATGCAGCGAAGGTATAAAAATAGCAGGGAATGACGAACATGACCCTAAAAAGCCCTGGCAAGAGGAAATCGTGGGCACCAAGGCCTTTTTATGCTGGCACTCTAGGCTTCGAGGCTGAACCCAGTCAGCTCAGACAGGAAGCCTTTCAAGGCCTGCCTAGGTTCGATTGCATGTCCCCCACCTGTGACCCCAACCACAAAGGTGTGCATTTTAAGAAGGTGGCAGGAGAATCAAAGCCGGGTGTGGGCAGCTGAAGGAAGATGAGAGTTGAACATTAGGTAAGTCCCGGGAGGGCAGTGAGATGATCCTAACTCCAATTTCTCCGTGCACCGAAGTCTGTCTAAATGAGAGGGTACCTGAATGACCCCAGTGACAGGGAAGGACGTGATGTGTGCACTGCCACAGCTCAGAGATGTTCATAGTAATACTTTGTAGTTGCACACTGCTCTTTCCTCCTCGGTTTTTTTTTTTTTTTTGGTTGTTTGTTTGTTTTTAAAGTAGTGGCTAGCAATCTGAATTTTTGTTGGGGAGCAGTAGAGGATTGAACCCAGGGCTCTATCATTGGGCAATGTCCTTACCCATTTTTTTTTTTTAAATTTCACTTTTATTTTGAAGCAGACTCTTGCCAAATGAGCCAGAGTGGCCTTGGATTCTCTGTGTAGCCTAGGGAGACTCCACATGGTCCTCCTGCCCAGGAACAGGGTTTTCAGTCAATCACACTCTTCTCTGACATGACCTGCAGAACAGTTTTTTATACACAAATTAGTGCGCTCTCCCATCAATTCCGGTTTGCTCCCAGACATGCATGTTTCTTTTATAGCATCTGCCCTGAAATTTAGGCTTTCATCTTTCCTACAGGTATGGAAGGTAGAAGGACTTAAAAAAATGCTCCTGAAAAGGGTGCCCTCTAGATGTATCTTTTGATACTGTTCTCATTCACCAAATACTTCAGAGATATTTGTGTGACAGAGGGAAACTAAATATAGAGTCAGATACCAAGATTGTTTCCATGGTGGCTGGGATTATTTTTCAAAGAATTATTTTGTTATCCAGGCTACCATTGTACACACTTTTATCCTTCAAAGTCCACACAAATTTTCCCAAAGGAAAAGGCATAATGGTGAGAAATCATTAATAATGAAAGTAAGAGAGTGCTGGAGAACTGTGATCCGCAAAGTCGAATTGCTGGGACTTGGTCAAGCAGCAATGGTCGCCATGCGGTTCATGCCACTGTAGTATCCTTAGCGTCTTTAGAATGCTATCTTCAGGCATGCTGCTGCTGTTTTCTGTCAGCATCTATGAGCCCTACAGGGTGGATTTGTCTATACTTATATCTACAGAATTGTTTAGGCACAGTTACAGGGCTTACTCTATCAACATAGTCTGTTTTTTTGTTGTTCTAACAAAATATCTGACGCTGCATAACAAATTTGTAAAAAAGAGGTTAATTTGCCTCATGATATGGATGGCTAGAAAAACCCAAATATCATGGTACTGGCATCTTCTTAGTGTCCCCTGGACAATGATAATATATTAGTGTAGTAGGGTGAACAGAGACAAACAAAAGTGGCCAAACATGTTGGGTGGTCTTAAGTTTCCACAAACTGCTGTCCTGGTAACTAACTCAGTCCCACTTGACCTGACTGATCATGAGAAGCATTATACCTCTAGGAGTGATACCCACGGAGTCCAAACTGCTTTCTCAAGTCTTCAGCACCTCTCAGCACAACACCATTTTCCAAGTAGTTCAAGGCTCTACATGTGTGTTTGGTGGGGACCAAGGAGATTCAAGCCATAGCAACTCCTCGGTGACAGAGCCAGCTTGGATAAACAGGTTGCCTGATCCCAAGATCTGTGGAATACAGAGTCTGCCTTGTATGACATTGATCAAGGGCAAAAGGCCTCTTTGTTGTGCTCTGCAGTGCCTGGCACATGGTACTGCTGAAAAGCAGATTATAGGAGGAATGAAGTCAAGAGCAACAGAAGCAGATACAACAGAGAAGAAGGAGGAGGAGGAGGAGGAGGAGGAGGAGGAGGAGGAGGAGGAGGAGGAGGAGGAGGAGAAGAAGAAGAAGAAGAAGAAGAAGAAGAAGAAGAAGAAGAAGAAGAAGAAGAAGAAGAAGAAGAAAAGCAACAAAGAGCACACAGACATCTTCTGTCTCTAGCTCTAAGTCAGGCAGGAAGTACCACAGGGATGTGTTTGAGGCATCTAGTTCGTGAGACTTGTTTGTGTGAAGTAGAAACATTGCTGTCTCCTGGATGGTGGGTTAGCAAAAGGAGCACAAAGCCCCTAATATCAGAGGGCAACCCCCTCAAAGTAGACAAGATAGAGTCAGCACACACAAAAGGCTCCTTTAGGGACTGAGTTTGAATGGCTCTTCAGACCAAGCAATTGGCTTTTGTCCTAGGTCATGTGAGAGTTGAACTTCTATGATATTTTTCTAATGCCAAAGAGGATACTGAATGTGAGATGACATAAATGGTGCCTGAGAAACAGAATGGACTGCCGCAAGTGCAAAGGACGCCCCTTGGCTGCCTTTGTCTCCCTTCCTACCCTGTCCTTTAACGGATTTCAGTGGCGAAGGCCCCTCCTGTTCCCATGACCTGATGACATCATCAGGACTCGCTTGATATTGACCTGGCAGTCTCTTCAGCCAGACAGTCCCTTTTTATCTTAAGTTCTGTTTATTCTGGAAAGCATTCTACCCGTGTTTCTGGGCTTCTTGGTCTTGAGAACAGAGAGCATATCTGACTGATCTGGGAAGCCATATGGATGGGACATAGCAGAGGTCAAGGCAGCGGCTCTGAAGACTAGCCGGTCTATATTATGATTTTTTTTTTTTTGGCTCTGTCTTTAGCCAGTTAGGACTAGTTGCCAAACCTCTTCAAATCTTGGTTCCTTCTTCGTAAAAAAAGAAGTTAAGAACAAAATTCATATAGATTAGAAAGACTAAATGGAATAGTATTTAGAACTAACCTATGCATAGAAATAATTTAAGGCATGGTAGTTGGATGATATTAATGATATTAATGATAATACTAGCCTGAGGGCTGAACAGGTCATTTCCAGCTTCACTGGCTTATTTATCTTAACTGATTGGAAACCCCAGCTTGACGACACATTGGTGGTACATAATTAAACATTGAACACACTGATTTTTTTTTTTTTTTGTATACTTTGTGGCAGACTTTCTCAAAACTAGATCAGCCAGGTATGCTTATCCATTATTCTAGATTTTGGGAGGTAGAAGCAGAATGATCAGGAGGTGCAGGGCCAGTATCAATTTCATAACTATATGGAGGCCATCCTGGGCTACATGAAACACTTTTATAGTAATTAAAAGAAGCATATTTGCATCGGTGTGTCAGGAGAAGCACTGGGAAATGATTGTATAGTGGTCCTTAATGAGTAACAACATTGAAAAGAATTTCAGAGAAAGTTTTATTTTTCTTACTTGGTCACTTAGTGTTGGACTCAGAAAGCCAGTCTACCTGTTTGGAAGATTCGGTGCTTTACATCTACCATATGATGGCGCAGCTTGCCATAGACAAACTTGTAGAAGAGTCAATATTAATAGCCCCGCCCATATTTGACATCCAGCAAATACATGGGACTGTTATGTGCATGAACTGAAAAAACAAAAAATATTAAAAAAGGAGCCAGGGAATGTATCTTAGACTGTAAACAGCCCAGGGTTCTGCCCCTAGCACTATAAAAAATGGAAATAATTAATTACAAATTAAACACTGAGCTTAGCAATAATAAAACTGGTCCAGGTAGGGCTGGAGTAATTTATACTTGGGTTCGCCAGAGACATTTCCAATATGTTCATATATACCAGGGCTGATAAATGATGCACATATTTTGTAAATAATTTTCCTGACCAAATAATAAGACTATTGCAAGCATTTTCATTAATATTCATGGAAATCCCAAAGGAGCTTCTGAAAATCCCCAAAGTTCCTGAGTGGCAGCTACACTGTGCTAAGGGAAATTTATTTTTTTCTTCAGTTTTCTTTTCTGTTAAAGGTATTATGCAGTTTATGGGTACTTCTGATGGTAGTATTCCTGTAGTTTAATTACAGAAATCAGTTATTCATATTTGGCAATAGTTGTCATAAATACAACAGCTTTCAATCAAAAGTATTTTGTATGAACAGATACAAGCGGAATGTTTGTTTAGATAAAGATTTATATAAATCATTGGTATTCTAATGAAAGCTATTTCAAATGCTTGCTGATTTCATCACTAATTATAATGCAAAACTATATTCTTAATTAGATTCCATTTAAAGCTGTTACCTGGCACAATTGTGTATTGGTTCAGACTCGTACTCCCAAGCTCTCTGAGACGGGGTAACTTAGAAATAAAATGTGCTCATTTAACTCACAGTCTCAAAGGTTCACATATCTGTGACATGGCAGGCACTGGTTTCTATTCGGTGAGGCGCATTGTCGTGGGCATGTTTAAAAGAGCAAAGGGGCGCATCCCAGAGAGGGGCTGGGATTCTGTATCCTCAGATAGCCTAAGGACCTCTTACCAAGAGGCCCTCTCTTAAAGGTCCAAGCAATTGGGTTGGGCTAGGGATGTAGTTGAGTGTGTAGATTGCTTAGCATGCTTGAAGTCCTAGATTCAGTTCTCAACACTGCATTTGCGGTGCGTGTAGAAACAACCGGAACGCTGGGCCTTTGTAGACATGCACACACCTCTGCTGGACAGCTCCCTACGCTATACTAATGTCACCTCCCACTTTGAGGTCCCTTAACCTGTCTCCCTCCTCCCTCTTTCCCCCTCCCCCCTTTCTTTCCTACTGTTTCTACATATCCTTCACGGGTGTCACATTAGACATTTGAAAGATCTCCTTGCTCAGCCTTTGTTCTCACAATCACTTTTATTTTTAGATGAGACAGTTATACATCCAAAATATACATGCTGTGAGATACTCTGCCTCTTGCAGCAGAGCCCCACCCCCACCCCCCCAACCCCCACAGATAAGTCGTAATAATAATATCAGCAATTCCCTCTACCTCTATCCCCAAAGGATGTAATTGGAAGCAGCTTTCCCAGGCTCAGCTTTTGCTGTCATCAGAACTGTAAGGTTTCTGTACTTCGTTCATCCTCATTCTATCCCCTACATCATGTCTTGGGTCATGCTACCCTTCCGTCTTGAAATGTTGTTGCATTCTAGTATTTTTCTTCCGAGTATTAATTTCAGCTTCGGAGTGGAGCTTACACTCTACATTCAGATTTCCTCTGGCCTGGGATAGGTTGGAGCAGCTTTCCAAATAACATTGTACTTCTTAGTTGAGCAGAACACCCCTGTATCTATCTGTGGTGTGACAGCTTACAAGTCCTATGCTTCCTCTGTCAGGTTAAGAGTCCCATTTCTTTTTTTCTATTTGCTTCTGCTGTGAGTTGGCAGGGCCCTTTTTCATGAACATTGCCTTCCTGAAGCATTCAAGATTAGGGAAGTCCCGAAACATGCCTGTGACTTCAGGGGTCATGGCACTTTTTTTGAACAATTTAAACAGCTCTTCATGACATATTTGATTATCAGTATAATCTAGTGAGGTGAAGTGGGAAGGTCAGGAAGCATGAAACCAAGGTGTCTATGGAGTCTACATCTGGAAGAACTCTTTTATGGTCACAGAATAAGCATTCTCTTGTGTGTGGCCTCAGGGTAATGAATTAACAAGTGAAGAAACCACTGGGAGGAATGAAGGAAACAGCACTTTAAATTGTGAATTTAACTGGAAATTAGGTAATTGTACTGGCTGGTTTTGTACCAACTTGACATAAGCTGGAGTCATCAGAGTGAAAGGAGCCTCCCTGGATGCAATGCCTCCATAAGATCCAGCTGTAAGGCATTTTCTTCATTAGTGAGTGATGTGGGAGGGCCCAGCCCATGGTGGGTGGTGCCATCTCTGCCTGGTCCTGGGTTCTATAAGAAAGCAGGCTGAGCAAGCCATGGAAAGCAAGCCAGTAAGCAGCACCCCTCCATGGCCTCTGCATCATCTCTTGCCTCCAGGATTCTGCACTGTTTTGAGTTCCTGTCCTGACTTCCTTCAGTGATGAACTGTGATGTGAAGTGTAAGCCAAATAAACCCTTTCCTCCCCAAATAGCTTTTTGGCCACAGTGTTTGGTCATAGCAATAGAAACCCTAACTAAGACAAGTTGGTACCAATGTTGTAGGGTATTGCTGTGACAGACCAGGCCGTGTTTGAGGAAGGTTTGTGGAAGGATTTTGGAACTTTGGGCTAGAAGAGCCATTGAGTGTTAAGAGCTCTGTGGGATGTTCTTTAGTAACTGGGAAGATAAGGATATTGAGAGCAGTGCAGAAGATGGAGGCCTGGCTTGTGAAGTTTCAGAGGGAAGTTTAAAGACGCCACCAGGGCTGTTTGCTATTTTGAATTAAGATTCTGTCTCCCAGGTTAGTTGGGGCTGAAGAGTCAGCTGTGATTAACAAGAGACAAGCCAAAGGAGTGACACCTTTATGTTCCTGGGACAGTTGATGCTGGTTGGCTGGAGCTAAGCAATTAGCGGAGATTGAGAGGAGGCCAACATCACTGAGGTGAAATCTTCTGGGAAGTGCTATCCGAGAGCACACAGAAGCTGTGTGCTAGAGGTGGCCAAGGCTGTACTTTGTACTGGTAGCTGGACTTGGTCATGTGCGAGAGTCACCCAGGTGGTACTGGTTTTGAAGGCCTGAAGGGATCGTGGAGAGCAGCGGAGACTTGGCACTGTGAGAGGCCAGGAGAGGATGTTAGTGAAGATGTAGCCTCAGTAGCAGATGAAGGCCCAGGACTGAAGGGGTCATGCAAAGAAGCTGAGTCTTGGCACCACAAGGAGAGCCGATGGGAGGCTATTGGTGAAAGGGCAGCCTAGTTGCAGCAGAAGACCCCAGCATTTTGGACATGCCGGTATCACGGGATGACCACCATGAACAGCAGCAGCAGTGCAGTGGAGCCAGCTGGAGCTAGAAAATAAGCTGTGTGTGCTGCAGAGGGGAGAGAATCCTAGATAGTGAATCCTGGGTAATTGGACATTGAGTCATTTATACTATTGGAACTTTTGGGTTATTGATGTTTTTAATATGGGATCTTGAGGACAAATGAGAAAGTAAGTGTTGTGGGTTAATAATTATATGTTTGTGTGTCAAATTGACAAGGGAATCGTTGTACTGACTGGTTTGTGTGTCAACTTGACACAAGCTGGAGTCATTAGAATGGAGCCTCAGCTGAGGAAATGCCTCCCTGAGCTCCAGCTGTAGGGCCTTTTCTCCATTTGTGATCAATGGGGGCAGGCCCAGTCTGTTGTGGGTATTGCTCTGCCTGGGCTTGTGGTCCTGGGTTCTATAAGAAAGCAGGATGAGCAAGCCAGGAGAAGCAAGCCAGTAAGCAGCACCCCTCCATGGCCTCTGCATCAGCTCCTGCCTCCAGGTTCCTGCCCTGTTTGAGTTCCTTTCCTGACTTCCTTAGACCATGAACAGTGATATGGAAGTGTAAGCCAAATAATCCCTTTTCTTCCCAGTCTGCATTTTGGTCATGGTGTTTCATTGCAGCCATAGAAAGCCCAATTAAGATAGTAACCAATAAAAAACTATCTTTTGTAGAGTAATGAGGTTGGGATATATGTGCGTAATAATTGGGCTTAGAGATATGAGACCAAGGAAGTTGTTAGGGAGAAATATGATAGATAACCTTTGAATAAAGATAGCTTTTCTTTATTGAGTACTTCTGTATGTCATTTATAATTACTGTACTTTATCTGTGATCTTCAAAAACTTTAGGAATTATTGTTTTTATACACTTAGGTTATTCGTGAGATTACTAATGCATCAGGCCAAAATATTTTGTCAAGGTTACATATCATCTTGGTAGAGCTCTCTGGATTTAGACTGTTAACCTCAAAACATATCTAACTTTGTATTAGTGCTGCTGTACATTTTCAGTAATTTAGAAGAAAAAAATCCCTGAGAAATGTTGAAAACAAGGAACTAGTGAAGTATAGTAATTTGGGGTCTATTACATATTTAGAAAGGATGGCAAACTTTCCTTCCTATTCGGAGGCAGTATTTGGGGGTCAGTGAGATGGCCCAGGGGTTTAAGAGCACTGGCTGCTCTTCAGAAGACCTGGGTTTGGTTTCCAGCACCCAGTTAGCAGCTCACAACTGTCTGTAACTCTAGATCCAGGGGACCTGATGCCTTTCTTACCTCTGTGGGCAATGCATACATGTGGTACACATACATACACCCAGATACACCCCCACATACACATACAATAAAATTAATAAATATCTTAAAAAAAAGTGAAGGTAGCTTTTCAAAGTGAGATAGAAAATTTAAGGAAATCCTAAAATCTTATCGATTATGAACACAAGAGAGGCGAGGACCATTATGGGCCTGAGAGTAATTTCAGAATCCCATTCTTCTCAGTTTACTTTGAAGGCATGGCAGAAGCCAGTAGAGGGCCGGGACCCTTTTGTGGTGGGTGCCAGTGGATACCTGAACAGAGTAGACGGACTTCACTGAAAGCTTTTGACACATCTAAAGGTAGAGGATGTGATCTTTTTTTTCAGACCGTTCTTCTAAATACCGCTTTAGATTCCCAGCGATGATTGTGAATGAAACAGTTAATGCTTTCTTCCTATGTACTTCTATGAATAATTAAAAAAAAAAAAAGAGTTAACAGTTACGTCTCTGACCCATGCTATTGATAAATCTAAGATGCCTTGTCTCTGTGGTCTGTCTCATTCTGCAGTTTCTGTTTTCAGCATTTTCCTGCTTTCTCAGTTTCTGTTATGTTTGATAGACACTTTGGAAATGAGCAGGTATATCTCCATTGAATTCTTAACTTAGCAATGACTGAGCTGTTTGAGCCAAGCTAGCGCATTTTCAAAACAGTCAGAAAAGCCCATTTCTTGGTTTGTTTTTGTGAGAGTAAATAATATCTTTAACTAGTAAATGATTGATGTGATCATTTAATTTTCATTTGATTATATTTCTGGTGTGTTTTCAGGAAGAACCTTTTTATTCATGAAGAATCCTTTTCTTCACATAACCGTCTGTGAGTTTTAAGACAGCGTTTCACAGCCTAAGCCAAATAGAAAGATTGAGACAGAGACAGCATACTGAATTCCCAATAATATGCACCTTTCCACTATGTAAAAATTTCTGGTTTGGGGAGCATATAGGAGAATACCCAACTATTGATATAATACTGCAAATATTTTCCCACATGAAGTTTTCATTTAGCTTTCAGGGTTAGTGTTTACATTTGGGTATTTCAAGGGCATTTCGAGGGGAACTTTTTAGCCTCCACAAGAATGTAATTGTGCACAGAAGCACATTGAAGAACCTCCACAAAGAGGAAGATGATCGTATTACAATGACTTAATAATTACTCACATGAGAATGTAAAATATATACCTACAGGATTATTGATACCATTTACACGCCTCCTATGTGTCTGCTTCCTTAACACACAGCATCTCTTCTCATCTCTACTACCATGTAAGACAGATCATATTAGTTTACAGATAGGGAGCATAAACACAAGATACCCATTAGAGTGTCCTGAGAGTCGCTGCCTCAGCAGATATTTCAGGGCTGGGAAGAGGCAAATAGCGTCTTGCTCTTCCTCCAACATCTTAAATCAGTGCAAACGAGTAAATAATTAAGGATTCTAGGTAAAGTATTCTGCAAAGAGGCTTGGGGGGAAATATAATAAAATCTTTTCTAGCTCCATCTCTTTCATGATACTATTTTTGGAAATATTATGTTCACTAATTAAAGATAAAAATCAAAAGTAGAGCTGTGTTAAAATGAACAGCAGAGAACATATTGTCTTGAACAATAGATGACAAATTACAGCTTTTGGGGGGCTGAATCCAGCCTGCTGTCTGTTTTTAAGCAGCTACACCAGTGTGTCTCCATATGTTCTAGACTTCTCTGTCCACAGGGAAGAGTTGGGTAGCTTCCAAAGTATGACACATACTATTTTGTACTTTAAGTGTTTGCCCTAGAATTTCAGAAAGGCATGTGTCTTATGATGAAGATGTCAGGTATTAGTGAAGCTAGAGAAGAGACTGTCCTTGGTGAAGTCAAGAGGAGGTGGTCATTTCAAGTACCACAAAACTAAACAATGGGAGCACTTGGATAAGTGCAAAAGTCTGCTTAACAGAAGGGTCATATTACTGCATTTGTTATAGCCACTGCCTGTGAGTGTTTTTAAATGTTCTTCTAGAACACTGTCCCTTAAGCTCAATATGTGAAATATTTGAATTAGTAGAATTTTTAAGGTAAGAGTTTCATTTTATTCAGTAGTACATGATGTTAAAGTGTAGACTTGTGGACAATCATTTTTCTAATGACTTTATTCATTTGCTAAGTTAATTTTCTGTTGATTACCAGGACTGTTATCTCAGTTTTCACTAACTATAGGCATGATGGTTAGAACACTTATATTTTTCTTATTAATGTCTAATAAGATAAATTCTAGATGTTACCTACCAACTGTGTACCAGCCCTGTTTCAAGAACATCCTATATCTTATCTCCTAAAAAAGTGCAATAGTCCAGTAAGGCAGATGTTTTCCTCTCCATTTTACCAAAGAAAGCACTGAGCAGCCAATGGGAAGGACTAGATCTACAGAACCAGTAGGAACATCTCTTTATACAACATTACCACGAAACAAATGAGAAATTTTTGCAGTTATGATACAGATCGGAATACACCTTTAGAAAATGCAAAATGAATATTCTAGCTTGTTTCTTCCTGAGACTCAATTCTTTTCTAGCCAAAGCATTGCACTATATGAAGATGTTAAGTCAGCTGTTAATACTGATGCTTCTGCAAATTTTCATTGAAAAATACTGGCTTTTAAGGAAGGAGAATTTGTTTTCTTTCTATCTCTGTTACTCTTCACAACTCCTTATCTCAGCTTTTTGCCTCTTGACATTGAACTGTTTGTGATTTCTTTTTTTTTTTTTTTATCTTGTGTAGTGTAATATCCCTTCCTAATAGTCATGTTGGTTCCACATAACTATTGTGTATCACTGACGTGCTTGATATGTTTTTGTAAAGCCAGACCTGCTTTCAGAGGAAAAAGAATCAATGGAACTTACTGCCAGCAGCCCCTGCATATCCACAGGGGATGCATTTCCAGACCCCAGTAGACGTCTTAACCTAATAGTAGTATTGATCAGCATTTCCTCCACATACATCCTTCATATATATATTTTTGCCTTGTCACTTCAAATAAGCTATTTATGGCGACTCTTTGGTGTGTTTAGACAGTCAGTACCACTCCTCTTGCCTGTGTGAGCATTGTTAAACACAATTCAAGTTCATTGAACATAGGCACCAGAGTGCCAGCATAGCATCGAGCATCGTACACTATGTGGATACACTGGACAGTGAAAATTCCTGCCATGGTTGGCAAAGACTTCATCATACCACTTGGAATGCCATCTAATTTCAAATGTCTGAGTTGCTTATTCCTGAAATTTTGCATTTATTGCTTTTGGATTGTAGTTGATCACTGGAAACTGAAACTTGGGGAAGTTAGCTGGATGAGAGTCTACTGTAGGAGCTCCCCTCTTTTTTTTTTTTCTGAACTTGAGTCAGATACCACAAAACTGTTAGCATCTCTCTCATAGATCTGACCAAATAATATGGAGATAGAGAAAATGAGTGACGGGAAGAAGCTGCAGGGAGCCTATGAAAATATGAGTGTTGTCCCGTGGGCCGCATTAGTATCTCTATGGAGAGTAATCTGGCCAACAGGCTATGGGGAGAACATTAATTACACACAATAATGACCTGCCACAGGAGGACATGCAGATATCAGATCTGAAGCTCATATGGCGATTGATCACTTTCTTTCATCATTAGTTTTCAAGTAACACATACCATTAACACAAGAAAAATAACCCAGTGAGGAAATGTATGGATATTTATTGTTTTTAATTGCATTTTTATTAATAACATAGATTTATTAGTCTGTCTTAAGAATCTGGGTCTATTATCTACATTTACTTCTAAAAATATTTAATCTATTTAGAAATTTAATTATAACTGTTTGCTAAGATATACCAATATTTATGATGACATTTCTTATGTATATGTCTTTCATGTTTCATTTTTTCTAAGGAGTGACTGTTCTAGCCAACATTGTTTTAGTCTCAAGATATTTTTAATTATTCCCCATTTTATTAATCTCTTTTTTTTTGTTAGGCCTTGTCTCTAAGTAATAAATAGTACTTAATATCCTCTGTGGTATGGACTCAGATCATGAATTATAGTCTACAAAGTTTAATGATTTTTTGTGTGTATGTGTGCCAGTGAGTATGAGCATGTGGTGTGTGCACATAGGCGTGTACAGGTACAGAGGCCGGAGGAGAATTTCATGTGACATATTCTAGAATTCATTCTTATTCAAATGAGACAGGGACACTCATTGAGCCTGGACCTGTCACTGTGCTGGCTGCTAGAAAGCCTTGGTGATTCCCATGTTTTCTCCCCAGGCAGCACTGGCACAGGTGTGCTCCTGAATCATAATGCCTAACTCTTCAGTGCTCTCTTGGTGTCGGAAAGCTTTTTCAAAAGGATTTACACACTTAGATGTCCGGGATTAGAATGTGAGAAAGAGAAGATGGTTAACGAATTCGATGTTGTTCTCTGCCAGCTCTTGGGAAGTGGGGCTTTTGAGATCCATTGCCGCACACAACTCTGCAAGCCATCTGGCATCCTCAACAGTTCTGTTCATTGTTACCACAGCCTCGTTCTGAAATGTGTTATAGAAACGCCCGGGTGAGTTAGGGAAAAGGTTGAGAAGTCTGTACACGCACAGCCCCTCCCCTGTCTCCTGGGTTCTTCCGTCCTGTATAGAATTGGCTCCTCCTTCTTTGTGCATATATACGATGCTAGAGGAAAATCATGGGCACCGTGAAAGAGAAATCACCTGTAACTTGGGCCTTTAGGTATTCCCCTGGGGGATTGACTTAATTATGTTAATTGATGTGTGAAGACCAGTCTTGACTCTGGGCAGCACTATTCCTGGACAGGGCATCCTGGACTGGATAAATGGAGAAAGCAGGGGAGCTGAGCAGTAGGACACATACATTGCTGTTTCTTGACTGTGGATCAGTGTGACCACCTGCTTCGAGCTCCTGCTGCAGTGACCGCCTTCAACTATGAGTTAGGAGGAACGCTTTCTTCCTTGAGTTGTTTTTTTTTTTTTTTTCAGAGTATTTCACCACAGCAACAAAGGAAAGAGACTAAGACATGTTTGCTTCATGCACTGCAATTAAAATATCACTTTCTTGACTCTCAAAAGATAGCCAGTCAAGGAAGTGTGAGAAATTATCAGGTACAATTACATACTACCCACTGAACAGTGCTTTATAGGGGAGAGCTGAGAAGGAAAACAAGAAATGCGCCATTTTTAAAAAATTCTTTATTCTCATACATTTACCTATTTACAATCTTTCTGTTTTGTTTTGTTTTGTTTTTCTTAAATGTTCCATTGTTAATTGAATGCTTTTGAAGGTTGGCCAAAATCACAGATTATGCCTTTTTTTTTTTTTTTCAAACAATCATTCTTTTCAAGTTGTTCACAAAAACCAAAGGACTGAAACCAGTAATTTACACAAGAGGGAATTATGTAAAGCAGGTATCCCTGAATGGATAAGGCTTCTTCTATGAATATTGCAATAAAAGGTCAAGTTAGAAACATTTAGGATTATGACCAGTATTCATGATCAGTCTCTTATCATGCTAAGTAGGATTAGCACATAAACAGTAGACACAATGGAGCCTCCAGGAAGCACATGGTTCCAGACTGTATCCCAGGGCAAGAAATGCTTTTAAATAGATAGTTTGGAATCCAAGGGAACACACACACACACACACACACACACACACACACACACACACACACACACACACATATTAATGATTGAAAAAGAAGTGGTTTAGATATGCGTCTCATGTTATTAAAATGGACCAGCATACTATGAGATGATCAGAGTGTCATGGCTTTAACTTTATTTTATGGTAGAATCCAACCTTACTGTGGGAAAGCGCATCATTTGCCGCTGTGGCTGTAGTGGCTTGGCCGTATGCGGGAACATGGCAGCCGGCATGGCAGCGTTCTGCAGTAGGGCCTTCATCGGGTGGTTCGGTTGTGAGGGTGCCTGCTTCGTCAATGGGATTAAAGCTTCCTGCAGGCCCTGGGCCTCTTGCCCTTCTGCCTTCTGCCAAGAGAGAACACAGTGTTCCTCTTCTTGGAGGGCACAGCCGCCAGCGAAGCAGCATTCTGGAGGAAGAAATGTAGCCTCTGTGCAGACTCTGAACCTGCCAGTGCTTTCATCTTGGACTCGCTTAACTGTGAGAGACAAGTTCCTGTTCTGTGGAGGTTACCCATTCCTTTTTAGTGGCCATCTTCTGTTCTACATCTCCAGACTGTGTCTTAACAGCCTGCAGTACTGAAACTTAATGCACACACGGTGACATAATTTTAGTATAATTTTGTTTAAAATTTTCAGTATAATCTCGTCTTAAATATGGCAGTTACCACGAACAAAATCCTCTTCTTCTTTTCACACTGACTTTTACATTTTGTTATTTTAGAACATGTCAGAAGGGTTTCCTGTCGGGGTGGGAAGCAGGTTTATTGAGAGACTCTCTTCCAGTGTGTCACGACTGGAGGAAATTCCGATGGAGAGTTCTCGCAGACACTTCTGTGAAATAGACACTGTACAGTCACAGTATCTGCATCGATGACAGCCCCCTCCCGGTTACCAGACATGCTTCTCTTGGTGACTATTTATACCCAAGGAGCATCATGGATGGTGCTGCCATTGCTCTGAAAATCCACTCCTGGACTTGCAAAGCTAGGTACTAACTAACCAGAATAAAGAAGTTTGTGTAAATGGCAATATTTTCACAAACTTCTCTGTACTCAAAAGAGTATTCATCCCGGCTAGCTCCGCAGTGCCAGAGAATCACCAAGGGGGCCTGCTGGAGCCTGCTGCTCCCTCATTATACACCCTGACCTGGTTCCTACCCTTGACTCAGTTAGTTCTTGGCATTAACTCTAGCCAAGGGCTGGTGACTATTCTCTGAAAGGCCCTTCAGTTTCGCTGAAAGGGGAAGCCTCGTACAACAGTCGTCGGAACCTAATCGTTCCCAGAAGCCAGACCGACAGAGAAAGGCGTAAAGGACACCCAGCAGCATGGGGTCTAAAGCAACTTTGCCACCTCAGGTCTCTGACCTTTAGGTGTAAATAGAGCAGACATTTCATTGTGCAGAGTTTCACTAGGCATATAGTAGAAAAATTAGGGACACTTGTCATTTACTGAGCATGGAAGCATCTTGGTCATTTATGGGAATCTTTCTTTTGGCTTTCAACACAAACATTTGGCCATTATTTTGAGCAAGACCAAATAGAACTAGATAACCAAAACTATAAAAATTCATTTCTCCCTCAACACAGACATTCTGGGCAGTTCACGAAAATAATCTAAATATGTATTATTTTCTTATAAGCTCATTTTCTTCAGCTCATGCCAACATTGATGGACACTCTGTTTTAATGAAAAAAGAATGTGTTAGCTATTTCTTACACATACAGTGGATAACTGTTAGCTGAGTTTTGTTTCATCTGACAGTCATTTTGGAAAATGACCTAGTGTATGTATATTTAAGGCTGTGCTAGATTTAACTCCGTGGTTAGTTGTTCAGTTGTTTGTCTTTGGCCGATGGTCAGAGTGGCAAGAAGGGATGTTTAATAAGAAGGATGAAGAAGAACTGGGTCATTTTTATTCTGAGGAAAAGTAGAGTTCCTAGCAATTAATTCTGGCATTTCTAGAGCTGTGGCATTGCTTAAACAGCATGCTTCCTTCCACAGTTTCCCCAACATCTGTCATTTAGAAGATAAATAGTGCTCATTTCTACCCAGGCTTGGTAGAATATTTTAGTACATCAGCCTGTTAAAAAATCATATTCTGTTGAAGATTTTATTTAAAATAAGACTTTGTAAGTTTTCGTTGTTATAGGTCATGGCATAAAGGCATTATTTGGTGACTGATTAAGTTGTCAATTTGCTGTTTTCCAATGAATAATTTTTGAGTTAATAGTGTGGTATGAGGACAAAATCACCTCCTTGTTTTAGTATTGTTCTTAGGCTCATTTCTCCATTAAATGAAGAATAAATGCTTAATATTCACATATTATCAATTTATTCTATCTTTAGTTGTATGAATACATTGTTTAAGTAATTTGCTCATGATACTTATACAGGCATCACACACACATTTATTACATATATGTCATCCCTTGTTGTTAATATACTCATCAAATGGCACTTGGTTAGGGTACCATTCAACTTAATCTACAATATAAACATTTCCAAACTTGACATGCATACCATTTTGGTAGAAAATTACATTTTCTAAATTTTATAGAATGCCATTCAGAAGAGAGCTTCTTCAGCCTTTTCCACTTGTAACACTTTGTCTCCTAGAATTAGTTTTATGTGGACCTGGGTACATGGATATATAAGATAATTATGCAAACATAGATTTACCAATAAGTTATTAATATGTGATAAAGTGATTTAAAAGCAATTTTACCATTTATCAAAGATGAAAAATTTTCATACTATTTAAATTTGTGTGTTTATTTTTGCATACTTAAATATTGTATGAATATTTGATAAACAGGATGTAACACATCTTCAGTATTCAAGAATGGATGGATATTTCAGTTTTCTAATTGTTCTGAGAATGCTGCTTCAAGTTAAGGCATAGTATAAAATGACAAAAGTGAATTGAGGGCCATTTTAGAATTTATTAATTCTGTCCTAGGCCTGTCTCTCTCTCTCTCTCTCTCTCTCTCTCTCTCTCTCTCTCTCTCTCTCTCTCTCTCTCTCTCTCTCTCTCTCATATCTATCTCTCTATCTCTCTATCTATCTATCTATCTATCTATCTATCTATCTATCTATCTATCTATCTACCTATCTCAGTCTGCATCTAAAGTAGTAATTTTAACACTCAAACTTGTAACATGGCACCAAGATATGCTGACCTGATTCTTCCTTGATGAGGGGTGATAGTAGGTATACTGATTACTTTTCAGTTCCTGTGATAAAACACCATGACCAAAGCCACTTATAAAAGAAAGAGTTGATTTGAGCTTTGTCTCTAGGAGGTAAGAGGCCATCAGAATGGGGAACATGACAACAGTCCACAGACAGAGACAGGGCAGCCAAAGCAGGTTTGGTACTAGAATGATATTTGACGTGGAAATTGACTTCATTTTCTGTGTAGACATTTAGGAATATATAATAATTTTGTGATTCTTTTCCTATTATATATTTATACTTGTAAAGTGATTATAATGAAAATCTCTACAAACCCATTGCTTTCCATCATCTCTAAATTTTAGATATTTAGATATTTAGATTTTAGATTTCTGAAATCTAAATATCTGATTTAGATATTTAGACTTTTAGAGTGGTTTTCTTTAACAAGCACTTCCTGTTCCAATGCACATTCACCTTTATATAACTGGATGTCATGGCATGCCCCTTTCCTTCTCAGATATATAGGATCCAAAGGGGGGACTTCTTTAACAATTCCAGATTTGCGTTGAGTTAATTGCAATTTAGTACCATGGGTTACTTCACATAGTCTCACCTTAACAAATTGAATTATGAAATCAAAGAATCTTAAAAATTGTTTACCTTAGTATTTGCTCAGTATTGCTCATGAGTGAATGCCCTTCAATCTGTGAAACACTATAAAATGGCTTCAGCTGAAAGAATTTTGGGAAAACAGTGAACTCACCACCATACAAGTAGCTATTTTTTTCTTGGACAACACCCTTGCTTATGAATTTATTTTAATATTGCATTGAGAGTGAAAGTACCTCTGCCTTGTATTCTTTGTGTTGTCACAACTTTATTACTCTCTGAATTAGGCCTGTGACCTCTTAGTGACCAATTACGAGGCTCCATGCCTGTCCACACACCCCGTGAGGAAGCCATGTATATCAGACTTGGCCTTTGGAGCTGTAAGACAGCACTCTCCTGGGCTGGTGGCGGTGTGGCACCTATGCAGTGACAGTCACTGGGTAAGGAGGGGGGTTAGAAGCATGTGTGTATATAACAAGTCCATTATGATAACGAGTTACAGTTCTTGGGCACCGTTCTGAATACTTCATGTGTTATTTTGTCTAATCCATACACCTAGGAGTGACTATTGTTATTTCCTTCTGCTGATTTCCTAGAAACAGAACCAAGACATTAAAACATAATATGATTCACTAATGTTCACCAAGTTTATAAATAATAAAGATGATGTTTGAAACTAGATGTTCTGACCCCACAGTCCACAGGCTAATACCTAGCCAATATTCCTGGCAGCTGAAACATCCAGGGCCCATGGGTGACAGAAAGTGTAGCTACTTAACACCTTAGCTGGGCAGTAGAAGTCTAGGTTGCTACATCACTGGCAGAAAAGGGATTACATATTATGTCCTTCATAAAGCAATACCTTTCTAACAAACGACAAGTTAACTGATAAACAATACAGATGTAGAATTATAAACATATATGTGTTTATATAAATAGTGACTATATATAATGACTATGTATAAATAATTCTATGCACAACACAGGACCTTAATTTTGAAGATCCTAAGCCTTAGGCTGATGTAACTCATTTTACTCTTAAGTGAAGAGTAGGTAGCTGTATAGAAATGATTGGTCCAAATGGGTGTGACCTATAAGTAATAAACTGAAGAGACTCTCAGCAAGATGGGTCTGTCCACATTGTTGGCTTCTATATGTCGCATTCCTTCCTCCCGCTTATGGTGTAGAATTCTTTCTAGAATGGAAGTGGTTTTTATCAAGTGGTCTTATTATGACTGGCAGTGAAGCACATGTGTGTGTGTGTGTGTGTGTGTGTGTGTGTGTGTGTGTGTGTGAGAGAGAGAGAGAGAGAGAGAGAGAGAGAGAGAGAGAGAGAGAGAGAGAACAAGCAAGAGAAAGAGAACGGTAGGGGGGAGACAGAGAGAAAGAGACAGGGGCATATAGAGTGTATGGGTGCATGTGCCTATGTATATATGTGTGTGAGGCCAGAGGCCAATGTGGGAGTCACCCTGTACCATTCTCCACAATTTTCGAGACAAGGTCTCTCACCAAACCTGTTGCTCACCTATTGGTTAGACTGGCTGGCAGCGAGCTTCGGTATTTTCCTTCTCTCCTACCCAGTACTGCAGTTACAGATGTTCAGGCCTGCCATGTCTGGCTTTTTATCCAGGTTTTGGAGATCTGAACTGAAGCCTTCCTGCTTGTGCAGCTTGGTGCGCTATTGACTTGAGCTCACCCCCTTAGACAATTTCTTTATGGCCAATCCTTACAGACAAATATTAGGAGGGGCCAATGCGGTGCTGTTGCCTGGCATTGGGGATAATGGATTCTGGTTTCTCCGCCCCTTCTTTGGGGGAAGATGAACAGTAGTTTCTGTGGCTTCCTTGTGCAGAAAAGAAGGGGCTGATGATGGAAGGCAGGAGACAGACGGGCAGGAGAAGGTCGGACACAAAACTTTGTTTCTGACACTTTAATTTGGAAAAATCATTTTCTGAGCCTCAGCAGTATTTTTATTTTTTTCTCTTCCCTTCAACTAAACTGAATAGATTTTGATTTGTTGGTGCCAAAAATACCTGTCCGTGAAACAGGATTGATTATGTATGTTATTCTGAGTTTTGCTACCAGAGGGGAGTCTCCAAGGATTATAGACTCAGTGTTCAAATTCTAGATGGAAAACAAAACAGGTCAACTTGGAAAATTATCTCCTACTTAGTATAACAGCTCTTTCCTCTGAGAAGTCCAGGTAATTATTGGCTGTACAATGAGGTGTATTTATGAAAGACTAAGACAGCACAATATTGTCAGTCTGCATCAGCATTAGCATTAAAGAGTCAGGTGTGACCTTGCCCAGGGGGTGAAGATATTTTTCTTGCCTGTGAATCTCAGAAGGGATGGCATTTGTCTTTACAGTTCTATCAGTCTGAAAAGTTGGTGACTATGGATGGGCCCTTCTGATTGCCTCTGTTCTTGATGTCTGTCTGCGGGGCAGAATAATGTTGTATGTCTCCAATGACGGAAAAAGAAACAGGAAGTTGGCTAGAGAAGATGAGTGAGGTCCTTGTAGAAGAGGTGGAAGCCTTAAGCATTTGGGAGTAAGAAGAAAATTAACAGAAACACTTCCACAGAAAGGAAGCACACAGGATTATTAGTGAGGAACAGATAACACACAAGAGTTCACCCCTCTACAGTGGAAGAAACACATAGTTTTTATTATCCCCAATATTACCTTTCAACAACTTACCATTCACCCTGGTTTCTAAGCTCAGTGGCTTTTGGTTTATTCATTGGTTTGTTTGACTATGCACACTTGGCTTGGGATGGCATTATTAAGCCAAGTACAGTTTGGTATGAGATACAATGTATAATTTTCTCTGCTAGGAACTGTAAAGCTCCTTGAGTGGTACTCCTTAATGACAACTGGAGGGACTTCCCCCACCTTACCCACCCCCCAGTGCTGGGAATTGAACCCAAGACATTGCTTGAACTGGAGAGCGCTTTACCATTGAGCTACACTCCCAGCAGAACTTCTAGTAGTGAGGCTTTAGCCCAGGGGCCCCTTAAGTTCTCCCTGAAGTCTAGACATCTATTTGTGTGTGTGTGTGTGTGTGTGTGTGAGAGAGAGAGAGAGAGAGAGAGAGAGGGGCGGGGAGAGAAAGAGAGAGGGGGAGAGGGGGAGAGAAGGAGAGAGAGGGAGGGGGGAGAGAGATTGAGAGGATTCTAGGCCTGTGTTCATAACCTGTGTTTCACAATGTCACATCCCTCTGCTTTGGGGGTTGGTTTATGGTAGCTCCCAACACAGTCTATTGATTATATTGAGTTTTCTGCCTTTGCAGCCCACAGTGAGTTCTGGAATTGTGCCATGTTTCCTCTAGTCTCTTTCCTTGGGTAACAGAGTCCTTGCTTCCCTGCCCAGGTGCTGAGATCCTGGTATCTTAGAGTAGATCATGTCTGGGAAGGTCTCTGTGCTACCTGAACTTCATGTCCTTCTCATCTCCTGGGCCAAGTATGGATTCCTCTTTCTAACTGACAGCCATGCTTCTATTTTCTCTAACATTTAGTCTTGTCTGCCTAGCTCTCTGGGACACCCTCTAATCAATTTGACTTTGCCTGAATTTCCAAACTGTTCTCCTTTTATTGTTAGATTACAGAGATTATGACAGGGAAACAGAGTATGTGGTCAGAACACAAGTTTGTTTCAAATGTGAGGAATGCAAAGATCATTTTTTTAATTATTATTTAATTGTAGCCTAAATTTTCTCTGGTCCCAGGTTCCTCTGATCCGATCTGGCCCTGTGGTCTCTCTGCCACTTATAAAATAATCATTCAGAGGCTTAATGTTATTTACAAACTCTATAACTTATAGCTTTAGCCACTTGCCAGTGAGCTCTTTCATCTTAAATCAACCCATTTCTATAAATCTATATGTTGCCACATGGCTGTGGCATCACCTGTCTGCTGACATCTTCTTGGGCAGTGGGGCTCATATCTCTCTGCCTCTGCCTTTCTTCTTTCCTCTCTCCTTAGATTTCCCGCCTGCCTCTAAGCTGCCTTGCCATAGGCCAAAGCAGCTTATTTATTAGCCAATGGGAACAACATCTATTTACAGTGTACAGAAAGACATCCCCCAGCATTTAATTTTTATTACAAGATTTTTTTTTCCACACAGAAGCTAGATAAGTGCATGTTTTCAAATGTCCCCAGTTAGTGTTGGACTGGGACAGAGGCAGAGGATGGTGCAGAGGATGCATGCCTTTTTATATTTATATATTTTATATTTATATTTATAACCTTGTCTACTTTTCCTCCACTGCTGCCCAGTCACTTCCCATTTGATCTCTGATTATTCAGGGTGAAGTAAATGGGAAAATGAATGCCCCAGTCCCATTAAGCCCTGCTTTCAAAGAGAGAAGATTGTGAGTGTCCTTTGAGCTTCTCACGTATGTCACCGAGTGCGCGGGGTAAGGTAAAGACAGGTTGTTAAGTGAGCTAGAAAACTGTCTTCTAATGAAGCAGAAGCTGATGGTAGAAGCACCCATTTAATTACATGTTCAAACATTACTATCAACCTACTCAGATGTTGCTGGGATGCCACGTAATCCACCATCATTTTTCTTCTCCTTTGAAAAATTTAAGTTGCAGTCGGCCTTCTCTTTCACTGGGGCTGTTTAAAATAAACATGCAGAAGTTTGTCAAATGCTTCAGTCACACAATATATTGATAGAGTAAGCCAGATTATAATTGTCTTTTCCCATCATCAAGTACTTGATAAATCTTTGTGCATTTTCTAGATGGTTTTAACTTCTTTAATTTTACATGTAATATAGATCTTGCATAGTTTTTATATATACATATTGCAGTGACATTATGTTGGATTAAAACTTTGTTTCTACTTCTTTATAGTATATCTCCACAAACGGTTCTAAATTTTAATAGATGAATTCATTGTTCCTACTGTTGTGTTATTTCTGTTTGTTATTTTTGTGTTTCACTGATTACATCTCTTCCAGTTGGTAGAGTGAAAAGTGATACCCTACATGTGTTTCACCTCTGTGTACTACACTTTTATGTAATGAATCATTTTTCAGTGATTGTTCTGGTGTTCATTTATTCCCACCATAGGAAGAAATACTCCAGTGCCACATTTCCCTATGTAGATGGCCATTTGTCCTAAAACTATAGCTTACATGCAGTGTGTGTGTGTGTGTGTGTGTGTGTGTGTGTGTGTGTGTGTGTGTACCTTTGTAATTGGTCCAAGCTAACACTAGTGTGTCGAAATGTCATGATCATACAGCTTTATGATGAGGCTTCATCTTTGGTAATGTGCATGACCTAGCCCCCACCTTGGTTCCTCTTTAGAAATAGCTTTGCTTCCCTTGGTCTTGATCTGTATCTCATAGATATTTTTGACTTCAGCTATAAAATAGAAAATAGCGATGGGATTTCCTTCATGTCACGATCCCTTTAAGATCTATGTTTCCTGAAATCAGGACCCAAGAAATGCTTCTTTATTTCAGATTGGCCAGTTTATTTCTGGAGTTAATTTGTGCAAGATGGTCTTTGTAGTTCAAAACTCCATTGTTGAAAATATCTAAACATTTATAAAATATGAAAAACAATAAGAAAGTATGAAACATGTAGAGGATAAAATTAACTGGCAAGGGAAACTGGGTGGTTAAAAGGATCTCTCAGGTTTCTTTCCTTAGATATTTGGTGCACTGGAGTCTCAAAGCCCAAATGATACATCTATATGAGAGAGAGAGAGAGAGAGAGAGAGAGAGAGAGAGAGAGAGAGAGAGAGAGAGAGAGAGAGAGAGAGAGAGAGAGGCATGGAGATGGAGACAGAGACAAATGTGTGAGGGGGGAAAAGAGGGAGGGGGGAGGGGAGGAAGGAGAGAGATAAAGAGAGGCACCTAGCAAATGCAGAGAAACCAGTCTACTTGTAAACTTGGCAGTTGTCTAAGGGAACAAAAAAACATAACCTGAGGATCTGTAATCAACAGTCATTCTTCAAATGATGGTGGAGTCCAGCATGTTTCAGAAGATCCACAGTCTACTGTGCTTGATAATGCCTTAGGCCCTGGCAGAAAGAAACATAAATTCTTAACTAGCAACCCAACTTAGCTCACCCTTTTAATAATTCCCACATGATAAAGATCCAAACAATGCTCATTTATAAGAGCTTCTTAAGCAAGAACCAGGGGAAGCAACAGATAAAATCGTCCATAAAGATGTTCATCATAAACTTGCCATGCATTTGCAACAGGAAATGATCTCACCCATCCAGTATCTACCACAGCACACTGATTCAGTCCCCCCATAGATTACTTAAAATTCTTGACATATAAACTGCAATTGGCTTAGCCACATGTATAGATAGCAGAAACAAACTAGTTAACAAATGTGTATAGAATGATTAGATCAGTAGCTAGACTGCCTGACTATCTCAGCTCCAAATTTAACTAGATTTACATCCTTAGAGAACTTTCCTGACCACCATCCAACTCATCTTCTTTCTTCAGTAAATGGAGATAATGACTAACCTAGTCAGCCTAAGGATTCTAAGTTTCTACGTGGACAAGTGAGAGGAATCTTTCCAATATAGCATTCATTCAATAGCATTATTATTTTTTTCCCTTGAACTTGATAGGGTCTATTATCTGTGAGCTGGAGTTAGGGACATTTGACACAAACATGTCTAGACATATTTCTTTAGTGCCATCTAGAAGCAAGTAGAATAATGGATGGCAATAACCGGCATTTCTAATACAGATATGAAATAGAAATCAAACAATGAACCAGGCTGGGTAAAAGTTTATTGTTTAAATTCATTTATATATGAAAAATTGAGTGCTAGAGTTGTTAGCCAAAGAGGCAAATTTTGTAAAATTTATTGACAATTATAATATGTGTAAAACTTACAAATGGAAGTTTTCCTATTTCAGCGTATCATGTATTTATTCATAATTATTGACAGCATTTTATATGTCAGCCCAACAGAAGTGGGCAAGTATGTGTAGATTTGTTACCAACACACACACACACACACACACACACACACACACACACACACACACACTAATGTATATGTTACTAACACATGTACATATATACATGTATACTAACATATATAGATATATACACATATGTGCTTATGTGTGCATTAGTAAGAATAATCAGACTATAAAATGAAAATCATGAGTATTTTAGAGAAATGAGTATTTGTGGTACCAAAATTCTAAGAAAATTATTTCAAAGAATAATTTTTTGTTCATCCTTTGAGCATCTGAGGCTTTGTGTTTGTTTTGAGGGAAGAACATGTGATTTAGAAGTGACGGTGTAGACTGAGACTAACTTGCCACAAATGAGTACAGTCAGTCATGTTCTGAGTATTCTCAGGACTTAGGTAACTCAAAAATGAATAATAAAGCAATCAGTAAGTACTTTCGGTGGGCTCTGCCTTCTCCATGGTCACAGTGCACTCATGCATTCGTCTTACTAATCTTAGCTGGACCACTCTGTGGTTATCAATTTTACAGATGATTACTACTGAGGTTTGGGGACTTTGGGGACTGTTTGGCCGTTGAACAACAGAGGCAGGGTTGGTCCAGACTTGGACACGGGAGTCCTGCTCCTTGCTGGGGAGTCTCACTGTGGAGCAAGCGTCCAGTTCTCGTCATAAATGAGCATCCTACTGTTTCTGTAGGAGAGCACACCCCTGAGGCCTGGCTGACTCAAATCTGCTCACTTTTCCTTTGCTTGCCTTTGCTTCTTAACTGCCAAGGTTATAACTCATGGCAACTTGGTCAGATTAAAGGAAAAGTCTAGTCTAATGCAGACAAATGCTCCTTAGATTTTTAAATCCTTTGCCAGTGAATAAAATGGATTCAAGCTTTCATCTGAATGCGTAGCATGTAACAGTCCACACCCACCAAGAGACTATTCTTTAACGTTCATAAATATTTATAAATACGACTTAATATCATTTTTCTACTTCCTAGAACATGGGTGAGAATTGTTAGAAGTACTCGACCTTTAAGTGTGGAGTGTTTAAATTAATTCATGTTATTACTTCAGTTTCACAGCTGACTTGTCTTGTAAATAAAACTTTTCCCTCATTAGAAATGAGGCCAATCCTGCAGCTTCCCCACAGGTCCCGTCTCTTTCACACCACGCTATGCTCTCACACATTGACCCAGACCCCAGGGGGAATCTGTGCAAACTAGTGAATTAAACCAGAAATAATTTCCTGTGGCATTGTGTCACAACCTCAGCGATGAAAAAGAAATCTATTCAGTCCTTTGCACTTAATTAGAAAAAAAAAATTAAATGAAATCTTCTAGAAATATTTAAAGTTTAATAGACCAGTATTCAGAATTTCTAAACGGTACCAATTTCATGTCTACCTCTTTGTTAAGTGGTGTTATGGAACTCTCTCTCTCTCTCTCTCTCTCTCTCTCTCTCTCTCTCTCTCTCTCTCTCTCTCTCTCCTTCTCTCCCTTCCTCTCTTCCTCTCTCGATTGTATTTTGTGATGTTTGTGATTAATTCTGCTAGAGAGAAACTTCAGCCTCAATAATTTACTTTTAGCATTTGGATAATGACATGCTTTTTGCCCACAGGTATGCCAAGGAAGTAAGATTAAACGGGACACCTTTCTTGTGGTACATACGTCATTTCTACTCACTCCCCATTCTCTTTGATGTGCGTGATGCCTCCTCTTCGCCCTTATCTCCTTCCTGGAGACCCCTTTTCCCTCTGTTACTTGGACGTTTGCCTATACCTTTTCTCGTGTTTCTTTTGTAGCAATACATCTTTCTTCACTGTCATGTTGCTGGAGAGCTTCTCTCCAGGTTCCACTAATCCCCACAGTCCCACAATCCATGTATAAAATAATCACTCAGACAGTTATCTTACTTATAAACTGTATGGCCATGGTAGACTTCTTGCTAACTGTTCTTATATCTTAAATTACCCCATTTCTATAAATCTATACCTTGCCACATGGCTGGTGGCTTACCGGCGTCTTTACATGCTGCTTCTCCTGGTGGTGGCTACAATGTCTCTCCTCCTCCTTCCTGTTTCCCCAATTCTCCTCTCTCTTTGTCCCGCCTGTACTTCCTGCCTGGTCACTGGCCATCAGTGTTTTATTTATATAGAGCGATATCCACAACACTGTCAGGTGAGTCCTGCTAAGCTGGAAAGGTTTCTGGGCTTCTGTTCTTGCTCTACAGACTTTGGTAGTGGCCCTCTTGAGTGACCACTGGCGCATGGGCTCTTCTCGATACCATGGCTAGAACGACAGACTCAATAATCAGCATGTAACCAGTGTTCAATGAGGAAAATGCCAGGGTCGTTCTTAACACTTACCACACTACACTTACACTAAATGCTTGGCCTCGATGCATTCTTAATTTTAACATCTTTTCTTTCACTGTTGCTGTCTGAGCTGTTGAGAAATTTTACATCGTCTTTCTGAATTACCCCACTACCCATCTATTTTCTCATTATTATTATTTTTTGATTCTCCATTGATACTGAACTAATTTTACAAGAAATTTCATCAACTCTTATCCTTGTACCTGGTGATCATCTACAGTGACCACGTGGATAGGGCTGTTGCAATCCTTAACTTTGTTTTTATCACATGCTGTCAGATACCATTATAGGCTTTTTCTCTCACTTCACACCCCTTCTGATCGTGGTGAAAGCCGTCACATGCTGCCTGACCCTTCAATCATTAAATCTGCATATTTTGATCTTACATCAGAAATGACTTCTCCAAACTTCTACTCAACTTTTCTTCCATGACCCTGCCAATTCTTACTTCCTCTACAAAGTCATTGCAAGGTCCCCTAGGGAATATTGGTTGCTTTCAAGCAGACTTCGTCTAAGCTTTAGCACATTTGACTCTAATTATATGCTTCTATATCTGCCTCTGCTATTATGTAATGATAGAAAACAAATAACACCCCTTTCCTATGTTTCCACCATGCTCTTGCCTTTGGGACTGCTGCATGGATAAATCCTCAGTTGATGACTAAATAACTCAACCGGTTAATTAATATCACACAATAAGCTAGTCAAACTAAATTTTTCCCAGAAGTCAAACTGGCTTAGAACTACATTAGCTTCCTCCATAATACTTTTGCCCATCTTCATTTATATTGCTTACACGTTATCTGCCAGTCAGCATATCTCTCTCCATGTTTATGTTTCCTTCAATTCATACCATATAAGCAAATATGAGCAACTATTTTGCTCAAATAACAGACATTTATTCAAGGTAAAGACAGTTTCTGATGAGTGTTCTCGCCATCTTCATTTATTGGGGGGAAGGAAAGAGAGAGAGGCCAAGTTTCCTGGACTCAGTGTGTGCTTGTTTGCAAGCACAAATACAGTATCATCTCACTTGCATTCACAGCCTCTCAAAGCTCTGTCATATAATGGCATCTCGTTTAGGACTGTAACATATAAATTTATGGAAGCACAAGCCTTTAGCCCACAACATTCTGCATCTAATTATACCCTTTGTTCTCTATTTCTGCTATGTTGTCCAGGGTAGAACTCAGCAATCATTCATTGTTTTATCAGGTATCTATGGTTGGTTCTCACTTCACAGTTGCATGTCTATTAAAATGACATATTCTCAAATTCCTTAAATGTTGTATAATGGCCACTGTATACATAACACAGCATACTTGCAATGTTTTAATCATAAGGAATAAGATGAAAGACAGTAATCTATTTTATGAGCAACTTTTAAATAGAGTGGAAGTGACTGACATCTTAAAATAACTCATTTGTCTTAAAAAATAACACTTATGTGAGAACTTGAGTTTCTTTGAAAAATTAAAACAAAGTAAGCATGAGTTTCTTAAACTTAAAATCTATTATTGCCCTTCTCTAGATTTTCATTATGTCTTTTTGGGTGCCAACTTTTCACCTGTCATGTAATCTGTATCTATCTTGTTCTTGCTGGACATCTCTAATTCCAGTTTCTTCACTGAGGCTCAGTTAAAGGACTCCAACCAGAAAATTGTATTCCTTTTGGATCTTCATAGTTCTCATTAAGTGATTAAAATCTTAAGAACTCATTGCGTGCTAAACTTGCTTTTTAAATTTTTGTGCCTATCCAGACCCTTTGACCATGGTAGGGTTCTCTTTTCATCCTGTACAACTGATACTAAGTGTTACATAAAGTCATCCTAAATCAACATAAAATCATCCTAAATGTGAGCGTGTGGTGAAACAAGGGAGGAAGCAGAGAGAACGCGGTGCTGTGTAAGAAGCCATGCATCCGACTCTCCTCTCCTCTTTGGATTTGCCTCTGAACTCCAGCCGGCGTGATATCACGTCTGTTTGCGGCTGCCTCCCTCTCCGTGCGGTGTGCTTCATCTCGGCCGAGCTCGGAGCCCGAGCCTCAGCCTTACCGCAGCCTCACATTGAGCTGAAGAGCTGGTCCGCCCATGGAATGCTCTGAAAACAGGAACCTGTTTTCTGCTTCTCGTGGCTTTGAACGTGCTATCTAGCACATTTTGTACCTGGCTGTGGGGAAACAGCTGGAAGAGCATGCTTCCGAAGTGCTGGCCACGTACCAGTGGCGTGAAAAGAAGAAATGTGCTTAGACACTCAGAGGTTCTTTCTTCATCTCGAGTGTGGGAGGCAAAGCCTCTTTCATCAGAGTGCCCTTGAAGCGAGTATTAGTGCAATGCATGTGGAAATGACTTGGCTTACTCTCGCCCTCAGATCAAGTCAGTTCTTCTCCCCCTGACATTAAACAAAACCACTCAGTGCAGAGCCAAATAATGCAGAGAGTCAGTCTCACAGAGTCAGTCTCTGACTACATGTTTTAAGACTTGTATGGCTATAAACGGCGGTGGTGCACGTCTTTAATCCCAGCACTCAGGAGGCAGAGCCAGGTGGATCTCTTTGAGTTTGAGGCCAGCCTGGTTGACAGAGTGAGATTCAGGAGAGGCACCAAAACTACGCAGAGAAACCCTGTCTCAAAAAAAAAAAAAAAACAAAAACAAAACAAAAACTTGTATGGCTACATGTGCCTTAAATTTTGAATAGATTTATTTTCTCATGATAACTGTTTCACAATAAAGTCATAATTTTGTATTCCCAGGGCCTAAAGTTTAAGGTGATTCCTTGATAACAGTTAGATAACTAAGATCAGTAGATTTCTAGTACATGCGGAATGAAAAGCCCTTGGTCATGGTTGGCAATGACGGGGATACATTTTGAGAAATGCATCATTAGGCAATCTTTGTTATTGCACGAACTTCAAACTTCATCTGGTGAACTTACACCCACTAAGGTTAGGTTAAAAAAAAGTTTCTTAAAGGATCTCTGGTAAAATGAATGAGCATGGTTCATAAGGCCTTATATATTTGCATGTTTGATCCAAAGTTGATGGAACTCTTTGGGTAGGATTAGGAGGTGTGGCCTTGGTGGGAGATATGTCACTGGGGTTGCGCTTTGTGGTTTCAAAAGCCCATCCCATTCCCAGTTAACTCTCTCCTGACTTATGCTTGTGGATCAGAGGTGAACTCTCAGCTACTGCTCTAACATTATGCCTGCCTGTCAATCTCCAAGTTCCCTGCCTTGATGGTCATAGTCTCACCCTCTGAACTGAAAGCCTTTAAATATATTTTTTTTCTATAGGATGCTTTTGACATGGTGTTTTTATTATGACAATTTAAAAAAATAACCTAGGCAGGTGGTTAGTAGCATGAACTCTAGTTTATAAATATGGGAACCACATGTAGCCAGGTTCCTTACCTTGCCCAGAATCACATGTGTAGGGTCATAGGCTTCCATTCTGTGCTGTTATATAACGCTTCAGAGCTGCGTGTAGATGACCTTGAAGCATGGGCAGAACACCTCCAACTGGTGACACTATATACCACATGAGCATTCTGAGATTTAACTTACAGATGTACAACACATGCCAAGTGAATTATACCATGTCTATTATTTATTTTAATAAGGAAAAATGTTCAAAGATATGGGTAGAAATGGGATAAGGGAAGCTTAACACAGTGCTGTTGTACTAGGAAGAGAGCATTGCCGTGGTTCCGGCCCTGGTGTAGAGGTGTTGACCTTGACTCTAATGACAGCACAGGTATGTGGGAATTCACTGGGGGAGACGGGGGACAGAAGATTCTTAAGGAAGGAAGGTTAGGGTCATAAGACAGACCTCCTGTGGCTGTTGACCCTGATAAATTTGTAATTAATGTGAAGGTCTCTTGCTAGCCTGTCTCAGCAAACTCTTTTGAAAAACTAGATTTTTTAAAAAAAATAACATGTAGAGGGCCTTAGGAGAAGATGCAAGAATGTTATGAAAATCAGTTTAAAGAGAGAATTTTGTCAAGTATTGATTTTTTTAAAGCGGGTCTCGGGGCCATCTCCTCCCTTCTCCCTTCCTTTTGTCTTTTTTTGCATCCCTCCCTCTCTTCTTCATTCCATTCCTCCTTCTCTCCTCCAAAAGAAATGGGCCTGGGTGTAAGTTAAACTGAGAGAAGGAAGCAGTTCCCATGAAAGGTTCTCGCTGGCCTCTTGTGGTTTCTGCATCCCATGCGTCTGGTACAGTTAGAATGAAACATCCCAGTTAGAACTCCTTCAGCTAGCATTAGTGAAAACTGTAGAATGCCACCAGAGTTCTCTTCCTGACGCCTCCGGCTAGAATATTCTCTGTGCATTATTTATTACTGCCGTGGAGCCATTAGCTTTTGCTATTAGAACTCTGCTTATACCAAAGGTGTTACGGCTGGATGTATGTGCTCCTGATTCTCATTACGGGCTGCTGACCTCTCCCTATAAATCTCAGCTTGGAGTTACCAGCTTTCTACTTGTTGGCCCTAATTGGAAAGTTCTCTGCTATATACAGATACAAAATGTACGATCAGAGCTTGAATTTCTGCCCCTTATTAACATTGCCTCTGTGACTTATTCCCTCAATTCTCTTTCCATTGGAAATCTAGCCGAAACAAATTCCTCAGCTTTGTATACAAGTGAGCTTAGGTAGAACCCATTATATACTGCACAATCCACTAACCAGGAGTAGTGATACTTGGGCAGTTAGAAAATGTTAAAATGGCTTTAAATAATTAAGTACTTGTACACCATTTTTTGAAACTGAGTAATCTAGATAAAAATTCATGGAGTTTTCAAAGTTGGAAAATTATTTTTGTGTTTGAAAAAAATTCAAGCATCAAGCATATAATACTAAATGGTGTGATGGATCTGTGGAAGATGTATACTAATTTCATGGAACTGTCCCTTCAGATGGACTCTATGGGCAAAGACTGATGGGTGTCCATAGGAGGAAGAGTGAATGTTACTGACTTCATCTATCAGAAGAAAGTATTTCCCTGACATAATATTTTTAATTTCTCATTAAAATAATATATTCATGCTGGGATATTTGCCAGGAGGCTATCATAATATTCATTTTAAGAAAAAGTATTAACTGTACCCTGTACTCAGAAACTGTTTAACCCAAGATGTCCCAGGACTGAGTCTTTACATATGACTTGACTAGAAGTCAGTATAATCCAGAGACTCATCTCTAGTATACACATAAAAGTGTTGATATATATACATACTTAAATAGTTACACTACTTGTATTTAAGTAGCATTTTAATAGTCATGTGGGATATTTTAAACAAATTTTATTCTCCTCAGATTTTTATCTTTTTATATTAAAAATAATTCTGAAGCAGTTTCAAAGAAGAGAAACTTGAACTCCACAATCTCATGAGATGAAGTTATCATTAACTTTTAAATTTAGATATGTGTAGAATTATTGTATCTCTAAGAAATTAAACATGATTACTCAAATATTATCCCATGTCATACAAGTACTAAAACAATATATAGCCTTTAAATAACCTAGGAAGTATTCATATTTGAAGCAGAAGAAACTGACTTTTAGTGATTAAGATTTTCAGGTTCACACAGCTCATCAATGATTGAACCAAATATGCAGATCACTTTTTTTTTTTTTACATATTCTGTAAGTAACTATCTCCAATCTTAGTAAGTGCAGTTAAAATCCCCTTCATGTTTATATGCTGGAGACCAATAGAACTCATAATAATCGCGTTGATCAATAGTTAACACATAGAAAACATTACTATAGATACTATATAGCAATTACTACTTATGGATATCTTATGAATTGTAAATATCAAATTAAAAGGAGGCCATGGTATTTTCATAGGTCTTGATGGTTTATTAAGTTTCTGGTCCTTTTTTGTTATCATCTGAGATATTCTATACCTTGGTGGTTGGACCCAGTGTGAGGTATACTAGTCAATTTTAATTTTAGCTTCAAATACTAATATAGTCACTTACCTTTCTATCCCATTTCTGTTACTGTGAACTATCAACTCAAGAGGATACATGTGGCAAAAGTTTGTAACCTCTTTTTCTTTCCTGGCTTGGACCTGAATAATTATTTTTAATATACTGATGTATTTTTGAAAGATTCTCAGTCATGTCAACATTTGGATCAGGAGTTGAGGACTCTTTTTTTTTTCCATAATACTCTTACCATTGTTACTATCTGAATCATCCAGGGTCTAGAACATAGGCCCAACAGAATACTTTTATAACAAAGAAGACTTATTAGATTGGCTTGTAGAATACTGTGTGGGAAGTCCAGTACCAGCTCCTTCACATGGGAGAGGCTGGGCACTAACTGCTTCATCCATGAGGTTGTGTGCTTTGGCAGTCCCAGTCTGGTGCTGAAGGACTGCAGGACTCCTGGAGCATCACTAGTCTTCAGTCGCATAGGAGGATGAAGGATGGTAGAGGCAGTAATAGGGTAGAAGAACTTGCAAACAACGTAGATGCACACTCTCCAGCAAGATGAAGCACTGGCAAGCAGGCAAAATAGCAAAAATGTTTTCCTTTGTCGTCTGTATATCTGGGCCACCACTGGAAGTGCTACTTACATTCAGGGTGGGTGTTCTCAACGTCAGTGTGTACAGGGGCTCTTCTCTTAGTCGATTCCAGATCTAGTCACGTTGACAGTGGAGATTATTCATCATGCTGTCTTTGTTCCTTCCTGGGGGAATTAATTTTCGGTGTGTTCCATCAATTTTTTGTTTACTGCAAAAAAAAAAAAAGCATTGTTGTACCCCTGACGAAATCTTCCCCCTGTTTAAATTTCTTATATTAAAACAGATAAGCAGAAAACAATCTACATCCATAACACAGTCTTTGTGACAGGGAGTGTATAATCAAAGAGCCGAAAGCAAAACAAAGTGACTGTTTCCAACCCCCTGACACTAGACGTGGAGATTTGTTTCCTGCTTCAATGGATTCTGCAATCCTCAGCCAACATAAGTAGATTCTGTGTCTCACGGTTTAAGGCCCCAGTCCACGAGAGCACTACCATCACACACCACAACTGATATTCGAGGTTTTCTACAAATCTGTCAAAATTTTTTGCAAGTCAAGAGTTCCCAGGACTCCCTCTCCCATTCAGTAATTCCCTAGATAAGCTTCCCAGACTTGGCTAGCATTTTATTGATTGTTTTCCCAGGTTGTGAAAGGACACAGATCAAAATGGCCAGTTGAAGTGGTACATGGCGCAAGGTGGGTGTGAAATCAGAAGACTCATACCCTGCCTGTATATAGACACTTCCAAGGAGTTGGCATGACCTTTGTGGTGGTGTCTCTTTCTCAGCTCTGTTTAAATAGTTGAAGGGAACTAAGAGGTGTAGCTAGGGGAAAATTGGAGCTATCACTTAAGTGAGTTGTCCCAAAAGAATTGGTGATTTTTTTTCTGTTTCTAATGTTTGACTTGGAGGAGGAGCACATCATGATTACAACTTATGTGTTTTATTTAAATTTTTGCAGATGTCTCTATTTTGTTGTTCACAATGTAGTCTTACTTTATCACGTACTGTTTGCAGACTGAGGAAAAAAATCAAATTCCACTTTTCTAAATAATGTGATTATTTTCGCTTGCTACTAGAAACTAAATGACTGCAGTTCTGAAAAAAAGTTGAGTGTTTTGGAAAAAAAAAAAAACCAAACCCTTGCATTCTATCCACTCAAATATCAAGAGGATTCCTGTTTGCTATTGACTGCTAAAAACCATTTATCATGCCAAGTGTTTGTGATTGTTTAGGATTTTTTTTCAGTGATTTCCTCCCCCTTCACTTTTACCATTTGATTGACAAGTATAATGAAATTTGTTGGCAGCCCCCATCAGACACAAGTGCTGCCGTGTATTATCAACTGGAAACAGTCACCTTTCGTCTCGGCAACCTCAAAAAGAGTCTAATATTCCAAGTTCCTTTTCTAAGACAATACACAAAAACTGAAGTATTTTGGAGTTAAAAAAAATTTCCGTGGTGAACGCATAGCTCATACATATTATTTGAAACCTCCCTGTGCAGTTTTTTAAGCTTTAATTTCTGTAGACAATTGAATCATGGTGGCTATTAGCACATGTGTGTGCCAGTGTGAACTTGTTTGAGAAGCACATGGAAAGTAAGTCTGTAGGTGGCTGTCTCCTCCATCTCTGTCCCAGAGGCCTTTCATGTTGACCAAAGGAAGCATCTCTCTTTCTTATTCCTACATTCTCCTCTGACAAATTTTGAATGCAGTGGTTCTTTTAATTTGCCTATTGTATTGGCAGAACAAGTCTATGTTCAGTTGATGCCAAATCTCCCATGTTATTAATAATCATAATTAGCCTTCTCTTATTTATGCATTCAAAAACCTTGCTAAGAACCATTTTCTTTGAGAGAGATATTGTGCTCAACAGTATGCAGTTCCTGCCTCGTAGGGCATAGTAAACTTATATTTTTAAATGAATATTTTAGTCATTCCAAACATATAATCATATAGTGATTTTTGAGATATATTCTTAAATTTTTCCAGCATAAACACAAATTAGTCTGTTATAGTTTTTTTTTTAAATTGCAACATATGCCTTTGTAGCATTCCTGCTTTTATATTCTAGACAATCATTTTGTGTAGAAGTTTCTGATTTGAAGAGAATGTCTCAGCAGTATTGGATATTCTGATACTTTTCTCTAGCCCAGACCTTAATGAAGCATGGCTAGTCATTCCCCCCCCCTCTACCCCCCCCCACCCCGTGTGGGTCATACTTGCTATAGAAAGTGTTTGTGGATTTTTCTGGATGTCTCTCATAGGGAAGGTTGCCTTTGCTGGTAGGATGTGTAGCCATGGCTCCCCCACTATAAGATCTCAGACTGGATCCATGTGCCCAGCAGTGATGGAGCACATCCAAAACCTCAGATATTTCCTAATGTTGCTTACACAGTGTCAAAAGGAAAAAAAAGCCTCTTTAGCACTTGCAAAGAAAATATATATTTTTCTCTAGATATATTTCTTTATATATTTTATTATGTATTTAAAATATATATTTAAAAATATGTTTTAATATATATTATATATTACATAATAAATAGGTATATAATATATCATATAATATACATAAAACTTATTTTATATCACATATAACACATAGTATCTATGTTTTATATTATATTTATATTTAATTATATATAGTTTATATATTTTTATATGTATGCTTATTTATACATAAAAGAAAATATATATATATACATATAAAATACATTTAAATAAGCACAATCTACATTATGCCTTTTCTATACATTTTCCTACCAGACATAAACTTTGTGAGTTGAACTACAGTATAACAAGAGTTTCAAAATAAATTTCTATCTTCAGATTTTATGAATACATGTACATTGCTTATATAAGCCTAAGCCTAGTATGAGCTCTTTGTCTTTTGGTCTCCTTCTTTCCTCCTAATTCTATTTTTTTAATGGAAATTACAATTTTATTTCATTTTTCTGTGTCTATTTTCTCAATTTTTTAACAAAATAAAATATAGTAACATGAAACAAAAACTATCACATTGAAGTCAGACAAGGCAAACCAGCAGAAGAAAAAGAGCCTCAAGAGAAGGTACAGGAATCAGAGACCCACTCTTTCACACATTTAGGAGCTGCATACAAGTACTAAACTGGAAGCAATAGTACAAATGCAGAGGACCTGGTGGACACCCATGTAGGACCCCTGTTCATGCTGTTTCAGTCTCCGTGAGTTCATATGAGCCTTGCTCTGCTATTGATTTAGGGGGCCTTTTATTCCTGGTGTCTTCCATCTCCTCTGGCTCCCACATTTTTTTTTCCTGCACCCTGTTCTGTGGGGTTCCCTCAGCTCTGAGGGGAAGGATTTGATGGAGACATCTCCTTTAGAGCTGTGTTTTCCAAGGTCTCTTTCTGTGTAATGTTTGGCTGTGGATCTCGGTATTTGTTCCCATCTGCTGCAGAAGCCTCTCTGATGATGGCTGAATAAGGCAATGATCTATGATTGAAGCAGAATGTCATTAGGAGTCATTATTATATTATTCTTCTTTCTCCTCATTCTTTTTTTACCTGTAGTATTTGGTTGTACCCTATGTCTCTGGGCTATCTAGTCTTTGGTTCTTGGTCACCTAAGCAGTATTAGGTATGGGTCCCATCTCCTGGAACCTTAAATGATACTGTTTGTTTGCTCCCACAGGCTTTGTGCCAGGATTGTTCTAGTGTATTTTCCAGACAGGAGAGATTATAGACCAAAGGGTTTCTCACTGGGTTGTTTACTTTCCTCTTCTGGTGGCCTTCAAAGTACCTTCACATATCAGAGTCACTATAACATGTGGGTGAAGGTTCTATGTAGGTACCAGCTCTACCTCTCAGTGTTCAATGAATTGGATGAGTGTTGTCTTCAGAATGACAGCTCCCACTGTCAGTCTGTGGGGAGCAATGTGTTGTCTTGGCAACAGCCTGGGTTGTTTGGGGATTTCCATGGGAGCCCTTTGGCCAACAACTCAATTAGATGTGACTGTCACAATACTGGAAACTTCTGGTGCTGGAAACTTCATTTGGTAACAAGACAATGGCCCTGTTGGGACTCCATTTCACTCATTATTGGGAGACTTTATTGGGATTGCTTTCATGTATTTTAGGAAGTTTCCGCTGTGCTAGGTTCCCATCCTACCCCTCAAATATCCCCCAATTCTAGCTGACTCACTCCTTATTCTGTCACACAACCTCATCTCCTTCCATTCCTGTCCTCAACTACCCCCAGTCCACTCATAAAATCTATTCTATTTCCCTCTTTCAAGGAGATCTGTGTGTTTCTCCCTTTCCTCTATGCTTAACCTCTCTGGGTCTACAGATTACAGTTAGGTTATTATTGATTTAAAGGCTGATATCCACATATAAGTGAATATATACTGTATTTATATTTCTAAGTCTGAGTTACTTCACTCAGGATGATTTTTTTTCTAGTTCTGTTAATTCTCCTGCAAATGTCATGATACCATTTTTTTTTTTTTAACAGCCGGGTAATACGCCATTGTGTAAATGTATCACACTATCCTTACCCACTCTTCTGTTAAAGGGCATCTAGTTTGTTTCCAACTTCTGGCTAATATGAATAGAGCAGCAATGATTGTGGTGAGCAAATATCCTTGCGTTAGGTGGAATGAAGCATCTTTTGGGTATATGCCCAAGAGTGGTGTAACTGAAGTACATGGATCCCCTTCTTTCTGAGAAACTAGCAAACTGATTTCCATAGTGGCTGTACAAGTTTGCATTCCTACCAGCAATGATGTCAGATGGAAGCTCAAAGTAGTTTTGTTTTTCTCACTCTTCCTTTTCTCAGGTTCTTTCCATGTCCTGCATCTTTCCCAGGTTGACTAGATATCCCTTCACAATCTTCACATAAGATCCATCATGCCTATGTTCAGTCCAGCTACTGCATTTTCTATAATCCTTTGCTTCTTCATTTGCACCCCTGAAATTATGAGTCTTTTGATACTTCAGGACCTTTCTGCATTCATGTTTGTGACTCTGTACCCACCCCTCCCAAACAGTACCTGGTATACAGTTGAGTCTCAGCAAATACCCATTGGATAAATATTTGAATGGATATTAAGGATTAAAATCAGGTCTGATTGCTCATTCAGAGGGCAAAACATCCAGGCAGGTGTAAGCCAGGAGAGAGCACAGTGTCTCCTTCAACGTGTGCAAGGTTGCTGAGTACAGGAGTACATGAACGTGAGCTGAGGAAGAGCATGAAATGTGCTTCAGAGAACTGACATATCAGTGAATTAGGACTGTTGTTATGTGGATCAGGCAAGACAGATCACAGCGTGCTTATGAATAGCATGGACATAATGCACGGTAAAGCATGCTAGAACTTAATTGAAAGAAATTTGTTGAGAAGGCTGGTGATAATTAGAAAAATAGGCACGAAAAAGTTGAGAGATTCATTTAAGTACTGTGAATCATTGATGAGTTATCACCGCCCGTATATGTTCAAAATAGATTTATATTGTCAAGCTTTAAAAGGATAATTTAGATTAATATAATTCTCTTAAAGTGACATAAATATTAATAAGTGGTATTACCCCTCTCATGTAGATCCTGCTCCCTGATATAGGCCATGCTGTAAGCTCTTGTACACATTACCTTTACTTATTGCAATGCCATTATTCACATTCTACAGATGAGGAAACAAGGGGCCTAGAGAGTTCAGTTCACTTGGTTTTTTTTTGTTTTTGTTTGTTTGTTTTTTTTCCTCACAGAAATTTAAATACCAAACATGGCATTAAATCTATCCCCCTTGAATTGGAAGTCTGTGCTTTACCGTATGATGACTCAGAGTCTCCATGAGTGCATGCTAGTTTTCTGCATGAGTTTAAAATTACTTAAATGTGTGTAAACTTAGCTGTCTGTGTTCCTTGTTCCACTTGTTCATCATTTATTGAAATTCTGGGCACTATGAGAGGTATTATGTATGTAACATATCCATGAGCCCTTGTGGGATTTTTTTTTGTGGTAGAAGATATGCCATTAGAGATATAAATAACCATGTAATAACAATTTTGATAAGTGCTTTAAAGAAAACAGTAGTGTCTTTCCTTAAGTAGATTACAGAGAAACATTCTCAGGTACTTTCTTCCCTGTGGGTAAGTGTAATTAGATTTACAATATAGCTTACTGTAACCTGAGAGGATGCTTAAAATAGCTTTAGGGAAGTGTCACCACACAAGTGTAATCAAGCCCAGAAATACGAAGACATCAGCCTTCCAGCAGACTTTTCACTGAACAACAGGGAGTTTTGGTGAAATTTGCTATTGTCAAGGAAAAGTGTGATATCTAATCAGGCTTTGAAATCTGAATAAATGTCACAGCCACCTTCCAGTTTGAGAGGGTGATTTTGGGATTATCTAGATGACCTATATCAGCTCACAAAGAAGCATGAATATCCATGGTGGTGATGAATCCATTACTACCCTTTAGAGAGTGACATGCCTTCTTCTTCAGCTCTGAACATGAAAGAGATACTATGCCAGAACTGTGGGTGGAGTAAGTATGAATTGACTAAGTGTGAATATTGACCTTCAGATATTGATGGCATTTAACGTAAAATAAAAATTCTATCAAGACAGGAGAATTTATTTTATTTAAGACACAACTCTGGGTGCTCAAAACAAGCAAAAAACTACACACACACACACACACACACACACACACACACACACACACACACACACCAAACCAGACACCAATGTTAACACATAGAACCTGGGGACTTTAGGAGGTCCAAAGTTAAAATCTTCAATTTCAGTTTCAGAACATACTTTGGACTTATTTTGAAATATCATAAATAGCTAGCCCTTAAGTGATTTTTGGACTGTAGAAAAATCAGTGACCTGTTTGTGCGATGTTTCCTTTCTCCTCGATGAACACGAGATGCAGCCCACCTTCTCCCCTTCTCTTTCCCTCTTCTGAAATCTCTTCGCAGGAAAGAGAACATGGCAGTTTCTGAACAGTCGGAGATGCATTTGTAATCGCTGGAAAAAATCTCAAAAGCATGAGACTATGTTTCTGAGCCATCGGGGAGTGCTTTATATGCTTTCGCAAATTGCAAATGTTTGTGAAAGAAAAGGAAAGCAAGAATTGAAGTCATCGTTGTTAATGGAGTCTGTAGGGCATGCTCAGCCCTTCACTAGAAACATTACCATTTGAGAAGTTCATGCTTAAGAACTTTGCAGTTGAGCTGCAAAAGATAAACATTAAGCAAAATTTCATGATGCATGGAGTCCGCTCAGGACGTTGAGTTTGGCCACATTCACAGCTGGAGTGTGTGCCTCTTCAGCCTGAGGACTCCTTCTTACTGCGTCCCCTGAAAATTTATCCTCTGAGTGAGTCTTCTGATTCCCTTTTTAATAGTCTTTCTGGTGTGCCCCACTCATAGGAGAGAAGCTTTAAAAGTGGTTTTGAGGGGTAAGGAGGAGCTCGCTTAACTGCAAAACCAGACAATTCTTTAATAGGACCTCACACATTAAGGGAGGAAAGACTCGGAGAGGTGAAATAATGTGAAAAGATCGGGGTGGGGGTGAGATCATTAGAACATTAAATGTCATTAGAACATTTAGTACAACTGTAGGAGTGTCCCAGGTGGTCTTTTAATTTCTACTTTGGATTTTTATGATTACTCCCATGGGTGGTTTGATAACAAAGACAAGATGATGGAGGTGGCTTCAGAATGGGAGCCATGGTGAAGATAGGATCCGTGGTGGTGGTGATGAGAAGTCATCTGAAGACCTAGAGAGAGTAACCAGGGCAGAAACGAATGGCAATGGAGACATTAGATACCCAGAGGGCCATGCCCAGCTCTGAGAAACTACAAACTCTGGTTATAGAAAGATTCCCAAGAAGCTGTAAAGACTTTAAAGACCGAGGCTCTCAGACGTCTTGACTCCAAGAGCTGGACCAGTGGCCATTGGGAGTGCCACACATGCAGTTGAGTAGTGTGAGGGTCTCAGCATCCAAGGTCTATTCAAGAGCTGTAACAGGAACAGACATTGTCTGCTCTTGGTTGCTGCTGCCTGCTGCAGCTCCTCCTCCCTGCTGCTAGAAACCTAGAATTACAATGAACTGCCAATCCCAGACTATAAGCCCCCAACACAAATATCAGGTGCCATGTTCCATGGCTTTTCAAGTCCAGAACAAAAGGCTCCTAACTCATAGATTAGAACTGTAAGACTGTGAAATCTAGCAGTACAGCACTTAGACATTGGGCATTGTAAGGCCTGGGGTTGCTGGCAGTTATTACCCACCAATTATTACTACTTCGACAGAGCAAAAGGACCATGTGTTCAATTGGTTGGTAACAAAATTAGAATTATGCTGAGCTTCCTGATGAAGCCCTGAATGTGTGGAGAAGACAAGTCAAGAGGCTGGGAGATGACTCTTAATTTGGAAGATGTGTCAAGGGCCTACCCAATGTCAAGGAGATTCTAGAAGGATGGCAAAGACTGTATAAAAGACAGGCATCTATAATTTGGAAATACAGTATCAATATTGAAGACCCTTGTAACAGAGATAGTCACAGTGAGCATGAAGTCCAAGTTGGAAGCGAATTCCTTTAGAAATAAGAGTCCAGTAGAGGTCATGAATTCTATGATGACATTATTGATTGCAGTCTGTGAGTATTGATTACCATAATTAATTATGATAGTATTTTGGAATGATGAAAAATGGGTCTTGAAGAAATGATCTCAAAGAAGATAGATGAGTCTTGTTATTTAGGATGATGTGGCTTTGAAATGAACCTCAAATAAGATGGATTTCTTTTCGTGAAGGTTAAGAGATAAAAATACAATGGCCACAGACTGATTGCACTGAGCCTTAATGTATAGAGAAGAAATTCTAAATCAGTCTTTAAAAGAGAAAAGAATTTGATGATGATACAGTGTCCTGGTTGAAGAGGTGTTTTTTGTTTTTTTTTATTTTTACTGTGGAAGTTTACAGGGTGGAAAAGACTGAGAAAGGCACTCAAAGTTGTATGACTAAGTAGAGAGAGTGGCCCAAATGGGAATTTGCACAGCTGGGTGAATAATATGCAGAGAAATAGAATTAATAATTAGAGGAAGTAGCTTATTTGTTTAGTGAGAGCAATAACCATAGAGACATCATGAGAACTGGGGCTGTCATGTTGGTAGATTTTTGACTGAGTTTTCCTGCTTCTGGCAAATACTCATATGCCATGATTTAACATATTTTCTTTGAAGGAAGTCAGCATGATGCACTTCTTAGGGTACTAGTCTTGTGTTCCTTGTGACTGAATTCAGAATAGCAACTGGATGAAATTAACTGGGTTTATGCATCTGGTTTTGTGGGTTTGGTTAATATTTGACTAATAAATTCTAATGTTGATATAAGCACATATTTAAAATAGTTTTTATGTTTCATTTTTGAAAGAATTAGTCTATATTTAACATTTGGACTTTACATGTCACAATTTGTGCTTATGTGTAAGCATCTTCATCCTCAATGAATTTATACTGTCGGTACATATTAAACCAATACCATTTTAGCACTTTGGTAACTGTAATATAAGTTAAGCAATTTGAGTTTGCTGAAGTGATTCAATTGTTCAATAATATATAAAAAAATCAAGGTTGCTTTTCAAGGGGATGCATGACAGTATTAAGTGAACTTTTGCAGAAGACTTAATGAAGCTTAGCGTGAATGTTTTCTATATCATGTAGTCCATTCATGCATTTATTATGAATACATTAGATATTTGTTTATAAATGATATTTCTAACTGTTTGGGTTTGTGGACAGGATGAGAAAGCTCAAGATCCAATAATAACTCCTATCCTTAAAACTCTACAACATCAAGATCTCAAATTCATTGTATCTAGTCTTTCTTGCTTCTGAAATGGGGATGTTAGCCTTAGCAGAATGTTTGGGAAGACTGGAGTATTCAATTTTACTTTTAGATTTTTTTTATATTGAATTAAAAAAATCTATCTCTGTAGTTCTAATCCATTTCCTTCAATTCCATATCCTAGAATTTAAAAAGTTGAAAATTTCTTAAAACTGAATTTCATTGTTAGTTCAGTTTCTATTATTTATGCAGCAAAAGTTTGGGGAAACTTTTTTTCCCCCAAAATAATTCTCCAAGGACAACTGAATAGGAAGAATAGAACAACCAGGCAAGGCCAACTGAAAGTCCCCCAGTCCAAGTCAGTGATCAGATTCAGGAACATGTCTGCTTTCCTCTTGTACTCAAACCCAAGCTGAGATCCACCCATGGTGGATGTGCACTCCTAGTGAATTCAGCAGGGAACTTCAGAATGGAGCAGCATTGGTTCAGGCTCAGCCCCACACTCTCTAGCTAGAGATCTCTGAGGTCTCTTCTCCACAGCTATGTGTCATACTTCACCATCCTAATCATGTGCAAAGACAGTATCTGTAAAGGATCTTGTGTACAGATGCCTTCAGAGAATGAAAGGTGGATATAAATCAGGTGTCTGTCTTTATTGCTGTCTGTCTATTCCCTCTGCATCCCCCGCCCCACCCCTTCACTGCTGGCTACACCTCTAGCTTAGTATTACCATAACTCTACCTGGTGAAATTTTGACTAGACAAGCTGATACAGATAGATGTTTGCAATGTATTTTGGCTTTCCAGCTCTTAATGGTTAATTTTTAGTACAACAGTGAACAGATTGGTTTTCACTGCTTGTAGACGCTTTTCATCTTTGACTTGAATAGGAAAATAGAATGTTTACACCCCTAGCTCAAAGATAGGTGAATTCATTCATTCAATATTTTTGCTAAAGCTTTGAGATAAAAAAATGATCTTTAGGGTAATGTTCTCTCTTTTTATTTTTATTCTAAGGCAGTGGATGCTGTTCCTTGAGTTTCTAGTTGCCTCGTAGTTCAGCTGTTTTAGACTTGTTGACAGATGTTAGGTGATAATATTTACTGAAGAATACAATAGAACTCTTTTGATTTGACCATGAACCTGCATTCACATTGTAGCCACAGGAAAGGCTCTGTAGTTGAATGTAAAGGCTTTTGTAATCTGCCTCCTGATTTCCAAAGGTCACCTTTGGTGAGTGCATAATCTTAACACAGTGGGTTTGTTTCGGGGGAGGGGGGTTGTTAGAGGAGGACATGCTGTCTCATACCAGCCTTTCAGCTACTAAAGGAATGTTATTCTTTGCCCTTGAATAACGCCCTTGCATTCTTCCACCTCGGGTTAGTCAGCTGCTGGTCAGCTGATGTGACTCCTATGTGTTTGCCCTTGTCATTACTCACTCACTTTAAATTCTCCTTCTGCACTGTTCACCAGTTGCTTCCAAAACAAACATGTTTGGGGGGCTTTTGTGGAAGGAGAGAGGAGATTTAAAGGAAGGTAGTAGCTAGCTTCTCTGTTGTTTTGTCTTCGTTATTAACACTAACTACTGTAATAATGCATGGGATTATGATCCAGATATTAATCAAATTTTATTCAAGGCAATTTTTGCTAAGCTCTAATGACCACCAAGTATTCACAAGCATGATCCTGACTAGCAAATGCTTCTGAATTAAAGGGAGAAACTTTCTTCTAAGACAATAGATGATCTTTCATTTCTCCTGAAAAATCTGAATGGGAATCTCAATAGCATTACATATTTCTGCTACATTTACTCTGGTTTCTGAAATAGTCCTTTATTTTGAGCCAGTTCTGCTTTGTTAAGGACATCAGCACAATTTCCATTCAACAGCTTAAATTTTTCTGATTTTATCACGTTGCAGATAATAAACCATGAATGGTGTTTAATTGCCTTACACTTTATATTTTACTAGGTAAATAGCGGCGCCTAACTAATTGCATTACTCTTTAAATAAAGAACTTTATCAAGTGTATGTCACTTCCAAGTTTATTAAAATGTGTTTGCTCCTTGGTTAGAAGGTATCATATGTCCTAGCTAACTCATCTTGCTCACAATTGAAATTTTTAAATCAAGTCATGAGAAGGCTAGGTACAGATGGCTTACAAAATGCCAGAGTATAAAAATAGCAGAATATATATAGGAAATAAATGGCCATTTCAACTACCTAATCATGCTCTCCAAAATTTGGAAATGAAAAATATTGTTGAGTGTGATATGTGTCTATAATTACAGTGAGTGGGAGGTTGAGACAGGAGAATTGCCACCAGTTGGATATCAACTTGAGATACATAAGTTCTAGGACAGTTACAGCTGCAACGTTAGGCTATGTCCAAAAGAAAAATGTTTGTCTGATAAAAGATTATACATTAACTTAGCTTTCCAGACTCAGACATTCATACCTGAACTTTTTTCTCAGTATTTTTCATTCCTTTTGTATTTGTGTTGAGAAAATTCTATTACTTTGGGGGCTCTTTTTAAATACAGCCTGTGGTTTTATATTCATGGGATTGTGAAACAAATTGTTCTTAAATACATGAAAGTCTTGTTAAACTTTCTGTGTTTTAGACAAGGGTTTTTAGAAGGTTGGATACACCAACCCTTGGGCAAGGTGAAAGTTACTTGTAAGGTCAAACCAAACCAAAAAGAAAAAGAAGTTTTATTTTTATTTAGCTGCCTCTTATTTATTTTTTTTAAATGTATCTGATAGACATGATATAAATGTCAAACTGGTCTCAATATTTTAATATGTCAGCTCATAAACATATGAACTTCAGGTCAATTTCTTTCATCAAAGAAATTAAAATCAAAGGCACATCTTAATGCAAATAAAAAGGCTTTATCAGCCTACTTCTATATGACAAAATAATGTAAATTGAAGAACTAAGAACCCAAAGTTACTGATGAAAATCAGCAAATTTCTTACGTTTCATTTTTTTTGGTTTTTCGAGACAGGGTTTCTCTGTGTAGCTTTGCGCCTTTTCCTGGAACTCACTTGGTAGCCCAGGCTGGCCTCGAACTCACAGAGATCCGCCGGGCTCTGCCTCCCGAGTGCTGGGATTAAAGGCGTGCGCCACCACCGCCCGGCTATCTTACGTTTCATTTTTAAAAATTTATAGTTGAGAGAAAAGGAAGAAATAAAAAGGAAAACTTCCTTATCTCATTCTCGGTATTACTATTTTCCCTAGATATTAGTAGTTTTTTTTTTATCTCACTTGAGAATCAAAATATGGGCACTATTGCTTTTAAGATCATGATGCAAGTAACATAAATATGTAGACAACCGTGAATTGTAACATAATATCAATAAACCATCATATTTATAAGTGAAATAAATCCAGAAGTCCAGTAAACCATCATATCTATAAATGGAATAAATTCAAAAGTGGCGTGTTTCCATAGCTATCACTGAAAACATGAAGTCAACCCTAGTAGATGTTATGGCTTTAAATACTCAGTCAAATATGTCAGTCTTACTCATCATAACATGGTAATTGGAGTAACTTGGTGAATTGTATTTTACTCTGCATTTTAAAATCAAGTGAGTTTAATTACTGTGACAAGGAGGCTTTTGCATATAGAATTGACATATTTTGCAAGACTTCCTTTTTTTAACTACATGAAGACAATATTGTGTAAGAAATCTGGTTATTATAATCTTGGAATTTATATAGTGAACAGATTGCCTGTTGAATCCCCCTCTGTGTACACTACATGGTCAATCAGTGCTCTCTGACCAGGTCAGGAAAATGTAACAGCTCTAACTGCAGAGATCATATACCTCTGTCCTCTCTTATCTTTGTTCCTGGGAGAGTAAGCATTCTCTGACCAGCTATAGATGTCTGATCTTCTCAGTCACACCTGAAAGTTAATTACATTGCTTTAGTAATCAAAAAAATGTATCATTTACATACGTCTTATTTTTCAAATAGAGAATCAGCAGGGATTTTGTATTTATTCCTTTATATTAAATAGTTATTTTTTCTGCTTAAGTAACAAATATTAATAGTGGTGACTTATTTTATGACTATTTCATTGATAATTACTACACAAGATATTTTCAAAACATTAATTTGATTAATAGTTATGATTTGGGGGTAGATACTATTGTATCTTTTCTTTTCCCTTTTCCAAGTTAAGTGAATTGGACAAAGAAGTGAAAATTTTGTTACAAATTCCACAGAATCAAGGAATATAGATGGTCAGATTTTAATTATATTCTGTGGTGTTTCCGGAACATTGTTTAATGTCTTACTGAAATGTTGCTTTGGGTTTTTAGTTAATATCAGTGGAGTTTCTTGTGTTTTTATGGAAATCTCAAGTTTTCAGTTTGCAAACACATGTACACTCTCATATACATTATCGTACTAAAAGTACAGGGAATCACCACTCTGAGGAGGAAAGAACATTATTATAAAAGTTCAATGGCGGTCGATTGAAATGAATCTACAACTTTTTGCAAGAACCTCTAATTGTGTAAACTTGAGCAGGGAGAGAAGACAGGAGAGGGGTCACCGCAGTTAGAACACAGGGCTGCTGCTGCTGCTGGTACGAGCTCACTGAGCTAAACGATCCTTCCATGCCTACTGGAGAACTTAAATCACATTACAGCGTTTAGAGAAAGTCCGCAGCAATTATAGCCGAGGCAAGAGAAAGCTGAGTGGTAGAACTAGTTGAGACATACAAGTGCGCACCTTCCGGTTAACATGTGCTGCGATACTTAAGTGCGTACTCTCTTGTTGATACTTCCAGGAGTCAGACGTGGGATGTGACACTTTCCTGGAGCCAGACAAGGTTATCCGGGCACCGTGAACTCAGAAGAGAGTGTCCATAGATCTGCCTTGTGAGTTCCTTTGATGTGCAGTGTATTGCCGTCTGTCTGTTTCCCTGAATCATGACATTTGTTGAATTGGATATTTTAACAGGAAGAGATCTTGACTCTCATCCTGACTTTTGTCCCCTAACAGATTATGCTTGTTGAGCATGTTTGTCATAGGTTATGTGGCTCATGGTGGATACACTTCCCTGGCATGTTCCATCATCTTCATTGTTAAGAGCTCAGACCATAGCCTCTGTTGTCTGGTTTCAACTCTTAGCTCTGTTGCTTCCTGATTAAAATCTGTTCAATAGAGTATTTTTAATTTATAAAATAAGAACATTACCAAGTTTCTTCCTATTGGCTGTATCAAAAATTGTTTTGGTGTATTTGAAGTACTTGGAGCAAATTTGACAGATCTTAGAAGCCAAATAAATGTATTGTTGTGATTGTTGTATTTATTTCTTAAGTAATATGTCCCTAAATTTACTCTCTTTTTTAAAAAAGATTAGACCTAATGGTGTCCAAAATTTAGGAGGGGGCTGCCATTGGGCTAGACATCTTTTAATGAAACTAAATACTGTTAACAGCACAATGTGATATTACCTCATTTTTTAAATGCCATGCTTTTAAGTCATTCTCTGCCTTGTTTGGACTATCACAAATATTAATGAGTTAAATATTAATTAAACATAATTAGCAGACTGCAATGCTTCCTTTCATGGGAATCACTTACCTTTCTGTCTTAGCCTCTTTATAGCTAGTCTGTTTGTGTTGATGTCACTGCTCAAGCATGCAGATATCTTGGCACCAGCAAGTATATAACATCCTGTAAGAAGGGGCCTAGATAAGAAATGTTTTGAAAGTGAAGGAAATGTATGCAGAATGTTGCTTTCCACGATGTACTGTAAGAGGTGCTTGTTAGGTGGATGGGTAGAGATGTTCTTCATCTGGCAATGGTGGTAGCTCTCTAGGTAAGAAACATAGTTGGTCAATCTGTTAGAAACTTGGTCATAAGATATATATGGCAAGATACATATTTTAATTTATTCAGCCAACATGAGATACATACATCCTAAATGGTAATGGAGAAGTGGTATCTGTACGAGGCTTTCCAGGTACAGGGCTGAAACCCCAGTGATCCCTGAAGTGGGATAGAGGCACTCAGCAGAGTTACCAGTGTGGTAAGATCTGTCTACTCCTTCCAGCTTCCCCCACACAGGCCAGTGGTACCGTGCCGTGTGTGCCAAACTGTTTTTAATTGTGCATTACTCTTACAGAGCAGCCTGTCTGTGCTTGTCTTTGTACACCCCCTGCATTCTGTAGGGGAAAAAAATCAAAACAAAACACGTTCTCTACTACCCAGAGATCTGAAGCATGAGGGAAGCCACTTATTTCAATTGGGGACTTAGACATTCTACTCACGAGTCTGTTTGGTGTGTGATTAAGAAACAGACAATGTCACTGCGCTGTGGGCTAAATGAGATTTCTGTGTTGTTCTCAAATAGAGCTGGCATATTTGTGGTACTGTTCAGGCAAGTCCTTCCATTTTCACGCTACAATTCACTTTTCCAACACTTCCTAATTCATATCTCATTTACCTAAATACAGCTGAGAGTCACGGAGCTCCGAGGGGCTTTCCCCAAAGCACTGATGATGTGGACATGTACAGGCCTTTGGTAGCCTCAAAGATGAGTTTGAAGTCTATACAAGTCATTGCTCGCCACTCAATCCACTCATCTGCCACTGTTTCTCTTCAGATACAGGCGGGCCGCTCACGGATAACAGCCAGCCAAAGTATATCAAGTTGCAGTGAGACTAGGCTCCTCCTCTTCTGTTAAGGATGGATGAGGCAATCCAAGAGGAGGAATGGGCCCCCAAAGGCAGGCAGCAGAGTCAGAGACATTCCCTGCTCTCACTGTTAGGAATCTTACAAGAAAGACCAAGTTACACAACCATAACGTAAGTGCAGAGGGCCTAGGTCAGTCCCACGCAGGCTCCCTGGTTGTCAGTTCAGTCACTGTGAGCCCCTATGAGCCTTGGTTAGTTGATGCTATAGGTTTTCTCGTGGTATCCTTGACTCCACTGGGCCCTACAATCCTCCCCCCTCCCTTCCACAGGATTCCCCAGCTCCACTTAATGTTTGGCCGTGGGTCTCTTCTGTTCCCATCAGTTGGTTGGGTGAAGCCTCTCTGATGACAGTTAGGCTAGGCACCAGTTGGTTCTGGCTGATTCATCAGCCTGCCTCGTTGTTCTTCCTTGCTCCCCCTTTAACTTAAACCCGGAAGTTAACAGAACAATAAAGAAGAGAGGAACCATCTGAATTTAAAAAAAAAAAAAAAAAAAAAAAAGCCTCTGCAATGAGTTAGGAGTTAGCAGGAAGTGTCAGGCATATTCCATTCCTCAGTATGACTTCTTTTTCTCTGGCCCTCTTTCCGAATTGTGCGCCCAGGCAGCAGCTATCTCATCCCTGTGAGAAGTGGACCACTCCTCTGCCACACACAGTCACTGTGTCCTCATTTCTAGACTTACAATGCTGATCTTGTGGGGTTACATCAGGGCTAATGAGCAAATGGGGCTTTTCCTTTCAGGAACAAGTGGCCTGATAAACATTTTGGGCAGTGTCTTTTTTGTTGTTGTTGTTGTTGTTTGTTTTTTTTCATGCAATGTATTTTGGTCATTTTCTTCTTCCCCCAATTTCTCCATTCCTTCTGGATTCTTCCCACATTCCTACCCACCCAACTTCATGTTCTTTATTTTCTCTTTCTCTCCAAAACAACAAACATAACACACACACACAGACACACACACACAGACACACACACACACACACACACACACACACACACACAGACACACACACACACGACAGAGAGAGACTAAAATCAAAATAAACAAGTAAAAACACATAAACACATAAAAACATAAAACAACAACAACAACAAAATGCTCAAGCAAAGCAAAAATGAGACAAAATTCTACAAAAATACTATTAAGTAAGTTTTGTTTTGCCCAGCTACTTTTGGGCATGGGGCCTTCCCTGAGGTATGGGTTGATATACCCAGTGAGACTTTACTGAACAAAACTGACTTTTCCCTCTGCCAGCAAGCATCAGTTGCATATAACTTCTTGGTTAGATGTGAAAGCCCATATCCACTTCTCCTTTCAATGTTGTGACTCTGTTTATCTTGAATCTGTGCATGCCTTGTATGGCTACAGTCTTGAATACTCCTGAGAGTTCGTATGGGCATCAGTCTTCTTGTGTCAGGAAGAGGCCGTTTCCTTGAAGTCGTCCATCACTTCTGGCTCTTAAAAAAATCTTCCCACCCTTTCTTCTGCATAGATCACTGAGTCTTGCTTGAGAGGAAGGCTCTGATGAAGACATCCCATTTAGGACTAGGTGCTCCAAAGTCTCTCACTCCCTGACAATGTCCAGCTGTCTGTCACTTTGTTAGTTTCCATCTACTACACAGGCAACATCTATCTTTTTTTTATATTTACTTTATTAATCTGATCCATGAGTACAGCAGAATGTCATTCCAGTCATTTTGTTGATTTTTTTTTTCTTTTTAGAACAGTAGTAGTTTCCCCCTAGGTCCCTGGCCTATCTAGTCTCAGGTTCTTGGTCACTCAAGTGGTATCAGATAAGGACTTGATCTCATGGAGTGGGCCTTTACTCAAATCAGATATTGGTTGGTCACTCCCACAAGCTTTTTGCCCCCATTGCACTATCGTATCATATCTTGCATACAAGACACCGTTGTAGATCAAAGAGATTGCAGCCGCCTTCATATTTATATTTCTCTATTGGTAGCCTACAGGGTGCCTTCCTGTACCAAAGAGACTAGAAAGTATGGGTGAAGGCTCTCTGTGGACACCAGCTTGACTTCTGCATGTTCAACGAGCTGTGTAGGTGTTTTCTTTAGCAATGAGACCTTGCTGCCAGACTGTGGAGAGCAACCTATAGTCCTAGCAACAGTTTCCAGATTCCATGGGCAGTGTCTCACACCTAGGAAAAAATTCAAACCTAGTATTTGTTTTCCTCTACCTCTCATGTGGTTCAGAACAACGAATTGAGAGTTCCTGTCAAGACTAAGTCATTAAATTTGCTAACACATCCCTAAAAAGTTGGGTCAGAGAGGATGATGTTTTCAGATACGAGGAAATGATTCTTTTATATCATCCAGAGAATCAGAACCTAGCATTTCTTAGAAGCTTTGTGATACAGAAGACACCTGTAGTACATGGTTTTATGAGCTTGCTATCACACATGTAGTCTGTGTGAATGCATGTGCTGCTGAATTAAATCCTACCAGGCTCTACAGGACATTGATGACTCAATTAAGACTAAGCCTCTATTATAGCTTTAATAATTCTGGCTGGGTAGCTCTGTACACATCTATATTCATCACAAGGAGAGCACATATAAGAGAAAAGAGCACCAGCCTTACTTACCTTGACATCGCTCCTTGTCTTTCCATAATGGCTTTTGTACGCTAGCCACCCACTAAATGTTGGCTAAACTAATTAATTAAGCACAAGGAGGAAAAAAGGCAGATTCAGCTAGCTTCTCAGATGCATCTACTCAATTCTTAAACCTGGTGTTGCACTAGAGAATGTGGTTTGAATACATAATCAAGTGGAGATTTTAATTTGAATTTATCTCCAAGCTCAGCTTTCTCTTCTTAGAGAGAGAATCTGTCCTAGAAAAGGCATCACAGTGTTCGCCTCCAATTTCATCTCTCCTAAGTAAGACACCTGAAAAGGAGCATGGAGATGACCTCACCACCCTTGCTTAGCTTTTTGGGGGGATGTGTATTTTTGATTTTTTCCCTTTTCTTGAAAAATTCAGCATCTAAATGTAGAATAGACTATAGCGTTGTTTTAGCAGATGTTTTTGCATAAGAAACTATGTGAAAACACTAGGTAGGTGGTAAGCCTGAAACTCTGGTTATGCAGCTTGTTCAAGGTAAGAATAGGCTGGAAGTCCACACTGATAAGTAAAAGCCAATATCTATAACAAAACTGGGAACCTGAAACCCCAGTCCTATAGTGCAGAGAATTGCAAGCAGTGGGTTATGTTAGACTATGTAGGGAAACAGGTGAGAAAGCAGGACAAAGAGACCCAGGGAGGACTCTGGGCTGGTGACATGGCCCATTCAAGGCAAAGGAGGCCTTTGTCCTTTGTTGCTAGGGGTTCAGCAAGGAGATCTAGTCTACGCAGAGAAATAGCAGACAGGAAGATAACACTGAAGCCTATCAAGCCTCAGGTATGCTATAATTTCCATTAACTGTCCTCGTGTGTAAATTTATAATAATGTTCATTTTTAAAGTTTACTTTTAATTATGGCATTATTATTATTATTTTTATTATTTTTATTATATTTGTGTATTGCTATCAAGCTTCAGGCATGATTAAAACTCCTGTTAACTGTGTTTCCTGTATGACTTTGCATTACTTTTCATCCTTTTTTTACTAGATTTCCCTTTTTAACATGTTTTTGAGAATTTCATACAACATAGTTTGACCTTATACTTTCTCTTCCCCTACATCCTCCCAGATCTTCCTCCATTTCCTTACCCCTAAGTGCATGTTCTTTCTCTTTATTTTAAAAAAGAAGGAAAAAAAAACATCACAGAGTCCCATTTCTGTTGGCTGACTACTGCTAAGCATGGGTGGATATACCCAGTGTCACTCCATTGATGACAACTGACTTCTCCCGTCCCAGAAACTACAGGTTACAAATGTTTTCTTGACTGGAGGTGGTACTTGTATCTACTTCCCCTTCTCTGTGCTGTGGTTTACATCTGACTTGAACTTGTGTAGTTCCTGGACATGCTCTCACGGTCGCTGTGAGTTCCCATCAGTCCTGTTTTATCTGCACAGTGTTGTTTCCTTGACGCCATCCCTCATCTCTGGAGCTCACAGCCTTTCTCTTCCGTCTTCTGCATAGATTCCCCGAGGCTTGAGGGAGAGGCGTGATGTAGCTGCTTCATTTGTGGCTGATTCTTCTCAAGTCTCTCGTTCTTTGCACTCGGTCCAGTTTTAATTACCCTAGTGTAAGAGGAAGCTTCTCTGATTAGGGTTCAGGGACACATTGGGCATCTGTCATATGTATACACTTATCTTCTATTGAAGAAAGTTGAATTTTAGTTCTTAACGTTATTTTGTGTGTGTCTGTGTGCACATGGGTGTGTAGGTATGTGTGTGAGATATACATGTGACATAACACTGATATGGATGTCAGAATACAGCTTTCCAGAGTTGGTTCCCTCCTTCCATGTCTACATGGGTTCTGGGTTCTGGGAATCAAACTCAGGTCATCAAGCTTTTATGGAAAGTTTATTCATTGAATCATCTGGCTGGCCCTACATTTCTTTATTGCTATTTTCTGATGTCATCAGGTCAAGGGCTTATGCTTTCCTTTAAAATAGCAGTAAAAAGAGGTTTTTACCAAAATATCTTAGAATGACTTAGGAGCTGACTAATTTATTCATTTAAATCATTCTCAGAATTGAAGCGGCTCACTCCCAGTGAGGTGATGTGTCTGAGACAGTCTGTCTAAAGCAGTCTTTAACTTAACTTGTGGATACCTTGTTAAGGGTGAATGCCTGTGTGTTTTTTAAAAACAGTATAAATAACCGCTCCTCATTTTACAAATGACATTAAAGACCCAAAGGACATTGAGATGTGTATGCATCCTGGTGCTGTTGCCTGTAACAGTGCATGGAATGCACACTCTGATCATACTATATTTTATTTAAAAAAAAGTTTCTGGAATTTCCATGGGGGTTGGGCAGGTAGGCAGGTGTGGTCTGTAATCAGACAGATGGATGGATAAAAATTGGAGGCTACTACAGTTATTGAACTTCAAGGCACCCATGAAAGGAAAGAAAGAAAGGTGAGTCTGTGGGGTCGGAATCTTTGATCTCGTAAGGTAGCGGGGACATCATTTTTGCCAGTCTGGACTTCGTGCTGCGTCACTGGCAGAATGTTGGGGCGTGGGACAGAAGGCAGCGGGGCTGGTCCATGCTGAGGGCGATGCCACGGAGTTCTGTGAAATCACGAGTTCTGAGATGGGAAGGTGCACTGTTTCTGAATCTGCCCGTCTGTTAGCTGAATATGCTGTGGTGTACTATTGACCCGACAAAACCAAAGAAGGAAGGGACCTAAACCTCTCCTGCGCCTAAGTCACCTTTTCGTGCTTCTGCTCTATTGACTTCCATGAAGGAGAGATGCTCTGAGGTGGTAGAATGCTTGCATATCTTTTTAACATCTTTGTCCACCCTGTTTTATTTTCCTTTGATATGTTGAAACCTTAAAGGGATGATTCCATGATGCAAATTTAACGGGTAGCTCTCTTCTTGTCCTTGATACCAAAGTTACAAACAAGATGCCTTTTATGTTGTGACTCCGAGGGATAATTAACTCAGGAAATGAACTAGGATCGTTTCCCTCTGCTCTTTGCTAATTTTGAGTTCTATTGTGTTCTAGAATTCATAATGTAAAAATCACAGTGAGTTCTGAACAATGAATATGAAGGGTATAGTACTTTTTCCAGGAAAGAAAACAAAGAGAGAAAAAAAAAAAAACTACAACTCAGAAAACAAATAGATAATCAGATCACGTTGAGAGTCATTTGTTTTATTTTTGTCTGTTTGCTGTTCAACTAATTTCCTTCTAAAATATGTACCTGGGCTCTCTGTTAGGCTTTTTAATCAGGTGAAAAGCATGGGTTTTGCTCATTCTTCCAGTTTGTAACATTTAGTCATAATGTGCACAACATCAAAACCTCACAAGGGAAATGTGCAATGACTGCGTGAAACTTGGGAATAAGAATATAAACAAATCTATTGCCAGGAACTTATTGTCACGATTCAAGCATGGGCTAAATAACCCGTTCCAAGACCACACATGCTATTCATCAAGATTTTCTAAGACTATGTCCTCTTTCTCTTGTCCTGAGCTGATTGAAGCGTGCTAAAAACTTGGGGGTCTGTAAGGAGCAAACCTTTTCATGCTCGCAGCTCCAGAATTACTCTTGAGAGCATGTAACCTTGGCAAAGGTTAGTCACCTTCTGCCCAGTTCTCCCTAGGGCTCAGTGAGCAGGAACAGGGCTCTTTTGCCTTTGTCTTTCTCAGAGGTACATGCAGCCAACACAGCTGTCTTTATCTCACAGCCCACAGAGTTGACTGTACAACTGCAATTGTGGGATTTCTCTGGGCGTATTTCTTGTTAGTTAAAAAAAGAAGAAAGAGAAAGCTTGGATGGCTCAGTGGCACAAGAGTTGTAGCCTGTGCAAGGCCCTAGACTCAAGGTCCATGCCGTGCGGTGAGTCAAGCCAGCTACACTCGCTATTTTTTTTTCAACTACAGCAAATGTTAACCCTTAAAATGACTTCTAGATAAATTTACTTTTTGGTAGAGTTAATAAGAGTGGATATTTAACATGTTAAAACAATTTAATAAAAACAATACTTCGTGAGAAGAAAAAGTACCTTGTATATTTACAAAGCAAATGGATGACAGAATTTGAGCTTTGTAACCTTTCCTAGCATATTCTGTAAACCTAACAATGTGATTTTAATCAGCACAGAGACTTTTTAAGGATTGAACATTGTAATAGCAGTAAACGAAAGACACTAAAAGTGTAAAATATGTTATCCATATTCTTGACAATCATGTAGGTTTTGTGAAATTATTTATTGATTACAGAATTGCTTTTATTTAATTTTTAGGATTACAGTATAATAATTTCTCCCTTCCCTTTCTAACCCCCAAATTTTTACATATCAAACATAAGCATATTTTTTATTTCTCTACTTAGACTATCTTGTTATATTGAAACAAAATATTATACATATAGAAGCTTAATCAAGTGATCACTTGTGGTACAGTTAATAGTGCTTATTTATTGACATTAGTGTTCTTTTCTATGTATAAGATTGAGTATTATTACCACCCTTTAATAGATAAAGCAAACAACTTCATGAACATTTATTCTTTAACAAATTATTTTTTAAGAAATTGAGGTAATGTGGAGAGTGCACAGTGGAGTTATTTTCAGTTGCTCAGTCATTTGTATTACATAATAATTGTATCCCCAGTGAATGTTCTGAACCCTGAATAGTGTTAAAAATTATAAAAGAGGCATTTTTTTTCTGGTCTAAGCTTCGTGGTCCCCACTAGACCAAGTTGAAAAGTCAAAATGGAGTCACCCATGATACTGTGTGGTTGGATCTTAACGATAATCCAGAATGTCTGGGTCACCAAGAGTGAAAATGAGCTGCATGTCTGCCTCGAGAAAGCAAGGTTACGGAGATAATCAAATGCATTTCCCAAGCAGGCCGGTTTCAGTTGGTGAGATAATGCCTTCCCCTCTCACCTTAATCTCACACAAAAGAAGCCAAATATTAACCAGTCAGTTGCGTTCAGTCCTGCTGCCCCCAGGCCCCCAGTTTACAAGGCAAATATTTGAAATGGCCAGTCCTTCTCGGTTTTTGAGGGGGTGGGGGTGTGTGGTCTGTTTTCCCTTTCTCTGTGTTCAGGGTCAACCTCTTGAGCGCAGCCCATTAGAACACTCACTCTGTGTAGTGGGAGGAAGTGCTGCTTGATGTTAAAATAGAAATAAAGCTGTTCGGGTCATTAAGCTAAGGTGCTGAAATCTGTCCTTTGACACAAGTGCTAAGTGCTGAGCTTTGTTAAGACAAAGGTGTGTTTGAAGAGGTTTCTGTAAAAATGTCATCTCTAGATTGTCAGATGTTTACTATGTCGTGGGAAAAATCCATGCAACAGTTTGTCACCATATCAAAACCTCAGCGTCAGTCTATATTTGTAGAAGGAAAGAATTCCCTTATGCTTCTATTTTATTTTACTTTGTAATTTAAGATTTTAATAGAAGAAGCAGAAACCTACTGTGTTTTTGGAAAAAAAAATAATTGCTGTATTTGGTCAATTAATCAGAGAATTTCTGGAAGAGAATTGTCTTTGTTACTTGGTCATTATAACTATTATACACATTATTAAAATCTTTGGGAAGCATATTTTGCAACTTGCTGGTATCTGGTGTGCTCTGTTCTAGAGATCTGAATCTTTCCCTTTGGAAACCATGAGTCTTGTCTTATTTCTTTGACTGTTATTGTGATAAAATACTCTGACCAGAACAACTTGAGGGAGAAAGATTTCATTTCTGCTTGTAGTTCTGGCTCCCCGCCATTGTGGGAAGTCACAGAGGCAGGGGCTTGAGGGAGCGGTGTACATAATATCTGCCCCCAGTAAGAGGCAGAGATGAAGGAATGCATGCATGTTGGCACTCCAGTCATTTTCCCCCACCAAGGACCCTCTTCCTAGGACATGAGAGATCCCAACCTGTGTTAAGATTAGCCTTCCTCCAACAATAAATGTAATCAAGATAATCACACATGCTTGCCCACGTTCCCATCTTCCCGGGTGATTCCAGGATTTGTCAAGTTCACCATTAGCATTTATGATCCTACTGACTGTGGAGACATTAGTCTGCTGTTTAGTAGAGAGGAATATGGTCCTTAGATCCATGAAAAACTAGAGAAGGAATCCAAAACCCAATATTCCTAAGCTTTAGGACCTTACATAAGTAACTGAAACTCTACACCTCAGTGTCCCCATACTTAAAATGTTTATGTAGCACCTATCTTATATTATTTAGAGAATGAGTGGTGAATGCAAATTATTTGGCAAAATACCTCAGTGCTGCAGAGAAGAAGGCTGTCAGTGAAGTGCCTGCTGCCTGTGTCCCCAGCACCAATGTAAAAAGCCAAGAGTGACAGCATGCCTCTGTCACCACAGCCTGGAGGAGGTGGAGCCAGGACAGTTGCTGAGGCTAAGTGGCCACCTTAGTCTAGCTAAATCTATGACTTCAAAGTCACTGAGAGGCCATGCCTTAATATAAGACAAGGGTGGAGAGCAACCTAGGAAAGCTACCTGAAGACTACTTTAGGCAACAAAATGAAACTCTTTGACCTTGACCTCATCAGTATTGTTCATAATGCTGTCTTCAGTATTCAGTATTCAGATTCACTTAAGATTCACAGACACAGCATTGCACATTGTACAGGGTTTCTGCTGTGTCTTCCAGACATGGTATCAAATTACATGATGAAAAAAAGTACCCTTGAAAATGTGTTCACTTCAACAACAGAGGAGAATCAGAAGATTAAATGTAGCAATTCAAAGTGCCAGACAGGTCACCTTCTTTGACCCTGGATATAATTTAAGCCCAGTCTATGTTCCACTGTGTGAAGTATGAACTAATTGTGCATGTCATAGCAAGTTCTTCAAGAAGAGAGAGGGAGCTGCCTTTCCCCTATTTGAGAGGAGAGAAGGGAAGGGAAGCGGAGACGTGGCCTCTGGAGAGCTGTGTGCAAGTTTGCTTCTGGCTAAAAGTTAATCATCAATCGCTTGTGTTCTGAGGTCTGAGTCCCCAACAAGCGGCTAATGCAGCTTTTTCCTCTCTCTCCAGGTAACTTTAAATTTCTACAAACTGTGCTCATGTTGGCTCTGGTAGATTATAGGCATGTCTCTTTTTGTTCTTTTCATTCTTTTTCATGTTTTAAGATTATTGAAAGTCGAGTTAAAACTCATGGAAAAGTACTTGATTTCTAAAGTGGACTGAATTGAGGTTAATGAGAGATTGTGTGCTTGGGGTAGCAAAGAGAATTTTTAAATGTTCTATAAAAGTTATTATTGTTCTTAGCCCTCTTGGCTGAAAGATAAACTAACCATAATTATTTAAGAGACTACCTCACATTATGTAGCCTGCCAAGTTTTGGTTTGGAGGAAAGGTTTTAAATCATCAGTACCGAATTTTTGAAAATAAATGTGATTCTTTACTCACTAAAATTCTATTTGTACCTTATGTTATCTACCAATAAAGTGCCTTTTTTTCCTATATAAGTTGTTGCATCTTATAAGTATGTGTGCTTGGCTGAAAAATAGTAAAATGAACTCTGTTGGTTTGAGTATGTAGGTGAGGTAAGTTGGCTCCTAAATGTTTGGTTGGTATGATGGAAGAGAGGAGGTGATTTCTATTTCGGGTAGTACTTCTGCAAAGTATTGTTGTGACTAAAGACCTTGCCCAATAAATTTTCACGCTTAAAGCTAGCTGCTGAAGATGACAGTGTACACTCTGTGACCTTCAGAATCAGTTATTCTGCATTAAGTGTTCTTCATTGAGGGCACAGTTGCTCAGTCACAGGAGAACATGTTAGACAAATTCAGAGAGTTTTTGTTTCTGAAGTGTCTGCCCACTTGGTATCTTTATTCGACAAATATCTAAAGCCAAGAAAATTTGTGTTGGTTGGATTTAGACTCAAACCACATGAGCTTTGAATAGCATCAGCAGCTAGATATTTCTGTGATGCTACATATGTAGTCTTCCGTTTGTATTTTTCCTCAGCTGAAATTCAATGTCAGACAATGAACGATGATTTTGCAATTGAAATTTAGAGCTGGTAGGAATACAAACAAACATCCATTTTATACGCCAGGAACAGGGTCCAGAGAGGGGACATAGCCATGTTATGGACAATGCTGGAACTAAAACAAGGCCTCTATTCATGGGTGACAAGTTGAGTTGATGGTTTATTAGTCTACACTCACGCTGGTTTTGAAAGGGAAATCATGCGTTATTCCCTAGCCAGTTTCCAGTTTGGAGCCGAGCTGGCAAAGCATGCGCAGTTAAAGAGCAGGGGGCCAGTGATGTTTTCTGGTTCACCTTTGGCCTTATAAACCTTTATCAGTTTGACTTGGAAAACTGGATCTTGTCTATTTGCTTAGGTTTATTTAAGTTCCCCATACAAAAGGAGTTTCTCAGACTTAAAGATAAGAATATCGCCAGTCATTTTGATGCACACAAAAACAACCTAGAGAAGTTTGCAATTTATAAGTTTTCAAGTGGCTGAAGTTTCCTTAATTAAGGAAATTTAAGTTAGTGTTAAAATGAAAGTATACAGTAATAGTAATAGATGAATATTCAAAGTTTGAAGTGATCCACATATAATCTGAAGATAGAGTGATTATTTGCCATGATACTGTAAAATATTTTAGGTTCTAATGACTAAAACTGTGTGTGTATCTGTGTGTGAGTTAGTGTCTCTTTGTGTATTTGTGTCTCTGTGTCTGTCTGTGTGTCTGTGTCTCTGTGTATGTCTGTGTGTGTGCATGCCCACACATTTGTGTGTGGTGTGGAATGTTTGCAGCATGCTTGCGGGTGCTCAGGTACACATTCATGTTCATGTGTGCAGAGGCAATGACAGGTGTGTAGAGTGCTTTCTCCCTTGATCTCCATGTGTCTTATTGAGAGACACAGTCTCTCACTGAACCAGAAGTTGGCCATTTTGACTAAGCTGGCTGGACAACATTCTCCTGGAATCCCCCTGTCTCTACCTTCCAATACCAAGGTTACAGGCACACAGCCATACCTGATTTTAAATATGAATGCTGGGGATTCCATAGCAGGTTTTCACGTTTGCAGATCACGCATTCTTTTTCACCTAGACATCTCCCCAGCCTGAAGTTAGGTTGCTTTTGTTGTGGTTGTTGTTTTTGTTGTTGTTCTTTCTTTTGAGTTGGATATATTCACATTTCTTCTTATAGTTGTAGTATACTCTTCAATTAGCACGTAACTCGTGTCTACTCTGATGCACTGTGCCTTTTGTCATTTCCTGCTCAGTTTTCCATCACAAGTTTACACATCACGTGACCATCAAAAAGCTTATCTCTGTTTCTTTAGCCCGTTGATTAGACATGGATAAACTGAATTATGCACTGTTGACGTCTGTCAAGGTTCTCATAGACATTAAATAACACGGAGACACATAAGATTTCAGATTCTCTTCAAAACAAAACAAAACAAAAAAGCAATTGGGCATCAATGCCACGGAGAATGCAGGAGTTAGAGAACCTGGCTTTCACCCACTGACTTCTTAGATCATAGGTGAATCACATGACCTGTGAGAACCCCCATTACATGAGCTCCAAGAGTCGGGGCTCTAGCAGTTGGCAAGCTTGTCTTTCTTGATGCAGCCTGCCAAGCAGGCCAATTACAGAGCCTTGGACCTGGTATGCGATGCAGCCTTCTTGGCATTCCTAGGTCTGCCCGAACAAAGCTGCATCAGGTGGGTGGCTTAGACCCTCTGAAAACTCTTCTCATTCCATTTTGGAGGCTGGCGGTGTGAAAGGAGGTGATGGTAGGCTGGGCTGTATGTTCTTGTCTCCTCCAGTTCTGACCTGACCTAGGCTTTGCTTGACTCACGGCCCTGTCATGCCAGTATATATACCTCAGTCTTCACATGACGCTCCCCCCATATTCCAGGGTTGCCTTCTTATAAGGACACCCCTCATGATGGCAAGCAACCAGACCACGTGTTTAAAGCAGGCACATCTGCAGCAGCCTTGTGCTAGAATTTGCATGTAGAATATCCCTCGGAGCCCTGTGTGTTAGAAGCTTGTTTCTTGCTTGGCAGTGGAAGCTCCAGGAGGTGTGGGTTAGTGGGACAAGTTTGGTTATGGTAGACATGCCCTTAAGGAGATAGTAAGATACAAGCCCCTCCTCTTCCTGACTTTACCTCTCCAGCCAGGAAGTGAGTGGTTTTGTTCTCCTATATGTGATGCGCAGTCACAAGCTCAAGGACAGGGCAGACTGATCGTGGTCTACATTATCCAAACTATTAGGCAAAATATGTGTCCTGCCTTTGTAAGTTGATGATTGAGTTGGTTTTGAAATAGAAAGTTGACCAGCATACGTTGTTTCCAAATCCTGACACACTATAGAGGAATTCCTGCTTTTTAGGAATGTAATCTAATCAGGAGATTCTCTGACCTTGATCCTGCCCGTCCCCAGATACATTCACTAGATCCCAGCGTCTCAAATACTAGCCCTTTTAACATCAACTCGTAGTCTACATCCTACAAAAATAAATGGAGAGACATGGAGTAGAGCCCAAGTTCCAGAATAAAATTCTTCTCCCCTGTGGACCTCTGAAACCTTGGAAACCAGTGTCGTGAATTCCAGGCTAAGATCAGGGGAGAGAAAGGCAAGACATTTATTCCAAAAAAGAGGAAGTTGAAAGGAAGGAAGGAAAAAAAAGGAAGAAAGAAAGGTTTCACTAGTGTAGAAGAAGCTTACAGCCCAGGAGAACAAAAATCTAACAGTTATGCACATGCATGGCACACTGTCTCCTGAGCCTGCCACAGGCGATGTGGACCTCAGTCCAGAGTCTCCAGCCTTGCTCAGTTCTGGCCCGAGCTCCATGGCCCTTCAGCCCTGTTTCTTCCATCCTTGGAGTCACCTCTGCCCCCTCATCCCTGGGTGTGGTTCTTCTCTCTCCAAACAAGAAGGCCCTGTGTCTGGAAGGGCAGCCATAGTTCTACCCCCTGTGTCTGGGAGCGCAGCCACAGGTCTACCCTCAGAGTTCTTCTTTCAGGTGGTTGTTTGTTTGTTCTTTGTTTTTGTTGCTTTCAGGGCAGGCTGGCAGTTTTCCTGATGACTGGAAGAATTTCAAACATCTGACATCCATATGTGCAGTTCAAGGGATGCCAGGTCCTCAGACAAGATGGTCCTTTATGCCTCTTTTCTTATATTCTTTACTATCTGTTTTGAATTTTAAATTTACACGTTTCCTTGAATGTTTTATTTTGTTCTTATTTATTTCATTTTTTGAGAGTTTTGTGTGATACATCTACTGTCTTTAAGATTTTTGAGGTTACAGTATTATAGAATTGCATCATTTTCTCTTCTCTTTAAAATTTCCCGTATATCCCTTCTTGTTCTTTTTCAAATTCATGGCTTTATTTTTTAATTGTTGTTGCATACTCTCTCTCTCTCTCTCTCTCTCTCTCTCTCTCTCTCTTCCTAAATACATAAATACAACCTGCTCAATCTGTATAATGTAACTTGTATCTAAGTTTTCAGGGCTGACAGTTTGGTACTGGATAACCTGTAGGTGTGTGCTTTCCTAGGAAGTCTAAATCTCCCATCCCCAGTATTCCTAAGCTGCCTGTCATTCTTTGTCTTGGGCTGAGACCTCTTGAGCTTTCCCTCTGTACACATTATCATTTCTATTGGTGTCATCTGTGTTCAGTTCCTGTTCAGGAAGCCATGTTGGTGAGACTTTATCCCTGTCACTTCTGACATCACTAGAAGACGTACTCTCAACAGTAAATGCTTCTGACTCCTAGTTTCCAATCAACCCTGAGCCTTAGGTATGGGAGCTGTGTTGGTGATGTATCAGTTGGAACTGGTCCCCACAACTCTTCATGTTAGTTGGTTGTAGTTGTCAGCAATGGTCCCCTGTTCCAAAGAGGAATTTCCTTGTTGGGTGATGAGGACTACTCTGTGTGGGTCTAAGGAAAAATAGTTCTATTTAATTAGGGATTATGCTGACTATTAACATAGCCATTGTATGTTTTCCTCTAAGATGCATGACTTCACCAGCCCAGAGAGGTGACTAGGTTTCCAGGACCAGGCATGAATTCTCTCTTGTTGAAGAGGTCTTAAGACTAATTAGAGAGCTGTCAGTTAGTGCCAAAGTGTATGCCACTGATGCACTCTTAAGGTTATTGTGCCATGCAAGCAGTGGTGGTTCCTGTGTGTCACATCTGGATGGAACTGTTCATTACTTCACCACCTTTGGAATCTTGCATGGTGCCTTGTGGTACCACAAAAGCTAGTAGCTTTCTTCAGGGAGAAAGCTGGTAGGATTAGTTCTAGCTCGAAGGCCTCTGGGCTCTGCATCTAAGTTGCATAGTGTCTTTTCAGCATTAAGGATTTCTCTTATACCTTTGAGGGCCAGCAAAGGGCAATAGGAATCACTTGTGATATTTTTGGAATCTCTTGGACTCCTCTGACCAACAACCCAAAAGAGGCCTTTTCACACCTGGTGTTCTTGCTATAAGCACATTTTACCACTCCCAATGGATTTTTGGTCTTCAAACTTACATGGCAATTGCCTGACTGACTAAAATATCCTTCCAGCTCTAATTATATATCACTTTTATTTTTTATTAAAACATTAATTATACACATTAGTGGATTCCAGTGTCTTTTCCCACCCTGCCTTCTAGTCCCTCCACCTCCACACCTTATTTGATTCCTGGGAACCATGATTCTACACTCAGGTTCATGATTTTTAACTTGCAAAGGCAAGTGGGGGTGCAAGGCATATGTTCCTTCCTTGGTTACGTCACTGAGCTTAACGCAAAAGGCAGGATTTCATTGTTTCCCGTGGCCTGACTAAATAATACTGTACACATGCTACAGTAAACACTGGCAGGCAGGTGTGTCTTTATTGACCTGATTTCATCTCCCTCAGCTGCACACTATCAAGTGGGCTGGTGGGTTCCATCTATCTACTTTTACTTTGGGGAGGCACTTCTGTTCTGTTCTTCCACGTGGAGGGGTCATTGAGGGGTCCTTTCACACTGCCAGTTGATTGTCCTTCACTAATCCAATACTCTTTGTTACTCACTAATTTTAAGTTGTTACATAATAACAGTTCTAAGTGGGTGAGAGAATAACTCAGCCCAGCTTTGGCTAGATTCTGTGACTGACTCAGGATACTCGGGCTCATCCATTTTATTCCTATACAAAGGAAAATAATAATAATAATTAAATAAAAGAAATCCACTTCATGAGTAGTTGGACCTTCTCAGTGTCTCTGTACAGCCAGCCCCCTGTGAAGTGTTTGTGTTTTTCTATACTGTGTAAGTTGTGCCAGAAGCAGTTCTTCGGTGCAGATGTGCACATCTGGAGAGAAATGAGTGGTTGTAGGTTATTCAAAGTTTTGAGTCATAGGCTCTTTTTTTTTCTTTTATCTTAAGAGAGAGGTCACATGTACTAGGTCATGTACTAGTTTGGAGCTGTGGAAATCCAGGCATCATTCTGATTTCCATGTGCAGCCCTGCCCATGTCCTCTTGGCTGAACTGTTTGTTTTTGTTTTGTTTTGTTAATTGTCCTGTGTGTTTGTGACCTTCAGGAGGACTTGAGGACTTGGAAAGCAAGGGCAGGTGGGTACCGGGCTCGTACCAGTAGCAGTCTTTCTAATCTTCCATCTTCACGGAGCAGTTAACCTCCTTCTGCTGTTTGGATGTGAGCTTCACTGACAGCCTCCAGGCTCCAGCAGATCGCGGTTTCACAACACTGCTTCTGTTCTGTGTCAGGGCAGTAGAAATGTCCATCAGTACTTAATTTGGTTTTCTCTGTTCAGCTTTGATTTTGCTTACAGCAGAGGAGTTAGCACCAAATGTAAATGCAAATGTATAGACTTTCACGATCTGGTGGCTGATTTTTGACTAAACCTAAATAGAATGAATCTACAGTGGTCAGCACCACAGTTTTCTGTGTTTCTATTGGATGTAGTTGATTTGAATTCTCATTGTGGGGTTTGACAAAATGATATCCTTATATAAAAGTCAAAGAACCATATTTGTATTTTCCCTAGATGGACGGGTGTATCACAGCTCTATAAAGATGATTCTGCTTTCATGCTTTGCAACAGCCTGAGAATTTGAATTCAGCTAATTGTCTTTGGATTGATTCCGTCATTTGAACCAAACATTTAATGAAGCCATGGAGCTCTATATCATAAAACATAAAAGACTTGATCTGACTTGAGATATGTTTCAGGCAAAACTTCCTCTTCTTTATCGCCCTTTTCTTAAAACTTACAAGACTCTTAGAAGATTCAGGACGTGGAACAGTGTAAGAGACCATCTGAGTGGCTTTGCTGGTTGACATTCCCACATACAACGAAGCCCATGTGTTGGACAGAAATTTTATCATTTTGCTTCTGAGTGTAGAAGGACATTTGCCAAAACAGATGAGTTTGTATTGGCAAAATGAGTGTCGAGCTGTTCTCTCTGACAGTAATTGGCAGGTAGATTTAGTTATTTCTTGAGGCTAGTTCAAAAGTGCACTCTAATGCGTGTCATCGAAATATACAGAATGAATACTGGATCTGAGAATCCCGCCATACTGGGCCCGCTTCAGTACTATGTCATTGATGTAGTGTATCATTTATAGGCCATGCACACCGCCGGTTATGCCACTGACATAAACTATTCACAAAATGAGAGATTTTGCTTTACTCATGGCTTAACAAGTTTAATTTCATGTATTTTTTGGTGCTATGACTTTGGCTTCAGCTGAAACAGAAAATTATGGCAGGATGCATTGTGGAGAAAACTCTGTTGTCTCAAGGCAGCAGAAAATGGGGAGGGCCAGTCAGGCAAGGGGGCCAGAGGGAGAGGGAGAGAAGAGAGAATGAAAGGAAATGGCTGGATCCCAGTGTCTTTAAGATGCTCACAGTATTTTAATGTTCTACGAGGTTGGGTCTCCCACATCCCCACCACCTACTCTTAGCCTCTTGACCTTGAAACTAAGCTTTCCATATATAAAATATTGGGGAACTTAATATCTAAACCATAAGACTAGTGAATGTAAGTTCTTTCACTTGTAATCCCCAGTACATCTAGTGTTTGTTAGCAATAAAATAATTTGCATTGGTATGTAATTTATTCATTTTTTCCTCCTTAGTATATTCTAAAAGCCATAGGCACATTGAATATCTTTCTCATAAAAGCCAAGAGGAAATGGACAAAGATAATGGAAAAATCACAAAGCTTATTTCTTACACACCCAATAAAATATTTTTTATAAAAAAGAAGTTATATGTGCACTTTGTGTGCCAATCTCTCCAAGTGACTGACTTTAAGCTCTACTGGACTTGGTTGTAATCTTTGTTGGGCACCACTAATAAGTAACTAGAAGAGGGAGCCACTGTATCCATGAAGAACATCACCCCTCTCACAAGAACCTTAGGAGACATTCCTGTTGGGTGTTTTTTTTTTTTTTTCTCTCATCTTGTCATCTTAGTAAATCATTTCATCATTTCAGGTTAAGCCAATGGAATCATGATCAACTTGGCTGTGTAGTTACACTATTCTATACAGGCGTTATTATAGACCAGCTTTGCTCAACCAGTTTGATAAGAAAATTATGCCCTCATGTCATTTTTCTCAGACCATGAAACACTCACCTTATATACTGAGCTAACTTTTTTCCTGTGCACCGAAGTATAATATTTACATTACAGAACTAAGACAGAAGCCACTAAAGCCATTTTCTCTTTCTGATGGTACAGTCAGCTCAAGCGGAGATAAGCTGCTCTTGAGGCCTATAACACCTTTTTGCGTATCTGTTGTTATCTCCCAAGCAACTATGCATGGAGTGAAGACATGGGCCCCGGCTCCTTCCATGACTGTGAGTTTAGTACGACCGACCCAACTCCTTCCACGAGGGCTGATTTTATAAGTCTTGTGGATGAAATGGTAGAATCGAGGCTTCTTTTCCGTGGCAGAACTTCAGCAAGAGAACTCTCCAAGGTGACCGATCACTCAGATCACCGGGCACAAGGAGCTCAGATTATATACGAACTGGTGTTGACATTTGAGTGATGTAGTCAGCGAGTGAGACCAGCAGTTATTCTGAACTGTGTTGATACTTGGTGTCAGGGCACCAAGGTTATCTCCACTGCTGATAGGTCTGCTTGGGGAAGGTAAAGTCACGTGTCTTGTTATTGTTCTCTACAGTGAGAGACACTGTGTGCAAAGGCTAGAAAGAAGAGAATAATGGCGGAAACGACACCAGGAACCTGTGTTCCTGTTACTGAAACATTAGAACTTAGGCAAGGAATCAATTAGTTAGTGTCTGGAGGGCAATTCAGCAGCCCACAGAGGGGTCATGTTTGACAAAGAATGATATGACTTCAAGATATCCTAAACCAAACTTGCATGTGATGGGACCAAAAAGAACTCAAGTACTTGAGAGGGCTGGGAAGGCCCAGAAATAGTAAGTTATACTTCTCTCAGAGAGTGGAATGCTGATCTTTTCAGGATTACTTGCCTGTACCTTAACGTGCCTGGGTCATCAAGGATGACTGTGGAACCAGCCTCATATCTTTCATGATTCAGTAGATGAGCTGAGGTTCCTTAGTGGGGGTTTTGTGTGTGTGTGTGTGTGTGTGTGTGTGTGTGTGTGTGTGTGTGTGTGAGAGAGAGAGAGAGAGAGAGAGAGAGAGAGAGAGAGAGAGAGAGAGAGAGAGAGAGAAGAATCAGAATATACCTTTGATGCCTGGTAAGTGAAAACAGGCTCAACCATACAATTCTTCTCAAAGGGCTACATGATTCATGTCTATCTACTACTGACTCATTCATTGGCTACAGTGTTAGAATATTCATGTTCTCCAAATTTGTGTAACCATCTATATTGCCCTAAGTGATGGTATTTGAAGATGGAGCTGTTGAAAGGTAATTGAGTCATGAAGGGAGACTCTGGTCTGGTGACATTAGTGTTCTCATAAGGACTCTTGAGGTCTTGATCTCCATCAGTCCTTTCTTGAGCCATGGCAAACAGATGATCCCACTGGGAGACATCCCCCACCAGAACCCTTCCACACTGAAAACCTGACCTAGGCCTCCAGCTACTGGATCTGGGAGAAAATCAGTTTGCATTGTTGAAGCCACACAGTCTGTTGAACTATGTTACCACAGCTTGAGTAAGCTAATAAAAGAAATCACATGGCCAAACCCTAGAGTAAATATAAAAGCAAATGGAGCTATTTCAAGAGGCAGATGTAAGAGAGGGAAATTCATGGCCTGTTTTCCAATCAGCCATAATTGCACCATAGTCTGAATAAACAGAATCCATGATGCAATGGCATTTGAGTAGCCTTTGTAGATTAACAAATGATACTTTATTTGATACATACTAATGAGTGAAATTTAACCCTATACAAAATACATAACTTGGGGTCAGGAGTTCTGAGGTTTCCTTGGTTCTTTCTAATTCTCGCATTTATTAAATGCATCTTAAGATCATTACATACTTTACTAAATTTGCATTCTGAATCATATTTACTACTGCATATGTACATAAAATTAAATTACAATGCAAGGTAAATATTCATTAAAACCTTCTCCCCATATATTGTTCCAAACCTATGATTTCTATGATTTCATTGCTGATTGACCTTCAGGCAAATTGTCAAGAAATTTATGAAGGCAATGGTATGAATATGTGTACCCGGGTGTCTCTTGGGCAAACGATGACTCACGGCTTTCTTGTTCCTGAAATGATTAAGCCTCGAACCTCAAGCTGACAGCAGAAGCGCTGTGCAGATGGATGGTCTCAGTGACTAAGGACTGGCAGTTTGGTTCTGATTGATTATGCTTCTGGGTAAAAACAATTTGCTTCATTTTAAAAGCATTTTACTATGCTCTTTCAGTAATTGAATGAAAAAACTTAAATTTCTTTTTTATTGAGGACATGTGCAGTTTGAATAAACTAATGTTTTTAAATTAGATTTCTGTTTGGAAAAAAAAGCACAGTTTCAGTTGTTTTATAGTATAGTGACATAATTTTCTTTCTTTCCTATTTAAAAAAGTGTCAAGTAACTCCTGATTTTTTTATTATATTAACAGTAAGGTATTACTCATATGAAGGCTACTTAGCAGCTATAGAGTTTTGTTAATTTATCCAAGTCCATTAATGTACTTTAAGAAAATTATAGACAATTAGGCACAACTCTTACTAACCGAAATTATAATTTCTGTAAAGCAAAGACACAAGAAATCACTTTTCTTTTTCTCCTTGAGAGTGCTTTGGATTATAATAATATTTTGAAAATTTAAGAAATAAAACATGCCACATTAACTTACTGCTGTGTTCTTCCCCTTCCTACCCCCTCTCCTTTTCTCCCTTTCCATATCCTTCTCTCTCTCCTTTCTTTCCTTCCTTTCTTTCTTTCTTACCATCTTTATTTTAGCGAGGGTCATATGTGGTCAAGACTGGCCTTTAACTCACTGTACACTCAAGGATGATCTTGAACTTCTGACTTTCATGTTTCTACTCCCAGGTGTTAAAGTTACTAGTGTATGTGCTATTATGTCCAATTTACATGGTGTAGAAGGAGATCACATGTAGGGTTCTGTGCATGCTAGACAAGTACTATACAGATTTACATATGTAATTTGCATTTTCCTCATGGCAGAAGTATCTAATAAAAGATTGTGATTTTTTTCATCATTTGAATTTTCAGTGGAATCTTCGATTTTAAGAAACTCTGCTTTTTGTTTTCTTAACTACAGTGTAATTTCTACTAAAAGCATAAATTTAGAAATTATGTGGAAGTTGATAGGTCTAGCAGATCATTAGTCTACAGACCCTGGCTCTGTTGGAAATTCTAACATCCATGCTGGAAATATCTGGGGCCACATAGCATGGATTTGGGGGGATGACCTTAGTGAAGTCTCTGTTTAAACGCTCATTATTAAAGCCAGTGGTTACTTGTAAAAGTTGCTACTCCTTGGAACTCACTCTAGGTTAAATGTGTCCTCTTCTACACTCCCTGTCTTAATGAAAGATTTCACTGAGGCCCTAACTTCAAATGTCTGTCATCTGTTTAGCCCCTGTTTCCCACGGCTCTTTAGTATCCATTTCCCAAGGGTTGGTATGGTCCTAATTCCTTGATGGTGCTCAGATCTGCCCTCTGTCTGCTTTTCCCCGAGAAATCCTCAGTGCCTTCTCTTTTCTAGAACACTACTGTGAAAGACGCCAAAGCTCTACCAGCGAGCAAAACCTAGACAGCGACTGCAGGAGAATCTAAGCAGGTTGTCATAGCCTCTGTCCTCAGCCATTTTTGCATTATCCTTAGGGTTATTTATTTAAGATGTAGGCTACCCCAATTTTGTCCTTGCTAGTAAAATGAAAAAAAAAAGTATAATTTCCAAATGGATTTTTCATTTTCACTCTCATTTCTCTCTGATTCTATATATCTTGATGTAGTGCTTTGTCTCTCTTTCAGGGAACAGTTTACTGGTATTTTTGTGATCCCCTGTTGCTTCTTCTATTCCCACCCTAGTGTAACACATCCTGGGAGTTAACAGTGTTCATGCAGTTCAGCGCTCCACTCAGTATAACTGTGTCTTCGTTACAACCGACCTGAGACTGGGTGACTTACAATAATGACTCATTTCCTAATAGAAGTGGGTAAGCACTAGGTCAAGGTAAGGGTACCTGATGATACCCATCCTATGTGCCATGATATCAGAGCATCACAGAGTGAGGCAGAGGGCATGAGGGTCAAACCTCTCCTCCTTCTCTTAGAATGCCCTGATGCAATCTCTAGTGGCCCTTAAACTCTGAATGCCAAGGATTAGAGCTCGGAATTTAGTGGTACATGGGTGTGGAACTTCCTTAGAGATGATAATTGTAACAAACCTTAAAATCTTGAGGATGTCATAAAATGTGAAAAAAAATAATCCCTACTATGTTCACTGGTTTTATGAATCCTTTGTATGAATATTAGCAATTACTAGTCTCCACCAATGTGGTATCATAAAGTTTGTATGTGTTTCACATACAAACTCTCAAGTGTTTTGACAATTTTTTAAATGCTATTTTACATGAATTTCTCAATCTTACAGGGTATGATTGATATGATTGTCATTTGTCAGTTGTGCAGTACATGTTTCTGATAGTGTATAAATTATTCAGAAACAGAGAACTGTATAAAATACCTAGTTTGTGAGTGGAGACTGCAGTGCTTTCAAATACTGAATATATAGACATAGGATTCATGGTGTTGTTTTCATTTTATCTTCAGAAATAGCTTCATGTGATTGATTTGTGGCATTGAGCCAAATTGTCTCGGTTTTATGGGAGCATTTTCTTTTAAATAGCATGAAAAATATACTTCTCCATTTTGATCTTGATTAATGAAAACTACTCCCATGATTACCAGATTCTCTGAGGATCCCCTGTGATAGCTTTTTATGGGAACTGAATTGTGGTTTGAGACTGGAACAGGACTCAAAGTACTCGTTTAAGAAGGAAGACTTAGCCTCAGGAGCATGTGGGCTTCATGGCCGAGGACAGACTGTGTCTGCTTGGATCATGCAATTCTTTCCACGATTCTTTGAAAAGCACTTTGCTCATTCAAACCAGTTCTTTGAATCTTGGGGAAACTGCACACAGGTTCTATAGATGTTCATTATTTGGTTTTGGATAGTAGTGCTGTTTCTTGGATCAGGGAAGAAGTTTATATTTCCCACTAGGAAAGTCTTCGGAAGAAGAATGGTTCAGTGTGATAGACTGACGCAAAGGGAACTCCAAAGAACCTTAGAAAATGCGACCTCTCAGCCTGTCGTTCTATGGATGAGGAAATTAAGACCCAAGTATAACTGCCACCTGCCTAAATGGTGACACATTATTATGTGCTCTGATGTGTGCATTGTGTTCTAATTCTGAAAATCACGTTTCAAATTACTGCCTGTTAGCGTCGCGCCGGTCCTTTGACTTTTTCTGTTTCTGGTACTTGTTGCTTCCCCATGAGTTTGGCACTGCATGTGGTAGCACAACTCTCTTCGGAGCATTTTTCAATCACGTGGGTGCGGATTTCGCTAGTGCAAACATTTGCACTGTACGCTTTACTGTTTGCACTGTTGTGTGTGACAAAATAACTCTCACAGAAGCGACGTGAGGAAGGCAGGGTTTACTCCGGCTCGAGGTTTTGAGAGGACAGCCTGTCATCTCCGGGAAGCCGTGGCGGCAGGGAGGAGTCACGTTGTACCCATTGTCAGGGGAACAACGGACAAAGGCCTGGTGCTCAGCTCCGTGTCCCGTTGTGTTTCATTCCTAGACCGCAGCCCGTGTGATGGCGAGGCCCATCTGTAATCCTCAGTCCTCAGTGCACCCTTCTGGAAACACCCTCGCAGACACACCCAGAAGTGTGTTTTCATGGTGATTCCGAGTCCAGTCAAGGGGACAGTGAGGACTAACTGCGACGCACACCATCACTTCTGTTTGTCTGCCACACCTCACTACATAGGTTTAATATATAATAAGGTTTGAGTTTCTCACATCGAAAGGGGTGACACACTGATCTCCACTTTTTTCTTTATTATTAAGAATTTTTCTATTCATTTTACATACCAACCACAGGTCCCCCTCTCCTCCCCCTCCTGCCCTCCCCTTTTCCCCCAATTCACCCCCCATTCCCACCTCCTCCAAGGCAAGATCTCCCATGGGGAGTCAGCAGAGCCTGGTCCATTCAGGCAGGTCCAAGGCCCTCCCCTTGCACCAAGGCTGTGTAAGTTGTCCCATGATAGGCACTGGGCTCCCAAAAGTCCACTCATGCTCCAGGGATGGATCCTGATCCCATTGCCAGGGGCTCCTTAAGCAGGTCACACTAAACAACTGTCTCGCCTATGCAGAGGGCCTAGTTCAGTCTCGTGGAGGTTCCACAGCTCTTGGTCCACAGTTCATGATTTCCCAATAGTTTGGTTTGCTTGTCTCTGTAGGTTTCCCCATCATGATCTTGATGCCCCTTGCTCACAGAATCCCTCTTCTCTCTCTTCAACTGGACTCCTGGAGCTCAGCCTGTTGTTTGGCTGTGAATCTCTGCATCTGCTTCCATCAGTGACTGGATGAAGGCTCTATGATGATAGTTAAAGTGTTCACTGATCTGATTACCAGAGTAGGCCGGTTCAGGCACCCTCTCCACTATTGCTTGTAGTCTAAGGTGGAGTCATCCTTGTGGATTCCTGGGAACTTCCCTAGGACTCTTGTTTCTCCCTGTTCCCATGATGTCTCTCTGTATCATGGTATCTCTTTCCTTGCTCTCCCACTCTGTCTCTGTTTCAGCTCAACCATCCCATTCCCTTATATTCTCACCCCCTATCCCCTACCCTCCATTGCCCCCCCACCCCCAGTTTGCTCATGAAGATCTCTTCTATTTCCACTTCCCATGGCAATCCATATATCCCTCTTAGGGTTCTCCTTGTTAGCTAGCTTCTCTGGAGCTGTGAGCTGTAGTCTGGTTATCCTTTGCCTTACATCTAATATCTGCTTATGAGTGAGTACATACCATGTTTTTCCTTCTGAGTCTGGGTTACTTCACTCAGGATGATATTTTCTAGTTCCATCTATTTGCCTGCAAATTTCATGATATCTTTGTTTTTTACTGCTAAGTAGTACTCCATTGTGTATAAGTACCACATTTTCTTTATCAAATTTTCAGTTGAGGGGCATCTAGGTTGTTTCCAGATTCTGGCTATTACAAATAAAGATGCTATGAACATAGTTGAGCATGTTTCCTTGTGGTATGATTAAGCATTCCTCGGGTATATGCCCAAGTGTAGCATGAATCTTAAAAGTTCTTATTAATAAAATCAAACCTGAGCCAGGTGTTGGGGTGAACACTGGAAGATCAGAGAACCAGAACAAGCCACAGCTAACCTCACATGGCCAACTTCTCAGCTGATATTCTCAGACTGGATGCTTCTGTGTCCTCATCCCAAATGGCTCTCAGCTGAACTGCTGCTCGAAAGCTTGAAAGCTTAACCAGGCCAAATGCTTAACCAGGCCAAATGCTTAACCAGCCAAATGCTTCTAGTTTCTGGTCCTCACGCCTTATATACCTTTCTGCTTTCTACCACCACTCCCTGGGATTAAAGGCTTGCTTTCTAGGATTCAAGGCATGATGAGTCACCATGCCTGTCTTGAACACATGGATTTCTGCCTCTGGAATGCTAGGATTAAAGGTGTGTGCTACCACTGCCTATCCTTTATGTTTAATATTGTGGCTGCTCTGTCTCTGACCCCAGATAAGTTTATTAGCATGCACAATATTTGGGGGAATACAATACCACACCCAAGAGTAGTATAGCTGGGTCTTGAGGTAGATTGATTCCTGATAATCTGAGAAACCACCATACTGATTTCCAAAGTGTCTGTATATGTTTGCACTCACACCAACAGTGGAGGACTGGTCCCCCTGCTCTGCATCCTCTCCAACATAAGCTGTCATCAGTATTTTTGATCTTAGTCATTCTGACAGATGTAAGATGGTATTTCAGAGTCATTTTGATTTTCATTTCCCTGATGACTGAGGATGTTGAACAATTCCTTAAACATCTTTCAGCCATTTGTGATCTTTACTTATTTATCTCCTTCCAACAGACTTTCTTTTTTAACTGAAAAAAAAACTGTTTAGATGTTCTCATAACATAATGCTATTTGCCAAATGATAGGTCAAGTAACTTGATTTAACCATTCCACAATGTATAGTTCTACCAAAACATCATGCTGTACACTAAAAATGATAGACCTTATTTTGTCAATTTAATCTAGTAATAAATTGCACATAAGATAAAGAAAAATTTAAAGTATGCAAAGACTAGGCTCACAGTTTCATGTTAGCCCTGGCTTGGTAACTTTGCTTTTGACATAACTTAGTTTGTTTTTTTTTTGTTTTTGTTTTTGTTTTTTTTTCTAGACAGGGTTTCTCTGTTAGCTTTGCGCCTTTCCTGGAACTCACTTGGTAGCCCAGGCTGGCCTCGCCAGGCGGATCTCTGTGAGTTTGACTTAACTTAGTTTTGATGCAAGGTTAAAGATGAGCAGACATGAAAAGGCTGTAGTTTCTATTATCTGTAATTTCATTTTCTGCAGTTCCAATTACTGTAGCCATGCTCCAAAAATTAAAAAAACAAAAAATGTAAAATTCTGGTAGTTGTGTACCATTTAAAGTAAGATGATGAAGTTTCATGGATTTTAGTACCATACTGACAGAGTTTTAAATCATGACTTTGTCCAGCCTGGGGCAGTCTCCACTGTGAGTTGCCATTCTGCCCATCATTTAGTCGCCATGTGGGCCATTCCATATGTTCTCAGAGCTTCAGATTTTTGTGTTCGATAACTCCTATTGTGTATGTATTAGTAGCCTCAAACTACCAGAGTTATAAGACTGACCATTTGATATGACAAAGAAAAACTATAAATAACTTCATCTAAGTGAAACATGAAAGTTTCTAACATAATTAGGAAACAGAAAACTGGAGCTATAACATGGTTGATAGAAGGCTTCCTAACATGCATGAAGCCATGGGTTCATTCTACAGGAGAGAGAGACAGAGAGAGAGAGAGAGAGAGAGAGAGAGAGAGAGAGAGAGAGAGAGAGAGAGAGAGAGAGAGAGAGAGAGAACAAAACAAAAACAAACACCTGAACAAAGTAGGCATGACGGCTCATGACTGTAATTCTAACAGAGGCAGGAGAATCAGCAGTTTAAGGTCACCCTCAGCCACACATGGAATTGAGAGCCAGCAGCCTGAGATACATAACAACCTCCCTTCCAAGAAAGTCCAATGAAAGTGCTCATGTGATGAGTGTTGTTATTGTTCATCTGTAGACAGTAGTCCCTCAAAAATGTTCCTCTGTGTTCCTGTGAAACATCACAGTGAAGAATAAATGAGATTTGAGTACAGAATTAATGTAATCCAGTCTTATCTAAGGTGTATTTGCTGAGGCCCTTGGAAGATTCTGCCCAGTGTTTAAAGTTGGAGGTACTGTGATGGCCAGTTCCGATGTCCCTTAATGCATGTCGGTTTTCTTTTGACATCTCTGTTTGCAGGCCTGCTAAATATGGTAAGGTGATTGAGCTTCTCAAAATTGCCAATTAATCTAGTTAATTACAACATCTGAAGCTGCCAGCATCTTATCCTTACCTCTTTCCTGGAGACTCAAATACCTTTCTAGGACATCACAGGAAAAGGGGTTTACCAGATATTTTCCACTTTCTAAAATAAGTTGCCATTTCCCTAACCTTCTCTGATAGTGCCTCCTTGCTAGCTGAGTGCTCAAGTCAGTCTCTGTTTTCTGAACCCAACCTCAGATGGTCTCTCTTCTATAAAGCCATGCCAATGTCTTTGCACTCCCAACAACGTAATTTGCTTTTTTTCTTGCCTCTTGGAGATTCATTGCCAATATTGCCTCCAGTGATGACTACAATGATTGCTGACTTTCAGGAATGTTTTTATTTCCCCCCCAGGAATCCAGGCTAATGAGATATGATGTCATTTTAGGAGGCTGGGTGAAGTTGAATGTGCCAACACAATTTTAAGCTTACTTTTGGTTGTGGCTTCTACGGCACTGGCATATTCCGTGGCTCAAAGAAGTCACATGGCCACACTTAAAGTTTGTAGTCGAGAACTGCATGCTGCCTACATGGAAACATGGTAGGGATGAATGCCAGAGGGTGAATTTTTATGGGAACTGACACAGTTTGATTGACCTAGGAATGTATAAACTGTGCTCAAATTGTGAGGTTTGACTTGTTTTTGTTTTTGTTTTTGTTTTTGTTTTGCTTGTTGTACTTTGATATTTTAAGATTAGAACATACTCAGTTGAAAGTGAATTTTGAACTCCATGCTCTTTCTGGACTTGTGGCCTGAATGCTGGATGGCGCTGGTGCATCACATGACTCCCAGTTACATGCCCTGTCATGAGAATGAACAATCTCGTCTATCATGTACCATATTGCTAAGCAGTGATGCTCCTCCGGTTGGCAGGCAATGTTTCCTCAACTCAGCACTTTTCAGTTCCCAGTAGGTCTGTGAGATGAGTGTCACTGTATACACTGAAGAACGTCTGTAGTGGAAAAAGGGAAGTGGATCACTTTCTTAGGTCCCCACAAACCCACAGTCACTCCCTTCAACAGGTTTCTATCACCACCCTGACTAAATATTATGCAGTCCTTCAAAATCTATAAAGAACTCTAGGTTTCCTTTCTTCTGCCTGTTTTGGAAATTATAAAACAACTGTTTCTTTAAGTCAGTGGAAAAGCGTTATCCCTGGACTACTAGAGGGCAGCATCCCAGTCCCACTGTGGAACACATAATGACAGCCAGAGGGAGAAATCGGAGTTGAATGGATGGCAGCAGAGGGTTCGGAGCGTTTAACCCTTCAACAGCCTTGTTCTAAAGTGAGATTCTTCCTATGGGAACATACTAAGGCTTAGAACAAGACATGAAAGTACTTTAGTTTTGTGTCTGCAGAATAGGGCCCACAGCTACCAAATAATACTGCCTGCCCCAAATCTACAAGTTGAAGTACCAGGTGCCCTGTTCGTTGACACTTAACTAGAATGTGACTGTATAAATATTATTTATACAGTTTGGTGCCAATCAGAAAATGTTATGTACATCTGTAATGTTTGTGTGGTTGCCTTCTCTGGGCACATGCTTAAAAATCTTTATAGTTATTCAGGCGTATTAATTCACTTAGGTATAACCAAAACAGAAAAGCAATAGAGGCCAACACGGAAATATTTTTCATTTAGATACAAGTTTGGCTTATTTTTAATTCACTTTATGATCGTATTTGACTAATTAAAACCATTTTCAAGGTATGTTTTTAAAAGACCCAAAAGAGCAAGAAAGCAACTGTGTACGTAATATTAACTCAAAGTATTTTGTATTTATTATATAATGGTGTGACTACACTCAGCTACTTTGAGGACATGTAATTTTTCCTACACTTCTCACTCGAGCACTACAGCTAATAGCATCACTATGACACTTTTCAATACTTCTTTGGGGGTTTGCTGACAGTGGTTAATATCTTCATTTTCACTGAACAGTTTATAATGGATACCATGTGTATTGTATACTTTTTACAGCTTTGTCTATGGAATGTATAGGAACCTAGCCAGATCATAGTATTCCTTCTAGCCAGTGTCCAGGGGGAGCATTTAGACAGTCTAGTTCCCTCATGATATTACCATTACGACTCAAAGGAGGTGGGGGCAGAAACTGTAGAATCCTGTGACCTAACCTGACTTAGCCCTGAGTGACAGAGATATGTGTCATAAATGAAACTAAGTGCCCAGGATTCTGAAAGGAACAATGGCTCACAGGAGAGACCCACTGTCCGGTGGCTAGAGGAGTCAGTAGACCGAAGCGGCTCATCTTGGTGACACGAAAGACTGTGTGGCCCCATGTCTCTGGCCAGACCAACTCACTTTGTTGTGATCATTTAATCCTGCTCGAATGGTACTGTTCCTCCCAGAAACTTTGAGTAGATTCTAGCTTATTTCTGATTCATATTATTGAGACTATAATAATAATAATAATAATAGTTAATAATGATATGGATTTTTTTCTTACTTGATGTTTGAAAAATGAGTATTTTAGTGGGAGAGTCAGAAAAGTATTCTCTGGCTATGTACTTTTGCTAGAAATATCCAGGGATTTTTAAGGATTCCGTTTTTAAGGCCAGTATTAATTTAATCCTTTTGAAATCGAGGAGGAATCTAAGGGCTAGTGTGATACTTTTTTGTTGTTTGGTTTGGTTTGGGTTTTCTGTTTGTTTGTTTTTGTTTGTTTGGTCAGTTTGACACAAGGCAGGTTCATCTGGGGAGAGGAAACTTCAACCTAGAAAAATGCCTCTACAGAGTTGGCCTGTAGGCAAGTCTGTGGGGGTGTTTCCTTCATTAATGGTTAATATGGGAAGACACAGGCAGCTGTGGGCAGTGCTTCCCCTGGGCAGGTGGTCCTGGGTTGTCTAACAAAGCAGGATAAACCAGCCAGGAGGAGCAAGCGAGTAAGCGGGTTCCTCCATGGCCTCTGCTATCAGGTACCCACCTTGAGCCCTGCCCTGACTTCTTTCATGATTGACTGTAAGCTTTAAGATAAAACAAATCCTCTCCTTCACAAATGGCTTTTGGTTATTGTGTTTATCACAAGAGGAAGTGAAGCAGGACATTGAAGATGTCCATGTAGATTGATCCCAAATCTCTCAAGTCCTGTTCAAGTTCTCTGAGACTGTCACTAGGCATGAGGAGGAAAGTTCTGGCCTTGTTCTGAGAAGTTCTAAGCATTTTATGCATACCCCAGGTTCTGTCTCATCAGAAATTCAATATTGATAGTGGGAGATCCAGCTCTCTATGGTCTCATCACCTGAACCAGACTGTCTGGTTTGGGTGGTAGGATTACAGGCAAGATTTTTCTTTCTTTTTACAAATTTTTTTTTTCATTTCACATACCAACCACAGTTCTCCCTTCCTCCCCTCTTTCTGCTACCTGCCCCAACCTCCCCTCCACCCCACCCCACATCTACTCCTCAAAGAGGGTAAAGTCTCCCATGGGGAGTCAATGAAGTTTGGCATATCAAATTGAGGCAGGACTAAGCCCCTCCCCCTGCATCAAGGCTGAACAAGATTTTTACTTCTAATGACTCCTAAAATCGTCACAGCCCTGTGCCACTGGGTTCAACTCTCTTAATATAAATAGAACAACCAGCTACTGAATACAACCATCTTATAGAGAGCAGATTTATATGTACATATTAAAGTTTTGTATTTTAGCACTTTTATGTAATAAAGCTTATAATGGAAAAATAATATGCATTCATCATATAATCTTTATAAACCTTTTTAAAGCCCCACAAGTTATATAGAGCTACTTCCCAAAAACTATTTGCAGTTAATAGCTTTTTATGTGTTGCTCTAGGTAATTTGTATGTGTATATAAGCACATGCACATTGTATGGTTAAAGGAAAATCTTCCCTAATCCCCTCTAGAAGCTTTCTTGAATGGGCCCACAACGGATAAATTAATAGGGAAATGACATATTTTTTGTTTGGTTTTGAAGTAGGATTTTACACATCCTCTGGTCTGGCCTCAAACTTGAGATCCAACTTTGTCAGCCACCCGAGACAATAACAGGCATGAGCCACCATGTCAGGTAGTACATATAAACGTACTTAACCTGTACAGTGGTGAGTAATGGGAGAATGATTACCTACCTGCCCAGGGAGATTTCAATGGTTACTTCCATTCAGGTATGGAGGGAATGTGGACCATTCCCTCTGAGGGGTAGTAAGAGTTGTTTGTCTTTTTTGTTTGTTTGTTTATTTCAGGAGAATAGAGGGAATTTAGAGGAAAAAAAAGAAAACCTATTTGCAAACAATTATCTCTGGAATTTGAATGCATTCAAAAGACAGACTTCTATGAACAGCATATTCTATCTGTGCAAATTGAGGTCATCAATCGCCACTTCTGCCTTGTTATCTATGAGATTTTAAGGTGATGGTGGAAAATAATTGTGTTCTGTCAGATCTAGTATTAAAGAGGATCAAAGGATAAGATATGGAGGCATGATGGCCAGCAATTATAATTCTCAGATTGTTTCTGTATCTCCACACTTTGTGGTATTGTTCACTCAGCCAAACACCATACCGGTATACCTGTGCAGTACATACTTTAAAACACACAGAAGCTGACTGGAGAGGTGGCTCAGCAGTTAAGAGCACCTTCTGCTCTTGTAGATGACCTGAGTTTGGTTTCCACACCCACATGGTGGCTCATGACTATCTGTAACTGTAGTTCCAGGTGATCCTCTACTCTTTCTGGCCTCCAATGACATTGCATGCGTATGATGGATACATATACGTGCAGGCAAGACACTCATGCATTGAAAATAAAAATAGATTTAATAAAGTAAAATAGAACCACATTTTACTTTTTATAATTTACTTTTATCATTTGTTTCACTCATCAGTCATATAGATCTGCTGCATTACTTTAATATTATTGGATTAGTGCTTTTCTTAATGAATGAAACAATTTGCCCTTTTATGATGACTTTCCTTAAAAAGTATTTTCAAATATCTTTGTATGATTATGTAATTAGCCATGAAAGAGACAATGTTACAGTGCAATCCCTGTGCTTATGGCTTTTAGAAACAATTTACCATGACATTATGGGAATTTCCCATGAAAATTTTAAAACATTAGTATAAGCCTTATGCTGAGAACAGTGCAGACCCGCTCTTAACACTAATGGAGACCAACATGCAGGACAGCACTCCCCAAAGAGGTGTAGAGGACTCAGCTCCATGCCTTCTCAAGCTTCTGGTGGTCATTGTTGTTACTTGATGTTCTGTTCTGTGGTCGTTTCAGTTTCTGCTTGCATCCATGTCTGTCTGTCTGTCTGTCTAAACTCCATTTCTCTAGTCTAAGGATAGTGTGATTGCAAGCAGATCTCACCTCAGGAATACTGAAAAAGCTTTTTAAACTCCTTATGTATTTGCTGTACCAGGTACCTTTACGGATCCTTGGAATTGGGACATGAACATAGCCACCACTTAGACTATTGCAGTTGTTGTCAGTGTGAGTCTAAGAGCATCATATCATAATAAGCCAGGATGATTGTCTGGTGTGAATGGTTCATTTCTAATTCTTCGCAGTTTATTATGCATTAGTTCATTATTTTTCCTTAATTTTCCAGTTCCAAAGAAATCTTTAGTTAGTTTGACCCTTAACATCAATTAGAACTCTGAGTTGTTTTAACTACAGCAAGAGTTTGCATCTAAAATAGGTTTTGTGTGGCTGACATTTTGAGGGCCATGTACTATTGATATATTTCTTGTCTGGATGTGAAAGTAAGTCAGTCAATAGGATTTAAAAGATGGTCCGCTTAGAAGAGAAGAGCCCCCAGGATCAGATTTCAATTTTTAATTCCATTACAGGTTGGAAAAGAAAAGATTCATTTCTACTTAGTTCCTGGTGTTAAATTGGATGAGCTTGCATCTCAACTTAAAACTGCACATTAATTTGGCATTGTTATACTGTTTTGTGTACGAAAGAAGAAATAGAGAACAAAAAGATCACATGGTTGTTCTTTATGGAGCATATTAATCTACTTAGCTGACACATAGGCCAGTGTTGGGAATATGTGAGAAAGAGTTCCTGCTTTAATCTAAAAATTCTGGGGGGATTTACAGTGGAGCCAATCACCTCCTAACCACACTTAATCTGGGCCTTCATTTGCTGAGTAAATTATTTCAGGATCTTGTTTTTAAAGATTATATATGACAGTATCTGGTTAAGGTTTGAGAAGTTAAAGAAAAGGACCTTCACTGTTCATAAAGGAATGTGCTGATATTCTGCAGTGTGGAATGCAAGAGAACATTGAATAGAATGGAGCTAAAAGTTCATGTTTTTGTAATAATTATTATTAAAAACAAATTCCTAAACCATGATCCTGCATTGTTAAAATTAACAATAAGCTCATATATCATGTGTATATGTGTGTATGTGCCTAAGTGTCTATAAACTACACTATGATTAATCAAAATCAGTAGGGGAAGGATGTAACTAGATTATTTGAAACAACTAAGTTGAGGCTTCTGGATTATTAAACTGTTTGTTGAAAGGTACCTATGATACAGATTTTTTTAAATATGGACCAGTTAGATTGTACACTGAAAAATTTCATGGAGACATATCCATATTGATGAGCAGGTGGAATTTGTAGCATCTGGAGATTTTTCTGGGTTCCTTTTATTCTTGCTTCTTAACTAGTGTGTGTACGACAGGAGCAATTAATTATAGCCTGTGGGTCAGAACCCAGTTTTCAGGGATGCCTCAGGCTTTCCTCTGAGGCTATGCCCTGGACTCAGTCAAGTTTACTATGCCAGAGAAAAAAGAAGATAGAAAGATTTCCTACATTAACATGGACTGGTACTTGGGATAGCGGGAGTTCATGACGTACCCAGCTTTTGAAAACTATGGCAACTCCCAAGCATTCCAGTAGGACCAAAGCCCACACAAACTACTCTACAGGCCCAGGAAGTCGACTGAGTGAACTTTTCGCTCCATTCCTTGTCAGTTTCTTAGATTCAGTCAGTTTCTTTAACACTTCTTCACACTCTTTATTGGTCGCCACACATCCTTCATCCGCTTACACAAGCACCTTTGACCCAATGGTCACGATGTCTTCTTTCCACACTTTATAACAGGTAGCTCTATAACCAAGGTGGGTGGCTGGTTATTTCCTTGGAAGAATCTAGTTTTCACTTTTTTCCTTTGCTTACTCAAGTCAAAATTAAGCTATACCAAATTTTATATGTTCAGTACCATATTAAAGTTAATATCTTGAATAAAGATATTTGATCTATTAGACATGTAGACCTGATTAGGAAGTTTGGATTTCAAATCAGATCCCTAGAATATTTTTTAAACAGTGCACTGTTAAAACCTGTTTATTGATAGTATTTAGAATTACTTTGTTAAATGTTGTATGTACACACTCACACTCACAGACATGTACACACACACACACACACACACACACACACACGCAGCTGATGTAGCACCAAATTACTTAAAGAGATAAAAGGAATTGAGTGGTAGCTAATGAATGTCAATACATTTTCTTTTTCCTAATGTAACCTGTCTAGTCCAGTCTTGTGTGATGTGTCTGTATATGTCCCAGTGTGTGTTCATTTGTGTGTGAATTTAGAAGGAAGCCAGAGGCCAACCCCCATTGTCATTCCCCTGGAACCCTTTTCAGTGTTTTTGATGCAGGGTCTCTCCCTTGGATCTGGAACTCATCTGTTCGGCTAGACTGGGTGCCTAGCCAGCCCCAGAGAGTCTCCTGTCTCCACTTCCTAGAGCTAGAGTCTTGAGAGTAACATATGCTGGACTAAATACATGGATGCTGGGAGTTTTGTTGAGTTCCTCATGCTGGCACAGAGGGCGCTTTATCCACTGAGCTGTTTATCCCGTTCCTATAATTTGTCATTAATTTTAAAGAAAATGATTTATCTTTGTCTTCCACTTTTCATGTTTGGCTTCGTGTGTGTGTGTGTGTGTGTGTGTGTGTGTGTGTGTGTGTGTACATATATACATATATATGTGACTGACAAGCATATCTATGTGCCTACACATACTTATTTAATTATTGGAGTTATAAAAGATGTGCAGAATTACTGGGGTGAATTAAAGCTAGTGACAAATGAGGCAATGGAATATGGTTATACATTTAATATTTGTTTCTCTCCTTTTTCTTTAGGTAATCTGGAGTCTGCTCTACCTCTCCCTTCATATTGCCTTCAAATATTGCTCATCAACATAAAGTGACCAGGCTTACATATACACAGCACCCAAAGAAATCTGTTAAAGTGGACATCTGACAACAGGTAAAAGAATATTTTTATTTCTGGTTCTTTTGGTCATACTTACAAATAAAATGGACAAAACATGGCAGCTTCCAAAAAAATATTATAGAACTGTTCACAAGGAAAATCATCATGAAGGAGTATGTATGTTCAGATTGAATCTTGACAGTTGATCAACTCTAGCTGCTAGTGAGAGTTTCAGAAGGTGCTGTTTTCCAAGGGTAACGGGCTGAGAACTTCATACTATGAACCATTAGTAGAGTGCCAGTAGTAAGTCCTCCCAAGGGCCTACGACCTGTCAACCCACAGGTTCTCAGGCCCAATAACTGGAAGATGCATATTCCGTGTTGTAGAGTGTGTCATACATCCAATCAGAAAGTGGTGGTTTGTTCTCAGGCCATCTGTGGCACTGGAGCTCTTTGGTTCACAGCTGGATAAGATTGATAGCACCCTTTCTCCTCTGGTGGTAATGCATACCTCCTTTAAGGGCTATGAAAGGCAGTAGGGATTAAACTCCAAGACCCCTAACAACTTGATTTCTCTGTATCTGTGACTCAAGTATGGCAAATCTCCAGTCTTGGGGTGTTACCATCAAGTTCTAGACAATAGCCAAGAGCAATCACAATAGACTTTAATATTTGAAGGTCTGTGGGACCTCAGTAGCCAACAACACCAATAAATGTAAACCACTCCTGGCTTTGGGATTTTTGGTTTTTAGCCTATATTTTCTTGCAGGGGGATTTATGCTGCATTATAGGGTAATTATATTTTGGCTTTTTAAATACATGTATGTGCTTAAATTTTAGAAATGTCCTGCAATAGTTTTTTTTTATGATTTTCCTGAAAGTCTTTAGTGTTAGTTATCCCTCCTTGAATTTCTTCCTCTACACTCTATTCCTCCACCGCCTTCTATCACTCTGTTCTGTCTTCTATCTCTTGAAAACCTCCTCTTGCCATGGCACTTTACTAATTTCCTGACCTGTATGGGTATTTCACATGAGATGTGTATATATAAAAACTCAATGCTAACATCCTCAAATAAGAGAAAATAGCTATTTGTCATTCTGGGTCTGGGTTGCCTCTCTTAGAATTATTGTTTACAATTTTATCAATTTACCTGTAAATTTTGGATTTTTTTCCTTTGTATGGGTGAATAACATTCCATTTTGTAAATGTGCCACATTTTCTTATCCATTCATTCATTGATTAATATTTAGGCTTTCAAATTACTGGTTATCATGGATAGAGCCTCATTGAACATGAATGAGCTCTCTGTAGTAAGATACAGAGGCCTTTGGGATATGCTCAAGTGGTGCAGTTGTATCATGTAGTAGATCTGTTTCTAGCTTTTCCCAGAACTTCCATAATTCTGCAATGATTGTCAAAGTGACTCCTATCACCAGTGAGTAAGTGTTCTTTCTCCATGGCCACACCAGAATTTGTTGGGTTTTTTTTGTTTGTTTGTTTGTTTTTTGTTTTGTTTTCATCTTAGATATTTTGACTGGGGTAAGATGAAATCTCAAAGTTATTTTACTTTGCAATTTGTTGCTAAGAATTTTGGCCATTTGAGAAATATTTTTCAGCCACTTATCATGTGAGAACTTTCTATTTAGTTTGGTGCCTCCTTTATTAATTGTGTGTTTTCTTGATGTTTGGCCTTTTTACATTTTTGCATGTCTACATACTAATCCTCTGTCAGATATATAGCTGGTAAAGCTTTTTTTTTCTAATTGTGTAGACTCCATATTTACTAGAAGTAAAACTCAATGTCCCAATTAGAAAAGTCAGGGGAAATCCTTACAAATGGAATGCATAAGAAGAAGAGCTGGATAATATAAGCAAAGGAAATTAAAGATGTTAATAAGCACAGGATAGGAAATATGGGAAATGCAGGACACTATACAGAAAATACAGGACACCATCAAAACACAGGATCTTCAAATTATAGGCATAGAAGAGAGAGAAGAATCCAAGGTCAATGGTTTAGACCAGATTTGTAGGAAGGCTATAGAATAAAACTTCCCCAAACTAAAGGAGGACATAACCATGCAAATGAAAGAAGCCACTGAACCCCAACTAGACAAGACCAAAAAAGAAACACCATGTAGTATATAATAGTCAAACACTAAATATACATAATAAAAAATATTGAAAGATGCAAGAGAAAACATCCAAAAGACACATATAAAGGAAAACCCACCAGAATGACAACTGATTTCCTAGGAAAACTCTAAGAGCCACAAAAGCCTGGAGTTCAATAATTCTAAAAGACCATGTCCTCCAACCTAGACAAATGTACCCAGAAAAACTACCTGGCATAGTTGAAAGAGAAATAAAAACTTTTCATGACATAAACAACCTAAAAAATTTAATACTAAACACAAGATACTGAAGAGAGTACTGGAAGCAATATTCTGAACTGAGGAGAGGAACAAACATAGCCAGTAGACTCTAGAAAGGAAAAAAAGCCATGACTTGATGAACATACACCACAGGTAAGAATATAAACCATCAGGAAACATCCAATGGCTTCAGTCTGTGCATAGCTTTCAATAATAACTCTATCAATGACTGAAACGCTCCGATCACAAGACACAGCAAAAGCAATCCCAAGCAGAAAGAACAATACTGGATGGATAGCTATTGCAGACTCAAAGACACATTTTAGAACTATACTAAATAAAAATAATATTATACTGAAAAACAGAGAGACCAATGGAACAAAAGAGAAGACCCAAATAGGAGTAAGCATAACTACAGCCATCTGACTTTTGACATAGGGACAAAACACACATGGCAGAAAAGACAGCATCCTCAACAAATGGTGTTGGGAAACTGGATGTCCCCATTTAAAAGAATGAAGCTGGGTCCATATCTATAATCCTGCCCATAAATTGGGCAAGTGGATGGGTGATCTCAGTTTGAAACCCCAAACACTGAAACTGCTAGAAGAAGACCTAGTCGGTACCAAAGACCTTACAAAGTACAAACATAGTACCCTAACCAGACATGGGCCTAGGGAAAGGACTTTGCAGACAGAACTCCATTAACAAAGGAGTTAAGGCCAAACTCAGATCTCATAAAACTAAAAATTGTATAACAGCTAAGAAAAAAAAATTCAAGTGAAGAAAAAACCCCAAAGAAAATCTTTGCCAGCTATAAATCAGAGGATTAATACCCAGAATATACAAAGAGCTAAAACCAGCCAAAAGATGTTGAAAGATGACCTAGGAATCTAAACAGAGTTCTACATAGAAGACATAAATGGCTAAATGATACCTCAAAAAGGGATTCATTTTTCCTTAGCAATGAAAGGAATGTGGGTTAAAGTAACTTTGGAGATGTTACCTCACCCTAGTCGGAATGGCTAAGATACACTACTCTCTTCTTCCTGAGGGTAGAGAAAGGAGGAATATTTTAACTATAGTCTCATAAAATAAAGATTGTTACTGCATGCACGTTTGTATGTGACGTATATTACTAAATATAACTTGTTTCCAGCTGTATATAACCCTACCTGTATGTTTTCAGGGCTGATCATTTGGCCCTGGACAACTGCTGTGCACCCTGCTGGGGAAGACCACCTCTTCCCCTGGCAGCTTTCTTCAGTTGGCCATAGTTCTTGATATAGAGTTGAAGTATGAGTACCAGTTCTTAGCAGAGACAATTGTGTTGGTTAGTAGGTTGTTTGTTTTTATGGGAACTAAAGATATAGAGTTAGGTCTTTGGTAGTGTTTCTTTGTGTAGAAATCGTGTTTCCCCTTTGTTGAATGAGTGTTTAGATGCCGGTTTTCTATTAGCACAGTTTATCAAGACTGAACATCCGTTCAGTCTTGGGGCAACTCACTGATGGGGTTTGAATGGAGTATCAGAAGTGATCCCCGCTCAACCCAGGCATGTGGAGCAGACTTATGCAGAGTGGGGGAAATGCTCATAGTCCTCAGGAGGTAAGAACTTCCCCTCAAGTAGCTGGAGTGAGTGAAGTGGCTATGGGTCTCTGAGGTCCCAACCTGGGAGCTGGGAAAGCATGGAAGCACAAGACACAGGGTCCTCAAACAAGCTGCCGGTGTGGATGTGTTGGTGGCAGGAATCTTTCCTTCCTACATGGTGGGGAAGGGCCAGCCAGTAGAAAGGAACATGTATCCTTCAGGAGGTTGTGGGAGCAAGAGGAATTGGAGTGGAAGTGATGAGTCTGGTGTCCTTACCTGGAGAGTGGTGTGTGTGTGCGTGTGCTTGTGCGTGTGCGTGCGTGCGTGCGTGCGTGCGTGCGTGCGTGTGTGTGTGTGTGTGTGTGTATGCCTTCAAAAATGATAGGAAATGAATCACGAAATTTTATGTCTAAATGTTTGCCATATCAAATGTGATCAAGACTACAGTCATTTGAACTCATGGATTAGTAATGAAAGATAGTTTCTTTTCCATTCTGCATTTTGGAAATTACAGGGCCACATCTTTACCACTAGTAACTGTCTGTACATTCTACAAGAAAAAGCTGTTTGCTACATAAATGCCTTCTGGTTTTTCCTCAGTGATTCTCCAGCTTTTCTTTTTTAGTTTACAAGCAAGAAGGAAATTGGTCACTTCACAATTTAATTTAAAAATGTGTAATGAGCTCAGATTCTTAAGACAATTTTCAAGGCCAATTGCTGTTGTCTACTTATTTAAACAATGTTTGCAATTCCCCTGTTTTCTTTAAGTATTTTGCATTTCTAAAGATGCTATTTTTGGAATGAAATGTCGTGAATTGATCAACATACAGAAATAGTACTATTTTAAAACCTAATCAGAAAATAGGAGAGATAATTAGTGTTGTGTCCAACAATTAAAAAAGATTATATCATACTGTAAACATAAACTTTTTAAAAGTAATTCTTAACAAATGTGGTATTTTTTTACATAACTTGTAACCTCTATAGAATATTAACCTAATAGAAGTGTTTTTCATTAAAAAAAAAATACACACTTTATATGCATCAGTTGTCTATGTTTAAACCTTCCATCCTGTTGCTGGTTTCTTTGATATTTTAGTAGACTTTTGTTGTGTGAGTCTTTTTCCCCCTGGGAAGACATCATAGACACACACACACACACACACACACACACACACACACACACACACACACACACAACTTACTCCTAAATGGAGACTGCCGACAGACCAAAGTCACAGTCTCACCAAAGTACAAGTTGTTGAACGAGTGAGATTTTGGGGGGTGACTTACAGGTGTACAGACGATCCCTGAAAGCCCCGAAAGCCAGGAGCTCCCTGAAGCTCTGCAGATCTCAGAATCCCCTCTCCTTTTTAGCAGCCCTGTCAGCCACTCCTTCTGCTGCAGTCTGGACCTCTGCATCCTTGGGTAGCGGCCCTGGGGAGAGGTTCTGCTTTCCCTGACTTGTGAAGTTGGCTGGCCTCTCCAGTCTCACACATCTCCTGTCTCTGTCCTGGAGGGAATGTTTCAGAGGACACTGTGAACACAATAGTTTCAGTGTGTCGAAGCTTCCCTGTGCTAGCCGAGATTTTAACTACTGTGACAAAATACCTCATGAAATTAACTTTAATGGAGGGAAGAAGTTAGTTTTATCAGATGTTCCAGAGGCTGTCATCACCGTTGCTTCATTTCCTTGTTGGGGACCACTGTTGACAAATTGTCCACCCCAATAAACCTATCTGGGGTCAGAGGACAGAGCAACCACTATGTTAAACATAGGTTAGGCAGTGGTAGCACACACCTTTAACCTTAGCATTCCAGAGGCAGAGATCTGCTTGGATCTCTGTGAGTTCAAAGCCACACTGGAAGCAGCCAGGCATGATGACACATGCCTTTAATCCCAGGAAGTGATGGCAGGAAACAAAAAAGGTCTATAAGGCGTGAGGACCAGGGACTAGAGGCTTTTTTTAAGCTTTTAGGCTTTTAGCAGCAGTTCAACTGAGATCCATTCGGGTGAGGACTCAGAGGAAACAAGATCAGCTGAGGAATTGACAAGGTGAGGTTAGCTGTGGCTTGTTCTGTTTCTCTGATCATTCAGCTTCTACCCCAATACCTGGCTCCCATATTTTTTATTAATAAGACCCTTTAAGATTTGTCTTGTGCCTGTGGTGTGACACCTTGCACAGCCATGGTGCAGTGGGAAGGGGCTTGAACCTGCCTAGGCTCAGTGAGCTGGGCTCTGCTGACTCCCCATGGGAGACCTTAATTTGGGGGATGTGGGGATGCAGGGTGGCTTGGGAAAGAAGGCTGGGGGTGGGAGGAGGGAGGAGGAGGGTCTGTGGAGAGCATGAGGAATGAGTAGAAAATTTCTTAATAAAGAAAAATAAAATAAAATAAAGATTGTCTTACAGGGGACCACTGTGAGAACACCATGATAAGGGAGCATGTGATGTATTATACCAAAGGTAATCATGATGGATGCCATGAAAAAAGTCAGAAAAGGCCACAGTCCCAGAGTTCTCTACAAAAGCTCACCCCAGGGACCCAACTTCTTTCTCTTAGGTTCCCCAACTTAAAGGTCCAACTTTTTCTCAACAGCACTAAAGGCCTGTGCCTAATCCTCCAGCACCACATCACTGAGAGATGTTTAAGATCAAACCATACAATTTCTACGGAGTGAAATTTTTAGGCTAATGATGTTTTGAAAATCAAGTACTCTTGACTGTTTCAATCCTAAAGGACATTTAGATACACAGAATATAATAAAAATGTCAAGTGGTTTATCTTTAACTTATTTTGTTCCCTGAGTACATAATAAAGTAGACTTATTTCTAATTCTTTGTATATGGCTTTACCAGCAGTTATTAATGATATCCAGTTGCTCACATATTACTTACACTAAGTTTCTTAATATTTCTGAAATTTGTCTCATCTTAAAAATAGAGTATCAAAGGATGTCTGTGGAAACTAAATTGATTAATAAATGCTCACTGGAGATAATAAGGACTTGTTAAGCAATAACAGTGATTCAAAATTTATAAAGGTATATCCCTTTATCCATATCATTTTTGTGTACCATAATTATATTTAGGTTAACTTGAATATCATGCATTTAGGTCAGTAGAATAAGAGATGCACAATTTGAAATGTTTTTAATATTTTAAATAGTTAATTTTATTTTTAAGTTGAAAATAGTTTTTTCTTATACTATGTTCTGATTATGATTCCCCTTTCCCCAAATATTCCCATATACTTACTACCTCCCCACCCTCCTAAATCCACATTCTTTCTTGGTCTCTTTAATTAGAAAACAAACAAGCATCTTAAAAAAAAATAAGAGAAAAATAAAACTTGGCAAATCTGAACAGGACAGAACAAAGAAAAAAAAAGAAGAGCCAGAGCTAAATAAAGCACAAGAAACATATATAGACACAGAGACACAAGGCTCAGCTCACAACAAAAATATAAAATGTGTGTGTGTGTGTGTGTGTGTGTGTGTGTGTGTATGTATGTGTCTGTCTGTTTGCTGTGGGGCACATGTGGAGGTCAGAGGACAGTTTTCAGGAAGTAGTTCTCAGCTTCCACCATATTGGTTCCTGGGATTGAACTCAGGTTGACAGAATTGGTTGCAAACACCTTTCCCTGATGAGTTATATCTTGCTGACTCTAATTTGAATGTTGTATTGTTACTGTGCTTGGCTCTAGCCCCCAAGCTCCTCCCTCTCTCTTTCTATGTAGTTTGGAATAACTTGTTATCATACTTTATCTTCTTGGGGACACTAGAGGATTAAAAGAATCTGCCTTTTCCATTACCACTCAGAAATTCTGTTACACTCATTTCTCACCATCTTACTCTCCCAAATAGAATGGGGGGGGGCACATTGTCATTCATTTCCTGAGTTCTTTTTAACTGTAATTTGGGAGTGCTTTAAAAATTATCATCTGATCCGGGTGGTAGTGGCACACACTTTTAATGCCAGCACTCAGGAGGCAGAGGCAGGAAGAGCTCTGTGAGTTCAAGGCCAGCCTGGTCTACAGAGGGAGATCCAGAACAGGTACCAAAGCTTCACAGATAAACACTGTCTTGAAAAATAAATAAATAAATAAATAAATAAATAAATAAATAAATAAATAATAAAAATTATCAATGTCTGACTAAGCAGTGTATGTAATAGAGAGCTAAAAACAATACAATATAAAATATAAACTTTCTATTAACCATGGTTCAATGAAAAGTGAAATCTTTTTTTTTTAAATTATGATTTATACTTCCTGTATTTCCTATGTTGTCTAAAACTTGTGTAGCTACAATAGAATTTTACGTCAACTCAAAAAAATTCATAAAATAACTCATAAAATTGCAGTTGTATCTCTGGGATTCATGAAATTACATTATCATTTAAAATAATCAGGCAAATAGTCATATGGAACAATAATGAAAATAAATATGTACAATTTTTAATAATAGCCATTAGACTGAGTGTTTTTCCTCTTCTGGGCTTTCTTCTCTACTCTCTGTTATAGGCATCATTAAACTGCACTTGTCAGTACTAGGTGAAGAAAGTGTCATCGGAAAAACCATACTCAATTATGTCTGTCATCCATGACATTAAAATTCAATTTGGATAAACACTCAGTGCAGACCATGTAGCCAGGAAACCTTACAGATTTTATTTGTCCTTTACAATAAAATCTTGAAGACCCTTATCTTATAATTAAAGTTGATAAAAACACCATTATTGATTCTATTCAAAGGCTTGTGGGATCTAGTCACCTTTGTGACAGCATGTGAGGACTCAGAGGATATTAGACTAAATTATATACATCTGACCTCAAAGAAAAAAAATACTGAAGGATCTCACTTTTTTTGTTGATTGTTAAAAAGAAAACAAAATCTGAAATCACAGGCATCAAGAATAGAGGGGTATTTTCTTAGGGTTGGAGGCCAAAAAAAAAAAAAAAAAAAGAAGAAGTTGGTATTCAGAAGAAGGTGCTGTTCAAAGGCTCAGAGCTGCAGCTGTGCAGGATCTGTTAGCGTCTGTCTCCTTCATATCACAGAGTACTGACTGTATGCCCTGAACCTGCTAAGATGGTAGACTAGGTAGTCTCAACACACACATGTATATGGGGGGGGGGGAGAGGGATGGAGGGAAGGAGACAGGATGATGGACAATGCATGAGGATATGAGTGTCAGGTTAAATTGAAGGTTGTTGTCATCTAGACATTAAAATATCATTACTTGCACCTTATACACTCGTGTGTGTGTGTGTGTGTGTGTGTGTGTGTGTGCATCTGTGTGTGAGAGAGTGAATGTAAAAACCATCTACACATTTACAAAAGCAGGAAATAAACATATCCATAGGCTGATTTTGGAAAACACTTTGAGATACACACACACACACACACACATACACACTCACACACACACACACACTCACACACACACACACACACACTCACACACACACACACACACATATAGCTTAATAACAGGAATTCTTGAACACAGGAATGTTGCTTTTTTTCCTATATTTCAATGTAGCATCTCTGTATCCCAAGAGGATGTGGAGGCAAGGTTTTCACTGTGTGTAATTTCTTACATATTAAACTGTGTATCATCTCCCTCCACAGGAGAGTATTTAAGTGTTCTTAGGTGTGTACATATGGAAGAGACTTTTCTCTATTCCCTCAACAAACCAGCACATTTATCCGTGTAGCTGATAGAAGTTCTTGGCAATGAAAAAGGAGGAGACATATTTACAAAACTGTTGGTAGTATTAATTTTGGAAAGGTAACATTTTAAATTAAGCTATTATCAGGGCTTGGTGATGGCTCAGTTGTTATGTGCTTGCCACAAAATTGTGAGGACCTGAGTTCAGTCCTCCAGAATCTGCATCACAAACAAAAAACAACAAAAACCCAACAATTCATATCATCGCAGTGCTGGGGAAGCAGAATGAGGAGAATTCTTGGAGTGGTTGCCCCTAAGAAGAGCCACATCAATAAGCTCCTGATACCATGAGAGATCCTTTCTTGAAAAATAGGTGGAGAACAATTGAAGAAAATACCATATATCAGCACCTGACAACACACACACACACACACACACACACACACACACACACACACACACGCACACGCACACGCGCATACACGCACACATACACACACATGCAGACACGCACACATACACACATATGCACACATATGCAGACACACACACAGACACACACACACAGAACAAAGCATTTTTATTATTGAAGTAAAGTAGTTATATTTCCTTTATGCTTAAAAGTGAGATTGGATTAATATTTATTTTTGTTTACTTGGTTAACACTTCAAGGTTATATCTGTCTTTCTTAACTTCACTTTCAAATGTTTTCTTTTGAAATAAATAAGTACTTTCAGATTTTTCCTCTTAATAATCAAGGCTGTATATCTCACATTTTCTGTTTTCATTTTTTTGGTAATTTTCCAAGCACAAGAATACTAAATATATTATTAATAAAGTAATATTGTAGTTACAATGAGAATGCTATGCCGGCAGCTACCAAGGGTGGTACACAAAAACAAACATACATAGAGGATGAACTGTTGTTTCTTTTTCAATAGGTTACTTAAGTCTCCAGAAGAGGTGCAGAGATGCCATCGGAGACTGGTATACCACCTCCACACCCCCTCCCTCCGGATGGAGGGTGGGGTTGGGCAGTAGTCGGAGCATCCTTTATCTCCATTGGATTTTCATATGCCTTCCCCAAAGCTGTCACAGTGTTCTTCAAAGACATTCAGGAAATGTTCCACGCCAGCTACAGTGAAATTGCGTGGATATCATCCATCATGCTGGCTGTCATGTATGCAGGAGGTAAGGTCCTTGGTGTAAGCATATAGTTCTTTGTTAACACATACTTTCTATTGACCATGTGCACATACTAAAACTCTTATTATATTATTATATCAATCAGTTAAAACCAATCAAAAGCATAATTAGAACTGCATTTTAATGATTTTTTTATGATTTAGCATCATTATCTATTTACTTCACTTTGAGTCTTCATAGAATATTTTGTGGAATGGAGAATTGTCTGTACAAATGAGGTTTGCCACATTATCAAGATTCCAAATGAATCATCTGCTGTTCAGTTTGGAATGAACGCCATACTATAATGTAGGAATTATTTCTCACCATTGCTCTAGCTGGCAAAAATGCTTTTTTATGGAAAAGGAAATGCATATTTCTGTCAGTTTATAAACCTATAACATACTCCATTTTGCACTGCCCAGAAGGACTGCTTGCATGTACTTTCTACACACATTCAAGTTTTATATGTGAAATAATTCCTTAATGCTTTAGGACTCCCAAAATAATGACATCGTTTTATTTAAGTGGCTGCTTCCAATTATCTTGTTAGAGTCTATGTTAAAACAGGAGTGTAAGTCATGAGAGAGAATGAATATATCAAACCACCCTGCATTGGAGTGTTAAATAATGGAAATTCCTCATTATTACATGATCTATTGTCTTTAAAATATTCTCAACAGTAGACCAGACTTTTATAGATTTTTTTTTATAAATCATTACTTAAAATACATGGGTTTTAGAATTTTCATTTGTCAACTGGTAATTTAACTTCAAGGGACAGTTATAGACTCAGAATATAAGAATTCAAAGGTATCATATAAATCACCTACTGTCATTTTTTTATTATATAAGTAAAGATAATGTGATCCCTAGTGAGGAAGACAGAACATTAGCAATAATAACTAATATTTATTAGAATTTGCTCTTGGCCAAGGCCTCGTTCCACACTTGATTTGTGTGATATTTCCTAATCCTCTTGACAGCCCGGGAAATGATGGCCACCTTTCTGTTCTGGGACTAAGGACACAGACAAACTAGCTTTTCAAAGACACAGGGCTCATTTCTGGATAAGAAATCTAAGCCTTCAGACATGTGGCCACTGTGCTTCCATCCTCCCTCATCTCTCTCCCTCTGTATATCTACAAAATGGTGGAGCTAGGCTAAACCAGTTCTTTAAAAAACCCAATACAAATGCTCGTGCCTTGCAGGATTGGCACACGTTCCATCTGGACCAGAGGTGTACCATTTATTCTTTAAGATGTTATCTCTCTAATGTACTACCCATATAAACATTTGATCCATAAATAATCCTACCTTATGTATATGTGTGTGTGTGATAAATGTCACAGTGTCAGTGTGTATTTTCCACTTTTTTGTTTTAATGATTCTAGATTAATAAGACTGACATGTTTAAACTGTTGAGTCTTTATTTGATTATCAAAATTATCATTTAAATTCTATTTGAGCATGTATTTGAAAAACTATGCTTCAAAAAATCTTTTCTGGCAGTCACTTTTGGATGCTTATTTTAAGGATTATAGCTGTTATTTCTTACATGTATATCAAGATGGTTGTTCTTGTGAAGTGCATCTTGTTCTTCGATAGCTCTAGCGTTCTTTGATGATGCTGTGTTGGGCCAACCCATTTGTCTTGACCTGACAGGTCAGGGTAAATATTAAGATACCTCTGAGATAATTTTTTCCTGCATTTTAACTGGATGCCTCTAGAGCTAGACCTTGGCCCATTGAATTTGGATATCAGGCTCCATTATGCCTTTCACAATGTTCTGTTGAAAATATTGTTGACTGACAGTCAGGATGCAGCCTTTGATGTTGTTAAGGCCAATATCTGAGTCATCTTCTTTCAACCTTTGATAATAAGAATAACCCCCAGTCCTCAGTGACTTCAAGACAGGCCAAGTTCATTTCTTGCTCATTCAGTGCTCTCTGTCGTACCTGCATTAGCACCCATGACTTTGTGCCCTTCTCTAAACCTACGCCCTCTATGAGATGAAGAGAAGGGATATAGCATGGAACATCATCTGCAGTGTTTGGTGTCCAGGCTTGGAATTTATGAGCTCCATTTCTAACTGTATCCTACTGGTCAGAACTGATGATTGCCCTACATGGAGGCAGGGCCCACAATAATTGAAAGCTTCCTGGAAAAATGAGAACTGGCTAACATACAGTAAGTCCTGGACAGAGTTTCCTGCTCAACAGCTGTTCTCTGCAAGCAAAGGAGAGCTGGTTTATAGAGCTGCTGCTGTCATGGCACAGACTGTGAGCTGCCTAGATCAAAAAGGGTATGAGGGTAAAGAATGACATCATTTTAATTTAATTCACCATGACTGTAATTTTTTCATATTACTTAGTGTATGTGACATCTTAATGAATAATATTTATCCGACTCATCATATATAAATGATTTTGTGAATACATTTGTTTCATTTTAAAGATGTGTATAGTATAAATTTGAAGAGGCACAAAGGAGAAACAGAGTGTCTCATGTATCCCATTCTGGCCTTGATCTCATTGTATAAATGATGATGGAAGGCTGACCTTGAACTTCTGATTCTTCTGCTCCTACCTTCCAAGTGTGGGTTATGTATTTCAGGGGTTGAACACAGGCATAAAGGCTAGATAAGTTCTCTAACAATGGGAATACATCTCCATCGCTCAAAAGAAAACTCTTGAAATTAGTAAGTACAATGGCAACGTGATATTTATAATTTTTAGGAAGATCATTAAAATATTTACAGTAATAGAAGAATCAATTATGTCTAACATAAAGTGAATAGGTGTTTTGGTTTTGGTTGCTTTGAGAAAATAACTTAAGGCATGTAAAAATACTGTGTCGGAACTAATAATGGTGACATCTAGGAGAGATACAACTAAGCTCTTGGAATATGGCCCCCAATCCTCAATTATCAGGACTGCAGCATTTTGCATGCCATTCCTGGTTATGTGGGAAATTATTCGACCTTGTGGTATTTAGCTTAAAACTGTAAATACAACCAAGGCCAGTGTCTAGTGAGAAGAAAACCCATTAAACTGCAATCCATACTGCTGGATATAGAGTTTATCCGTTCACCTAGTTCCTCAAACTGACTGTGTTTTATGTCTTATCCATATAACCAGGCTTTGGTCTCTGAACAAAAAAGTGTTTTGCATGAGGCGTGCTGGTGACCACCCAGAATCCCAGGACTCAGTCAGCAAAGGCCAGGAGGAGTGCCACAAGCTTAGGGCTAGCCTGGTCTATGCAGCAAGTTCTAAGTCAGCCAGGGCTACACATTGAGACCTTTGCTCAGAAACTAAAGGGGCCAGCTGTGGTATGGTCCATGACATGAATTCAAGGCCAGCCTGGTCTACATAGTGAATTCCAGGAAGGCAGAACTATGTAGAAAGACCCTGCCTGAAAACAAACAACCAAAAGACGAATAAGTAAATGAATAAGAAGAGCAAGGGAGTCTGCTAGGAGATTGTTTCGTCTAAATATATAACAGGGGTGCTGCATCCTTGAAATCTCAGCAATATGTAAAAAATGAAACACAAACGGTTTCGACACCAGTTGACATTTCAATGTAGCTGGGTAAAATTTCATAGAATCCTACCCCTAGACGAAAAGTTACAAGAAATTAATGACTGGTGAGGGAAGGAACATTAATCTTCCCTAGGGATGAGCCTCCTAATTGGTAGTCATGGTTACCTAATATCAAGCGGTCAGTCCCACAAACATATACATACAAATAACACTAAATGGACCCCACAGGGATATACCCACACAAAGACAGCCACATAACAATAATAACTAAAGATAAAAGAGGCCATGAATCTGAGTAAAGGAGAGAATGGGAAGGGCTGAAGGGGAGGATAGTGAGAGGAAATGATGTAATATAATTAAAAATGTAAGGGTGCTGGTTAGCTTTCCATGATTGATGGCTTCCGGCAGGGGTGTGGGAAGGGAAGGACTCTGTTCTATCCAAAGGGCAGGTCACTGAGGATTTAAACATGCTCCAGTGAATGTATAGATAACCCAAACTGGACTTGTTTGTTTTTTGGGTTTTTTTTGGTTGTTTTGTTGTGGGGGGAGTTCACAAGGGTGGGGTGGCTGACAATGAAGGACTGGGAAGTGAGTGTGATTGGGATGATCAATGTGAAGTTCCCAAAGAATCAATAAAAATATTGTGTTGAAAAAGTATTTACATTAATGAAGTATAAAATAAGACAAAAGCAGAAATGAAGGAAGAAAAGCATTGGTACTAATAAGAATAATACATTTTCATATTAAGCTATAATCTTTTATATTTAGAAAATTATATGTATATGCATAACAACAATTAATTAAAAATAGGCATGATTTTGAAAGAGAGCAAGCAGTGGTTTATGAAAGGGTTTGGTAGGAAGAAAGGGAAGGGAGAAATTATATAATTATACTATTATCTCAAAAATAAAAGAAAAGGAAAAGAATACATTTATAAAGCCAAGTAACAGAAAATGATCTGTCCAAACAACATTCCACACAAAACATGGTGACAGATTCATGAGAGCTTTAAGAATTCCTTCAGAGTGTGCTAGCCTTTGGTGATTTCTGATGAATGGGGCATTGGCTAATCTAACAGAGAATGAACAGAAGAAAATCATGATGTGTAATCCAGAATCAGAGGGACAATTTTTGTTTGTGATGGTTTACAGGTTCTTTTTGGCTAAAAGAAGAGGCACTATGCATTTAAAAAGCACAATGCTTTTTGAGATATAGGTCAAATACTGTGAGATTTATTCATTTAACATGTGAAAGTTGGTCGATTTTTGGTATGTCCATAAAGTTGTGTCAATACTGCCCCAGTTAATTGGAGAACATTTTTGTCACTTCAGAAAAAAGTATTGTAGACCCCAGTAGTTTCTTCCTATTATTTAGCCTTCTGTCTTAATGAATGTGCTTATTCTTAGCAGTCTTATAAATGTCCTTTTTCATTACCTCCTTTCACAAGGTAAATTCATATTATAGGATGAATCCATACTTCACTACTTTTTATTACATAGTAGTCTATTATGTGGACATACCACCTGCTGGTTACCCATTCATTTATCAATGGATATTTATATTATTCCCACTTTTAAAGTTAATACAAATGGTTCTCTACAAATACTTTTTGTGTATGTTTCTGTGTGGACCCATATTTCCATCTTTGCGTGGCATGATATGCTTACACTTCTATGGAACTGACAGATGCTTCCAATATTGCTAGATGGGTTTTCATTTCTTCTCACGTGCACTGGCTTTGGCTCCTTCATGTCTGTGTCCGAACTTGTGTTTTTCATTATAGCCTTCTTAGTAGATATAAAATATGTCACTGTGTTCTGATTTGCATTTTCTATTTAAGGGAGTTTATTCAGATCAACTTTCTATGAAAATGTTTCTTGTATTTCTCTCTCTCTCTCTCTCTCTCTCTCCCTCCCTCCCTCCCTCCCTCCCTCCGTGTGTGTGTGTGTGTGTTGGTCAAAGGACAACTTGCAGAGGTCGGTTCATCTTCCACCACGTGGGTACTGAGAATTGAATTCATGTTGTCAGACACAAAAATAAACTATTTGTAGAGACAATGGTTTAGAATAGAGTCTGATATATTTGATTAATTCAGGTATTAGTATTTTTACCTTTCAGTATATTTATTTCAAGTGTGATTGACAACTTTTCTGCTATGACTATTAAGTTTTCTGTCAAAAGTTCATTGTCCTAGGCCTTACCCTCAACTCCCTTTTATCATGATTTTTATGAGTAATTATGTGTAACATTGCAGTTTGTTCTTATAGAGGACAAAGTCAATATTTGATTCACAATATTTAAATTTTTGCTTACTGTTGGGAAGACCTCTACTTACAGAGGCTTTTCTTGGTTGATGATTATAAATATATTCAAAGACCATGAGGGGAAAAGGCCTATAGTTTAGTGTGAAACATAATGAAGTAACTGAGGTTATGTTCAACACAATGCTAACTTCATTCGCCTAGAGAACGTCTAAGATCTGACACTCTCATTAGGACTTTGCATTCCACCTATTAATCACTGCAGTGGGGTCACCCAGAAATATGGAGCGTTGTTCTGAGGTCTGGCCTATGATGTCAAGGCTGGAGCCTCTTGTAGTAATTAGTTGGCATCTGGGCCCTGGTAGCAAGGCATTATCTTCCCTTCTGATGTCTAAATTAAAAATGAAACTAATAAAAGGTATGCAGAAAGGGCTGAAAGAATGCAAATTACATTGATACATTACCTTATCCTTAGAATAATGGCACTAAATTACAGCAACCCATCTGGCTGCCCATATGGTCTCCTGGAGTTCTAGCAAATTTCGGCAAATAGGTCAAGCTGGGTGGTCATCCCATTAATACAGCACTAAGTGGAGGCAGAAAGTGTAGTATAATCTTAACTTTTTGTGTTATTTAGATGAAGGTGGGATTTATTGCCTGAACAGTGATGATACAAGGTAGTGTGCACTAGAATATTGTTTTGAGCTATGTTACTTTTGTTTATGTTGCATTTGTTTGACTCCATGAAGCTATGTGACTATACCCGTATAAAACACCTGATGTTCTAATAAAGAACTGGCCAATAACAAGGCAGCAAAAAGGATAGGCAGGGCTAGCAGACAGAGAGAATATATACAGTAGGGAGAATCTAGAAAGGGAGATTGAGGAGCCAGAAAAAGAGGAGGACTCCAGGAGCCAGCCACCCAGCTACACAGCAAGCCACAGAGTAAGAGTTACAGAAGTAAGAGAACCAGAAAAGCCCAGAGGCAAAAGGTAGCTGGAATAAGTTAAGGGCAGCTGGCAAGAAAGAAGCCAAGCTAAGGCTGGGCATTGATAATTAAGAATAAGCCTTCCTGTGTATTTGATTTGGGAGCTGGGTGGCAGACACCCCAAAGGAGCAAAAACCACCACCACCAATAGTGTTTTAGTGGAAAATTTGTCTGTTAGTCTGCTGAAAGATAACACAAGGGTGAATACATGCAGGACTTCCAAATACAAATTTTGAGGAGCCATTCTATATGATTGCTTCTGTGTGTGTGTGTGTGTGTGTGTGTGTGTGTGTGTGTGTGTGTGTGTTTTCCCTCTAATTCAATTTGGAGGGGAAAAAATGTCGTTCTGGTGAACAGAATTGACTATGTCACCCTGGAAACTTGTTCTGATTCATGAGGGAGGAGACTAACAAATGTGATAATGAAGGGATATTGTTTTATTATGGACCACTGGGAAGAGGGGACCAAGCATTAACCATTGATCTTCTTTCCCTGGAGGCTAAGAAGCAGAAGGTTTTAATGTAACAGATTGGTGGACATATATGATTTGTTTCTGTCCTTTATCTCTGTGAGTTCGAGGCCAGCCTGGGCTACCAAGTGAGTCCCAGGAAAGGCACAAAGCTACACAGAGAAACCCTGTCTCGAACCCCCCCCCCCAAAAAAAAAGAGATTTAAATAAAGCTATTATTTCAATTTGCTTTGTGCTTTATAGTATTTGCATATTTGGGGGAGAACATTAATATAATTCATATAATAATGCTTTCCTAAGAGCAATAAAAGCAAAGTTAGTTCTAGTCTTCTGTTAGAGATAGCTAGGGATTTCCTCTTAGCTTTCTAAATCTCAGAAAGTCTAGCAGGTCTATTTAGGCAATCTTGTACATATTACACTTACGTTACATTAGATTTTTTTTTTATCGCTGAGTATTGCCAAACATTTCCTAGGAAGCATGGAGCACTGTGGAAGAAACTATTATGCCCATCACATATGCATATTCTCTTGTATTCCTAGTTCCCTCCTCTTAGGTTAGGCCAAGTTACTGATTTTTCCAATGAAAAGTGACTGAAGGGTATTTGTCACCCTTGGATACCTCATGGACAAGCTTCCTTTGTCCTAACCCAAAGGAAAGTCCATGACCTAAAACCAGACTTTGAAATGGGTGTTACATAACACATACAATGTTGAGAATTGTTATGCAAAGAACTCAAAGTATACTTGCCATTCAAATAATGAAAACTTGCCTGTTGGGTACACAGTATAACTTGTGCAAAGTATTTCCTAATAGCTGGACCAGACTATGAGAGAGTCTTAGATTGTAGGTGAAGAATGGCTGTACAATAAGTACTTGGTTCTCTGTTGAGGGGAATGTGGAGGTGGGTGGAATCTAACACAGAAGTTCTCATGGCTATTGACCTATCCCAGCGTTCATGGGAGTAAAGGTAGGGATAGGGAATGTCCAGTGAAGGAATGCTTTTGTCCCCCCTAAGATGGGAATTAAGAAAATTAAGAGTCAAAGACATATTCCAGGTATCCGACCCATTTGAAAGTTTTCATGAAGACTGCTTCCATAGAAAGGGATTACATAAATAATATCAGATTTCAATTAAATGCACATTGACCATTTTTTAAGAAAATATTGAGAATTTCATAAATGTATTTAACATGTTTTGATCAAATTCATCCCTCATTCCCTCCTCTAATATCTTCCCATCTCACCCACCACTGTTTGCTTCCAAGTTCACATGATCTTTTTTTTTTTTTTTTCATAACTACATTGAGTGCTACCTACAGGACCATCTACAGGAACTTGGTAGCTTTTCAAGGGTCACATCCTTGAAGAAAACTTACTAACTTAAATAATAAACTTAAATAATAAACTCTATTCTGAGGACAAGTCAGCATCCGTTTATGATGTTTCTGTCAATGAGCAGCACATGTCTGTGTCTTCTGTCTTTCTATTCTAAAACGTCTCACTTAATTCCATTCTTGAACGATTAACATAAACCTTACCACAGACAGCATTGTAAATGTGCTCCGGATGAGGCTTCTCTCACGTGTGTTCTACATTAGCATATCCCAGACTTCTTATGCTTATATTCAGTAGCCAGCGCATCACCATCAAGCCTGAGGACAGCAGACCCATCAAAATCAGAAAGCACAAAAGTGCAGGGAATTTGGTGTCACTGGGAATCATGAAAGGAACCTCTGCTCACAATCTCTGAGCTCCAATAAGAAAGCTGAGCATTGCCCTCTTTGAACTCTTACCGAGAATGTAGGTGTCAGCCCATTCAGATTTTCAACACATGGCACATACCCACTAAGGACTTTGAGAGCACTTGAGCACTGATGTTTGCAATACAAGTATCTTTTAGTGAGGAAGCACATTTGCAGATAGTCTGATATAACAAGGATGGGCCATACACTTCTAGCTTTTCTGGTTGAATTATATCAGACTGTTTCCTCTGCTCCATGTATCACTAATTGCTCATCTTTATTCTAGTAAAATTCTGCCTATTGTTTTGTGGCAGTGAGAGAAGCCTGTTCAATCACAGTGCTAATTTATATAGAATATTTATGCAGCCAGACATCATTTATCACCTAGATTTTATGACAGTTCTTAAATGAACACAACTCTCACACATTATTAAAACAGTAATAATTACAGCTAGGTTTTTTTCCTAGTCACACCAACAGCACTAAATGTAAAAGCTCTGAAAAGCTGATAGGGAAGATTGACAGAGTTTTTAAAACATCAACTGATGAGCAAATAAATGATGATTCAGAGTTTTGGGTTTTTCTAACTAGAACGTGTTGTGTATGCTGTGGGGGTTTGGTACTATGGTGGTCTACAGGTTCCTGCTCTTGTTGCTTCACCTTTTACGCAGACCAATGACTTCTACCACTAAAAGCAACCTGTGTATTTTCTCAGCACACCAGGCAATGAGTGAGCATTTATGGAAGGTTGAAAGCAAATAAGACCATTCAGAAAAGCCCTCACCTGTAGGTGAATTTGTAACCAGTCTTATTAAATGAGAAACACAGAGCCAAATACAGGGGTGAAAGCCATAGAGATCAGAGAAATAGTGATAGCCACCAACTAACCTTAGCTCACCCTGCTGCCAAGCTTCCCAAGAGAACCATCTTCTTCCTGTCTAACCTGTGCCTTTATTGCCTTGCTGTTCTGCCTTCTCATTGGCTCTTAGCCCAGCCACCTCACTTCCTCGTCACTGCCTGTCTATGCAGACCTCCAGGTCTCTATGGCTGGTACTGGGATTAAAGGGGTGTGTCACCATGCTTGGCTGTGTCCTTGAATGCACAGAGACTCTGCCATCCATGTGATCAGATTAAGGGCGTGTGCTACCACCGCCTGACTTCTGTTTATACCTGGCTATCTATGTCCTCTGATCTCCAGGCAAACTTTATTAACATACAAATAAAATATTACCACACTCACCCATTACAAATTGATCTCTTCTGTTTATAACATGTGTAAAAGGCATCTCCAAATGAGGCGGGAATTGGAATGTAGATGGAGAAATGTGGAGCGAAAAGACAGGTGTGATTTATATATAGGTGATTTGGGTTTTCTTGTACTTTTTTCAGGGTTTTTTTTTTTTTGATAAACCTATGCTGATGTCAGTGACTTACATTAATATGGAAACAGAATCACCTACAGGGTCTGGGATGATGATGCTATGTGTATAAACCCCTGTGCCGGGCATGAGGACCAGAGTTTTTATTCCTTGCACCTCCATAAATTCTGGGCAGGTGTGGAAGCCTACCTATAATCAATCTCTTGCAAGAAATGCAGACAGGGGATTCCTTCCATGAGCTGGCTAGATCAACTAAACAGACCAGGGGGCTCTGGGTTCAGGTGAAAGACCCTGTCTCAATAGTCAAGGTGGAGCATAACCAAAGAGGACAACACAACCTTGACCACTGCCCTCCACATGCACGCAGACAAATGCTCAAAGGGGCGAAATACATAGATGCACACACACACACAAAAAAACATTTTCTTAAAGACTTATCTACAGAGCAAAATAGTATTTTGGTATCCATCTGAACTACGTATTAGAAAAAAAATCGAAGATTCAAACCCTTAGAAATTTTATCTCGACAGGTGTAAGCTATTGTGGTATTGGTGAAACTATGAACTGGTGTGTGTTTTTGGCAAGGACTGTTGTAAAATCTGTGTGAATAACCTGTAACTGCTGGTTTGATTCTGAGGCAAGAACTGGCTGCAGATTCTGCTGTCTTCTGGCGACACCCACCCACCTAGAAACAAAAGCCTTTGAAAGGCACACTTTTAATTCTTTGACCTGTGTTTTCTGAGAAACTTTGTTCTCCCGTTCTTGTTCCCCTCCATTAGTGAAGAGTTGAATTTTAACATCTTCATGAACACTCAGAGGCTCTTATTTACCTCCCAAATACCTGTTGGGCATCAAGAGTATTTCACAGTGAGTTTAAAAGTTATATAAAATTTGGCTCATTCTGTTAATTTAATGAGAAGGCTCAGATAAAACGAACTGTAAACATGAACATTGCTCTATATGAGAAGTACTCTTAAGCTGGGGTAAAAAAAAAAAGTGTTAATTGGTGATTTTTGTTAAATCATATGCTTTGGGTTGTAGAGGGTGGAGGGAGCTTTCTTAATCAACATAACATCTCTTCAGAACCAGCCTCAGTTTCAAACATGGCTCATACACAGCTCGCTAGAAGCTTGAGGTAAGTCGTCCCCAATTGGGAAAGTGTTTTCCAAAGGAAAGGTACCTCTTGACATAATTTTTAAGTGCACATATGTAAATTCTTGTTTGGTTTCATTGGTTTTATTCTATGAGATTCTCTATTGTTGGTTGTTTTTATTCTTTGTGGGGAGCCTGCCACCCAGCTCCCAAATAATACACACAGGGAGGCTTATTTTTTTCTTTTCTTTTCTTTCCTTTCCTTTCCTTTTCTTTCTTTCTCTCTCTCTCTTTCTCTCTCTCTTTCTCTTTCTTTCTTCCTTTCTTTCTTTCTTTCTTTCTTTCTTTCTTTCTTTCTTTCTTTCTTTCTTTCTTTCTTTCTTTCTTTTTCTTTTTCTTTTTTTTGAGACAAGGTTTCTCTGTGTAGTTTTTGGTGCCTGTGTTGGCTCTCCATCTGTAGACCAGGCTGGCCTCAAGCTCACAGGTGGCTCTGCCTCCTGAGTGCTGGTATTAAAGGCATGCACCACGGCTGCCCGGTGGGAGGCTTATTCTTGATTATGAATGCCCAGCCTTCACTTGGCTTCTTTCTTGCCAACTTTCCTTAACTTAAATAATCCCTTCACCCTCATGCCACTGGGCTTTTCCTGTTCTCTTCTGTAAATCTTGCTCTGTGGCTTGCTGTGTAGCTGGGTGGCTGGGTGGCTGGCCCATGGAGTCCTCCTCCTTCCCCTACTCCTCCTTCCTTTCACTCCATCTCTTTTCTTTTCCCTCCTCTCAGATTTCTCCTACTACATATTTTCTCTGCCTGCCAGCCCCACCTATCCTTTCTCTTGCCTTGTTATTATAGGCCAGTTCTTTATTAGACCATCCAGGTATTTTAGACAGGTACACATTTTACACAGCTTCACAGAGTTAAACAAATGCAACATAAAAGTAACACACCTTAAAATCATACTTGACAACAATTCACTGAATGAGAGGATAAATGTTGAGAGTTATTTGGTGTAGCTTTTTCCAGGCTATTCACGAGAAAATACTGTTTAAAAAAGAAGTGCTTTTCCCCATTTTAGTCCTTTGGGAGGTCTAGTCTGGGAAGAGTGATCAGGGAAAAATGTCTCATAAAGCACCTTTATTTCTTCTTGCCTGCATGCAGCCCTTTCTTGTTGCTTTAGCAAACTTATAAATATTTACCACACGATGAGTTTAATAAGTGGCCAATTAAATTAGCCAGATACGCGAACACCAGTTTTATCCTCTATGAATCTTGCGTCGTATTCATAAAGGCTGGGGTGATGGTTCGTTTGGTGCTTTATTCTACAGATGTTTCTTTTCCACGGACAGTCTTTTTCATTTGCCCTCTGTGCCTTTCTTGATTCTGGGTTCTAAGATTTTTACACTGCCTTCTTATTCCAGCGTGGACCCAAACTCTTAGAGTATGTAACTGGCTTTTTCACCAATCCCTAAGCAAAATTATCTCTCTTCCTTTTCCCTCAGTTTCACCTCATTTAGTCTTTGAGACTTGGTGCCAGGGTGGGGTAAGGGGTAGCGATTTAGAGAGAGGGCACTTCACGACACTTCATTCCCAGTGTTGCCACTATGAGCTGGGCGCTCAGGACAAGACACTCGGTATTCCTCTGGCTTCACCCCACTCCACATTATAATGGCCCACATTTATTTACACGGCTATCGTTTCTGAACCGCACTGGCCATCATATCTCTGATCACACTCACTGAGAAAGAGCTTGTGAGTCTCTGGGTAGAAGGCACTCTACTATCGAAATCGGCTTATATCAACATGATGTGTCAGCTTTGAACCCATTTAGTCTATTTTACCTATCCAAACTTGACGAGTTATGTAGATCCTTCTATAATTCAGGAGCCTGAGTGGATGGATAGATGAAAAGAAAGTATCCTATGGTAATGCCTGCCAGGCCTTCATTTTCTCCTAAAAAGAATCATGTCCGAGGGATGAAAATGGGCCATGTTCCCATCACCTTAGTTATTTTCACATCTCTAAGTACATCTAAATTAGACAGTCCAATGCTTAGTCTAGGTTTTGTGTTCTGCCTTTTAGAATCCCTTCCATGTTTTTTTTTCCTTTTTTAAAATGTAATAATTAGAGAAAGCGTTTCTTGTGTAAAAATGCATAAATCACCAAATCCATACTAATTAGAGATGTCATTGCGCACCTGTGACTTTGGCTGGAGATGGCTGTGTTTAAACAGATCGTAAAGTAATGTGTGCCCGTAGGAAACCTCCCCTGTCGCATAGGACAGCCAGAGAAAGTTCAAAGCAGAGGTGCTGAGACCAGGCTAAACACATTTGTGGGTTGGTGTTTGCCCTTGAAGTAGTCATTGTCTCTCCAAGCAGGACAGGCAAATCACGTTCTGCCTTCATTGAGCAGAAATTTCAAGTCTAAGAAGAGATATAATAAAACAATATGAAATTCTGAGGGGTATGGTTTATGTGAATAGACGTATTAACTAAATTCTACTATATTGGAATTTCAGCAAAAAGGAAAATGGAGAAGTCAGTGCCCAGAGAAGCCTAAAAAGACTGATTTTACAGCATGTGGTGTCAATAGCCTAGCGAAATTATGATGCCAATAATGAATTAAAGCAAATTCTGTAATCTAATTTAATATAATTTAAATAAATTCATTAGTGATAAATCTAGACAAATGGAAGCAATGATATTTAATATATTCCATATCAATCCATCAATCTATACTTTACTGATGATTATTATATTATGAATTTACTACAAATAAAATAGTGTTGAAAACAGGCTTAATTTCTAATCTATGTGACTATAATGTTCATGCTTCCATTCACTTTCTGTCTAGGGGCACGTAATCTGCCCATCATGTACTTTTCCCTTTTCTTTTATTCCCCTTTTCAGCATGGTGTTGTATGCTGGAGTTGAATATATTCTCTTGAAGTTTCCCACCATGGGGCATTGACTGACCAAGGAATACATTCTAGAGAAGGCAGTCACTTTGGCTCCAGATCTTTTCTGATGACAGTGTTACCTACATTTATAATAGACTAAATTTCTCTTTTAGCTTTTCTTTAATCCCATTTTTTTCCATCTTAGCAATATTTATGAATTTGGCCTACATTTCCTTTGAAGTAGAGTTAGTCTTTGGAAGGCAGAATTGGTTCCTATGCCAATTACAATAAATCTTCTGTTTAGAAAAGGATTCCTTATGGTAATATGAACTGCTTTTATTCCAGAGATAAAAAATAAAGAAGAGAAGTATAAACTGTTAAAGTAACAGACTTAGGCATGATCTGTTTGCGGTATCTCCTTAAGCATATTCCTATACCCTCAGAGATTTAATATTTTCTTTACCATTTATGTGGCCACTTGAATGAGAATGTTCCCACCATAGGCTCATATATTTGAATGCTTGATCTCCAGGGAGTAGAACTGTTTCAAATGATTTAGAAGGATTAGGAGGTGTGGCCTTCTTAGAGTACATGTGTCACTCGAGGTGAGCTTTGAGGTTCCAATAGCTCATGCCAGGCCCAGTCTATTTCAGCCTGTGGATCAGGCTGTAGCTCTCTGCTACTATACTAGCAACATAATAATGGACTCCGAAACTGTACAAAAGCCCATAATTAAATGCTTTCCCTTAAAAGAATTGCTTTGGTCATGGTGTCTCTTCACAGCAATAGAACATATGAAAAGATGTTACTATATGAAAAGATGTTAAATTCCAATCCAGGTCTTGTAATCTTTGATGAAATATAAGAAATAACTTCTATTGACATCAACATCATCATTTAATCTAACCATCTCTCCTTTCAGTCCTGTACCTTCTTGGTTTTGAAACTTGTCATGTGTAGGAATACCCTTATTTCTATGGTCATATCCTTAGACTCGTCATTACCAACAATTTTGAACGTCTTAATACCAATTTTATAATATCTTATTTTCTACCTACTGGACTCTATCTTCTAGAACATGACTGTTAACATCACAAGTATCACAATCTTTTAACACTATCCTGCTATTAATCCTCTGATACTGCCACATTCATTGATGCCCTCCACATGTTTTCACTCTGCTAATGTAGATAAGTGGTTATCTCCTGCTTGCATACCTAATGATAGTTTTCTTGGCACTATGGTATGAAGGAAAATGTGGTTAAATTTAGCTCTGTACCTACTTAATCCTTGTGTCTCTGTATTTAACAAAACCAGACAGTTGGATTCCCTGGTCTTTCTTAGTTTATCAGTAACCTCAAATGGGCCTCTAATGCTGCATTCTGTTTCCTAGCCTGAGTTCTCCTATAGTTGATGGGATAATTTTTCTTTTTCTTTTTCTTTTTCTAGTGAAAGATTGTATTTATTTGTTTTGTTTCTGTTTTTTTTTCATATTAGACACCTTCTTGGGATTTAATTCTAGTTTCTCCTAACCTCCTGGCTATCTCTGCATTGAGAAGATGAGCTTTTGAAAGTCTTTCCTATGTATATTTTTAGGTGACATCATGCTTTTTCTCTTTGATTTGAAAAGAATTATTTTTTAGTTTATTTTAAATTTCTGGTTTAGGTCAAGTATTTTTTCCCCTATTTTCTTGGGGTTATTTCTCTTTACCCTCTTGCATTTCACCAAACTTCTTTCAATGATTTTGAATTCTTTGTCAAGTAGTTCACCTATTTCCAGCTACTGGAAAAATTTCACTGTCTTATTTGGTGATTATTTCTTTCCTTGGTTTATGTGTTTGCTTTACATTAACAACTGAATATTAGAAGTAAGGGCTTATTCCAGCTTTTTGCAGACTTAATTTTCTCTGGTAAACAATCTCATTAGTCATCCAGTACAGAGATTCTAGGCAGGCTGTCTTTCTTGCCCTCTTTAGGCAGGCTATCTGGTGCCTGAGTTACCATGCAGGCATCCTGGTACCTATATCTGCAGAGTCTATGTTTACAGTGGTAGACCTGCTGACTGGGTCTTTAGAGATTTTTGGGGATCCTGGGTTCATCCATGAAGGAATGCCTGGATCCTGTACCTAAATAAGGCCATTGCGAAGTCTCAAGTTATAAGAACTCACCTAATGCTAGGTCTGCCTGGGTCTCAGTCTTTGAATGTAGTTCTTTTCCTGGATAGGTCTATATTCTGTATCTACTGGAGCAAAGCAAGCCTTGGCTTCAGGTCTGCAGAAAAGGAAGACCGACTGATGCTGGGACTAACATAGGGCTCAGGGCTGGTGACCTCGTACTTTCTCTAGCTTAGAGATTGATATTTCTTTTTTTATTTATGTCTAAACACACCTCTTCCGAGTCCAGACCGAGACTTACATGGCTTCCTTCTAACGCCTTCAGATGCCTAATAAACGTTTTTAATTTGGCCTGTTTTAATGTCTCCTCTCCCGCACTGTTCTCCAGGTCAGATGAACAGACAGCAGCACTCACGCTGTGCTTGTTTCATAATCCACAGTGAGCGAATCTGCTGTTTCTCCTGACTCAGTATCCGCAGAAATTACTTCCACTACTGCTGTTGCCATCACCTCATCCGTGGCACCGTTAGTTGCAGTTCAGGTTATTACTGATGTCCATGATTGCATACTCTCTGCTCTCAAACAACCACCAGTAGAATACAGGAAGCCAGACTCAGTGAAGTCTTCTCATCTCAGGGTGAAGACCTACTTCCCCATTTCCCCCTGGCCTTGACTCCTATCACCCCTCCTCTTGATCATTGTAATTACAGTCTCCACCTGCTGTTCCTAGAATGTGTCAGCATTTTTTTGTTTTAATTTCTTCTTTGTCCATAACGATTTTCTCTAAGGCTAAGAAATGACTTTAACTTCTGTCCCACTTGTTTTAGATCCTTGTCTGAAATTCATCTTTGTCTAATGATATTTTAGAATTACCATAAATATCTCAATATTATATCCCCAAAATTATGCCCATTTTTTCTTGCATTATGTGTTTACATTCACAACATGTCACTATCTAATTGTCTGTGAGGATCACTCTGTCCTATAGAGCTTTCCGCAGTCATAAAAAAAGCATCCCTTAAATCCGATGGCCCAGTGAATGCTATACACTAGTCACATGCGGCTATTGAACACTTGAAATGAAGCCAGTTTGCAAAAGTAATTGAATTTTTATTATATTTAATTTTAAGCAACTTAAATTTTAAAAGGCCTTGGTTAATTACAGGTTACTATGTTGGACACTACACATCTGGAACATAAACTCCTTCCCTTTACACTGGAATATATGCCTCATGAACATGCCTACACTGAAACAAAGAAATATATTTTAATGAATGGATAAATGGATGCCATTGTCAAAATGACATCACTGACCATGTAAGACATTGAAAAACTGACTCCTAGTCCTACTGTTTGACTCAATGATGGTGTGGTTGTGCAGGAGTCACGGTCTTGGTGCTTAGATTTCATGTTTGTTTTCAAATCTAATAGGAGGGTATTGAGATTCTCCTTTGTTCCCATAACCATGAGATGTTTATATATTTAAAAAGTCACAGTTTATATATAAAAATGCAAAAGTATATAGAAATGCAAAACACTACAAAAGAGGTTTCTCCAAGAAGGAAGTAGAATTAAGTTATGAAAGCTGTGTTGTGGTCTGCACGATGTAGCCATACACCGCTATTAGGGAAGAGAGAAAAAACAAAGGAGCCAGAATGCCCAGAAAATGAGTGGAAAAGAAAATAGCAAGACTTTGGGAGGAAAGAGAGGGTTTGAGGAGTTTGGAAAAAGTCAGCATTTCAGTGTCCAAGCAACAGAGAAATGTTTAAAGTTAATTCTTTCCCATAAAATGAAATGTGCAAATGCCATGGGCATAATCAGGCACAAGACATCCCATACTGCAGCTCTGTGCTCGTGTGAGGTCACAGTGTAAATATACGAAGGATCACTCATCAGTTTTGATAACCCTTCAGCTTCCTATTACACTTTTCAAACAGCAGCTACTTACTTTCAACTATCATTCTCTTTTGCATTGTCTTTTTGTTTTTGTTTTTTTGTTTTTGTTTTTCGAGACAGGGTTTCTCTGTGTAGCTTTGCACCTTTCCTGGAGCTCACTTGGTAGCCCAGGCTGGCCTCGAACTCACAGAGATCCACCTGGCTCTGCCTCCCGAGTGCTGGGATTAAAGGCGTGCGCCACCACCGCCCGGCTGCATTGTCTTTTTATTTCCACTGTGTTCTTTCTTCTGTGTCAGAAGTATTTTCCTGATGCTAGCTAACCA